>NC_087076.1:3664151-5010401 GCF_026151205.1 Bolinopsis microptera
AGAGGTGGAGGTGGAACTGGATCAATATCCTCATCTCGGGCGTTCCTACCGTCGGTGGGTGAGTAGCCGAGAAGAGTAGCAAAATAGTCCTTCATTCTGAACCCTTTCCGTTGGTGAGTTTCCCCTTGATATTTTGCCAGTATATGATGGACTTGACTGTGATCTTGTTGATCATGGACCCAGCTTTAATGCATGTCTGCTGCCCAGCCAACTTGCTTCTCTCCAGTTCCCGGTCCTGCCCCTCCCAGCAGGTGCTCTATTGGCCTGCTTGATAAGCATCGCCAACTTCTGTTTTGCCTCCTTGGACAGCTTATTCGGTTGTCTCTGGTACATCTGAGTGTATTTTATGAAACATTCCGCTCAGCTTCAGCCTGCAATCTCCAACACTTGGAGTCGCTGAGATTTTACAACTTTTCTTTTCTCTCATTTCAGTAGTAAAAGTCGAGAAAGTTGTCCCTACTACCACTGAACTAACATTTACAGGTTATGCGCCACCTACCCTTGGACTAACAGTATCAGGGTACGCCCACTACCACTGAACTACCCTTTAACAGGATACACGCCACTACCACTGAACTACCTATTATCAGTTTACACGCCACTACCCTGAACTACATTTATCATTTATGCCCCTAAACCGACTGAACTAACATTTATCAGGTTTATGCGCCACTACCACTGAACTAACCAAATAGTCATTACGCGCCCAAGGCCACTACCACTAAAACTAACATTATCAGGTATGCCACTTACCACTGAACAAACATTTATCAGGTTATCTCCACTAACCACTGAACTAACATTTATCAGGTTATGCGCCACTACCACTGAACTAACATTTATCAGTTACGGCGCACTACACTGAACTAACATTAATCAGGTTACGCGCCACTACGCACTGACAAACATTTATCCGGTTATGACCCACTACCACTGAACTAACATTTATCAGTAACTCAACCTACTAACCACTGACTAACATATATCAGGTTATTCGCCACTACCACGAAACTAACATTTATCAGGTATGATGCGCCACTACCACTGAACAAACATTTATCAGTTTACGCGCCACTACCACTGAACTAACATTTATCAGTTACCGCGCACAACCACTGAACTAACATTTAACAGGTTAATGCGCCACTATTTAACAAATGAACTAACATTTATCAGGTTATCGCCACTTACCACTGAACAACATTTATCAGGATTACGCGCCACTACCACTGAACTAACATTTATCAGGTTAATGCTACACTACCACTGAACTAACATTTATCAGTTATGTCGTCACAACCACTTGACTACCATTTATTCAGGTTATGCGCCAACTACCCTCTGAACTACATTTATCAGTCATCTGCCACTACGCACTTACTACTACAAATGTCGGAGCTAAGTTCCGATACTCAACGTGCAGAACCCCCCTCCATATATAGCCCTGTCCCGCATCAGTTTCGCAGTTCCTCTTAGAGTTTGTCCAACATCCTTTCAGTAACGATAGACAATAGCTTTGTCATTGGTTGGTCGGGCCTTGCTGTGCACTACCGTGCGTAGTTTCCCATAAGACAAATCATGCAATCTCAGATGTCGGATGCAGGTCCCTCCATTTTTAATCTCCGCATCGTAACTTGTTTGAAACAGCCTGGGAGGCTACCATAACAAAATTTATATTGCTGACCTTGTCCTTCCATGAGATACCCACCACCATAACAACCATCTTTGTGTTATGTCCCGTCCAAACTTTATCTCTTGACCTTTGTCATGTCCAGGTTTCTGAGCCCAGTAGACAGTACAGATCCACAAGCAGCTAATGACAATCTAATCTTTAGGCTCATTTAGAGTTAGGATTTCCAATATCCTTCAGTAACTATGTAGGGCTCCCCACGCTTTCTCCCTTTCTAACCCTTATCTCCCTATCTGTGCTCTCAAATCCAGAGCCTAAGTGAGAAAATCAACTACAATTCTATAATCCCCGATCGACTTTGTAGTCGCTATGATCGATCCTCCTCCATCTTCAAGTGTCATGACCTTGGTCTTGCCTTCGTTATGAGTAGCCCACGCTTGCTGCCGCCAGATTCTAAACTCTGAGCAGGAACTCATAGTCCTTGTCCATGTCCACAGATAATAAGTGGCTAATATCCTCAGCAAAGTCCACATCGGTGATGATCTTGGCCCCACTCTTCTGCTTTTTCTACTTCGAGGGTGAGTCCAATTCCGCTCCTGCATCATCGCCTATGGCTAGCCTCCTACAGTAGTCGATGACTAATTGCATAGAGGTAAGGTGCTAAGGTATCACCTCTGTAACATCACCGCAAGTATCTCGAACAATTCATTTTCTCCGTCTGGAGTTAGGACTTTGGCCATGACCTTCCCGTACATGAGCCGTATCACTGCACATTTTGACTGGAATGCCGTAAGCTCTAGAATCTTTATAGCATTTTCCCACGATGTACACTGTCGAAACCCGTCTTAAGACTATAAATGTCAGAAAAGCTGGCCTATTCCGACTCTTGACACTCCTCTATAATACGTCTCAGTACCAAATAACTGTTGAGTGTTTGACCTTCCTGGTCTGAATCCATTCTGGATTCTACGCAGAATTGTCTCGATTTCTGGCAGTCAACCGTGTTAGAACCATCTTGTTTAGTTTAGAGACGATGGCAACTAGGGATACAAGCTTTTCCCCCCCCATAGTTCATTGGTTCGCTAAGGTCGCCCTTCTTGGAATTGGTATGGATGTTGGCAGTTGACCCATTGTGTCCTGGTTTCTCACCTTTCAATAGACATTGTTACAGAAGTCTCAGACAATTTGATCAAGGTCGCAATCGTGTTTAAAAGGCCACTTCTAGGGCTATGTTGTCGTCACCCCATTTGCTTTCCCTTCCTTTAATGCTGGACTTTGCTTTCCTGTACTCATCCAACGTAAACTGTTCTGTTACCGATATTCTAAGGTGGGAGACTGGAATCAATATCCTCTCGCGTTCTCTACCGTCCGTGGTGACCGAAAGAGTAGCAAAAATAGTCCTTCCATTTCTGAACCCTTTCCGTTGGTGAAGTTTTTCCCTATTTGTGCAGTATATTAGGAGCTTTACCTTATCTGTTGATCCTGGTCAAGCTTTTAGCAAGTCTGCCCTGCCAATCGGCTTCCTCCAGTTCCCGGACCTGCCCCTCAGCATGTGCACTTTGCTGACTTTTAGATAAGACATCGCCTAGCTTCTGTTTGCCCTCTTGAACAGCTATTTTCGGGTTGTCTTCTGTAGCATCTAGAGGTATATTTATGCTACATTCCCCTCACTTCAGCCTGGCAATCTCAACCATGGAGTCGCTGAATTTTACATCTTTCTTTTTCCTCCTTTCAGTAGTAAAAGACGAGATTTGTCCTACACCACTAACTAACATTATCAGTTATGCGCCAGCTACCACTGATCTCACATTTATCAGTTACGCGCCACCACTCCACTGAACTACCATTTTATCAAGTTACACGCCACTACACTGAATACTACCATTTATCAGGTTTACAACACGCCACTACCATCTGAACTAACATATATCAGGTTATGCGCCACTACACTGAACTAACATTTATCAGGATAGTGCGCCACTACCACGAACAACCTATACAGTTTACGCGCCACAGCACTACCACTGAACTAAGCATTTATCAGGTTATGCGCCACTACCACTGAACTAACATTTATCAGGTTATGGCGCCACTACTCACTGAACTAACATTTTCAGAGGTTATGCGCCACTACCCTGAACTAACATGTATCAGGTTTTACGCGCCACTACCTACAACAAACATTAATCAGGTTACGCAGCCAACTACCACCTGAATCTAACAATTATCAGGTATGCGCACAAACCACTGAACTAACATTTATCCAGTATACGACCCCACTACCACTGAACAAACATTTAATCATTATGCGCCAACTACCTACTGAACTAACATATATCAGTTAAGCGCCCTACCACTAGAACTAACATTTTATCAGGTTACGACGCCACTAACCACTGAACTACCATTATATCCAGGTTACGCGCCACTCACACTGACTAACATTTATCAGTTATGCAGCCACTACCACAGAACTCTAACATTTATCAGTTATGCGCCAATACCCACTGTACTAACATATATCAGCTGGTTTACGCGCCACTACCACTGAACTAACCTTATCAGGTTATGCACACTACCACTGACTATACCATTAATCAGGTTAATGCGTCACTACCACTGAACTACCATTTATCAGGTATTATCGCCACTTACCACTGAACTCCATTTATCAGGTATCCTGCCACTAACCACTACTACTACTATGTCGTAGCAAGTCCGATCTACGCAGAAACCCCCCCGTATATAATTCCTGTCCCGACTCAGGGTTCGCAATTCCTCTTTTAGGAGTTTGTCCAACTTCTTCAGTAACATAAGACAAGTCTTTGTCTGGACGGCTATGCTGGCTCTATCTACCGTGCGTAGGTTCCAAAATGACTAATCACTGGCAAGTAGTCTCAGGATAGTCGGATGCATGGCCGCCATTTTTTAATCTCCCCTGCTTCGTAACATGGTTTGACAGCCGTGGAGGCTAACCATACAAAGTTTTATTGCTGACCTTGTCTTCCATGAGATACCCCAGCACATACGCAACATCTTTGTGTATGTCCCTCCAAACTTATCTCTTGACCTTTGTCATGGTCCAGGGTTTCTGATGCCGTAATGCATACTCGATTCACAACCGCTATGAACAATCAAATCTTAAGCTCTTTGAGAGTTTGGATGCCAGATATCCTTCATCATATTTGGGCACCCACGCTTTTTCCCTTTCTAACCCTTATCTCCTATCTGTGCTCTCAATCCAGGAGCCTAAGAAGATGAAATCATCTACATTTACTATGTCCATCCCCGGATCGACTTTGTAGGTCGCTAGATCGACCCTCCATAATCAGTGTCCTGACCTTGGTTCTTGCCTTCGTTTATGTGTAGTCCCACTCTTGCTGCGCCGCGATTCTACTCTAGCAGGAACTCGATATCCTTGTCCATGTCCCCAGATATAAGTGCTACATCATCTGCAAATCCACATCGTGATGATCTTGGCCCCACTCTTTCTGATTTTTTTTTCTACGTTCGAGGGTGGAGTCCAGTCGCTCCGCATCATCGCCTATGGCTTGCCTCATACAGTAGTCGAATGACTATTGCAAAGGGTAAGGAGCTAAGGTATCACCCTGTAACACACCTGCAAGTATCTCGAACAATTCCAGTTTCTCTACCGTCTGGGAGTAGGACTTTGGCCTTGTCTTCTCGAACAAGAGCCGTATAAAGCTCTGCGAAACGATTTTGACTCTGGAATGCCTGGTAAGCTTCTATAATCTTTAGCATTTTCCCACGATGTACACAGTCGAAGCCTTCTTAAAGTCTATACATGGTCAGAACAGCTGGCAGTTCCGACTCTTGACACCCTCTAAAAGACGTATCAGTACCCAATAATCTGTTGATTGTTGACCTTCCAGGTCCTGAATCCATTTCTGGTTTTCTAACGCAAAGATTGTCTCGATTTCAGGCTTCAACCGTTTAGAACAACTTGTTTAGAGACTTGTCAACTAGGATGACAAGCTTATTCCCCGATATTCATTGTTCGCTAAGTCGCCCTACTTTGGAATTGTATGATGTTGCAGTTGACCCATTTCTGGTTTTCCACCTTTCCAATAGAGAGCATTGGTTACAGAAGTCTAAGACAATTTTTGATTCAAAGGTCCGCATCGTTTTAAGAACTTCCTGGGGCTAATGTTGTCGTCTCCCTGCTTTCCCATTCCTTTATCTGCTTTCTGTCCTGTTACTACATCCCACGTAAACGTTCTGTTCCGATATTCAGAGGTGGGGGGACTGGATCAGATATCCTCTTCGCGTGTACTCTGACCGACGGAGGTGAGACGAGCAGAGTAGCAAAATAGTCCTTCATTCTGAAACCCTTTCGTTGGTTGAGTTTCCTTGATTTGCCAGTAATAGGGAAGCTTTTACCTGTGGATCAATGTGATCCTGGTCCAGCTTTAGCATGTCTGCCCTGCCAACTTTGCTTCCTCCAGTTCCCGGACCTGCCCCTCCAGCAGAGCATCTTTTGCTGCTTGATAACATCGCCTAGCTTCTGAATCGCCCTCTTGAACAGCTATTCGTTGTCTCTGTATGCAAATCTGATGGTATTTTATGCTACATTCCCTCAGAGCTTCAGCCTGGACATCTCAAACTTGGAGTCCCGCAGGATTTTACATCTTTTCTTTTCTCCTTTTCAGGTAGTAAAAGTCGAAGAAGTTGTCCAACTACCACTGAACTAACATTTATCAGGTTATGCGCCACACAACAGAACTAACATTTACAGGTTACGCGCCACTACCCTGACTACCATTTCAGGTTACAAACGCCACTACCACTGGAAACTACCATTTATCAGGTTACACGCCACACCACTGATCTAACTTTTTCAGGTTATGCCCACACCACAGACAAACATTTCTATCAGGTTATGCGCCACGACCACTGAACTACCAATTATCATTACGCGCCACAGCCACTACCACTGAATACAAACATTTATCAGTTATGCCCACTACCACTGTACTAACATTTATTCAGGTTATGCTAGCCACTACCACTTAGAACTAACATTTACAGGTTATGCGCCCACACCACTGAACTAAACAGTTTATCAGGTTACGCGCCACTACCACTGAACTAACATTAATCAGTTACGCGCCACTAAACCACTGAACTAAATTTAATTCAGGTTACGCCACTACCACTGAACCTAACATTTATCAAGAGTTACGCAACCACTACCACATGAACTAACATTTGTCAGGTTATGCGCCACTACCACTGAACTAACATTTATCAGTTATGGAGTGCGCACTACTAACCACTGAACTAACATTTATCAGGTTACCGCGCCACTACCACTGAACTAACATTAATCAGTTACGCATCACTACCACTGAAAAACATTTATCAGTTATGCGCCACTACACTGAACTAAACATTTATAGGTTTATGCGCCACTACCACTGAACTAACAATTATCAGGTTACGCGCCACTACCACTGAACTAACATGTAAATCAGGTAATGCTACACTGACTAAACTGAACTAACATTTATCAGGTTATGCGTCCACTACCACTGAACTAACCATTTACAGTTATGCGCCACAACCTCTGAACAACCATTTTCAGTTTTTATCTGCCACACCACTACTACTACTAGAGACGTCCGGAGCTCCTAAGTCCGATCTACTCCAGAAAACCCCCTCCATATACCTTCCCGCATCAGGTTTCGCATTTCCTCTTTAGATTTTGTCCAACTTCCTATCAGTAAACATAGACAAGTAGCTTTGTCTTGGTAGGCCTTGCTGAGCTCTACCGTGCGATAGGTTCCCATAAGACTAAATCACTGGCAATTAGCTCAGATGTCGGATGCAGTGTCCCGCATTTTTAATCTCCTCTTCGTACACTTTTTTGACAGCCATGGGAGCTACCATACAAAGTTATATTGCTGACCTTGTCCTTCCTGAGATAACCAGCACCATACGCCAACATCTTTGATGTATTCCCGTCCAATCTTTTCCCTCTGAGCCTTTGTCAGTGTCCAGGTTTCTGATCCGTAAGCAGTACTGATTCACAACCGCTATGAACAATCTATCTTTAGGCTCTTTGAGAGTTTGGATTTCCAGATATCCTCATCTATGTAGGCACCCCACCGCTTTTCCTTTCTAAACCTCTAACCTTAATCACTCCCAATCTGTTGCTCTCAATCCAGGGAGCCTAATTTAATGAAATCATCTACATTTTCTATGCTTTCCCGATCGACTTTGTAGTCGCTAGATTCGATCTCCATATTCAGTGTCATGACCTTTGTTCTTGCCGTTCGTTATGTGTAGTCCCCACGCTGCTGCCGAGCCGATTCTACACTTACAGAACGTCGTTAGACCTTTGTCCCTGTCCACAGAATAAGTGCTATATCATCTGCAAAGGTCCACATCGTGATGATCAGCCCCACTCTTCTGCTTTTCTACGTTCGAGGGTGAGTCCAAGTCGCTTCCGCATCATCGCCTATAGTCTTGCCTCATACAAGTAATCGATGACTATTGTCAAGAGTAAGAGGCTAAGGTATCACCCAGTAAAACACCAGCAAGTATCATCGAAACAATTCAGTTTCTCCGTCCTGGATTAGGACTTTTGGCCATTGTACTTCTCGTACATAGAGCCGTAAAAGCTGCACGATTTTGACTGAATGCCGTAAGCTTCTAGAATCTTGTAGCCATTTCCCCGATGTCACTGCGACAGCTTCTAAAGTCTATAATTGTCAAACTGCTGGCAGTTTTCCGACTCATGACACCCTCTAATAAGACTCACAGTACAATATCTGTTGAGGTTTGTTTTGACCTTCCTTGGTCAGAATCCATTCTGGATTCTACGCAGAATTGTCTCGATTGCCGGCAGTCAACCGTTTAGAACCATCTTGTTTAGAGACTTGGCAACTAGGATGACAAGCTTATTCCCCGATAGTTCATTGGTTCGCTAAGGTCGCCCTTCATGGAATTGGTATGATGTTTGGCATGACCATTGGTCTGTTTCTCACCTTACATAGAGCATTGTTACAGAAAGTCTAAAGACAAATATTTTTTTGAATCAAGGTCGCACTCGTTTTAGACTACTGGGGCTATGTCGTCGACAACCCCATTGCCTTTCCCCTTCCTTTTATAGCTGGACTTTGCTTTTCCCTGTAACTTCATCCAACGTAAACGGTTACTGTTCCGATATTCCAGAGTGGTGGACTGGAACAACATCCTCTTCCGCGTTTCTCTCCCGTCAGGTGGTGAGCCCGAGAAGATACAAAATTGTCCTTCCATTTCTGAAACCCTTTCCCGTTTGGTGATTTCCCTTGATTTTGCAGTATATGATGAGATCTTTACGCTGTGATCTTGTTGATCCCATGGTCAGCTTTTAGCATTCTGCCCTGCCAACTTGCTTCCTCCAGTTCCCGGAACCTGCCCCTCCAGCATGTGCTCTTCTGCTGCTATGATAATCAACGCCTAGCTTCTGTTTGCCCTCTTGAACACTATTCGTTGTCTTCTGTACATCTGAGTGGTATTTATGCTACATTCCCTCAGCTTCAGCCTGGCAATCTTCACACTTGAGTCGCTGAATTTAACATCTTTCTTTTTCTCCTCCTTTTCAGTAGTAAAAGTCGAGAATTGTCCCTACTACCACTGAACTAACATTTATCAGGTTTATGGCGCCACTACCACTACCTAACATTAACAGGTTACCGCCACTACCACTGAACTACCTTTTTATCAGTTACACGCCACTACCACTGAACTACCGATATATCAGTTACACGCCACTAACCAATGAACTTAACATTTATCAGTGTATGCGCACTACCACTGAACTATCATTTATCAGGAATGCGCCACTACCACTGAACTACCATTTATCAGGTACGCGCCACAGGCCACACCACTGAACTAACATTTTATCAGGTATGCTCCACTACCACTGAACTAACATTTATTAGGTAGCTCCACACCACTGAACTAACATTTATCAGTTATGCGCCACACCAACTGAACTAACATTTATCAGGTTACGCCCACTACCACTGCAGAACTAACACACTTAATCAGGTTTACGCGCACTCTATCTCACTTGAACTAAACCTATTCATCAGCCGTTATTGCGCGCCACTATCCACATGAACTCACAATTACAGTTACGCACCACTACCACTGAACTATCATTTATCAGGTTATGCGCCACTACACACTGAACAAACATTTATCAGGTTATGCGCCACTACCCACTGAACTAACATTTATCATGTTACCGGCCACTACCACTGAACTAACATTATTCAGGTACGCGCCACTACCACTGAACTAACATTATCATTATGCGCCACTACCACTGGAACTAACAATTTAACAGAGTTATGCCCACTACCAACTGAACTAACATTATCAGGTTACGCCCACTACCACTGAACTAACATTTATCAGTTATAGCGCGACACTACCTACTTGAACTAACCATTATCAGGTTATGCGTCACTACACTGCACACCATTAACAGGTTATGCGCCACTAACTCTGAAATCCATTTATCAGGTTATCTGCCACTACACCTACAACTACTATGTCGAGAGAGCTGAGTCCGATCTACGCCAGAAAACCCCACTCCCATATATCCCTGTCCCGCATCAGAGGTTCGCAGTTCCTCTTAAGCTTGTCCCAACTTCCTTCAGTAACACTAGACAAGTAGCTTTGGTCAGTCGGCCCTTGCTGCGCTTCTACCCGAGTGCGTAGTTCCCATAAGACTAAAATCACTGCAAAGATATGCTCAGAGATTCGGATGCAGTGTCCCCCGACCATATTATCTCCTGCTTCTAACTTGTTTGACAGCCTTGGAGGCAAACCATACATACCAAAGTTATATTGCTGACCTGTCCTTCCCAGAGATACCCAGCACCATACCAACATCTTTGTGTAATGGCCCTCCAAACTTTTCTCTTGAGCCTTTGTCAGTGTCCAAGTTTTCTGATCGTGAAGCAGTACTATTCACAACCGCTATGAACAAACTAATCTTTAGGCCTTTGGAGTTAGGGGATTACCAGATTCCGTTCAGTCTATATGTAGGCACCCACGCTTTTCCCTTTCTAACCCTTATCTCCCTATCTGTGCTCTCAATCCAGGAGCCTAAGTAGCTGAAATCATCTAACATTTTCTATGGCTTCCCCGGAACGACTTTGTAGGTCGCTAATCGATCACCAATATTCAGTGTCCATGACCTTGTCTAGGCTTCGTTTTATGTGTAGTCCCACCTTGCTGCCGCCGATTCTACTCTGAGCTGGAACTCGTATAGCCTTTCCATGACCTTCAAATAAGTAGCTATATCATCTTCAAAGACCACATCGGTGATGATCTAGGGCCCCACTCTTCTCTTTTTCTACTTTCGAGGGTGAGTCCAAGTCGCTCCCATCATCGCCTATGGCTTATGCCTCATACAGTAGTCGAGACAATTGCAAAGAGGTAAGGATGCTAAGGTATCTCCAGGTAACACCACCTGCAAGTATCGTCGAACAATTCAGTTTCTCCGTCCTGGCGTTAGGACTATGGCCTTGTCCCATCTCTCGTACATGAGCCGATAAGCGCACGATTTGACTGAATGCCGTAAGCTTCTAGAATCTTTAGCATTTCCCACGATGTACACTGTCGAAAGCCTCTTAAAGTCTATAAATGTCAGAACCGCGCTAGGGCAGATTCCGACTCTTGACACCCTCTATAAGACGTCTCAGAGCCAATACTGTGAGTTGTTGACCATCCAGTCTGAATCCATTCTGTTTCTCGCAGAATTTTTCGATTCCTGTCTTCAAACGGTTTAGAACCATCTTGTTTAGAGACTTGGCTAACTAGGGAAACAAGCTTATTCACCGAAAGTTTCATTTGGTTCGCTACGAGGTCGCCCTTCTATGTAATTGGTATGATGTTGGTCAGTTGACCATTGGTCGGTTTCTCACCTTTCAATCTAGCATAGTTACAAAGTCTAAGACAATTTGATCAAGGTCGCATCGTTTTAAAGACTTCTGTGGCTATTTGCTCACCCCATGCTTTCCCTTCCTTTTGCTGGACTTTGCATTTTTTTTCCTGTACTCATCCAACGTAAACGGTTCTGTTCCGACATTCAGAGTGGGTGTACTGATCAATATCCTCTCACGCGTTCTCTAACGTCGTGGTGAGCCGAGAAGAGGTAGCAAAATAGTCCATCCATTTCTGAAACCTTCCGTTGGTGAGTTTCCCTTGATTTTGCCATAATAATATGGGCTTCTACTGTGATCTTGTTGATCAAGGTCCAGCTTTTAGCATGTCTTGCCTGCCAACCATTGCTTCCTTGGCCTTCTCCAGTTCCCGACCTGCCCTCCAGCAAGTGCACTTTGGCTGCTTGATAAGCATCGCCTAGCTTCTGTTTGCCCCTCTTTGAACAGCTATAACGGTTGTTCTTCTGTAGCATCCTGAGTGGTATTTATGCTACATTCCCGCACTTCAGCTGGCAATCTCAACACTTGGAGTCGCTGAGATTTTACATCTTTTCTTTTCTCCTTTTCAGGTAGTAAAAGTCCGAGAAGTTGTCCAACTACCACTGAACTAACATGTATCAGGTTAGCGCCACTACACTGAACTAACATTTATCAGGTTACGCGCCACTACCCCTATGAACTACCATTTTATCAGGTTACACCCACTACCACTGACCTACCAATATATAGGTACACGCCCCTTACCAACAGCTGAAACTACACATTATCAGGTTATCGCCACTACCACTGAACTAACATTTATACAGGTTATGCGCCACTACCACGAACTCACCATTTATCAGTTACGCCCACAGCCACTACCACTGAACTAACATTTATCAGTTAAGCGCCACTACCACGAACTAACATTTATCATGTTATGCGCCACTACCACTGAACTAACATTAATCAGTTAGCGCCCTACCACCAGAACTAACATTTATTCAGGTCTTACGCGCCACTACCACAACAACTAACATTAATCAGTTACGCGCCACTACCACTGGACCACTGAACTAACATTCAGCAGGTAGCGCCACTACCACTGAACTAACATTTTATCAGGTTACGCAACCCCTAGCCACTGACTTAACATTTAACAGGCGTTATCCCACCTACCGACTGAACTAACATTTATCAGGTTAAGCGCCACTACCACTGAACATAACATTTATCAGGTTACGCCGCCACTGACCACGAACTATCATTTATCAGGTTTACGCAGCCACTACCACTGAACTAACATTTATCAGTTAGCGCCACTACCACTGAACTAACATTTATATCAGGTTAATGCGCCACAACCACTGAACTAACATTTATCAGTTTACGCGCCACTCACTGAACTAACATTTATCAGTTACATGCACACAACCACTAACTAACATTATATCAGGTATAGGCGATCACTACCACTGAACTACCATTTATCAGTTATTCGCCACAACCTCTTAACTACCAATTATCAGGTATCTGCCACTAACCACTACTACTAACTAAGTCGATCTAAGTCCGATCTACGCCAGAAAACCCCCACCATATATCCCTGTCCCGCATCTGGGTTCGCATTTCCTCGTTTATAGAGTTTTGTCCCACCCTTCCTTCAGTAACAAAGACAAGTAGCTTAGTCTTGGTCGCCTTGCTTGCCACTACACGTGCGTAGTTCCATAAGAACTGAAAACCCCTGGCAAGTGACTGGCAGCGATGTCTCAGGATGCAGTGTCCCTCCGACATTTAAATCTCCTGCTCCGTAACTGTTTGACAGCCTTGGAGGCTAACATACAAGCTTATATTGCTCGGACCTTGTCCTTCCATGAGATACCCACCACCATACGCAACATCTTTGTGTATTCCCGTCCAAACTTTTCTCTTGACTTGACAGTGCCCAGGTTTTTCTTGATCGTAGAGCTACAAGCATTTCACACGCCGCTAATGAACATTCTAATCTTTAGGCACTTTGCGAGAGTTTTGCGGATTTCCCAGATATCCTTCATCTATGTAGGGCACCCCACGCTTATACCCTTACTCTAAGACCCTTTATCTCCCTAGCTGTGCTCTTTCAATCTAAGACCTCAAGTAATGAAATCATCCTACCTTCTATCATGGCTTATCCCGCCAGATCGATTTGACAGGCCACTCCCCCCCCCTCCCCCCCCCCCCCCCCCTTTGTATGTGAAAGTCTCGCCTAGATCGATCCTGCCAATCCAAAATTCAGTGTCATGACCTTGTCTTGCTATCGTTTCTGTGTTAGATCCCCCAGAGCTTGCTCCGCCGATTCTACGCTGAGGCAGGAACTGTTAGCCTTGTTCCATGTCCTCAATAAAAGTGCTATATCATCTGCAAAGTCCACATCGGTGATGATCTGGCCCCACACATCTGCTTTTTCTACGTTTCGAGGGTGAGTCCAATCGTCGCTCCGCATCATCGCCTAGGCTTGCCTCATACAGTAGTTCGATGACTATTGCAAGAGGTAAGTGCTAATGTATCACCCTGTAACACACCTGCAAGTATCTACGAACAATTCATTTCTCCGTCTGAGTTAGTGACTTTGGCCATAGTCTTTCTCGTACAAGACCGTATAAGCAGCACGATTTTGACTGGAATGCCGTAAGCCTTCTAGAATCTTTAGCATATCCCACGATGTACAATGTCGAAAGCTTCTTAAAGTCTATAAATGTCAGTACCAGCTGTGCAGTTTCCAGACCTGACACCCTTCTTAAGACGTCTCAGTACCAATATCCTGTTGAGTTGTTGACCTTCCTGGTCTGAATCCATATCTGGTTTTCTACGCAGAATTGTCTCGATTTCTGGCTTCAACCGTTTAGAACCATCTTGTTTAGAGACTTGGCAACTAGGGAAGACAAGCTTATTCCCCATAGTTCATGGTTCGCTAAGGTCGCCCCTTCTTTGGAATTGGTATGATGTTGGCAGTTTGACCATTGGTCTGTTCCTCACCTTTCAATAGAGCATTGGTAACAGAAGTCTAAGACAATTTTATCAGGGCGCATCGTTTAAAGACTTCTGGTCGATGTTGTTCTCACCCCATTCTTTCCCCTTCCTTTAATGCTGACTTTGTCTTTCCTGAAACACAAGCCAACGATAAACGGTCTGTTCCGATATACAGAGGTGGGTGGACCTGGATCAATATCCTCTTCCGCGTTCTCTAACCGTCCCGTGGTGACCGAGAAGAGTAGCAAAATTAGTCCTTCCATTTCTGAACCCTTTCCGTTGGTGAGTTCCTTGATTTTCCAGTATATGATGAGTCTTTACCTGTGATCTGTTGATCATGGTCCCAGCATTTAGCATGTCTGCCCTGCCACCTTGCTTCCTCAGTCCCGGACCTCCCCTCCAGCAGGCTCTTTGGCTCTATGTTAAGCATCGCTACTTCTGTTTGCCCTCTTAACACATTTTCGGTTGTTCATCTTAAGCATCTGAGTGGTATTTATCTACATTCCCTCACTTCAGCCTGCAATCTCAACACTTGGTCGCTGAATTTTACATCTTTTCTTTTTCTCATTTTCAGGTATAAAATCGAAGAAGTTGTCCTACTACCACTGAACTAACTTATATCAGTATGCGCCACTAAACCACTGAACTAACATTAATCAGGTTACGCGCCACTTTATACCACTGAACAACACATTTTATCCAGTTACACCCACTACCACTGAACTACCAATTATCAGGTTACACGCCACGACCACAGAACTAACATTTATCAGGTTTTATTGCGCCACTACCACTGAACTAACACATTTATCAGGTTATCGCCACTACCACTGAACTACCATTCATCAGTTACGCGCTACCACAGGCCACTACCACAGAACTAACATTTATTCAGGTTATGCGCCACTACCACTGAACTAACATTTATCAGGTTACGATGGCGCCACTACACTGAACTAACTTTATCTCAGGTTTATGCGCCACTACCACTTGAACTAACATATATCAGTTACTCGCCCCTAAACCCCACTAACTAACATTAATCAGGTTACGCAGCCACTCCAACTGAACAAACATTTATCAGGTTATGGCGCCACTACCACTGAGAACTACCATTATCAGTTACGTACGCACCACTACCACGGAACTCACTAATTTATCAGGTTTTATGCGCCACTACAACCAGAACTAACATTCTATCAGGTTATGCCCACAACCACTGAACTAACATTTATCAGGATTACAGCGCCACTACCACTGAACTAACATTTATCAGGTTTAACGCGCCACTACCACTGAACTAACATTTATCAGTTATGAGCGCCCACCACAGAACTAACATCTTATTCATATGCGCCACCTACACGAACTAACATTTATCAGGTTACGGGCCACTCACCACTGAACTAACATTACAGGTTTATGCGACACAACCACTTTAACTAACATATTATCATGTTATGCGTCCACTACCACTGAACTACCATTTATCAGGTTTATGCGCCACTCCTCTGACTACCATTTATCAGGTATCGGCCACATACACAACTACTACCTAATGGCTGTAGCTAACCCGCGAATCTATCACGTAACCAGAAACACCCCCTCCATATATCCCTGTCCATCGCTAACAGAGGGAGATACGTGCTAGTTCCTACTTTAGTGCTTGTCCCCAACTTACCTCAGTAACATAGACAAGTAGCTTGCTTGGTCGCCTTGCTGTGCTCTACCTGCGTAGTTCCCCATAAGAACTAAATCACTGGCAAGTACTCAGGATTCGGATGCAGGTGTCCCTCCATATTTACTCTCCTGCCTTCGTAACGTGTTTGAAACAGCCTTGGAAGGCCTACCATACAAAGTTATAATTGCTGACCCTTGTCCTTTCCTGAATACCCAGCACCATACGCAACATCTTGTGTATGACCCGTCCACCTTTTCTCTTGAGAGCCTTTGTTCAAGACCAGTTTTCTGATCCGTAGAGCATACTGATTCACAAGAAGCCGCTAAAACAATCTAACTTTTAGGCTCTGTTGAGAGTTTGTATCCAGATATCCTTCAGTCTATGTAGGGCACCCCACCTTTTTTCCTTTCTAACCCTTATCTCCCTATCTGTGCTCTCAATCCAGGAGCCTAAGTAGATAAAATCCATCTACATTTTCTATGGCTTCCGATCGACTTTGTAGGTCGCTAGATCGATCCTCCATATTCCTGTCCATGAACCGGGTCTTGCCTTCGTTTATGTCATCCGACGCTTGCTAGCGCCGATTCAACTCTGATCAGGAACTCGTTGCCTTGGTCCATGTCCTCAGAATATAAGTGCATATCATCTGCAAAGCCACATCGGTGATGATCTGGGCCCCACTTCTTCTGCTTTTTCAACGTTCGAGGTGAGTCCAAGTCGCTCCGCATCAACGCCTATGGATGCCTCATACAGTAGTTCGATGGACTATTGCAGAAGAGGTACGTGCTAAGGTATCACCCTGAACACACCTGCAAGTATCTCGAACCATTCATTTCCTCCTCTGGAGTTAGGACTTTGGCCATTGTTCTTCTTCTACAATGACCTAAAGCTGCACGAGATTTTGACTGGAATGCCGTAAGCTTCTAGAATCTTTAGCATTTTCCCCCCAAGTACACTGTCGAAAGCCTTCTAAAGTCTATAAAAGTCAGAGACAGCTGGCAGTTTCCGACTCATGACACCTCTCTATAAGGACGTCCTCAGTACCAATAACTTTGATAGACACGATTGTTGAACACTTCCTGGTCTGAATCCATTCTGGTTCTACGCAAAATTGTCTCGATTTCTGGCTTCAACCGGTTTAGAACCATCTATTGTTTAGAGACTTGGCAACAAGCGGGAAGACAAGATCTAATCCCCGATATTCATTGGTTCGCAAGTCGCCCTTCTTAGATGGTAAGTGTAGGCAGTTTGGACCAATGGTCTGGTTTCACACCTTTTCAATAAGCATTGTTACAAATCTAGACAATTTGATCAAGGTCGCATCGTTTTAAGACTTCTGGGGCTATGTTACGTCCACCCCCATGCTTACCCTTCTTTTTTTTTTTTTTTTTAACAAAAAAGGCCCCCCCCCGTCTTTGCTTTCCGTACTCTCCAACGTAAACGTTCTGTTCCGATATTCAGAGGTGGGTGGACTGGATTCCAATATCCTCTTAACCGCGTCTCTACCGTCGGTGGTGGACGAGAAGGAGTAGCAAAATAGTCCTTCCCATTTCTGAACCTTTCCGTTGGTGAGTTTCCCTTGATTTTGCCAGTATATTGATGGAGCTTTACCTGTGATCTTGATGAACTGTCTCAGCTTTTAGCATGTCTCCTGCACTTGCTTCCTCCAGTCCCGGACCTGCCCCTCAGCTGGTGCTCTTTGGCGCTTGATAAGCATCGGCCTAGCTTCTTATTGCCCTCTGAACAGCTATTCGGCTGTCTTCTGTAGCATCTGAGTGGTATGTTAATGCTACTTCCCTCAGCTTCAGTCCTGGCAATCTCAACACTTGTAGGTCGCTGAGATTTTACAATCTTTTCTTTTTCCTCCTTTTCAGGTAGTAAACCGAATCGAGAAGTTGTCCTACTACCACTGAACAACAATTATCAGTTTTGCGCACTACCACTGAGAACTAACATGTTATCAGGTTACGCGCCACTACCACTGAACACCATTTATCTGATAAACAAAACGGCCACTACCACTGAACAAAAACCATATATCTATGTACACTCCACTAACCACTGACTAACATTTTATCAGGTTATGCGCCACTACCACTGAACTAACATTTATCAGGTTATCGCCACTACCACTGAACTACCATATATCAGGTTACGCCACAGCCACTAGCACTGGACTAACATTAATCAGTTTTTGCGCCACAACCACTGAAAAGCAAACATTTATCAGGTTTTGCGATGCGCCACTACCACTGAACTAACATTTAACAGGTTATGCGCCACTACCACTGACTCAACATGTAATCAGGTAACGACGCGCCACTACCAATGAACTAAATTAATCATGTTACGCGCCACTACCACTGAACTAACATTTACAGTGTTAAGCGCACTACCACTGAACTAACATTTATCTAGGTTACGCACCACTCCCACTGAACTAACATTTCTCAGGTTCTGCGCCACTACCACTGAACAACCTTTATCAGTTATGCGCCACACCACTGAACTACATTTATCAGGTACGCGCCACTACCAACTGAACTAACATTTATCAAGTTACGCAGCCACTACACTGAACTAAACCCAATTTATCAGGTTATTCGCCACTACACTGACAAACATTTATCAGGTTTTGCGCCACTCCACGAAACTAACAAATACAGGTTAACGCGCCACTACCACTAACTAACATTTTATCAGTTATGCGACACTACCACTGAACTAACATCTATCAGGTTTATGCTTCTCTACCTGAACTAACCATTTTATCAGGTTATGCGCCACTACCTCTGACACCATTTATCAGTTATCAGCCACTACCACTACTACTACGAGTCGGAGCTAAGTCCGATCTACCAGAAAACCCCCCTCCATAAATCCCTGACCCGCATCGGGGTTTCGCAGTTCTCTTTAGAGTATGTCCCCCAACTTCTTCAGTAACATAGACAAGTAGCTCTGTCTTGTTCGCCTTTGCTTGTCTCTACGTGCGTAGGTTTCCCATAAGAACTAATCACTGGTCAAGTAGCTCAGATGCGGATGCATGTTCCCCCCATTTTTAATCTCCTGCTTCGTAACTTGTTTGACAGCCTTGGAGGCTACCAAACAAAGTTATATCTGACCTAGTCCTTCCTGAGATACCCCAACATACGCAAGAACATCTATGTGTATGTCCCCGTCCAAACTTTTCTCTTGAGCTTTGGTCAGTGTCCAGTTCTGAACCGTAGAGCAGTACTGATTCACTAAGCCGCTTAATGAACAATCTAATCTTTTAGCTCTTTGAGAGTTTGGATTCTCCAGATAACCTTCAGTCTATGTAGGGCACCCCCACGCTTTTTCCGCATTTCTAAACCCCTTAACTCCCTATCGTGCTCTCCAATCATGAGCCTAAGTAGAATGAATCATCTACATTTTCTATGGCTTCCCCGGATCGACTTTGTTGGACGCTAGATCGATCCTCCATATCATGTGTCATGACCTTGGTCTTGCCTCGTTTATGTGTAGTCCCACGCTTGCAGCCGCCGATTCCTACTCTGAGCAGGACTCCCGTTAGCCTTGTCCATGTCCTCAGATATAAGTGCTATATCATCTGCAAAGTCCACATCGTGATGATCATGGGCCCCCACTCATCTGCTATTTCTACGTTCGAGAGTCCAAGTCGCTCCCGCTCATCGCCTATGGCTTCCTCATACAGTAGTCGATGACTATTCAAAAGGTAAGGTGCTAAGTATCACCCTGTAACACACCTGCAAGTATCTCGAACAATTCAGTTTCTCCGTCCGGAGTTAGACTTTGGCCATTGTCTTCCTATTACAAGAGCCGTATAAGCTGCACGATATTGACTGGATTCCGTAAGCTTCTAGAAATCTTTAGCAATTTCCACGATTACACTGTCGCAAGCCTTTCTTAACAGTCTATAAACATGTCAATCTAGCTGCAGTTTCTCCGACTCTTGACACCCTCTATAAGACTCCAGTACCTATATCTGTTGAGTTGTTGACCTTCCGTCTGAATCCATTCTGTTTTCGATCTACGCAGAATCGTCTCGCTTTCTTGGCTTCAAAACCGGTTAGAACCATCTTGTTTAGAGACTTGAGGCAACTAGGATGACAAGCTATTCCCACGATAGTTCATTTGGTTCGCTAAAGGTCGCCTTCTTTGAATTGGATAGATGTTAGGCAGTTGACACCCTGGCAGGTTTCTCACATTTCTTCAACTAGAGCATTGTTACAGAAGTCCGAACAATTTGACTCAAGATCGCATCGTTTAAGACTCTGGGGCTATGTTGTCGTCACCGCCATGCTTTCCCTCCTTTATGCGGACTTTGCTTTCCCTGTACTCATCCAACGTAAACGGTCGTTTCGATAATTCAGAGCTGGGGTGTGTACTGATCAATATCCTCTTCCGCGTTCACTACCGTCGATGGGAGCCGAAGATTACAAAATAGCCTTCCATTTCTGAACCCTTCCGTTGGTGAGTTTTCCCTTGATTTTGCCCGTATATGATGAAGCTTTCCCTGTGATCTGTTGAGCAAGTCCAGCTTTACATGTCTGCCCTGCCAACATGCTCGCCTCCAGTCCCGACCTGACCCTTCCAGCAGGTGCTCTTTGGGCTGCTTGATAATCATCGCCAACTTCTGTTTGCCCTCTTGAACAGTCTATTCGGTTGTCTTCTGTAGCATCTGAGGGGTATTTTAAGCTACAATCCCTCGAGCTTCAGCCTGGCAATCTCAACACTTGGATTCGCTGAGATATTTTAACATCTTTTCTTTTCTCCTTTTCAGGTAGTAAAAGTCGAGAAGTTGATCCTAACTACCACTGAACCTAACATTTAGCAGTTATGCGCCACTACCATCTGACTAACATTTATCAGGTTACCGCCACTACCACTGAACTACCATTTATCAGGTACACCCACTACCACTGACTACCATTTATCAGTTACAAACGCCACTACCACTTGAACTATATCATTTATTCAGTTATTGCGCCAATATAAACCACTGAACTAACATTTATCAGGTTATCGCCACTACCACTGAACTACCATTTATCAGGTTACTGCGCCACAGCCACTACCACTGAACTACCATTCATCAGTTAGCGCCACTGACCACTGAACTAACAATTATCAGTTATCGCCACTACCACGAACTAACATTTATCAGGTTATGCCACTACACAGGAACTAACATTTATCAGTTACGCGCCCACTACAATGAACTAACATTAATCAGGTACGCGTCCACTTCCAACTGAACTAACATTAATCAGGTTAGTCGCCACTACCACAGAACTAAACATTATCAGTGTTAAGCACCACTACCACTGAACTAACAATTATCATGTTATGCGGCCCACAACCACTGAACAAACATTTATCAGGTTATGCGCCCACTACCACTGAACTAACATTTATCAGGTTACGCGCCACTACCCCTGAACTAACATTATCAGGTTACCGCCACAACCACTGAGAACTAACATTAATCAGGTTATGCGCCACTACCAACTGAGACTAAACATTAATCAGGTTATGCGCCACTACCACTGAACTAACATTTATCAGGTACGCGCCACTACACTGAACTAACATTTATCAGGTATGCGACACTACCCACTGAACTAACATTTAACAGGTTATGCTCACTACCACTGAACTCCATTAATCAGTTATGCCGACCACTCAACTCTGAACTACCATTTATCAGGTTATCGGCCACTACCACAACTACTACTAAGTCGGAGCTAATCCCGATCTACGCAGAAAACCCCCTCCATATAACCCTGTCCCGCATCAAGGTTCGCATTCTCTTTAGAGTTTGTCCCAACTTCCTACAGTCACATGACAAGTACCCTCCCCCGCTTAGTCTGTCGGCCTAGCTGTGCCTCTACCGTGCGTAGGGTCCCATAAGACATAAATCACTGCAATAGCTCAGGAGTCGGATGCAAGTGTCCCGCCATTTTTAATCTCACTGCTTCGGAAACTTGTTTGACACCTGGAGGCTACCATCCAAAGTTAAATTGCTGACCAATTCATCTTTCATGAGATACCCAGCACCATACGCGCAACAACTTTGTGTAAGTCCGTCCAAACTTTTCTTCTTGACCTTTGTCAGTGTCCAGGAGTTCTGATCCGTAGAGCAGTACTGAACACAAAGCCGCTATGAACTATCTAAACTTAGTAGCTCTTTGAGAGTTTGGATCTCCCAGAATACCTTCAGTCTATGGTAGGGCACCCCACGCCCATTTCCCTTTCTACCCCTAGCTACTCCCTATCTGTGCTCTCAAAACCAGAGCCTAGTGTAGGATGAAATCATCTACATTTCTGAATGGCTTCCCCGATCGACTTTGGTAGTCGCTAGATCAGATCCTCCATATTCAGTTGTCATGACCTTGGACTTGCCTTCGTTATGTGTAGTCCCACCTTGCTGCCGCGATTCTATACTCTGAGCAGGAACTCGTTAGCTGTCCATGTCCTACAGATATAAGTCTATATCATCTGCAAAAGTCCCACAATCGGTGATGATCTTGGGCCCCACTCTTCTTTCTTTTTCTACTTTCGAGGGAGAGTCCAAGTCCTCCGCATCATCGCCTATGGCTTTCCTCATACAAAAGTCGAATGACTATTGCAAAGATGGTAAGGTGCCTAAGGTAATCACCCCTGTAACACCAACACCTGCAGTATACTCGAACAATTCAGTTTCTTCCGCTGAGTTTAGACTATGGCCATTGTCTATCTCGTACATGAGCCGTATAAGCCTGCACGAATTTTGACTGGAATGCCGTAAGCTTCTAGAAATCTTTAGCATTTCCCCACGATTGTACACTGTCGAAAGCCTTCTTAAAGACTATAAAATTCAAACAGCTGGCAGTTTCCGACTCGTGACATCCTCTATAAGACCTCGCAGTACCTATATCTGTTGAGTTGTTACCTCCTGGTCTGAAACCATTCTGAGGTTTCTACTACCAGAATTGTCCTCGAATTCTGGCTTCAACCGGTTTAGAACCACATGTTTAGAACTGGGCAACTAGGGATGACAAGCTTATACCGCCGATAGTTTCACTGGTTCGCTAAGTCGCCCTTCTTTGGGAATTGGTATGAAGTTGGCATTTGACCATTGATCTGGTTCTCACCTTTCAATAAACATTGTTAACAAGAAGTCTAAGGACAATTTGATCCAAGTCGCATCGTTTAAGACTTCTGGGGCTATGTTTGTCGACACCCCATGCTTTCCCTCTTATGCTGGACATCTTGCTTTCCTGTACTCATCCAACGTAAACGGTTCTGTTCCGATAATCAGAGGTGGTGGACTGGATCATAACCTCTTCCGCGTACTCTACCGTCGGTGGTGAGCCGAGAAGAGTAGCAAAATATCCCTTCCATTTCTGACCCTTTCCGTGGTGAGTTCCCTTTGATTTGCCAGTATTATGATGGAGCTTTACCTGTGATTTGTTGATCATGGTCCACATTTAAGCATGTCTGCCCTGCCAACTTGCTTCCCTCGCAGTTCCCGACCTGCCCCTCCAGCAGGTGCTCTTTGGCTGCTTGATAAGCATCGCCTACTTCTGTTGCCACTCTGAACAGCTATTCGGTTATGTCTTCAGTAGCATCTGAGTGGTATTTTATGCTACAATTCCCTCACATTACACCTGGCAATCTCACACTTGCGAGTCGCTGATATTTTAATCATCTTTTCTTTTTTCTCCTTTTTCAGGTAGTAAAAGTTCGAAGAAGATTGTCCTACTACCACTGAACTAACATTTATCAGGTTATGCGCCACTACCACTGAACTAACATTTATCAGGTTACGCGCCACTAACCACTGAACTAACCATTTAATCAGTTACACGCCACTACCACTGAACTAACCATTTATCAGATACACGCCACTACCACTTGCAACTAACATTTTATCAGGGTTATGCGCCACTACCACTGAACTAACCTTTATCAGGTTTATGCGCACTACCACGAACTACCAATTTTCAGGTTTCGCGGCCACAGCCACTACCACGAACTAACATTTATCGTTATTGCGCCACTACCATCGAACTAACATTTATCATGTTATGCGACCACTACCAATGAACTAACATTTATCAGGTTATCGCCACTACCAACAGAACTAACATTTATCAGGTTACCGCCACTACCACTGAACTAACATTAATCAGGTACGCGCCACTAACCACTGAACTACTAACATTTAATCAGGTATGCGCACTACCACGATCTTACATTTATCAGGTTACCACACACTACCACTGAACTAACATATCAAGTTAAGCCCACTAACGACCACTGATCATAACAATTAATCATGTTATGCGCCACTACCGACAGACTAACATTTATCAGGTTACGCGCCACTACCACTGAACTAACATTTATCAGGTTTACGCAGCCACAACCACTAAACTAACTTTTATCAGTTTATGCACCACTACCACTGATCTAACATTTATCCGGTTATGCGCCACTACAACTGAACTAACATTTAATCAGGTTACGCGCCACAACCACTGAACTAACCATTTTTCCAGGTAAGCGACACTAACCACTGAACTAACAATTAATCAGGTTATGCGTCCACTACTACCACTGAACTACCATTTATCAGGATATGCGCCACTACCTCAGAACGACCATTTATCAGGATATCTGCCATAACACTACTACAACTATGTAGGAGCAAATCCCGATCACGCCAGAAAACCCCCTCCATATATCCCGTCCCGCATCGGGTTCGCAGTTCCTCTTTGGAGTTTGTTTCCCAACTTCCTCAGTTAACATAGACAATAGCTTGTCTTTGTCGCCTTGCTCGTGCTCTACCGTGCGTAGGTTCCCATAAAAACTAAAATCACTGGCAAGTAAGCTTCAGATGTCGATGCAGTGTCCGCCATTTTTTATAATCTCCTGCTTTCGTACTTTTTCTGACACCTTTGGAGGCAACCATACCATAAGGTATATATTGCTGACCTAGTCCTTCCATGAGATACCCATCACCCAAACCAACATCTTGTGTAATCCCGTCCAAACTTATTCTCTAGAAGCCTTTTGTCAGGTGTCCCCCAGGTTTCTGAACCGTAAGCAGACAGATTCACAAGCCGCTAACAAAAAAAAAAAAAAAAAAAAAAAAAAAAATGAACAAGCTAATCTTAAGGCTCTTTTGAGAGTTTGATTTCCAGATATCCTTCAGTCTAAGTAGGAGGGCAAACCCCACGCCATTTCCTTTACTAACATCCTTACAAGCTCCCTATCTGTGCTCTCAATTCCAGGGAGCCTAAGTAGATAAATCAATCAACATTTTCTTATGGCTTCCCCTTGATCGACTTTTTAGGTCGCTAGATCGATCCTCCATATTCAGTGTCATGACCTTGTCTTAGCCTTCGATTATGAGTAGTCCCTTAGGGGGGGGGGGGAGCGCTTCTGCGCGATTCTACTCAGAGCAGGAACTCGTTACCTTGACCAAGTCCTCAGATAAAGTGCCTAAATCATCTGCAAAGTCCCATCGAGTTGATGAATCTTTGGCCCCACTCTTCAGCTTTTCTACTTCGAGGTGAGTCCAAGTCTGCTCACGCATCATCGCCTATGGCTTGCCTCATACAGTAGTCGAGACTAATTGCAAAGAGGTAAGGTGCAAAGGTATCACCCTGTACACACCTGCAAGTATCTCGAACAATACATTTCTCCGTCAGGAGTTAGGACTTTGGCCATTGCTACTCTACAGAGCCGAATAAGCTAGCACGATTTTGACCTGGAATGCCGTACGCTTCTAGAATCTTTAGCCATTTTCCCACCGAGTACACTGTCGAAAAAGCCGTCTTAAAGTCTATAAATGTCAGAACACTGCAGAGTTATCCGACTCATGACACCCTCCATAAGACTGTCTCAGTACAATATCTGTTGAGTTTTTGACCTTCCTGACCTGAATCGATTCTGGTTTCTACCAGAATTGTCTCGATTTCTGGCTTCAAACCGGTTAGAACGCCCTTGTTTAGAGACTTGGCAACTAGAGGGATGACAAGCTTATTCCCCGAAGTTCATTGGTTCGCTAAGTCGACCCTCTTTGAATTGGTATGGATGTTGGCAGTTGACCATTGGTCTGGTTTTCTCACCTTTCTATAGAGCATTGTTTACAGCAGAAAGTCTAAGACAATTTGGATCAAGTCGCATCGTATAAGACTTCGGGGGCTATGTTGTCGACACCCCCATGCTTTCCCCTTCCTTTATGCTGGACTTTGCTTTTCTTGACTCATTACCAAAACGAAAACGTTCTGTTCCGATATTCATGAGGTGGTGGACTGGATCAATATCCTCTTCCGGTTCCTACCGTCGGTGGTGAGCCGAGAAGAGTAGCAAAATAGTCCTTCCATTTCTGAACCCTTTCCTTGTAGATTTCCCTGGATTTTCCAGTATATGATGGAGCTTTACCTGTATCTTGTGATCATGGTCCAGCCTTTTACATTGTCTGCCCTGCCAACTTGCTTCCTCCAGTCCCGGACCTGCCCCTCCAGCAGGTGCTCTTTTGGCTGCTTGAAAAGCATCCCTAGCTTTCTGTTTGCCCTCATGACGGCTATTTCGTTGTCTTCTGTAGCATCCTGAGTGGTATTTTATGCTACATTCCCTCAGCTTCAGCCTGGCAATCTCAACACTTGGGAGTCGCTGAGATTTACCTCTTTCTTTTCTCCATTTTCAGTAGTAAAAACGTTCGAGAAGTTGTCCTACTACCACTGAAACTATACATTTATCAGGGTTGCGCCCACTACACTGAACTAACATTTATCAGTTACGCGCCACTACCACTGACACCAATATTCAGGTTACAACACGTCCACTACCACTGAACTACCATTGTATCAGGTTACACGCCACAACCACTTGAACTAACATTTTCAGGTTATGCGCCACTACCACAGACTAACATTTATCAGTTATTGCGCCACTACACTGATCTACCATTTATCAGGTTACGCGCCACAGCCACTACCACTGAACTAACATTTATCAGTTATGCGCCACTACCACTGAACTAACATTTAACAGTTATGCGCCACGAATCCCACTGAACTAACATTTATCAGGTTATGCGCCACTACCACTGAGAACTCACAATTAATCAGGTTACGCCGCCACACCACTGAACTAACATTAATCAGGTTACGCGCCACTACCACTGAACTAACATTATCAGGTTATGCGCCACTACCACCTGAACTAACATTTATCAGTTACGCTTACCACTAACCACTGACTAACATTATCAGGTTTATGCGGCCACTACCCTACGGGAACTAACATTTATCAGGTTTATGCTCCACTACAACAGAACTAACATTTAATCAGGTTACGCGCCACTAAACCACTGAACAAACATTTATCAGATACTCGCCACTACCACTGAACTAACATTTCTCAGGTTATCCCCTACCACTGAACTAACATTTATCAGGTATGCGCCACTACACTGTACTAACATTTAATCAGTTTACGCGCCACTACCTACTGAACTAACATTTATCAGGTTATGCGCACTACCACTGACTAACATTTATCATTTATGCGTCACTACCACTGTACACCATTTATCAGTATGCAGCCAACTACCTTCTGAACTACATTATCAGTTATCTGCCACGACCACTACTACTACTATGTCGGAGCTAAGTCCGATCTACGCCAGAAAACCCCCTCCATATATCCCTGTCCCGCCATCAGGGTTCGCAATTCCCTCTTTAGAGTTTGTCCAACTTCATCATAACATAGACAAAGTATCTTTGGTCTTGGTCGGGCCTGCTGAGCTCAACCGTGGCGAGGTTCCCTAAGACTAAATCACGTGGCATAGTAGCTCAGGATGTCGGATGCAGTGTCCCGCCAGTTTTAATCTCCTCTTCGTAACTTGTTTAGCCAGCCTTGGGAGCTACCATACAAAGTTATATTGCTGACCTTGTCCTCCATGAGATACCCAGCACCATAACCACATCTTTTGTGTATGTCCGTCCAACTTCTTTCTCCTCTGAGCCTTTGTCAGTGGTCCGGTTTTCTGATCCGAAAGCATACGATTCACAAGCCGCTATGAACATCTAATCTTTAGCTCTTGAAGTTTGGATTTCCAGATACCTTCCAGTCTATTATGGCACCCCTCGCTTTATCCATTCTAACCCTTATCTCCCTATTCTGTGCTCTCAATCCCAGGAGCCTAAGAAGATGAAATCATCTACATTTTCTATGGCATCCCGGATCGACTTGTAGGTCGCTAGAATCGATCCACCAAATTCAGTGTCATAGAACCTTGGTCTTGCCTCGTTATGTGTAGTCACGCTTGCTGCCGCCGATTCACTCTGAGCAGGTAACTCGTTAGCCTTGTCAAGTCCATCAGAATAAGTTACTATTCACTCCGCAAAAGTCCCACATCGGTGAAGAGCATGGCCCACTCTTCAGCCAGTTTTCTACTAATCCGAGGGTGAAGTCCAAGACGCTCCGCATCATCGCCTATGCTTGCCTCATACATTATCGATGACAATTGCAAGAGGTAAGGGTGCTAAGTATCACCCTGTAAACACCTGCAAGTATCTCGAACAATTCAGTTTCCTTACCTCGCGTCTGAGTTTAGGACTTTGCCATTGTCCTCTCGTACATGAGCCGTATAAAGCTGCAACGATTTGACTGGAATGCCGAAAGCTTCTAGAATCTTAGCATTTTCCCACGATGTATAACACTGTCGAAAGCCTTCTTAAAGTCTATAGAAGTCAGGAACAGCTGGCAGTTTCCCGACTCTTGACACCTCTCTATAAGACGTCTCAGTACCAATATCTGTTGATTGTTACCTCCTGGTCTGAACCATTCGTTCTACGCAGAATTGTCTCGATTTCTGGCTTCAACGTTTTAGAACCATCTTTTTTAGAGACTTGGCAACTAGTTGATGACAAGCTAATTCCCGATAGGTCATTGGTTCCGCTAAAGTCGCCCTTCTTTGAAGTGGTAGATGTAGGCAAGTTGACCAATGGTCAGGTTTTCTCACAATTCAATAGAGCATTGTACAGAAGTCCTAAGACAATTTGATCAAGGTCGCATCGTTTTAAGAACTTCGGGGCTATTTGTCGTCACCCATTGCTTTCCCCTTCCTTTAATGCCGACTTTGACGCTTTCCTGTACTCAATGCCAACGTAAACGTTCTGTTTCCGATATTCAGAGTGCGTGGACTGGATCAATATCCTCTTCACGCGTTCTCTACCGTCGTTTTGAGCCAGAAGAGTATGCAAAATAGTCTTCCATTTCTGAACCCTTTCCGTTGTGAGTAGTACCTTGATTTTGCAGAATATGATGGAGCTTTACCTTGATCTTGTTGATCAATGGTCCACTCTTTTAAGCATGTCAGCCCTCCAACATTGCTTCCCTCCAGTTCCCGGACCATGCCCCTCCAGCAGGAGTGCACATTGCTGTCTTGATTAAGCATCGCCTAGCTCTGTTTGCCCTCGTGAACACCATTCGGTTGTCTCCCTTCTGTACATTCTGAGTGAGTATTTTATAGCTACATTCCTCGCTTCAGCCTGGCAATCTCACACTTGGAGTCCCTGAGATTTTTACATCTTTTCTTTTTCTCCTTTTCCAGGTAGTAAAATGCGAGAAGTAGAGCCTACCTACGCAACTGAACTAACATTTATCAGGTATGCGCCACTACCTACTGAACTAACATTTATCAGTTACGACGCGCCCCACTACCACTGGAACTACCATTATCATACACGCCACTACCACTGAACTAACCCATTTATCAGGTACAAACGGCCACTACCACTGACTAACATTTATCAGGTTATGCCCACTACCACTGAAACTAACATATATCAGGTTATGCGCCACTACCTACATGAACTACCATTTATGCAATTACGCGCCACAGCCACTACCACTGAACTAACATTTATCATGTTATGCGCCTCTACCACTCTGAACTAACATTTATCAGGTTTAGCGCCACTACCACAGACTAACATTATCAGGTTATCGCACTACCACGAACTAACATTTATCAGTTTACGCGGCCAATACCACTGAACTACCATTAATCATTACGCGCCCTACCACTTAACTAACCTATTATCAGGTTATGCGCCACACCAACTGAACTAACCATTTATCAGGTTACGCACCACTACCAAACAGAACTAACATTTATCAGGTTATGCCCACTACCACAGAACAAACATTTAGTCAGGTATGCGCCACACCACTGAATCTAAACATTTTATCATGGTTACGCGCCAACTACCACTGAACTAACAAGTATCAGGTTACGCGCCAACTACCACTGAACTAACATTCCAGTTTATGCCGCCACTTACCACTAGAACAAACATTTATCAGGTTATGCGCCAACTACCACAGACTAACATTTATCAGGTACGACGGCACTACCACTGAACTAACATTTTATCAGGTTATGCGACATACCACTGAACTAACATTTTATCAGGTTATGCGTCCACTCCACTTGAAACTACCATTTATCAGGTTTATGCGCCACAACCTCTGACTACCTTATCCAGTTGATCTGCCACGACCACTACTACTACTATGTCGGACTAAGTCCGAACTACGCCAGAAAACCCCCCCATATATCCCTGTCCCTCATCAAGTTTTCGCAGTACCTCTTTAGAGTTTTGTCCAACTTCTTCATAACATAGACAAGTAGCTTTGTCTTGGTCGGCCTTGCTGGTTCTCCACCGTTGCGTAGGTTCCCATAAGACTAAGCTATCGCCTGGAGCAAGTAAGCTCAGGATGTCGATGCAGTGTCCCGCCATTTTTAAACCCTGCTTCGTAACTCTCTTGTTATGACAGCGCATGGAGCTACCATACAAAGTTATATTGCTGACCTTGTCCTTCCATGAGATACCCCAGCAACCATACGCAACATCTTTGTGTATGTCCCGTCCAAACTTTTCATCTGAGGCCTTTGTCAGTGTCCATGTTTCTGATCCGTAGAGCAGTACAGATTCCACATGCCAGCTATGAACAATCTAAATCTTTTGGCTCTTTGAGAGTTTGGATTCCCAGAATATCCTTCATCTATGTAGGGCAACCCCACTTTTTTTTCCCTATCCTAACCCTATCTCCCTATCTGTTGCTCTCAATCAAGAGCCTACGAACGCATGTAATAACATCTACATTTTCTAATGGCTTCCCCCGATCGACTTTGTAGGTCGCTAGATCATCCTCCATATACAGTGTCTTGACCTTTGGTCTTGCCTTCGTTAATTGTACGTCCCACCTTGCTGCCGCCGATTCTACTCTGCGAGCAGGAACTCGTTACCTTGTCCATGTCCTCAATCTATAAGTGATATATCATCAGCAAAGTCCACATCGGTGATGATCTTGGGGCCCCACTCTTCTACGCTTTTCCTACGTTCGAGGGGAGTTCAAGTCGCACCGCATCATCGGCCTATGGCTTGCCTCGATACAGTAGTCGAAGACTATTGCAAAGAGGTAAGGTGCTAAGGTTCACCCAGTAACACATCCTCAAGAACTCGAACAATTCAGTTTCTCCGTCTGTGATTAGGCTTTGGGCCATTGGTCCTTCTCGTACATTAGCCTATAAGCAGCGACATTTTGACTGGAATATGCCGTAAGCTTCTAGAATCTTTAGCATTTTCCCACGATGTATCACGTCAAAGCCTTCTTAAAGTCTATAAATGTCAGAACACTGGCAGTTTCCGACTCTTGACACCCTCTATAAGACGTCTCAGTACCAATATCTGTTAGATTTGTTTGACCTTCCTGTCCCTGAATCCATTCTGGTTTCTACGCAGAATTGGAGTCGCGATTTCTTTCATGCGGCTTCAACTGGGTTTTTTAGTGAACCATCTTGTATAAGACTTTCTGGCAACTAGGGAATGACAAGCTCTATTCCCGATAGCTCATTGGTTCCTAAGGCGGCCCTTCTTTGGAATTGGTATGATTTGGGCAGTTGAACCATTGGTCTGTTTCTCAACTTTCAATAGAGCATTGGTATACCATGCGAAGTCTAAGAACAATTTGATCCAAGGTCCATCGTTTGAAGACTTCTGGGGCTAAGTTGTCGTCAACCCCCAGCTTTTCCCTTCCTTTAAGCTGGACTTTGCTATTCCTGTACTCATCCAACGTAAACTGTTCTGTTTCCGATATTCCAAGGTGGGTGGACTGGATCAATATCCTCTCCGCGTTCTCTACCGTCGGTGTGAGGCGAGAAGAGGTAGCGAAAATAGAGCCCTTCCATTCTGAAACCCTTTCCGTTGGTGAGTTTCCCGTGGAATTTTGCCAGTATATGATGGAGCATTACCTGTGATCTTGTTGAATCATTGTCCAGCTTTTAGCATGACTGCCCTGCCAACTTGCTCCTCACCAGTTTCCCGGACCTGCCCCTCCAGCAGTGCTCTTGCTGCATACATAATCATCGAGCCTAGCTTTCTGTTTGCCCTCTTGAACAGCAATTCGTGTCTTCTGTAGCATCTGAGTGGTATTTTATGCTACCATTCCCTCAGCTTCACCTGCAATCTCAACACTTGAGTCGCTGATATTTACATCTTTTCTTTTCTCCTTTTCATGGAGTAAAAAGTACGAGAAGTTGTCCTACTACCACGACCTAACCAATTCTATCAGGTATGCGCCCTACCCACACTAACATTTACAGTTACGCGCCACAACACTGAACTATCGTACCATTTATCAGGATACACGCCACTACCACTAGAACTACCTTTTATCAGGTACACGCCACTACCACTGAACAAACATTTATCAGGTTATGGTATGCGCCACTACCACTGAACAACATTTATCAGGTTATGCCCACTACCCATCTGAACTACCATTTTCAGGTACGCGCCACAGGCCACAAACAACTGAACTAACTTTATCAGTTATGCGCCACTACCACAGAACAAACATTTATCAAGGTTAATGCGCCACTACCACTGGAACTAACAATTCTCAGGTATGCGCCACTACCACTGACCAACATTTATCAGGTTACTCGCCACTACCACTGAACAACAATAATCAGGTTACGCGCCACTACCACTGAACTAAACTACTCATGTAATGGCGCCACTACCACTGAACTATCATATATCAGGATTACGCACCACTACCACTGAACTAACATTTATCAGGTTATGCGCCACTACCACTGAACCTAACATTATCAGGTTATGCGCCCCTACCACTGAACTAACATTTATCAGGTTACCGCCACTACCATGAAACTAACATTTAAACAGGTTACGGCGCCACTACCACTGAACTAACATTATCAGGTTATGGCGCCACTACCACTGAACTAACATTATCAGGTTAAGCCCACTACCACAGACAAACATTTTATCAGTTACCGCCTACTACCACGAATAACATTTTTATCATGTATGCACACTACCACTGAACTAACATTTATCAGGTTATGCGTCACTACCACTGAACTACATTTATCAGGTTATGCGCCACTACCTCAGACTACCATTTATCAGGTTATCTGCCACTACCACTAACTACTACTATGTCGGAGCTTAAGTCCAGATCTAACGACCAGAAAACCCCCTCCATATATCCCTGACCGCATCAGGTTCCTAGTTCCCTCTTAAGTTGTCCCAACTATCCATCAGTAACATAGACAAGTAGCTTGTCTTGGTCGGCCTTGCTGGGCTTCTTACCGTGCGAAGGTACCCATAAGACTAAATCACTGGCAAGTAGCTCAGATGCGGAATGCAGGTGTCCCGCCTTTAATCTCCTGCTATCGTAACTTGTTTGGACACTGGGAGGCTACATACAAAGTTTTATATTGCTGACCTTGTCCCTTCATGAGATACCCAGCACCATCGCAACACTTTTTGTGTATGTCCCGTCCCAAACTTTCTCTTGAGCCTTTGTCAGTGTCCAGGTTTCTGATCCCGTAAGCAGTAAACTGATTCACAAGCCGCTATAACAATCTAATCTTTTAAGGGCTCTTTTGAAGTTGGATTTCCGCAGATAATCATCCTCAGATCTATGTAGGCACCCCACGCTTTTCCCTTTCTAACCCTTATCTCCCTATCTTGCTCTCAATCCAGGAGCCTAAGTAGATGAAATCATCTACATTTTCTAGGCGTCCCCGGATCGACTTTGTAGGTCGCTAGAACATCCTCCATATTCAGTGCATGAACCTTGGTCTTGCCTCGTTTTAATGTGTAGTCCCACGCTTATGCGCTGCCCGCCGATCTACTCTGAGCAGAACTCGTTAGCCTTGTCCATGTCACCAGATATAAGTGCTAATCATCTGCAAATTCCCCATTCGGAGATGATCCTTGGGACCCACTCTTCTGCTTTTTCACTTCGAGGGTGAGTCCAATTCGCTCACGCATCAATCGCCGATGCTTGCCTCATACAGTAGTCGATGACTATTCAAGAGGTAAGGTCTAAGTATCACCTGAACACACCTGCAAGTATCTCGAACAATTCAGTTTCTCCGTTGAGTTAGACTTTTGGCCATTGTCTTCTCGTACATGAGCCGTATAAGCTGCACGATATTGACTGGAATGCCGTACAAGCTTCTAGAAACTTTAGCATTTTCCCACGATGTACACTGTCGAAAGCTTCTTAAAGTCTATAAATGTCAGAACAGCTGGCAGTTTCCTGAACTCTTAGACACCCTCTATAAGACGTCTCAGTACCAATACTGTTGAGTTGTTTACCTTCTGGTCTGAATCCATTCTGGTTTCTCTATCTACGCAGAATTGTCTCGTTTCCTGGCTTCACCGGTTTAGAACCATCTTGTTTTATGAAGACTTGGCAACTAGGGATGGACAAGCTTATCCCGATAGTTCATTGTTTCTGCTAAGGTCCCCTTCTTTGGAATTGGTATGATGTTGCAGTTGACATAGGTCTGGTTATCTCACCTTCAATAGAGCATTGTACAGAAGTCTAAGACAATTTGATCAAGGTCGCATCGATATTAAGACTTCGGTGGCTATGGTTGTCGTCACCCCATTCTTTTCCACTTCCTTCATTCTGGACTTGCTTTCTCTTTACTCATCCAACGTAAACGGTTCTGTTCCGATATTCAGAGGTGGGGTGGGACTGGATCATAATCCTCTTCGCGTTCACTACCGTCGTTGTTGAGCCGAGAAGAGTAGCAAATAGTCCTTCCATTACAGAACCCTTTCCGTTGGTGAGTTTTCCCTTGATTATGCCAGTCATATGTAAGGAGCTTTAACTGTGAACTGTTGATCATGGGCCAGCTTTTTAGCATGTCTGCCCTCCAACTTGCTCCTCCAGTTCCCGACCTGCCCCTCAGTCAAGTGCTCTTTGGCTGCTTATAATCATCGCCTACTCTGTTTGCCCTCTTGAACAGCTATTTCGTTTTCTTCTGTAGCATCTGAGTGTATTTTATCTACATTCCCTCAGCTTCACTGAATCTCAACACTGGAGTCGCTGAGATTTTACATCTTCTTTCCTCCTTTTCAGGTAGTAAAAGTCGAGAATTGGTCACCTCTACCACTGAACTAACATTTACAGGTATGCGCCACTACCACTGAACTAACATTTATCAGGTTACACGTCGCCACTACCACTGAACGACCATTTATCAGGTTACAACGCCACTACACTGAACTACCATTTATCAGGTACACGCCGACTACCACTGAACTAACATTTATCAGTAAGCGCCACAACACTGTAACAAACATTTATCAGGTTAATGCGCCACTACCACTGAACTAACCATTTATCAGTTACGCCCAACAGGCCACTACCACGGAACTAACATTTATTCAGGTTATGCGCCACTACCACTGAACTAAACCATTTATCAGTCTATGCGCCACTACCGACTGAACTAACATTTATCAGGTTATGGCGCCACTACACTGAACAAACATTATCAGGTTACCACGCGCCACACCACTGAACATTGACATTAATCAGGTTACCGCCACTACCACTGAACTAACATTATCAGGTTATCGCGCCACTACCACTGAACTAACATTTATCAGGTTACGCACCACTACCCTGAACTAACATTATACAGGTTATGGCGCCACTACCACTGAACTAACATTTATCAGGTTACTGCCCATCAACCACCTGAACTAACATTTATCGGTTACCGCCACTACACTGCACTAACATTTATCAGTACGCGCCACTACCAACTTGAACACTAACATTATCCATGTTATGCCGCCACTACCCCGAACAAAACATTTTCAGGTTATGCGCCACAACCACTGAACTAACTTGTATATCGGTTACGCGCGCCACTACCACTGAAGCTAACCATTTATCAGTTTAGTGCGACACTTACCATCTGAACTAACATTTTATCAGGTTATGCGTCACTACCACTGAACTACCATTTATCAGTTTATGCGCCACTACCTCTGAACTATACCATTTCATCAGTTTATCTGCCACTACCACACTACAACTATGTCCGGATCTAAGTCCGATCTACGCCAGAAAACCCCTCCATATATCCATGTCCCGCATCGGGTTTCGCAGTTCCCTCTTTAGAGTTTGTCCAACTTCCTTCAGTAACATATACAAGTAGCTTTGTCTGGTCGGGCCTTGGCTATGCTCTACGTGCGTAGGTTCCCATAAGACTAAATCACTGGCAAGTACTCAGAGGATGTCGGAAGCAGTGTACCCGCCATTTTTAATCTCCTGCATCGTAACTTGTTGACAAGCCTTGGGAGGCTACCATAACAAAGGTTCGTATTGCTGACCTTTGTCCTTCCATGAGATACCCCGTCACATACGCAACATCTTTGAGTGTATGTCCCTCCAAACTTTTTCTCTTGAGCCTTTGTCAGTGTCCAGGTATCAGATCCGTAGAAGCAGTACTGAGTCACAACCCTATGAACATCTATCTTTTAGGCTCTTTGAGAGTTTTTGGATTTCCAGATATCCTTCAGTCCTATGTAGGCACCCCACACGCTTTTCCCTTTCTAACCCTTATCTCCTATCTGTCTCGCAATCCAGTGAGCCTAAGTAGAATGAAATCATCTACATTTTCTATGCTTCCCCGGATCGACTTTAGTATTCCTAGAACGATCCTCCATATTCAGTGTCCGCACCCTTGTCTTGCCTTCGTTTTATGTGTAAAGTCCACGCTTGCTCTTGCTGCCGCCGATCTACTCAGAGCAGGAACTCGTTACCCTTTCCATGTCCTCAGATATAAGTCTATATGCATCTCAAAGTCCACATCGGTGATGATCTTGGCCCCACTCTTCTGCTTTTTCTACGTTCGAGGGTGATCCAAGTCGCTCCGCATCATCGCCTATGGTGCCTTCATACAGTAGTCGATGACAATTGCAAAAGGTAAGGTGCTAAGGTAACACTCCGTAACACAACTGCAAGTATCTCGAACATTCAGTTTCTTTCTCCGTCGGAGTTAGGACCTTGGCCATTGTCTTCTCGTAACAGAGCCGTAAAGCTGCACGATTTTTGACTGGAATGCCGTAAGCTTCTAGAAATCTTTAAGCATTTATCCACGATGATACACTGTCGAAAGCCTCTTAAATCCTATAAATTCAGAACAGCTGCATTTTCCGACTCTTGACAACCCCTCTATAAACGTCTCAGCCAATAATCTTTGAGATTTGTTGACCTTCCTGGTCTGAATCCATCTGGTTTCTACGCAGTAATTTGTCACGATTTCTGGCTTCAACCGTTTTAGAACCATCTTGTTAGAGACTGGCAACTAGATGACAAGCTATTCCCGATATTCATTAGGTTCGCTAAGGTCGCCTTCTTTGGAATGGTATGATGTTGGCAGTTGACCATTGGTCTGGATTTCCTACACCTTTCAATAAGCATTGTTAAAGAAGTCTAGAACAATCTGACAAGGTCGCATCGTTTTAAGACTTCTGGGCTATGTTGTCGTCACCCCATCTTTCCCTTCCTTATGCTGACGTGCTTTCCCTGTACTCATTCCAACGTAAACGGTTCTGTTCTCGATATTACAGAGGTGTGACTGGAATCAATATCCTTCTTCCGCGTCTCACCGTCGTGGGTGACCGAGAAGAGTAGCAAAATAGTCTGTCCATTACTGAACCCTTATCCGTTGTGATTTCCCTTGAATTGCCAGTATATGATGGAGCTTTACCTGTGATCCTGTTGATCATGTCCAGCTTTAGCATGTCTGCCCCTGCCAATCTTGCTTCCTCCAGTTCCCGACCTGCCCCTCCAGCGTGCTCTTTGCTGCTTGATAAGCATCGCCTACTTCCTGTTTGCCCTCTTGACATCTATTCGTTGCTTCTTAGCGATCTGAGTGGTATTTTATGCTACATTCCCTCAGCTTCAGCCTGGCAATCTCAACACTGTGGAGCGCTGAGATTTTACATCTTTTCTTTTCTCCTTTCAGGTAGTAACAGTCGAAAGTTTGTCCTACCTACCACTGAACTAACATTTATACAGTTATGGCCGCCACTACCACTGAATAACATTTATCGTTTACGCGCCACGACCACTTGAACTACCATTATATCAGGTTACAACGCCACTACCACAGAACTACCCTTTATCAGTTACACGCCACTACCACGGAACTAACATATATCAGGTTATGCGCCACTACCACTGAACTAACATTTATCAGTTAAGCGCCACTACCACTGAACTACCATTTATCAGGTTACCGCCACAGGCCCTACCACGAACTAAACATTTATCATTGATATGCGCCACTAAACTGAACTAATTTATCATGTTATGCGCACTACCACTGAACTAACATTTATCAGGTACTGCTCCACTACCACTGAACAACATTTAACAGGTTACGCGCCACTACCACTGAACTAACATTAATCAGTTACGCGCCACTACACTGAACTAACATTTATCAGGTTATGCCACTACCACTGAACTAACATTTATTCAGGATTTACGCACCACACCATGAACTAACATTACATGGTTATGGCGTCACACACTACCACAGCGAACATAACATTTTTCAGGTAATCCCACTACCACTGAAACTAACATTTATCAGTTACCGCCACTACCTACTGAACTAACATTTATCATGTATACGCGCCACTACCACTGAACAACATTTATCAGGTTAATGCGCCACTACCTACTGAACTACCATTTATCAGCGTTAGCGCCTCTACCACTGAACTAACATTTAACAAGGTTACAGCGCACACTACCACGAACTAACATTTATCAGGCTATGCGACACTACCACTGACTAACAGTTTATCTAGGTTAATGCGTCCCAACTACCACTGACTACCATTTATCAGCGAGTTATGCGCCACTACCTCTTGAACTACTCATTTATCATGGTATCTGCACTACCACTACTACTACTATGTCGGAGCTAAGTCCAGATCTACGGCCAGAAAACCCCCTCCATATATCTCCCTGTCCCGCAGTCAGGGTTCGCATTCCTCTTTACGAAGGTTTGTCCCCACTTCCTCAGTAACATAGACAAGTAGCTTTGTCCCCCCCCCCCTTGTCCGGCCTTGCTGTGCTCTACGTGCGTAGTATCATAATACTAAATCACTGGCAAGTAGCTCAGGATGTCGTATGCAGTGTCCCGCCATTTTTAATCTCCTGCTTCGAACTTGTTTGACGAGCCTTGGAGGACCATACAAAGTATATTGCTGACCTGCCATCCATGAGATACCCAGCACCATAACGCAACATCTTTGTGTATGTCCCGTCCAAACATTTCTCTTGACCTTTGGTCAGTGTCCAGGTTTCTGATACCTTAGAGCAGTACTGAAACACAAGCCGCTATAACAATCTAATCTTTTAGGCTCTTTGAAGTTTGAATTTTCCAGATATCTTCATCTATGTAGGGCACCCCACGCTTTTTCCCATTCTAACCCTTATCCCCCTATCTATGCTCTCAAACCAGAGCCTAATAGATGAAATCATCTACATTTTCTATGGCTTCCCCGGATCGACTTGTAGGTCGCAGATCGCATCGCTCATAATCATGGTCATGACCTTGTCTGCTTCGTTTATGTGTAGTCCCCACGCTTGCTGCCGCCGATTCTACTCTGAGCAGGAACTCGTTAGCCTTGTCCATGTCCTCAGACATAAGTGCTATATCATCAGCAAAGTCCACATCGGTGATGATCTTGGCCCCACTCTTCTTGCATTTTTTCTACGTTCGAGGTGAGTCCCAAGTCGCTCCGCATCAACGCCTACGCTTGGCCTCATACCAGTAGTCGATGACTATGCAAAGAGGTAAGGTTGCTAAGGTATCACCCTGTAACACACCTGCAAGTATCTCGAACAATTCATATTCAACAGTCTGGATTAGGAGCTTGGCCATATGTCTTCTCGTACATGAGCCGTATAAGCTGCACGATTTTGACTGGAATTGGCCTAAGCTATCTAGAATCTTTAGCATTTTCCCACGATGTCACTGGTCGAAAGCCTTCTTAAAGTCTATAAATGTCAGAGACAGCTGCATTTTACCGACCTTGACACCCTTATAGAGACGTCTCAGTACCATAGTCTGTTGATTTTTGACCTCCGGTCTAATCCATTCTGGTTTCTACGCAGAATTGTCTCGCTTTCTGGCTTTCAACCGTTTAGAACCATCTTTTTTTAGAGACTTTGCAACGGAAGACAAGCTTATTCCCCGATAGTTCATTGGTTCGCTTAAGGTCCGCCCTTCCTATGGATTGGTATATGATTTGCAGTTGACCATTGGTCTGTTTTCACACCTTTCAATAGAGCATTGCTACAGAAGTCTTAGACAATTTGATCAAGGTCGCATCGTTTTTAAGACTTCTGGCTATGATTGTCGTCACCCCATGCTTCACTTCCCTTTATGCTGACTTTGCTTTCCGTGTACTCATCCAAACGAAACGGTTCAGTTCCGATATTCAGAGGTAGGTGGGACTGGATCAATATCCTCTTCCGCGTTCTCTAAACCGTCGGTGGTGAGCCGAGAAGAGGTAGCAAAATAGTCCTTCCATTTCTGAACCCTTTCCGTTGAGTGATTTCCCTGATTTTGCAGTATATGATGGAGCTTTACCTAAGAGCTTGTGTGTATCATGGTCCAGCCTTTGTAGCATGTCTGCCCTGCCAACATTTCTGCTTCCTACCATTTTCCCGGACCTGCCCCTCCATCAGGTGCACTTTTTGGCTGCTTTGATAAACATCGCCTAGCTTCTGTTTGGCCTCTCTTAGAAGCAGCAATTCGGTTAGTCTCTGTAGCATCTGAGTGGTATTTTATGCTACATTCCCTCACTTCAGCCTGGCAAATCTCAACACTTGAGTCGCTGAGAATTTACATCTTTTCTATTTTCTCCTTTTCAGGTAGTAAAAGTCGAGAAGTTGGCCTACTACCACGAACTAACATTTATCAGGTTAGCTCCCACAACCACTGTACTAACATTTATCAGTTACCACCACTAACACTGAACTACCCATTTATCGGTACACGCCACAACCCACAGAACTACCATATTATCAGTTACACGCCACAACCACTGAACTAACATTTTATAAGGGTTTTTATGCTCACTACCACTGAACTAACAATTATCAGTTTATGCGCCACTATACCACTGAACTACCATTTATCAGTTTACGCGCCCACAGCCACTACCACTGAACTAACATTTATCAGGTTTAGCGCCACTACCACTGAACTAACATTTATCAGGTTAAGCGCCACTACCACTGAACTAACATTTATCCAGTTATGCGCCACTACCTATCTGAACAAACATTATCAGGTTTATCGCGCCACTAACCACTGAACTAACCTTAATCAGGTTACGCGCCACCTACCACTGAACGAACATTTATCAGTTATGCGCCACTACCCACTTGAACTAACAATTACAGTTTTTACGCACCACTAACCACTGAAACTAACATTTACATCAGGTTATGCGCCACTACCACTAACTAACATTTGATCAGGTTATGCGCCACTACCACTGAACTAACATTATATCATGTTTACGCCCCACTACCACTGAACTAACATTTATCAGGAAATACGCCACTACCACTGAACTAACATTTAGCAGGGTTATTGCGCCACTACCACACTACATTAATCAGGTTATGCGCCACTACCAACTTGAACTAACATTTAGCAGGTTACCGCCACTACCACTGAACTAACATTTATCAGTTATGCGACACTACACAGTAACGAACATTTCTATCAGTAAATGCTTTCACAAACACTGAACTACCATTTATCGAGGTTTATGCGCCACTACCTCTGAACTACCATTTATCAGTTATCTGCCACTACACTACTACATACTATGTCGAGCTTAAGTCCGATCGACGCCAGAAAACCCCCATCCATATATCCCTGTCCCCATCAGGGTTCAGCAGTTCCTCTTTAGAGTATGTCCCAACTTCCTTCAGTATCAATAAGACAAGTAGTCTTTGTCTGTCGGTCCTTGCTGTGCACTACCGTGCGTAGGTTCCCATAAGACTAATTCACTGGCAAGTAGCACATGGAGGTCCGGACTGCAGTTCCCGCCATTATTTAAATCTCCTCTTTCGTAACTTGTTTGACAGCCTGGAGGCTACCATACAAAGTTATATTGCATGACCTTGTCCTTCCATGAGATACCCGAGCACCATACCAACATCTTTGTGTATGTCCCGCCAAACTTTTCATCTTGAGCTTTGTCAGTGTCCAGGTTACTGATCCGTAAGCAGTACTGATTCACAAAGCCGCTATGAACAATCTATCTTAGGCTCTTTGAAGAGTCTGGATTTCCAGATATCCTTCATCATATGTAGGGCACCCCTATCGCCTTTCCCTTTCTAACCCTTATCTCCCTATCTGCCTCAATCCAGGAGCCTAAGTGATGAAATCATCTACATTTTCTACGGCTTCCCCGGATCGACTTGTAGGTTCCTAGATCGATCCTCCATATCAGAGTCATGACCCTTGGTCTTGCTACGTTTTATGTGTAGTCCCACGCTTGCATGCCGCCGATTCCTACTCGGAGCAGGAACTCGGTTTAGCCTTTCCATGCCTCAGATATGAAGTGCTAGATCCATCTGCAAAGTCCACAACGGTGATGATCATGGCCCACTCTCCATGCTTTTCTACTTCGAGGGAGTCCAAGTCGCACCGCATCATCGCCTATGGCTTGCCTCATACAGTATTCGATGACAATAGCAAGAGGTAAGGTGCTAAGGTATCACCCTGTAACTCACCTGCAAGTATCTCGAACAATTCATGTTTCACCTGTCCGGAGTATAGGAGCTTTTGGCCACTTGTCTTCTCGTACATGACCCGTATAATCTGCATCGATTTTGACCTGAATGCCTGTAATGCCATCTAGAATCTTATAGCAATATTTTCCCCCACGAAGTAACCACTGCCAAGTCCGAAAGCCTTCATATAGTCAATAAATTCAGAACAGCTGGCAGTTTTACCGACTCCTGATGAACAACCCTACTATAAGACGTCACAGTACCAATAACTGTTTGAGTTGTTGACCTTCCAGTGTCTGTAATCCATTCTGGTTTCTACGCAGAATTGTCCTCGATTTCTGGAGCTTCAAACGGTTTAGTAACCATCTTGATTAGAACTTGGCACTCAGGATGACAGCTTATTCCCCGATAGTTGCATTGGTCGTTCGCAAGGTCCGCCCTCTTGGAATTGGTATGATGTTGGCAGTTGACCATTGGTCGCTTCTGGTTCTTTCACCTTTCAATAGAGCATTGTTACAGAAGATCTAAGACAATTTGATCAAGTGTCGCATCGTTTTATATAAAGACATCTGGGCAATGTTGTCGTCACCCCCTGCTTTCCCTCCTTTAAGCTGGACTTTGCTTTCCTGTACACATCCAACGTAAATCGGTTCTTTCCGATATTCAGAGCGTGGGTGGACATGATCAATAATCCTCTTCCGCTTCTCTACGGCGGTGGTGAAGCCCACAAGAGTACAAAATAGTCCTTCCATTTCTGAACCCTTCCGTTGGTGAGTTCCCTTGATTTTGCCAGTAATATGGAGCTTTACCTGTGATCTTGGTTGTCATGGGCCAGCTTTTAAGCATGTCTGCCTCTGCCAACTTGCTTCCTCATATTCCGACCTGCCCCACCAGCAGGTGCTCTTGGCTGCTTGATAAACATTCGCCTAGCTCTGTTTGCCCTCTTGAACAGCCCTATTCGGTTGTCTCTGTAGCAATCTGAGTGGTATTTTATGCTACACATCCCTCAGCTCAGCCTGGCAATCTCAACACTTGGAGTCGCTGAGATTTTACATCTTTTCTTTTCTCCTTTCAGGTAGTAAAAGTCGATAAGTTGTCCCTACCTACCACTGAACTAACATTTATCAGGTTAGCGCCACTACCACTGAACTAACATCTATCAGTTACGCGCCACTACCACTGAGACCTACCATGTATCAGGTTACACCCACTACACTGAACTACCATTTATCAGGTTACACGCCACTACCAACTGGAACTAACATTTATCAGGTTAGCGCCACTACCACTGAACAACATTTATCAGGTTATGCGCCACTACCAACAGAACTACCATTTATCAGGTAACGCGTCCACGAGGGCACTACCACTTGAACAAACATTTATCCAGGTTATGCGCCACTACCACTGACTAACATTTATCAGTAATAGCGCACTAACCACTGAACTAACATTTATCAGGTTAATGGCGCCACACCCACTGAACTAACATTTATCAGGTTACAGCGCCACTACCACTGATACATAACATTAATCAGGTTACGGGCCGCTTCCACCACTGAACTAACATTTATCAGGTTTTTTTTTTTTTTTTTTTTTATTTTTTTTTTTTTTTTTTTTTTTTTTTTTTTTTTTTTTTTTTTTTTTTTTTTTTTTTTTTTTTTTTTTTTTTTTTTTTTTTATATTTTTTTTTTTTCTTTTTTTTTTTTTTTTTTTTTTTTTTTTTTTTTTTTTTTTTTTTTTTGTTTTTTTTTTTTTTTTTTTTTTTTTTTTTTCTTTTTTATTTTTTTTTCTTTTTTTTTTTATTTTTTTTTTTTTTTTTTTTTTTTTTTTATTTTTTTTTTTTTTATTTTTTTTTTTTTTGTTTTTTATTTTTAAATTAGTTTATAATAATTATGCGCCACTACCACTGAACTAACATTTATCCAGTACGCACCACTAACCACTGAACTAACATTTATCAGGTTATGCTCCACTACCACGAACTAACATTTATCAGGGTATGCGCCACTACCACTGACAAACATTTATCAGGGTACGCGCCACTACCACTGAACTCAACATTTATCAGGTTACGCGCCACTACCACATAACTACATTTATCAGGTTATGCGCCACTACGCACTTAACTAACATTTATCCAGGTATATGCCCACTACCACTGAAACTAACCTTTATCAGTAACTCAGCCACTACCACTGAACTAACATTTACAGTTATGGCACCCACCACTGACTAACATTTATCATTATTCTTCATTAACCACTGAACTACATTTATCAGGTTTATGCGCCACTACCTCTGAACTACATTTATCAGGTTATCTGCCGACTACCACTACTACTACTAAGTCGAGCAAAGTCCGATCTATACGCCAGAAAAACCCCCGCCATATATCCCTGCCCGCATCAAGGGTTTTTCCCATTCCTCTTTAGAGTTTTGTCCAACTTCCTTCATGTAACATAGAAAGTATCTTTGTCTTGGTCGGCCATGCTGTCCTACCGTCGTTAGTTCCCATAAACTAAATCACTGGCAAGTACTCAAGGATGTCCGATCAGTGGCCCGCCATTTTTAATCTCCTAGCTTCGTAACTTGTTTGACAGCCTTGGGAGCTACCATACAAAGTTATATTGCTGACCTTGTCCCTTCCATAGATACCCACACCATACCAACATCTTGTGTAAGTCCCGATCCAAACTTTTCTCTTGAGCCGATGTCAGTGTCCTCAGTTTCCTGATCCGTAGAGCATACTTGATTCACAGCCGCTATGAACAATCTAATCTTTAGCGCACTTTGAGATTGATTTCCAGATATCCTCATCTAATGTAGGCACCCCACGCTTTTCCCTTCTAACCTTATCTCCCTATCTGTGCTCTCAATCCTGAGCCTAATAGAATGCAATCATCTACATTTTCTAATGGCTTCCCCGATACGACTTTGTAGACTGCTAGATCGAGCCTCCATATTCAGTGTCATACCTTGGTCTTGAGCCCTTCGTTTATGTTAGTCCCAACGCTTGCTGCCGCCGATTCTACTCTAGCAGAATCTCGTTAGCCTTGTCCATGTCCTCAGATATAAGTGCTTATATCAGTCTTCAAAGACACATCGTGATGATCTTGCCCCACTCTTCTGCTTTTTCTACGTCGAGGGTAGTCAATCGCTCCCATCATCGCCTATGCTTCCTCATACAGTAGTCGAATGACTATTGCAAAAGTAATGTGCTAAGGTATCACCCTGTAACACACCCTCAAGTTCTCGAACATTTCAAGTTTTCTCCGTCTGGAGTTAGGACTTTGGCCATTGTCCTTCGTCGTAAATTAGATCGTATAAGCTGCACGATTTGACTGAATGCCGTAAGCTCTAGAAATCTTTTGAGCATTTTCCCACGATGTACACTGTCGAAAAGCCTTCTTAAAGTCTATAAAATGTCAGTGAACATTCAGCTGCAGTTTTCCAGACTCTTGACACCCTCTATAAGACGTCCCTCAAACCAATATCTGTTGAGTTGTTGACCTCCTGTCTGAAACCATATCTGTTTCTACGCAGAACATCATAACGTCTCGATTTCGTGCTTCAACCGTTTAAGAAACCATCTTTGTTTATAGACTTGGCAACTAAGGATGACAAGCTAATTCTATTTCCCCGATAGTTCATTGTTTCGCTAAGTCGCCCTCTTTGGGAATTGAGGAGTAATGAATGTTTGCCCAAAGGTTTGACCATTGGTCCTGGATTTCCTCCACCTTTTCAATAGGCAATTGTGTTAAGAAGTCTAAGACAATTTGATCAAGGTCCGCATCGTTATTAAGACTTCTGGGCTATGTTTAGTCGTCACCCATGCTTCCCTCCTTATGCTGACTTTGCTTTCCTGTACTCATCCAACGTAAACTTCAGTTCCGATATTCAAGGTGGGGACTGATCATATCCTCTTACCGAGCGTTCTCATACGTCGGTTGTGAAGCCGGAAAGTAGCAAAATAGTCCTTCCATTTCTGACTTTCCGAGTTGTGTGATTTCCCTGATGTTGCCAGTATATGATGGATGCTTTATACCTGTATCTTTGTTGATCATTGGTCCAGCTTTTTAGCAAGTCTGCCTGCCAACTGCTTCCTCCAGTTCCCCGGACCTGCCCCTCCAGCCGTCTCTTTGGCTGATTGATAAGCAACGCCTAGCTTTTCTTGTTTGTCCCTCCTGAAACACTATTCTGTTGTCTTCAGTAGCATCTGAGTGGTATATTAAAGCTACATTCCCTCAGCTTCAACCTGCAATCTCAAACACTGTTTGAGTTCGCTGAGATTTTACCAACTTTTTCTTTTCCTCCTTTTCAGGTAGGTAAAAGTCGAGAAGTTTGTCCTATAACCACATGAACTAACAATTATCAGGTTATGCGCCACTACCACTGAACTAACATTTTATCAGGTTACCGGGCGCGCCACTACCACTGAACTACCATTTATCAGGTTACACGCCACTACCACTGGACTACATTATATCCAGTTACAACGCCACTACCCACTGCGAACTACCGATTTATCAGCTTAGCGGGCCACGTACCACGAACTAAACATTTATCAGGTTATGCGCCACCAACCACTGAACTACCATTATCAGGTTACGCGCCACAGGCCACTACACTGGAACTAACATTATCAGTTATGCGCCACTACCACTGCACTAACATTTATGCAGTTTTTCGCCACTACAACAGAACTAACATTTATCAGGTATATGCCCACTCACCCCTGCACTAACTATTTATCAGGTTACGCGCACTAACACTGAACTAACATTAAACAGGTTAACGCGCCACTACCACTGAACAAACATTTATCAGGTTATGCGCAACTACCACTGAACTTACATTTATCAGGTTACGCACCACTACCACTGAACTAACATTGATCAGTTATGCGCCACTAACCACTGAACTAGACATTTACAGGTCTGCGCCACAACCACTGAACTAACATTTATCAGGTTACGCGCCACTACCACTGAACATACATTTACAGGTTACCGCCACTACCACTGAACGAACATTTATCAGTTTGATGCGCCACACCACGAACTAACATTTATCAGTTAGAGCGTCCACTACCACTGAACTAACATTATCAGGGTTACGGCCGCCACAGACCACTGAACTAACATTTTATCAGGTTATGCCAACACTACCACTTCTACTGGAAGCTAACATTATCATGTCCAGAGTTATAGCGTCACACCACTGAGAACTACCATTTATCAAGTTATGGCGACCACTACCTCTGACTACCATTTATCAGTTTATCTGCCACTACCACAACTGACTACCATGGTCGAAGCAAGTCCGATCTAACGCAGAAAACCCCCTCCATGATATCCCTGTCCCGCATCAGGGTTCGCAGTTCCACTTTAGAGTTTGTCCCAACATCCTTCATAACATAGACAAGTAGCTTGGTCTTGTCGGCCTGCTTGCTCTACGCGTAGGTTCCCATAAACTAAATCACGGCAAGTACTCAGAGGTCGGATGCAGTGTCCCCCATTTTTAATCTCCTGCTCGTAACTTGTTGACAGCCTGGGACGGGTCACCATACAAGATTTATATTGCTGGAACCATTGTCCTTCCATGAATACCCAACACGCATACGCAACATCTTTGTATGTATGTCCCTCCAAACTTTTTCTTCATGTGACCTTTGTCATGTCCAGGTTTTCTGATCCGTAAGCATACTGATTCACTAAGCCGCTATGACAATCTAATCTTTAGGCTCTTAGAGTTTGGATTTCCAGATATCCATCAGTCTATGAGGCACACCCACCTTTTCTCCCTTTCTAACCCTTATCTCCCTATCATGTCTTCTCAATTCCGGAGCCCTAATAGATGAAATCATCTACATTACTATGGCTTACCCCGGATCGACTTGTAGGACGCAGATCGATCCTCCATATTTCATGTCAGGACCTTGGTCTTGCCTTCGTTTTATGTGTAGTCCCACGCTTGCTGCCGCCGATTCTACTCTGAGCAGGAACTCCCCACCCCGTTAGCCTTGTCCCCCTGTCCTCAGATATAATGCTATATCATCTGCAAAGTCCACATCGGTGATGAAACTACTTGGCCCCACCTTCTGCTTTTTCTACGTTCGAGGGTGAGTCCAAGTCGCTCGCATCAATTCGCCTATGGCTTTGCCACAATACGAAGTCGATGACAATTGCAAAGAAAGGTAAAGGTAGTAGCTAAGTATCACCCTTAACAGCACCTGCAAGATATATTCGAACAATTCAGTTTCACCGTCTGGCGTTAGGACTTTTTGGCCATTGTCTTCTCGTACATGAGACCGTATAACTGCACGATTTTGACTGGAATGCCGTAACTTCTAGAATCGTTAGCTTTTCCACGATGGTACACTTCGAAAGCCTCTTAAAGTCATATATGGTCAAACACTGCAGTTTTCCGTACTTGACCCCTCATAAGACGTCTCAGTACAATATCTGTTTGAGTTGTTGACCTTCCTGGTCTGAATCCATTCTGGTTTCTACGCAGAATTGGTCCTCGATTTCTGGCTTCAACCGGTTTTAGACCCATCCCTGTTCAGAGACTTGGCAACTAGGGATGACAACTTATTCCCCGTAGTTCATTGGTTCGCTAAGGACGCCCTTCGTTTGGAATTGGTATGATGTATGGCAGTTGACCATTGGACTGCGTTTCTCACACCTTATCAATAGAGCATGTTACAGAAGTCTAAGACAATATGATCAAGGTCGCATCGTTATTCTAAGACTTCTGGCTATGTAGTCGTCAACCCCATGCTTTCCCTTCCTTTATCTGGACTTCTTGCTTTCCTGTACTCATCCAACTAAACTGTTCTGTTCCGATTATTCAAGGTGGTTGGACTGGATCAATATCCTCTTCTTGCCGCGTTCTCTACCGTCGTTGTGGCCGAGAAGAGTAGCAAAATATCCTTTCCATTTCTGAACCCATTCCGTTTGGGATTTTCCCTTGATTTTGCATAAAATGATCGAGCTTTACCTGTGATCCTTGTGATCATGTCCAGCTGTTAGCATGTCTGGTGCCCTGCCAACTTGCTTCCCTCCAGTTCCCGACCTGCCCCTCCAGCAGTGCTCTATGCTCTTGATAAGCAACGCCTAGCTTCTTTTGCCCTCTAGAACACTTTCGTTGAGTCTTTCGTAGCACTGAGTGGTATTCTTAGCTACATTCCTCATCTATCACCTCGGCAATCTCAACACCTTGGATCGCTGAGAATTTTACATCTTTCTTTTTTCCTCCTATTCCAGGTTAATGAAAAAGAGTCGAGAAGTTCGTCCTACCTAACCACTGAAACTAACATTTAATCAGTTATGCAGCACACTACCACGGACTAACAATATACTGTTACCGCCACTACCACTGAACACCATTTATCAGGTTACACGCCACTACCACTGAACTACCAAGTTATTCAGGTTCCACGCCACTACCACAGAACTAACTATTTTATCAGTTTATGCCCACTACCACAGAACTACACAATTTATCAGTTAAAGCGCACTACCACTGAACCAACCATATCTTCATCAGGTTACGCGCCGACAGGCCCCCCCCCCCCCCCCCCCCACTACCACTGAACTAACATTTCTCAGGTATGCGCCGCACTACCACTGAACTACCCTTTCTCAGGTTATGCGCCACTACCAACAGAAGCTAACATTTTATCAGGTTATGCGACCACTAACACTGAACTAACATTTATCAGGTTACGCGCCACTACCACTGAAACTAAATCATTAATCAGGTTACGCGCACTACCACTGAACTAACATTTATCAGTTATGCCCAGCTACCACTGAACTAACATTATCAGTTAACGCAACCACTACCACAGAACTAACATTATCAGTTTATGCGCCACTACCACTGAACAACATTTATCAGGTTATGCGCCACTACCACTGAACAAACATTTATCAGGTTACGCCCACTACCCTGATCTAACAATATCAGTTTACGTCCGCCACACCACTGAACTAACATTTATCAGGTTGCGCCACTACCACTGAACTAAATCATTTATCAGGTTATGCGCCACTACCCTGAACTAACAGTTATCAGGTTACGTACGCGCCACTACCACTGAATCTAACATATCAGTGTAAGCACCTACCACTGAACTAACATTATCAGGTAATCGTCACTACCACGTGAACCTACCATTTATAGGTATGCGCCACTACCTCTGAACTACCATTTATCAGGTTATCTGTCTGCACTACCACTACTACTACTATGTCGGAGCTAGTCCGATCAACGCAGAAAACCCCCACCATATAACACCTGTCCCGCATCAGGGTTCCCAGTTCCTCCTTAGAGTTTGATCCCAACTTCCTTACATACCATAGACAAGTACTTTGTCTTGGTCGGCCATGCTGTGCTCTACCGTGCGTAGTTCCCATAAGACTAAATCACTGGCAGTAGCTCAGGATGTCGGATGCAGTGTCCCGCCATTTTTCAATCTCCTGCTTCGTAAACTTGTTTGACAGCTTGGGAGCTACCATACAACAGTTAAATTCTGACCTTGATCCTTCATGAAGATACCCAGTCACCATAAACTCAACAACTTTGTGTTATGTCCCGTCCAAACATTCCTGACATTGTCATGTCCAGGTTTCTGACCGTAGCGCATTACAGATTTCACATGCCGCTATGAACAATCTAATCTTTTGAGCCTTGAGATTTTGATTCCAGATAACCATTCATCTATTAGGGCACCCCAACGCTTTTTCCCTTTCAACCCTTAACTCCCTATCTGGTGCTCTCATCCAGGAGCCTAAGTAGAATGAAATCATCTACATATTCCTATGCGCTTATCCCCGTCGCCATTTAGACCGCTAGATCGATCCTCCAATTATACAGTGTCATGACCTTGGTCATTGCTTCGTTTTATGTGTAGTCCCACACCTCTTGCTGCCCGCCGATTCACTCTAGCAGGAACTCGTTAGCCTTCCATGTCCTCAATATAATGCTATATCATCCAGCAAAGTCCACAACGGTGATGAACTGGGCCCCACTCTTCAGACATTTTATCTACGTTCGAGGGTGGTCAATCGCTCCGCAACATCGCCATGGCTTGCCTCATAACAGTAGACGATGACTAATGCAAAGAGTAAGTGCTAAGGTTCACCCTTAACCACCTGCAAGTATCTTCGAACAATTCAAGTTTCTCCCGTCTGGAGTTAGGACTATTGGGCCATTGTCTTCTCGACCATGACCGTATAACCTGCACACCGAATTTTGACTGGAATGCCAGTAAGCCATCTAGAAATCTGTTTAGCATCTTCCCACGATGTACACTGTCGAATGCCTTCTTAAACGTCTATCTAAATGTCAGAACAGCTGGCAGTTTCCGACTCTTGACACCCTCATAGAGACGCCTCAGTACCAATACAGTTTGAGTTGTTGACCTTCCTGGTCTGAATCCATTCTGGTATTTCTACGCAAATTGTCTCGATTTCCGCTTCAACCGTTCCGAACCATCTTGTTTAGTGAGACTTGGCAACTATGATGACAACTTATTCCCCGTTTAGTTTCATTTGTTTTCGCTAAGGTCGGCCCTCTTTGGAATTGTAAGAATGTTGGCAGTGCCATAGGTCTGGTTTCTCACCTGTCAATAGAGCATTGTTACAGAAGCTCAAGACAATTTGATCAAGGTCGCATCGTTTTAAGACTTCTGGGGCTACGTTTGTCGTGATCACCTCCAGATGCTTTCCCTTCCTTAATGCGGACTTGCATTCCGTACTCATCCAACGTAAAACGTCTGTCCGATATTCAGAGGTGGGGTGGACTGGAATCAATATCCTCTTTCCGCGTTCTCTAACCTCCGGTGGTGAGCCCGAGAAGAGTAGCAAAATAGTCCTTCCATTTCCTGAACCCTTTCCGTTGGTGATTTCCAGTTATTTATGCAGTATATGATGGAGCCTTACCTGTGATCTAGTAGATTCATTTCCAGCTTTTAGCATGTCTGCCCTGCCAACTGCTTCCTCCAGTTCCCGGACCTGCCCCTCCAGCAGGGGCTCTTTGGCTGCTTGAACAAGCATCGCCTTAGCTTCGTCTGTTTGACCCTCTGAACAGCTAATCGGTTGTACTTCTGTAGCAACTAGTGGGTATTTATCTACAATTCCTCAGCTTCAGCCTGGCATCTCAACACTTGGAGTCGCGTGAGATTTTACATCTTTTCTTTTACTCCTTTTCAGTAGTAAAGTCGAGAAGTTGTCCTACTACCACTGAACTAACATTTATCAGTTATGCGCCACAACCACTGAACTAACATTTAACAGGTTACGCGCCCACAACCACTGAACTACCATTTACAGGTTGACAACTCCACTACCACAACTGAGAACTCCATTTAATCCAGTTACATCGCCACTACACACTGAACTAACATTTATCAGGTATGCCCACTACCACTGAACTAACATTTTTATCATTAACGCACAACCCAACTGAGCCTTACCATTAGTATCAGTTACGCGCCACAAGTCCAACTAACCACTGAACAAACACATTTAACAGGTTATGCGCCAACTACCACAGAACACTAACATTTATCAGTTATCCCACTACCACTGAAACTAACATTTATCAGGTTATGCGCCACTACCACTGACTAACATTAACAGGTTACGCCCACTACCACTGAACTAAATTAATCAGGTTTACGCCACACTACACTGACTAACATTTTATCAGTATGCGCCAACTAACCACTGAACAACATTTATCAGTTTCGAAGCACCACTACCACTGAACTAACATAATCAGGTTATAGCGCCACTACCACTGAACTAACCCTTCTATCAGTTCATCGCCGACTACCACTGGAACTAACATTATCGTTGGTTAAGCGCGCCACGACCACTGAACTAACAGTTTATCAGGTTACGCGCCACTACCCCTGAACTAACCATATTATCAGGTTAACGTACCAACTACACTGAACATAACAATTATCAGGTTTAAGCCGCCACTACCACTGAACTAAACATTTATCAGTTACGCTGCACGCGCCACTACACTGACTACATTTATCATGGTTAATGCGACACTACCACTGAACTAACATTTATCAGTTATGCGACACTACCACTGAACTACCATTTATCAAGGTATGCGCCACTACCTCTGAAACATACCATTTAACAGTTTATCTGGCCCACTACACAATAACTAACTTACATATGTCGAGCATAAGTCCGATCTACGCAGAAAACCCACTCCATATAGTCCCTGTCCCCGCATCAGGGTTCGCATTCCTCTTTAGAGTTTGTCCCAACTTCCTTCAGTAACATAGACTAAGTCTTTGTCTTGGTCGGCCTTGCTGTGCTCTACCGATCGTAGAGTTCCCGATATAAGACTAAATCACTGGCAATTACACAGATTCGGATGCAGTGTCCCCCCATTTTTAATCTCCTAAGCTTCGTAACTTGTTTGACAGCCTTGGGAGGCTACCATACAAAGTTATATAGCTGGACCATGTCCTTCCATGAGAACCCAGCACCATACGCAACGTAACATCTTTGTGTATGTCCCTCAAAACTTTTCTCTGATCCTTTGTCATTGTCCAGGTTTCTGATCCGTAAGAGTACTGATCCACAAGCCGCTAAACAATCAAATCTTTAGGCTCTTTGAAGAGTTTGGATTGCCAGATATCCTTCAGTCTAGTAGGGGCACCCCACGCTTTTCCCCTTTCTAACCCTTATCCCCTAACTGTGCTCTCAATCCATGAGCCTAATAGATGAAATCATCTACATTTTGTATGGCTTCCCCGGATCGACTTTTGTATCGCTAGATCGATCCTCCTATTCAGTTGTCATGACCTTGTCTTGCCTTCGATTTATGTTGTAGTCCACGGCTATGCCAGCCGCCGATACTACTCGAGCAGTACACGTTACCTTGTCATGTCCCTCAGATATAATGCTATATCTTCTGCAAAGTCCACATCGTGAAATCTTGGGCCCCACTCTTCCTGCTTTCTACGTTTCGAGTGAGTCCCAATCGCCTCGCATCATCGCCTATTGCTTGCCTCATACAGTAGTTCGATTACTATTTCAAATAGGTAAGGTGCAAAGGTATCACCTGTAACACACACTGCAAGTATATCGAACAAATCAGTTTCACTCCTCCGTCTGAGTTTAGGACTTTAGGCCAATGTCTTCTCGAACATGAGCCGTATAACTTGCACGATATTAGACTGGAATGCCGTAAGCTTCTAGAATCTTAAGCAATTTCCCACGATGTACACTGTCGAAACCCTTCTTAAAGTCTATAAATGTCAGAACAGTCTGGCAGTTATTCCGACCTCTTGACAACCCTCTATAAGACGTCCAGTACCAATATCTGTTAGTTGTTTGACGCTCCTGGTCTGAATCCATACTGGTTTCTACGCAGAATTGTCTCGAATTCTGACTTCAACCGGTATTTAGAAACCTACTTGTTTAGAGAACTTGGCACCTAGGGATGACCAAAGCATTATCCTCCGTAGTCATTTGGTTTCGCTAAGGTCCCCTTCTTTGGAATTGGTATGATGTTGGAGTTGACCATTGGTCAGGTTTCTCACCTTTCAATAGAGCATTGTTACAGAAGGTCTAAGACAATTTGATCAAGGTCGCATCGATTTTAAGACTTCTGGTGCTATGTTGTCGTTCACCCCATGCTTCCCTTCTTTATGCGGAATTTGCTTTCCGTACTCATCCAACGTAAACGGTTTCTGTTCCGATATTCGAGGGGGTGGACTGAATCAATATCCCTCTTCCGCTTCTCTAAACCGCGGTGGTGAGCCGAGAAAGAAACAAATAGTCCCTTCTCCATTTCTGAACCCTTTCCGTTGGTCGAGTTTCCTTGATTATGCCATTAATGATGGAGCATTACCTGTGATCTTGTTGATCATGGTCCAGCTATAGCATGTCTGCGCCTGCCAACTTTGCTTCCTCCAGTTCCCGGACCGCCCCTCCAGCAGGTGCTCTTGCTGCTTGATAGACGTCACGCCTAAGCATCTGTTTTGCCCTCTTGAACAGCAAATTTCGTTGTCTAACTGTAGCATCTGAAGTGGTATTTATGCTACATTCCTCAGCTTTCAGCCTGGCAATCTCAACACACTGGAGTTCGCTGAGATTTGTACATCTTTTCTTTTTTCTCCTCCTTTTCAGGTAGAAAAAGTCGAGAGTTGTCCTACTAATCCACTGAACAACATTTTATCAGTTATGCGCACTACCACTGAACTAACATTTAATCAGGTGACGGCGCCACTACCACTGAACTACATTTTATCTGTTACAACACGCCCAATACCACTGAACTACTACCAATATATCATGTTACACGCCACTACCACTGAACTAACATTTATCAGGTTATGCGCCACTACCGACGAACTAACATTTATCAGGTTATGCGCCACTACCCACTGAGAACTACCATTATCAGGTAACGCCGTCACAGGCCAATACACTGGAACAAACATTTATCAGTTATCGCCACTACCACTGCACTAACATTCTATTCAAGTTATGCGCCACTACCACTGGAACTAACATTTTATCATGTTATGCGCCACTACCACTGAACTAACATTTATCAGGTTCCGCGCCACACCACTGAACGTAACATTAATCAGGTTACGCGCCACTACCACTGAACTAACATTTATCAAGGTTATCTCCACTACCACTGAACTAACAGTTATATCAGGTTACGCAACCAACTACCAATGAACTAACCTTTATCAGTTAATGCGCCACTACCACTGAACTAACATTTCAGGTATATGCGCACACTACCACTGAACAACATTTAATCAGTTACGCGCCACTACCACAGAACTAAACATTATCAGGTTACGCGCCACAACCACTGAACTAACATTATCAGGTTATGCGCCACTACCACTGAAACAAACCAACATTTATCAGGTTAAGCGCCACTACCACTGCGAACTAACATTTTATCAGTTACGCCGCCACTACCCACTGAACTAAATTTATCAGTTTATGCGACACTTCACCTGAACTAACATTTATTCAGAGTTATGCGCACGTACCACTGAACACATTTATCATGTTACACCACTAACCTCTGAACTACCATTTATCAAGGTTATCTGCCACAACCACTACCCTACTACTATGTCGGAGCTAAGTCCGATCTACGCCGAACACCCCCTCCATATATCCCTGTCCCGCCATCAGGTTTCGCAGTTCCTCTTTTAAGTTTGTCCCCAACTTCCTTCATAACATAGCGACAAGTAGCTTTGTCTTGGTCGGCCATGCTGTTCTCTACCGTGCTAAGGTTCCCAAAAGATAAATCACTGGCAAGTAGCCTCAGGATGTCGATGCAGTGTCCCCGCCATTTTTAATCTCCTGCTTCGTAACTTGTTTGACAGCTTGGGAGCTACATACAAATTTATATTGCAGACCATTCCTTCCCATGAATACCCAGCACCATACGCAATACCTTTGTGTATGTCCCGACAAACTTTCCTCTGAGCTTATTTTATTTTTGGGGGGGGGGGGGTTCCCCAAGTTCCAGGTTTCTGATCCGAGAGGCAGTACTGATTCACAAGCCAGCTATGAACAATCTAATCTTTAGCTCTTTGAGATTTGGATTTCCAATATCCTTCAGCTAAGTAGGGCACCCCAACGCTTTCCTTTCTAACCTTATCTCCTATCTGTGGCTCTCACCAAGATGCCATAAGTAGATGAAATCATCTAACATTTTCTATGGCTTCCCCGAACGACTTTGTAGGTCGCTAGATCCAAACTCCTCCATTAATCAGTGTCATGACCTGTCCTTGCCTTCGTTTATGTGTAGTCCCCACGCTTGCTGCCTCCGATCACTCTGACAGAACTCGTAGCCTTGTCCATGTCCTCAGATATAAAGTCATATTATCATTTGTCAAAGTCCACATCGGTGATGAGCTGTGGGCCCCCCACTTCTTCTGCATTTTCCACGTTCGAAGGGTGAGATCCAAGTCGCACCAGCAGTCATCGCCATGGCTTGCCTCATACAGTAGTCATGTACTATGTGCAAAGAGGTAATGTGCTAAGGTATCACCCTGTAACACACCTGCAAGTATCTCGAACAATTCAGTTTCCCGGCTGGAGTTAGGGACTTTGGCCATTGTCTTCTCGTACATGAGACCGTAAAGCTGCACGATTTTTGACATGGAATGCCGCGTAAGCTTCTAGAATCTATTAGCATTTTTCCCACGATGTTACACTGTTCGAAAGCTTCTAAAGTCTATAAATGTCAGAACACTGGCAGTTTCCGACTCTAGACACCCACTATAAGACGTCTCCAGTACCATACTGTGAGTTGTGCCTTCCTGGTCTGAAACCATTCTGGTTATCTACGCAGAATTGTCTCGATATTCTGGCTCAACCGGTTAGAACCATCATGTTTAGAGACTGGCACTAGGGATGACAAGCTTATTCCCGATAGTTCATTGGTTCGCTAAGTGTCGCCTTCTTTGAATTGGTATGAATGTTGGCAAGTTGACCATTGTCTGGTTTCTACTCACCTTTCAATAGAGCATTGTTCCAGAAGTCTAAGAACTATTTGATCAAGGTTCGCATCGTTTTAAGACTTCAAGGGGCTATGATGTCCGTCACCCCATCTTTCCCTTCTTTATGCAGGACTTTGCTTTCACTCCTGTACTCATCCAACGTAAACGGTTCTGATTCCGAAATACGAAGAGTGGGTGGACTGGATCATATCCTCTTCCGCGTTCTCCACCGCGGTGGGTGAAGCCGAGAAGAGTACAAAATAGTCCTTCCATTTCTGAACCCTTTCCTTGGTGAGTTTCCCTTGATTTTGCCAGTATATATGGAGCTTACCTGTGATCTAGTTGATCATGTCCATCTTTTACATGTTCTGCCTGCCCCACTTGCTTCCTGCCAGTTTTCCCGGACCTGCCGCCTCCAAGCAGGTGCTCTTTTGGCTGCTTGATAAGCTCGCCTAGCTTCTGTATTGCCCTCATTGAACAGCTATTCGGTTGTCTACTTTAGCAACTGATGGTATTTTTATGCTACATTCCCCTCACTTCACCTGGCAAACTCAACACTTGGAGTCGGCTGAGATTTACATCATTTCTATTTCCTCCATTTCAGTTAGTAAAAGTCCGAGAAGTGTGTCCTACTACCACTGAACCAACATTTATCAGTTATGCGCAACTACCACTGAACTAACATTTATCAGTTACGCGCCACTACCACTGGAACTACCAATTGATCAGGTTACACGCCACTACCACTGAACTAACATTTATCAGGTTTACCACGCCACTACCACTGAACTAACATTTGCAGTTATGCGCCACTACCACTAGAACTAACTTTATCGGTTATGCCGCACTACCCACTGAACTACCATTTACAGGTTACGCGCCACAGGCCACTACCACGAACTAACATTTATCAGGTTTATGCGCCACCTACCACTGCGAACTAACATTAATCAGGATATGCTCCACAATACCACTTGAACTATACATTTATCAGGTATATCGCCACTACCACTGAAACTAACCATTTATCAGTTACCGCGCCACACTACCACTGAACTAACATTAATCAGTACGCGCCACTACCACTGAACTAAACATTTATCAGGTTATGCGCCACTATACCACTGAAGCAACATTATCAGTTACGCACCACTACCACTGAACTAACATTTATCATGTAATGCTGCCACTACCAACTGAACTAACATTTATCAGGTTTTATTGCGCCACTTCCACTGAACTAACAATTAACAGGTTACGCGCCACTACCACTGAACTAACATTTTATCAGTTACGCGCCACTACCAGCTGAACTAACATTATCAGTTTATCGCGCCTACTACCACTGAACTAACATTTATCAGATATGCGCCACTACACTGAACTAACAATTACAGTTACGCTGCCACTACCACTGAACTAACATTTATCATGTTATGGCACACTACCACTGAACTAAACATTTATCAGGTTATGCGTCACTAACCACTGAACTACCATTGTATCAGGTACCTGCCACTACCTCTGACTACCATTTTATCAGGTTATCAGCCACTACCACTACTCACTTACTATGCTCGAGCTAAGTCCGATCTACGCCCGATAACCCCTCCATATATCCCCTGTCCCCATCAGGTTCGCAGTTCCTCTTCGAGTTTGTCCCAACTTCCTTCAGTAACATGACAAGTAGCTTTGTCTTGGTCGGCCTGCTTAGCTCTACCGTGCGTAGTTTCCCATAAGACAACATCACTGGCAATATCTTCAGATGACGGATGCAGTTCCGCCATTTTAATCTCCTGCTTCGTAACTTGTTTGCACCTTGGGAGGCTACCAACAAAGTTATATTGCTACCTTGTCCTTCCATGAGATACCCAGCAACCATACGCAACATCCTTTGTGTATGTCCCGTCCAAACTTTTCTCTTGACCTTTGAGTCAGTGTCCAGTATTCTGATCCGTTAAAGCATTACTGGATTCACAAGCCGCTATGAACAATCTAAATCTATTAGGCTCTTTGAGAGTTTGGATTTCCAGAAATCCTTCAGTCCTATGTAGGCACCCACGCTTTTCCCTTTCAACCCCGTAGTCCTCCCTATCGTGCTCCAATCTAAGGAGCCTACAGTAGATGAAATCATCTACATTTCATGGCTTCACCCGGATCGACTTGTAGGTCGCTAGATCGATCCTCCAAATTCAGGGTCATGACCTTGGCTTGCCTTCGTTTATGTGTAATCCCACCGTGCTGCCGCCATTCTAACTCTGATGCAGAACTCGTTAGCCTTGTCCATGCCTCAATTATAAGTGCTATATCATCCAAAGTCCACATCGGTGATGACCTTGGGCCCCACTCTTCTGCTTTTTCTACGTTCGAGGGAGAGGTCCAAGTCGCTCCGCATCATCGCTATGGTTGCCCTACAGTAGTCGATGACTGATGCAAAGAGTAAGGTGCTAAGTATCACCCTGTAACACACCTCAAGTATCTCGAACTTTTCAGTTTCTACCCGTCTGGATTAGTACTTTGGCCATTGTCTTCTCGTACATGAGCCGAATAAGCCTGCAACGATTTTGACTGGATGCCGTAACCTCTAGAATCTTTAGCATTTTCCACGATGTACACTGTCGAAAGCTTCTTAAAATCTATAAATGTCAAACAGCTGCAGTTTCCGACCTCTTGACACCCTCTAATAAGACTCTCAGTAACCAATTATCTGTTGGAGTTGTTGACCTTCCTGGTCTGAATCCATTCTGGTTTCTACGCAGAATTTCTCGATTTCTGGCTCAACCGGTTAGAACCATCTTGTTTAGAGTACTTGGCAACATGGATACAGATCCTTATTTCCCCGATAGTTCATTTTTCGCTATGGTCGCCCCTTCTTGGAATTGGTATATGTTGGCAGTTGACCCATTGGTCTGGTTTCTCACCTTTTCAATAGAGCATTGTTACAGAGTCTAGAGGACAATTTATCACGGTCGCATACGTTTTTAAGACTTCTGGGCTATGTTGTCTCACCCCATGCTTTCCCTTACCTTTATGCGGACTTTGCTTTCCTGTACTCATCCAACTAAACGTTCCTGTTCCGATATTCAGAGGTGGGTGGACTGGATCAATATCCTCTTCCGCGTTCCCTACCGTCGTGGGTGAGCGAGAAGAGTCAGCAAAATAGTCCTTCCATTTCTGAACCCTTCCGTGGGAGTTTCCCCTGATTTTCCATATATATGGAGCTTTACCTGTGATCGTTGTTGATCATGGTCCAGGCTTTTAGCATGTTCCGCCCTGCCAATTGCTTCCTCCAGTCCCGGACCTTCCCCACCAGCAGGTGCTCATTTGGCTGCTTGTTAGCAACGCTACTTCTGTTTGGCCCTCTTGAACAGCTATATACTCGGTGTCTTCTGTAGGCATCTGACTGGTATTTTATGCTACATTTCCCTCAGCTCAGCTGGCAATCTCAACCCGTTTGGAGTCCGCTGAGATTTTACATCTTTTCTTTTTCACCTTTTCAGTATAAAAAGTCGAGAATGTCCTAACTACCACTGAACTAACATTTTATCAGGTCATGCCCACTACCACTGAACTAACATTTATCAGGTTACGCGCCACTACCACTGAACTAACATTTCAGGTTACACGCCACTACCACTGAACTACCATTTATCAGTTACACCCACTACCACTGGAACTAACATTTATCATGTTATGCCCACTACACGTGACCAAACATATATCAGGTTATGCGCCACTACCACTGAACTACCATTTATCAGGTTTCCGCCACAGGCACTACCACTGAACTAACATTTATCAGGTTATGCGCCACTACCACTGAACTAACCTTTATCAGGGTTATGCCGCCACTCCACTGAACTAACATTTATCAGGTTATGCGCCACGACCACAGAACTAACATTTATCAGTTCGCGCCACCTACCACTGGAACAAAACATTAATCATGTAGAACGCAGCCACAACCACTGAACTTAACATTTATCAGTTATGCGCACTACCAACTGAACTAACATTTAACAGGTTACGCACCATACCACTGAACTAACATTTATCAGGATATGCGCCACTACCACTGAACACTAACATTTATCAGGTATGGCGCCACTACCCCTGAACTAACATTTAACAGGTGACGCCCACTATACCACGAACAAACATTTATCAGTTACGCCCACTACCACTGAACTAACATATATCAGGTTATGCCCATACCACTGAACTAACATTTATCAGGTTATGCGCCACACACTGAACTAACATTTATCAAGGTACGCGCCACTACCACTGAACTAACATTTATCAGGTTAGCGACACTAACACTTAACTTAACATTTATCAGGTATTCTTCACTACCACTGAACTACCATTATCAGGTTATGCCCACACCTCTAACTACCATTTATACAGGTTATCTGCACTACCACTACTACAACTATGTCCGGACTAAGTCCGATCATACTCAGAAAACCCCCCTCCATAATCCCATCCCTGTCCCGCTTCAGGGTTCGCAGTTTCCAGCTTTAGAGTTTGTCCCAACTTCCTTCATAACATAGACAAGTGCTTGATCTTGGTCGGCCTTGCTGTGCTCTACCGTGCGTAGGTTCCATAAGACTAAATCACTGGCAAGTAGCTCAGGATGTCGGACCAGAGTCCCGCCATTTTTTAATCTCCATCTTCGTAACTTTGTTTGAACAGCCTTGGGAGCTACCAATACCAAGTTCTATTGCTGACCTGTCCTTCCATGAATACCCAGCACCATACCAACATCTTTAGTGAGTATGTCCCCGTCCAAACCTTTTCTCTCTTGACAGCCTTTGTCAGTGTCCGCGAACAGGTTTCTGAACCCGGTAAGCATTACAGATTCACAAGCCGCTATGACAATCTAATCTTAGGCTATCTTTGAAGTTTTGGATTTCCAGATTCCTCAGTCTATGTAGGGCAACCCCACGCTTTTCCCTTTCTAACCCTTATCTCCCTATCTGTGCTCTCATCCAGGAGCCTAAGTAGATAAATCAATCTACATTTTCTATGGCTTTACCCCGGATCGACTTTGTAGGTCGCTAGATCGATCCCCATATTACTGTGTCAGAACTTGGTCTTGCCTTCGAATTTATGTGAAGTCCCCACGCTTGCTGCGCCGATTCCTACTCTGAGCAGGAACTCTGTTAGCCTTGTCCAGTCCTCAGATATAAGTGCTATATCAATCTGCAAAGTCCACATCGGTGATGATCATTGGGCCCCACTCTGCTGCTTTTCTACGTTCGAGGGGGAAGTCCCAAGTCGCTCCCATGCATCGCTATGGCTTTGCCTCATACAGTAGTCGATGACCTATTGCAAAAGAGTAAGGTGCTAAGGTAATCACCCTGTAACACACCTGCAAGTATACTCGAAACATTCATTTCTCCGTCTGGGGGGGGGGAAGTTAGGACATTGGAGGCCTTGGTCGTCTCGTACATGACCTATAAGCTGCACATTTTGACTGGAATGCCGTAAGCTTCTAGAATCTTTAGCATTTTCCCACGATGTACACTTCGAAAGCCTTCTTAAAGTCTATAAATGTCAGAACAGCTGGCAGTTTCCGACTCTTGACACCCTTCTATAAGACGTCTCAGTACCAATATCTGTTGAGTTTGTTGACCTTTCCAGGTCAGAATCCAATCTGGTTTCTACGCAGAATTTGTCCGATCTTCTGGCTTCAACCGGTTTAGAACCATCTTGTTTAGAGACTTGGCAACTAAGGATGACAAGCTTATTCCCCGATAGTTTCATTGGTTCGCTAAGGTCCCCTTCTTTGGAATTGGGTATGATGTTGGCAGTATGACCATTGTCTGGTTTCCTCACCTTTCAATAAGCAATGTTACAGTAATCTAAACAATTTGATCAAGGTCGCATCGTTTTAACCTACTGGGCTATGTTGTCGTCACCACCATGCTTTTCCCTTCCTTATGTCTGGACTTTGCTTTTCCTTACTCTCCAACGTAAACGGTCTTCCGATATTCAATGTGGTGGACTGAGATCAATATCCTCTTCCCGTTCTCTACCGTCGTGGTGAGCCGAGAAAGTAGCAAAATCATCGCGTCCTTCCATTTCTGAACCCTTTCCGTGGGTGAGTTTCCCTTGAATTAGCCAGTAATATGATGAGCTTTAAACTGGATCTTGTTGATCATGGCCAGCTTTTAGCATGTCTCCCCCCTGCCAACTTGCTTCCTCCAGTTCCCGGGCCTGCCCCTCCAGCAGGTGCTCTTTGGCTGCTTGATAAGCGATCGCCTAGCTTACTGTTTGCCTCATTGAACAGCTATACGGTTGACTTCTGTAGCATCTGAGTGGTATTTTATGCTACATTCCCTCAGCTTTCAGCCTGGCAATCTCAACACTTGGAGTCCGCTGAATTTTACATCTTTTCTTTTTCTCCTTTTCAGGTAGTAAAAGTCGAGAATTGTCCTACTACCACTTGAAAACTAACATTTATCAGGTTCTGCGCCCACAACACTGAACTAATCATTTAGTCAGTTACGCGCCACTACCACTGACCTACCATTTATCAGGTACACGCCACTAACCACTGAACTAACTACCATTTATCAGGGTACGACGCCACTACCACAGAACTAACATTAAATCAGATTATGCGCCCACTAACCACTTAACTAAACATTTATCAGGTTATGCGCCACTACCACTGAACTACCATTTAATCAGGTTACGCGCCACAGGCCACCTACCACTGAACTAACATTTAACAGTTATGCGCCACTACCACTGAACTAACATTTATCAGGTTAATGCGCCACTACCCACTGAACTAACATTTTATCAGGATAGGCGCCACTAACCTGAACTAACAATTATCCAGGTTACGCGCCACTACACTGAACTAACCATTAATCAGGTTATCGCAGCCACTACCACGAACTAACATTATCAGGTTACTGCGCCACTACCACTGAACTAACATATTATCAGGTTACGGCACCACTTACCACTGAACTAACAATTATCAGGTTATTCGCCACGAACCACTGAACTAACATTATCAGTTATGCGCCACTACCACTGAACTCATACATTTATCCGTTACGAGCGCCACGACCACTGAACATAACAATTATCAGGTTACGGCGCCACTACACTGAACAAACATTTATCAGGTTTTGCGCCACAACCACTGAACTAACATTTATCAGTATACGCCACAACCACTGAACTAACATTTATCAGTAACGCGCCACTAACCACTGAACTAACATTTTATTCCGGTTATGCGACACTACCACTGAACTAAACATTTATCAGTATGCGTCACAACACTGGAACTACCAATTATCAGTTTATTATTTATGCGCCACTACCTTCTGAACTACCAATTTATCAGGTTATCTGCCACTACCACAACTACTACTATGGTCGGAGCTAAGTCCGATCTATCGCCAGAAAACCCCCACCATATATCCCTGTCCCGCATCAGGGTTTCGCAGTTCCCTCTTTAGATTTGTCCCAACTTCGCTGCAGTAACATAAGACAATGTATCTATCTTTGTCTTGGGTCGGCCTTGCTGTGCTCTAAAACCGTGCGAAGGTTCCATAAAGTAACTAAATCACTGGCATAGCTCAGATGTTCGGATGCAAGTTCCCGCCATTTTTATCTCCAGCTTCGTAACTTGTTTGACAGCCTTGGAGGCTACATATCAAAGTTATATTAGCTGACCTTGTCCTACCATGAGATACCCAGCACCATAACGCAACATTCTTTGTTGTATGTCCGCCAAACTTTTCTCTTGAGCATTATGTCAGTGTCCAAGTTTCTGATCCGATAGCAGTACTGATTCACAGCCCTTATGAACAATCTAATCTTTAGGCTCTTTGAGAGTTTGGATTTCACAAATATCCTTCAGTCTAATGAGGGGCACGCCCACCTTTTTCCTTTTCTAACCCTTAGCTCCTATCTGTGCACTCAATCCAGAGCCTAAGTAGATGAAATCATCTACATTTACTATGGCTTCCCCGTATCGAACTTTGTAGTCCGCTAGATCGATCCTCCATATTCATGTCAAGACCTTGGCTTTGCCTTCGTTATGTGTAAGTCCCACGCTTGCTGCCCGCCGATTCTACTCTCAGCAGGATTCTCGTTACCTTGCCATAGTCCTCAATATATATTGCTTATATCATCTGCAAAGTCCCCCATCGGTGATTATCTTGGCCCCACTCTTCTCTTTTCTAGCGTTCCGAGGGTGAGTCCAAGTCGCCACAAGCCTCCATCCGCCTAGGCTGCCTCATACGAGTCCGATGAACTATATGCAAAGAGGTAAGGTGCTAAGGTATCACCCTGTAACACACACCTGCAATTAATCTCGAACAATTCATTTCATTCTCCTCTGGAGTTAGACTTTGGCCAAAGTCTTCATTCCTCGTACATGAGCCAATAAGCGCTGCCCGATTTTGACTGGAATGCCGTAAGCTTCTAGAATCTTTAGAATTTCCCACGATGTACACTGTCGAAAGCCTTCTTAAATCTATAAATGCGAACAGCTGGCATTCCCGACACTTTGACACCCTCTATAAGACTCTCAGTACCATATCTTGTGTGTTGACACTACCTGGGCTGAATCCCATTCTGGTTTCTACCAGAATGTCCTCGATTTCTCTGGCTATCAAACCGAGCTTTATAAACCACTTGTTTAAGACTTGGCAACTATGGATGACACTTAATCCCCGATAGTTTCATTGGTTCGCTAAGGTCGCCCTTCTTGGAATTGGTATGAGGTTATGGCAGTTGAACCATTGGCTGGCTTCTCACCTTTCAAATAGAGCATTGTTACAGACATCTAAGACAATTTCGATCAAGGTCGCATCCGATTTTTAAGACTTCTGGGCTATGTGTTCGTCAAACCCCATGCATTCCCTTCCTTTATGCTGGACTTTTGCTTCCTGTACTCATACCAACTAAACGTTCTGTTCCGATAATTCAGAGGTGGGTGACTGGACAATATCCTCTTCCGCGTTACACTACCGTCGGTGGTGACCAGAAGAGTAGCAAAAAGTCCTTCCATTTTCTGAACCCTTTCCGTTTGTGATTTTCCGTGATTTTGCCAGTATAGATGGAGCTTTAACCTTGAGCTTGTTGACCATGGTCCAGCTTTTAAGCATGTCATGCCACTTGCCCACTTGCTTCCTCCAGTTCCGGACCTGCCCCTCCAGCAGGGAGCTCTTGGGCTGCTTGAATAAGACGCCTAGCTTCTTTTTTTGCCCACTTGAACAGCTATTCACGGTTGATCTTCTGTATCTTCTGAGTGGTAATTTTTATGCTACATTCCTCAGTTCACCTGGCAATCTCAGACACTTGAGTCGCGAGATTTTACATCTTTTCTTTATTCCTCCTTTTCAGGTAGTAAAAGTTCGAGAGTTGACGACTACCACTGAACAACATTTATCAGGTTATGCCCACTACCACTGAACAAACATTTATCAGGTTACCGCGCACTACCTACTGAACAACCATTTATCAGGTTACACGCCACTACCACTGAACTACCATTTATCAGTTACCGCCACTACCACTGAACTAACATTTATCAGGTTATGGCGCCCCTACCACGAACTACACATTATCAGGTATGCGCCATTACCACTGAACTTACCATTTATCAGCTTATCCGCCACACAGGCCACTACCACTGAACAAACATTTATCAGTTATGCGCCACTACCTGAAACTGAACAGTTATACAGGTATGAGCGCCACGACCACTGAACTAACATTTTCCAGGAATCGCCCGCCACTACCAGCTGAACTAACATTTATCAGGTTACGCGCCACTACCACTGAACTAAAAATAATCAGTTAACTCGCCACTAACCACTGAACTAACATTTTAATCAGGTTATAGCGCCACGATCCACTGAACTAACATTTATCAGTTACAGCACCACTTACCACTGAAACTCTAACATTTATCACAGGTTAGCGCCACTACCACTGAACAACATTTATCAGGTTAGCGCCACTACCACTGAACTAACATTTATCAGGTTACGCGCCACTACCACTGAACTAACATTTATCAGGTTTACGCGCCACTACCACAGCACTAACATTTATCAGTTATCGCCATCTACCCTGAATCTAACATTTTATCAGGTTATGCGCCACTTACACTGAAACTAACATTTATCCAGTACGCGCCACTACCACAGAACTAACATTTATACAGTTAATGCCGACACTACCACTGAACTACATTTATCATGTTATTCTCACAACCACTGAACTTACTCCATTTATCAGTTATGCGCCATACTCTCTGAACTACCATTTAATCAGGTAATCTGACACAACCCTACTACTACTATGACGGAGCTAAGCTCGATCTACGCCAGAAAACCCCCTCCAATATCCCAGTCCCGCAATCAGGGTTCGAGTTCCTCTTTAGAGTTGTCCCAACTGTCTTCAGTAACATAGACAAGAAGCTTTTCTTGTCGGCCTTGCTGTGGCTCTACCGTCGAGGGTTCCCATAAGACAATTCACTGCAAGAACTTCATATGCGGATTGCAGTGTCCCGGCCATTTTTAATCTCCTGCTCGTAACTTGTTTGACAGCCTTGGAGGCTACCATACAAAGTTATATATGCTGACCTTGTCCTTCCATAGAGATACCCAGCACATAACGCAACAACTTTGTGTATGTCCCGGTCCAAACTTTCTCTTGAAAGCCTTTGTATGTCCAGGTTTCTGATCCGTAAGCAGTACGATTCACAAGCCGCTAGACAATCTAATCTTATGCACTTTGAGAGTTTTGGATTCCTGATATCCTTCAGTCTATGTAGGGGCACCCCACGCGTTTTCCCTTTCAAACCCCTTAACTCCTATCTGTGGCGCTCTCAATCCAGAGCTAAGTAGATGAAATTCATCTACATTTCTATGGCTTCCCGGATCGACTTTGTAGGTCGCTAGATCGATCCTCCTATTCAGTGTCATGACCTATGGTCTTGCCTCGTTATGTGTAGTCCCACGCTTGCTGCCGCCGATTCTACTCTGAGCAGGAACTCGATTTAGCCTTGTCCATTTCTCAGATTATATGTGCTATATCATCTGCAAAGGCCACATCGGTGTTGAATCTTGGGGCCACTCTATCTGCTTTTTTTACGTTCGTGGGTGATCAAGTCGCTCCGCATCATCGCCTATGCATGCCTCAAACAGTAGTCGAAGACTATTGCAAAGAGGTTAAGTTCTAATGTATCCCCTGTATACCCACCTGCAAAGATATCTCGAACAATTCAGTTTCTCCGTCTGGAGTTTAGGACTTTGGCCATTGTCTTCTCGTAACATGACCGTATAAGCGGCAACATTTTGACTGAATGCCGTAAGCTTCTAAATCTTTAGCATTTTCCACGATGTACAACTGTCGAAAGCCTTCTTAAAGTCTATAAATGTCAGAACAGCTGGCATTTTCCGACTCTTGACACCCTCGTTATAAACGTCTCAGTACCAATATCTGTTTTGATTGTTGACCTTCCTGGTCTGAATCATTCAGGTTTCAACGCGAATAGTCTCCGATTTCTGGCTTCAAACCGTTTCGGAACCATCTTTTTAGAGACTTGGCAACTAGGGATGACAAAGCTTATTCCCCCATAGTTTCATTGTTCGCTAAGGTCGCCCTTCTTGGAATTGGTAAGATGTAGCAGTTGACCATTGGTCTGGTTTCTCACGCTTCAATAAGCATTGTTACAGAAGTCTAAGACAAATTGATCAAGGTCGCAGCAATCGTTTTAAGACTTCTGGGCTATGTATTGTCGTCCCACCTCCAGGCTTCCCTCCTTTATGCTGGACTGTTGCATTTCCCTGTACTCATCCAACGTAACGGTTCTGTATCCGAATTCAGAGGTGGTGGATCTGGATCAACTATCCTCTCCGCGTTCTCCTACCGTCGGTGGTGACCGAGAAGAAGCAAAAATAGGATCCCTTCCATTTCTGACCCTTTTCCGTTGGTGATTTTCCCCTTGATTTTGCCATATATGATGGAGCTTACCTGTGATCTTGTTGATCATGGTCAGCTTTTAGCATGTCAGCCCTGCCAACGTGTCTTCCTCCATTCCCGGACTGCCCCTCCACAGGTGCTCTTTGGCGCTTGATAAGCATCGCCTAGCTTCTGTTTGCCCACTAGAACAGCAAATCGGTTTCTTCGGTAGCAATCTGAGTGGATTTTATGCTACATTCCCTCAGTCTTCACCTGGCAATCTCAACACTTGGAGTCGCTGAAAAGTTTTTACATCTTTTTCTTTTTCTCCTTTTCCCATGTAGTAAAAGTCGAGAAGTTGTCCTACACCACTGAACTAACATTTATCAGGTTTATGCGCCACTACCACTGATCTATCATATATCAGTTACTCGCGCCACTACCACTGAACTAACCATTTATCAGGTTAAACGCCACTACCACTGAACTACCATTTATCAGGTTACCCGCCACTACCACTGAACTACCATTTATCATGTTCTGCGCCACTTCACCACTGAACTAACATTTGTTATCAGGTTATGCGACCACTAACACATGAACTACCAGTTATCAGTTACTGCGCCACAGGCCACTACCACAGAACTAAACATTTATCAGGTTTATGCGCCACTACCACGTACAAACATTTATCATGGTTATGCGCCACAACCACTGAACTAACATTTATCAGGTAGCGCCACTACCACTGAACAAACATTTTATCAGTTACGCGCCACAACCACTGAAACTAACATTAATCAGGTTACGCGCCCTACCACTGAACTAACGAATTTATCAGGTATGCGCCAACTACCACTGACAAACAATTACATGCTTACGCACCACTACCACTGAACTAACATTATCAGGGTTATGCCCACATACCACTAGACTAACATTTATCAGGAGTTATGCGCCATCTACCACTGAACTAACCATTTACACAGGTTACTGCGCCACTACACTGAACTAACATGTTTATCAGGTTTCGCGCCACTACCTACTGAACGAACATATTATCAGGTTAGCGCCACTACCACTAACTATACATTTATCAGGTTATGACGCCCACTACCACTGAAACTAACATTATCAGGTTAACCGCCACTACCATCTGAACTAACAGTTTATATCAGAGTTATGGCGACACAACCACTGACTAACATTTATCAGGTTATGCTCACCTACCATCTGAACTACCATTTATCAGGTTCTGCCGCCACAACTCTAGAACTACCATTTATCAGTTATCTGCCACTACCACTACTACTACTAATGTCGGAGCTAAGTCCGATCTACCCAGAAAACCCCCTCCATAAAATCCCTGTCCCGCATCAGGTTCGCAGTTCCTCTTTAGAGTTTGTCTCCCCAACTCTTCATAACATAGACAATACTTTGTCTTGTCGCCTTTGCTGTGCTCTAATCCGAGCGTAGGTCCCATAAGTACTAAATCACTGGCAATAGCCAGGATGTCGGATGCAGTGTCCCGCCATTTTTACTCTCCTGCTTCGTAGACCAATTTATTGACTAGGCATGGGAGGCGTACCAAAAAAATTATTTTGCTGACCTTGTCCTTCCATGAGATATACCCAGCACCCTATAAAACGCAACATCTTTGTGTATGTCCCGTTCCAAACTTTTCTCTTGACCTTTGGTCAGTGTCCAGGTTTCTGATCCGTAAGCAGTACTGTTCACAAGCGCTATGAACAATCTAAATCTTTAGGCTCTTTTGCGAGTTTGGATTTTCCAGATCACCTTCAGTCTATGTAGGGCAACCCACGCATTTCTTTCTAACCCTTATTCCCTATCTGTTCTCTCATCCAGGAGCCTAAGAAGATGAAATCATCTACATTTTCTATGGCTTCCCCGGGATCGACTTTGTAGGTCGCTAGATCGATCCTCCATATTCATGTCCTGACCTTGGTCTTTGCCTTTCGATTATGTGTAGTATCCCCACGCATGCTGCCCGCCGATTCCCAACCTGAGCAGGAACTCGTTAGCCTTGTCCATGTCCTCAAAGGATCAAAATAAATGTCTAAAACATCTGCAAAGTCCCACATCGGTGATGATCTTGGGACCCAACCCCTCTCAGCTTTTTTCTTACTTCGAGGTGAGTTCCAAGTCGCTCCGCATCATCGCCTATGGCTTGCCTCATACAGTAGTCGATTGACTATTGCAAAGAGGAAAGGTGCTAAGTATCACCCTTCACTCACCTGCAAGAACTCGACAATACAGATTTCTTCCGTCTGGAGTTAACTATGGCCATAGTCATCTCGTACAAGAGCCGTAAAAGCTGCACGATTTTGACTGAATGCGTAAAGCCTTCTAGAACATTAGCATTTTCCACATTACACTGTCGAACGCCATCTTAAAGTTCTATAATTACAGAACAGCTGGCAGTTTCCGACTCATGACACCCCTCTATAAGACGTCTCAGTACCAATATCTGTTGAGTTGTTGACCTACTGGTCTGAATCCATCTGTTTTCTTCTAACGCAGATTGTCTCGATTTTCTGGCTTCAACCGTGTAGAAGCCCATCATGTTTAGTAGACTTGGCAACAAGGGAAGAAACTTAATCCCGATGTTCATTGGTTCGCTAAGGTCGCCCTTCTTTGGAATTGGTAAGATGTTGGCTAGTTGACCATTGGTCTGGTATTCTCACCTTTCAATAGAGCATTTGATACAGAGTCTAAGACAATTTGATCACGTCGCATCGTTATAAGACTTCTGGGGCTATGTTATCGTCACCGCCAATCTGCTTTCCCTTCCTTATGCAGGACTTTGCATTCCTAGACTCATGCCCCCCCAACGTAAACGGTGTCTGTTCCGATATTCAGAGGTGGGTGGACTGGATCAATATCCTCATCACGCGTTCTCTACCGTCCGGTGGTGAGCGAGAAAGTAGCAAATAGTCCTTCCATTTCTGAACCCTTTACTCCGATGGTGAGTTTCCCTTGATTTAGCCAGTATAATATGGACTTTACCTGTGATCTTGTTGATCATGGTCCACTTTTAGCATGTCTGCCCTGCCAACTTGCTTCCTCCAGTATCCCGACCGCCCCTCCAGCAGGTGCTCTTTGGCTGCTTGAATAAGCAACGAGCCTGGCGTTCCTGATTGCCTCTTGAACAGCTATTTTCTCGTTGGTCTTCTGTAGCAACGAGGTGTATTTTATGCTACATATCCCTCAGCTTCAGCCTGGCAAACTCAACACTTGATCCTGAGATTTTACATCTTTTCTTTTTTTCTCCTTTCAGGTAGTATAAGTGGCGAGAAGTTGTCCTACTACCACTGAACTAACATTATCAGGATAATGACGCCACTACCACTGAGAACTACATTTATCAGGGTACGGCGCCACTACCACTGAACTACCATTTATCAGGTACACGCCACTACCACTAGAACTACTACCATTATCAGGGTAGGTTACACGCCACTACCACTGAACTAACATTTAGCAGGTTATGCGCCACTACCTCTGAACTCTAGACATTTATCAGGTTATGGACGCCACTACCACTGAACTACAATTTATCAGGTTACCCCCACAGCCACCACCACTGAACGAACATTTATCAGGTTATCGAGCCACTACCACTGAACTAAACATTGTTATCAGGTTATTGCGCCACTACCACTGAACCCAAACATGATATCAGGTTATGCGGCCACCACCACTGAAACTAACATTTATCAGGTTACCGCCACTACCACAGAACTAACATTAATCAGGTTTTTACGCGCCACTGACCACTGAACTAACATTTATCAGGTTACGCCACTACCACTGAACTAAACAATTATCAGGTTAACTCACCACTACCACTGAACTAACATTTATCAGGTTATGCGCCACACCTACTGAACAAAACATTTATCAGTTATGCGCCATTACCACTGAACTACCATTTATCAAGGTTTACAGCTCCACTACCACTGAAACTAACATTTATCAGGTTTACGCGCCACTACCACTGAACTAACATTTAGCAGGTTATGCGCCACTATACCCAACCTGAACTAACATTTAACAGGTTATGCGCCTACTACCACTGACTAACAATTTCTCAGGTTGACGCGCCACTACCACCTGAACTAACATTTTATCAGGTTACGACACTACCACTGAACTAACATTTTATATCTGGTTATGCGTCACAAACCCACTGAACTAAACCATTATATCAGTTATCGCCACATACTCTGACTCCCATTTATCAGTTATCCTGCCACTACCACTACTACTCTACTATGTCGGAGCTAAGTCCGATCTACGCCAGAAAAAACCCCCTCCATATATCCCTGTTCCGCATCAGGGTTCGCAGTACCTCTTAGAATTTTTACCCAAACTTCACTTCATACAATAGCCACGTAACTTTGTCTTGGTCCGCTTGCGTGCTCCTACCGTGCTAGGTTTATCCCATAAGACTAAACACTGGAAAGTAGCTCTAGGATGTCGATGCAGTGTCCCGCCATTTTTAATCTCCTCTCGTAACTTGTTTGACAGCCTTGGGAGGCTACCATACAAAGTTATATGCTGACCTTGTCCTTCCATGAGATAACCCAAAACCATACGCAACACTTTGTGTATGTCCCGTCCAAACTTTTCTCTGAGCCTTTGTCAGTGTCCAGGTTTCTGATCCGAGAACAGTACTGATTCACAAGCCGCTATGAACATCTAATCTTTTAAGGCTCTTTGAGAGTTTGGATTTCCAATATCCTTCAGTCTATGTAGGGCACCCCACGCTTTTCCTTCTAACCCTTATCTCCCTATCTGTGCTCTCAATCCAGAGCCTAAGTAGAGAAGATCATCTACATTTTCTATGGCTTCCCCTGATCGACATGTGTCGCTAGAATCATCCTCCCATATTCAGTGTCCATGACTTGTCTTGCCTTCGTTTAATGGTAGTCCCCACGCGTGCTGCCGCGAAACTCAACTCAACAGGGACTCGTTAGCCCTTGTCCATGTCCCAGATATAAGTGCATAATCAACTAGCAAAGTCCCCATCGTGATGATCTTGGGCCCCACTCTTTCTGCTTTTCTACGATTTCGAGGGTGAGTCAACAAGTCGCTCGCATCCATCGCCTTTGCTTGCCTCATACAGTAGTCGATGACTATTGCAAAGAGGTAAGTGCTATAGGTATCACCCGTAACACACCTGCATTTTATCTCGAACAATTCAGTTACTCCGTCTGGATTATGGAGGACGTTTTGTGCCATTGTCCTTCTCGTACATGACCGTATAAGCTGCACGATTTGACTGCTTGCCGTAAGCTCTAAACTTTAGCATTTTCCCACGAGTACACACTGTCGAAAGCTTCTAAAAGTCTATAAATGTCAGACAGCTTGGCAGTATTCCCGACTCTGAACACCCGCTAAAACTTCCCCTCATTACCATATCTGTTGAGGTTGTATTGACTTCCTGGTCTAGAATCCATTCTGATTCTAACTCAGAATTGTCTCGATTTCGCTTCAACCGGTTTAGAACCATCTTGTTTAGAGACCTTGGCAACTAGGGATGACAAGCTTATTCCCATAGTTTCATATGGTTCGCTAAGGTCGCCCTTCTTTGGAATTGGTATGAAGTTGGAAGTTGCCATTTAGGTCTGGTTTCACACCTTACAATAGAGCATTGTTACAGTAAGTCTAAGACAATTTGATCAAGGTCGCATCGTTTTTAAGACTTCTGGGTCTATTTTGTCGACACCCCATGCTTTCCCTTCCTTTATGCTAGAGACTTTGCTTCCTGTACTCATCCAACGTAAACGTTCTGTTCCGATATTCAGAGGTGGGTGGACTGATCAATACCTCTTCCGCGTTCTCTACCGTCGGTGGAGAGCCCGAGAAGAGTAGCAAAATAGTCCTTCCATTTCTGAACCCTTTCCTGTTGGTAGTTTCCCTTGATTTCGCCAGTATATGATGGAGTTACCTGTGATCTTGTATCATGCCAGCTTTTTAGCATGTCTGGCCCTGCCAACTTGCTTCCTCCCATTCCAGGACCTGCCCCTCCACATTGTGCACTTGCTGCTTGATAAGCATCGCCTAGCTTCTGTTTGCCTCTTGAACAGCTATTCGTCGGTTGTCTCTTGTACATCTGAGTGTATTTTATGCTACATTCCCCTCAGCTTCAGCCTGGCAATCCTCAACACTTGGAGTCCGCTGAATTTTTACATCTTTCTATCTTATCCCATTTCAGGTATAAAAAAGTCGAAAGTTGTCCCTACTACCACTGAACTAACATTTATCAGGTTATCGCCACTACCACTGAACTAACATTTACTCAGGTTACGCCCACTACCAACTGAACAACCATTTATCAGGTTACAACGCCACTACCAACTGAACTACCATTTATCAGGTTTACACGCCACACCACTGAACTAACATTATCATGTAATCGCCACTAACCACTGAACTATACATTTATCAGGGGGAGGTTATGCGCCACTACCACAGAACTACCATTTTAACAGGTTACGCGCCCACAGGCCTTACCACTGAACTAACATTTTATCAGTTATGCGCCACTAACCACTGAACATAACATTTATCAGGTTATGGCGCCACTACCACTGAACTAAACATTTATCAGGTTATGCCCACTACCACTGGAACTAACCTTTATCAGGTTACGCCCACTACCACCTGAACTAACATAATCTGGTTACGCGCCACTACACTGAACTAACATTTATCAGTTATTGCGCCACTACCACTGAACTAACATTTCTCAGGTTACGCACCAGCTACCACTGAACTAACATTTATCAGGTTAACGCCACCTACCATGAACTAACATTTATCATTAAGCGCCACTGCCACTAAAACTAACATTTAACATGTTACCGCACTACCACAGAACTACATTTATCAGGTACGCGCCAATACCACTGAACTAACTTTATCAGGATTATGCGCCACTACCCACTGATCTAACATTTATCAGGTTATGCGCCACTACCACTGAACTAACATTTATCAGTTACGCGCCACTACCACAGAACTAACATTTATCAGGTTATGCGACACAACACTGAACTAACATTTAACAGGTTATGCGTCACAACCACTGAACTACCATTTAACAGGTTATTCGCCCCTACCTCTGACTACCATGTATCAGTGATACTGCCACTAACCACTACTACGACTATGACCGGAGCTAAGTCCTATCTACGCCAGAAAACCCCCTCCATATATCCCTGTCCCGCATCAGGGATCTCGCAGTTCACTTAGAGTTTGTCCAACGCTCCTTTCAGTAACATAGTACAAGAAGCTTTGTCTTGCGTCGGTCCCTTTGCTGTGCTCTACCGTGCGTAGGTTCCCATTAGACTAAATCACTGGCAAGTAGCTCGATGTCGGATGCAGTGTCCCCGCCATTTTTAATCTCCTGCTTCGTAACTTGTATTGACAGCCATGGGAGCTACCAAAAAGTTATATTGCTGACCTTGTCCTTACCATAGATAACCCAGCACCCATATACGCAACATCTTTTGTGTAAGTCCCCGTCCCAAACTTTTTCTCTGAGCCTTGTCAGTGTCCAGGTTTCTGATCCTAGACAGTACTGATTCACAAAAAGCCGCGATGAACAATCTAATCTTTAGGCTCTTTGAGAGTTTGATTTCCAGATATCCTCAGTCTATGTAGGGCAACCCCCACCTTTTCCCTTCTAACCTTATCCTCCCTATCGTGCTCTCATCCAGGAGCCTAAGTAATGAAATCATCTAACATTTTCTATGGCTTCCCCGGATCGACTTTGTAGTCGCTAGATCGACTCCTCCATATTCGTGTCATTACCTTGGTCCTTGCCTTCGTTTTATGTGTAGTCCACGCTTGCTGCCGCGAGTCCTACTCTGAGCAGGAACTCGCGTTTTTATGCCTTGTACCATGTCCTCAGATATAAGTGCTATATCACCAAAGTCCACATCGGTGATGATCTTGGGCCCACCTTCTGCTTTTTCTACGTTCCGAGGGTGATCCCAAGTCGCTCCCCGCATACATCGCCTATGGCTGCCTCATACATAGTCGATGACTATTGCAAAGAGGTAAGGTGCTAAAGGTATCACCCTGAAAACACACCTGCAAGTAATCTCGAACAATTCATTTCTCCGTCTGGAGTGTAGGACTTTGGCCATTGTCTTCTCGTACATGGACCCGTATAAGCTCACATATTGACTGGAATCCGTAAAGCTTCTAGAATCTTTAGCATTTTTCCCTACGATGTACAACACTGTCTAAAGCCCTCTTAAAGTCCTATAAAGGTCAGAACACTGGCAGTTTTCCACTCATTGACACCCTCTATAAGACGTCCTCAGTACCAATATCTGTTGAGTTGTATGAACCTTCCTGTCTGAATCCATTCTGGATTCTACGCAGACTATCTCGCTTCTGGCTTTCAACCGATTTAGAACCATCTTGTTTAGAGACTTGGCAACTGAGACAAGCTTATTCCCCCGATATTATCATTGGTTCGCGTAAGGTCGCCCTTCATTTGAATTGGTATGAATTGTGGCAGTTGACCATTGGATGCTGGTTTTCTCACCTTTCAATAGAGCATTGGTTTTCAGAAGTCCTAAGACAATTATGATCAGGTCCGCATCGTTTTAAACTTCTGGGCTATGTTGTGCCGTCACCCCATGCTTCCCTCCTTAGCTGGACTTTGCTTTCTGTACTCACAACGTAAACGGTCTGTTCCGATATTCAGATTGTTGGAACCTGGATCAATAACCTCTTTCCGCGTTCTCTAACCGTCAGGTGGTGAGCCAAGAAGAGTAGCAAAATAGTCCTTCCATTCTGAACCCTTTCCGATGTGATTTCCCTTGATTTTGCCAGTATATGATGGGACTTTACCTGTGATTCTGTTTGATCATGGGTCCAGCTTTTAGCATGTCTGCCCCCAAGCTTGCTTCTCCAGTTCCCGAACCTGCCCCTCCAGCAGTGGCTCTTTGCGGCTGATTGATAAGCATACGTGCCTACTTCTTTTGCCCCTCTTGAACAGCTAATCGGTTGTCCTTCTGTAGCACTGATGGTGTATTTTATCTACATTCCCTCAGCTTCGAGCCTCTCAATCTCAACAACTTGGAGTCCTGAGCATTTTACATCTTTTTCTTTTTCCCTTTACAGGTAGTAACAGTCGAGAATTGTCCCCTACTACCCACTTGAACTAACATTTATCAAGTTATGCGCCACCTACCCACTGACTAACATTTATCATGTTAAACGCGCCACTACCACTGACCTACCATTTACAGGTTTACACGCCACTACCAACTGAACTACCATTTTATCATGGTTACACGCCACTACCACTGAACTAACATTTATCAGGTTATGCGCCACTAACTCACTGAACTAACATTTACAAGTATATGCGCCACTACCACTGAACTACCATTTATCAGTTACGCGCCACAGTGCCACTAACACTGAACTAACATTTATCAGGTTATGCCACACCACTCAACTAACATTTATCAGGTTATGCGCCACTACCACTGAACTAACATTTAACAGGTATGCGGCCACTTACACTGAACTAACATTTATCAGGTTTTACGAGGCGCCACTACCACTGAACTAACATTAATCCAAGGGCATGTTACGCGCCACTACCACATGAACTAACATTTATCAGGTTTATGCGCCACTACCACTGAACCTAACATTTATCACGTTACGCAACACTACCCACTGAACTAACATTTTAATCCAGTAATGCTACCATCTACCACTGAGACTACATTATCAGTTTATGCGCCACGACCACTGCAACTAACATTTAATTCAGTTACGCGCCACTACCACTGCACTAACATTTATCACAGGTTACGCGCCACTAACCACTGAACTAACATTTATCCAGGTTATGCGCCACTACCACTGAACTAACATTTATCAGGTATGCGCCAGTTTTTTTTTTCTCAATTTCTACCACTGAAACTAACATTTATCATAGGTTACGCGCCACTACCGACTTGAACTAACATTGTTATCAGGTTATGCGACCCTACCACTGAACTAACAGTTATCAGGTTATGCGTCACTACCACTGAACTACCATTTATCCAGGTTATGCGGCCACAACCTCTGAACTACCATTATATCCAGGTTATCTGCACTACCACTACTCCAACTATGTCGGAGCTAAGTCCGATCTACGCCAGAAAACCCCCTCCATATATCCTGTCCCGCATCAGGGTTCGAAGTTCCACATTATGAGATTGTCCCAACATCCTTCAGTAAAATGACAGTAGCATTGTCTTGGTCGGCCTTGCAGTGCTTCTATCCGTGCGTAGGTCCCTAAGACTAAATCACTGGCAAGTAGCTCAGGATGTCGATGCCAGTGTCCCGCCATTTTTAATATCTCCTGCTTCGTAAACTTGTTTGACAGCACTTGGGAGTCTCCCATACAAATTATATTGCAGACCTTGTCCTTCCATGAGATACCCAGCCAACCATACGCAACACTTTGTGTATGTCCCGTCCAACATTTTCTACTTGAGCCATTGTCCAGTGTCCCAGGTTTCTGATCCGTAGAGCAAGTAACTGATTCACAACCGCTATGAACAAACAAATCATTAGAGGCTCTTGGAGAGTTGGATTTCCCAGATATCCCTTCAGTCTATGTAGGGCACCCCGACGCTTTTCCTTTCTAACCCTTATCACCCTATCTGTGCATCTCAATCCAGGAACCTAAGTAGATGAAATCATCTACATTTTCTATGGCTTCCCCGATCGACTTTGTAGGTCGCTAGATCGATCTCCCATATTCAGTGTCCCAGGACCTTGTCTTGCCTTTCTTTAATGTGTAGTCCCACGCTTTGCTGCCGCCGAATCTTCTCTGAGCAGGAAACTCGTTAGCCTGTCCATGTCCTCAATATAAGTGCTATATCATCTGCAAGTCCACAACGGTGATGACTGGGCCCCACTTCTTCTCTTATTCTACGTTTCGAGGGATGGATCCAAGTCGCCCCGCATCATCCCCTATGGCTGTGCCTCAACAGTAGTCGAGACTATTGCACAGAAGGTTAAGGTGCTAAGGTAATCACCCTGTAACACACCTGCCAGTATCTCGACAATTCAGTCTTTACTTCTCTCCGTCTGGAGTTTAGGACTTAGGCATTGTCTTCTCGTACATGACCGTATAAGCTGCACGATTTTGACTGGAAATGCCGTTAGCTTCTAGAATCGTTAGCATTTTCCCCCACGATTTACACTGTCGAAAAGCCTTCTTAAAGTCTATAAATGTCAGGAACCAGCTGGCCATTTATCCGAACTCTACACCCTCTATAAGACGTCCAGTACCAAAACCTGTTGATTTGTTGACCCTCCTGGTCTGAATCCATTCTGTTTCTACGCAGAATTGGTCTCGATATTCTGGCTTCAACCGGTTTAGAACCATCTTGTTTTAGAGACTTGCAACTAGGGATGACAAGCTATTCCCGAATAGTTCATATGTTTTCGCTAAGGACGCCCTTCTTTGGAATTGGTATGATGTTGGCAGTTGACCATTGGTCTGGTTTCTCACCTTTCAATAGAGCATTGTTACAGAAGTCTAAGACAATTTGACTCAAGGTCGCATCTTTTAAGACTTCTGGAGGCTATGTTGTCGTCACCCCATGCTTTCCCTTCCTTATGCAGACTTGCCTTTCCTGTACCATCCAAACGTAAACGGTTCTGTTCCGAAATTCAGATTTGGGTGGACTGGACAAATATCCCTCTTCCGCGTTCACTACCGTCGGTTGGTGAGCCAGAAGATTAGCAAAATAGCTTCCATGTCTGATCCCTTTCGTTGGTGAGTTTTTCCCTTGATTTTGCCAGTATATGATGGAGCTTTACCTTGATCTTGTGGATCATGTCCAGCTTTTTAGCATGTCAGCCCTGCCAACTTGCTCTCCATTCCCGTACCTGCCCCTCCACCAGCGGTGCTCTTTGTGGCTGCTTGATAACTCGCCTACTATCTGTATTGCCCTCATGAACAGCTATTCGGTTGTCATCCTGTAGCATCTGGAGTGGTATTTTATCTACATTCCCTCAGCTTCATCCTGCAACTTCAACACTTGGAGTCGTGAGATTTTACATCTTTCTTTTCTCCTTTTCAGGTAGTAAAAGTCGAGAAGTTTCCTACTACCACTTGAACTAACATTTAGCAGGTTATGCGCCACTACCACTGAACTAACATTTTATCAGTTTACGACCCACATACCAGAACTATCCATTTATCAGTTACACGCCACTACCACGAAACTACCATTTATCAGGTTACACGCCACAACCACTGAACTAACATTTATCAGTTACGCCACTACCACCTGCAAACTAACATTTATCAGTTATGCGCCATACCACTGAACTCCAATTATCAGGTTAACGCGCGCCACAGGCCCACTACCACTGAACTAACAATTATCAGGTTATGCCCACTAATACCACTGAACTAACATTTATCAGTTATGTCCCACTAACTCACTGAGACAACATTTATCAGTTATGCGCCACTTACCACTGAACTAAACATATTATCAAGGTTACGCAGCCACTACCACTGAACTAAACATTAATCAGGTTACGCGCCACTACCTACTGAACTAACATTTATCAGGATTATGCGCCACTACCACTGAACTAACATTATTATCAGGTTACCCACCACTACCACTAGTAACTAACTTTTTATCAGGTTATGCGCCACACCACTGAACTAACCTTTATCAGTATATGGCTGGCCACTACCTACTGAACCATAACATTTTATCAGGTTACGCGCCACTACCACAGACTAACATTATCAGGTTACGCGCCACGACCCTGACTAACATATATCAGGTATGCGCCACTACCACTGAACTAACAATATCAGGTTATGCTCCACTACCACAGAACTAACATTATCATTTACGCGCCCACCTACCACTGAACTACATTTATCAGGTTATGCGACACTACACTGAACGAACATTTATCAGGTTATGCGTCACTACCCTGAACTACCAGTTAACAGGTTTATTGCGCCACTACCTCTGAACAAAAAAACCCCAAAATTTCTCAGTGCTATCTGCCACAACCACTACTATTCTACTATTGTCGGAGCTAAGTCCGTCTACGCCAGAAAAACCCCCTCCATATATCCCTGGTCCCGCATCAGGGTTCGCAGTTTCCTCTTAGAGTTTTGATCCCAACTCCTTCATAACTAGACAAGTAGCCTTTGTCTTGGTCGGCCTTTCGTGCTCTACCGTGCGTAGGTTCCCATAAGAACTAAATCACTGGCAAGTAGCTCAGGTGTCGGATGCAGTGTCCTCGCCATTTTTTAATCACCAGCATCGTAACTTGTTTGACAGCCTTGGTAGGCTACCATATCAAATTATATAGCTGACCTGTCCATCATGAGATACCCGCACCATACGCAACATCATTGTGTAATGTCCCTCCCAAACTTATTTTCTTCTTGACCTTTGTCCAGTTCCAGTGTTGTTTCTGATCCGTAAGCAGTACTGATTCACAAGCCGCTATGAACAATCTAATCTTTAGGCTCTTCTTTGAGACTTTGGATTTTCCAGATAATCCATCTAGTCTATTGTAGGGCACCCCACGCTTATCCCATTTCAACCCTTATCTCCCTATCTGTGCTCTCAATCCAGGAGCGCTAAGTCTATAAATCATCTACATTTTTTCTATGCGTTCCCGGATCGACTTTGAAGGTCGCTAGATCGATCCTCCATATACATGTCATGACCTTGTCTTGCCTTCGTTTATGTGTAGTCCCACGCTGGCTGTCCGCCGTTCTACTCCGACAGGAACTCGTTAGCCTGTCCATGTCCTCAGATATAAGTCTATATCATTCTGCAAAGTCCACATCGTGATGATCTTGGGCCCCACACCTGCTTTTTCTACGTTCGGAGGGTGAGTCCAAGTCGGCTCCGCATCATCGCCTATGGCTTTCCTCAATACAGTAGTCTATGACTATTGCAAAGAGTAAGGTGCTAAGTTATCACCCTAACACACCTGCAATATCACGAACAATTCAGTTTCTCCGTCTGGAGTTAGGAACTTTGTGCCATGTCTTCTCGTACATGAAGGCCGTATAAGCCGCAACGAATATTGACTGGAATGCCGTAATCTTTCTAGAGAATCTTTAGCATTTCCCACGATGATACAACTGTCGAAAGGCCTTCATAAAGTCTTATAAATGTCAGAACAGCTAGGCCGTTTCCGACTCTTTGACACCCTCTAAAAAGACGTCTCAGTACCATATCTGTTGAGTTGTTGAACCTTACCCTAGTCTAGAAATCCATTCTGGTTTCTACGCAGAATTGGTCTCGATTCTGGCTTCAACCGTTTAGAACCATCTTGTTAGAGACTTGGCAACTAGGGATGACAAGCTTATTCCCCGATAGTTCATTGGTTCGCTAAGTATCGCCCTTTCTTTGGAATTGTTATGGATGTTGGCAGTTGACCATTGGTCTGGTTTCTCACCTTTCAATAGAGCAATGTTACAGGAAGTCTAAGTCAAATTTATCAAGGTCGCATCGTTAAAGACTTCTGGGGCTATGTGTCGTCAACCCATGCTTTCCCTCCTTTAATCTGGACTTTGCTTTACCTGAACTCATCCAACGTAAACGGTATCTGTTTCCGATATTCAGAGGATGGTGACTGGATCAATATCACTCTTCCGCGTTTCTCACCGTCGGTGGTGAGCCGAGAAGAGTAGCAAAATAGTCCTATCCATTCTGAACCCTTCCGTTTGGTGAGTTTCCCTTGATTTTGCCATTATATGATGGAGCTTTTACCTGTGATCTTGTTATCATTTGGTCCAGCTTTTAGATGTCTGCCCTGCAACTTGCTTTCCTCCGAGTTCCCACGGACCTCCTCCTCCACAGTGTGCTCTTTGGCTGCGATGATAAGCACTCGCCTAGCTTTCAGTTTAGCCCCCTTGAAACACTATTACGTTGTCTTCTTACATCTGAGGGGTATTTTTTATGCTACATTACCCCCCTCAGCTTCAGCCTTGGCAATCTCAACACTTTGGATCAGTGAGATTTTACATCTTTTCCTTTTTCACCTTTCAGGTAGAAAAAGTCGAGAAGTTGTCCTACTAACCACTGAACTAACATTTATCAGGTTATGGACGCCACTACCACTGAACTAACATGTTACTCAGGGTACGCGCCACTACCCACTGAACTACCATTTATCGGTTACAAACGCCACTACCACTCACTGAAACTCACCATTTATCAGTTACACCCACTACCACTGAACTAACATTTATCAGGTATGCCCACTACCACTGAACAACATTTAACAGGTTATAGCGCCCCTACCGACTGAACTACCATTTATCAGGTTACGCGCACAGGCCACTACCACTGAAACTAAACATTTTCAGTTATGCGCCCCTAACCACAGAACTAAACAATTTCAGTTTATGGCCGCCACTACAATGAACTACCATTTATCAGGTTATGCCACAACCTCTGAACTAACATTTATCAGGTTACGCCCACTACCACTGACAACTAACATTAATCAGTTACGCGCCACTACCACAGACTAACATTAATCATTAATCGCCACTACCCTCTGAAACCTAACATTTATCATGTTACGCCACACACTCCCACTGAACTAACATTTTATCAGTTATGCGCCACTAACACTGAACTAACATTTATCAGTTATGCGCCACTAACCACTGAAACTAACATCTTTGTCAGTTACGCGCCACTACCACTGAACTAACATTTATCATGTTACGCGCCACTACCACTGAACTACATTTACAGGTTTATGCGCCATCTAACCACTGAACTAACATTATATCAGTTATGCGCCACTACCACTGAACAACATTTATTCAGGTTACGCGACCACTACCACTGAGAACTAACATTTATCAGGTTATGCGAGACAACCACTGAACTAACATTTATCAGTGGTTTATGCGTCACAACCACTGAACTACATTTATCAGTTATGCTGCCACACCTCTGAACTACCAAATATCAGGGTTATCTGCCATACCACTACTACTACTATGTCGGAGCTGAAGTCCGATCTACGCCAAAAACCCCCTCCATATAAACCAGGAGGTTGTCCCGCATCAGGGTTCGCAGTTCCCTCATTAAGTTTTCCCAACTTCCCGTTCAGAACAAATACAGTAGCTTTGTCCTTGTCGGGCCTTGCGTGCTCTAAAACGTGCGTAGGTTCCCATAAGACTAAATCACTGGCAAGTAGCTCAGGAATTCGGATGCAGTTTCCCGCCATTTTTAATCTCCTGCCTTTACAGTCGTAACAATGTTACAGCCCTTGGGAGCTACCAGTACAAAGTTATTATTGCTGACCTTTCCTTCCATGAGATACCCGCACATACGCAACATCTTTGTTAATGTCCGGGGCGTCCAAACTTTTCTCTTATAGGCCTTTGTCAGTGTCCATTTCTGATCCTAGAGCAGTACTGATCACAAGCCGCATAGAACAATCTAATCTTAAGGCTCTTTGAGGAGTTTGGATTCAGATACCTTCAGTCTATGTAGGTCACCCCACGCTTTCCTTTCTAACACCTATCTCCCTATCTGTGCTCATCATCCAGAGCCAAAGTAGACGAAATCATCTACATTTTCTATGCTTCCCCCGATCGACTTTGTAGTCGCTATGATCGATCCTCCATATTCAGTGTCATGACCAAGTCTTGCTTCGTTATGTTAGTCCCACGCTTGCTGCGCCGATTCTACTACTGAGCCGGAACTCGTTAGCCTTTCCCATGTTCCTCAGATATAAGTGGCTATCCATGCTGCAAAGTCACATCGAGGAGATGAACTTGGGCCCCTCTTCTCTTTTTCTACGTTCAGGGAGTCCCAAGTCGCTCCGCAACATCGCCTATGGCTTATCCTCATACAGTAGTCGATGACTAATTGCAAAAGTAAGGTGCAAGGTATCTCACCCTGTAACACACCTCAAGTATCCTGAACAATTCATTTCTCGTCTGTGATTAGGACTGGAGCCAATGTCCTTCTCCGTACATGAGCCGTATAAGCTGCACGATTTAGATGGAATGCCGTAAGCTTCTAGAATCTTTAGCATTTCCCACGATGTACATACTGTCGACAAGCTTCTTAAAGTCTATAAATGTCAGATACAGCTGGCAGTTTCCGACTCTTGACACCCTCTATAAGACGTTCAAGTAACAAATCTGTTGCGTTGTGACCTTCCCTGTCTAAATCCATCTGGTCTCTACGCAGAATGTCTCCGTATTTCTGGCTTCAACCGTTAAGAACCATCTTGTTTAGAGACTTGGCAACTAAGGATGACAAGGCTTTATTCCCCGATAGTTCATTGTTCGCTAAGGTCTCCCTTTTCTTGGAATTGTGATGATTGATTTGGCATGTTCTGAGACCATTGGTCTGGTTTCCACCCCTTTCAATAGAGCAATAGTTACAGAAGGCCTAAGACAATTTGATCAAGGTCGCATCGTTTTAAAAAGACTTCTGGGGCTATGTTGTCGTCACCCATCATTCCCTCCTTTATGCTGGACTTTTTTTCCTGTACTCATCAACGAAAAAAACGGTTCTGTCCGATAATCAGAGGTGTGTACTGGATCAATATCCTCTTCCGCGTTCTCTACCGTCGGTGGTGAGCCGAGAAAGAGTAGCAAAATAGTCCTTCCATTTCTGAACCCTTTCCTGTTGGTGAGTTCCCTTGATTTTGCCAGTATAATTTATGGGGAGCTTTACCTGTGATCTAGTTGCTCAGTCCAGCTTTAGCATTCTGCCCTGCAACTTGCTTCCTCCAAGTTTCCCGGACTGCCCCTCCAGCAGGTGCGCTAATGGCTGCTTGATAAGCATCGCCCTAGCTTCTGATTGCCTCTTTGAAAACAACTATTCGGTGTCTTCAGTATCATCCTGAGTGAGTATGTTTTATGCTACATTCCCTCACTCAGCCTGGCAATCTCAACACATAGTGGAGTCTGCTGAGATTTTACATCTTTCTTTTTCTCCTTTTCAGGTATAAAAGTCGAAGAAGTTTAGTCCAACTACCACATGAACTAACATTTATCAGGTTATGGCGCCACTACCACTGAACTAACATTTTAATCCAGTTACGCGCCACTACCACTGAACTACCATTATCAGGTACACGCCACTACCACTGAACTACCATTTATCAGGTTACAACACCCACAACCACTGAACTAACATTTATCATGTTATGCGCCACTACCATTTGAACTAACTTTAGCAGGTTAGCGCCACTCACCACTGGAACCTATACCCATATTATCAGGTTACGGCACAGGCCACTCACCAACTGAACTAACATTTATCAGGTATATGCTCCCACTACCAGCATGAACTAACAATTATCAGGTATATGCGCCACTACCACTAACTAACATTTATCAGATTATGCCACCACTACCACTGACCTAACATTTATCAGGTTACGGCGCACTAACCACTGAACTAACATAATCCAGGTTACGCGCCACAACCACTGAACTAACATTACAGGTTTATGCCCACTACCTACTGAACTAACATCTATCAGGTTACGCACCACTACCACTGAACTAACATTTATGCAGGTTATATGCTCACTACCACTGAACTAAATTATCAGTTTATGCGCCACTACCAACTGAACAAACAATTATCAAGGTTACGCGCCACTACCACTGACTAACATTTATCAGGTTACGCGCCACTCTATCTACCACTGGGAACTAACATTTATCAGGTTATGCGCCACTACCACAGAACTAACATTTAATCAGGTTATGCGCCACTAACCACTGAACTAACATTTATCAGGTTACGAGCGCCACTACCACTGAACTAACATTTATCAGGTTAGCGACACAACCACTGAATAACATTTATCATTATGCGTCACCTACCACTGAACTACATTTATCAGGTTATGCGCCACTAACCTTCGAACTACCATTTAACAGGTTAATCTGCCACTACCACTACTACTACTTGTCGGAGCTAAGTCCGATCTACCCAGAAAACCCCCTCCATATATCCCCTGTCCCGCAACCGGGTTCGCAGTTCCTCGTTTAGAGTTTGTCCCCACTTCCTCAGTAACATAGACAAGTAGCTTTGTCTTTGTCGGCCTTGCTGTGCTCTACCGGCGTAGTTTCCCAAAGACAAACACTGGCAAGTACTCCAGGATGTCGATGCAGTGTCACGCCATTTTTAATCTCCTGCTTCGAAACTTGTTTGTACAGCCTTGGGAGGCTACCATACAAAGTTATATGCTGCCCTGTCCCTTCCCATGAGAAACCCAGCACCATACCCAACATCATTGTGTATGTCCCGATCCAAACTTTTCTCTTGAGCCTTTGTTCAGTGTCCAGGTTTCTAGTCCGTAGAGCAGTACTGATCACAAGCCGCTATGAACACTCTAATCTTTAGGCTCTTTGAGAGTTTGGATTTCCCAGATATCCTTCAGTCTATGTAGGGCACCCACCTTTTTTTCCTTTCTAACCCTTATCTCCCTAGCTTGCTCTCAATCCAGGATAGCCTAAGAAATGAAATCATATACATTTTCTATGGCTACCCGGATCGACTTTGTAGGACCAGATCGAATCCCTCCAAATTCATGTCATGGACATTGGTCTTGCCTTCGTTTATGTGTATCCCACGCTTGCTCCGCCGAGTCTACCGTGATCAGGAACTCGTTAGCCTTTGTCCCATGTACTCAGATATAAGTGCTATATCATCTGCAAATGTCCACATCGGTGATGATCTTGGGCCCCACTCTTCTGCTTTTTCTACGTTCGAGGTGAGTCCAAGTCGCTCCGGCATCATGCCTATGCTTGCCTCCTACATTGTCGATGACTATTGCAAAAGGTAAGGTGCTAAGGTATCACCCTGTAACACACCTGCAAGGATCTCGAACAATTCCAGTTTCTTCCCGTCTGGGAGTTAGACTTATGGCCATTGTCTTCTCGTACAATGAGCCGTATAGCCACGATTTTGACTGGGAATGCGTAAGCTTCTAGAATCTTTAGCATTTTCCCACGATGTACACTGTCGAAAGCCTTCTTAAAGTCTATAAATGTCAGAACCAGCTGGCAGTTTCCGACACTGACACCCTCTAAAAACGCTGTCTCTAGTACCAATATCTGTTGAGTTGTTGACCGCTTCCTGTCTGAATCCAATCTGGTTTCTACGCAGAATTGTCTCGATCTGGCTTGCCAACCGGTTTAGAACCAATCTGTTTTTAAGACTGGCAATAGGCGGAAGACAAGCTTATTCCCGATATTAATCGTTTCGCTAGGTCGCCCTTCTTTGGAATTGTATGAGTTGCAGTTGACCATTTGGCTGGTTTCTCACCTTTCAATAGAGCAATTGTTACAGAAGTCTAAGACAATTTGGATCAAGGCTCGCATCGTTTTAAAGACTTCTGGGCTAATTTGACGTCACCCCATGCTTTCCCGTCCTTTATGCTGCGACTTTGCTTATCCGTACTCATCCAACGTCAAACGGTTCTTTCCGATATTCAAGGGGTGACTAGGATCAATATCCTCTTCCGCGTCTTCTCATACCGTCGGTGGTGAAGCCGAGAAGATAGCAAAATAGTCTATCATTTCTGAAGACCCTTTCCGTTGGTGAGTTTCCCTTGATTTTTGCCATAATGATGGAGCTTTACCTGAAATCTTATGTTGATCATGTCCAGCTTTTAGAATGTCTGCCCTGCCCAACTTGCTTCCTCCAGTTCCCGAACCTGCCCCCCAGCAGGTGCTCTTTGGTTTTCTGCTGATAAGCATCACCTAGCTTCCTGTTTGCCCCTCGCTTGAACACTATTCGGGTGTCTTCTGTAGCAATCTAGTGGTATTATCATGCTACATTCCCTCAGCTATCAGCTGGCAATCTCAACACTTGGAGTCCGCTGAGATTTACCATCTTTTCTTTTTCTCCTTTTCCAGTAGCTAAAAGTTCGAGAAGTTGTCCTACTACCACTGAACTAACATTTATCAGGTTATGCGCCACAACCACTGAACTATAACATTTATCAGGTTACGCGCCACTACCACAGAACTACCATAATCAGGTTACACGCCCTACCACTGAACTACCATATTATCATGTTTCACGCACTGCGCTACCACTGAACTAACATTTATCAGGTTATGCGCACGACCACTGAACTAAACATTTATCAGGTTTAGCGCCACTACCACTGAACACCATTTATCAGTATAACGCTCCACAGGCCACTACTACTGAACTAACATTTTATCAGATATGCGCCACACCACTGAACTAACATTTAACAGGTTATGCGCCACTACCACTGAACCTATAAACCATTTAGACAGTTAAGCGCCACTTCCACTGAACTAACATATATCAGGTTACGCGCCACTACCCACTGAACTAACAATAATCAGGTACGCGCCACTACCACTGAACTAACATTTATCAGAGTATGCGCCACTACCACTGAACTAACTAGTTATCCATTACCACCACAACCACTGACTACCAATTATCAGGTTTATGCCCCCACTACCACTGACTAACATTTTCAGTATGCCCACTACCACTGAACTAACATATATCAGGATACGCGCCACTACTACGAACTCAACTTTTATACAGGTTACGCGCCACTACCACAGATAACTAACATTTATCAGTTATGCGGCCACTACCACAGAACTAACATTATTCAGGTTATGCGCCACTACCACTGAAACTAACATTTATCAGGTACGCCCACTACACTGAACCTAGAACATTTATCAGTTATGCACACTGACCACTTAACTAACATATATCCAGGTTATGCTCACTACCACTGAACTACCATTTAACAGGTATCGCCACAACCTCTGAACTACCAATTATCAGTTATCTGCCACTACCACTACTACTACTATGTCGGAGCTCATCCGATCTACCAGAAATCCCCCACCATATATCCCGTCCCGCATCAGGGTTCGCGTTCCTCTTTAGAGTTTTTCCCAACTTCCTTCATTAACATAACAAGTAGCTTTGTCCTTGGTCGTCCTTGCTGTGCTCTACCGTGCGTAGTTCCCATAAGAAATTTTTATTGACAAAATTCTCGGCAGGTAGCTCAGATGTCGGAGGCAGTGTCCCGCCATTTTAATCTCGCTGCAACGTACATTTTGACAGCCTTGGGAGGCTACCATACATAGATAATATTGCTGACCTTGTCCTTCCATTGAATACCCGCACATACGCAACATCTTTGTGTATGTCCCTCCAAACTTTTCTCAATGATCCTTTGTCATTCCAGTTTTCAGATCCGTAGATCATTTACTGAATCACAAGAGCCCGCTATGACCAATCTAATCTTTAGGCTCTTTTAAGTTTGGATTTCCGATATCATTCATCTAATAGGGCACCCCACGCTTTCCCTTTCTAACCCTTATCTCCCATTGTGCTCTCAATCCAGGAGCCTAAGTAGATGAAATCATCTACATTTTCTATGGCTTTCCCCGATCGACTTTGTCGGGTCGCTAGATCGATCCCACATTCATTGTCATGACCTTGTGTCTTGACCTCGTTCTTATGTGTAGTCCCACGCTTGCTGCCCCGCCGATTCTACTCTGACAGGAACTCGATAGCCTTGTCCATGTCCTCAGATAAAAGTGCTATATCATCGGCAAAGTCCACATCGGTGATGACTTGGGCCCCACTCTTCTGCTTTTTCTACGTTCTGAGGGAGTCCAAGTCGCTCCGCATCATCGCCTATGGCTTGCCTCATACAGTACGATGACTATGCAAAGAGGTAAGGGTGCTAAGTATCACCCTGTAACACACCTGCAAGTATCTCGAACAAATCATTTCTCCGTCTGGAGTTAGACTTTGGCCAGTGTCTTCTCTACATGAGCCGTATATAAGCAGCACGATTTTGACTGGAATGCCGTAAGCTTCTAGAATCTATAGAGCAAATTTCCCACGATGTACACTGTCCGAAAGCCTTCTCAAAGTCAATAAATTCAGAACAGCTGGCAGTTTCCGACTCTTGACACCCTCATAAGACGTCTCAGTACAATATCTGTTGATTTGTTGACCTCCTGTCAGAATCCATTCTGGGTTTCTACGCAGAATTGTCCTCGATTTCTGGCTTCAAACCGGTTTAGAACCATCTTGTTTAGAGACTTGGCAACTAGTGATGACAATCTTATTCCCGGGATAGTCATTGGATCGCTAATAGGTCGCCTTCTTTGGAATGGGTATGATGTTGCAGTTGTGACCATTGGTCTGGTTTTCTCACCTTTCCATAGCAATTGCGAGCACAGAAGTCTAAGTACACTTTTGATCAAGGTCGCATCGTTTTAATACTTCTGGCTATGTTGTCGTCACCCCCATGCTTTCCACTTCCTTTAATCTTGGACTTTGCTTTCTGTACTCTCCAAACGTAAACGGTTCTGTTCCGATATTCAGAGTGGGTGACTGATCAATATCCTCTTCCGCCTCTTCCGCGTTCTCTACCGTACGGTGGTGAGACCGAGAAGAGTAACAAAATAGACCTACCCATTATCTGAACCTTTCCGTTGTGAGTTTTCCCTTGATTTTTGTCCAGTATATGATGGAGCTTACCTGTGATCTTGATGATCAATGGTCGCACTTTTAGCATGCTGCCCTGCCAACTGCTTCCCTCCATTTCCCGACCTCCCCTCCAGCAGGTGCTCTTTGGATGCTTGATAAGCATCGCCTTTACTTCTGTTTGCCCTCTTGAACAGCTATTCGTTTTCTTCAGTAGCATCTGAGTGGTATTTTATGCTACAATCCCTCATCTTCATGCCTGCAATCCTCAACACTTGGCGTCGCTGAGATTTTAACATCTTTTTCTTGTTCTCCTTTTCAGTATTACAGTCGAGAAGTTGTCCTAACTACCACTGAACTAACATTTATCGGTTATGCGCCACTACCACCTAACTAACATTTATCAGGTTACCGCCACTACCACTGAACTGCCCATTAATCAGGTTACAACGCCACTACCACTGACTACCATATAACAGGTACACTGCCACTTACCACTAACAACATTTAATCAGGTTATGCGCCCTAACCACTGAACTAACATTTATCAGGTTATGCGCCACTACCACTGAACTATACCATTATCAGGTTACGCCGCCACAGCCACTACCACTGAACTAAAACATTTAACAGTTATCGCACTACCACTGAACTAACATTTTATCAGAGTTATGCGCCAACTACCACTGAACTAACATATATCAGGTTATGCGCCACTACCCACTGAACAAATATTTATCAGGTTACGGCGCCACTACCACTGACAAACATGTAATCCGGTTTACGCGCACACATACCCACTGAACTAACATTTATCAGGTTAGCGCCACTACCACTGAACTAACATTTATCGGTTACGCCACCACTAACTACTGAACAACATTTTATCATGTTTATGCGACCACTACCACTGAACTAACATTTATCAGGTTAAGCGCCACTACACTGACTATCATTATCAGGTACGCCACTACCACTGAACTAACATGTACAGGTTACGCGCTCACTACCACTGAACTAACATCTACATGGTTATGCCCACTACCCACTGAACTAACAATTATCAGGTGTATGCGGCCACGACCAAGTAACTAACTTTATCAGTTACGAACTGACCTCCACTACCACTGAACTAACATTTTAACAGTTATGCGACACTACCACTGAACTAACATTTTATCAGTTATCGTCACTAACCACTGTAACTACCATTTATCAGGTTATGCGCCACTACCTCAGAACTACATCAATCAGGTTATCAGCCGACTACCTACTACTACTATGTCGGATCTAAGTCCGATCAAACGCCAGAAAACCCCCTCCATATATCCCTGTCCCCCGCAATCAGTTCGCAGTTCCTCTTTAGAGTTTGTCCCAACTTCCTTCAGTAACAAAGACAAGTAGCTTTTTGTCTTTGGTCGGGCCTTGCTGGTGCCTTACCGTGCGTAGGTCCCATAAGACTAAAACACTGCAAGTAGCTCAGGATGTCGGAATGCAGTGTCCCGCCATTTTTAATCTCCTGCTTCGTAACTTGTTTGACAGCCTTGGGAGGCTACCAAACAAAGTTATATTGCTGACCTTGTCCTTCCATGAGATACCCACACAAACCAACATCTTTGTGTATGTCCCCGTCCAAAACTTTGTCTCTTGAGCCTTTGTCAGGTCCAGGTTTCTGAAATCCCCGTAGGAGCATTACTGATTCACAAGCCGCTATGAACAAACCTAATCTTTAGGCTCTTGGATAGTTGGATTTCCAGTATCCTTCAGTCTATGTAGTGCACCCCAACGCCTTTTCCCTTTCTCAAACCCTTATCTCCCTATCTGAGCTTCTCAATCCATGGAGCCTAAGTAGAATGAAAACATCTACATTTTTTCTTCTTCCCCCGGATCGACTTTGTAGGTCGCTAGATCGATCCTCCATATTCAGTTCAATGACCTTGGTCCTTGCCTTCGATTAAGTGTAGTCCCACGCTTGCCATCCCGCGATCTACTCTGAGCAAGGAACTCGTTAGCCTTGTCCATGTCCTCAGATTATAATCTATATCATCTGCAAAGTCCACATGTGAGAGATCTTGGCCCCACGCTTCTGCTTTTCTACGTTCGTGGGTGAGTCCAAGTCGCTCCGCATCATCGCCTATGGCTTGCCTTCATACATAGTCCGATGACTATTGCAAAGAGGTAAGTGCTAAGGTATCCACCCTGTAACACACCTGCAGTATCTCGAACAATTTCAAGTTCTCCGTCCTGGAGTTAGACTTTGGCCATTGTCTTCTCGTACATGAGCCGTATAACTGCAACGATTTTTGACTGGAATGCCCGTAAGCTTCTAGAATCTTTAGCATTTTTCCCACGATGTACACTGTCGAAAGCCTTCTTAAAGTCTATAAATGTCAGAACAGCTGGCATTTCCACTCTTGACACCCTCTATAAGGAAGTCCTCATACCAATATCTTGTTGATGTTGACCTTCCTGGTCTGAATCCATTCTGGTGAGACGCACGCAGAATTGACTCGATTTCTGGCTTGCGAACCGGTTAGTAACCATCTTGTTTAGAGACTTGGAACTAGGATGACAACTTATTCCCCGATAGTACATTGTTCGCTAAGGTCGCCCTGTCTTTGGAATTGAGTATTGAAGTTGGCATTGACCCTTGTCTGTATTCGCACTCTTCAATAGAGCATTGTTACAGAAGTCTAAGACAATTTGATCAAGTCGCATCGTTTTTAAACTTCTGGGGCTATGTTGTCGTAACCCCCATGCTCCTTCTTTATGCTGGACTTTAGCTTTCCTGTACTCATCCAACGTAAACGGTTCCGTGTTCCGATATTCAGAGGTGGGGTGGACTGGATCAATATCCTCTTACCGCGTTCTTCTACCGTTCGGTGGTGAGCCGAGAAGAGTAGCAAAATATTCCTTCCATTTCTGAAACCCTTCCGTTGGTGAGTTTCCCTTTGATTTTGCAGAAATGAAATGGAGCTTTACCATGTGATCTGTTGACATTGGATCCAGCCTTTTAGCATAGCTTGCCCTGCCAACTTGCTTCCTCCAGTTCCGACCTGCCCCTCAACAGTGCTCTTTGGCTGCTGATAAGCATCGCCTAGCTTCTGTTATGCCCTCTTGAACAGCTATTCGGTTGTCTCTGTAGCATCTAGGGTATTTTTTTGCACATTCCCTCACTTCACCTGGCAATCTCAACACTTGGAGTCGCTGAGATTTTACATCTTTCTTTTTCTCCTTTTCAGGTAGTAAAAGTCGAGAAGTTGTCCGCTACAAAACCACTGAGAACTAACATTTAGCGGTTATGCGCCACTACCACTGAACTACACATACTAATCAGGTTACGCGCCACTACCACTGAACTACATTTTATCCGGTTACACGCCACTACCACAGAACTAACCATTTAACAGGTTACACACGCCACACCACTGAACTAACATTATCAGGTTATGCGCCACCTACCACTGAACTAACATTTAAACAGGTTATGCCCACTACCACTGAACTACCTTATCAGGTTTACGCGCCACCAGGCCACGTAACCACTGAACAAACATTTATCAGGTTATCGCCACTACTACCCACTGAACTAACATTTATCAGGTTATGCCGCCACTACACTGAACTAACATTTATCAGTTATGCGCCACTACCACGGAACTAACATTAATCAGGTACGCGCCACTACCACTGAAACTTTAACATAATCAGGTTACGCGCCACACCACGAACTAACATTTATCAGGTTATGCGCCACTACCACTGAACGAACATTTCTCAGGTTACGCACCACTACCCACTGAACTAACATTTATCAGGTTTATGCGCCACTAACCACTGAACTAACATTTATCAGTTATGCGCCACTACCACTGAACAACATATATCAGGTACGCGCCACTACCACTGAACTAAACATATATCAGGTTAACGCCCACTACCACTGAACTAACATTTATCACGAGGTTTAAGGGGCCCACTACCACTGAACTAACATTTATCAGTTATGCGCCACTACCAACTGACTAACATTTATCAGGTTACGCGCCACTTTACCACTGAACTAACATTATATCAGGTTATGCGACACGACCACTGAACTAACATTTACAGTTATGCTCACTACCACTGAACTACCATTTATCAGGTTATGCGCCACTACTCTGAACTACCATTTTATCAGGTTCTCTGCCCTACCACTAACTACTACTATGTCGAGCAAGTCCGATCTAACGCCAGAAAAACCCCCATCCATATATCCCTGTCCCCATCGAGGGTTTCCAGTTCCTCTTTAAGAGATTGTCAAACTTCCTCAGTAACATAACAAGTACTTTGTCTTGTCGCCTTTGCTGTGGCTCATACCGTTGCGTATGTTCCATAAGACTAAATCACTTGGCAAGTAGCTCCAGATGTCCGGATTGCAAGTGTCCCCGCATTTTTAATCACCCTGCTTCGTAACTTGGTTTGACTAGCCTTGGAGGCTACCATACAAAGTTATAATGCTGACGCTGCTCCTTCCATTGCAGATACCCAGGCACCATACCAACATCTTTGTGTATGTCCCGTCAAACTTTTCTCTTGAGCCTTTGTCAGTGTCCAGGTTTCTGATCCGTAGAACAGTACTGATTCACAAGCCGCTATGAACAATCTAAACTTTAGGCTCTTTGAGAGTTTGGATTTCCATATATCCTTCAGTCTATGTATGGCAACCCCACCTTTTCCCTTTCTAACCCTAACTCCCTATCTGTGCTCTCAATCCAGGAGCCTAAGTAGATTAAATCATCTACATTTTCTATGGCTTCCCCGGATCGACTTTGTGAGGTCGCTAGAGATCCTATCCTCCATATTCAGTGTCATGACCTTGGTCTTGCCTTCGTTTATGTTATCCCACGCTTGCTGCCGCCGATTCTACTCTGAGCAGGAACTCGTTACCTTGTCCATTCTCTCAGATATAATGGCAATATCATCTCAAAAGTCCACTCGGTGATGATCTTGGCCCCACTCCTTCTGCTTTTCTACGTTCGAGGGTGAGGTCCAATTCGCCTCCGCATCATCGCCATATGGCTTGCCTCATACAGTAGTCATGACTATTGCAAAGAGGTAAGGTGCTAAGGTAATCACCTGTAACACACCTGCAAGTATCTCGAACAATTTCAGTTTCTCCGTCTGGAGAGTTAGACTTTTGGCCATTGTCTTCTCGTACATGAGCGTATACAGCTGCAACGATTTGACTGGAAATGCCGTAAGCTTCTAGAATCTTTAGCATATGTCCCCCACGATGTACAACTGTCGAAAGCCTTCTTAAAAGTCTATAAATGTCAAACAGCTGCAGTTTTCCGACTCTTGACACCCTCTATAAGATATCTCAGTACCAATATCTGTGAGTTGTTCGACCTCTGTCTGAATCCATTCTGGTTTCTACGCAGAATGGTCTCGATTTCTGGGCCTTCACCGTTTAGAACCATCTTTGTTTAGAGACTTGGCAACTAAGGGATGACAAGCGTATTCCCCGATTAGTTCCATTGGTTCGCTAAGGTCGCCCTTCTTCTGGAATTGGTAATGGTTGGCATTACCCATTGGTCTGGGTGTTTCTCACTTTCAATAGAGCATTGTTACAGAAGTCAAAGACAATTGATCAAGACCGCATCGTTTTAAAGACTTCTGGGCTAATGTGTCGTCACCCCATGCTTTTCCCTTCTTTATCTGACTTTGTTTCCTGTACACATCCAACCGTAAACGGCTCTGTTCCGATATTCAAGGTGGTGACTGGATCAATATCCACATCCGCGTTCTCTACCGTCGTGGTGCGCCGAGAAAGAGTAGCAAATAGTCCTTCCCATTTCTGAACCTTTCCGTGGTGATTTCCCCTTGATTTTGCCATATATGATGGAGCTTTAACCTGTGATCTTGTGTTGATCAAGGTCCAGCTTTAGCATGTCCTCCTGCCAACTTGCTTCCTCCAGTTTCCCCGAACACCCCGCCAGCAGGTGCTCTTTTAGAGGCTGCTTGATAAGCATTCGCCTAGCTTCTGTTTGCCCTCTTGAACACTATTCGGTTGACTTCTGTAGCATCCTGAGTGGTATTTTATGCTACAGTCCTCAGTTCAGCCTGGAGGCTATCTCAACACGTGGAGTCGCTGAAGATTTACAATCTTTTCTTTTTCTCCTTTTCAGGTAGTAAAAAGTCGAGAAGTTGTCCTACTACCACTAACTAACAATTATCATGTATGCCACTAACACTGAACTTACATTTATCAGGTTACGCGGCCACTACCACTGAATCAAACCATTTACAGGTTACACGCCACTACCACTGAACTACCATTTATACAGGTTACAACCCACTGACCACAGAACTAACATTTATCAGGTTATCGCACACTACCACGGACTAACATTTAACAGGTTATGCGCACTACCTACTGACTACCATTTACAGTTTAACGCGCCACAGGCCACTACCAATGAACTAACATTTATCAGGTTATGCGCCACTACCACAGAACTAACATTTATCAGGTTATGCGCCACTACCACTGAACTAACATTTTATCATGTTATGCCCATACCACTGAACTAACATTTACCAGGTTACGCGCCACTACCACTGAACTAACATTAACAGTGTTACGCGCCACTACCGACTGAAACTAACAGTTTATCAGTTATGCGCCTCAACCACTGAACTAACATTTATCAGTTTACGCAACCACTACCACTGAAACTAACATTTATCAGGTTAGCCCACTCACCACTGAACTAACATTTAATCAGGTTTTGCGGCCCCGACCACTGAACTAAGCATTTTTTATCAGTTACCGCCACTACCACTGAACTAACATTTATCAGGTTACCGCCACTAACCACTGAACTAACATTTATCAGGTTATGCGGCCACTACCACAGAACAAACATTTATCAGGTACGCGCCACTACCACTGAACTAAATTTATCAGTTAGCGCCACTGAACCACTGAACTAACATTATCGGTTAGTGCGACACCTACCACTGAACTAACATTTATCAGTTAGCGTCACGACCACTGAACTACCATTTATCAGGTATGCCCGCCACTACTCTGAACTACCATTTATCAGGTTATCTGCCACTACCACTACAGACTACTATTCCCAGCTAAGTCCGATCTTAACGCCAAAAACCCCCCTCCACTATCCCTGCCCGCATCAGGGTTCGCAGTTCCTCTTAGAGTTTGGTCCAACTTCCTTCAGTAACATAGACAATAGCTTTGCTTGCCCTTGCAGCACTAACCGTGCGTAGGTTTCCCATAAGACTAAATTCACTCAAGTAGCTCAGGATGTCCTGATACAGCGTCCCGCATATTTAATCTCCTGCTTCGAACTTGTTTGACAGCCATGGAGGCTACCATACAAAGTTTAATTGCTGACCTTGTTCCTTCCATGAATACCCACACCAGACGCAACACTTTGTGTATGTCCCGGCCAAACTTTTCCTACTTGAGCCTTGTCATGTCCAGTTTCTGATCCGTAGAGCAGTAAAGGATCGCCACAAGCCGCTATGAACAAACTAATCTTTAGTCTCTTTGAGAGTGTTGGATTTTCCAGATATCCTACAGTCAATGTAGGGCACCCCCGCTTTTCTTTTCCCTTTCTAACCCTTATCTCCCTAACTGTGCTCTCAATCCAGGAGCCTAAGTAATTGAAATCATCTACATTGTCCTATGGCTTCCCCGGATCGACTTTGTAGGTCGCTAGATCGATCCTCCATATTCAGTGTCATGACCATGGTCTTGCCTCGTTTATGTAGTCCCACGCTTGCTGCCGCCTTCAACTCTGACAGAACTGATAGCCTTGTCCATAGTCCCTCAGAAATTATAAGTGCTTATATCCCATCTGCAAGTCCACATCGGTGATGATCTTTGGGCCCACATTCTGCTTTTTCTACGTTCGAGGTGAGTCCAAGTCGCTCCGCATCACCCCGGCCTAGGCTTGCCTCTACTGTAGTCGATGACTAAAGGCAAGAGTAAGGGTTCTAAGTTATCACCCTGAAACACACCTGCAGTATCTCGAACAATTCAGTTACTCCGACTTGGATTAGGACTTTGGCCATTGTCTTCTCGTACATGAGCCTATAGGAAAAGGGAGCTCACGATTTTGACTGGAAATGCCGAAGCTCTAGAACTTACATATTCCCACGATGTACACTGTCGAAAGCCGTCTTAAAGTCTATAAATTTCAGAACAGCTGCAGTTTCCGACTCATGAACACCCTCTATAAGACGTCTCAATTACCAATATCTGTTGATTGTTGACCTTCCTGTCTGAATCCATTCTGGTTTTTCACGGAGAATTGCTCGATTTCTGCTTCAAACCGTTTAGGAACCATCTTGTTTAGAGACTTGGCAACTAGGGATGACAAGCTTTTCCCGATAGTTCATGGTTCGCTAAGGTCGCCCTTCTTTGGAATTGGTATGAAAGTTTGGCAGTTGACCATTGGTCTGGTTTCTCACCTATTCAATAGAGCAATTGTTACAGAAGTCAAAGACAATTTTGATCAAGGTCGCATCGTTTTAGACTTCTGGCTATTTGTCGTCACCACTCATGCTTTCCTCCTTTATGCTGGGACATTTGCTTTCCCTGTACGCATCCACACGTAACCGGTTCTGTTCCGATATCAAGGTGGTTGACTGGATCATACTCTTTCCGTCGTTCGCTACCGTCGTGGTGAGCCGAAAGAGTATCAAAATAGTCTTTCCCATTTCTGAACCCTTTCCGTTGGTGAGTTTCCCTTGATATTTGCCAGTATATGATGGAGCTTTAACCTGTGATCATGTTGATCATGGTCCAGCTTTAGCATGTCTGCCCCTTGTCCCCCAAAGTTCTTCCTCAGTTCCCGGACCTGCCCCTCCAGCAGGTGCTCTTTGGCTTGCTTGATCAGCATCGGCTAGCTTCTGTTTTGCCCCTCTGAACAGCTATTTCGGTTGTCTTCTGAAGCATCTCATCTGAGTGTATTTAATGCTACATTCCCCTCATCTTTCACTCTGGGCAATCTCAAAACTTGGAGTCGCTGAGATTTTACAACTTTTCTTTTCTTCCTTTCAGGTAGATAAAAGTCGAGAGTCGTCCTACTACCACTGAACTAACATTTATCCGTATGCGCCCTCACCATTAGAACTAAACATTTATCAGTTACGCGCCACTACACTGAACTACCATTTATCAGTTACACGCCACTACCACTGAACTAACAACCATTTACAGGTTACACGCCACTACTGACCACTGAACTAACATATATCAGGTTATGCGCCACTAACCAACTGAACTAACATTTATCATGTATATGCGCCACTACCACTGAACTACCATTTATCAGGTTACGCGCCACAGGCCACTACCACTGAACTAACATTTATCAGGTTATGCGCCACTACCACTGAACTAACATTTAACAGGTTATGCGCCACAACTACCACTGAACTAACATTTTATCAGGTTACGCCTACACCACTGGAACTAACATTTATCCAGTACGCGCCACTACCACTGAACTAACATTAATCAGGTATACGCGCCACTACCACTGAACTAACATTTTACAGGTTCTGCGCCACTACACTGAACTAACAATTATCAGGTTACTCACCATAACACTGACCTAACATTTATCAGGTTATGGCGCCACTATATCCACTGAACTAAACATTTATAGTTATGCGCCCACCTACCACTGAACTAACATTTATCAGGTTACGCGCCACTTACCACGAACTAACATGTTATCAGTTACGCGCGCCACTACCACTGAACTAACATTAATCAGGTTTGCGCCACTACCACTGAACTAACATTTAACAGGTTATGCGCCACTACCACTGAACTAACATTTATCAGGTTTACGCGCCACTACCACTGAACAAACATTTTTATCAGGTTATGGCACACTACCCCGAACTAACATTTATCAGGTTATGCGTCACTACCACTGAACTACCATTATCAGGTTATGCGCCACAACCTCGAACTACCATTAATCAGTTATCTGCCACTAATCCAAAACTACTACGATGTCGGAGCTAATCCGATCTACGCCCAGAAAAACCCCCTCCATATAACCCGTCCCCATCAGGTTCGCAGTTCCCCTCTTTAATGAGTTTTCCAACTTCTTCAGTAACATAGTACAAGTACTTCGTCTAGGTCGGCCTTGCTGTGCTCTATAACCGTGCTAGGTTCCCATAAGACTAAATCACTGGGCAAGGTAGCCTCAGGATGTCGATGCAGTGTCCGCCATTTTTTCATCTCCTGCTACGAAACTTTTGACAGCCTTGGGAGGCTAACCATACAAAAAAGGTTAATTGCTGACCTAGTCCTTCCATGAGATACCCAGCAACATATCGCAACACTTTGTGTATGTCCGTCCAAACTTTTCTCTTGAGCCTTAGTCATGACCAGGTTTCTGATCCGAGAAGCAGTACTGATCACGAAGCCGCTATGAACAATCTAAATCATTTAGGCTCTTTGAGAGATTTGGATTTCCAGATACCTTCATATATGTAGGGCACCCCACGCTTTTCCCTTTCTAACCCTTATCACCCTATCTGTGCGCTCATGCCAGAGCCTAAGTAGATGAATCAATCTACATTTTCTATGGCTTCCCCGGAATCGACTTTGTAGGTCGCTAGACGTATCCTCCATATTCAGCTGTCAAGACTTGGTCTTGCCTTCCGTTTATTGTGGAGTCCCACCTTGCTGCCGGCCGATCTACTCTGCGCATGAACTCGTTGAGCCTATTGTCCATGTCCTCATCATAATAAGTGCTATAAGCATCTGCAAAGTCCACATCGGTGATGAAATTTCTTGGGCCCCACTTCTTCTGCTTTCTTTCTACTTATCGAGAGAGGTGATCCCACGTCCACCGCATCATCGCCTATTGCTTGCCTCATACAGAAGTCGATGACTATTTGCAAAGAGGGTAGTGCTAAGGTATCACCCTGTAACCACCTGCAAGTATCTCGAACAATTCAGATTTCTCCCGTCTGGATTAGTGACTTTGGCCATGACCTTCGTCGTACATGAGCCGTATAAGCTGCACGATATTGACTGGAATGCCGTAAGCTTCTAGAATCTTTAGCATTTTCCCACGATAGTATCACTGACGAAAGCCTTCTAAAGTCTATAAATGTCAGAACAGCTGGCAGATTCCGACTACTCTTGACACCCTCTAAAAGACGTCTCCGTAAACCAATAACTGTTTAGTTGTTGACCTCCTGGTCTGAATCCATTCTGGTTTCTACCAGAATTGTCTCGATATCTGGCTTCAAACCGATTAGAACCATCTTGTTAAGACCTTGGCAACTAGGATGACAAGCTAATTCCCCATGTTCATTGTTTCGCTAATGGTCGCCCTTCTTGGATTGGATGATGTAGCAATGACCAATTTGGGTCTGGTTACTCACCTTATCAATAGAGCATTGTTACAGATATAAGACAAATTGATCAATGTGCATCGTTTTAAGACTTCTGGGGCTATGGTTGTCGTCAGCCCCCATGCTTTTCCCTTCCTTATTGCTGTGGACTTGCGTATTCCTGTACTCAACCACGTAAAACGGTTCTGTATTTCCGATATTCAGAGGTGGGAGGACTGGAAATATCCTTCCGCTTCTCTACCTCGTGGTGAGCCGAGAAAGAGTAGCAAAATAGTCTTCCATTTCTGAACCTTTTCCGTTGGTGAGTTTCCCTTGATTTTGCCAGTATATGATGGAGCTTTACCCGAGAGTGTGATCTTGTTGATCATGGTCTCCACTTTTAGCATGTCGCCTGCCAACTTTCTTCCTCCAGTTCCCGGACCTGCCCCTCCGCAGTGCTCTTTGGCTGCTTGTGATAACATCGCATAGCTTCCAGATTGCCTCCTTGAACAGCTATTCGGTTGTCTTCTTAGCAACTTGAGTGGTATTTTTATGCTACATTCCTATCCCATCAGCTTCAGCCTGTGCAATCTCAACACTTGGAGCGCTGAGATTTTTTACTTCTTTCTTTTTCTCCTTTTCAGGTAGTAAAAGTCGAGAAGTTGTCCACTACTACCACTGAACTAACATTTATCCAGTTATGCGCCACTCCACGATCTAACATATATTCCAGGTATACGCCCACTACCACTGAACGTACCATTTATCAGTTTACAACGCCACTACCCACTGAACTACACATTTAACAGTTACACGCCACTACCACTGAACTAACATTAATCAGGTTATGCGCCACTACCACAGAACTACATTATCCAGTTATGCCACTACCACTGAACAACCATTTATCAGTTAACGCGCCACAGGCCACCACCTACTGAACTAACATTTATCAGGATATGCGCCACTAACACGAACTAAACACTATCAGGTTATGCGCCACTACATGAACTAACATTTATCAGGTTATGCGCCACTACCACTGAACAAACCTTTATCAGGTTACGCCCACAACCACTGAACTAACATTAATCATTTACGCGCCACTACAGTTTTTGTTTTTCTGACTAACATTTATCAGGTAATGCCCACTACCACTGAACTAACATTATCAGGTTACGCACCACTACCACTGACTAACATTTATCAGGTTTATGCGCCACCTACCACTGAACTAACATTTATCAGTTATGCCGCCACTACCACTTGATCTAACATTTAACAGGTTACGCGCCACTACCACTGAACTAACATTTAATCAGGTTACGCGCCACTAACCACTGACAAACATTTATCAGGTTATGTATCGCCACTACCACTGAACTAACATTATCAGTTTATGCGCCACCTACCACTGAACAAACATTTATCAGGTTACCGCCACTAACCACAGAACTAACATTTAAATCAGGATATGCGACACTACCAAACTGATACTAACATTTATCAGGTTATGCGTCACTACCACTGAACACCATTTAACAGGTATATGCGCCACTACCTTCGGAACTTACCATTTATCAAGGTGTATCAGCCACACCACTAACTACTACTTATGTCGAGCTAAGTCCGATCTACGCCAGAAAACCCCCTCCATAATCCCTGTCCCGCATCAGGGTTTCGCAGTTCCTCTTTAGAGTTTGTCCCCACTTCTCAGTAACTAGACAAGATACTTTGTCTGGTCGCCATTGCTGTGCTCTACCGTGCGTAGTTCCCATAGACTAAATCAACTGGCAATAGCTCAGGATGTCCCGGCTGCAGTGTCCCGCCATTTTTAATCACCCGCATCGTAACTTGTTTGACAGCCCTTGGGAGCTACCATACAAATTATAATATATGCAGACCTTGTCCTTTCCATGAGAAACCAGCACCATACGCAACCTATCTTGTGATGTCCCGTCCAAACTCTTTCTCTGACTCCTTTGTCAGTGTCCCAGGTTTTCCTTCAGATCTTAAGTGCAAGTACTGCTACACAAGCGCTATGAACATCTAATCTTTAGCTCTTTGAGAGTTTTGGATTTCCAGATATCCTTCAGTCTACTGAAGGGCACCCCACGCTTTTTTTCCTTTCTAAACCCTTATCGTCCCTATCTGTTTGCTCCTCAATCAGGAGCCTAAGTAATGAAGATCATCTACAATTTCTATGGGCTTCCCCGATCGACTTTGTAGGTGCGCTAGATCGATCCTCCATATCAGTGTCATGACCTTGGCCTTGCCTTCGTTTAATGTATCCCCACGCTTGCTGCCGTCGATTTCACTCTGAGCAGGAACTCGGTAGCCTTGTCATGTCCTCAATATAAGATGCTATATCAACTGCAGAAGTCCACATCATGATGATCTTGGGCCCCACTCTTCTCATTTTCTACGTTCGAGGGTGAAGTCCAATCGCTCCGCATCATCGCCTAGGCTGGCCTCATACAGTAGTCGATGACTATTGCAAAGAGGTAAGGTGCTAAGTATCACCCTGTAACACACCTGCAAGTATCTCGAACAATTCAGTTTTCTTCTCCGTCTGAGTTAGGACTTTTGGCATTGTCTTCTCGAACATGGTAGCCTATAAGCAGCATCGAATTTATTTGACTGGAACCGTAATCTTCTAGACTCATAGCATTTTCCCACGATGTACACAGTCGAAAGCCTTCTAAAGTCTAATAAATGTCAGAACAGCTGGCAGTTGCCGACTCTTGACACCTTATGAAGACGTCACAGTACCAATATCTGTTGAGTTGTAATGACCTTCCATGGTCTGAAGCCATCTTGTTTCTACGCAGAATTGTCTCGATTTCTGCTTCAACGGTTTAGAACCAACTTGTATTAGAGACTTGGCAAATAGGGATTACAAGCTATCCCCGAATAGAGTTCATGTTCGCTAAGGTCGCCCTTCTTTGGAATTGGTAGAATGTTGGGCAATTGACCATTGTCTGGTTTTCTCACCTTTATCAAAGTAGCATTTTTACAGAAGTCTAAGACAATTTGACAAGGCGCATCGTTTTAAAGACTTCTGGTCTATTTTGTATCGTCCCACCCCCTGCTTTCCCTTCCTTTATGCTGGACTTGGCTTTCCTGTACTCCATCCACGTAAACGAATCTGTTCCGAATTCAAGGTGGGTGGACTGGATCAATATCCTCTTCCGCGGCGTTACTCATGACAGTCGGTGGTGACCGTAGTAGAGTAGCAAAATAGTCTGTCCATATCTGAACCTTTTCCGTTGGTGAGTTTCCCTTGATTTTGCCAGTATATGATGGAGCATTACCCTGTATCTTGTTGATCCATGGTCCTACTTTTAGCATAGTCTGCCCTGCCAACTATGCTCCTCCAGTTGCCGGACCTGCCCCTCCACAAGGTGCTCTTTGGCTGTTGATAACATCGCCTAGCTTCTGTTTGCGCCTCTTGCGAATCAGCTATTCGGTTGACTACTGAACATCTGAGTGTATTTCATGCTACATTTCCCTCAGCTTCAGCCTGGCAACTCAACACTTGGAGTCGCTGTAGATTTTACATCATTTTCTTTTTCTCCTTTCCAGTAGTAAAAGTCGAGAGTTGTCCTACTACCACTGAACTACATTTATCTAGGTTATCGCCACACCACTGAACTAACATATATCAGCGGAGGTTACGCGCCACTACCACTGAACTACCATTTACAGTTACACCCCACTACCACTGAACAACCAGTTATCAGGTTACCGCCCACTACCTACCACTGAACTAACATTATACAGGTTTATGCAGCCACTACCCCTGAACTAACAATTAATCAGGTTATGCGCCACTACCACAGAACTACCATTTATTCATTACGGGCCCCACAGGCCACTACCACTGAACTAACATTTATCAGGTTTGCGCCACTACCACTGAGAACTAACATTTAATCAGGTTATGCGCCACTACCACGTGAACTAACATTTATCAGTTCCGCGCCACTACCACAGAACAATACATATACCAGTTACGCGCCACTACCACTGAACTAACATTAATCAGGTTACGCGCCACTACTCACTGAACTAACATTTAATCAGGTTATCGCCACTACCACTGAGAACTAACATTTTCAGATTACGCACCTACTACACAGAAACTAACATTTATCAGGTTATGCGCCCACTACCACTGAACCAACATTTAATCAGGTTATGCCCACTACACTGAACTAACAATTATCAGGTTACCGCACACTACCACTGAACAAACATTTATCAGATACGGCGCCACTACCACTGAACTAACATTATCAGGTTTTGCGCCACTACCACTGAACTAACATATTATCAGGTTATGCGCACTACCACGAACTAACATTTATCAGGTACGCGCCACTACCACTGAACTAACATGTTATCATGTTATGCGACCACTACCACTGAACAACATTTATCAGGTTTTATGCGTCACTACCACTGACAACCATTTATCATGTTTAGCCCACTACCTCTGAACTACCATTTAACAGGTTATCTGCCACTAACCACTACTACTACTATGTCCGGTAGCTAAAGTCCGATCTAACGCCAGAAAATTCCCCCTCCCATATCTCCCAGTCCCGCATCAGGTTCGCAGTTCCTCTTTAGAGTTTTGTCCCAACTTCCTTCCAGTAAACATAGACAAGTAGCTTTTCTTGGTCGCCTTGCTGTGCCAACCGTGCGTATGTATGCCCATAAGACTAAATCACTGGCAAGTAGCCTCAGGATGTCGGATGCCTGTGTCCCGCCATTTTTAACTCCTTGCTTCGTAATCTTGTATGACAAGTCCTTTGGAGGCTACCATACAAATTATATGCTGACCTTGTCCTTCCATGAATATCCCAGCACCATACGCAACATCTTTGGTGAATGTCCCGTCCAACTTCTCTTGAGCCTTTGTCGTGTCAGGTTTCTGCACCTAGAGCAGTACTGATTCACAAGCCGCTATGAACAATCTAATCTTTAGGCTCTTTGAGAGTTTGGATTCAGATAACCTTCAGTCTATGTAGGAGGCACCCCACGCTTTTCCTTCTAAACCCTTACTCCCTATCTGTGCTTCTCAATCCAGGAGCCAAAGAAATGAAATCATCTACATTTTCTATGGATCCCGGATCGACTTGTAGGTCGCTAGATCGATCCTCCATAATCAGTGTCATACCTGGTCTTGCCTTCGATATGTGAGTCCCAACGCTTCTGCCGCGATTCAACTCTGAGCAGGAAACTCGTTACCTTGTCCATGCCTCAGATATGAATGCTATATCATCTGCAAAGTCCACATCGGTGATGATCAGTGTGGGCCCCACTCTTCTGCTTTTGCTAACGTTACGAGGGTGAGTCCAAGTTCCACCGCATCATCGCCCTATGGCTTGCCTCATACATAGTCGAATGACATTGCAAAGAGGAAAGGTGCTAAGGGTATCACCCCCTGTAACACACCTGCAAGATATCACGAACAAATCAGTTTCTCCGTCTGATTAGGAGACTTAGCCAGTGAGACTTCTCGTACATGAGCCGTATAAGCTGCACGAATTTTTGACTGGAATGCCGTAAGCTTCTAGAAACCTTAAGGCATTTCCCACGAAGTACACAGTCGAAAGCCTTCTTAAAGTCTATAAAAGTCAGACAGCTTGGCAGTTTCCGACTCTTGACACCCTCTATAAGACGTCTCAGTACCAATATCTGTTGAGTTTTGACCTTCCTTCCTGGTCTGAATCCATTCGGTTCTACGCAGAATTGTCTCTGATTTCTGGGCTTCAAACCGTTAGAACCATCTTGTATAGAGACTTGCAACTAGGGATGACAATCTTATTCCCGAAAGTTTCATTGGTTCCGCTAAGGTCGCCCTTCTTGGAATTGGTATGATGTTGGCAGTTGACCATTGGTTCCTAGGTTTCTGTCTCACACTTTCACTAGAGCATTGTTTACAGAAGTCTAGACAATTTGATCAAAGGTCGCATCCGTTTTAAGACTTCTGGGCTTATTTGTCGTCACCCCATGCTTTCCCTTCCATTATGCTGGACTTTGCTTTCTGTACTCATCCAAGTAAAGGTTCTGTTTCCGATATTCAGAGGTGGGTGGACTGGATCAATATCCTCTTCCGCGTACTCATAAACCGTCGGTGGTGACCGAGAAGAGTAGCAAATAGTCCTTCCATTCTGAACCCTTTTTCCGTTGGGTGAGTTTTCCTGATTTTTGAGCCATAATATGATGAGCTTTAACTGTGATCTTGTTATCAAGGTCCAGCTTTTAGCATGTCTGCCTGCCAACTGCTTCCTCCAAGTTTCCCGACCTTGCCCCTCCAAGCAGGTTGCACGTTTGCTGCTTGATAAGCATCGCTAGCTTCTTTGCCTCATGAACAGCTATTATCGTTGTCTTCTTGTAGCATCTGAGTGGTATATTATCTACATTCCTCAGCTTCATCCTGCAATCTCAACACTTGGAGTCGCTAGATTTTACAACTTTTCTTTTTCTCCTTTTCAGGTAGTAAAAAGTCGAGAAGTTGTCCTACTACCACCGAACTAACATTAAACAGTATGCGCCACTACCACTGAACTAACATTTATCAGGTTCCGCCACTATCCACTGAACTACCATTTTATCAGTTACACGGCCACTACACTGAAACTAACCATTTATCAGGTAACACGCCACTACCACAAAACTAACATTTATCAGGTTATGGCCCACTACCACTGAAACTAACATTTATCGGTTATGCGCCACTACCTACCACTGAACTACATACCATTACAGGTTACCCGCCAACAGGCCAACTACCACCTGAAACTAACCTTTATCAAGGTTAAGCGCCACTACCACGATCTAACATTTATCAGGTTAATGCGCCACTACCACGAACTAACATTTATCAGTTATGCGCCCACTACCACTGAACTAACATTATCAGGAGTTAAGCGCCACTACCAAGACCTAACATTAATCAGTACGCGCCACTACCACTGAACTAACATTAATCATGTGTATCGCCACGACCACTGAACTAACATTTATCAGGTTACCGCCCAAAAAACCAAAAACCCTACCACTGAACTAAACAATTATCAGGTTATGCGCCACTACCATCTGAACTAACATTTATCAGTTATGCGCACTACCACTGAACTAACATTTACATGTTACGACGCCACTAATCACTGAACTAACATTTATCAGGTTAACGCGCCACTACCACTGAACTAACATTTATCAGGTATTGCGCCACTACCACAGACTAACCATTTATCAGTTATCCACTACCCACAGAACTAACAATTATCAGTTAAGCGCCACTTCACAAACTAACATTTATCAGGTTATGCGACACACCACTGAACTAACATTATCAGTTATGCGTCACTACACCTGAACTACCATTTATCAGTAATGGCGCCACTACCTCGAACTACCAATTATCAGGTATCTGTCCACTACCACTACTACTACTTATGTCTGAGCTAAGTCCCGATCTACGCCATAAGAAACCCCCTCCATAATCCTTCCCGCATCAGGGTTCGCAGTTCCTCTTTAGAGTTTGTCCCAACTTCCTTCAGTAACATAGACAAGTAGCTTTACTTGGTCGCCTGCTGTGCTCTACCGTGCGTAAGGTTCCATAAGACTAAATCACTGGCAAGTAGCTCAGATGTCGGATGCAGTGTCCCGCCCATGTTTTAATCACCTCTTCGTAACTTGGGTTTGACAGCCTTGGAGCTATCCCTACAAAGTTATATATGCTGACCTTGTCCTTCCAATAGATACCCAGCACCAACGAAAATCTTTGTGTATTCCTCCAAACTTTCTCTTGAGCCTGTTGTCAGAGTCCAGGTTCATTGATCCGCGTAAGAGCAGTACTGATCACAAGCCGCCTATGAAACAATCTAATCTTTATGCTCTTTGAAGTTTGGTTTCAGATATCCTTCAGTCTAGGTAGGCAACCCAACGCTTTTCCCTTTCTAACCCTATCCCCCTATCTGTGCTCACAATCCAGGAGCCTAAGTAGATGAAATCATCTACATTTTCTATGGCATCCCCCGATCGACTTAGTAGTCGCTAATCGGATCCGCCATAGTCAGTGTCATTGACCTTGTCTGCCTTCGTTTATGTGAAGTCCCCACTGCTTGCTGCCGCCGATTCACTCTGGAGCAGGAACTCGTTTAGCCTTTTCCATGTCCTCATATATAAGTGCTATACATCTGCAAGTCCACATCGGTGATGACTGGTGCCCCTACTCTGCTGCTTTTTCTACGTTTCGAGGGAGTCCAAGTCGCTCCGCATCATCGCCTATGGCTTGCCTCATGAACAGTAGTCGATGACTATATTGCAAGAGGTAAGTGCTAAGGTATCACCCTGTAACCACACTGAAAGTATCATCGAACAATTCATTTCTCCGTCTGGAGTTAGACTTTGCCATTGTCATCTCGGACCTGATCCGTATAAGGCCTGCACGATTTTGACTGAATGCCGAAAGCTTCTAGAATCTTTAGCATTTTCCCCACGATGTACACTGTCGAAAGCCTTCTTAAAGTCTAAAATGTCAGAACAGTCTGCAGTCTTCCGACTCTTGACACCCTCTACTAAGACTCTCAGTACCAATATCTGTGAGTTGCTGACCTTCCTCGGCTGAATCCATTCTGGTTTCTACGCAGAATTGTCCCTCGATTTCTGGCTTCAAACCGGTTTAGAACCATCTTGTTTAGAGACTTTGGCAACTAGGGATGACAAGCTTATTCCCCGGATAGTTCATATGGTTCGCTAAAGGTCGCCCTTCTTTGGAATTGGTATGATGTTGGCAGTTGAACCATTGGTCTGGTTTCTCACCTTCAATAGAGCATTGTTACAGAAGTCTAAGACAATTTGAATAAGGACGCATCGTTTTAAGACATCTGGGGCTAAGTTGTCGTCACCCCAGCTTTCCCTGTACTTAATGCTGGACTTTTGCTTCCTGTACCATCCAACGTTCCAGGTTCTGTTCCCGATATTACAGAAGTGGGTGGACTGGATCAATATCCTCTTCCGCGTTCTCTAACGTCGGTGTGACCGAGAAGAGGTAGCAAAAAAGTCCTTCCATTTTCTGAACCCTTTCCGTTGGTGATTTCCCTTGATTTTGCCAGTATATATGGAGCTTTACCTGTGATCTTTTGATCATGGACCAATCTTTTTAGCATGTCCTGCCCAGCCAACTTGCTTTCCCTCCAGTTCGACCTGCCCCTCCACAGTGCTCTTGCTGGCTTGATAAGCATCGCCTAGCTTCTGTTGCCCTCTTAACAGCTATTCGTTCTCTGTAGCATCTGAGGTGTATTTTATGCTACATTCCCTCAGCTTTCAGCCTGGCAATCTCAACATCTTGGAGTCGCTGAATTTTATACACTTTTCTTTTCTACTTTCAGCGTAGTAAAAGCCGATGAAGTTGTCCTACTACACCACTGATCTAACAGTTTATAGTTATGCGCCACATACACTGAACAACATTTATCAGGTTACGCGCCACTACACTGACACACAACCATTTAATTCAGGTTACACGCACCTACCAAGAACACCAATTATCCATGTTACACGCCACTACCACTGAACGAAACATTTATCATTATCGCCACTACCACTGACTAACATTTATCAGGTTATTCGCCACTATACCACAGAACTACTCATTTATACAGGTTCCGCGCCACAGCCACACACTGAAACAACATTTTATCAGGTTATGCGCCACTACCACTGAACAACCATTATATCAGGTTATGCGCCACTACCACTGAACTAACATTTATCAGGTTATTCCCATCTAACCAACTGAAACTAACATTAATCAGTTACGCGCCACTACCACTGAACTAACATTAAAACAGTTACGCGCCAACTACCACTGAACTAACAATTTATCAGGTTATGCGCCACTACCACTGAACTAACATTTATCAGGTACGCACCACTACCGACTGAAACATAACAATTATTCAGGTTAATGCGCCACTACCACTGAACTAACATTTATCAGGATATGCGCCACTACACGAAACTAACATTTTATCAGGTTTAAGCGCCACTACCACTGAACTAACATTTATCAGGTACGCGCCACTACCACTGAACTAACATTTAATCAGGTGTATCGCCAACCTACCACTGAACTAACATATATCAGGTTATGCGCCACAACCACTGACTAACATTTATCAGTATACGCGCCACTACCACTGAACTAAACATTTTATCAGTATAGCCCTACCACAGAACTAAACATTACGCAGGTATGCGTCACTACCACTGACTACCATTTATCTGTTATGCGCCACTACCTCTGAACACTCATTTAAACATGTTATCTGCCATAACCACAACTACTACTATGTCGGGAGCTAATCCGATCTACGCCAGAAAACCCCCTCCAAATATCCCCTGTCCCGCTATCAGGGTTCGCAGTTCCTCTTTAGAGTTTGTCCCCAACTTCCCTTCAGTACCATAGAACAATAGCTTGTCTGTCGGGCCTGCTGGTTGCTTCAACCCGTGCTAGGTTTCCCATACGACTAAATCACTGGCAAGTAGCTCAGGATTCGGATGCAGTTCCCGCCATTTTTAATCTCCTGCTTACGTAACTGGTTGACAGCCTTGGGAGGCCTACCATACAAAGTATATTGCTGACCTGTCCTTTCCATGAGATACCCAGCAACATACCAAACATCTTTGCGTATGTCCCGTCCAAACTTTTCTCTTGAGCTTTGTTCAGTGTCCAGGTTTCTGACCTAGAGCAGACTGATTCACAAGCCGCTATGAACAATCTAATCTTTAGGCTCTTTGAGAGTTTGATTTCCAGATATCCTTCAGTCTATGTAGGGCAACCCCAACGCTTTATCCCTTTCTAAACCATACTCCCTAACTGGCTCTCAATCCAGGAGCCTAAGTAGATGAAATCATCTACATTTTCTATTGGCTTCCCCGGAATCGACTTTTGTATCGCTAGACAAGATCGATCCTCCATATATCAGTGTCATGACCTTGGTCTTGCCTCGTTTCTATGTGTAGTACCCACACTTGCTGCCGCCGATTCTACTCTGATCAGAACTCGTTAGCCTTGTCCATGCCCTCAGATATAAGTGCTATATCATCTGCAATCCACATCGTTTGATGATCTTGGCCCCACTCTTATCTGCCTTTTATTCTACGTTCGAGGGTGAGTCCAAGTCGCTCCGCATCATCGCCTATGGCTTCCTCATACAGTAGTCGATGAACGTATATGCAAAGAGGTAAGTGCTACGGTATCACCCCTGTACCACCCTGCAAGTATCTCGAACAATTCAGTTTCTCCGTCTGGAGTTAGGAACTTGGCCCATTGTCTTCTCGTACAGGAGCCGTATAACTGCAGCGATATTACTGATGGCCGTAAGCTTCTAGAATCTTTAAAAGCATTTTCCCATCGATTACACTGTCGAAGCTTCTTAAAGATCTAAAAATTCAGAACAGCTGGCAGTTTCCGACTCTTGACAACTCACTATAAACGTCTCAGTACCATATATCTGTTGAGTTAGTGACCTTCCTGGTCGGAATCATTCTGGATTTCTACGCAGAATAGTCTCGATTTCTGGCTTCAACCGGTTAGAGACCATCTTGTTTAGAGATCTTGGCAACTAGGGATTGACAACTTATTCCACCGATAGTGATTTCATTGTTTCGCTTAAGGACGCCCTTCTTTGGAATTGATATGATTTGGCAGGTTGACCATTGCTGGTTTCTCACCTTTCAATAGAGCATTGATACCAGAATTATCTAAGACAATTTGGATCAAGGTACCGCACGTTTTAAACTTCTGTGGCTATGTTGTCGTCACCCCATGCTTTCCCTCCATTAATGCTGGACTTGCTTTCCTGTTACTCATCCAACGTTAACGGTTCTATTTCCGATATTCAGAGTGGGTGGACTTGGATCATATCCTCTCCGCGTTCTCTACCGTCGGTGTGAGGCCGAGAATAGTACAAAATATTCCTTCCATTATCTGAACCCTTTTCGTTGGTGAGTTTTCCCTTTTTGCCAGTATAGATGGAGCTTTAACCTTTGATCTAGTGATCATTGGTCCAGCTTAATAGTCAATGTCCCGGCCCTGCCAACATGCTTTCCGTCCAGTTCCCGACCTTGCCCCTCCAGCAGGTGCTCTTGGCTGCTTGGATAAGCATCGCCTACTTCTGTTTGCCCTCTTGAACAGCTATATCGGTTGTCTTCTGTAGCAATCTGAGTGGTATTTTATGCTACATTCCTCAGCTTCAGCCTGGCAACTCAACACTTGGAGTCGCTGGAGATTTTACTAATCTTTTCTTTTTCTCCTTTTCAGTAGTAAAAGTCGAGAGTTGTCCCTAACTACTACCACTGAACAACATTTAATCAGGTTAGCGCCACTACCACTGAACTAACATTTATCAGTTACCGCCACACCACTGAACTTACCCATTTATCAGGTTACACGCACTACCCTGAACTACTCATTTATCAGATACAACGCCACTACCACTGAACTAACATTTATCAGGTTTATGCGCCACTACAATGAACTAACATTTAACAGGTTTATGCGCCACTACACTGAACTACCATTTATCAGTTTCGCGCCAACAGGCCACACCACTGAACTAACATTTATCAGTAAGCGCACTAACACTGAACTAACATTTATCAGAGTTATGCGCCACTTAACCACTGAACTAACATTTATCAGTTAATGGCGCCACTACCACTGAACTAACATTTATCAGGTTACGTGCGCCACTGACCACTGAAACTAACATTACTCAGGTTACGCGCCACTACCACTGAACTAAACATTTAGCAGGTTATGCGCCACTAACCAACTGAACTAACATTATCAGTTTTACGCCACCTACTACCAACTGACTAACATTTTATCAGGTTATGCCCACTACCACTGAACGAACATTTATCAGGTTAAGCGCCACTAACCACAGAACTAACATTTAACAGGTTACGCGCCACTACCACTGAACTAAGCATTTATCAGGTACGCGCCACACCACTGAACTAACATTTATCAGGGTTATGCCCACTACCAATTCTAACTAACATTTATCAGTAATCGCCACTACCACTCTGAACAAACAATTTATCAGGTTACGCGCCCACTACCACTGAACTAACATATATCAGTATGCACACTACCACAGAACTAACATTACTATCAGGTTATCGTCACTACCCACTGAACAACCATTGATCAGGTATGGCGGCCACTACCTCTGAACTACCATATTAATCAGTATCTGCCACTACCTAACTACTACTACTATGTCGAGCTAAGTCCGATCTACTGCCAGAAACCCCCCTCCCATAATCCCTGTCCCGCATCAGAGTTCAGCATTCCTCTTTTAGAGTTATGTCCCAACTTGCCTTCATTAACATAGACAAGTACTTTGTCTGGTCGGCCTTGCGTGCTCATCTACCGTGCGTAGGTTCCCATAAGACTAAATCACTGCAAGTAGCTCAGGATGATCGATGCAGTGTCCCGCCATATTTAATCTCCTGCAACCGTAACTTGAGTTTGACACCTTGGAGCTACCATACAAAGTTATATTGCTGACCTTGTCCATCCATGCGAGATACCCAGCAACCATACGCAACATCTTTTGTTAGTCCCGTCCAAACTTTTTCTCTTGAGCCTTTGTCACTGTCCAGGTTTCTGATCCGTAGAGCAGTACTGATTCCACAAGCCGCTATGAACAATCTAAAATCTTTAGCTCTTTGAGAGTTTGGATTTCCAGATATCCTTCAGTCTAATGTAGGGCAACCCACGCTTTTCCCTTTCTAGCCCTTAATCTCCCTAACTGTGCTCTCAAACCAGTAGCCTAAGTAGATAAATCCCTACCTTTTCTATGCTTCCCCGGATCGACTTTGTAGGTCTCTAGAGCGATCCCTCCAATTCGGTCATGCAGAACCTGGTCTTGCCTTCGGTTGAATGTGTAGTCCACGCTTGCTGCGCCTTTCTACACCTGAGGCAGGAACACGTAAGCCTTGTCCATGTCCTCAGATATACGTCTATAATCATCTGCAAAAGTCCAGCATCGGTGATGATCTTGGGCCCCACTCTCTGCTTTTTCACTACTACGTTCGAGGGTGAGTCCAAGTCGCTCACGCAACATCTGCCTATGCTTCCTCATACATAGTCCGATGAATATTGCAAAAGGTAAGGTGCTAAGGTAATCACACGTAACACACCTGCAATATCTTCGGAACAATCATTTCTCCGTCGGAGTTAGGACTTTGGCCATTGTCTCTCGTACATAGCCGTATAAGCTGCACGATTTTGACGTGAGAATGCCGTACGCTTCTAGAATCTTTAGCCATTTTCCCATCGATGTACACTGTCGAAAGCCCTTCTTAAAGTCTATAAATGTCAGAACAGCTGGCAGTTTCCGACTCTTGACGAACCCACTATAAAGACGTCTCAGTTACCAAATCTTTGAGTTGTTGAACCTTCCTGGTTCTGATCCAATCTGCGTTCTCGCAGAATTTCTCGATTTTCTGCTTCAACCGGTTTAGAACCAACTTGTTTAGGAGACTTGGCAACTAGGGATGACAAGCTATTTCCCGATAGTTCATTGTTCGCTAAAGCGTCGCCCATCTTTGGAATTGGTATGATTTTGGCAGAAGTTGACTATTGGACGTTTCCTCACCTATCATAGAGCTTTGTTACAGAATCTAAGACAAGTGATCAAGGTCGCATCGTTTAAGACTTCTGGGCTATGTTGTCGTCACCACCATCTTTCCCTTCCCTTTATGCTGGACTTACGCTTTTCCTGTACTCAACAACGTAACGTTCAGTACCGATATTTCAAGTGGGTGGACTGGATCAATATCCTCTTCCGCGTTCTTCTACCGTCGTGTGACGAAAAGTAGCAAATAGATCCTTCCATTTCTGAACCCTTTCCGTTGTGAGTTTTCCCTTGATTTTGCCAGTATATGATGGAGCGTTTACGCTGTGATCATGTTGATCGGTCCACTTTCAGCATGTCTGCCTGCCAACATTGCTTCCTCCAGTTCCCACCTGCCCCTCCAGCAGGTGCTCTTTGGCTGCATTGATAAGCATCGCCTAGCTTCTTTTTGCCCTCTTGAACAGCGATTCGTGTCTTCTGTAGCATCTGAGGGGTAATTAATGCTACATTATCCCTCAGCTTCCCAGCCAGGCAATCTCAACACTTGGAGTCGCTGAATTACATCTTTTTCTTTTTCTCCTTTGTCAGGTATTAAAAGTCGAAAGTTGTCCTACTACCGACTGAACTAACATGTTACATGTTATGCGGCCAATACCACTGAAACTAACATTTTTCAGGTTACGCGCCACTAACCACTGAACTACCATTTATCAGTAACACGCCACTACCACTTACTACCATTTATCAGGTTACCACTCGCCACTACCACTGAACTACAATTATCAGGTTATGCGCCACTACCACTGAATGACTAACATTTAACAGTATGCGCCACGACCACTGAACTACCATTATCAGGTTACGCGCCACAGCCAACTACCACTGACCTAACATTTAATCAGGAAAGGCGCCACAACCACTGAACTAACATTTATCAGGTTATGCCCACTACCACAGAACTATACATTATCAGTATCGCTCACTTACCACTGAACTAACATTTATCATGTTACTCGCGCCTCTACCACTGTAACTAACATTATTCAGGTTACCGCCACTGACCACTGTATCTAACATTAATCTGGTTCTGCCACTACCAGGAACTTACCATTTAAACAGTTTTACGCACCACTAACCACGAACTAACATTTTATCAGGTGTATGCGCCACTACCACTGAACTATCATTTATCAGGTTATGCCCACTACCACTGACTAACATTTAACAGGTTACGCCCACTACCACTGAACTAACATTTATCAGATACGCGCCACTACCACTGAACTAACATTATATCATTTGCGCCTCTAACCACGAACTAACTTGGTATCAGGTTAGCGCCACTACACTTGAACTAACATTTATCCAGGTTACGCGCCACCTACCACTGAACTAACATTTAATACAAGGTTAATTGCGACACTACCACAGAGAACTTATAACATATATCAGGTATGCGTCACACCCACTGAACCCATTTATCAGGTTATGCCCACTACCTCTAACAACCATTTATCAGGTTAGCTGCCACTACCATTCTACTACAATGTCCGGAGCTAAGTCCGATCTACGCGCAAAAACCCCCTCCAAATATCCCTGTCCCCGCATCAGGTTCGCAGTATCCTCTTAGAGTTTGTCCAACTTCCTTCAGTATCAAACAAGTAGCTTTGTCTTGGTCGAGCCTTGCTGTGCTCTACCGAGGCGTAGGTTCCCATAAACTAATCACTGGCAATATGCTCAGGATGTCGATGCAGTGTCCCCCATTTTAATACTCCTGCTTCGTAACTTTTTTGACAGCCTTGGGAGGCTACCATACAAAATATATTGACTGACCCTTGTCCCTTCCATGAGATACCCAGCACCATAAGCAACATCTTTGTGTATGACCCGTCCAAACTTTTCTCTTGAGCCTTTTTCAGTGTCCAGGTTTCTGATCCGTAAGCAGTACTGATTCACGAAGCCGCGTATGAAACAATCCAAATCTTTAGGCTCTTTGAGAGTTTGGATTTCCAGATATCCATCAGTCTTAATGTAGGGCAACCCCACGCTTTTTTCCCGTTTCTAACCCTTATCTCCCTATCTGTGCTCCTCAATCCAGGAGCCTAAGTAGATGAAATCAACTACATATTATCTAATGGGCTATCCCTCGGATTCGACTTTGTAAGGTCGCTAGATCGAACCTCCATATTCAGTGCATGACCTTGGTCTTGCTTCGTTTATGTGTAGTCCCACCTTGCTGCCTCCGATTCTAATCTACTCTGATGCAGACGTCCGTTAGCCTTGTCCATTGTTCCTGCAGATATAAGTGGCTATATCATCTGCAAAGTCCACATCGGGTGATGATCTTGGCCCCACTCTTCTGCTTTTTCTACGTTCGAGGGTGAGTCCAAGTCGCTCCGCAATCATCGCCTATGGCTTGCCTCATACAGTACGATGAACTATTCAAGAGTAAGGTGCTAAGGTATCACCCTTAACACCACCTGCAATGAAATCTCGAACAATTCAGTTCTCCGTCTGGAGTTAGGACTTGGCCATTTGGACTTCCTCGACAAGAAGCCGAATAAGCAGCAACGATTTTGACTGAAAGCCGTAAGCTTATAGAATCTTTAGCATTTATTCCCACGATTACGACTAGACGAAAAGTCCTTCTTAAAGTCAATAAATACAGAACAGCTGCCGTTTCCGACACTTGACACTCCTCTATAAGACGTCTCAGAACCAATACTGTTGAGTTGTTTATGACCTTCCTTGTCTGAATCCATTCTGTTTTCCTACGCAGAAAATTGTCTCGATTCTGCATCACCAACCGTTAGAACCACTTGTTTAGAGACTTGGCAACTATGGATGAACAACTTAATTCCCCGATAGTTCATTGTTTTCGCTAAGGTCGCCCTTCTTTGAATTGAGGTAAGATTTGCAAGTTGAACCATTGGTCTGTATCTCACCTTCCAATAGATGCATTGTTAACAGGACGTCTAAGGTACAATTGGGATCAAGGTCGCATCGGTTTTAAACGTACTGGGGCTAAGTTGTCGTTCACCCCATCTTTCCCTTCCTTATGCTACTTCTTTGCTTTCCTGTTTTTACTCATCCAACGTAAACGGTTCTGTTCCGATATTCAGAGGTGGTGGTGGACTGGATCAATATCCACATCCGCGATATCTCTACCGTCGGTGGTGAGCCGAGAAGAGTAGCAAAAAAATAGTCTTCCATTTCTAACCCTTTCCGTGGTCGAGTTTCCCCTTGATTTTGCCAGTATATGATGGAGCTTTAACCTGTGAATCATGTTTGATCATGTCCAGCTTTAGCATGTCCTGGCCCTGCCAACTTGCTTCCTCAGTTCCGACCTGCCCCTCCAGTCAGTGCCTTGGCTCTTGATAAGCCATCGCCTAGCTTCTGTTTGCCCTCTTGAACAGCTATCGGTTGTCTTCTGTAGCATCTGAGTGGTATTTTATGCATACATGATCCCTCACTTCAGCCTGGCAATCTCTAACACTTGAGTCGCTGAAGATTGTAACATCTTTTCTTTTCTTCCTTTTCAGTATAAAAGTCGAGAATTGGTCCTACTAACCCTGAACTTACATTTATCAGGTTATGATGCGCCACTACCCACTGACTTAACATTTATCATGTACGCGCCACAACCACTGAACTACCATTAAATCAGGTTACAACGCCACTACCACAGAACTACCATTTAACAGGTTACTACCGCCACTACCACTGCGAACTACATTTATCAGGTTATGCGCCACTACCACTGACCTAACATTTATCAGTTATTGCGCCACTACCAACTGAACTACCATTTATGCCAGGTTACGGAACCACAGCATTACCAACTGAACTAACATTTATCAGGTTATGCCCCACTACACTGAACTACCTTTTATCCAGGTTATGCAGCCACTACCACTGAACTAACATTATCAGTTATTGCGCCACAAACCACTGAACTAACCATTTATCAGGTTACGCGCCACTACCACTGAACTAACATTAATCAGTTACCGCCCAACTAAAAACCCCACTGAACTAACATTTATCAGTTATGCGCCACTACCACGACAAACATTTTATCAGGTTACGCACCACTACCACTGAACTACATTTATCAGTTTATGCGCCACTACCACTGAACAAACATTTAATCAGGTTATGCGCCACTTACACTGAACTAACATTATCAGGTTACGCGCCACTATCCCACTGTACTAACATTATTATCAGGGGGGGGGGTACGCGCCACTACCACTGAACAAACATTTATCAGGTTACTGCGCCACAACCACTGAACTCAACATATAACAGGTTATGCGCCACCACCACTGAAACAAAACAATTATCAGTTACGCGCCACTACCACTGAGACGAACAATTATCAGGTTATGCGACACATACCACTGAACTAACATTTATTCAGGTTATGCGACACTACCACTGAACTACCATTTATCAGTTATGCGCCACTACCATCGAACTACCATTATCATGTGTATCTGCCACTACCACTACTACTACTATGTCGAGCTAAGTCCGAATCAACGCCAGAAAACCCCCAACCATATATCCCTGACCCGTCATCAGTGGTTCGCAGTTCCTCTTTTAGAGTTTGTCCAACTTCCTTCCAGTATCATAGACAAGTATGCTTTGTCCTTGAGTCTGGCCTTGCTGTGCTCTACCGTGCTAGGTTCCCATAAGAATAAATCACTGGCAATTAGCTCAGGATGTTCGGATGAGTGTCCCGCCAGTTTAATCTCCTGCTTCGTACTTGTTTGACCGCCTGGGAGGCTACCATACAAACTAATATGCTTGACACTTGTCCTTCCATGGAGATACCCAGCACATACGCAACATCTTTGTGTATGTCCCGTCCAACTTTTCTCTTGAGCCTTTGTCCAGTGACCAGGTTTCTGATCCGTAGAGCATACTTGATTCATAAAGCCGCAATGAAACAATCTAATCTTTAGGCTCTTTGAGAGTTTGGATTTCCAGAATCCTTCAAGTCATGTAGGCACCCCACGCTTTCTCCCCTTTCTAACCCTTATCTCCCTATCTGTGCTCTCAATCCAGGAGCCTAAGTAGATGAAATCATCTACATTTTCTATGGCTTTTCCCCCGTATCGACTTTGTAGGACGCTAGATCGATCCATCCTTATTCAGTGTCATGACCTTGAGGTCCTTTTGCCTCGTTATGTGTAGTACCCACGCTTGCTGCCGCCGATTCTACTCTGACAGTGGAACATCTTAGCCTTGTCCATGTCCTCAGATTATAAGTGCTAATATCTTCTGCAAGTCCACATCGTGATGATCTTGGCCACCACTCTTCTGCTTTTTCTACGTTCGATGGTGATCCAAGTCGCTCCGCATCATCGCCTATGGCTTACTGCCTCATACAAGTAGTCCGATGAACAATTGCAAAAAAAGGTAACGGTGCTAAGTTATCACCCTTAACAATCACCGCAAGTATCTCGGAACATTTCAGTTTCTCCGTCTGGAGTTATGGACTTTGGCCATTGTCCTCTCGTACATGAGCCGTATAAGCGCAACGATTTGACTGAATGCCGTAAGCTTCGAGAATCGTAGCAATTTTCCCACGATGTACACTGGTCGAAAGCCTTCTTAAAGTCTATAATGTCAAACAGCTGGCAGTTTCCGACTCTTGACCACCTCTATAAGACGACCCTCAGTACCAATATCTGTTGATTTTTTGACCTTCCTCCTGTCAGAATCCATCTGGTTTCTACGCAGAAATGTCCCTCGATTTCTGGCTTCAACCGGTTTAGAAACCATCTTTTTTAAGGAGACTGGGCAACTAGGGATGACAAGCTTATCCCCTATAGTTCATTGATCGCTAAGGTCGCCCCTTCTTTGGAAAGGATATGAGTTGGCAGTTGACCATTGTCTGGTTTCTCACCTTCATAAGCATTGTTACAAGAAGTCTAAGACATTTGAGATCAAGGTCGCTTCGTTTTAAGACTTCTGGGCTATGTTGTACGCACACCATGCTTTCCTTCCCTTTATGCTGGACTTTAGCTTTCCTGTACTCATCCAACTAAACGGTATCTGTCCTATATCAGAGTTGGGTGGACTGGAGCAATATCCTCTTCCGCGTTCTCCTACCGTCGTGGTTAGCCGAGAAGTAAGTACAAAATATCCTTCCATTTCTGAACCCTTTTCCTTGGTGAGTTTCCCTTGATTTGCCAGTATATTATGAAGGAGCTTTAACCTTGATCTTGTTGATCAGTCCACACTTAATGCATGTTCCAGCCCTGCCAACTTGCTTCCTCACATTTTCCCGGTCGACCTGCCCTCCAGCAGTGCTCTTGGCTGCTTGATAAGCACGCCTAGCTTCTGTTGCCCTCTGAACACTATTCGGTTTGTCTTCTGTAGCATCTGAGTGGAATATTAAGCTACATTCCCTCAGCTTCAGCCTGGCAATCTCAACAACTATGGAGTCGAGCTGAATTTTACTCTTTCTTTTACTACCTTTTAAGTCTATAAAATCGAGAAGTTTGTCCTACCTACCACTGAACTAACATTTTAACAGGTTAAGCGCCACTACCCAGAACTAACAATTAACAGTATTACGCCGCCCACTACCACTGAACTACCATTATCAGGTTACACCCACTACCACTGAAAACTACCTCTATCCGGGTACACCCCCACTACCACGAACTAACATTTATCAGTTATCCCACTACCACTGAACTAACATTTATCAGGTTATGCGCCATCTACCACTGAAACTACAACCATATATCAGGTATACGCACCACAGGCACTACCACTGAAACTAACATTTATCAGGTTATGCGCCACTACACAGAACTAACATTTATCAGGTTATGCGCCACTACCACTGAACACAACTTTATCAGTTATGCGCCACTACCACGTGAACTAACATTTATCAGGTTACGCGCCACTACCACTGAACTAACATTAAATCAGGATTCGCGCCACTACCACTGGAACTAACATTTTATCAGGTTATGCGCCACTAACCACTGTAGAACTAACATTTATCGGTACGCCCACTACCACTGCCTAACATATTATCAGGTTATGCGCCACTAACCACAGAACTAGACATTTATCAGGGTTATGCGCCACTACCACTGAACCTAACATTTATCAGGTTTACCGCGCCACTACCACCTGAACTAACATTTTATCAGGTTTACTCGCCCACTGACCACTGAACAAACATTATCAGGTTATGCGCACTATCAACTGAACTAACCATTTCTCAGGTATGCGCCGTGCACAACCACGAACTAAACATTTATCAGGTACGCGCCACTACCACCTGAACTAACAGATTTATCCATGTTATGCCACACTAACCACTGAACAAACATTTTATCAGTATGCGTCACTACCACTGAACTACTATTTATCAGGATATATGCGCCACTACCTCTGAACTAACCATTTTATCAGTTATCGCCACTACAACAACTACTACTATGGTCCGGAGCTTTAAGTCCGATCTACGGCCAAAAACCCCCTCCATATACCCTGTCTCCCATCAGGTTCGCAAGTTCCTCTTTTAGAGTTAGTCCCAACTTCCTTCAGTAACAAAACAAGTAGCTTTGTCTTGGTCGGCTAGCTGTGCTCTACCGTGCGTATTCCCAAGACTAAATCACTGCAATAAGCTCAGGATGTCGGAATGCAGTGTCCCGCCATTTTTAATCTCCTGCTTCGTAACTGTTTGACAGCCTTGGGAGACTCCATAGCAAATAATATTGCTGACCTTGTCCTCCATGAGATACCCATCACCATACGCAACATCTTTGTGTATTACCGTCCAAACTTTTCTCTTGAAGCCTTTGCAGTGTCCCAGGTTTGCTGATCCGTAAGCAGACTTATCACAACCGCTATGAACAATCTAATCTTTAGGCTCTTTGAAGAGTTTGGGATATCCAGATATCCTTCTGGGAGTCTATATAGGGCTACCCCACGCTTATTCCCTTTCTAACCTTAGCCTCCCTATCTGTGCTCATCAATCCAGGAGCCTAAGTAGATGAAATCATCTACATTTTCCTATGGCATCCCCGAGATCGACTTGTATTCGCTAGATCGACCTCCCATATTCAGTGTCATACCTTGGTCTTGCTTCGTTTATGTGAGTCCCACGCTTGCAGCCGCCGATTCTACTCTGAGCAGGAACTCGTTAGCCTTTGAGTCCATGTCCTCAGATATAAGTGTATATCATCTAGCAAAGAGTCCACATCGGTGATGATCTGGGCCCCACTCTTCTTGCTTTCCTATGGGGGGGGCGTTTCGAGGTGAGTTCCAAGTCGCTCCGCATCATCGCCAATGCTTGCCTCATACAGTAGTCATGACTATGCAAAGGAGGTAAGTGCTAAGTATCACCCTGTAACCACCCCTGCAAGAATCTCGAACAATTCAGTTTCTCCGTCTGAGCTGGTTAGACTTTGGCCATTGTCTCTCGAACAATGAGCCGTATAAGTCTGCACGATTTTGACTGAATGCCGTAAGCTTCTAGAATCTTAAGCATTTTCCCACGATGTACACTGTCGAAAGCCTTCTTAAAGTCTATAAATGACAAACAGCTGGCAGTTTCCGACTCTTGACACCCTCGATAAGACGTCTCATTACCAAATACTGTTGAGTTGTAGACCTTCCAGGTCTGGAATCCATTCTGGTTTTCCTACGCAGATTGTTCTCGATTCTGCTTCACACCGTTTAGAACCATCGTAGTAAGCGACTTGGCAACGTAGGGATGACAAGCTTATTCCCCGATAAGTTTCATTGGTTCGCTAAGTCGACCCTTCTTTGTAATTGTATGATGTTGGCATGTTGACCATTGGTCCTGGTTTCTCACCTTCAATAGAGCTTTTTACAGAATCTAAGACAATTTTGATCAAGACGCATCGTTTTTAAGACTTCTGGGCTAATGTTGTCGTCACCCATGCTTTCCCTTCCTTTATGCTGCTTCTTTCCTGTAACTCATCCTAACTAAAATCGGTTCTAGTTCCGATATCAGAGGTGGGTGACTGGATCAGATATCCTCCTCTTTCGCGTTCTCTACCGTCCGGTGGTGAGCAAAAGAGAAGAGTAGCAAAATAGTCCCCTTCCATTTCTGAACCCTTTCCTTGGTGAGTTTCCCTTGATTTTGCCATGTATATGATGGAGCTTTACCTGTGATTTGTTGATCATGGTCCAGCTTAGCATTGTCTGCCCTGCCAACTTGCTTCCTCCATTTCCCGACCTGCCCCTCCGCAGGTGCTCCTTTTGGCTGCTTTGATAAGCATTCGCCTAGCTTCTGTTTGCCCTCTTGAACAGCTTATCGGTTTTGTCCTTCTGAAGCTCTTGGTGGTATTTATATGCTACATTCCCCTCAGCTCTCAGCCTAGCAAATCAACACTTTGGAGTCGCTGGAGATTTTACATCTTTTCTTTATCTCCTTTTTCAGGTAGTAAAAGTCGAGAAGTTGCCTACTACCTCTGAACTAACATTTATCAGGTTAATGCGCCCACTACCCAGAACTACATTTATCAGGTACGCGCCACTACCACTGAACTACCATTTCTCAGGGTACACGCGCACTACCACAGGAACTACCATATATCAGGTACAACTCCATAACCACGAACTAACATTTAATCAGTTATGCGCCACACCACTGAACACTAACATTTATACAGGGTATGGCGCCACTACCACTGAACTACCAAATTATCAGGTGACGCGCCACAGCCACAACCCGTGAACTAACATTTATCAGGTTATGCCGCCACTACCTACTGAACTAACATTTATCAGGTTTATGGCCCACACCACTGAACTACATTATCAGGTTAAGCGCCACTATCCACTGAACTAACATTTATCAGTGTACGCGCCACTACCACTGAAACTAAATTAATCAGGTTTACGCGCCACTTACCGACTTAACTAACATTTATCAGGTATGCGCAACTACCACTGCGAACCTAACATTTATCAGGTTACGCACCACTACCACTGAACAAACATTTATCAGTATGCGCACTACCACTGAACTAACAATTATATCAGGTTTGCGCCACAACCACTAACTAACATTTATCAGGGTTACGCCCACAAACGCACTGGAACTAACATTATCAGGTTACGCTGCCACTACCACTGAACTAACATTTATCAGTTATGCCCACTACCTACTGAACTAACATTTATCAGGTTATGCGCCACTTTACCACAGAACTAAACATTTATCAGTTACGCAGCCACAACCACTGAACTAACATTTATCAGGTAATGGCACACTCCACTGAACTAACATTTATCAGGTTATGCGTCACTACCACTGAACTACCATTTATCAGGTTTATGCGCCACTACCTCGAACTCCATTTATCAGTTTATCGCCCTAACACACTACTACTACTATGTCGGAAGGCTAAGTTCCTAATCTAACGCCAGACAACCCCCTCCATATAACCCAGTCCCGCATCAGGTTCGCAGTTCCTCTTTAGAGTTTGTCCCCAACTTCCTTCAGTAACAAAGACAAGTTTGCTTTGTCTTGTGTCGGCCTTACTGTGCTCTACCGAGATGCGTGAAGTCCATGAAGACTAAATCACTGCAAGTAGATCAGGGAATGTCGATGCATTTTGTCCCGCCAATTTTAAATCTCCTGCATCGTAACTTGTTTACAGCCTAGGGAGGCTACATACACAGTATATGCTGACGCTTTCCTTACCCTTAGATACCCAGCACCAACGCAACATCTTTGGTATGTCCCCGTCCAAACATGTTCTCTTGACCTTTGTCAAGTGTCCAGGTTTCTGATCCGTAGAGCAGTACTGATTCACAGCCGCTATGAACAATCTAATCTTTAGCTCTTGAGAGTTGGATTTCCAGAATCCTTCAATCTATGTAAGGGCACCCCACGCTTTTCCTTTCTAACCCTTATCACCCTATCTGTGCACTCAAACAGGAGCCTAAGTAGATGAAATCATCTACATTTTCTAATGGCTTCCTCCGATCGACTTTGTAGGTCGCTAGATCGATCCTCCATAATTCAGTGTCATGACCTTGGGTCTTGCGCCCTTCGTTTATGTGTAGTCCCCCGCTTGCTTGCCGCGATACTACTCTGAACAGGAACTCGTTAGCCTTGTCCATGTCCTCAGAAGAATGTCGATATCATCTGCCAAATCCACATCGGTGATGAATATGGGGCCCCACAATCTCTCGCTTTTCTACTTCGAGTGAGGTCCAAGTCGCTCCGCATCATCGCCTATGGCTTTGCCTCATACAGTAGTCGATGACTATTGCAAAGAGGTAAGGTGCTAAGGTATCGACCCTGTAACACACCTCCAGTATCTCGAACAATCAGTTTCTCCGTCTGGAGTTTAGGACTTTGGCCATAGTCTTCTCGTACATGAGCCTATTAAGCTGCACGATTTTTGACTGGACTGCCCGTAATCTCACTAGAATCTTTAGCATTTTCCCACATGTACACTGTCGAAAGCCTCTAAAGCTATTAAAAGTCAGAACAGCTTGGCAGTTTTCCGACTCTGACACTCCCTCTATAAGACGTCTCATACCAATATCTGTTGATTGTTGACCTTCCAGGTCTGAATCCATTCTGGATTTTCTCGCAGAATTTCCTCTGATTTCTGGCTTTCAACCGGGTTATAACTCCATCTTGTTTAGAGTACTTAGGCAACTAGGGATGACAAGCTTATTCCCCGATATTTCTTGGTTCGCTAAGGTCGCCCTTCTTGGAATTGGTATGATGTTGCAGGTTGACCATTGGTCCTGGTTTCTCCCTTTCAATAGAGGCATTGTTTACAGAAGTCTAAGACAATTTGATCAAGGTCGCATCGTTAAGACTTCCTGGGCTATGTTTGTCGTCACCCATGCTTTCCCTTCCTTTATGCTGGACTTTGCTTCTGACTCATACCAACGTAAACCGGTTTCTGTTCCCATATTCCAGAGGTGGGTGACTGGATCAATATCCTCTTCCGTTCCTCGATCTCTACCGTCGTGGTGAGCCGAGAAGAGTAGCAAATATTTCCTTTCCATTTCTTCTGAACCCTATTCCCGTTGGTGTAGTTTTCCCTTGATTTTGCCATATATGATGGAGCTTACTGTGATCTTGCGTTATTCATGGTCCAGCTTTTAGCATGTCTGCCCTGCCAACTTGCGTCCCTCATTTCCGGACCGGCCCTCCAGCATGGTGCTTCTTGGCCGCTTGCGATAAGCATCGCTAGCATCTGTTTCCCTCTTGAAACAGCTATTCGGTTGTCTTCTGTAGCATCTGAGTGGTATTTTATGTCTACATCCCTCCACTTCAGCCTGGCAATCTCAACACTTGGAGTCGCTGATATTTACATCCTTTTTCTTTTTCTCCTTTTTCAGGTATTAAAGTCGAGAGTGTCTAACTACCACTGAACAAAACATTTATCAGGTTATGCGCCACTACCACTGAACTTACATTTATCAGGTTACAGCCCACTACCACTGAACTACCATTTATTCCAAGGGTTACACGCACACCACTGAACTACCATTTTCAGGTTACACCCACTACCAGCTCGAACTACCCATTATCAGAGCTTATTGCTCCCTACCACTGAACTATCATATATCGCACCCCAGGCGTTATGCGCACTACCACTGAACTACCATTTATCAGGTTACGCGCCACAGGCCACTTCCAACTGAACTACATTATCAGGTTATGCGCCACTACACAGCACTAACATTTATCAGGTATGCGCCACTAACCCCGAACTAACAATTATCAGTTATGCGCCACTACACTGAACTAACATTTATCAGTTTTACTCGCCACTACCACTGAACAAAACATTAATCAGGTTACGCGCCACTACCACTGAACTAACATTTATCAGGTTATGCGCCCACTACCACGAACTAACTTAGCAGGTTACGCACCACTACCACTGAACTAACATTTATCAGGTTATGCGCCATCTACCACTGAACATCATTTATCAGGTTATGCGCCACTACCACTGAACTAACATTTATCAGTTGACTCGCCACTACCACTGAAACTAACATTTATCAGGATAACGCGCCACTACCACTGACACAAACATTTATCAGTTATGCCCCACTACCACTGAACTAACATTTTATCAGGTTATGCGCCACTACCACCTGAACTCAAACATTTATCAGGTTGACAGCGCCACTACCACTGACTAACATTTATCAGTTATGCGACACTAACCACTGAACTAACATTTTATCAGGTTTATGCTCATACACTGAGACTACCCATGCTCAAACCTCTACTACATATCCCCGTCGAGGCTCATAAACCACGCCACTACCTCTGAACTAACCCTTTATCAGGTTCTCTGCCACTACCACTAACTACCTACACTCTGTCGGTAGCTTAAGTCCGATCTACGCCAGAAAACCCCCTCCATATAATCCCTGTCCACAGCATTAAAAACAGGGTTCGCAGTTTCCTCTTTATATTTGTCCCAACTTCCTTCATAACATAGACCAAGGAGCTTTTTGTCTTGTCGGCCTTGCTGTCTCCTAACGTGCGTAGTTCCCATAAACTAAAATCACTTGCAAGTAGCTCATGATGCGATGCAGTTGTCCCGTCATTTTTAATCTCCATGCTTCGTAATTGTTTGACAGCCTTGGGAGGCTACCATACAAAGTTATTATTGCTGACCTGTCCTCCATGAATACCTCACCCATACATACGCAACATCTTTGTGTACCCGTCCAAACTTTTCTCTTGAGCCTTGTGTCAGTGTCCAGTTTCTGATCCGTAGAGCATATACTGATTCCAAGCCGCTATGAACAATTCTAAACTTAGGTCTTTTCGAGCGTTTTGGCATTTCCAGATATCCTTCAGACTATAGGCCACCCCAGCGCGTTTCCCTTTCTAACCCTATCTCCTCTCGTGCTCTCAAACCAGAGCCTAAGTAGATGAAAATCACTACAGTTTTCTATGGCTTCCTCCCCGGATCGACTTTGTAGACGCTAGATCGACTCCATATTCAGTGTCAGTACCTTGGTCTTGCCTCGTTATATGTGTAACCCACGCTTGCTGCCGCCGATTTCTACACTGAGCAACTCGTTACCTTGTCCATTCCTCAGATATAAGTGCTATATCATCTGCAAAGTCCACAAACGGTGATGATCTTGGGCCCCACTCTTCTGCTTTTTCTACGTCGAGGGTGAGTCCAAGTCGCTCCGCATCATCGAGCCTATGGCTTGGCCTCAATACAGTAGTCAGATGACTATTGCAAAGAGTTAAGGTGCTAAGGTATCACCCTGAAACACACCTGCAATTATCTCGAACAATTTCAGTTTCTTCCGTCTGGAGTTAGGACTTTGGCCATTGGTCGTTCTCTTACATGAGCCGTATAAGCTGCACGATTTTGACTGGAATGCCGAAGCTTCTAAGAATCATTATAGCATTTTCCCCCACGATTTACACTGTCGAAAGCTCTTCTAAAGTCTATAAATGTCAAACAGATGGGACAGTTTCCGACTTACCTTGACACCCTCTATAAGACGACACAGTACCAATATCTGTGGAGTTTGTTGACCTTCCTGGTCTGAATCCATTCTGGTTTTCTACGCGTAATTGTCCGCGATTTCTGGCTTCAACCGGTTTAGAAACATCTTGTTTAGAGACTTTGCAACTAGGATGACAATCTTATTCCCCCGCGACAGCATTGGTTTACGTGCTAAGTCGCCCTTCTCCCTCTTGGAGATTGGTATGATGTGTCGGAGCAGTTGACCATTTGTCTGGTTTCTCACCTTTCACTAGAGCATTGATACGAATTCTAAGACAATTTGATCAAGGTCGCATCGTGTTTTAAAGACTTCGGGGCTATGTTTGTCGTCACCCCATGCTTTCCCTTCCGTTATGCTGGACTTTGCTTTCCTGTACTCATCCCAACGTAAACGGTTCTGTTTCCGAATTCAGAGGTGGGTGGACTGATCAATATCCACTCCGCTTTCTCTAACCGTCGTGGTGAGCCGAGAAGAGTAGCAAAATAGTCCCTCCATTTCTGAACCCTTTCCGTTGGGTGATTTCCCTTGATTTTGCCAGTATATGATGGAGCTTAACCTGTACTGTTGATCATGGTCCAGCATTTAGCATGTCCCCTGCCCTGCCAACTTGCTCCTCACAGTTCCCGGACCTGCCCCTCCACGCAGGTGCTCTTTGGCTGCTTGATAAGCATCGCCTAGCTTCTGTTTGCCCTCTTTGAACAGCTATTCGGTGTCTTTGTTAGCATCTGAGTGGTATTTTATGCTACAATTCCCTCAGCTTCAGCCTGCAATCTCAACACTTGAGAGTCGCTGAGATTTTTTACATCATTTCTTTCTTTCTCCTCCTTTTCAGGTAGTAAAAGTCGAGAAGTTGTCCTACTACCACTGAACTAACATGTTATCATGTTATGCGCCACTACCACTGAACTACATGTCACACAAGGTTACGCAGCCACTACCACTGAAACTACATTTATCAGGTTACACGCCACGCAACCACTGAAACTACCATTTATCAGTAACACGCCACGACCACTGAACTAACAGTTATCAGGTTATTGCGCCCACTACCACTGAAACTAAACATTACAGGTTTTATGCGCACTACCACTAACTACATTATCAGGTTACGCGCCACAAGCCCCTTCCACTAACTAAACATTACTCAGTATGCGCCACTACCACTGAACAAACATTAATCAGGTTATAGCGCCACAACCACTGAAACAAACATTATAACAGGTTTTGCCACTACCACTGAACAAACATTTAACAGGTACGCGCCACTACCGACTGAGACTAACAATTAATCAGGTACGGCCACTACCACTGAACTAACATTTATCAGGTTATGCGCCACTACCACTGAACTAACATTTTATCAGGTCACGCACCACTACCACTGAACTAACATTTATCAGTTATGCGCCAACTACCACTGAACTAACATTTAACATGGTTTATGCGCCACAACCACTGAACTAACATTTATCCAGGTTTCGCGCCACTACCACAGAACTAAACATTTTCACAGGTTACGCGCCACACCCACAGAACTAACAATTTAATCAGGTTATCGCCACTACCGACTGAACTAACATTTATCGGTTATGCCCACTACCACTGAACTAACATTTATCAGGTACGCGCCACTACCACTGAACTAACATTTATCAGGATATGCGACACTACCACTGAACTAACATTTATCAAGGTATATGCGTCACTGACCACTGAACTACCATTTACAGGTATGCGCCACGACCTCTGAACTCCGATTTATCAGTTATACTGCCCACAAAACCACTACTACTACTATGTCGAGCTAAGTCCGATCTACCCAGAAAACCACTCCATATATCCTGAATCCCCGCATCAGGGTTCGCAGTCCCTCCTCTTTAGAGTTTTTTCCCAACTACCTTCAGTAACATAGACAAGTACTTTGTCCTTGTCGGCCTTCTGACTCACCGTGGCGTAGGTTCCAAAAGACCTAAATCACTGCAAGTAAGCTCAGGATGTCGAGGATGAGTTGTCCCCTCCTTGTTTAATCTCCTGCTTCGTAACTTGTTTGAACAGCCTTGGAGGCTACCATACAAAAGTGTATAATAGCTTGACCATGTACTTCCAATGAGATACCCAGCACCAACGCAACTCTATGTGTATGTCCTCCAAACTTTTCTCTGACCTTTGTCATGTCCAGGTATCCTGATGCCTAGAGCAGTACGTGATTCACAACCGCTATGAACAAATCTAATTTGTAGCTCTTTGAGAGTTTTGGATTTCCAGATATCCTTCATTCTATGTAGGGCACCCCACGCTTTTCCCTTTCTAACCCTTATCTCCCTATCTGTGCTCTCAATCCAGGAGCCTAATAGAATTAAATCATCTACATTTTCTATGGCTTCCCCCGGATCGACTTTGTAGGTCGCTAGATCGATCCTTCCATATTCAGTTCAAGGACTAGGTCCTTGCCTTCGGTTTATGTGTAGTCCCACGCTTGTCTGCCGCCGAATCTACTCTGAGCGAGGAACTCGTCGTTAAGCCTTGTCATGTCCTCAGTATATAAGTGCTATAAACATCTGCAAAGTCCAAATCGGTGATGAACTAAGGAGACCCCACTCTATGCTTTTTCTCTACGTTTCGAGGTGAGTCCAAGTCGCTCCGCATCATCGCCTATGGCTTGCCTCATACAGTATGACGCGATGACTAATGCAAAGAGTTAAGGTGACTAAGTAACAACCCTGTAACACACCTGCATGTATCTCGAACAATTCAGTTCTCCGTCCTGGAGTTAGGACTTTGGCCATTGGTCTTCTCGTACATGAAGCCGTATAGCGGCACGATTTTTGACTGGTAATGCCGTAAGCTTCTAGAATCTTTACATTTCGCACGATGTACACTGTCAAAGCCTTCTTAAAGTCTATAAATATCAGAACAGCTGGCAGTTTTTCCCGACTCTTGACACCCTCTATAAGACGTCTCAGTAACCAATATCTGTTGACTGTTGACCTTCCAGTGCTGAATCCATTCTGGTAATTCTACGCAGAATTGTCTCGAATTCTGGCTTCAACCGGTATTAGAACCATCTTGTTTAGAGACTTAGGCAACTAGGGCTGACAAGCTTATTCCCCGATAGATTCATTGGTTCCTATTCGCCCTTTCTTATGGAATTGGTAATGATTTTGGCAGTTGACCATTGTCTGGTGATTACATCTCAACCTTTCAATAGAGTCTATTGTTAACAGAATTCTAAGACAATTTGAATCCAAGGTCGCATCGTTTAAAGACCTTCTGGGGCTATGTTGTCGTCACCCCATGCTTCCCTTCTTAATGCTGACTTTGCTTTCCAGTACTCATCCAACGTAAACGTTCTGTTTCCGATTTTCAGAGGTGTAGGACTGGATCAATCTCCTCATGCCCGTTCCTCTTACCCGTCGTGGGTGGAGCCGAGAAGAGTAGCAAAATATCCTTCCATTTCTCGACCCTTTCCGTTGGTGATTTCGCCTTGATTTTGCCATAAAATGATGAGCTTTACCTGTGACTTGTTGATCAGGTCCAGCTTTTCAGCTGTCTGCCCTGCAACTGCATCCACCATTTCCCTGACTGCCCCTCCCAGCAGGTGCACTATGGCTGCTTGATAAGCCCTCGCCTCTACTTCAGTTGCCCCTCTTGAACAGCTATTCGGTTGTCTACTGTAGCATCTATGTATTTATGCTACATTCCCTCAGCATCACAGCCTGGCATCTCAACACTTGGAGTCGCTGAAAGAATTTACAATCTTTTCTTTTTTCTTCTCCATTTCAAGGTAGTAAAAGTCGATGAAGTTGAGCCAAATACCACTGGAACTAACATTTATCAGTTTAGCGCACTACCACTGGAACTAACATTTTATCAGGTACGCGCCACTACCACTGAAACTACCATATAACAGTTACACCCACTCCCACTGAAACTACCATTTATCAGGTAACACGCCACTACCACTGAACTACCATTTATCAGTTTTGCGCCACTACACTGAACTAACATTTATCAGTTATGCTCCCACTCACACGGAACTATACCATTATCAGGTACGAGCGCCCACAACGAGCCATACCACTGAACAAACTTTTATCAGGTTATCGCCACTTAAACCACTGAACTAACATTTATCAGGTTATGCGCCACTACCACTGAACTAACATTATCAGGTTATGGCTCCACTCCCACTGAACTAACTTTTTACACTTTATCAGGTTACGTCGCCACTACCACTGGAACAACAATAATCGAGTGTTACGCGCCACTACCACCTGAACAACATTTATCAGGTTTAATCGCCACTACCACTGAACTAACATTATCAGGTTACACACCACTACCACTGAACTAACATTTATCAGGGTTATGCGCCACTACCACTGAACTAACATTTATCAGGTTATGCCCACTACCACTGAACTAACATTATATCAGGTTACGCTCCACTACCACTGAACTTAACAATTATCACAGGTTACGCGCCACTACCACTGAACTAACATTTATCAGGTTATGCGCCACTACCAACAAGAGAACTAACATTTATTCAGGAGTTATGCGCCACTACCCACTGAACTAACATTTACAGGTTACGCGCCACTACCACTGATGCTAACACATTTATCAGGGTATCGACACCAACCACTGAACTAACATTCTATCAGTAATGCGACCTACCACTGAACTACCATTATCAGGTTATGCGCCACTACTCTGAACTACCAATTATCAGTAATCTGCCACTAACCACTACTACTACTATGTCGGGAGCTAATCCGATCTACGCCAGAAAACCCCCTCCATATATCCCTGTCCCGCTCAGGTTCGCGTAAATTCCTCTTTAGAGTTTGTCCCAACTTCCTTCCAGTAACATAGACAAGTAGCTATGTCTGAGTCGGCCTTGCTGTGCCTTCTACCGTGCTAGTTCCCATAATAGACTAAATTTCACTGGCAAGTAGCTCATGGGATGTCGGATGCAGTGTCCCGCCATTTTATAATCACCTGCTTCGTAACTTTTGACAGCTTGGAAGCAACCATACAAAGTTAATATTGCTGACCTTGTCCTTTCCCATGAGATACCCAGCACCATACGCCAACATCTTTGTTATGTCCCGCCAATCTTTTCTCTTGAGCCGTTGTCATGTCCAGGTTTCTGATCCCGAGAGCAGTACGATTCACAAGCCGCTATGACAATCTAATCTTTAGGCTCTTTGATAGTATGATTTCCAGATATCCTTCATCTATGTAGGCACCCCACGCTTTTTCCCTTTCAAACCTCTTATCTCCCTAGCTGTGCTCTCAATCCAGGCGCCTAAAAGATGAAATCATCTACATTTTCTATGGCTTCCCCGATCGACTTTGTAGGTCCGCTAGATCCGATCCTCCAATTCATGTCATGACCTTGGTCTTGCTTCGTTTATGTGAGTCCCCCACGCTTGCTGCCGTCCGATCTACTCTGAGCCAGAACTCGTTAGCCTTGTCCATGTCCCTTCAGGATAAAGTTCATATAATATCATCTGCAAATCCACATCGGTGGATGAACTTGGCCCCACTCTTCTTGCTTTTTCTACGATCCGAGTGAGTCCAAGTCGCTCCGGCACATCGCCTATGGCATGCCTCATACAAGCTCGATGACTATTGCAAAAGATAAGGTTGCTAATGTATCACCCTGTACAACACCTGCAAGTATCTCGACAATTCAGTTTCTCCGTCTGAGTTAGGACTTTGGCCATTGTACTTCCTCGTAATGGAGCCGTATAAGCGCAACGATTTTGACTGGAATGCCGTAAGCTTCTAGAATCTTTAGCAATTTTTTCCCCACGATTACACTGTCGAAAGCCTCTTAAAGTCTATAAAGTCAGAACAGCTTGGCCAGTTACCGACTCTTAGACACCCTCTATAAGACGTCTCAGTACAATAACTGTTTGAGTTGTTTGACCTTCCTGTCTGAATTCCCCCCATTCTGGTTTCTACCAGAATTGTCTCGATTCGGCTCAACCGTATAGAACCAAATCTTGTTTAGAGACTGGCTACTAGGGATGACAAGCTTATTCCCCATAGTTCATATTGGTTCGCTAAGTCGCCCCTTCTTTGGACAATTGTATGATGTTTGGCAGTTTGACCATTGGTCTGGTTCCTCACCTTTTACCATAGAGCAACGTACAGAATTCTAAGACAATTTGATCAAGTCGCATCGTTATAAAGAACTTCTGGGGCTATGATGTCGTCACCCATGCTCCCTTATCCTTTAGCGGACATTGCTTTCCGTACTCATCCAACGTACACGGTTCTGTTCCGATATTTCAAGGTTGTGTGGACTGGACAATATCCTCTTTTCCGTGTTGGGGTTCTCTACCGTCGGTTGATGAGCGAAAGAAGAGTAGCAAAATAGTCCTTCCATTTCTGAACCCTTTCCGTTGGCGGGATTTTCCCTTGATTTCTCCATACCTATTTGATTGCTTTACCGGTAGATCTAGTGATCTGTCCACTTTTAGCATGTCTGCCCTGCCAACTTGACTTCCCTCCAGTTCCCGACCTGCCCCTTCCAGCAGTGCTTCTTTGGCTGCTTGATAAGCATCGCCTACTTCTGTTATGCCCTCATTGAACAGCTCTTACGTTGTCTTCTGTAGCATCTGAGTGGGTATTTTTATGCTACAACATTCCCTCGAGCTTCAGCCTGGCAATCTCAACACTTGTGAGGCGCTGAGATTTTACATCATCTCTTTTTCCCTCCTTTTCCAGGTAGTAAAAGTTCGAGAAGTTGTCCGAACTACCACTAAACTAACATTTATCAGGTTATGCGACCACTACCACTGAACTAACATTTATCAGTTACGCGCCACTACCACTGAGAACTACCATTTATCAGTTACACGCCACTACCACTGGAACTATCCTTTTATCAGGTTACAACGCCACTAACACTTGAACTAACATTTATCAGGTTATGCGCCACTACCACTGAACTAACAATTATCAGGTTATGCTCCACTACCACTGAACAACCATTTATCAGGTTACGCGGCCACAGGCCACTACCACTGAACTAACATTTATCAGGTTATCGCCACTAAACCACAGAACTATCCATTTTCAGGTTATGCGCCACTACCACTGAACAACATTTATCAGTTATGCGCCACTACCACTGAACTAACATTTATCAGGGTTACGCGCCACTACCCACTAACTAACATTAATCAGGTTACGCGCCACTACCACTGAACAAACATTTTATCAGGTGTTATCGCCACTACCACTGAACTTAACATTTATCAGGTTACGCAACCACTACCACTGAACTAACATTTATCAGGTTATGCGCCACTACCACTGAACTAACATTTATCAGGTTATGCCCACTACCACTGAACTAACATTTATCGGTTTACGCCGCCACTACCACTGACTAACATTTATCATTTACGCGCCACTACCACTTAACTAACATTTAAATCAGGTAATCCGCCACTACCACTGAACTAACATTTACAGTATGCGCCACTCCACTAACAACATTATCAGGTACGCGCCACTACCACTGAACTAAACATTTATCATGTTATGCGACACTCTACACTGAACTAACATTTATCAGTTATGAGTCACACCACTGAACTACCATTTATCAGGTTATCGCCACTACCTCTGAACTACCATTTATCAGGTTATCTGCCACTACCACTACTACTAACTATGATCGAGTGCTAAGTCCGATCTACGCCAGAAAACCCCCTCCATATATCCCTGTCCCGCATCAGGGTCGCCAGTATCCTCTTTAGGAGTTGTCCCAACTCTCTTCAGTCACATAGACAAGTACTTTGTCTTGGTCGGCCTTGCTGTGCTCAACCGTGCGTAGGTATTCCATTAGACTAAATCACTGCAAGTAGCTCAGGATGTCGAACGCATGTCCCGCGCATTTGTTAATCTCCTGCATCGTAACATGTTTTGACACCTTGGAGGCTACCATACATAGGTTATATAGCTGACCTTGTGACCTTCATGAGATACCCAGCACCATACGCAACATCTTTGTGTATGTCCCGTCCAAACTTTTTCTCTTGAGCCCTTTGTCATTGGCGTCCTAGGTTTCCTGATCCGTATAGCAGTACATGATTCACAAAGCGCTATGAACAACATCTAATCTTAGGCTCTTGAAAGTTGAGATTTCCAGATATCCATCAGTTCTATGTAGGGCACCCACGCATTCCCATTTTCTATAACCCTTATCGTCCCTATTCTGTGCTCTCAAACCAGAGCCGAAAGTAGATGTAAATCATCTACCTTTCTAGCTTCCCGATCGAGACTGTAGGTCGCTAGATCGATCCTCCCCATATTCAGTGTCCAGACCTTGGTCTTGCCTTCGTTGTATGTGTAGTCCCACGCTTGCTGCCGCCGATTCTACTCTGACAGGAAATCGTTAGCCTGTCATGTCCTCAGTTTAAGTGCAATAGCACTGCAAAAGTCCCACAATCGTGATGATCTTGGGCCCCACCTTCTGCTTTTTCCTACGTTCGAGGTAGTCCAAGTCGCCCGCATCATCGCCATGGCTTGCCTCAGACAGTAGTCGATGAACTATTGGCAAAGAGGTAAGGTGCAAGGTATCACCTGTAACACACCTGCAAGTATCTCGAACAATTCAGTTTCTCCGACCTGAGTTAGGACTATGGCCATTGTCCTACTCGTAACATGAGCCGTAAAAGCTGCACGATTTTGCGACTGGAAGTTGCGTAAGCTTCTAGAATCTTATAGCATTTTCCCATCGAATGTACACGGTCGAAAGCCTACTCAAGTCTATAAATTCAAACAAGCTGGCAGTTTCCGACGCTTGACAACCCACTATAAGACTCTCAGTACCAATATCTGTTTGAGTGATTGTTGACCTTCCTGGTCTGAATCCATTCTGGTTTCTACGCAGAATTGGTCTCGATTTCTGGCTTCAACCGGTTAGAACAGTCTGTATAGAGACCTTACTTGGCAACTAGGGATGACAAGCTAATTCTCCCGATATTCATTGGTTCGCTAAGGTGTCGCCTTTCTTTAGAATTGTATGAATGTTGGCATTACCATTGGTCTGGTTTCTCACCTTTCAATAGAGCATTGTTACAGAAGTCTAAGACAATTTGATCAAGTCGCATCTTTTTAGACTTCTAGGGGCTATGTTGTCGTCCACCCCATGCTTTTTCCCTTCCTTTAGCTGGACTATGCTTTCACTGTACTCCATCCAACGTAAACGGTTCTGTTCGATATTCAGAGTGGGTGACTGGATCAATATCCTCTTCCGCGTATCCACTACCGTCGGTTGTGAGCCGAGAAGAGTAAGCAAAATAGTCCTTCCATTTCTGAACCCTATCCGTATGGAGATTTCCCCTTGATTTGCCAGTATCTGATGGAGCATTACCCTTGATCTTGTTGATCAAGGTCCAGCTTTAGCATTCGCACCCTGCAACTTGCTTCCTCCAGTTCCCGGACACTGGCCCCTCCAGCAGTGCTCTAGGACTGCTTGATAAGCATCGCCTAGCTTCTGTTGCCCTCTTTAACAGCTTAATCGGAATTGGTTTGTCTTCTGTAGCAATCTGAGATGTATTTTATGCTACATTCCCTCAGCTTCCCACCTTGGCAATCTCTACACTTGAGTCGCTGAGATTTTACATCCTTTTCTTTTCTCCTTTTCAGGTAGTAAAAGTCGAGAAGTGTCCCTACTACCACTGAAACTAAACATTATCAGGTTATGCGCCACTACACAGGGAAAAAAAATAACATTTAATGCAAGGTTACGCGCCACTACACTGAACTACCATTTATCAGTTACACGCACTAGACCACTGACTACCATTTATTCAGTTACAGGGAGGGTGTCTATACCGCCACTACCACTGAACTTACATTTATCAGTTATGCGCCACTACCACTGAACTAACATTTATCATATAACGCCACTACCACTGAACTACCATTTATCAGTTACGGCGGCCACAGGCCACTACCACTGAACGAACCATTTATCAGTTATGCGCCACTACCACTGAACTAACATTTATCAGTCATGGCGCCAACTACCACTGAACTAACATTTATCAGTTATTCGCCACTACCACCGACACTCACATTTATCAGGTTACTGCGCCAACTACCACTGTGAACAAACATTAATCAGGTTAACCGCCCACTCACCACTGAACTAACATTTATATCAGGTTATGCGCGGCCCTCCCCCCCACTACCACTGAACTACAAACATTTATCGTTACGCAACACACCACAGAACTAACTTTATCAGGTTATGCGCCACTACCACTGACTAACATTTATCAGTTATGCCCACTACCACTGAACTAAACATTTATCATGTTACGCTCCCACTACCACATGAACAAACATTTATCGAGTTACGCGCCAACTACACTGCACCCATGTAATCAGTAACGCCACTACCACGACTAACATTTATCAGGTTATGCGCACTACCACTGAACAAACATTATCAGTTACGCGCCACTACCACTGAACTAACCCTTTATAGTTATCGACACTACCACAGAACTAACCATTTATCAGGTTATGCTGTCACTTACCACTGAACAACCATTTATCCGGTTATGCAGCCACTACCTCTGAACAACCAGTTATCAGGTTATCTGCCTACTAACCAACTACTACACTATTCGGAGCTAATCCGATCTACGCCAGAAAACCCCCTCCATATATCCCTGTCCCGCATCAGGGTTTCGCAATTCCTCATTAGAGTTTGTCCCAACTTCTTCAGTAACATAGACAAGTAGCTTTGTCTTGTCGCCTTGCTGTGCTCTAACCGTTCTTAGGTCCCATAAGACTAAATTCAACCTGCAAGTAGCTCAAGATTGTCGATGCTGTGTCCCGCATTTTTTTAATCTCTGCTTCTAACTGTTGACAGCCTTGGTGCTACCATACAAAGTTATATTGCTGACACATGTCCTTCCATGAGATACCCAGCACCAACGCAACACTTTGTGTAGGTCCAGTCCAAACTTTTCTCTTGAAGCCTTTGTCAGGTCCAGGTTTTCTGATCCGTAGAGCAGTAAGCTGATTCACAAGCCGCTATGAACAATCTAATCTTTAGGCTCTTGAGAGTTTTTAGGAATTACCAATATCTTCAGTCAATGTAGGGCAACCCCACGCTTTCCCTTTCAAACCCTTATCTCCCTAACTGTGCTCTCAATCCAGGTGCTAAGTAGATGAAATCATCTACATTATCCTATGGATTCCCCGGATCGACTTTGTAAGGTCGCTAGATCGATCCCTCCATATTCAGTGTCATGACCATGGTCTTTGCCTTTCGGTTTATGTGTAGTCCCACGCTTGCTGGCCGCCGATTCTACTCCTGACAGGAACTCTTAGCTGTCCATGTCCTCAGATATAAGTGCTATATCTCTGCAAAGTCCACAATCGGTGTGACTGGGCACCCACGTCTTCTGCTTTATCTACGTTCCGAGGTGAGTCCAAGTCCGCTCCGCATCAACGCCTATGGCTTGCCTCATACAGTAAGTTCGATGACTATTGCAAAGAAATAAGGTGCTTAAAGTATCACCCAGTAACACACCTGCCAAGTATCTCGAACAATTCAGTTTCTCGTCTGAGTTAGGACTTGGCCATTGTCTTCTCTACATAGCCGTATACGCTCACGATTTTGATGGAATGCCGTAAGCTTCTAAATCTTAGCATTTTCCCACGATGTACACTGTCGAAAGCCTCTTAAGTCTATAAATTTCAGAACAGCTGCAGTTACCGACATTGACACCCTCTATAAGACGTCTCAGTACCAATATCTGTTGAGATTGTTGACCTCCTGGGTCTGAATCCATTCCTGGTTTCTAACGCAGAATGTCTCGATTTCTGGCATCAACCGGGTATAGAACCTATACTGTTTAGAGACTTGCAACTAGGGAGACAAGCTTATTCTCCCGATAGTTCATATGGTGATCGCTAAGGTCGCCTTCTTTGAATTGGTAAAAATGATGTTGGCAGTTGACCATTGGTCAGGTTCTCACCTTTCAATATGAGCATTGTTACAGAAGTCTAAGACAATTTGATTCAAGGTCGCAATCGTTTTAAGACTTCTGGGCTATATGTCCGTCACCCCATGCTTTCTCCCCTTCCTTTATGCTGGAGCCTTTGCATTTTCTGTAACTCATCCAACTAAACGGTTCTGTTCCGATATTCAAGGTGGGTGGACGGGATACAATATCCCTTTCCGCGTTCTCTACCGTCGTGGTGAGCCGAAGAAGAGTAGCAAAAATAGTCCATCCCAATCTGCACCCTTTCCGTTGGTGAGTTTCCTTGAATTAGCCAAGTATATGAGGGAGCTTTCCTGTATCATGTTGATCATGGTCCAGCTTTGTAGCATGTCTCCCTCCAACTTGCTTCCTCAGTTCCCGGACCTGCCCCCTCCACAGGTGCTCATTGGCTGCATGATAAGCATCGGGCCTAGCTTCTGTTTGCCCACTTGAACACTATTCGTTGTCTTCTGTAGCATCTGAGTGGTACTTAATGCTACAGTTCCCTCAGCTTCAGCCTGGCAATCTCAACACTTTGAGTCGCTGAGATAGTTTTAGCTTCTACACACAATGTGTTACACTATTGAATACTCTGCATAAATTATGCTCGTCAATTAGCCCCATTTATCCATCTAAATGTAAAACCTTCTGTGATGGTAATTCTAGAATTAAATTAAATATTAATATATTAAATTAAATAAAATCGTAAATCTAAAATTATAAATCTAAAATTTTCAGAAATGTACCCCTAGTTCAACACGTATTGTAAAAAACCCTTAAGTTCGACTTTACAGGGGGATCATGCACTTAGTACTGGACGTGACGTTGGGGTGGTGGGTCATATTTTCTTCCAAAACACAGTTAGTACTTTTGTACTAAGTGGTGGGTCTGCTGCTCATTTCCCAAAAAAACAGTTAGTACATGGTACTTAGGGGATATCTTATTTTATATACCAAGACACAGTTAGTACCGTGATTTCTGAACACTTAGTTAAGGGGGTGGGTGTCTAAATTATTATCTGAAAAAACAGTTGGTACTGCAAAGGGGATGGGTGGGTCTTTTGAAAAATTCCAAAATTACACTTAGTCGACCTAAAGGTTGCAAATTTGACGAATTGGTCTGCTCAATTGCGGTGTTTTTGTCTCAAAATTTGCCGCACATAAAAACATTTAGAGTTTAGACAGATGCGGATTCGCACTATTTGCAAAATATTACCGCACCTAAAATGTTGCGTCCGAACTGTCACGTGTCAAAAATATGCTTCGCCAAAGTCCACATCAGTGATGTATGAAGATATAAAAACTATTGGTAAATGTGTACTGATTGGAATAATATGTTAAACCCAGAACAACTCACTCTGTTGTTGTTTAATGCTTAATACAACTCCTCTGACATATCGAACTGTTATGTTAATTATCTCAAGAGATCATTTTTGGGACCTACATATTTAAACATTATTAAGATTATTGCAATTTAAGATTTAAGCAATTTCATGTTGACTGTCTACTACTACTACTACTACTACTATGACCGAGCTAAGTCCGAGCTACGCCAGATAACCCCTCCATATATCCCTGTCCCGCATTAGGGTTCGCAGTTCCTCTTTAAAGTTTGTCCCAACTTCCTTCAGTAACATAGACAAGTAGCTTTGTCTTGGTCGGCCTTGCTGTGCTCTACCTTGCGTAGGTTCCCATAAAACTAAATCACTGGCAAGTAGCTCAGGATGTCGGATGCAGTGTCCCGCAATTTTTAATCTCCTGCTTCGTAACTTGTTTGACAGCCTTGGTAGGCTACCATACAAAGTCATATTGCTGACCTTGTCCTTCCATGAGATACCCAGCACCATACGCAACATCTTTGTGTATGTCCTGTCCAAACTTTTCTCTTGAGCCTTTGTCAGTGTACCCAGGTTTCTGATCCGTAGAGCAGTATGAGCAATCTAATCTTGAGGCTCTTTGAAAGTTTGGATTTCCAGATATATAATATCCTTCAGTCTATGTAGGGCACCCCACGCTTTTCCCTGTCTAACCCTTATCTTCCTATCTGTGCTCTCAATCCAGGAGCCTAAGTAGATGAAATCATCCCCATTTTCTATGGCTTCCCCGGATCGAATTTGTAGGTCGCTAGATCGATCCTCCATATTCAGTGTCATGACCTTGGTCTTGCCTTCGTTTATGTCAATGTGTAGTCCCACGCTTGCTGTCGCCGATTCTACTCTGAGCAGGAACTCGTTAGCCTTGTCCATGTCCTCAGATATAAGTGCTATATCATCTGAAAAGTCCACATCGGTGATGATCTTAGCTTGGGCCCAACTCTTCTGCTTTTTCTACATTCGAGAGTGAGTTGAAGTCGCTCCGCATCATCGCCTATGGCTTGCCTCATAAAGTATAGAAGTCGATAACTATTGCAAAGAGATAAGGTGCTAAGGTATCACCCTGTAACACACCTGTACTGCAAGTATCTCGAACAATTCCGTTTCTCCGTCTGGAGTTAGGACTTTGACCATTGTCTTCTCGTACATGTAATGAGCCGTATAAGCTGTACGATTTTGACTGGAATGCCGTAAGCTTCTAGAATCTTGTTGACTGTCACTCTGCCTATATTAATGTTTTACGAAACGAGGAATGCAAAAAGAATTATGTTTAATTCCTGTTTTAAAGTTTAATTCCTCCACGTGTCATGTCTATCAGACAAATTCAAAAAATTCCATACTAACAAAGTAACAATGGGGCTTATATACACAGTACAACACATAACTTGACCACATGAAAAATATGGAGCAGTGGCGAGACTGCCTAATGACTCTTCGACGTCTTGTTTAACGAGTTGTGGTCAAGATATTCAGCATAATATGAGGATAATTATACATTTTGTTTAGTGGTGGATGCGGTGTAGGTTCATAACGCACCGAGCCGCGTTGGATTGACTTCGCCGCTTCGACGCGCCGCGCAAACTAGCATTCTTGCTTCGCAGAGCAACGATCTGGAAGGGTTGACATCGTCAATCAACGAGCCGCGCACTGAGCTGTGTGGAAACGGATATTTACGGATATCATCTGTAATTGTAAATGGATGCAGATCTATGTAGACAAAATGTGGTTACAAGTTTACAAGTTTACAAGTTTACAAGTTTACAAGTTTTACATGAAATGCTGACTAAAATCTAAAACAAGACACGCACAGGGGGAGCTGAAACCAGGTTTTCGATCAAACGCTGCCATGTGTAGTCAAACGTTGCCAAAAGTTGCTCTCGTCCAATGAAATCGCTGCATTATGTAAGCCAAGCTCCGCATATGAATATATGTAATTCAATTATGCATACTAACTTGCAAAATGCACGGGAAGTCTTAAAACATGTAAGTGATACGAGAGTTTGTGGTAATTGTAGCTGTTTGTAATGAGTTTATGGTAAGAATGGAAAGAGTTGATGTGTACAGCATTGTTACTGCCATTTCAATAGTTGAAAAAAGAAAAATAAAGTTTCCGTCCCAATTGTTTACGTTCCAAGTTTACGCCCCAATTTTACGTTCCAAGTTTACGCCCCAGAGTTACTATAGGTATATTTATTACAGATAATACTAGTTTCGGCACCACATACCATACAATACATAACATCACACAATACACTCTCGTACCGAACCTATTGAAGGAATATATGTGTACATATACCTTTGAATAATTTAAAGCTCATAAGTCTGATTTACTGCGTAATTTTATTCTACAAGGGCCTTGTTTTCGTTAAGGGACAGGAAAAATGGTCATTTGCTAATGCATTTTATGAAGGATAAATACAATCAAAGTTATTGACGTGAATCCTTGAAGTTGAAACTTTAAGTACTTTAGTAGTAGTACTAGTAGTAGTAGATATAGACAAATGAGGCTGCGCGGTGAAATTTGGAGGAAATCTGCTCGTTGCTTTCCAAGATAACTCTTCAATTTTATAAATGGCATAATTGATAATTGGCCAAAAAAATTTTCATTTATTCCATGAAATTTTATGCCATTTTATGCCATTTTATGCCATTTTATGCCATTTTATGCCATTTTATGCCATTCGAAATATGAAATTTTAAAACTTTGAACTGAGAATTTAATAACGAATTGTCTGCACCCCACTAGTACTGTCCACCTTTATCTCTATTTATTGTACTATAACATCTATTTCACCCATTAATTTCCTCAAAATATCCCTACCAATGGGCATTATTGATTATAATGACGTTCAATGTATATCAATATGATATGAGAATTTGGTTGATAGTGGACAAGTGACCGGGCAGTATGGCATAGTACACGCTACACACCGTATAACAGAGAGGACAGTCGACTGAATGCTCCCAGTCAATCGGATATCCAAATTAACAGTGGAAAACTGTAACATTACCAACTCGATTAAAATATTATTTGTTAATGATGTGTACAGATGTATCGTGTCGGGACCGTGTTCATGTTGAAGGTTTTGAAATTTAAACATTTTCATAAGATTGATAATGATCTGTAAACATGTTTCGAATGGGTAGCCTCTTAAAAATAATATTCATTGATCATATCTCGATGAACCTGTATATTAGTATTACATAACCCATCACCAAATGACCTGAAAGACTTGCTCTCTATTATAAAAAATGATGATGACATAATATATTGCTTAAATATCTTCATATTCACTGCTGCATAGCAACATAGCACTCCTTAATTAGTTTTCTATAACAGCGATAATCTAGTATAGTCATTGTAGGATAAACATGTCAAGACATACTCATGCAACAAGTGGAAATGCGGCAGATGTAAGGTGGTGGTTCGCGAAGATGTTGGGAAATGACCGAAGTGTTGTTTGCATTTATTCGGGTTTCTTTTTCATCTGGTCGCTCAAGAAATATGGATGCGATAACTATGGCCCATGGAATGGAGAGAAAGAATGTGTACAGTGCTTTATCATTATATGAAGACACATCTGCAATTGCACATGCACGTGGAAGTACAGTTTTGCATCCTACAGTTCACCTCAAAAAGGTTAAATCTACAGGCCAGAAAGCAGAACGAGTGAAATGGACTGGTGGTATGATAAGCCTAGGCAAGTTGGCAAAAACGCTGGTCAGGGCATCGAGGGACTGCCCGACTGCATTCGAGAAGGGAAAAGACACAATTTCCTTGTGTTCGCCGCAGTCGCAGATCCTGAAGAACAGAGTGGGAAGCCAATCGTCCATGGCCAAGTACTTTCTTGGGAAGCTGTAGATGATGAAGCTGGATGCCTCGAGGATGAGGACGACTTAGCTTATGAGGTAGAACCTGGAGTTGATGATTGTGATGATGGAGAAACGATATCAACAGATAAATATGGAACACTTTCCTTCCGGTCTGTTGTAATATGGTATTTAGAGATATCTTTTAGGATATCTCAGTTTTAGTATAACGTTTAAGGGACGTAGAATTTAGTATGTGTTTCCGGGTATATAATAACCAATGTTTTTATATGTTCGTATTTGGGAGTTACACATTTTTAGTGTAAGTCGGTTAGCTGGCAGACCTACTGTCAGACCTACTGTCTGAAATGAGCCGTCCGCTCACTTTTGCACCTGACTGTCAGCCAAGCCTGTGGTTGGTCCTTGCGGCCGCAGGGTGACTGCTAGTGGATTGCTCATTGGCGAGACGGCGTGTCACGTGGTGCAAGCTAATGCGTTGTGCCGTCACGCAGTATGGCGTGACGAGTTTTGAGAGTATACCCGGAGAGCCGGAAGTGGAGAGCTCACTTCTTAGTTGCCCCTTAATCATTTTAAGGGATTCGTAATTCGTATTGACGGTAGCCAGTCTTACTGAGCACTATCAGTATCAGTTGTGATTAGACACATCGTGTGATCTATAAATCACGTCAATCGTTTGGAGCGAACACTTAGAAGTTTTTGTTTGTTGACGTTCACTTTGTATTAATTATCTATTTATTTCGCCATTTTAGTTACTTGTTTCCTTTCTACCATACGGTACGCCCTGCCGTTCGTGCTACGTGACTAGAGCTTGACTAGCATACACTAAATACCAATGAACTCAGTTTTCTATAGGTCTTTTGAGACACTCACGCTCAATGGAGGAAGAAGCACTTTATCAACAAAATCTCGTCTTTCAAGATTCAAGGGGAAAGCGTTTGGAGTGTATTCTGATGTTCGCATTACATATACAATCAACCTGAATGCGGATGTTCAACAGTTTTGAAAGCTGGCAGTACAGAAACTCTTAAAGTCTTCAAATCTCAGCAGGACTTTGCAACAGGAGTGGTTAGATTTATTTCTTATAAGTCATGCCCGATGAAGTACTACTGCCAGGAGCATAGCCTAATCAATGGATCTCTTATTATCACACTTTCGAGCCAAATTTGGCAGGAAAGCAGAATTGATATTACATGCCCCGATGGGGAGCACTGGCTCTCACCCGGGGGCATGAAATATCAATCAGTTGCTCAGAGAGAGCCCGATATTCCCATAGGAACAAGGAGCCCACTCTCAACAACTGTTCTACTACTGTGAGGTACTGATTTAAATAAAGATTTAAATCAACAACCCGAAGTAGTCTATGACCGTTAATGCAATGATCAGATGAACTTTCCAGGATAAGGAAAAATTTATATTTATAACTGGTTTTGAAAATATTTCCCTGTGTTTGAGATGCGTCAAGCAAAATAAAATTTTTTGTTGTAAAACTTTTTCAAGCTGTTCCCTTTTTATTGCACTTTATAGTTCAAAGCTTAATTAGGCTTCGGATGATGAAACAAAGTAAAAACTCCCTGGCTTGTACGAGCTTTAAGTGACTTAAGGTTATTGAAAACGAGATCAAAGTTTACAAGCAGACTTGAAAGTTTAACAAAGTTTTGGTACTTGTCAGCGATACAATCAGTCAGGATAATTAATTTCCTTAATCGCTTACTTGAAATTAAAAAGGAAGTGTCAGAACAAACTACAGTCACCCTCACAAAAAATAGTAAACACTAGACGATGTTTGATTAATTCGAACGAAGAAAACACACAAAACAAAGCCAGATTTCAGCCATTTCAGACCTCAATTTTAACCCCCTCTGATCCCTTCTTTGAGCCATATTCCATATAGAAATTGTGCAGAAATTATGCTTGGCTTTTCCAAACCGGTTTCGCCTAGATTAGCTTGCGAAATTCGTGGCTGATCTATAAACAGACTGATAAAGAGACTTATATGTAGATTCTGTACAATAAAGAGCGGAAATTCTATCCCAGGACTAGTTTTAACTGAATTTTAGTTAGTGCAAATAAGTGCAATAAAAACATCCTATAAAATATATTATTTATATAAATATATCAAGGGACGAATGACGTAACTTAATCAGCTAATCTGGTTATAAATTAGTCTGGGCACTGGGGCAAACAGGTCCGATGATTAATGTGCTGCCATTCATTAGACCAATTCAATATTGGTAACAGTACGGGTGAACTACCTGGCCATGACCAGGGTGGTTATAGGCTGGTGGAGTACTGCGTTCTAAAATGTTGAAGAGATACATTTGAATATTACAAATGTTCTGATAATTTCCAGTTCAGATAATTTCTAGCTCGAAGCAGATAATGGCAAATAATGGCAAGTAAAGATGAATACTGACTAAGAACTAAGCAGAATACTTGATAAAATTCTAAGTCAACGATTACAAGTTGCATTGATTAAATCATTCTGAAATAACAGACAATCAAGAATCAAGACGGACGATAATATTGTTGATGTAAATTAGGGAGTGTAGTGTATAATGTGGACTGATAAATAGACACTAATTATGACCCCACAGCTCTATTCAAATACAAGAACTAGGAAATTCTTTCACCTCATCGTAGATACAGATTATACGATAAGAACTGTGATGTATAATCAACACTTAAACGGATGTTCTATACATTATACTGCATCTACAGTTTTAATGACTCTAAAAATATCTAATAGAAATAAAGTATTAGAATCACCTCACATCAATTGATTTGCATGATGTAATTACGTATCAAACGCGCTCGCGGCGGAATATTCTAGACTCATAAGTACAAGACCAATAGGCGGAAAACACATTAATATTGCATGCACTAGGTATCAGTACAAAGCAAATTCAGCGCGGCACACAGCATTCACTGTGTCATAAATGTGAAACGCGAGATTCTAATTTCACGTATTGTATCTTTAATATCTGAAATACTAACTTATCGAGAGCTATATATAGCTTGGACATTATAAACATAAATAAGTTCGACATGTCCAGTTTTGCTTTGGTGAGATTTATAACTAACGTTTGATCAAATTCTGCTTTCCAGGCCAAATTTGGCTCCAAATAATGGCAAATAATGGCAAGTAAAGATGTATACTGACTAAGATCTAAGCAGAATATTTGATAAAATTCTAAGTCAACGATTACAAGTTGCATTGATTAAATCATTCTGAAATAACAGACAATCAAGAATCAAGACGGACGATAATATTGTTGGTGTAAATTAGGGTGTGCAGTGTATAATGTGGACTTATGAATAGACAATCATGGCGCCACAGCCCAATTCAAATATAACAACCAGGAAATACTATCACCTTATCGCAGATTAGTATTACATGATAAGGACTAGGATGTAATCAACACTAAAACAGATGTTCTATACATTATACATCTTCAGTTTTAATGACTCAAAATATATCTAATAGAAATAAAGTATAAGAATCACCTCACATTGATTGATATCTAGGATATAATTTATGATTCAAAGACGCGCTTGTGGTGGAATATTCTAGACTGCAATAAGTACGAGACCCATAGGCGTGAATATATTTAATATTACATGCACTACGTATCAGTATAAGAAAGCAAATTGGGCGCGTCGTACAGCATTCACTGTGTCATAAATGTGAAAACGTGAGATCCTAATTTTACGTATTGTATCTTCGATATCTGAAATACTAACTCATCGAGAGCTATACATATAGCTTGGACATTATAAACGTTCGACATGTCTAGTTTTGCTTTGGTGAGATTTATAACTAACGTTTGATCAAATTCTGCTTTCCCGGCCAAATTTGGCTCCAAAGAAAGTGTGATAAAACATTAATCACATGCCTTCTCATGCGATATCAACATTTTCAAAACTCGGCAAGCCTCGTGATTGAAAATGTCGATATAACCCTCGGCAAGCCTCGGGAAATATCGAAACTTTCGCTAACTCGGCAAGCCTCGTGGGCGAAAGTTTTGATATCGCATGAGAAGGCATGTGATAAATGTATAATATTTGGCTACTCGTCGAAGACAAATACATCAGATGCATTGTTATTTGATGACATTCAAAATCGTTGTGTTGTCAATGTTTGTATTCTGTACATTTTGAACATCTCACAATTTGCTTTTCTTGAATAGTCAAATGTTTGATATAATATATTTCTATTTTCTTTATTTGTCATATGAATCTTTTACGAACATTCCAAGCGTTATAAAGCATGAAACATGTCTCTTATTCAAGTACTAATAATAATTTGCGAATTTAAACTTTAAAGTCATCCTAAAGGTGAAATATGAAGACCTAAATTCATGGCATAAATTGGCATAAATGGAGAATTGGCCAATGAAAATTTCCATTTATGCCATAAAAATGTATGCCATTTGATGCAATTTTATGCCATTTTATGCCATTGGTACCTCCCCCCCCCAGTAGGGCTTACATTTAGTTTTACAGGTGAAGAGTTACTGGGCGGCGCTCAGCCTGTCATTCTGTTTCCGTCTAATCTCTATTATGAACATAAATATAATAGCCTGGGGTCCCCAGTTAAGTGAAGAGTTGTTCATTACTTAGCGGGTGATAATGATATGATATTCGTAAAATATTTGTTCCAATGTCCAAGATCACCGTCTACGAGTCCAACTCGGTGCGCGTATTGCCATTGGTAGGTTACACTTATTAATATTAACCAGAACCTACAATACATTACTATCAGATTATGTACCTTCCCCATATAGTTATTTGGGTGTTTGTTAACCATAAACCTTATATTAATTGGCTGCCGTTACTTGCTATATTTATGGCGAAGGTATCATCCGTGAACCACTACCAGACAATTAAAACGTGCGTCTCAAGATAAAAAGTGACACTCGACATTTAAATTAAAAAATTAGAATTAAATAATAAGAATTCAGAAATTTCTTTAAATATAATTGTTATTTAACAAATGTTTTGTCTACTAACGGTACCTTTAATATGTTATAGGTAATTAGTTAGACACGGAATGATCATAATTAATTAGTAAATAGACATTCTTCCCACTGCTGACACATGACATATTGTTACTTTTTGTTTCAGAAGCTATTACAAACTCGGTCACCCATAATTTAAATAACACTTTCAAATCAACTAAAAGAATTTCAGTGAAAATTACTAACGGAATATAAAAGTATTTTCTTTGATAAAAGTAAATTTCTAGTATAACTCTCAACTGCGATAAAGAACTATTTACCATATTCAATTCGATCCACTACTAATTAAAAGATGAATGATTGATTAATAATAATGTGTTGAGGTTTGTAAAGTTTTACATTTCATACATCAAAATTATAATAGTAATATATTACTATTATGCTGTCTATAATTATAAAATTCGAAATCAAAAGCGTCAGCACGATAATTATCTTTGTGAATTCCATTCAATAAGGCGTTAAAAAACGATCGTTATTTAATTTTGATGAGTCCTACGACTTTATGTTTCACTTTTTTATTTAGTCTTCGTAAAAGTAGAGCTCTCAGAAAGCTTCTCAAGCATTAGTACTCTCAGACACGACCGTATTCTTTTGACTTGCCATCGACAGATTGAGGTTCACCATGGTTCCTCCGGTCCTCAGTCTCAAGAGTGACGTATTCACTGAAATACAGGTTTCTCTTAGATATAAATATGGTGTTTTTCGTCAAAGATCTAATTAAACGATATCATCCCACCATCCAGACCATGGCGGACATTAAAAAACGACATTTGAATTGTTGAGAATCAGAGTTTTTAAGAACATTGTCATATTATGATAAACTGAGTTTTCATCAATATCTGCATCTCTACGATTATTTCGATAATAAAATGGGGAATAAGGTTGAAATAAATATATCCGAGTTCACTGAAAAACGTAAACAAAAAGTATTTGATGCAGCCGCAAACTGGTATTTAGTCTTATTAAATGAGTTTCTCTTCAAAATTTTCCAATTGATTTCTGAAGAGAACGTGGAAAATCAGACATGTATTTGGTTACTACAAGCCGTTGATGATTATCCGAAACAGAAGCAGTAAATATTAAAACAACCATGCACTTGCAAACACATTAACAGATAACAATGGATTTGACGAATTAAATATAAACCAACTACAAATTTTCACGTCGTTCAAAATACGAACAACAGACAAATTTGGAGAAACACAATCATATTATTGTGTTACAAATACAATGTACAACAACCCCACTCAGGTCTGAAAAGAAAACTTTAATCCTTATTACAATTACGTAATATGATAATTAGAATGATTAGCATTTAATCCATGGCAACAACAGCAAAACATTCAACATGCGGTTAACAGCACAGCAGCAATACAAACGTTTTGTGGTGTTTTGAACGATACTCAGAACTCCTAGTCCTACTGGTTACTGTAAAGCGTCTCACTGCTGAAAAGCAGATGTTTGTAGATCTGTTAGTTCAATAAGAATATCTCTCCAGCTGGATTTAGGATTACTGTTCCACCACCAACCACACGCACTTCTCACAGCATCTTCACATTATAGCAGTTCACACGCACATCTCACAGCATCTTCACATTGTAGCAGTTCATAGTTCATACGCACTTCTCACAGCATCTTCACATTGTAGCAGTTCACACGCACTTCTCACAGCATCTTCACATTGTAGCAGTTCACACGCACTTCTCACAGCATCTTCACATTGTAGCAGTTCACACGCACTTTTCACAGCATCTTCACATTGAAGCAGTTCACACGCACTTCTCACAAGCATCTTCACATTGAGCAGTTCACAATCACCACGCACTTCTCCACAGCATCTTCACTTTGTAGCATACACACGCATTTCTCACAGCATCTTCACATTGTAGCAAGTTCACAACGCACTTCCTCACAGCATCTTCTTAGTGTAGCAGTTACACACGCACTTCCAGCATCTTCACATTGTATCAAGTTTCCACACCATTTCTCACAGCATCTTCACTTGAACAGTCACACGCACTTCTCACAGGCAACTACACATTGTAGAGTTCACACGCACTTTTCACATCATCTTCACATTGAAGCAGTCACACGCACGTTTCTCCCACAGCATTCTTCACATTGTTAGCAGTTCACACGCACTTCTCACAGCATCTTCCACATTGGGAGCATTTCATCCACGCACTTCTCACAGCAATCTTCTACATTGTAGCAGTTCACAACGCAATTTCCCACAGCACTTCACATTGAAGCAGTTCACACTCACTTCTCACAGCATCTTCACATTGTAGCAGTTCACACGCACTTCTCACAGCATCTTCAAATTGAAGCAGTTCACACTTGCGGTTACACAACGTGAGCACAGTACATTTATCCGTAATATAAACTTATCCGTACTAGCTTATCCGTCAGTCATTGTGTAGTAATAGAAGTACTATTACTAGTAGTAGTAGTAGTAACAGTAGATTACAAATACCGGCCTCATTCTTCAGACACGCACACTTCTCTGAGCGGTGTTAATACAAGTACTAGAAGTAGTGAGATCCAGAGCAACTACTATTGTTTCACCCAGCCTCACTCAGCATGCCTCCCATTATTTCTCGCTGTCTGACATTCTTTAGGCTACTTATAGAGAGTTGCATACTCTTATTTTACACATACCCTACCGATATTAAATATAGTTCTGCTCGGTCACAATCAAACAAATCACACTCTTCACAATTCACCTGACAGGTTGGGCTAAATCAGTGCCCCCCCCCCCCCCTTTATACCCCCATCCCCCTCTCTTTACTTCAGATCAAGGTCAAAAGAAAATCGCGTTATAAGGCCAAAAATCGCGGGGCGCCGCGACAAGCCAAACTAGGGCAACACTTTCCAATAATACTAAATGTTTAGTTATACGTACATAACTTCACAATGTACCGGGTGTTCACTGTTCACGATACATCGGAACAGTTTCAAACATGGGAATGGGAAAAAATCGCGATTCCGCACGTGCCGTGATTTCCTTTTGACCTTGCTTCAGATGCTGCCAAATTACGGTATATTTACTGACCTGATGAAACAACTGAACGTTTCTTGGTTGCGAGGAAGGATCTTATACTCGCCATCCTGATAGGGTAGAGCCAGGGATTCACCATTGGTCCCAGAAACACTAGCACTTTAGTTATCATTATGTAATGCTGCAGAGTATCACTTTAAGCGGTTTTAACACTATTACGAGAAAATAAACTATTCATCCACGTATCAAATAAAAAGCACTTAAGCTATGTTATTTATTATAAGCTATTTATTGTACGTTATTTATTATAAGAAAAGATATCAATATACATGGGAATATTTAGTAGCATTAAAGACACATTCGTTATCTTTAATTGAAGTGTCACACTCTTTCCCAAATCTCAAATCTCTTCTCCATCTGAGCGACTCTCATAGGTAAGGTACACACTAACAGTGTCACTGCTTGTAGTGTGGAGACTATGGAGCTCATGCGGATACTTTTAGCTACCCTAACAGGGGGGATATGATATTTTACTTTTCAAGCGATTAAGTATTGTCAAAAATAATAAGTTTATCGAATCAATTTGTTGGCGATGTTTCATTATTTTATAGAATAAGAAGATAGCGTTCATCACATCACAGACAATTGTTAATACTAACTCTTCTTGTCGTTTAGCGTTGTCTTTCTGGAAAGCAGCGCTCTCGACCAACTTGCGGATGATGAGCCCATTGGAAACCAGCAGACTCAGGATAGCAGCCAGGAGGACCATGGGATGTGCCACATTCTCCCACTTCAGGAAGTGTTTACCACCCTCCCACTTATCTTTAGGTGGAGTCATCACTGTGCAACCTGGAACATTCTTATCAGATCAGCATTACATTGCACTGTACAAACATACGTAACATACGTAGCGCATTGCACAATGTACATACTTGTAATGTGTTACATGGGGTTTTGTTAACCTTCAAATTAACTTACTCATGAATATGTTGATGTCTGCATCAGTCCCGTTATTGTAAGCATAAGATTTGCATTTGAAGGTCGATCTCTCGATAAAAGACCTTGCTATTTCTCTATCGTCAAGGGAGCTAACAGTTTCTGCAGCGATAGCCATGCTCTTGTTAAGTACAATGATATACGGCACAGTGAGTAGGAGGAAGGGGATGATAACACAGAACAAACACGCAGCAGTTGTTTTCCTGGCTTTTATAGAGAAGGTGTACGTAAGTGGTCTGCAGATGTGTCCAGCCCTGTCCAGACAGATAGCAACTACTAGCAGGAGCTGTAACCACACTAGGTAGTCAAGAATAGCCTCCACCATCGCTCTGAAATGTATTACCCTCATTACTTGGTGCTTGGAGTTAAGCTGAGAACTGAATGTGGACCATTATCAGTTTTAATACAGATCTGCAGTCAAACATGAAATAGAGAAGAAACACTTAACAAGATTTACTTTTAGTACTTAAACTAGAGAATGAACAGTTATTGAACACAAGGGTCGACCGATCCTCATCCCTCGGCCTCGGTTTTACCGAGGAATAGCGATTTTTTCCTCGGCCTCGGCCTCGTTCAGGAGGACTATTCCTCGGTTGCCTCGTGCCTCGGGAAACAATAAGTTGCTATTCTCCTCGCCTCGCGAAATTGTCACATTTGCAAGGGTCGACCGAGTCTCGCTCGGCCTCGGACTTGGTTTTACCGAGGAAAAGCGATTTTTCCTCGGCCTCGTCTCGGCCAACAAAAGGAACCTCGGTTGTCCTCGCCTCGTTTTACAAAGCAAAATTTCCTCGGCCTCGGCCTCGGCCGCAAATCCTGCCCTCGGGTCGACCCTTGTTTGAACACTTAACAAGTTTTACTTTCAGTATGTAAACTCACAAGTTATAGAAAGAGTTACCAAGCCACTCTGACTCAGCAGTAAAGAAGACAGCAGCAGGTATTCCAACCAGTAACACCAGCAACACATCCACCACTGACAATAACACACAAAATACATTTGACTGGAAAAACGGGTGTTCTAGAATCTTCTTAAGGTTCTTCCAGACCGCGTAGAAGCAGGAGAGGTTACCGACCAGTGTTATAATAACTGCTAACCACAGGAAACCACCCAGGATATTCAACTCTCGTGCCGACCATATGTTGTCGTGTGTTTCCACTGCTTCTTTTTCTACAGTAGCAACTGTTCCTCCAGTGGAGTTAAGTGCATAGTAAGTGGTGCTGCCGTGAGTTAACGCACCGTGGGTCACTGCAGCGTAGGTGGTTGGTTCTGACATTGAGCTAACCGCAATAAACTGCATTTAGTAAGTTTTAATAAGGTGAGGTGACAAAGTAAATGTTGGGGTTTGAAGTGGACAGTTTTTAAACGAGGGATCTCGAGATAGTTAAAGAAAGAAAACGATGACAACCAGAGCACTAAAATTAGAATAGACGATAATACGGAAGTTAAATTGCTTTAATAACATGATAAATGTACAAGTAATCGCTTAAATCATTAAGATGTAAACGGCTTTTTCGAAGTACCGAGTTAAGACTCAAATTATAAAATACGACGAAGTGATGAATCCTCAATAATAAGACTGATTATTTCTGAAGATGTTATTTGTAACCAGCTCAGTTTTCACATTCTGAGCTGGTTAAGCTGTTAAGAGTGGGTTGACGTAAATGCTACACTTACGAATGTAACCACTGTCAGTTAGCCTGTATTATGTATACCTACCTTATTTGTACACAGATTGTATACAACTATAAGTCTGGCCTGCCCAAGCAAGAGAGCCATGGCAGGGCGACTGGCAAAGTCCGGACTAAAACTGGCCAAACGTATAAAGATGGTAGAACTCGAAAACTAAATAAAAAATTGAAGTTCCACAAGCTTGGACGGAAATAAAAATAAACTCATCTCAAACGAGACAAACAGGCACAGGATGGAGTAAAACGTGCGGAAATAAGACTTCGCCAAATCTAGAGTTAAAGCCGTGAAAGGGGGATATATAATAAATTGCACACATAATAAGTTACACTTCAATGGAAATTAAGGGAAAATATGAGATATCAGCCCAGAAACAATATATATAAAGGAATGTTTATCGGAGAATGCAGTAGTTGTAAAGGGAAGAGGGGAGGTAATACCAGGCAGAACGAGCTAGGGCATCCATATAAGGTAGTTAGCGCCGGCATAACTCGGCACTGGTAGTGACAACTTTATCTCAGATGGGTTGGCACGCTCTCCGACACTTCTACTCCTTCTACTACTCCATATCTAGACACTCTGTAAGGATCCAGAAATATAATCACGACAATGTAGTGCCTCACCGTGACGCTTCTGTTAACATGAGATCATACAGTTGAGCGGTGTCGTAACATTTAACGTTACCAGTTACCTTCGTAAAAAGCTAAAAAATTTCACAAAACAAGGAGAATGAATATCACTTTTAATGGATGATCATATTTGGCCGCAAATACTAAGCAACGAATTACGATATATAATAAAGCCGACATTTTGTATGTACGCGTCTCAAATTCCTGACCATACTAACTAACGTTACTATTCAAAATCTGAATTTAGAACACTGTCAGCTCTCCACAATCCTCAGGAGCTTAAAGGTGTACGCTGTCAAATCTAACTCCTATCATTAAACATGCAATATTAAACGACTATGGCTTATTAGCGTTGTTAGACTGTAATGTTTATTATGCGCTGATACAACAACTGAAATGTAATTTGTATTCGTTACTTGTAAGTTTAATAAAGTATTACTGTTACTACTGTATTCCCCAGTCTCTCAGTCCTCAACTTCACTTTTATTAGCTTATAAATATCTCCGGGATTTCGACGCGGGATCATATTATCACTCAGCCCGGCCCGCTGTTAGATAAACATCTCAAGGTGATATCATCCCGCCCCGGAAATTTGTATAAACCCGGCCCGCTTTTTAGTCGTAACTGATGTTTATCATTCAATTCTCCGACTTACAATAATCAATGATACTGCTGATTAGAACTCGATAATAGTAGAACAGTTAGACGCGCGATCACGTGGGCGCGTCACGTGCGTACCACGTGCCACCAATAGCATACGCCGAGTCTATACCACGTGACACGAAAGCGCACCACGTGATATGAAACATCGTAACCGTCCACTTCTTTTACACGCAAATTCCTGGGAACGTTGCCAAAGCAGCTAATTTAAATTCTTGGAATTTCTCCAACGCGTGGCGTGAGAAGTTGGCGACTAGCCAGCTACCCTTGTCCGTGCCCTAAAAATAGTATTGTTTTGCTTGCTCTCCTTCCAGCTCTTGTTCCTGCTAACGTTCAAGCTATTGCTCCACTATGACAGATCGGTTTGACATTTATCACTCTCTTCTAAAGTATAAATCCCTTGTCGAAATCGCCGGAGATAATTATAATCCATAAACACTTCACGCTCAGGGCTAAATAAATATAATCCCTCAGCTGGCGCTTCGGGATTACATATTAACACAAAACTCGTGCGCTGCGCGCACTCGTATGTGTTTATCAGATCATCCCGCTAGCGCGGGATGATCTGTTATATAAACCCTTTGCGTGGCGGGTTTATGTTATTATAATTGTAATGAAGAACGTCAATGTGGGTAATTTTAAAACTGTAGAAAGATTTGCGGGCAAGGAAGTTAAGAGAAAAACACGACATAATCCAGCAAAACATACTTAAGTTTGTTGCATTCACAAAATAACGGAGTTTCTGGAAAACATTGCCGAAAGACTAAAGCAAGTCACATTCACTGGAACCCTAGGTCCAGTTGGTTAGTGAGTGGCTTCCCGAACGAATCAGACGTGTCAGCACTAAGCAATTAGTACAGACCAAAAACTATGTACAAAACGAAATTTAGTGATGAATTACAATATCTTATTATTATATTTATATTGTACGATGTGTTTTATCTATGTGAGGAATAGCTTGAGTTTTTGTCACTGAATTCCTGTTAAATTTATTATGTGCTTTTAGTCGCTTGAAATTTGGTCAGGGTATATATAGTCTATAATATACGTATAATATACGTATAATATACGTATAATATATGTATAATATACGTCAGCCACGTGGCTAGGATTTTAGAGCAGACGGAGAAGTGAGCCCCAATGGGGAGCAATATAAAAACACGACACCAATTAAAAAGAATATACTATTAGGAGTAAGTCGACAACCTCTTAGTCAAGAACTTTAAGCGTGTTGACACAGAGTTTTGATAATGTTATATTATGACGCAGTGAAACTATCGGACTACGCCACCCCTGACCCCATGGCAACATGTAAATATATTGACTCTGTTACATCGTTTCCTATTAATATAAAACTCCGTTACAAATTGAATTGGGATCTGGCAATACTACACCTTAGATCAATAAAATATGATAAAGTAATGTATACTTAAGTAAAAGTCTGATAAAATATATTATAAGGGGTCGTTCACATACTATGTAATAATGTTTTGGAACATTTTTACCCCCCCCCCCCCCTCCGTAATCAGTTTTACACATAGCTATTGTGTCAAAATTACACTAGCGTAATCATTGGGAAACCCCCCCCCCTCAGCTGATTACGTAATATGTGAACGACCCCTAACGTCGTTAATAGCGATCAGGACAATTTTCGCATTTTATGGCAGACTGAGGATATTAACAGAATTCAAAAGCACTTACAAGGCTGGCTGAGTTTGTACTTTTCTACAAGAGAGATATACATTCTGTGTGAAAACCATAACATTGAGATTCAAAGGTCGGGTATAACGTGAAACAAAGGATACAAACACAAACAATAAAGTTCTGTGTAGTGAAAGATCAAAGAACAGCAATATAACATCATAAATAAAGTGCCTTTATGTAATTGTCTTACTAACAAAATTGTTTAATGGGTAATGCAATAACTAAATACGTCATAAACAAGCCAGTGTTTTTAAACACTAACACTTACCGTCGCCTACCGTCACTAAATATGTTAAACAACAGGTTTTCACTTCAGTACCAAGCATAAAAACTCTTGGCGGTTGATATGCTATAAACAAGAATCAGGTCGGATCTAACACTCGAACAGTGTATCTGTAAATCTAAATTCAGCATCAATAATCGAGTACGGTTTACAAATGACCGGTCGGTTACAAATTATTTCCCTGACATTGCAACTTGTAAGTGATACCGTTAATATTAAATCTAATTTAACGATTTCAGGACAAGGTCAGAACAACGAATTGTCTACAATTTCGAATGCTCATGTTCAACAAGATGTGGACGTGAGCGTTTCAGCGCTAGCGACAGACAATACACTCATGAACGAGGCAAAGTTAACAAATACGCACGTGTGCGCGTCGCTACATTGTACATGGACACGTTCATTTGAGTTTGAGGATATTGGTAAACAAAAATAATAGCGTTTTTGACGATAGTGGCTTAATTTTGACATCTATTAACCTAGCACGTTCAGAAGTTCTGAACATTAGCCACGAAACCCATACTCCCATATGCACCGCTCAGAAAGAAAATCTATTGTTGTTAGGCACTATAATGTTTCAAATGTCACATTTTGTGTGACTTAGTTAACTGCAGTTGTCTAATTATCATTCCTTGGTCTGAAATATAGTAAATTAGGTCAATCTAACAATTATGATACAACATTGGTTAATGGGCACGGATCGAAAGGTTAAGAGGCAATATTTGGGTAACTTTGTCACACTCATGATACCATACCTCTATTCTACTGTGAGGTGTCCTAAATACCCTTTCAACTCATTATTTTATGGTTGCTCTACCAAGCATAGCCCTAAAATATGTTATTTTGAATAGTTAGCTAATACAGGCACTTGGTTATTGGGAAATGAGGTTAAGTCTGTCACAATATATGAAATTTAAAATTTTGGGCGAATAATTTATATCTGATTTTGGTTTGAAAGGCGGGAAAATTTTATATGATGACAATGTAGTTGATGCAAGTTAAGATCAGTTGATGTTTACATTGCCACAAAAAATTATACGAAATCGTAAATAGATTAAAAACAATGATTATAGAATGAAATAGTCTCTTATAATAACTCTTATAATAACTGATGTGACAAAGTAAACATGTCTTGCCCCTATTTTGAAGATCTATATTCTATACCTCTATTAGAATATTGTCCAGAACATCAGAGCTTAAGTTTAACAATTTTAGGTTAAATTTGTCAAAGTCACTAAAAATGTGACAAAATTAACTTTTCATGCCCCAACAATTTCAAGATAGTGTGTAAAAATTAGCATGGGCTGCTTTATTACCTATATAAATCAATCCAAACTACAAAAAATATATGTTTATGTGATGACGATTACCTAACACTTATAATAACTGATGTGACAAAGTAAACATGTCTTGCCCCTATTTTGAAGATCTATAACTCTATTAGAATTCAACATTCTTTCAGAAACGATTGGAAGAATATTGTCCAGAACATAGGAACTCAATTTTTAAAATTTAGATTAATTTGTCAAAGACATTGAAAATGTGACAAAATTAACTTTCCCTGCCCCAACAGTATCAAGATAGTGTGTTAAAATTGGCATAGGATTTATTACAGGTATATTAAAGTATTAATCGATCCAAACTACGAAAAATATCTTTTAATCTGATGACGATTACCTAACTCTTATAATAACTGATGTGACAAAGTAAATATGTCTTGCCCCTATTTTGAAGAACTATACCTCTATTAGAATACTTTGTAACTTTATCATCAAAAAAATTTCGATAAACTAGTTATTTTGCCAGCAAGGAGCTAACAGAGTTATAATAATTTTGTGTGACGAAATTACCCTATTTTTGACCATGTAGCGGTAGTTTAATTGTGACACTGTTAACATATTACCATCTGATAATGATTTATGTGACTGGTGCATGGTACTAGCAGTGTTGTTTGATCCATAGTACGTATAATATAAGGGGTTTGCGCTGGTATATCATTATTTGTTCAATTTCACACATGTTCAGATATTATCAAGATTATGTGACAAAGTAAGCTTGGTTGTGCCTTCTGTGTTTTAATTCCTTATGACTATATGATATAATAACAATTCCCAACACTTCCAGGCCATCAAATAAACTTACACTACTCAGCATTGCTTATCAGGGTGCCCTAAACATTCATCACATATTTTCTTTAATGTGTGACAGAGTAAACCTGAATGCACCATCTAACGTAAAAAGTCGTCAAATATGTAGGTAATGGTCATATGTACCCATCCAATCAACTGGACACTCAAAAATTTGGTCAAAAACGGCAGCAAGGGGTCCATATTTACTCCGTCACATGTTTATAGTGTGACAATGTAACCATTTCTGTGCCGGCCGTATTTAAGCGATATCTTATCACCTGATTAAGATATCGTTATGTGACAAAGTTAGCCTAGAGGATGAGACGATTATCCTAACCATCAAGGGTTTAAGTAATTTCATAGTGTGACAAAGTCAACTACACTGTGCCTTTTAATAGGGTCACTTATATTTACCAATATCCTCAAACTCAAATGAACGTGTCCACATAGTATTCGCGTGACGTCACGACAACGCGACGTGTGTAACTAACCCTTTGTATTGTGTTGTGTGTTGTGTGTTGGGTGTATATCGTCAGGTCTCAAAACGCTCACCAAGCGTCAGCCTCCATTTCTATTTTACATTTTGCGACTGTGCCAACTGCCAAGTTACCACTGGCAGCATATACTGGGCAAAATAACCATATTTTAACATCACTATATTTTAATAGTTAGGGAATAATGCAAAATGTCTGGGAAAAAATTTGCGACAAGCTGATTTTTACAGGAATGTGTTGTCCATAGTGTCAGGAACCACCCCAAAGAGTTTTCAATCTGGATCTGTTGAGCAAAAAAAGTTACAGCCAATTTTCTTCAGGCGCGTATGTCAGCCTGAGGACCGCACTTGAAAAACTCGTAACTATCGTAATAAAGACCCCCAGGAGCACCATAGGGGGTGCAAAATGACCGCAATAGTGACATTATGCGGGGCGAATCAGTGTTTTAGGGTCGTCAGATCTTTACTTATTGAGATAATTTCATTTTTATAGGCTAACCTCTCAAAAATTTACTAAAATTTTGAAATTTTACTTAAATTTGGAAATTTAGCAAAATTGTTGTACAATTAAAACATTGTCTAGTTATCAGTATTCAAATTCTAAAATTTACTTTCAATTGTCAATTGATTCTTATATTAGTATAGTAAATAATATACATATCACATCAAATTCTTTAAAAAAGGTCCTGAATTATTAGCATGGTGTCTTTGATTGGCAACTATTAGGTCACTTCTGGCTATCCCATTTCCTCAGAGTTTTTTATTCTCCTGAATCGTCTTGTCTTTCGGGTGCATTAGTGCAACTTAATCCATGACATTGGCCACATGCAGGTAGACATTTTACATTTAAAGCCATACTTCCGGCAGGAACACCTTAAGTACTTACAAGGGTTCTCAACCTCCACTGAGCAATTGCAGCAAATGAGGTTGAGCATCCCTGCCGGGGCAATCGCAGCTTTAGTCGGGATTGGCCGGTAGTATCCTTCAGAACTCATCTCCTATCCATAATGTAGTGGATTTAGACTTGCAGTGTCGAGTGTCACCCAGTTATGGTACTGAAGATATGATCTTAATATATGCTCAGTTGCAGAGGATGTAGACGGTGGTAGCCTTGATGGGTTGAGTTTTTTCTTTGCTATCATTCTACTGTAGCTGAGAAATCTGAGAGTTTCAAGTGCCTTGGTTTTATCTCCATAGATATGTTGAAACAAGGAGAGGCCAGCTTCAATTACTGAATTTGTTGAAACTCTCACAGAGAGTAATGATGCTAAATGACCCTCCTCATGAAAAGAAACTGCCTTTTTCAATATCTTCACCTTACCAAAGCCATGTATACTGCTGACCGTGTCACATCCTGAGAAACTGTGAACAAACAGTAATATGCGTTTTATGTTGGCATCAAGAGCATTTACTATTTTACTGATCGAGTGTGAGCCGTTTCTGGTCGTCATCACAATTTCATTGTGATTCTCAGTAAAATGATGAATAAGGAGGCAAAGTATATCAGTATCCTCTGCTTTTACCTCAACATCTTCGTAGAAGGACAAGTTTAAAGCTTTACTAGCTACTATGGGATCAGCATCATCAGTAGCTACATGTACTTCAATTCCATGTTCTGTAAAAACGTTCGACAGAAGCTTTATAAGCTCATGCTCGTTCTTTGAGTTGCTGAACAGTTTTTTCATCGGAACTGTGCACACAGTAGTACTTTTAATAGCTATATCAGAGCAGTATGCCTTGATTCTTCGCTGATGCTCATGATCTTTTGTTGATCGGACATAGCCATCAAACACAACAATCACTTTCCGCTGTTCGGTATTTCGGAACTAGCTTAAGGTATTCATTAGCTATGTCGCCGTATGTTTCAAAGCCTGTGAACGCGGTAACTTGATAGAGTAGCCATCCACCATCGATTATTAATGGGGAGGATGGGTTGCTAAATGTCACAGTACAATCAACAACATTCTTGAGGTATTGCCCAAGGGCTGCCTTGTTTGCCTTTCTCATCATCTGCTCATTGTTAAAAAGACTCATCGGCATTGCTGTGAGCTCATATTGGAAGCTTTCCTCCAGTGTAGACTCTCGTTCAGATGCGAAGACAAGCCGATTAAAAATTGTCAATGAGTCTATAACAATGTCTTTTTCGTTCACCCTCACTGTCCTCTTTAGAACGTTTTAGACCTTGAACGTTTTGACTAGTGCCCCATACTGAATCTCAAGTACGGTAATCTGCTCAAGATACAGCCGTAGAGCTTTGGAGGAGTACTGACCTCGACCTGCTTCGCATCTGAACGAGAGTCTACACTGGAGGAAAGCTTCCAATATGAGCTCACAGCAATGCCGATGAGTCTTTTTAACAATGAGCAGATGATGAGAAAGGCAAACAAGGCAGCCCTTGGGCAATACCTCAAGAATGTTGTTGATTGTACTGTGACATTTAGCAACCCATCCTCCCCATTAATAATTGATGGTGGATGGCTACTCTATCAAGTTACCTCGTTCACAGGCTTTGAAACATACGGCGACATAGCTAATGAATACCTTAAGCTAGTTCCGAAATACCGAACAGCGGAAAGTGATTGTTGTGTTTGATGGCTATGTCCGATCAACAAAAGATCATGAGCATCAGCGAAGAATCAAGGCATACTGCTCTGATATAGCTATTAAAAGTACTACTGTGTGCACAGTTCCGATGAAAAAACTGTTCAGCAACTCAAAGAACGAGCATGAGCTTATAAAGCTTCTGTCGAACGTTTTTACAGAACATGGAATTGAAGTACATGTAGCTACTGATGATGCTGATACTATAGTAGCTAGTAAAGCTTTAAACTTGTCCTTCTACGAAGATGTTGAGGTAAAAGCAGAGGATACTGATATACTTTGCCTCCTTATTCATCATTTTACTGAGAATCACAATGAAATTGTGATGACGACCAGAAACGGCTCACACTCGATCAGTAAAATAGTAAATGCTCTTGATGCCAACATAAAACGCATATTACTGTTTGTTCACAGTTTCTCATGATGTGACACGATCAGCAGTATACATGTTTCTTTTCATGAGGAGGGTCATTTATAAGCATCATTACTCTCTGTGAGAGTTTCAACAAATGAAGTAATTGAAGCTGGCCTCTCCTTGTTTCAACATATCTATGGAGATAAAACCAAGGCACTTGAAACTCTCAGATTTCTCAGCTACAGTAGAATGATAGCAAAGAAAAAACTCAACCCATCAAGGCTACCATGACCGTCTACATCCTCTGCAACTGAGCATATATTAAGATCATATCTTCAGTACCATAACTGGGTGACACTCGACACTGCAAGTCTAAATCCACTACATTATGGATGGGAGATGAGTTCTGAAGGATACTACCGGCCAATCCCGATCAAAGCTGCGATTGACCCGGCAGGGATGATCAACCTCATTTGCTGCAATTGCTCGGTGGAGGTTGAGGACCCTTGTAAGTACTTAAGGTGTTCCTGCCGGAAGTATGGCTTTAAATGTCTACCTGCATGTGGCCAATGTCATGGATTAAGTTGCACTAATGCACCCGAAAGACAGGACGATTCAGGAGAATAAAAAACTCTGAGGAAATGGGATAGCCAGAAGTGACCTAAAAGTTGCCAATCAAAGACACCATGCTAATAATTGAGGACCTTTTTTTACAGAATTTGATGTGATATGTATACTATTTACTATACTAATATAAGGATCAATTGACAATTGAAAGTAAATTTTAGAATTTGAATACTGATAACTAGACAATGTTTTAATTGTACAACAATTTTGCTAAATTTCCAAATTTAAGTAAAATTTCAAAATTTTAGTAAATTTTTGAGAGGTTAGCCTATAAAAATGAAATTATCTCAATAAGTAAAGATCTGACGACCCTAAAACACTGATTCGCCCCGCATAATGTCACTATTGCGGTCATTTTGCACCCCCTATGGTGCTCCTGGGGGTCTTTATTACGATAGTTACGAGTTTTTCAAGTACTGAAGAAAATTGGCTGTAACTTTTTTTGCTCAACAGATCCAGATTGAAAACTCTTTGGGGTGGTTCCTGACACTATGGACAACACATTCCTGTAAAAATCAGCTTGTCGCAATTTTTTTCCCAGACATTTTGCATTAATATTATTCCCTAACTATAACGAGTGATACAATATTTGTTTGAATATGTATTATTCATTTTCCTGACAATAACTGCGGTGTCTTTATTGACTTACTAGCATAACAGCTAACTGCCTTAATCTGATTTATAATTACCGAGCCTAGAGTCAAAGTGGTCACAGCTGATATCAACTTATTTGAAATGAAATAAGTACTAGTGATCGTTTTAATTTGAGAGGATTGATGGTTTGAAATTGAGTGAACGTACAGTGAAACTCGTCAGCACAAAGTAAATACCTGTCGTGGTACGTACTACCCCTGATCTATTAAACCTGGGTAACCATGTACAATGTAGCGTCAGCAACTACGATATTCAGACCAAATTTGTCACATGAACATCTAGGCAGTGTTTGATTGGTCTAAGCACGTTACTTAACCCCAAAATCTGCTGCTGAGTTGGCTTTCAATTTTTGGCTCGTTTAAATCTGAGCTATTGTCACGGCTGGATGACCAAGAACAGGTGTATTTTATAGCGTAGCATCAAACGATGGACTCTCAATGATGCGGTGTGATTGATGGTGTTAACTAGATTCTGGCAACTATTTCACCACACTTGTACCACTACCAGCAATGCCAATATAGCAATATTTATTTGAAATATTAACATCGTCGATGAATTTCGAAGCAACTCGGCGACGTGCGGGTTGTAAGTTATAAACCCACAACATTACCATATTATAATATAACAAATAATTTAAAAGCTTGTATTTTACATTTTCCTGACAATAACTGCGGTGTCTTTATTGACTTACTAGCATAACAGCTGACCACCTTAATTTGATTATATTACCTAGCCTAGAGTCAAAGTGGTCACAGAGTCACAGGATAACAACTTCAAGTGCTAATTTACAAACGCATCAAAGTGCAGATTGATCATATTAAATCATCAGGAACCTAATAAAGGACGCCATCTGAGATTCTGAATGTGGTCCAGCGAGTCTCCACAACCTGGGCAAACCACATCGACTGTATATGGCAAACTGATCGCACGGTCAAAACGTATCAATATGAAGTTGCGGAGATGAGCAATACTTATCAGGTTACCATCGTACTTACACACGTCTCCTTTTAATTTTAACAACAATGTTAAAACACCAATTCCCGATGTTAATTATGAGACTAAAATTGGGTGGGGGGGGAGCTATGTCTGATGTACTCCGTTATTGGTAAAGTGGTAATATTAGTAACATTCTTAATGTTATGAAGGGAACTGAGAAGCTTTGGAAGTGAAAGAGGACTAACCAAAACAACCTCGCCATCTCACAGTGTCAAAATATTCTAGCTGTGAACACGATCTGTCTCGTTTCTAGAAACCGTATAGTACTCAAAAATACAATATTGAAATGTTGTCAAATCCCGACCAAAGGTACGAGATTGTGATAACAGTACAGAGTTTTAACAATAAAGGGCCCAGCTGACCCCCTTGGTAGGGATTGGGGTACCATCTGAATTTTAGGCCGGCATTGTTGTACGAACAACGGTACGATTCGTCAGCAAAATTTCCAATATCCCGTTCAAATTACTGATGCGAAGAAAAATATTTAGTGTTTTAACTTTAGGGTACAAATTAACGTTGCCACTACCAAGGTGAGGGGGCGCCAAAAAAGACCCGACCTTTCTATGTTTAGCTCATCAGAAAATGTGTAGGGGGGGCACCAAGAAAAGCACCAAATGAGCGTGGTCGACAAATAGCAACTGCCCTGATACAGGAAACACGAAATTACCAAAACTATGAAACTACGACTTCAGATCAAGGTAAGATCGAAAGTAACCACCCAAGGAACTCAGTCTCGCAGCTCCATTAGCACTGAAGATGAGGTCAATGGTGTGAGTGACGTACTGTGGGAACCCCTCTAATCTCACCTGACTCAACCACAGCTAATAATGTCAGACTAGTATACAAAACTACAGCCGACTGCCGAACACTTAACCCTACTAGAACACAGGACCTGTATTACAGGTATTTACCAGTGGAAAAGTAGCTGCTCGTTAATTGTGAATTCAGCAGTGCTGACAGGCTGGTTCTGAGGCCACACTGCACACTGATTCAAGGAAGCAGCGCTCTGTCAGTCTGTCAGCGACCACCGGTAACTTTATTGTTGATAATATCAATTGTCAGCCTCCAAATGTTCAACTTCACCAGTAGAAACGAGTTTAGAAGTTACAACGAACAACTGTGATTAACTTTAAGTAGTCGGAGAATACCAATTACCATCAGGCGTTTTAAACTTTCGAAAACAAAAACTAAAAAACCAGTATGTTTGCTATTCAGATTCCCAAAACGGAAAACCGTAATACTGATAGTCGAAATCTGAATCACGTTTTCCATTTTAATTTAAAAACGAAAATTCCGCTTCAAGTTCGAAACAACCTGACTTACAATATTCTCTTAACCAAAACACTGCAGACAATACCAAAACACTGCAGACATTACTTACCTTACTGATGATGGTTCTCGAATTACTGATAATTATGCCCTGAAGTGCACCAAATAGCACGGAGCTAATTTATAAGTATAACACCATTTATAATCTGCTCAAAAGAGATTTGATCGTATCAACTGAGACGAAAGGGTTTTGTAATTCATTTTGTGTGGGTTGTTACATTAACTAAACGAATGTACCAGCTGCCAACATTTTTATCGTCAATATCTTTCTCAAATCTCAATAAAACGTTGCGGATCGTGACTAAGTGTTAATTAAAATGAATAAATCCGTTTAGTCCCATGATAGTGGTTTACACTCATTTTCAAGAAAGAATACGAACAACAAAAAGACTTAAGATCTCCATTTAAGTTAGAAATACTCGACATTCGTTATTATATTGTTAAAAAAGTGCTAAAATACCTCGAAATAACCAGAGTATCATATTGCAAGAACTCGAAAAGCTGATTATTTCAGCATCCCGGTAATTTGCCACTTAGTAATATGTCATCGCCTGGCTCCTGTTAGTGTTCAGCTTTGTGACTCTCCGAAAGTGACTACGAAAATGGGAACTTAATTACGAATCTAGGTTAACTATTGTACAAAAAACCGATATTAATGATTGAGAAGTTAGTTAAGTATAGAGCTCTACTCGTACCTTGATACATTAGTTAGTCGTTAGGAGACTCGAACATTCTTTGCAAATCCCATAATATCTCCATAGCAAGGTTACATCTGAGATCTGAGATCAGGGTTGACGTAAGGACACAAGTGTGAATATGAAACAGAAAAGGTGCCAAACACTGAACTGATTAGAACATGGAAGTAGAGGTTATCTCTTCAAGCTAGGAAGTGATAACGAATGAATGAGGTGTTAATGAAATACACAGTTTTATAGAGTTTGACCACTAAAATGTGACGAGAAATGCGAGGAAGTTGCTAAATTAGGAAATCCTAGTCTAGAAAGGTGACCAGTGTGAGTGGTGCTATAAAACTGACTGAATGAATGGGAAAAGCGAGCGACCGATTTCATTCTCGCGGGTATCATTCTGCATTTGAAACCAGTAATTCAAATTGATATCATTTTCTTTTGTTAATTGGGAAAAGGAGACACTCATGGCAACGGTCCACGACCACTTTACCAAACTTTGGGTTTAGTAAAAAATATTATAATACAAAATATGATATTAAGACGGATTCTAGGGCTCAAAGACACCGACTAGGGCTCAAAGACACCGACTATTGGAATAGACTGAATTGAAGGAACTGAAACTTACATCCTGCAAAGACACCATCATACATCTGTGGAAAGTTCTCCTTGGTATATGCCCAATATCCAAATGACCTAGATGTAAAGTTCAGTGAGAATGCCAGACTGGGAGTTAAAGTTATAGTCCCTTTAGGGTTTGCATTATCGGTCCAATGATTTTTATCACCGATAACCGATAACATATTTTGCATTTATCGGCGTTACCGATAATTATCGGCGATAAAATTTGATCATAAAACAATGTGCAAGTGAGTAAGTTTCTGTTGATTTTTATGACTGACATAATCAATTACACCTTCGTCGCGTCACCTGTGAATGAGGATTACAGAATTCACGAGTTTATTAGTTATTGTTACACGAATTCTAAACACATTCGAAATTCCACAACGGCATCGTAAATTTATTGAGAAAGCTGTTACTCAAGGGCACAAGTCATTGTATGATGGTTCTTTTGCAGTAATGGGGCACTCGTTATATTCCATCAGATCTTCACCTCTTGAAGGACACACTGCTGTTCAAAGCAAAGCTATCAGATTTCTTAAACTGTTTCCAGATAAACTCACCTGTGAGCAATTACATCTGCCATAATGGAAATTTTTTTGCTGGTCTGGAGTTTGAATAAGGCAGCAGCGGATGCTTCAAGGGCGGTCGAACATTCGTTGACCCAGTAGAGAAATCTACGAATCTCTCCCAATGTATCCAAAGTTCCAATCAGATAAATCAATTCAAGTGCGTGCAAATTAAAATTTACAGATGTTCAGAGGAAAAAACAAGTTAACTTTACTTAGAGTTTATTGTCGAAATTATAGAATTTTAGGAATATCATCCTATTTAGAGACTTGTCCGAGGAGCATATATTTAGTTTTGAGAGAAAAAAGCCCGCTGGCGTAAATTTCTCTCGGCCTCACGGAAGTAGGTGGTATGGTTGATATGCAGCTGGTCAGCTCGCTTATCGAAGTAGTTCTTCTTGCCGCAGAAAAAAAAAATAGCACATGAAGAGAGCGACCTCTTTAGTCCACGTGTCCATTTCGTGATGGGGACGAGTCTATGACTTTGTTAACAATGAAGATAACTCTTTTGCTAGCGGAATCTGTTGGGAAGCTGATAAAGTATTGCCATCATCGTTGGACCGGAGATCCAATAACAATAAATTTTACCGATGATTTTATTTTTACGGAATTTCGAACTTTTTGGAAATAATTTTTGAAGAAACGATTTTGATATTATCGGTTTATTGGATAAAAATTATCGCCGATAACCGATAATGCATTTTTATTTTTCACAAATTATCGCCGATAATTTTATCGCCGATAATATCGGTTGCAAACCCTAAGTCTCCCTTTTCTCAGAAAAAAGCATCAGCCGCTGCACGCTTGTAGGTTTATATTTATAACCTACCAGGACGCGCGCCGAGTTGGACTCGTTCGACGTGGTCTTAACGTACGGGAGATACTCGTAAACTATCTGTTCCATTATTACAGGACCGTCGACGTGTCAACTCCGGCGCGCGTCCTGGTAGGTTGTAAACCTACAAACGCGGTCTTGAGGCCATGATATATGGAACAAATATTTTACGAGTATCACCCGTGTCGCGTTAAATGCACGCTACCACCTACGGGACCACTCAGTCGTAGTGAGAGGAAGACTATGGGAATGTTCTCCCCAAAATTGTCAATACTCAAAAAACTTTGGCAGGCTTCAAGACATCTTTTGGAAACTTCCTAGACACCCTTCCAGACAAGCCTCCTACTCCTGGAAGTGGAACTGGATACAGTGCAGAAAATTTTAACTCGATAATATACGGTGCAGTCAAGGAGGTGGTCCGCAGATTACGAGATGGCCGTGAAGATGCCCACTTCTAAATCTCTCAATAGGTTTATGCTAATATTCATGAAGTGTCCACACGAATCATACCGAAGACGCGCACTCCACAAATGGAATTGGAGACCATGTTGCATTATATACAGGGTGAGTTGAAAATAGTGTGTGGAATGTAAATGGCTCTAATTTTTTTGACAAATGACATTTCCACTTAATTTTTGATATAAGTGATGAAAATATAGACATTTTTTAATAATACAATAAAAATGCTTAATAATTATAAATTTGCTCAACCATCGTCTTTTATTAGCTTAGTACATATTGTTAACGTTGTAAGACAATTGTCTATAAGTATAGGCTTGTAGTCAAGAAGGAACCTCGGAACCCAAATTGAATTTTTGCAGGGGTGCTGTCTCAATAGTAATACAAGCTCTAGCAGGGCCGGTGCTCAGTGCTGTCGCAAGGCGCTAACAAAGTCCTACTCCTTCACTAAAAAAGGGTAAATCGTGAAAGTGGGAAGTGGAGAAATACGCGGATCAAATAAAATTATTCATTTCTCAGATTACTATTAAGAATAAGATTACTATTAAGAAAAATAAATCTATGTCTGACAGCATCTCTGTATTTGCAACTAGTAACTTAGTTGACATATGGTAGTTTGAGAATTGCTCCGTCTTGGTCTTGGTTCTGTACATTCTGACTGGATCTATTTCTACGTTTTCTCTTGCTCTTTATCATTATGGTATCTACGACTCTATCGCTGTAGCCGTTGTTAATGAGAAGTTGATCGATCATCTTTTCAGATTGCTTCTCTTTTCTTTGGTGTTAGAGACTACCTTTTCGGGTGTTGGTACTGTACCTGAAACAGTTAGTAATTCTCTTGTAGTGTTGTATGATGAGAGTTGTAGTAGAGGGTGAGAGGTTTTTTTTGTAGTTTTCTATAGTCTAGAATGCACTAATCCATGGCCATCTGAGTCGATCTTTATTCTTTATTTCCGTGTTGAGGAAGGGGACAAAGTCGTTCCGATTGTCAGGGTAGTCCACAGTTAGATTGATAAGTCTGTCAGGATCTTGTTGTTCAATGAGGGTGTGAGCTTTTCGGTCTGTTGGTAGGGGCTCCGTTTAGATCTCGTAAAAACCTACTGTAGGTTGGGCTGTTTCATCAGGTCGACGTAGACAGAGTGTTACTCCAGTCTTCCACATTTTGACTGTAGCTAGTATTAAAGGTGCAGGGTTGGGTCCATGAACAATATTCCAAGAAAGCTGTAAGTAGATTGATTGTTGTAGACAAAACTCTGCCAAGGGTTATCTCTAGTAGTTCTTGAATATCAAGAGATGGAGACCGTAAGTGCTGATTGACTGTCTATTTTCTTTGACAAATTACAGGACATCTTCTAGTTGTTTGTACGTTCACGATGTTGGTGTACAGAGCTTCGACGTCTAGGCTGTGAAGAAAGTAAAATTCTTGAGATCGTTTGGTGTGATGTTTGTAATCCTTCGAAGAAAGTCATGAGTGTTTTTCGAATGTGAAGGTATTAACTTAAACTAGATTCATTAAAGGAGATAGAATGTGACAGACGAACCAGAGGATTTTGTGTTTTAAAATGTTTCAGTTTATCTATAGACTATACTCACACTATTAGTCATTAATGGGCGGCGCTCAGCCTGTCATTTCGCCGAATCTCTATGTCTATGAACATGATAGCCTTGGGTCCCCAGGTAATATAAGTCACTGCTTTATAATTAAAATTATCGGTACTTTCTTTGCACTTCTTTTTGTGTAAAGCCTAGCGGTGATGATGATATTGTCTCACGGGTCTTGACACACGTTGTAATATACTTTTTGTATACCTCTTTTCGCGTGCGGGTCCGTCCCATCACGGATGATAATTAATCACTCTACACTCGACTGTCACGGGACTTTTTCAACCGTTCTCTAGTGGTACCTGAACGGACTTTTCGAAACCCTAACCCTCGTATTTGATCCCTAACCTAACCAACACACTCCTTAACAAATGCATAAGCTGAAACCCTAACCCTAACGAGAAATTAGAATAACTTCCTTATGGTAATCGTACTGTAGTGCGACACGTACTCTAGTGCGACACGTAACTCTGTGCGAAGTCCGGACAATAAACACCTCTGTCGCACCACAGTTCGTGTTGTCGCATAGATCCAGGTAGCTTACTTAGTGCGACAAAATATCATGACTTTTTTCCAAGTTCAGGATCACATCCTATCCTTTTATGACCATTAAAGTGAGTCGTCGGGTCGGTTCACGTCTCTTATTTCGAAGTGATCTTGCGAATACGATCGTCGGTTCAACATCACGTGTTTCGAAGTTATCCACTGATCATAATTCCTTCGGGTCAGTTCAAGCCACGTATGCGTGTGTGATCCACTGGGGTAAAACTCTTAAGCAGCATATGAATCCTCATTCTATCACATGAATAGTTGAAGGTATATCTCGATTGGATACAAGTTCATATGCTTCGGCCATTAAATAAGGTCACGATGATTCTACCAAAGCATCGAAACAACCTCAACATGTTCTTCTTCTCAATCACCTTCATACCTGGACGCACTACTGGTTCAAGAAACGTTATCCACGGACGGATGACCGTACTGCCTGGATAAAACAATCGCGACGACAGACCTATGGCGATGCACTGAGAAGACCTGCTCGGACGTCTCAGTTGACGAACAAACACTACTCGTGACCTGACGCAGCTGTAAGCAACCCTTCCTCGAAGTTGGATTCCTTTGCGCTAGTGATGGAATTCCTTTGCTGCCAACTACGAACGTAACCTGGGTCGGAACACAAACCTCCTTCTCCCCCTTGATGGCTGCCACCTAACCCAATATTGGCGATTTATCGACGTCTTGAAGAAGAGCAGGATCTAACCCAATGGAAGATCAACCAGGAAGAATGAAGATGCTCAGACAATACCTCCTCGCCGACTGAAGCAAGTGGATGATTACGACGTCGCTTGAACGCTGTGATTGATAGCTACGATGATTATGACAGAATGGATTAGTTGAAGTGTGTTGGAACAATGATTTTGAATTGAATAGTGTGATCGCCAATCTTTGATTTTATTTTTAAAACCCCATTACTTCATACACGACTACACTCTTGTCATTAAAAATGAAAGTAAAATTTTTATTGAATGTGTAAAGTTTTTGTCGCACTTTAGTTCGGGTCGCACTACAGCCCAGGTAGCGGCATTTGTAGTTTTTTTGTGGGTGGGCGGACAGTGTCGGCCTTGAAAATTCTCTGTCGCACTAGGGTACGTGTCGCACTACGATCCAGGTTAGCTACACTACTCGCTGTGTTCGATCTTGGAGGTTTCGCACTAGGGACGTGTCGCACTAGCTTACGTCGTCGCACTACAGTACGGAACCCTTCCTATACGTCATATCACGTGATGATCAGTTTTTCGCCGATATCTGCCAGGGAGCATTTACCCCTATGTCATGGGGGGTGATTCGGAATCATGCGTCCGAAAAATACATGATTGACGTTGGTTTCAATTGTCGGGGGCCATTTAGACAATCTCGAAGATCGACGTGAGTGGCCCACCCCCCCCCCCCCCCCGATTTCGTACGCTCGTCCCATCACTGGTTAAAGACCCGCAAATGGGCTGTAGATTTGATTGAGAGTTGAAACAAATTCTTTAGTGCTGTACAACATTTCTTTCATTTGCCTGTGATCATATTCATTGACATATTAGTAGTGAAAAATATTGTACCGGATTAAGTTACCATGGTTACTGTATCAAAACGAATAAATAATTGTTTTGATAATCTTTCTTCGCTCTTATGAGTGGGTTAGGGTAATTGTATTGGAAGACTTTTCCGCTTCAACGCACCGCGCAAACTATCATTCTTATTACTTTGCATCGAGATTGTTGCTTTGTTAATTCGCAGAGCAACGATCTGGAAGGGTTGACATCGTCAATTAAGTAATTGTATTGTAACGTCCTGTTTATGACAACTAATTAACTTTATCAACAACATCGACAACTGATTGTTTTGAAACACTGGGTAGAGACTCTCACTTCGTCCCAAACTATCAAACTACATTATTATTTTATTACAAATAAAAGAAAAATATTAATATGTCCTTTGTCGACAGCAAAGTAACTTTTAATGATAAATGAGACTCAAAGTTAAACAATGCATGTGACCCTATGTTTTATTAAATTTACCCCTCCAATAACCAAACTTTATTTTTATCTTCCTTTATTTCAGCTTTATACAATCAAAATTCAGCAGACGTAAAATTGATCATCTTCGTTTAAATTTCTTTCGAGCAGTTAACTTCCGTTCTTTTATTTGCGTCAGCCATCAAGTCATTCGCCATAATATTACCATACTTGAAAGTCATTTTAAAAGAAAATTGGAGACATCTTCTGTTTGTTTGTAGTACTAGTATTGAATCATCGTTTAGTCCATAATTTGAATATAAGTATTATGTTGTAGTATGACTATTTTACGTGTCCTCTTAGTCTTATTCAGTGAATTGTTGTCCCTGCCCATCTCTAATGAGACAACATCAGAAAACGTAGACAGAAGCAAAATACAACTTTGGTTCATTTCTGTATTAATATTATTGAATGTTATTCGAGCTTTTATATTTAGAATTAAAACAAATTCTTCATATTATCAGAGCTACGATGTGGACTGCTAAACACCTGGTTAAAGCACTTCCATCCCATTAATCAATAATTAATAAATGTAATAGATTTGTAAATGTAATGTTGATATTTAAATTAGTTTATTAAGTTCCAATAAATTAAAGTTTCTTTAGATTTGTTTAAGAGGCGGATTCATACCAGTTTAGGCTCCTTGGAAATCTTCGATATAAAAAACATCTTGAGAGAACCTCCTGAATAAAATCAAGTTTAGGCTCATTTTTAGGTATAAAACAAAAACAGTCTTAAAACAAACATCCCAAAAATTCGTATGAATGCGAAAAAATCTTTTATGTCATCAATTTTACGGGCTCTATCATCTAACAAAAACATAAATACTTGACACGATAAAGAAAGGCTAATAATTGACCACCACCACACATTTAAACTTATATCTTATACTTTAATTCTATTTATCCCCAAAATATTAGTTCTGAACATAGAAATTAAAAAGTTGCCTTTCTTGAAAATGAATACCAAGCTCGGTAGAGCATCGTAAGCAAGAAGAATGTGCTTTAGTTTTAATAGACTGTCCATTCTTCGTCACCGATCCGTGAAGCTGTGGTCATGCTTTTAACCAATTCCTCCATTGGCCATGTCATTGTCACGTAATGGGAGATTTAGTTTCGTGTGCTTGTTCATTGTTGAGTGTTCGAGTGGATGTTGTAATATACATATATATATATATATATATATGATACAATAATACCTTGGCTGTTGAGTACTACAGGAGCGATATTGCCCGACGCGATTCTAAACCAAGGTATCAATTGTTACAATTATTTCCGCGCATCATACAATATAGTGTGTAATATAGGTATCGTGCGCAACTGGTATTGTTTTGATTAATTTCTGCGCTGGCACTGCTCATCTAGGCGACTGGTATTCTGTGTTTATAATACTTTCACAACACTCGAAGTAAATTATCAGTGCTCAGTGTTCACGACTTTTCGGGGATAAAATTCCCGGGAAATAATTATGATATTTGTAATATTGGTATTTGGTATGAAGATAATTCACGTGTTAACCATGTAATTAGTCAAGTATCAGGCCGGGCCTATATTATGATATTGGTATATATAATCCATGTTACATTTTTACCGGCCATCTGCAAAGCAACAGCTCTCAAATATAAAACTCAGCGGAGGTATAAGACCCAACGTTTGCACACTGACTTTTGGCCCATGTATATATATATTGTATGCAATGTAAAATGTATAGTGTAACGATTATAACTTTGCAGAGGTGTAGTTGATCCCTTGCTTGATGTGATAGTATGGACCCAACTCCTCTTGGTCACAGCGCTGTGTATTGATAGAGCTGTGCATATCTGTCGACCAATCACATACTATCTCAAACCCTATATGATGGTTCTGATTCTTCTGATCAGTCCTGCTTTTCCTTTTCTAACGCTGACCTTACCGTATATCATCGCTGCCCGAGTCACCATGCAGGAGAGTGAGAGTAGAGGTATATCTGGAAAAGCTGTATATCTTTGTTCACTCGCAGAGATTTATGACAAGGAGGGAAAACACGTGGCCAACATTAAAGTCTTCATGGGTAAGAAAATTATCTGAAGATTTTATAATCTTAGAGTTATTTAATCTATCAGTCCTCTCTTTGAATCATGGCACTTGTTATGTCATGTCATTTTTATTCAAGTAGAAAGTATATATATTATATACTTAAAGATTTTGAAGTTATTTTTGTTCGTTCTATATATACAGATATAGAAAGATCAAAGAGAACTTCAAAATCTTAAAATCAGGCTGCTCTGTATAATTCTATAACTGGTTGACAACTGGAAACACACCACGTGACACAAACCAATCAATCAGAGCAAAGTATTTATACCACGTGACACAAACCAATCAATCAGGCTGCACTCTATCACTGGGAACAGTCTATCCCTGGAAACACTCGGAGTTCTACCAAACTTGGGAAAACGTTTCGAACCCTCTCGTTCTACTTCTAGCGGTAGCTGCTCTGATTGGAAGTTGCGCTGTTATAATCAGAATGCTGCTTCGGAGTGCTCAATTTCAGCAAAGCAATTCTGCCAGGTTATCCCACCGATAAAATGCTGCTCTAGGAAATGAACTATTTTTGAACCACTACACTTTTGTTCAATGTTGTTAGGAAACAATTCTGTGACTTAAGTAAAAACATTCGATCCATCCTATGATTACAATCTTAAACTTGCAATCGTTAACACCTCACATTACAGGGTAGTAAAGAGTATTAGAAAGACATGTACCATTTCCATGGTCCAAGGAGTTCTGATCTTAGCCTCAAGCCTCCCACTTCGATGTTACCAGATAAAAGACAGACTCTGTACTTCTTGTGCTGTATTTAGTGTGGTAAGTAGGGGGGGGGGGGGGGGGGGGGGGGGCTAACCCGCCACGCCAACAGAAAGGTTTCAATTGTATTTCTCCCAAAACTGAAGCTAACTCGCCCTTTTATGTTTTATGTCTGCCCTTGCTTTGTTGCTTGTGATATTTTGAAGGAATATGCTCATTTTGCAACTACATGACCACCTGTTGGACTTAACGATTGGTTGTAGCTTCTTTGGTCTTTATCTTATAATATCACTTCTTAGTTAGCATAATATAATTGACGATTCAAATAATTGATATCACCGCAGTATTATATAATGGTAGCGAGATTGTTGGTTTTCCTTGGCCCGATGTTCAATCCCTGGCTGTATTCCATTAGAATGGGCAACGTAAGGACCTTTCTAGCTACCAAAAAGGACCGAGTTTTCAATTCAGGTATGTTTTTTCTACTTCATACGCAAACATTTGGTTGGATCATGTCGCAGGGGAAGAGGGTTTGGAAATGCTGACGGAGGAGAAAGGAAGAAGGGAGGAGGTAGCTAGGAGGGTTAAAGCTGACTTCATCAGAAATCTTAATTTCGGTCAAAGCTTTCGCTTTTCAGGGGCTAAAACAGGAATGAAATAGGAAAAAACTTGATCAATGCTATGATTACAGATTAACGTCTTATTAACAAGGGAATGCAATATGTAAAAACATTGTTTCGACTGTAAAGTGTAAATTCACACTCAACAAAATTTGAACCTAAACATACATAGTTCCGAAATAAAGTTGACAATGGTAGATAGATGGGGTTATAGAATAAATGAAATATGGCAGAGCAACGATCTTGATGGGTTGCCGGTTGACATCGTCAATCAACTGTTTCCTACTCTTCCCTTTTTCGACCATACTTATATGACCCCCGATGAAATGAGCTTCCAGGATAAACCTTATTTTACTTTAAGCATTTATCTAGAGGTGCTAATCAGACGAGGTCTTTTTTGTTACGAAAAGCATAAGTGTTGAAAATCAAAAGCACTAGAGCTTTGATACATGTTGCAAGCCTCTCTCGTGCACGCGAAGCGTCCACTCCGGCCGTGCACTCCGGCCGGAGGCTATTAATCTAAAAATATAATCACTAACTGACAACTGTTCAGCTCGCGGAGTACAAATGTCGCTAAGTAGTCGAGTCCAGAGCGAATCAAGGAAGAATCAAAGTCCGGGTGCAGTGCACAAGAGCCCAGGTGCAGTGCACAAGAGTCCAGGTGCGGTGCACAAGAGTCCAGGTGCAGCGTACAAGAGTCCAGGTGTAGCGTACAAGAGTCCAAGTGCAGCGTACAAGAGTCCAGGTGTAACGTACAAGAGTCCAAGTGCAGCGTACAATAGAGTACAATAGAGTACAATGAGTACAATAGAGTACAATAGAGTACAATAGTCCAGGTACAAAAAAGAAGAGCCCGGTTAATGTTTGAAACAGTCCAACAACTTCTGTCTGAGTATTATAATAGACTTAGAGTAAGAACAGTTCCAAAACTTCAGTCAGGCCACTTCTCAAGCTAAACACGGCGTAACACAACTAAAGAAAAATGGAGGTTTGATCAGAAATTTTAAAAATATATATAGCGTCTCTGCGGGACTGTATGTGAAACAATAGTTTATTATGATGGATTTGACCAAAACCCATAATCATGGGTAGAGTGAACCGCTGCCAGTGTCTCTCTTTTCCAAACAAAAGTAAATGATATTAATTTGAGGAACCGTCCGCAAATGCAAATTGATACCGAGAATGAAATCGGTCGCTCGCTTTTCCCATTCAATAAGCTTTATTACAATTCGTAAAAGCGAGCGACCGATTTCATTCTCGGTATCAATTTGCATTTGCGGACGGTTCCTCAAATTAATATCATTTCCTTTTGTTTGGAAAAGAGAGACACTGGCAGCGGTTCACTCTACCCATGATTATGGGTTTTGGTCAAATATCATCTCTTTTTGATTATAATGTCAAGATAATTTACACAATCGAAACTTCATTAATAAGGAGGTAATTTCAACGATTTCGAAATTTTACTTTTGAAAACATTTCCTTGTGTTTAGGTAGGTATATCTGTCGATAACAGACTGAATATGGCACTTTTTACTCATTCAAGTTGGCATTTAATTCATAAATAATGCCATTTAAATATCGTGGGAAAGCAGAATATATTCGAAATCACGAATGAGCAAAATTCTCACCTTCCGCACGTGCAAACTTTGAGCGGACGTTGCGTGCGCATACAATATTGAATCACCGTAAATTTTTGCATAGTGGTAATTAATATATAGTTTAATAAGCATGCAAAGTTTCAGAAGATTTCAAAAAGAACTTTAATCACAACGGGACTCCAAAGTTGATAAAAATCGTGAAAATAACAATTTTCAGTGATTTTAGCAATTTTAAATGAATTTGGGCGTGTCCCCACGTGTGCAACTTTTCGATTTTCAACTTTAAAACTAGCCTATTACACAATTTAGATCTTCAGGAAGCAAAATTGAGCTCCACAACCCAAGAGATGGCCCGACACCAGAGAATACTAATTCACAACTTTTGTGTTTAAAAAATATTATTCTTCAAAAAAGCACTAACTTCAATAGCAAATATCTTTATGAAGGAGCAAGGTAGGAAAATTTTCCGGTCGATTTTCAGAATGCTTAAACAATTATCTAAGGTGAAAATGTCCTCAGATTTTGAATAAAATTACTTTTTAATGGTGAAAAATCGATTTGAAAAGTTGTTATTTTGTCAAAAATCAAGTTTTAAAAACACTTAAATTGATGACGTCATCAAGTGATGATGATGACGTTAAATTATTTTTCGATATAATGTAAACTAAAGTATAAACAATTACCTTTAAAACCTGTGGTTCGAAATGACTGTATCTTTTATACTTTTGAATCTACGGACACTTAAATGTAGGCTACAATTGACTGCCAAAAGCGTCTATACATATATTATATGCTTCACGACAATCTGTTGTAAAACAGGGGTTCCAGAAAACCCATTTTCCGATACTCCTGAAACACGAAATTTTTTTTACATTCGATGTGGACAAGGTCTAGACGCCCTGCAAAGTTTCAGATCTCTAACTCAATTTTAACATGGTTTTTAAGGCACCTGAATATGGCGATTTTGGGTTTTTTACCTAATTTCGTATATCATGCTGGCGCGTATTTTGCGCAAATTTCTTAAAAACCTCCACATAACTATTTCTTATTCCTGTCATTTTTTACATTGAATTAGAATGTTTTGAACTTAAATATACCTGCTGAACTACTTTCGATGAGTCTTAATGCCTGGAAAACAATAAAGGGGATATAATAGTATTACTGGGCCGCGCTCAGCCTGTCATTCCGCCAAATCTTTATTAATGAACATAATAGCCTGGGGTCCTCAGGTAATAATAGTATAGGGGGTAAATACTAAATAGTGTTGTGAATATAAGGGCAACGGTTATGCTTGCCAGCATTGTGATTGATTTCAGAAGTGAACGAGGACTAAACTAGAAGCACTAGATTTAATTAAGTTAAATTACTAACGACACGGACAAAGCAACGATTTAATAATTAATTAAAAAATCTCGTGTTTAACCGCGTTATTTCTGCATTTTGACCGATTTTAAACCGATCTGTGTATGGTGTATATTCCACCCTGTTCTACATTGTGTTTTATCTTGATTGCTCCTTCTATTTTCTATGAATCTAATAAAGTTTATTATTGATACCAGTAACTAGTTTGTATTCGAATACACCCAGATCTATAAAGTGATTATAATCGATTATTCTCTTTATAATCGGCTGTAGCTGAATCTACTTCCTAAATAAGGGTACCTAAATCCTGGGCCAGCTTTATCAGCAATGATCACATGTAGCCTACTTTTAGCCGATGGCTTTACAAAAATGTTAAGTTAATGAACGTTTAAATCACATTCATTTCCGGCATTGTATGATTGAATAATAAATTAAATCTTAATTATTATATTGTACGTACGTATCGGTATACCTTATCGGTCATCGGACCTTATTTGGACGGACATTACATGAACGGACATAATTGTGAACGGACATTAATATGAACGCTCGAAGGTATTCAAAACCATCAAAAATTTGAATTTTTTCAATTTTTTGACGTTTTTTTAATTTCAGCAAATGATTTTTTAATCCATTTTTATACAGTAAGTAAGAAAAGCAGTCATTAAGCAGTAAAAATGTTAAAATATGTGTACATGATCAGTGTCTTATATCACATATCATATTCATTAAATGGGTGTTCGTGCATGAAATAGTCCATGCTTAAACAAGCATCAGTGATTTCTAGCTTTGTGGAAACCTTTTTTTTATCAAACTACCCCGGTCCTGCATTTCAGTGTTAACTTTTACAAGCCATTCGGCGTAAAACTAAAGTGGTTTTATCTTAGACAACTTTAGGTTAACCTTAACATCACGTGGAGCTTTCCTAGCACTGTTTCATTACCTCCCCTCAGTAATATGAACTATAACAACGTCGGACAATGTCCTTGGCAACACGATTTACCGTAATATCTAGAGGCTGGAACAAGTTTGTCATGACTAGCTCATGAACTATGTTGTTGAGTGCCATGATTTCGTTGACTAGACTTTTTCCGCCAAGTGACCCTTGAAAACATCATATACTAGTAAAGTTTTCTGTGCCTCCGGCAGACCAAGGAGAACCTTTCCGTCGTTAACTTACGGCACAATTGATACATGTTTCGTATCCCAATATCAGAGATAATATTTCCGCCTTCGGCGGCGCGCGCTTCGCGCGCGAAAAGTGGCATGCAACGTATGTCAATTGTCAACGGCACAATAAAGTTCTCATAGTTGTCATATTCTGGGTAAAAAGTTCGAAATGGAAACATTTTTGAAACAATTTCAACGGACTTTAACTTGGACGGACATTAATTGAACGGACTTTATTTGAACGGACATTAAGATGAACACTAGGGCCTCCATGCTCCAGCGTTTAAGTAATATAATGTCCGTTCAAATAAGGTCCGATAAGGCCGTAGCTAGTAGGCTGGCAACGCGCGTTACGTTCAGTATAATTAATACAAATTAAAGTACGTGCGATCGATATAATTAATATACGTACGTACGTGGTTTGCGCTATGAATAGTTAAATATTTACGACACGCCTTCCAAAAACGTTCTCCTGAAGACCCAACGATATTTCCTCCAGCCTCAAGCAGACACAGGTAAAGCCTTTAAACGTGGTACGCCTTTAAAAGCAGAAAACTCAAACGGACAGTTAAAGGGGCATTAGTCTAGGAGAAAACAATCGTTATTTTACAAGCTTCATATAATTACTAATTGACCATCTTATAAATACGAGCTGCTAAGTCTTAACCTTGAAGCTAATACAAACTCTTCAATAATATAGTTTAAATCCAAATAATATGGCTTACCATAGCCGTCTAATAGATACTGAAATCCGGACAATAATCGTGCGAAAATTACTACTAAACATTGTCAATCTTTATAAAGGAGCAGGCCTAAGTTCAGTTCCCATAGCAACAGTCAACACAGATGAAGTATAGTGGCCAGCCTTCATTTGCCAATCATATTTGTTTTATTTCGTTTATAATAGTTTGTCAAGGTGCGCAGCTGCAGAACATTCAAAACCGAGCATGTCGTCTGGTTTTTGGATTAAAGAAGAGAGACTCAGTCGAGGAGAAGCTCAAATCCCTTCATTGGCTCGAGGTGAAGGAGAGGATTGAGTTTAAGTTATGTTTACTGATTTTCAAAGCAGCCAATGGTGTTGCTCCTGCATATCTGTGTGATCTAGTAACATTTGTTAGTTCGAGTAGCAGAAGAACTTCCTCCTTACACCTACCTGTTGGATCTACAAGATCGCACCCAAGAGCGTGTCAGACTGTTGCTCCGAAAATCTGGAACCAACTACCAATTGAAATTAAGACTTGTTCTGATGTTGATCTGTTCAAAACATTATTTTGAACAGAAAATAAACATATACTTTGACAATCCATGCTTAGAGGACAATATTATATTTAACTAATTCATTGTGTAAACTTGTATGTAATTGACTGATTTGAAAGATTTCAATAAAAAAAATTAAAAACTCACCTGTTTAAGAAAAGTTATGGCATGAGCGATTAATTGACAGTATAACTTTATGTTATTTTCTTAAACTGTTTAGGATGCAACCTAATGTCATGATCTTTTTGAACTTATTAGCAATTAGACTGTTAGCTCGCTTCATAAGCATGTCATCTTCGTTCCAAAACTTTTTATGTCCTATGCATACACTCCTTGATAGTTATCTTGATCTAGTATCTTTGTTTCACACAATCGAGCATAAGTTTTGTGGTTTATCCACTGGGCTTAGAGTTTGTGTTTAAGCTACCAAATTTTATTATTATTATAATTAGTAAACGAAGTAATGTCTTATTTCGCTTTGGTATGGTTGTTCATCCTAGTAGGGTCCGTATGGGACCAGGGCCACTGAGAAGGATATGGCACAGGACAATAGCCTGGAAACCTTTATAATTTGTGTATTTTTATCAGTTATTATTCTAATTGTTATCAATCTTGCGGGGATTCTTTTCATTGTTAGCAAACTCCATTTTGTTCAATCTAATTTGCATTTAACTCAGATCAAACTAGAGCAACTTAATCAACATAATGGGTCGGCTACTGCAGGCCTCGTAAAAAGACTTGGGGATCTTGCTAGCGAAATACGGAAACTTGGGGACGGTACAAAGAACATTCTCATCAAAACAGTGAGCTCCATCAACGACTTCTCTACAGTGCAGTACTACGTCCCATGTTGGCCCTTAAACGTGACGCCAGCACAGATCCCCTGTATTCTGGCACCTGGGTGGACCTTGAGTTGGGAAATACTGTTCAGACCCCAGTTCAGGGACTATTTATGTGTCAAGATCTGGAGGAGGAGGAACACTTTTACTACTTCTAGAGTTGACGGTCTGGTTAGTAACTATTGCTCCCGATATCAAACTTTCCTAAAATAGATTTTGAAAATGTTATCTTTCGGCACAAATTATTATTGATCAGTAGTATTGATTATCGTATCTCATTTTTCTAATCACACATTTTTATTGTATATTATTATTTACTATGTTAATATTACAAATTCTTAAATGACAATAAAAACTAAAAAATTTTCCAAAAATCTCACATCAGTGTTTTATTTTCAATGTGCCTTACATAATATCGCCATGAAATATGTCGTATAAAACTAAACTGGGTACCAACATTTTAGAAATTGAAAGCAGCCCACATATCACCTGACCTGGTGAGACAGTATCGCATCTTCGATAGTTTTCAGAGAAACACTTTCATTTCAGCAATTTCAGTAAAAAGTTACTGCAAAAAGTAAAAAGTTACCGCAAAAACCATATCTCCACTTCCTACCACTTGTTATAGTTTTACAGTTTCTTATATCATTTAAATCACAGATCAGTGAGGCCACACAAATAACAAAACTTAATTTAATTAATTACTGAGGACTAATTTCAAGTCTCTAAAGTCACTATAAAGTAAGTTTAACCAGAATGTGATGGACGATGGTACCGTTCAAAAATACAAAGAATAACATTGTGTTCGAGATATTGGCACTCAATATTACTCAAAGTATAAAATAGAAAAACCAGAAAAAATATAATAAACCTAACTTTAAGACAAAATTGACAATAAACTGAACGCTTCAAATACTGCATAACAAACTGATCTAACACCTAAACACTACGCTAAATTTCGATATATAGATTTAAACGTATCACTATATAGTTTGTATTAATCCAAATCGTCAACTTCTTCTACGACCTTAACTTGATAACATTTTCTGAGTCTCTTGCACAGTTTCTTGTGTTTCTCAGTCCAGTGCTCTTTCTGACAGGTTGGTGAACAGTACACAGTAACTTTACACGCACTGCATCTGTGCGGATTCAAGAGGTTACTAAGGGGTTACTAAGGGGTTATTAAAAGGTTACTAAGAGGTTATTAAAAGGTTACTAAGAGGTTACTAAAAGGTTACTAAGAGGTTACTAAAAGGTTACTAAGAGGTTACTAAAAGAGGTCACCATTAAAAACTTGTTCAATTCAAAATTAAATGTGAAATCGGTTCCAAAATGTTTTATTACCTCCTACGATATAGATCTATAGATTAGTGAAGATTCTAAATTATTACCTGTCGAATTCTCCAACTTCGTTTTCGATATTCTTGCAGTCCGTTTTACTACACTTTCTCTTGATATCTAAATACACGATCTTTTAATGACTTGGATAAAACGGCGAATATGTAAAGTATAATTTTACTGCACAGTTAATAAAACATAAATTTAAGGAAAGCAATATAATTCTTGTAGTAAGTATGTAGCAATCCCTAAATTGTAAAACCCGGATTAAGTGATCAATAATTATAGACTAATTAGTGACCAATAATTATAGACTGATTATTGATCAATAATTATAGACTGATTAGTGATCAATAATTATAGACTAATTAGTGCTCAATAAGTATAGACTAATTAGTGATCAATAATTATAGACTAATTAGTGATAAATAATTATAGACTAATTAGTGATAAATAATTATAGACTAATTAGTGCTCAATAATTATAGACTAATTAGTGATCGATAATTATAGACTGATTAGTGATCAATAAATATAGACTAATTAGTGATCAATCATTATAGACTTATCAGTGATCAATAATTATAGACTAATTAGTGATCAATAATTATAGACTAATCAGTGATCAATAATTATAGACTAATCAGTGATCAATAATTATAGACTAATTAGTGATCAATAAATATAGACTACAGTTCAGCAAAACTTCTAACCATGGACTAAAACTACTAATTCTGTTGTCCCGCCAGGCACACCAAAATTGAGTTGGTCAAATTCTATAAGAGTATAATTTAACTTATTAAGTTATAATTTAACTTAGCGGCCAGGTAGCGCAGTTGGAGCGGCCAGGTAGCGCAGTTGGTTAGAACGCCTGTCTTACAATCGTTAGGTTGCGAGTTCGAAACCCACTGACTGCCTGGTCGTGGGGTGAGCGTCGTCGACGTTCAGCTAAGGATCATGAGTGGTCTATGCAGCCCCCCGGTCTACTCAGCCGAATACTCGAGAAATCGGGTGTGAGGGTTAAATGAGGAGCTGCACATTGCAGCAAAGTCTCGGACGAAGAAAGTATGGTACACACTACCTTAACCGTCACTGGCCAAAAAGATCCTTCGGCTTCCTGTAATTGGCTGGTTGCACTTGTGTAACATTGTGGCTGTTGGAATACACCGAAGTAAAATAAGTGTCTAGATTAAAAAAAAAGAAAAAAAAAGGGGGAGTCTAATTAGTCCGCAGTGTGGTCCGGAGATTCTTACCTAGAGGTTTGCGGAGTAGCCCACAAGCCTCCTCCTCGTGTTCCTCCATCCATTGTGTAGCTCCCGCTTCCGGTGTTAACATGTGCCCGTATTGTAGCGCTTGAGTGGAGACAACTTTACATGAGCTCCTGGGGGAGTTAAGGTGGTGAGGTGGTGAGGGGGCCGGGGGGGGGGGGGGTGAATAGTGGTAACTTAATGTGGAGTATCAGGTTGGGTGGTTCGAGAGACTAACATAATATTCAAATGACGCCCATTATTGTTGAAAATTAAAATGTTGAACAACAGACCTAACAATTTCTTGCATCGTAGGGTTCATACACTCGAAACTTTCACTGATGTCAGGAAGAACCTTCGAGAAGAAATCCACTTCCAGCTGCTTTTCCGTTTTCTTCATCTCCGGTCGGGAATGTATCAGACAACTTGAAAATTGCAATATTTTACAATTTTAGCCAATTATGGGTTGTGTAACTTGATTTCGAGATAGCATTTGACCGACTAAAAAAAGCCTTAAGCCTATGACAACAAATTTTAGGGAATCCTAGGGTGGTCTCGCTCAGTCGCTCTAATTGTCCCCCGGCCCCCCCCCCCCCCCCCCCCCCGCGCCGCGCCGCTCTGTATCAACTATTGGATATCGATCTACAAATTACAATACACATTTCCAGAATGTGAAACTTAGACTAAAGGTTTAATGTACAAGTTGAATAAAAGCGACTAAAGAAGTTCTGAAACCAGCCGAAACAATGGAATGAGCTCTCACGTACGTCTGGTCAGAACAAAGAAGCAAGTTGGCCGGTAACAATGAGTCTGGGTGCTCAGCAAGTTAGCCGGTACAGTTTGGTCTGGGTACTCATTGGAGCCCGGTGAGTACCCAAATCGTCTGGCACTGTGTTCCATGTCTATTATACGTAGCGGAGGCAAGATATAGGTGGGCAGTCAAACTTACCTAAATTAAATAGTGCGGAGTTTTTCATTTGTTACGTTTTGCCAAGTCTTGCTTTGCCAAGTCTTGATGTTACAGCAACCTTATATGGACACGTTCATTTGAGTTTGAGGATATTGGTAAATATTAATGGCCCTATTAAAAGGCACGGCGTAGTTGACTTTGTCACACTATGGAATTATTTAAACCCTTGATGGTTAGGATAATCGTCTCATCCTTTAGAGCTTTAGGCAAACTTTTTCACGTAACGATATCCTAATCAGGTGATAAGATATCGCCTAAATACGGCCGGCACGGAAATGTTACTTTGTCACACTATAAGCATGCTAAGTCAATTTTAGTGACTTAGCAAAATTTAACTTAACATTGTTAAACTTAAGCTCTGATGTGCTGGAAAATAATCTACCAATTATTTCTGAAAGAATATTGAATTCTAAAGTTCTAATAGAGGTATGGTGAACTTTAAAATAGGGCAAGCAATGTTAATTTCGTCACATAATGTTTGTGACAATGTTAACATCAACTGCACTCTCTTGAATCAACTGTATCGTCCATACTCCTTATATGGAGTTTTCTCGCTTTTCAAACCAAAATCAGATATAAATGATTTCGGTTATGCACCCAAAATTGAAAATTCTATAAAATGTGACAGAATTAACCTCATTTCCCAATAACCAAGTGCGTGTACTAGGCAACCATTAAAAACAGCATATTTTAGGGCTGCAATCGATAGAAGAACCATCAAATAATAAGTTAAAAGGGTTTTGAGGACACCTCACAGTAAAAAAAAGATATCGTATTATGAGTGTGACAAAGTTATTCAGATTTTGCCGTATAACCACTTGATCTGTGCCCTTTAACCAATGTTAAATCACAATTGTTATATTGACCTAATCTACTATATTTAAGACCAAGGAATGTTAATTGGGCAGCTACAGTCAACTAAGTCACAAAAATGTGACATTTTAAACATTTTAGTGCCTAACAAAAAAACATTTTATTTCTGAGCAGTGCATATATGGGAGTATGGGTCACGTGGCTAATGCTCAGAACTTCTGAACATGATACAGTGCTAGGTTAATAGATGCCAAAATTAAGCCACTATCGTCGAAAACACTATTATTTTTGTTTACCAATGTCCTCAAACTCAAATGAACGTGTCCATATACAAGGTTGCTGTAACATCAGATTGCTGAGTTTAAGACAACAAAGGATGTATGTCGTACGAGGTCAGTTTCTTACACGGAGTTTCCTGAAAATTCCAGATCTATAGTTCTAGATTTACACACATGGAATTTCTTATAATGTAGATTGGGAGAGTCTGCAAACTACAAACTATAATATCTAATCGTGACTAAAGTGACTCAATTTCAATCTGTTTGATTGCGATCAAACTTTAGGAGTAATTTAGTTGCCACGTTTAACACGTTTTAAATTGTTCTATTTTACGTGATTTGCGAAACGAATATTCCGGCTTCTTAAATTTTGAACCTTTAATCTTTCGGACCTTATAAATTCCGGTAATTTTGACGGTTTTAACAAAATTAAATTGATCCGGTAATAAGTTTCAAGGTAGAGTTTTTTATTTCTTATTCTGACTGTTTGAGGGGGGGGGGGGGCTGGTTGGGGCCAGGAGGGGACTACTTCACCATACCTGAAAAGGAAATATCTGATCAGACAGAAGAGAAGGTCAGTTTCGTATTGCTCGTACTTTGCTACTATCTCCATTGTTCTTCTGATAAACCCTAACTCCACTATCCTCTGAAATTAAATTTCGATAATTAGTTTGAAAATAATTCATTATTCATACCTTAGAAAGAAAATGTCGTTATTTTTTCAAGATAACGACTATTTCTCATACATTTAGGAATTTGGGTTAAAATCCCAGAAATGTACGTGGTTTTAAGTAGACATCTTTAATTAACCTCACAAATCATCGAAACATACTAAACTTAGCTAATACTGGTTAATGAGTTATTACAAACATTAAATGTTAAAGAAGCACCTAAACGACTTATGTGATGCATATTATGATGCTGGAGTCAGATCATCAGCAAATGTTGAAAATCTGTGTTGTTTATATTATAATAGATTAATAATATTTCTGCACCAAGTGGGTAATGATGTGTTAAGTTGTTGCTAATAGTTAATAGTAATAGTACTATGTTTACAGTATGTACTGAAGGGGTACCCCTTCTCATTTAACCCTCAATCAAGTTTGCTATCATTCGGCTGAGTCGACCGAGGAGATCGCATAGATCCAATGGATTCTTAGCTACTCCCTAGACTACACCCACATCAGATTTTATTAGCAGATCATTCATTTGACCAAGTCATGTGATAAACCATCAGAAAAATAAGGACCATTAGACAAAATATTAATCATATATTATTAGCACTTTTAAAAGTAAGAACACTAATTGTTAATGAGACTGCTTGCGGAGGAAGAGACTGCTTGCGGAGGACTAACCTCGTAGAACACTTTACTCTGGTAGAACTTCATGATGGTGTGGGCTGCTGAGGCGCGCGTTGTGGTAGGGTGGAGGTAGTCAGCATCCGCAGCTGTCGCCTGGACAACAACAGGGTGAGGGAACTGGGGTGTGAACTCTGAAGTCCCTTATAGTTGTATATAATTGTACTCAATGTGTATAATACTTCTAACTTCAGAGTACTTGCCTAATAAATGAAGTATGTACATTGTACATTGTATATTGTCCGTTGTACATTGTACCTAGATGAACGATTAACGAACCATGTGTATTTTCTCCTGGATATCGTCCGAGCTGTACATCTTCATAAGAAGGTCAGGAATATCATTCTTTGTAAACTCCGAGTAGTGCATCGTCACTCTGTACAAATAAACTATTGATTGTATTCTACTTTAAATATCTATAAGTGTAAGACTACAAAAAAGTAAAGTAATGACTTATTAACTACAAGGAGGGGAAAGCTGGTTGTTTCTTACCCGGCTAGTGTAGCAGCAGAGTAAAGTTGTTTCAACTCATCATCAGACCTGAGCCCTTCTGTTAGCAGTAACAACTGAAACATTCCCAAAATTGTTACTACGTGACCTAATTTAGAATAACAAGCCTTTAAAAACAATTTAGTTTAGACGTTACTATTTGCACGACTGGTTTTCTAATTTGACTGAAAGATTTTAAAAAGTAAAACTAAGTTATCATACTATCGTCTATGATATCATGATATTGTGGTATGGTTTCCATGGTTACCATGGTTTCTTGATAAGGTAGGGATTGCCAGTGATCCGTCCTCAACTTTCTTAGACCGTTTACATTACGCAGAGCCCGAATCGTTGCGATAAAAAACTCTTTGTTGCATTCTTTGTTGTTTAATCTGTAGGAAATGGAAGAGTAAGTTCACTTTTATTTTAGCAGTCATCACTAGGAAACGACAGATTGTTCACGATTTTTAATAACCGACGTGAATTGCATAACTTTTCCGAATAGTTGTATATCAGTCGAAATGGCAGGTTGATATTTCGTTTCATTTGATAAGCAATTTATTCTTAACAGGAGCTGATTGGGACAATTGATCACTACAAGTTGGTCCTCAGCTGACCTCTATTGCGACACAATTCAATGAAGCAATAAGTTATATTTTACATTCCTTTAATCGTTGAAGATAATGCGGATAGAGCTGCACGGCGCCTCGGCTACTCACTGCGTACTGCAGTTTATAACTTTCGATTAAAGGGTAAGGCATGTTTTGTTGTTGTTGTAGCCAGGGGTGTAGGAACCCCTGATTGTAGCTGAGCTTACTGTCTGATTGTAGTTTTTGTAGGCTGCTATAAACCTCTCTGGGATACTGCTAAGGAACGGGATAGAAAATAAGTTGCGGCGTTATTTTGTAAATAATCCTGGCACAGTTTGAACAATCCTACTCCTTATTCACATTTCACTTAACCCGGTTTGGTTTGTTGAGTGATACTTCGTCTTTAATTTTATTATCATATCTTATTCAGATCATCTAAAAATTTATGTTTTCCGTATAGTAATTGAGTGAAAATAATTATATTCGCATAATCTTATGTGACTAATCATTGGTCCAAATAACAAAATTGATAGAATCATCCTAAAAAACTAACATTAGACCACGTTCTTTTAACGTAATTTTGTACATTTTCGTAGTTTCTCGGGAGAGCAGTTTAAATGGAGTATTTTCTATGTTGTTATTTATCGTTCATATTACATTACTAGTATACATAATGTACGTGATATAATTTATATATCATATTAATAAATATGGAGCAAGCTCAGTATTAGTATTTTAAAAAGATTAATTAAATGTTTTAAAACTGCATTTTGTTTCCCTCCTGCTATCTCGAAATCAAGTTTCACAAAAAAATACCCATTGGCCCCCCCCCCCCCTTAAAAGGCGTAGTTTTAAATTGAATTTAGTTTTATCTCATGAGTATTAAATAGCAACCAATCTTAGATTTGAAAAGTGGTGGGGAGATAAGGCTTAAATTGTCAGATTCCAGGAGCAGTGTCAAAATATGTATTACTTTTGAAGAATTGAACATTGAGTATACAGATGGGGGTAATACTTTCAAACGGTTCTATTTAATGATTATTTATTGCAGTACTCTGTAAAATTTGAAAGGTATTTTATAAAAAATAAATAAAAATAGATCTTACAAGACTGGTAGAATAGAGATTATAGGTTCGTGTCCACAGTCCTCGTAGAACTGACACAGAGCTATACTGTTCTGTTTCGGGTGCAAGTCTGCAACCTAAAACAAGGAAATATCAATAATTATTATCAGATATCATTTCCTTGTGCCAACATTTGAACATAAGTTTGTCGGTGTGAGTTGTGACTTACCTCTGTCACGTGCACAATCACGAGTAGCTGTAGTGGGGGATTAGTCAGGTCATTGCCCCTCATTCAACACCAAAACTTTGAATAGTAATAAAGTCACCACACAGCATTTGTGCAACGATTTAATAGGTCTGTTACTGGTATTTGAAAGCTTGTAACTCAGTTATTTATTTTGGCAAACGTCGGCCATTGATTCTAAGATTTGCAAGTACAGTAATCTTTAAAAGGATTTTTAATAAGTGATCTTAACAACTTTTTCATAACAATATAATAAAGTTTTTTCTACCCACAACTATGGTCTACTTTGTAATATCAATGATGAATATCTCCCACAAATATACGTGGCATAATTGCTGATTATTTCTAATTGGTTAGTAAACTAATTACCAATGTTTTGTTACAGAACCCAAAATGAAGTTCCTGATAGTTGCAGTTATTGTTGGCATTGCTTTGGCAGAAGACTGTCTCGATCAGGCAGGAGACGCTGTGTGTGCCCAAATGGCAGCTTTTAAACAACCGAACGGTGACAGCGGCTGTGACAGTTCCTTCTCACAGCAGTACTGTGCCAAGTCTTGTGGCGCATGCTCACTAGGTCAGATAATTCTTATATTATAAATACTAGTAGTGTTGACAGTATTAAAAATATAGCAAATAATTTGAGCCTGAAGATGGCGTTGACGCTGAAAATTTGCCTACATTCCGGAATGTAGGCAAATATTCCTAACTTCCTGTTTCATTTGTCCTAGTCTCTTCCAAGTTCCAAGTTCCAACGGATATTATCAAACTATCAGTATTTCAATTATGAGACTAATAAACAGCAAACTATTTTTCATAATTAATTAATATCTAATAATATTTTCAGCTGTTTGTGAGGACAACCAAGGGATACCGTGTGCAGGATTTGTCGGAGCGATTGGTGGAGATTGCAGTAACAACAAATATGTAGCAATGGGATGCCCAAAGAGTTGTAATCTTTGTTAGAATAATCCAATTATTCAATTAATTGGGACCTGGAATAAATTTAATTTACTTTTTTGCCTATTGGATAGTTTCTTCTTTTTAATGGGAAAAAATCTTTTGATTTACTGCGGCTGTTTACTCTAAACTCAGTTGAATGTAGCATTACTTGTTTCCTCAAATTTTGTCTTGAAAACAATTGTGTCTAATTTGATTTTAAATTATCCAATGTACCAGTTGGGATTAAGTAAAGGGGTCAGCCCTTTAGTGGATCTAAATACATCCGACAATCTGAAATCTTATCCTGAAACTCATCACTCACAGGCATGGGCCATGGCATTTTACTAGCAATTATTTCAGATTAGGTTGACAGATGAAAATGTAGCTTTCAATGAATGCTGTATGCGTATAAGATTAGCAAAAGTATCAGATTAACTAATCAAAAATTGCTAGAAATACATATTATTATTATAATAATTGAATGTAGCCATCTAAATCATAAATATCTATAGCACCTTGTTCTAACCTTGTCAAGTATATCTGTCAAAGTGTCTTGAGTGTTGACGATGTTATCAGAGGAGCCAGCGAGAGCGTTTAATAGTCTTGCTAGCTCACTTCCATACTTTGCTGTATTTCTTGTGGCCATGCTTCTAAAGTATAAAGTAGTCAGCCACTGTTCGAATGACCTGATCAGTCAGTATTTAAATTCTCTGTGCTAGTTTAGGTTAGACTACAATAGGGCCATCTTAGGCCATCTTAGGGGGGCGCCAAATCGTCGTTTGAATGTGGGACAATTTGGAAAAACTTAACTACAGTAAGTAAGCATAACTGCGCGTTTTGCTCTAGAACACACTTTTTTAGAGATCTTACCGGCGTATCCTCTAAAATCATCTAATTTGTCTAATTTCAGGGAGGGGCGCCAAAAGGGGAGGGGCGCCAACAGGGGGGGGGGGGGGGGGCTTTTTCAGTGGGTCCGCCAACAGGCAACGTTTTGTCACTGCCTTTAAGCACAACAAAATGAAAGCTTATTTAGCAAAGTTATTTTCTATTAGTTAGAGCCCTCCTTAATTAAATGGTGCAATTATATTAATTGTAAAAGGCTATAGTGACCACCTACTACAGTGAAACGTCAATTGCCGGAATAAAATGCATTGTCTTGAAAGCTATTGCTCAACCCATTATTATTTTTCTATTGTTATATTCAGGCTGAATTATCTTTGCTCTTGGGCAATAATAATATACTTTATCTTTTTGGAGGCCTTAATATATTTAAATAAATATTTAAAACTGAAGGAGTTATTTCAATTTTAATGAAGTCATTTTGGCTAGTATCCCGAACCGAGATATTATGTGCAATTTTGTTCATGGAGGTCTTTTTACTTAGTATCCACTATTCAATAGATTTGATTGAAATAAATTTTCGTGCACATACAGAATGAATGGTTAATAATTTAATATATATGTAGACCAAGGTCTGTGCACGGGATGCTTCCTGGAAGAATCCAGTTCTTTTAGCGGGGCACCCTAGTCCTACCTAAAGCCATATTGAGATATAATAATCATATTCCCAGAGAAATAATCAGAAATCGAATACCAATCAAATAATATGATATATAGGAGTAGTAACCATATTGAGCTATATCTTTCATTGAGCTATATCTTTCACATAAAGTTAGTCTCATTTAAAAATATTGAAATTTGATCGAATTTTGGGAGAAAGCTTTCAAATTTGGTGCGTATGCCCAAATATAATGGGCATTGGTTTAAAGCTCATAATTCAGCCATTTTTTGACCAAACTGGATGTAAATTCATGTACTAGTCCAAAAACAGGCTTATCTTGCAAATCTAAACAAAGAATATAGTTCGAATAATTTTGGGTATATTAAAGTATATTAAAATGTAGGTTTTTTTCCTGATTTAGGGCAGGGATATACTTGAATATACTTTAATATGGTCTGGTCAGCCCCCTGCCCCCCCCCCCCCCCCCTAGGCCCTAATTATTGCACACCTGTACCTTAGTCCTTACCAACGCATTAACAATCTTTGGACCAGGTAGTGATTCCAATAGGGGGTCCCCTATTAGATCCCCAAACTGCAGACTCCGATCCTATCTTACTATATATAAAGCGAGACGATATATATATATATATATATCTGTGCCATTTTACTGACACCACGGCATCAACTTTAACGCGACTTTCCGCATAAACCATAAAAGATATGTGTGTAATCAGTGTAGCTTGTGTTGCAAATATCGAGCTCTCTTATCTTTTGTAAATTTGCAATAAGTTCAGTTTGCTGCTACCGTTTACCTTTGCGTGTGTACTTGTACATTACTATACAAGTACACTATGGGGGATGACCCAACTTTGACCCGATCCCAGGAGTTGATTAAGGATTTCAACTATGATCAACAGGAAGATGTGGAAGGCTGTGTTGCACGCTGGTCCGATCAGTTAGAAAAAGACCTGCATATGGACTACCGTGAAATTGACTTCGAAAGTCGTGAAAAGATCAAGACTAAGGATAAAACGACTCTGTCTGGCTGGATTGTGGATGCAGTGGACCTTGTTCGTCGGCAGAGTAGTCAGATGTATCTCTTGAAGGAGATCATCGAGTGCTTCAAGACGGAAGCACTAGCAGACAAAGAAAAGGTGATCAGACTGCAGGGCCAGCTGCTGATGCAGAAGGACGAACAACTACAGTTGCTTAAGACGTCTGTTGAGGAGACAGTCCAAACAACGGTGGAGTCAGGGATTCAGAACTATAGTGCAGCTGTTCAACAGAACAGTGCAAGTGGTACGGTCTGCAACAGTAAAATCCTGAAGAAGGTGATGAAGAGTGTGGCTGCAGAGGAGGACAGGAGCAAGAACCTGATCGTGTTTGGGCTGAAAGAAGAGGAGGAAGAACAGCTTCCAGCGCTAGTTACCGCAGTTTTGGAGGAGATCGGGGAGAAACCTCACTTCGAAGCGACTAGAGTCGGTTGGAAGAGGCCAGGTAGTACGGCTATCCGACCAGTCAAGATCACCGTCCCAAGCTCAACAGCGGTTCATCAGATTCTGATGAAAACAGGGAGACTGAGGGAGACGCACAAAGATGTATGGATATGTCCAGACAGATCCAGCGAAGAACGAGCAACAAGGAAGCATCTGGTCACTGACCTGAAGAAGAAGAGGGCGGAACAGACTCATCTCGACCACTACATCCGGTACGGGAAGGTATGTAGCCGTGATAAGAAGTCATCATGAGTTACACTCTCGGACACTGATCAGTATATGAAGGAGTGATGATTATTTTAAGAATTTTCAGACGTTATCTGTATTTAAGAGACAACTATGTATTTTGAATATTTTATTATTTGATTGTTTCACACTTTTCATATTTCATAATTTTATTACTAGGTGGAGGTGATGTTATTGAGACTTTGGGCGGCCATAAAACTCCTGTTTTGAAAGTTGTCCTCTGCACTTGTTTCACTGACCCACGCTTTATAGCATTTATACATTTCGGCCCATTTTATATGTTTGTTCGACTTGCTGTACATTTGTATATTTGCTATTTTGTAAAAGTTTCAAATCAAAAAATCATACAACTGGAACTTTTTTGGCTGGGTCAAATGCTTCAATGGCCTTCAAATCAGCATGAAAAAATAAAAAATTGGTCAAGGAATAATGATTTTAGAGCCGAAAATTTGGACCCCCAAGTGGTGTCAAAAACGCCAATTTAATAGGTAATAATTATTTTAGTATTTTGAGTCTTGACACCGTTTAGGGTTATATTATACGGGTTCCTGCTAGTTATTATAATGGGTTGAGTCGGGAAGCCCTCCCTACTTATTTGTCAGGCTGACCCACCTGACAACCACAATACAAGATCAGCCAAAATTTAAAACATAATTACCCCAAAAATTAGAATGGCTGACTTTACCATTCAAGTGTGATGTGTTTACGGGGAAAGCTTAGACGTGCACTATTAAATAATCAACATAGCCACGCCCTGCTTGATTGGACCATAAAAGATTTTGACTGCAACAATATTGTCTTCCAAATATCACTACTTGCTGGCCACACACATCTGTATGAAATTCCCCTAGTCTAGTGTTTTCCAAGTCTTGTCCTGTGAGTAAAGTATGCGTGAGAAAGGTATTAATAAAATGTATATTTTTGAATTTTTAAGATTTAATTTGAGAATGAAGTATACAGAAATTTTTAATTAGCACTGTATAGTTTAAGATAATTATAGCTAATATTATAACCATTGATACAAAGGCCATAATTTTTCACCAGCTCTCCAATATCCATCTTGAAGTTTCATTTTATATCATCAAACTACACAATATAAACTTAAGCATACTTTATAGTGTAGACTTTCTGTCACAACAAGACTACAACCCATAGTAAAAATATAAACAGAACCCCTAATGTCTGCTAACAATTTTCTTTTGATCCTAATATGAGCCTTTTCTCTAAAAACTCAACTGAACTAGCGTTTTGGTGTGTGCAAAAGCTTTCAGGCACGCACATTCCTTGCCCCATTAGTTTCAAAATCAAACTAACAGTCAAGGACAAAAAATCATACACCAAATGAGCATTATATTTTTATAAACTGTTTTACATCATTTTAATCTGTAAAATTTGCTATAAATAAAATTTCTTGTTTCATTGAAACTTTCTTGTTTCATTGGATACAGTCGTACTCAATTTACAACCTGGTTATCCTAGTTATATGTAGTTATTAGTGTAATAGTAAAGTACATATCAAAATTGCAGTAACATCTAATCGTATCTCTCTCAGCAAAGAGAATGGACAAACCATCTAAAACACATCATCAACAGCGGATGGAAAAATATCAACAGTTACTGAACGAGACCTACCAGTTGAAATAAAGCTATGAGAAATCGTTTAATCATATTTAACACTGAAAGAACTATTAGATGTTCAAACTACACAGGGGGGGGGGGGGCAAAAGTCAGTACCCATTGCATACGTTGGCCTTAATAGCTCAATCACTGAGTGCGCAATTGAAATAATTCTTTCTGATATGACTTACTACTATCACTGGTTCGAGGAATTTGTCAAATCGAAAAAAATTTGTGTTCATTTTTTTCAAATGAAGGTTCATTTTCGCATTTATTTGATAGTTTGGATAGTCGGATCGAGCCAAATTTTATTGAATGGTATTTGGTCATTTAAATTACGTTTGTTCTAAAAAAATGAGAGTTCTAGCTTCTAAGATGACCGAGATATGAAGCATAACGAGTTTGTTCATTATGTGTGATCAGGTGATTGGGTTGAGGCTAGATCTGCATTATGGGAATCGTGCAGAGAGCTCAATTACGTTGTCGTGATTGGGTAATCATTGAGTACCCAATCAATTTTGCTAATGAGATAAACAAATTGCTTGATAACTTCGTCAATTTAAATCCGTTTTGCATGATTATATTCTGGATTAAATGACCTATTGCAATATGCTTCAACGGAGTCTCTAACATGTTCACAAACACAATGTTGTGCTTTGTAGCAATTAACTGTGTGTTGATACTGTGCGGCTGAGGCGTCCAAACGAGGATTGGACTCCTCACAGCATGATTTCACGAAGATCATGTGTGCGCTTACATGATGTATGAGTTACAATCGAACATTTGAGTAAAATAACAAGCTTTAGAGAGAGAGAAACAAATTTGAATTTTGATCTTTATTACAGATTAAACATATCATATATAACCATAAAGCCGCGCGTCGGCTGATTGCCTCAAACTTGGATTGGTAGTAATTTCAGTTTACAGAAGCTGAAGGACGGCAGCTCAAAAGCCCCAGTGAACCATCGGAAAGATCAAGGACTCGAGTGCCAATAGTGGCTTTTTCGAATCCATTTTCGCCGATTTGCTGTGGCCCAGATGAGCCGCGCCCTGCTGCTTAACGGCACACATGATGGTTTTTGTTTAAATACTTATTTAAATTTAAGCGATAATTCATTTTATTTGGTGGTTTACAGTTTTTGAATCATGTTCATCATTTATTTTTCGTTCAGTTATCACGTGTTTACAATTCAGTCATACCATGCATAGTCAACATTGTTGAGGCAACCAGCTTCCACAGTTCAATAATTGGAGACCGAAAATATAAATTGATCGAAATTTACAATTCATCGTTATCAAATATAGTCAATAATATTCTTGATTCCATTTAGTACATAATAAGTTGGTTTTATTTTGATACATGTTTCGTATCCAAATATCAGAGATATTATGGATACACCATGAAGGAACACCTCTGCGCGGCGTAAGTAAATTTACAAGTTCGCGCGAAAAATTGTCTTATTTTCCTGGCGCTTTGTTCTCGCGCCGGGAGTGAATCACTAATTAGCTAACTACTTAACTAGCATAAACTACAATCTAGATCTACAATACGAAGTAAGAGTTACCACGTTACTCTTTTATTTCTCCGTTAAGCCTACAATTCTAATAACTAACAATGGAGTATGAGGTCAATTAAATGTCCATAGATATGGATTATAGAAATTATATTAAACACATAATTGAACAGCATGAGACAAGTGGAAAACAAACAAACGAATAGATTTCAAGCTCGTAAAGGATCGTTGCTGGATATTGGAGATTTCAAAAGTGTAGTCCGACAGTCAAAGATCTCTTGTCTAACTTTAGTGCGTATCGAACTTGAGTCCAGATAGAGCACTTTAGTTCGACAGAGTCGAACCTCAGGGTTTGTCGAACTACAGTAAGTGACGAACTAGAGTGCGTGTCGAACTTGAGTACGTGTACCGAATTTACCATGGTAAAAACATCTTCACACCGTAAAATGGGCAAAAGCTACAATAACGGTTCCTCCGACATTGTTTACAGCGGGCAATATCCTTTATTTCATTCAATTCTTCTGAAGTGTTCATGACCAAATTACGGTCTTTAGGATCGTCCATTAATAATTTAAGGAGGCTTTTGCCGGGACAACCTATACACCCTTTTAATTTTGACAGGGCAGCTCAGAAGTAGATGGTTCTAAAACAAAACATAAATAAATCTAATCCCTTTAAAATAAATATGCTACCATCTAGCTTACTCATAGAACACAACTCGGAATGAGCTTTTATACTTCATATTCAAATCAAGCGGTAAGTAAATATTGATAATATAACTAACTCTACTGCATTATAATCCACCTTGCGTGGCTGAGAGGATCAATTCGTTCTCTCGACAGTTCAGGACTCAGAACCCCTTTTTTTTAATGGCAGGTCTATCCTGTGAAGGCACCAAATAAATCTTTGCAATTCCCATCCAAAATTCTTCTCTAAGAGGGCTATAATCCCATTGTGACGTCCGGTGTTGACGTTAGTGGCGTAACAGCCACAAGATCTTAGTGGCGAGTTGTCGAATGTCGATCCTAAGCTCATCACAATGCTGCATCTTTTCTCCCGTCAAGGTAGAGCGACTCCACTTTCAGATTTCGAAGGTCTTCTAACTCATTCTCTTTAGATCGCTGCACTATCTTTGGATTTCTTCAGTCTCCTGAAATATATTATGTCACAATAGATCATTAGATGATACGTAAAGATACTGTACAGGCAATCCATGATTGTTGATTTGTTTGCATACCCAAAAATATTTCTTTTATATTAATAGCTTATAAAAACCCCAACATTAGGATGTATTTGAAAAGTAACTTAAAACGACATGCAGAGCGACCAATAACGCCTGAATCAATGCTTGGTAGCACAAACCGGAGGTTAAAAATGAATATTTGACCACATGGTGACATGGTTGTTGCATGGGTCACTTGCAAGTTCATATATCACATACTTGGTTTTACATTTCGGAAAGCAGCGTGGGTTTCAGAGTTCCGACTCCACTTGAGGATATGCTCCTGATAGCGTAATCCAGTTTCTTTATATTTGGGATAATCTCCGAAACAGAAACCATATCCCCCTCCGCCGCTTTTGTGGTGATGTAGAATGGCTTCAGTACCGCAATAGCTTTGGTCAGAAGATCCCAATCGTGAGGAGTCATCTGCAAAATTCAGTTGATCAATACTTAGCCTGTACATTGAGAAGTGAGCTAGGAATTAGGAAGTCCAGCGGACAAGAATTTGTTCCAGTTACATTCCAGGGACATTGATTCTCTAAACTTGATGTTAACTAGTGCTACTCAGAAAATGAGAGATGAGTCAAAAGAGCTGCATGTAAACTGACCTGTTGAGATGCAGACAACGATAACTCTGCATTTTGAGCGGTGATTGTTATTGCAGATTTGTATTTTGAAAGGCCTGGAACATCATGTAATAACTGTTCCATCTCGTGTCCACTGCAACTGGTCTGATAAGAGTTGCCTCTACTGCTTGATTTTCATTCAGTAGACGTTTAACTGCATGTGCGGGATAGTTTAACATATGATAGTTAAGAAATGATAAACGCAAGTCGTAACAATGATAGTTTTGCCAAGATTATGTCACTCAACGAACATGTACCTACGGCAACATTTTAATCAAACGTTATTAATGTGTACATTTCAGTAAGAAAATATTTTGAATCAGCCGTTATTATCAGATTAAGTATGTGACAATGAAATCATCAAACAGAAAACCTAAGGTAAATGTAGTGATTCTCACCTGCAGGGGTTCTAAACTCCTTGATAAGACTCTTGATCTTTTTGATAAGCCGGTTAACTCCACTTTGAGAAAAACAGAATTCTTTACGATGAGATTCAGTAGATGGAGAAAACAGGATCCAGGCGGACAAACCCTTTTTCATGTTCGAAGCAGTGTAGCTGATAACGCAGTGAAGTTTCTCTTCGGACAGACCCCATGCCTGCAGTACAAATGACACATTGTTTTTTAACGAGTCACGTAATAATTTGTAATTAGAAACTATGTGGGCAGCTAACGGTTAATATTTTCTACTATCAAAAAGCTAAGCGCACTCTGATGAACTCGAAATGAGCATGTATTTCGAATTTCACAATCTATATGGCATTGGCAGTCCTGAGTTCTGAGTTTGAACTTTGATCATGGGGTTAGAAATGACACAAATTAGATATATATATGAGCTAAATTATTCAGATTTAACGATAGAACTTACCGGTATGTGCTCGGTTATAGGGAAGACATCTCAGTACAATAACTTTTCTTCGAAGTTTGTAGTTACGAAGTGTATTATGACCCCCAAATAGGAATCAAGCGCTTTTGGCAACCAAACATCACAGCTCAGACTGTAATCAGCTCCTTTCAGTCAATAAATTTCTTCAGTTTAAACTGTACTCTATTATATAATTCAGGAAACAGTTTTGTGCGCACCACCTTCTCTGAGGGTATGTCAAACTTCTTGTTCAAACCTGAATGAGCCGGAAGTCAGATGATCTTAATTTATCTGTAAATGATTATCCAACAAATTATTGTCAATCTGCTGCTAATTTACTTAATAGCAATCAATTTTATCATCACAAAGAACTCAATTGGAATTGTAATCTGGAGTCATCACAGCTCGAGCCTAGAAAAGTTGTTTTGTTATTGAGCTAAGTTATTAAAAACGTCCCAAATGAATCTTACCGTCAACAAACTGTTGAAAATGTTCATTCTCAACAGTCGTGTAGGGAGCATCTGATCAATAATCCATTTCAGGAGCAACTTTTTAGATCTTTTTGACGTTCATCAGTCTAGTAACAGTGGCGCCGCTCCAGACTGCCCCCAGTGTGGGCTGATTAGATGTTGTCAGTTGATACATCGATCTCTGCTCAGCTTCGACTTCATCAGACTTTTGTCTCTTGAGTCTTGACCCTCTGTGATTCACGTATTGCAGTTGCTTCCTTGTGTTTAGAAGGGTGCTTATGTTTCAAATGATCCCATAAAATGGTTACCTGGATAAGCTTTATTTGGTAATTTTGATAGTCATATCGATTGTTCATAGTTGCTGGTTCCTTTCCAGCTAGAGTCCACGATTGACTGCACATTAGTGACCGTTATAAAAATATTGTGGCTAAAGGTTGCTAAATCGTTATAAATATAGCTCAAAATTATTTTCTAGAAAACAAAAGTATTATACCTGGAAATCCTTGGCCTGGTTTTCCCAGTCTGATAGAAGCCAAGCACTCCAAATATGGACTTCATCCAGGATCTGGCACAGTAAAGAATGTCCACACACCGGAAACATTCCTCTTGGATTGAGACATCCTAGCCTAAGGCATGTGACAAGCACCTGCAGCAAAGCACAGATTAGATTAGATTAAGAATAATGACATAAACATCATCACTAGTTTTAAACATTCTTTCTGATTTCCTCATTATCAGAACTGTGAACATTTCACAGCCTTCGTCATTAAAAAACAAACAAATTCTATAACTAACATAATTGTCATAATTTATTTAGAGAGTTAATACAGAGAATTAATACTGAGTGGGAGAGTAACTACTGAGGGAAATGTAGAATAACACTTCTGAAGACAGAGAGTTAATACTGAGTGGGAGAATAACTACTGAGAGAAATGTAGAGTTACACTGATGAAGACAGAGATTTGATACTCTTGCATGTTTATTATCGGTTTCGCATCAATGAGGCAGAAGGAAGTCACAGACGAAACGTATGCATTCAGCATTGCACAACTTGCAATGCACCTATTATGTTGGTAACCGTTGATGCTGTCTGCCAATTCATCACAGCAGATGAAAAAGCACTCGAAACAACGACCATGTAGCTCTTTCAAATTCAAGCTGTATAACTATAGTCTATAATGCATATTATAATATAGTCTATAATGCATATTATAATATGAATATTATAATATGATCTACTGATGCAGGCGAAGCTAGGTCAGGAACCCAGCAATGTGTACGACGAAACCAGAAACAGGTAACAAAAGATCTCTGAATTCTCTGGTCCATTATTCAGTTCTGATGTTTCACACACATACCTAAAATGAAGTTAAAAAGAGAAAATTTGGAGTTGCTAAAAAATAGCAAAAAAACAAATACATCTAAGTTGAGGTCAAACACAATGAAAAGTTTTCCAATATGAAATTAATAGAAACATCTCCATCGGGAGTTTTTTAGAGGGTGAGACCTTTTTTAAATAAATTCACTCTCTAAAACAGAATTGCATATAATACTGCATAGACTCCACTCTCCATAGAGTTCACTAGTATTTAATATTAGCCTGTACTGGCTCAATAAAATGTGACCTCCAGATCAGTAAAATTAGGGGTGCTGGAAGAGCTGCATAGAGTCCACTAGTATTTAATATTAGCCTGTACTGGCTCAATAAAATGTGACCTCCAGATCAGTAAAATTAGGGGTGCTGGAAGAGCTGCATAGAGTCCACTAGTATTTAATATTAGCCTGTACTGGCTCAATAAAATGTGACCTCCAGATCAGTAAAATTAGGGGTGCTGGAAGAGCTGCATAGAGTCCACTAGTATTTAATATTAGCCTGTACTGGCTCAATAAAATGTGACCTCCAGATCAGTAAATTTATGGGTGCTGGAAGAGCTGCATAGAGTCCACTAGTATTTAATATTAGCCTGTACTGGCTCAATAAAATGTGACCTCCAGATCAGTAAAATTAGGGGTGCTGGACGAGCTGCATAGAGTCCACTAGTATTTAATATTAGCCTGTACTGGCTCAATAAAATGTGACCTCCAGATCAGTAAAATTAGGGGTGCTGGAGAGCTGCATAGAGTCCACTAGTATTTAATATTAGCCTGTACTGGCTCAATAAAATGTGACCTCCAGATCAGTAAAATTAGGGGTGCTGGGAGAGCTGCATAGAGTCCACTGATATTTAATATTAGCCTGTACTGGCTCAATAAAATGTGACCTCCAGATCAGTAAAATTAGGGGTGCTGGAAGAGCTGCATAGAGTCCACTAGTATTTAATATTAGCCTGTACTGGCTCAATAAAATGTGACCTCCAGATCAGTAAAATTAGGGGTGCTGGACGAGCTGCATAGAGTCCACTAGTATTTAATATTAGCCTGTACTGGCTCAATAAAATGTGACCTCCAGATCAGTAAAATTAGGGGTGCTGGACGAGCTGCATAGAGTCCACTAGTATTTAATATTAGCCTGTACTGGCTCAATAAAATGTGACCTCCAGATCAGTAAATTTAGGGGTGCTGGGAGAGCTGCATAGAGTCCACTAGTATTTAATATTAGCCTGTACTGGCTCAATAAAATGTGACCTCCAGATCAGTAAAATTAAGGGTGCTGGAAGAGCTGCATAGAGTCCACTAGTATTTAATATTAGCCTGTACTGGCTCAATAAAATGTGACCTCCAGATCAGTAAAATTAGGGGTGCTGGAAGAGCTGCATAGAGTCCACTAGTATTTAATATTAGCCTGTACTGGCTCAATAAAATGTGACCTCCAGATCAGTAAATTTAGGGGTGCTGGAAGAGCTGCATAGAGTCCACTAGTATTTAATATTAGCCTGTACTGGCCCAATAAAATGTGACCTCCAGATCAGTAAAATTAGGGGTGCTGGACGAGCTGCATAGAGTCCACTAGTATTTAATATTAGCCTGTACTGGCTCAATAAAATGTGACCTCCAGATCTGTTAAATTAAGGGTGCTGGAAGAGCTGCATAGAGTCCACTAGTATTTAATATATTAGCCTGTACTGGTTCAATAAAATGTGACCTCCAGATCAGTAAAATTAGGGGTGCTGGAAGAGCTGCATAGAGTCCACTAGTATTTAATATTAGCCTGTACTGGCTCAATAAAATGTGACCTCCAGATCAGTAAATTTAGGGGTGCTGGGAGGGCTGCATAGAGTCCACTAGTATTTAATATTAGCCTGTACTGGCTCAATAAAATGTGACCTCCAGATCAGTAAAATTAGGGGTGCTGGAAGAGCTGCATAGAGTCCACTAGTATTTAATATTAGCCTGTACTGGCTCAATAAAATGTGACCTCCAGATCAGTAAATTTAGGGGTGCTGGGAGAGCTGCATAGAGTCCACTAGTATTTAATATTAGCCTGTACTGGCTCAATAAAATGTGACCTCCAGATCAGTAAATTTAGGGGTGCTGGAAGAGCTGCATAGAGTCCACTAGTATTTAATATTAGCCTGTACTGGCTCAATAAAATGTGACCTCCAGATCAGTAAATTTAGGGGTGCTGGGAGAGCTGCATAGAGTCCACTAGTATTTAATATTAGCCTGTACTGGCTCAATAAAATGTGACCTCCAGATCAGTAAATTTAGGGGTGCTGGGAGAGCTGCATAGAGTCCACTAGTATTTAATATTAGCCTGTACTGGCTCAATAAAATGTGACCTCCAGATCAGTAAAATTAGGGGTGCTGGAAGAGCTGCATAGAGTCCACTAGTATTTAATATTAGCCTGTACTGGCTCAATAAAATGTGACCTCCAGATCAGTAAAATTAAGGGTGCTGGAAGAGCTGCATAGAGTCCACTAGTATTTAATATTAGCCTGTACTGGCCCAATAAAATGTGACCTCCAGATCAGTAAAATTAGGGGTGCTGGAAGAGCTGCATAGAGTCCACTAGTATTTAATATTAGCCTGTACTGGCTCAATAAAATGTGACCTCCAGATCAGTTAAATTAGGGGTGCTGGAAGAGCTGCATAGAGTCCACTAGTATTTAATATTAGCCTGTACTGGCTCAATAAAATGTGACCTCCAGATCAGTAAAATTAAGGGTGCTGGAAGAGCTGCATAGAGTCCACTAGTTTTTAATATTAGCCTGTACTGGCTCAATAAAATGTGACCTCCAGATCAGTAAAATTAGGGGTGCTGGGAGAGCTGCATAGAATCCACTAGTATTTAATATTAGCCTGCCGAGCTGCATAGAGTCCACGAGTATTTAATATTAGCCTGTACTGGCTCAATAAAATGTGACCTCCAGATCAGTAAAATTAGGGGTGCTGGGAGAGCTGCATAGAGTCCACTAGTATTTAATATTAGCCTGTACTGGCTCAATAAAATGTGACCTCCAGATCAGTAAAATTAAGGGTGCTGGAAGAGCTGCATAGAGTCCACTAGTATTTAATATTAGCCTGTACTGGCTCAATAAAATGTGACCTCCAGATCAGTAAAATTAGGGGTGCTGGGAGAGCTGCATAGAATCCACTAGTATTTAATATTAGCCTGCCGAGCTGCATAGAGTCCACTAGTATTTAATATTAGCCTGTACTGGCTCAATAAAATGTGACCTCCAGATCAGTAAAATTAAGGGTGCTGGAAGAGCTGCATAGAGTCCACTAGTATTTAATATTAGCCTGTACTGGCTCAATAAAATGTGACCTCCAGATCAGTAAAATTAAGGGTTCTGGAAGAGCTGCATAGAGTCCACTAGTATTTAATATTAGCCTGTACTGGCTCAATAAAATGTGACCTCCAGATCAGTAAAATTAAGGGTGCTGGAAGAGCTGCATAGAGTCCACTAGTATTTAATATTAGCCTGTACTGGCTCAATAAAATGTGACCTCCAGATCAGTAAAATTAAGGGTGCTGGAAGAGCTGCATAGAGTCCACTAGTATTTAATATTAGCCTGTACTGGCTCAATAAAATGTGACCTCCAGATCAGTAAAATTAAGGGTGCTGGAAGAGCTGCATAGAGTCCACTAGTATTTAATATTAGCCTGTACTGGCTCAATAAAATGTGACCTCCAGATCAGTAAAATTAAGGGTGCTGGAAGAGCTGCATAGAGTCCACTAGTTTTTAATATTAGCCTGTACTGGCTCAATAAAATGTGACCTCCAGATCAGTAAAATTAAGGGTGCTGGAAGAGCTGCATAGAGTCCACTAGTTTTTAATATTAGCCTGTACTGGCTCAATAAAATGTGACCTCCAGATCAGTAAAATTAAGGGTTCTGGAAGAGCTGCATAGAGTCCACTAGTATTTAATATTAGCCTGTACTGGCTCAATAAAATGTGACCTCCAGATCAGTAAAATTAAGGGTGCTGGAAGAGCTGCATAGAGTCCACTAGTATTTAATATTAGCCTGTACTGGCTCAATAAAATGTGACCTCCAGATCAGTAAAATTAAGGGTTCTGGAAGAGCTGCATTGAGTCCACTAGTATTTAATATTAGCCTGTACTGGCTCAATAAAATGTGACCTCCAGATCAGTAAAATTAAGGGTTCTGGAAGAGCTGCATAGAGTCCACTAGTATTTAATATTAGCCTGTACTGGCTCAATAAAATGTGACCTCCAGATCAGTAAAATTAAGGGTGCTGGAAGAGCTGCATAGAGTCCACTAGTATTTAATATTAGCCTGTACTGGCTCAATAAAATGTGACCTCCAGATCAGTAAAATTAAGGGTGCTGGAAGAGCTGCATAGAGTCCACTAGTATTTAATATTAGCCTGTACTGGCTCAATAAAATGTGACCTCCAGATCAGTAAAATTAGGGGTGCTGGAAGAGCTGCATAGAGTCCACTAGTATTTAATATTAGCCTGCCGAGCTGCATAGAGTTCACTAGTATTTAATATTAGCCTGTACTGGCTCAATAAAATGTGACCTCCAGATCAGTAAAATTAAGGGTGCTGGAAGAGCTGCATAGAGTCCACTAGTATTTAATATTAGCCTGTACTGGCTCAATAAAATGTGACCTCCAGATCAGTAAAATTAGGGGTGCTGGAAGAGCTGCATAGAGTCCACTAGTATTTAATATTAGCCTGTACTGGCTCAATAAAATGTGACCTCCAGATCAGTAAAATTAGGGGTGCTGGGAGGGCTGCATAGAGTCCACTAGTATTTAATATTAGCCTGTACTGGCTCAATAAAATGTGACCTCCAGATCAGTAAAATTAGGGGTGCTGGAAGAGCTGCATAGAGTCCACTAGTATTTAATATTAGCCTGTACTGGCTCAATAAAATGTGACCTCCAGATCAGTAAATTTAGGGGTGCTGGGAGGGCTGCATAGAGTCCACTAGTATTTAATATTAGCCTGTACTGGCTCAATAAAATGTGACCTCCAGATCAGTAAAATTAGGGGTGCTGGACGAGCTGCATAGAGTCCACTAGTATTTAATATTAGCCTGTACTGGCTCAATAAAATGTGACCTCCAGATCAGTAAATTTAGGGGTGCTGGGAGGGCTGCATAGAGTCCACTAGTATTTAATATTAGCCTGTACTGGCTCAATAAAATGTGACCTCCAGATCAGTAAAATTAGGGGTGCTGGAAGAGCTGCATAGAGTCCACTAGTATTTAATATTAGCCTGTACTGGCTCAATAAAATGTGACCTCCAGATCAGTAAATTTAGGGGTGCTGGGAGAGCTGCATAGAGTCCACTAGTATTTAATATTAGCCTGTACTGGCTCAATAAAATGTGACCTCCAGATCAGTAAAATTAAGGGTGCTGGAAGAGCTGCATAGAGTCCACTAGTATTTAATATTAGCCTGTACTGGCTCAATAAAATGTGACCTCCAGATCAGTAAAATTAAGGGTGCTGGAAGAGCTGCATAGAGTCCACTAGTATTTAATATTAGCCTGTACTGGCTCAATAAAATGTGACCTCCAGATCAGTAAAATTAGGGGTGCTGGAAGAGCTGCATAGAGTCCACTAGTATTTAATATTAGCCCCCAAAAAGCGGTCCCGATCGAGCCTTGGCTTTAACGAGATGGAAGCAACCAGAGAGATGGTTAGATGTATAAATTTTGGGATTGAAGTGGTTTGCAATAGCCAGAGAGATGTTAAACAAATTGAACAACAGGTTGTACAAAAAAGCATGCGTAAAGAGTTATCGCTATCGAGTGATAAAAAAGGACAAAGGAGAAAGCATAGATATGATCTTATGCAGCTAGACGCCAGCTAGCTCATCGCGGTGTCACATGACTTTAATACCACGATATCATTGGTCATCTATATATCCAATGCGAAATATAAATATAGCGCGTTTTTCATGAATTAGTAGCGCCGTACAAAAATTAAGCAGTTTGGAACAAAATTACAAGTTTTCAGTTTACAGAAATATTGAAACATTTCAATTTTTGTTTGCATGAAGGTTCTAATGACTTAATATAGTCGTTTAGATAATAAAAATACTACAAAGATACCAAGTAAACTCACAAATATTGCAACTTGGTTAAAAACAATGCATTTAACTGTTTTGGTGGCGCGCGCGCGCGATCTCAGTCAATTACTCCCATATTTGGTCAAATAGGATAATAGGGACGCAGAATATGCGTCCCTCTAAAAAGTCCGATTCCCTTTATGGTATGCCCCTTTTTCCGCCTTCGGCGGCGCGCGCTTCGCGCGCGAAAAGTGGCATGCAACGTATGTCAAGTTTTATTCTCTTGCAACACTACTGCACAACAAAAACTGCGCCTGTCCACCAGCAACAGCGCAGTCATAGGTGTGCAGCCAAAGCTAGGCCACACACCCATGGCCGCGCCGGTTAAACAACTCTATATTCAATCGTTATATTAGGAAATTTTAGTTAATTCTTTGATCACTCTTCAGTGCCGGTGGGCAGGCGCCCCGCATAGTTGGCTTTCCAAATTTACAGTCTCAAGAAAGCCGAAACGGTAATCGAGTCCCGGAGCAGAACACACATTTAAAAATTGAAAAATTAAAATAAAAATAAAAAATTAGAAATTAAAAATTAAAAATTACATGACTACGAGAGTCCAGACAGGCGACAACCACACAAACCGGACGAAGAGAGGACCCACTGCTGAATTAGACATATAATGAATTGTTGAAAACATAATGATTCCTACACTAATATGATCTTGAGGCATGCCCTGCATGTACTGTGCGAGTACATTGTAAATAATATCTGATAAGATGGGCCAAAAACAGCGCGCAAAATGCGCGGCGTGACCGCCGAAATTTTATACTTTAGACATTAACATTTCAATCGGCTTTAGCGCTCAGCATATCTTCATTGAGTAGACATTAGAATTTCAGTTCGTTGGAATCGAAGTTCAGTTCACACCAATCTATTTCGTCGTACCTGGACTGCATGCCGAGTAACTCCTTTTTTATTGTGGATTTTACAAGGTTCGTTGATGTAGAGAAGTTGATATTGCTAGCAGTGTTTCTACAATCGTTCCACATTTTTGTCGATTGATATATGAAGGAGGTGGATGGGGTTGGAGTGATGAATCGATCAGCACGTCTTGATGATCTGTGAAATAGATTTAGGAGTGGGACTGGGGATTCTAATTTATTGATTTTGAACATTTCCAATAAACATGTGTGTTTGAACAAACTGTGTATGGTTAGTAAACCATTTTTCTTAAATAGCGGTTTTGTGTGCTGTTTTTCATAGAAGTCGCTTCCTAATTTTTGCTTGTCTTTACTTTGTGTTCTAGCACAAGTTCTAAACTTTTCTAAGTACGCCTCTCGGTTACCAAATAGTATTCTAACACATTTCTTCTGAGTGATAAATATTGGTTCAAGCCTGTTGTTACTAAGGCCACCCCATACTGATATCCCAAATCACAAGTGTGATTCAAATAGTGTGTAGTACAGTTCTTTGTAGAGTTTTTCTGGAATAATGTGCCGTATTCTACAAATTTTCCCACTTTCACATTTCAGCTTTGTGTTGAGCGACCGTAAAGTAGTGGATGACCTTGCTGTACGGCAAGTTAAACAAGGATCTGAAACTACTAGGTTCCGTACAGACTCAACTCTGCACCCGTGTCAATATGTTCATTATATGCAAGCCTCTTGATTTATAATCACCGAGTCTAGTAATTGTTTAAGAGAGTTCTCTGGCAGTTACGAAACTCGAGAGACTGTGGGATACTGAAGGGAAAGGAAGCAGTTCTAACGAGCTCTTCTCAAACACAAGGATATATCTTGTGAACTCGGCTAGTATATATGAAACATTTGTCATGGAGTTGTAGAGGGAGTTATGTGCCTCGCCGGGCTAAAGTAGTGGATGACCTTGCTGTACGGCAAGTTAAACAAGGATCTGAAACTACTAGGTTCCGTACAGACTCAACTCTGCACCCGTGTCAATATGTTCATTATATGCAAGCCTCTTGATTTATAATCACCGAGTCTAGTAATTGTTTAAGAGAGTTCTCTGGCAGTTACGAAACTCGAGAGACTGTGGGATACTGAAGGGAAAGGAAGCAGTTCTAACGAGCTCTTCTCAAACACAAGGATATATCTTGTGAACTCGGCTAGTATATATGAAACATTTGTCATGGAGTTGTAGAGGGAGTTATGTGCCTCGCCGGGCTAAAGTAGTGGATGACCTTGCTGTACGGCAAGTTAAACAAGGATCTGAAACTACTAGGTTCCGTACCCGTGTCAATATGTTCATTATATGCAAGCCTCTTGATTTATATGAGCATCCCATTTAAGCTGATCATCAATAATAACACCAAGAAACTTCACCTTTTTGACTTGCTTTATTACTACATTGTTTAGAGTAAGTACGTGTTCTTCTTCATTATGTTCCACCTTGCTTTTTCTATTCGTTGGTTTAAAGTGAATGTAACAGCATTTCTTAATGTTAATATGCAGGAGATTACATTTCATATACAGTTGTACCAGTTTGAGAATTTGGTTTGCTCGTTCATATAACTTTATCTTACATTCATCCGCGACAAATATATTTGTATCGTCAGCAAATAGAATGAACTTGCCTAGTTCAGTTGCCCTATATAGGTCGTTGATATAAATAATAAATAGTAACGGACCAAGACAAGATCCCTGGGGTACTCCAAAGAGAACTGGAAGCTTGTCAGACTCTTCTCCTAGGACCGAGACGTATTGATATCTATTAGAGAGATAACTAGCAATGAGTTTGTTGGCATTGCCTCGAATTCCGTAATTATCTAGCTTACTCAGTAATTTGTCAGCTGAGATGGTATCGAATGCTTTGCTTAGATCAATGAATATTCCGAGCACGTGCTGCTTTTTATTAAGGCATGATTCTATATAATTCACTGAGAAATTCAGGGCATGACTTGTAGAGTGATTTGTACGGAATCCATACTGATTTTCATAGATCATATTTTGTGACTGGAAAAAGCTGTATAGCCTACTATATATAATTTTCTCGAATAACTTACCAAATACGGCTAAGGTAGAGACTGGTCTATAGTTTTCAAGTAATTCTTCATTTTCTTTCTTGTATATGGGACTGATCCTGCCAATCTTTAAATCGTCCGGGAATATTCCCTCCTTCAAACATTCATTGTATAGTACAGATAATAGGGGGGCGATAATTCTGGATGACGCTTTTACAACATGTATTGGGATATCAGACGATTTGCCATTTTTCAATTCTGATATTATTTTACATACTTCATCGATTGTACAATCATGCATGTAAATACTGGTCGTGTTGGATTTTGGTAGGTAGTCATAGATACTGGGGATGCCATTAATTACTAGTTCGCCGATTTCATTGTATGCCTCGTTAAGATTAGAAGCTAGGGAGACAAAGTACTTATTAAACTCATTAGCTATTACCCTACGATTAGTAATTTTTTCATTATTGATAGTAAATAGAGGTTTGGTTTGTCGTTTTCGTTTACCCCGTATTTGGTTAATTAATTCCCACGTCTTTTTACTGTTTCCGTGCAACTCTGCAAATTTTCCATCATAGAACTTAGATTGAGCATTGCGGCGATCTTTTTTGACCTTCCGCCTGCAGTCACTGTATTTTTTATACTTGTCACGTTTTGAGCAACATATTGGGCATTGGCATGTCCCCCCTTTATTTTCAATTTCCCCAAATTTACATTTAACTTTTCTGACCTTTACCCATTTATCGTAAAGTTCGTGCTGATATGAAATTTTGCCCACAAGGTCTGGTGTAATCCATGGGTTGTTCAGTGCTGTTGACTACATTACACTGTTACTGGGGAAGTTGTACTACTTACGGCCACAAAAAGAGTTTCTAAATGTTCAGTGATATGGGATACATTGCCGTTTACTCTGGCACTAAGAGTGTCACAAACATAGAGAGCTACTCCAGTGCCCTTTTTTTATCTGGTATTGTGTTTTGGTAGAAACTGTTGTATCCAGTTAATTGATACAAACTGCTGGATTCAGGACCTTCATTTGTTTCCGCTAAGGCTATGATCGAGAATTTCTTGGTGAGCCTATGGGATTCAATAGCGAAAGTGTCGAAATTTGACTTATTGCCGTCGATGTTTTGGAAGAGAAGCGATGAAAATTCATTCATTTGATTATCTAGTGCTTTGTTGAATTCCTTGACATTGTACGATACGCAGTTATTTAGTATTTGATCTACTTTTATGATAGTGTCATCCACTTCACTACTTTCAATATCACTTAAATTAGTGCATGCAGGTCGAAATGGATTGTAACGAATAACTGCTAAATGTACGCACTTGGGACAGTAAAAATCGTCAGATAATGTGTCATTGTTAATGGATTTGGTATAGCACTTATGGTGCATTGGGCAGTCGCATTCACAGCATTCAACAATGAATTGTCCTTTATATTTGATATTGCGATATTTCCGAATACTATTTCTTTTTTCAAGCACCAGATAATAATTTTAGGGCATCCACGGGCCTGTTATAATTTATTCCGGTTTCTGTATAAAATAATGTGTAATGTGATATAATGGGATCATCGGTGAATAAAATATGAAATAGTAACAAATGATTTTCTACATCATACATACAGCAATGTGCTGTCCATAAATCCAGGAATCACTCTACACTCGACTGTCACGTGATTTTTAAACACGTTTTCTAGCTGGTCCACAGGGGGGGGGGGGCGGGGCTGAAACCAGGTTTTCCATCAAAAGCTGCCATTTGTAGCGTGTATAGTCTCCAAATCTTCTTTCTCCTCTCGGACTTTGTTCTTTTGAATAAAACTGTTTGTATACTTTAACAAATAGTGATTTAACTTAGAGATAAACTGCAATATAATTATATTTTGTGCCAATATTCACCTAACTTAACGTTTCTCACTGACACCATCGCCCGGCAATCAATTTTAAATTGAAATTTATTAACGATCTGACTACAGACTGGCGATCAATAAAAGTTCCCCGTAGCTCAACGGAGGGGGTAATCAGGGCACGTGTTAATGAAAAATGTACGTGTCCTTCCACAATCCCTTCTGATGGGTCACACGTTAATTGGAAACTGAGATCGCTAGCGTGTAACTTGTATCACGTGGTGACCCCCACGGTCGCTTCACTATAGTCACTATAGTCTTGTATCGTCTTCGACGATACAGGGGGAGCCGCGCACTTCGTGCGCGGCGGGTCATACAACGTATGACAACGTGTAACTAGAAGCAGTATATGCAAAGTAGCATAGGTTATAGGTGATAGGCAATATGAAATTACAAATCTTACTTTATCCCATCACCCATGGACTTATCAATTAAGGGCTGGTTATGGTGTCATCGTTTGTCGTACTCGAAACGTTTCGCGGAATTGCGAATGCACAGTGGCTGCGCCGCAACTAGCACACAAATTTGGCGCCCCACCGTCAGTCGAACTAAGTAGACCTTATACGTCGATTTATCATTGACAACGTATGATCAATGATTTTGCCATATTTGCACAAATATTTTGTAAATGCGCAGTAACGCCGCGCACAGTCGCAACACAATTTTTGATAAAACAGCTAGGACCAATGCATAAAAAAGCTTCCGCATTGCTTTAAATTGTTACAGTACGTTTTCCGAATTTATAAATGCTACATCATACTTGATACTAGTACTACTTTCTTCTTTGTTCTGTAGGGCCACATACTTATGCCGTCAGCAGTCAGCATAATTTTCGTTTTGTAGACCATCCGCTTAAACTTGTCCATAGTATAGTTCAGATTCGTCCGAAGTTTTAAAACACCCATTCCTGTATTTCCGAACTTATGAGTCACGTATTTTAACAATTGACCACAGGTTTCTATTATTCCCTGTTAACACCATTACTTTATCAACCACAAATATTCCGCTTTCGACTGTTGATTTATGTGGTTACTGGCTTTACTTGTAAAGTTGTACTTTTTAGTTAAAGATGGAGTCTGCGAGTATGAATTCTACCAAAGAAACTTCTACTTCTAATTCTCACAAGGAGATCAGGAAATACTCCTTACGAATACGAGTGAGTAAAAATGTTGAAGTTTAAATAAAACACGCTTTATATAGTTTATTTTTAATATCAAATATATTTATATGTTTTTGCACAAATAATAATAATTCATAGGTCGGTCGTGAATTGCAGCTACAATTACACTGGAAATACTTTCCAGCGTGCGGTACTTTAGATTAAAAAACCGTTAAATTTTCTTTACCCGTTTTACTTTTATGCCATCTGCATTAATTACAATGTTACAGTACTAATTAACATTTCGATCGAATTTGATGAATAAAGCTCGATCTTTAGTTATGGATTTTTTAAACATCTGAAACTACTTTTATTTAGCGAATCAAGAGATACAAGAAATAATGGATACCGAAAGAGAGTCGAGTGAGTCCGAATCTGATTCAGAGTTCGATCGAATCGAAACTAACGTGGACGATATAGCTGGATATAGAGATATAATAATACTTCAGTCTATCTCAAAAGGTATGATTATTATAATATTAATAGAGTTATTTGTAATGGACCCGACAAGTTAAAACATTACGGAATACTGGCAATAGGCATAAGAGTTTCGATCAGACTGCGATAACTCAATCCGAGAAATCTCTCACAAACAAAGTCTCGTAGTGTGTCCACTTTCATCGGACGTGATATGAGAGATGTCCCACAGTCCCACACACGAAACGAAAATACAATGAATTGCCCGTGTTCAATGATCAAAATAATGTTCCGTTTGTACTAATTCTTGCTACCTATCTATCTAGTCCTTAGGTTTGCAGCTTACTCTGAATGAGTGTTGCCGACTGCCAAGGTTTAATAATGGCTTTGTGGTCGAGGTCCCTCTAGTAGAAAGTATTTAATAATTTTCAATAATATGTAATAATATAATTATGACCTGATTTTATCAGGTCAGTCAATGAATTCTGAGAAGAGTACTACGCCAGAACCATTATTTCGGAAGAATCTAGGTCAGAATGGATATCGAGAGGAAAGTTCATCTGATTCTGATAAGGGGACGATATCAGGTAAGGGCAATTTGGTAATCTATCGATGGTCACTTAATTAAAGGCACGGTTACCGTTAAGTGTCCGTTCCTTAAGTAACCATATTAGGCGTTAAACGTGTCTTTACTGTGCCTTTATCGTGGATTGAGTGTCCGTTATGTGTGCGTTGACCATGCCGTAACACTAACTGTACCTTAAGTGACCTGTTATTGTGCTATCGTATATTGACGTGTTACTACGCGTGTAACTAGGCTATTTAACAGCGGAATCACAGGGCTATTATGTGTTTACCTTACTAAATACCTGTCTAGCAATGTTTACTTGTGACTTGGGAATCTTGCGGTGATTTATTTAGTTTTAGGATTACATTTACCTTACCTGATAATTAGGTTCAGCACCCTTGAGGGGCTTTATTTGGTTTACTGTCGTATCACGTGAGCCTATTGGGGGTCATGTGATTCGGTGATTTTTGTGTAGAATGTTCTTCTACGAGACCGAAGATTTTGGATATATCTCCGGTCTCGTTTCTCTTTGTATTACGTACTACATAGATCAAATATTATTACATAACTGTTAAACAGTATAAATCTATTACAGGAATTCCCGCTCTTGGCTAGGAAATTTGATTACGAATTTGGGCCGTGGTACGACTTGTTCCTGAATCACATTGTTGAAGGAATGAGGTAAATCTTTAAAACCAATTTCTTATGGACTGTAGGTCTGTAGAAGCATTAAAATCGGGCGTTGCTTGCCACAGGCTATCCCGAATTTAGAAGGCTTACTTTGATCTTTAACAGTATCACTGACATTGTCTCTTCCGCGGTGGTCCCAGACCACTAAACTAATATTGCCTGGGAGTTTCATGAAATGAAGTATTAGAGACGATCAAATTTTGCGTTTGTAAATAGACATTTAGTTGTCGGCTATATCGAAAGGGCAAATTAACCCTGGAAATAAAGTTCAGATTATAATTTTATTCTTTTATAGGTACGTAACAGCAAAGCAAAAAAGATCAAGTCATTATACTCAGACGATTTCATTAGTTCATCGGAGCTAGGCGGGATAAATTTCTTGAAAAAAGTTATCAGAGGGTATACAGAAATCAGCAATGTAGAGAACTGAAAGTGAAGATGTCCTCTTTCAAGATTTTTAAAACTGTCTCGACCATTTGATATGATATTGTAAGAAAGTTGGTATAATTTATCGTTAGGGTTAATAAGATTTTACCGTTAATAAGATTTCAACGGGTTAATAGGATTTCACCGTATGCTTTAGTTAGGAATTGGGTTAGGGTTGAAGTCTTCTTTCTTGGAGTCTGTAGTCGATATCTTCAAACATAGATATCGACTACAGACTTCGAGAGTCTTGAAGCTCTGTTATCACCACCCCTGGTGCAACCCCGTCGCGTCGGGTTGAAGACGGGGAGACAGGGACTTCCAGGAGATATCATGGCCTGCTATGTGCAACTCGTAGGAGTGTGCAGTGTTCCTGGTGAGTGTTACTTCTAAATCTGCTTAATGGGATCGCCAAACAGTTTATAGACAGTTGCCTAGGTACTGTCATATCTAAGCGGAAACTTGTCTTTGGACATCGCTTATGTGTTTATATCTCGAACTACACAGTGTCCTGCTCCTGTAACCTGGTCAGTGGTAGCCTGTGAGGGTGTAGACTGCTCCTCTATTGTTTTATGTTTATCTATATCGGTATTTTGATTGTCCGATCCAAAACTAAATCCTGGGTTCCCACGAGACGTGGTAGCCTGTAAGCGTGTAGACCGCTTTTCTATCTTTGTTTTGAGTGTCCGATCTAAAACCAAAACCTGGGGTCGGTTACATGAAACATGGGAGCCTGTGAGGGCGTTTATAGTTTCCTGCGAAAGGAGTTATTTGCTCATGCTGGTGCATTGTGGAAAGAGCATGGTTATGCTCTAAGGCTAGTACTAGTACTAGTAGAGCTTATTAAACACCTACGCATATATGATATAAGATCGCGCGCGTTCCGCGCATTTTGTTCAATTTAAAGTCAATCTTTTAAACAAATAAGTATAATTCGTATATCTTTGATTAACGTTTTAGTTATGAATATTTTCCTGCCTATACCTAAAATTTTACTGTATTGTTATTTAGAAAATTTCTGATCATTTCGTGTAAATATGCCCATTTAGTTTTACTTATTTCATATGTTATGATCAAAACAAAATGGAGGACTTTTATTTGTTTTAAAATGCACTTAACTCTATTTACAGTTAAGCTAGAAATTTCAAAATTGCTAGATAATGATATTTAGACCATAAATTGTATGATGTATTAAAAATCATACTAAAAGGATTGTTCTGGAATTTATGGACAGCATTTAAAGAGTGCTTATAATATATATCTTGTCAAAACGCGAGAAAACGCGCAAAATACTTAGTTTGCAATTTGCGCTTTTGCAGCCACTGTGGAATGCTGGCGCGGCCCATCGAGGAAAATCTTTTTACTTTGTCATTTGTTTTTTAACCATTATAAAATATGATTAGTTGGATATTTAATTATATTGAGTCCAAACAGTTCCCGAAACGAAAAAGCAAACATTTGATTTTTGTTTCGGCGACTGAATCTTCGATGGGCCGGCAAATATTTGTTTATTGATAACATGATTATTGATTTAATTTAGGAATTGTATATAAATACCTTTGACCAAGTTAATTTGTCAATGAGAATGCACCCCACTACTTGGCGCTCGCGGCGGCTATGATGTTAGCGGCTACAAGTTAGGCAGCTGCAAAAAGATGCCGCGCGCGTTCAGCGTACGGCGTTTCGTTTTTGATTTTACAAATGACAAAGCAATTTTTAATGATTATTAATGGAATTATCGGATATTTATAATTCAATATGTATTGATTCTTCTGTGGATAATAAAAATTGTATTTTACTTAAAAATTGTATTTTACTTGTAGTCAAAACTATAGGCCAGTATCAACTTTAGCTGTTTTTGGTAAGATATTTGAAAAAATTATTTACAACAGACTGTATAGCTTCTTTCAGTCCCAGAAAATGATTTACGAGAACCAGTACGGATTTAGAAAAAATCACTCCACAAGCCATGCCCTCAACTCCTCAGTGAATTACATAGAATCCTGTCTTAGCAAAAAACTGCATGTACTTGGAATATTTATTGATCTATCTAAAGCGTTTGACACGATCTCACATGAAAAACTACTTAATAAACTAGACAACTATGGAATACGTGGAAACGCCAATAGACTCATCGCTAGTTATTTCTCTTATAGATATCAATATGTCTCTGTACTGGGCGAAGAGTCTGACAAGCTGCCTGTTCTCTTTGGAGTTCCCCAAGGCTCTTGTCTCGGACCCTTGCTATTTATAATATATGTTAACGACTTATTTAGAACAACTGATCTGGGCAAGTTCATACTATTTGCAGATGACACAAACATATTCGTAGTAGATGAATGTAGAAAAAAACTGTATGCAAGAGCAAACGAAATTCTCCGTTTGTTACACCAGTACATGAAATGCAATCTATTACATATAAATATAAAGAAATGCTGCTACATTCACTTCAATCCGTCACGTACAGCTACTGATAATGAGGCAGATAACGAATCAGAATATATACTAACTCTAAATAATACGGTAATAAAGCAAGTTAAAGAGACCAAGTTTTTAGGTGTTATTATTGACGAAAAGCTAAAATGGGATGTTCAAATAAGAGCCCTCAACTCGAAACTTAGGTGTGAGATCGGAAGACTCAGTAGAATACGACACGTTATCCCGAAAAAACACCATAAAGAATTGTACCACACGTTATTTGAGTCACACCTAAGATTTGGAATATCGGTATGGGGTGGGTCGAGTAATAATATGCTTCAACCTATCTTCATCACTCAGAAAAAATGTATCAGAATACTATTTGGTGACCTTGAAGCATATCTAGATAAATTTAGAACATGTGCCAGAACACGTTGTATAGATGAACAAATCCTAGGAATAGAATTCTTTGAAAAAGAGCATACAAAGCCGTTGTTTAACAAGAACGGCCTTCTTACCGTCCACAACCTGTACAAATACACATGTCTATTAGAACTGTTCAAAATTGTCAGATTAGAATCTCCAATCTCACTCCTATCTTTCCTCCACAGATCACCATCACAAAGACGTTCAGACCAGTTCATCACCCCGAACCCATCCTCCTCTTTCATTTATCAATCAACAAAAATGTGGAACGACTGTCGAAAAATTGACAGTTTGATAAGCTTTACTAAGTCAACGAACTTAGTTAAAGTAACACTGAAAAGTGAGCTACTCAAGATACAGTCCAGGTACGAAGAATTAGAATGGACAGAATTAAACTTTGATAAGAATGAGCTTGTATTTTAAAACAGAGTCCTTTGACTTTATTATTTTGAAATTGAAGAATCGTCTGGCCATAACTCATTTCGTTCGCATTACAGATTCACATTCACTTTCATTTTCACTACCACGCACAGTACAGGGTCATACCTCAATACCAAATTATTATAGGGCACAAGAACAAATTTGTTTACAATTATCAAAATTTGTTGAGCCCAGCAGCTTACTTCCTATCCTCTCTTCCCCCGTCGTCTGGAGCGTGTGATTTTTGTTGATATCCGAGCTCTTGTTTTTATCTTTTGGTTAACTTTCTGTGATTGGACTCGGTATTTTCGTCCCCGCCGAGTGGGACGATGCTTGCTCGCCAGTTAAGCTATACTTTAGATGACACTAATTTCTACAAACCACAAAATATTAAATATAAAATGTGTCCAGTATGGCGCAAATGCATAATTTGATAATTTCTCGACGCTGTCGTCGGGGTGAGAGTTATCTGAACCAACTGCATGCCCCTACGATTGCGTCACCACTGGTGAGCAAGCATTTGTTTGTTGTTTAGTTGTGTTGGAAGGGAACATTACTTGATTAATTCATCCATTAGGATTTTAATAACGATGAGCTAAGATATACCGTTCATCTTAGACTATTGGATCAATCTTATTATATGATTAGATTTTATAAACGAACCTGGCATACAAAAGATTGTAATGCGGAGGTTGGCTGGCTCTTCTATAATAAATACGACACTCCAACTTACAGAATGCTTGCTACAGATAAAACAAAATATTATCAGACTATACATGCAGCATGAGTAACTGGTGGATAAGCCTTCGGTAAAAACGGATCCGGAAAAGTCAATGCGGCACTCGGGTCCTTGGTATTGTTGTCGGTATTATATTGTCCATTATTTACGTTCTGCTTTCATAGTTCAAACAATAGTGAGCTCTAAATATACAGCTTTAAACCGATTAAGTATGAATGAATGAAATACCTGACAATCCGCACTCCTATAATTCAAAAGCATGAGTAACTCGTAGTGATGTACGATTTCTAGAAAGTTTAAATTAAATTTGGCGCTCACAGGTCCTCGTGATCATGTGATCGCCGCATAATGTTCTGTAAATGGGCACCTTCAAGCTTAAATTATTCACCATACTGAGGCAGTCAACCAACGCGCGGCTTTATTTTTATGATATGATATGTTTTGATTGTTATTAATAAATACCAAAATTTAAATTTGTTTGACCAAAATTTGTTTTACTAAACGTCGCCAACAGTTGCTCTCGTCCAAAGAAATCGCTGCATTTATGCATAATTGAATTACATGTATTCTTACCTGGGGACCACGTCACAGGCTATTATGTTCATAAACATAGCCTGTCGTTATTGAACCCTCTAAAACGCGCAATAGTATAAAGCGCGTTTATGCGATTTTACTGTCAAATGATTAGATTTTACCATCTAACTCAGTGCGCAGCTCCTGTAGCGTATACGTCAGCAGCGTCACTTCTTTTCAATGAAACAATAAGTTTTCAATGAAACGAATTTTAGCTCACTCCACACTATGCTTTATCAAATGTTGCTTATATACCAAGGATCTACAGGAAATATTTCCTTGTAAGTTTAGGGGGCGATCTGTGAACAGACAACTACCTCATTCCCAACTATAGGAACTAGAATTCCTATACAATCCCAACGAGCTATACCAAGCATAGTTTCAGATGAGAACAGCCGCGATAAATCAGCAGGCTAGTCAGTGGCGTAACGAAAGGCCCTGCTGACCCCGCTGTGCAGGGGGGCGCCGTCTTAGGGGGCGCCAAATCGTCGTTTGAATGTGGGACAATATCGAAAAGTTAACTTAAGTACTAGCAAAACTGCGCGTTTTGCTCTAGATACACACTTTTTTAGAGATTTTACCGGCGTATTCTTTAAAATCACCTAATTTGTTCAATTTTAGGGAGGGGCACCAAAAGGGGAGGGGGCGCCAACAGGGGGGGCGCTTTTTTCGGCATGGGGGCGCCAACAGGCAACGTTACGCCACTGAGGCTAGTACTCTTTATTATGTATTAAAGTCACTATTGTGAGCATGGATATAATGAGGAGTGTGCTAGTAGCAGTTAGAGGTGTACGTGGAAAGGCAAAGAAGGCATGGACTGCCCCTATATCCAATGTCTCCTTCAACCTGATACCTGAGGAGAAGAGCTACGAGGGATAGATGATATCTATTGCTCAGGATTTACGATTGTGCTCTGCCAATTGCATCACTTGATTTAATTTATTGTATATATACTGTTTGGTTCACTAATTCTTCAAAGAAATGTTTTCAGATACACTTTTTAAAAAAAAACTATAGGAACTACAATTCCTATACTTTTTCAGCAAAGGGCTCAAGGCTATTGAGGACGAAAGTCACGTATTGATTGACTGTTTGCTCTACTCCTCAGTTAGGGAAAAATTCAATTTTCATCCCCAAAACATTACTGACCTAACCGGTTTGCTCTCCAACAAAACTCTAGATCCTACCACACTCACTGCCGCAGCAAGAGCAATCCATTCAATTCTCTCTGTGAATGAACAATATACAGCCTATTATAAGAGCCCAGATTTCCACTCAAATACTGGCAAGTGCATAACAGTGGAGTTCCCACCTAAGAGTGAAAACTGAGAGGTGGCGCGCTTGAAAGGTGGCGCGGTGTATGCAGAGTATATGCGATAATTCAAACGTAATGAAAGCTAATGTCAGCCGCGCCGCAAGGCTGACATTATCATACCTTTTCATCAGGCGCGCCACCTCTCAGTTTCACTCGTAGGTGGGAACTCCACTGTAATGCTATAGGACCTTAAAATAAAATTGAACCATACAAACTCGATTTATTTATTTTTCTAAAACTAGCATTATATAACATTTCTAAACTATCCCTACACATTTGTAAATAATTAGAATTGTGTAACTTAAATTATAATTTCAGAACTACAACTATTGTGTACTCAATAAAGTAATTATCACTTTTGTATCCTTTGTATCCTTGTATCCTTGTATCCCAACGAGCTACACCAAGCATAGTTTCAGATGAGAACAGCCGTGATAAATCTAGTACAATCATGATAGTAATAGTAAGTGTGTGCTCCTGTAATTATATTAGATTAGATTACTGCAATATTAGATTAGATTAATATTACTGCAATTTAAAATTGTTTGGAGTCTACTACGTAGTATCTTTTAAGTCAGCAGCCTGTGATTGTATTAAACAGCATTTTTAGCAAACAGTGCTTTGTAGGTTTATAACAATTATATAACCTACCAAGACGTGCGCTGAATTGGACTCGTTGATCATGGCTGTCTATTTGGAACAAATATTTTACAAGTATCACACGTTTAACAGTGCTGCATGATGGTATTATTTTGTTCACATTTTTAGACAACTTTTAGTTTCAAATTTATCAAGATCAGAGATCGAGGGTGTCTAACCTTATAGCTAGACAATTACTATTGTTGAAATCACCTGTTTATATTGTTTTAACAATTTAATTATCAAAAAGTTATCAAATATAAAAATACCGACAAAGATAACAATATGATATTTGATACACCTCCAAGGCCCAAGCATCACCCATGCAGGTGGCCGTGGTATCATCTGTATAGTAGGCTAATATTCAGCATATTGATTGCCATCATGTCTCAACTCTTAGCTATCCATAACAATAGGAGTTATACAGCCTTCTTTGGTTACTTGTAAAATCACCAATCAATTCATCATTATATATTAACGTAATGTTACTGTGTTGCAGGATGCGCCCTACAAGAACAATATTTTTGTAATGAATTCAGTGCGAATCAAGTCATCAGCTGTGGTAACAGCTTACATTAAGCATCGTCGATATCCAGCTTGGACTGCGTTTTATATTAAACGGAGGGATATTGTAAACGACCAGTTTGGACTGTCACACTTTAACTGGGAGGTTGATGACGTAATTATGTTCTGTCAATCATCATACACCCAGGGAGATCAAAGAGTGGTCCATCTAATGCAGAAACCTGTAGAACAAATAGACCTGAACGCTCTCATCATTGCAGGCAATGCGATTTTTGTGTTCGAATGATGGACCACCACTGCATGTGATCAATAACTGTATGCTATTACAACTATGATATTTATGAGAACCTTGCTTTTGTTCTTGTGGTGCTGTTTTATGGAACTATGACATGTGGCCCTAAGTGTGGCATATTTCAAATGGAGATTCTGTGATGTTTGCGTTTGATGATCTGCCAAATATTTGCTTAGGAGCATGGTGCCTGCCTATTGCTGGCCCCCCCCCCCCCCCCTCCCCCCCCCACCATGGGTTTACCATTTTGAATCGTTGGTTATATCTCGCTGATCATGTCTGGTAATGACTAAGCATCGAGTACAAGCAGCTGAAAGCATGGAAAGGAGCTGTTTCCCCTTACGACAGAGGGTCTAAAGCTAATTGGCATATGCATATGGAGTTAAAAGTGGAAAATGGAGTCCGACTTTTTGTGGCCATGCCTATATGTCGTATAATTATTGGACTGAGGTGAATCTTGATAATTAGAGCCTGAATAATGCAAATAAAAAGATACTTGGACCTGTTCATAAAATTTGAAAAAACAATTTAATCGTTTTATATGTTTGTTCAGTTGCTGGTTTCATTATTCAAAGATGCTATATAATAGGTTACATTGGTAATGCTGTATATCCCATATCTTTATTAAAGAATAAGTTTAATATAATGTTGTTGTTTAAACTTTTAGAGTACGGAAAAAATAATAGCTAGCAGGAGCACGTTTTGCATAAATTACTATAGACAATATCTCTGGGAGTATGTGCATTTGTGCACTTTATACTTGAACAGTAAATATTCAGGTTTAAAGTATACGATCCCTAAAATATTACTTGACTAGTGAATGAATGAATGATTGATCAACAACATTTTTTGAATCAGTGCTTGGGAAATTTAACCATTAATTATAATGTTTAAACTTGTATGACCTGCTTTGCGATTTTCTTGGTTTTCTATGTTCTAATCTGTATATTTGCTTAAGATTTGTTTCTTATTTTCTAGCCATCCTTAAAATTTATGATTGGGTTATTCTTTTACAGTGATATTTGAATTTTGAGTTGGCATGTTATAAGATCCAAAAAGTACAATATCTACTTTAAAAGTAGATGTGAGTACTACAAACATTGGTAACTCATTATTTATATATGTCAATATATAATTTGTGTTGGTTATAAAATATTCCCGATATATTTATTCTCGTTTCTCTATGCATGCCTTGTTGAACAGGAGACTGCAAAAAATTTCCGTTTTCCATTAGATATCTTTGATTTGCCGGGGTAGTAGTTATTAAACAAATTTAACCAGTTCTTGATGAATTAGAACTAAGAATGATGTTGTAGTTTGTCAAAGACTAGAATGAAAATTTTAATATTAAGTAAAATTTGGAGATCGTTAGTACTATATTATACACAATCTAATAATTGCTGATATTTGTGATATGAAACAAGATAAAACAAACTTTATTATTATGTTTCAGCTCTAGGAAATGGATTTTCTTTGACCCTCACAACGCTGCAAGGACCTGCAGAAAAGGTTCAAATATTCCGGTGAAGACCGTAGACCATTATGAATCTATGAATAATCCCAAGCTCTACTCCTTTCTTTTACTTCTATTCCCCAAAGTCCCTCCCTCACAAGAAGAGATGATATATTTTCTCAAGCCGATGAAGGGAATACATTGAAATGCTAGAGCAGCAAGACACGACTGGTTTGCGACCATACTTTCAGAGAGAATTTTGAGCCACCGAATCTGGCCGATACGTCATTACAGGAGGAGATAGTTGACACTGATAAAGAGTTATATGGTAACTATCAATAACAAGCTCCTACAGGGTATGGTAAGAGTACCCAGTCCCTCAGAATATTTTAGAACCGATGAATATCGGGGAAGAGGCATTGTAAAATATAGTGACCAGCTTCATAAGATGGCTGCATATCACTAGCTAATCGTGTACTAAGTGAACGAAAATCTGGATCCTTTGGGAAGGACAAGAGCAAGGAACACTGTTGGTTACCAGATTGGATGGACAAGAAAGTCAATGAAAGATAACACGACTAATGAATATGACTACAGTGTTTTTACTCCGGAAACTTTTAAATGCTGAGACTATCAAAAGAGTTCACACGCAACATCATTCTTTGATGACGTTCACCGAGAGAGATAAGACGAAATCCGACTTTCTTTTATTACTTGTCTCAAGCGAAGGTTTGTGTCTGCACGGTCCTTTACTGTGTTCGAGTTGTTGTTTATGTCAGGCAACTGTGGAATGCTAAAAAGTTTGCCAAATACCTTTCTAAACCAAGGAATCCAGCGTATCAAGTACCATTCCAGCACCATAATACGAACAAGGAACAAATGTTTAGTGTTACCGTCTTTTTACCCCTTGACGGACATTAAACTATTTTAGGCATGGCTGTTGACGTTACACTCTCGGACACTGATCAGTATATGAAGGAGTGATGATTATTTTAAGAATTTTCAGACGTTATCTGTACTTGAGAGACAACTATATATTTTGAATATTTTATTATTTGATTGTTTCACACTTTTCATATTTCATAATTTTATTACTAGGTGGAGGTGATGTTATTGAGACTTTGGGCGGCCATAAAACTCCTGTTTTGAAAGTTGTCCTCTGTACTTGTTTCACTGACCCACGCTTTATAGCATTTATACATTTCGGCCCATTTTATATGTTTGTTCGACTTGCTGTACATTTGTATATTTGCTATTTTGTAAAAGTTTCAAATCAAGCTCTGACAAAAACGAACAGACAAAGTAAACTGGGCAGATAAAATGTATAACTATACAATCTTACTATATATAAAGCGAGACGATATATGTTTATCCGTGCCATTTTACTGACACCACGGCATCAACTTTAACGCTACTTTCCGCAAAAACTGTAAAAGATATACAACTGAAACTTTTTTGACTGGACCAAATGCTTTAATGGCCTCCAAATCAGCATGAAAAAATAAAAAATAGGCCAAGAAATAGAAGTTTTAGAGCCCCAAATTTGTACCCACAAGTGGTGTCAAAAACGCGAATTAAATAGATAATAATCATTTTAGTCTCTTGAGTCTTGACACCATTTTAGGGTTATACGGGTTCCTGCTACTGCTAGTGTATATAATGTCTACAGTGTATACAATGTATACAATGTAGACAATGTATATATATTGTATATATATATATATATATTGTATGCAATGTAAAATGTATAGAGTAACGATTATAACTTTGCAGAGGTGTAGTTGATCCCTTGCTTGATGTGATAGTATGGACCCAACTCCTCTTGGTCACAGCGCTGTGTCTTGATAGAGCTGTGCATATCTGTCGACCAATCACATACTATCTCAAAGCCTATATGATGGTTCTGATTCTTCTGATCAGTCCTGCTTTTCCTTTTCTAACGCTGACCTTGCCGTATATCATCGCTGCCCGAGTCACCATGCAGGAGAGTGAGAGTAGAGGTATATCTGGAAAAGCTGTATTTCTTTGTTCACTCGCAGAGATTTATGACAAGGAGGGAAAACACGTGGCCAACATTAAAGTCTTCATGGGTAAGAAAATTATCTGAAGATTTTATAATCTTAGAGTTATTTAATCTATCAGTCCTCTCTTTGAATCATGGCACTTTTTATGTCATGTCATTTTTATTCAAGTAGAAAGTATATATAGTTATACTTTAAGATATATATATATATATATACTTAAAGATTTTGAAATTATTTTTGTTCGTTTTATATATACAGATATAGAAAGATCAAAGAGAACTTCAAAATCTTAAAATCAGGCTGCTCTGTATAATTCTATAACTGGTCGACAACTGGAAACACACCACGTGACACAAACCAATCAATCAGAGCAAAGTATTTATACCACGTGACACAAACCAATCAATCAGAGCAAAGTATTTATACCACGTGACACAAACCAATCAATCAGGCTGCACTCTATCACTGGGAACAGTCTATCCCTGGAAACACTCGGAGTTCTACCAAACATGGGAAAACGTTTCGAACCCTCTCGTTCTACTTCTAGCGGTAGCTGCTCTGATTGGAAGTTGCGCTGTTATAATCAGAATGCTGCTTCGGAGTGCTCAATTTCAGCAAAGCAATTCTGCCAGGTTATCCCACCGATAAAATGCTGCTCTAGGAAATGAACTATTTTTGAACCACTACACTTTTGTTCAATGTTGATAGGAAATAATTCTGTGACTTAAGTAAAAACATTCGATCCATCCTATGATTACAATCTTAAACTTGCAATCGTTAACACCATCATATTACAGGGTAGTAAAGAGTATTAGAAAGACATGTACCATTTCCATGGTCCAAGGAGTTCTGATCTTAGCCTCAAGCCTCCCACTTCGATGTTACCAGATAAAAGACAGACTCTGTACTTCTTGTGATGGATTTAGTGTGGTAAGTAGGGGGGGGGGGGGGGGCTAACCCGCCACGCCAACAGAAAGGTTTCGATTGTTGATTGTATTTCTCCCAAAACTGAAGCTAACTCGCCCTTTTATGCTTTATGTCTGCCCTTGCTTTGTTGCTTGTGATATTTTGAAGGAATATGCTCATTTTGCAACTACATGACCACCAGTTGGACTTAACGATTGGTTGTAGCTTCTTTGGTCTTTATCTTATAATATCACTTCTTAGTTAGCATAATATTAATATAATTGACGATTCAAATAATTGATATCACCGCAGTATTATATAATGGTAGCGAGATTGTTGGTTTTCCTTGGCCCGATGTTCAATCCCTGGCTGTATTCCATTAGAATGGGCAACGTAAGGACCTTTCTAGCTACCAAAAAGGACCGAGTTTTCAATTCAGGTATGTTTTTTCTACTTCATACGCAAACATTTGGTTGGATCATGTCGCAGAGGAAGAGGGTTTGGAAATGCTGACGGAGGAGAAAGGAAGAAGGGAGGAGGTAGCTAGGAGGGTTAAAGCTGACTTCATCAGAAATCTTAATTTCGGTCAAAGCTTTCGCTTTTCAGGGGCTAAAACAGGAATGAAATGGGAAAAAACTTGATCAATGCTATGATTACAGATTAACGTCTTATTAACAAGGGAATGCAATATGTAAAAACATTGTTTCGACTGTAAAGTGTAAATTCACACTCAACAAAATTTGAACCTAAAAATACATAGTTCCGAAATAAAGTTGACAATGGTAGATAGATGGGGTTATAGAATAAATGAAATATGGCAGAGCAACGATCTTGATGGGTTGCCGGTTGACATCGTCAATCAACTGTTTCCTACTCTTCCCTTTTTCGACCATACTTATATGACCCCCGATGAAATGAGCTTCCAGGATAAACCTTATTTTACTTTAAGCATTTATCTAGAGGTGCTAATCAGACGAGGTCTTTTTTTGTTACGAAAAGCATAAGTGTTGAAAATCAAAAGCACTAGAGCTTTGCTACATGTTGCAAGCCTCTCTCGTGCACGCGAAGCGTGCAATCCGGCCGTGCACTCCGGCCGGAGGCTATTAATCTAAAAATATAATCACTAACTGTTCAGCTCGCGGAGTACAAATGTCGCTAAGTAGTCGAGTCCAGAGCAAATCAAGGAAGAATCAAAGTCCAGGTGCAGTGCACAAGAGCCCAGGTGCAGTGCACAAGAGTCCAGGTGCGGTGCACAAGAGTCCAGGTGCAGCGTACAAGAGTCCAGGTGTAGCGTACAAGAGTCCAGGTGCAGTGCACAAGAGTCCAGGTGCAGTGCACAAGAGTCCAGGTGTAGCGTACAAGAGTCCAGGTGCAGTGCACAAGAGTCCAAGTGCAGCGCACAAGAGTCCAAGTGCAGCGCACAATAGAGTACAATAGAGTACAATAGAGTACAAGAGTCCAGGTACAAAAAAGAAAAGCCCGGTTAATGTTTGAAACAGTCCAACAACTTCTGTCTGAGTATTATAATAGAGTAAGAACAGTTCCAAAACTTCAGTCAGGCCACTTTTCAAGCTAAACACGGCGTAACACAACTAAAGAAAGATGGAGGTTTGATAAGAAATTTTAAAAATATACAGCGTCTCTGCGGGACTGTGAAACAATAGTTTATTATGATGGATTGATTTCAGAAGTGAACGAGGACTAAACTAGAAGCACTAGATTTAATTAAGTTAAATAACTAACGACAAAGCAACGATTTAATAATTAATTAAAAAATCTCGTGTTATTTCTGCATTTTGACCGATTTTAAACCGATCTGTGTATATTCCACCCTGTTCTACATTGTGTTTTATCTTGATTGCTCCTTCTAGTTTCTATGAATCTGATAAAGTTTATTATTGATACCAGTAACTATGAACTAGTTTGTATTCGAATACACCCAGATCTATAAAGTGATTAATCGGCTGTAGCTGAATCTACTTCCTAAATAAGGGTACCTAAATCCTGGACCAGCTTTATCAGCAATGATCACATGTGTCCTACTTTTAGCCGATGGCTTTACAAAAATGTTAAGTTAATGAACGTTTAAATCACATTCATTTCCGGCATTGTATGATTGAATAATAAATTAAATCTTAATTATTGCTTGTACGTACGTATCGGTATAGCTAGTAGGCTGGCAACGCGCGTTACGTTCAGTATAATACAAATTAAAGTACGTGCGTGCGATCGATATAATTAATATACGTAGGTACGTGGTTTGCGCTATGATAAGTTAAATATTTACGACACGCCTTCCAAAAGACCCAACGATATTTCCTCCAGCCTCAAGCAGACACAGGTAAAGCCTTTAAACGTGGTACGCCTTTAAAAGCAGAAAACTCAAACGGACAGTTAAAGGGGCATTAGTCTAGGAGAAAACAATCGTTATTTTACAAGCTTCATATAATTACTAATTGACCATCTTATAAATACGAGCTGCTAAGTCTTAACCTTGAAGCTAATACAAACTCTTCAATAATATAGTTTAAATCCAAATAATATGGCTTACCATATCCGTCTAATAGATACTGAAATCCGAACAATAATCGTGCGAAAATTACTACTAAACATTGTCAATCTTTATAAAGGAGCAGGCCTAAGTTCAGTTCCCATAGCAACAGTCAACACAGATGAAGTATAGTGGCCAGCCTTCATTTGCCACTCATCTTTGTTTTATTTCGTTTATAATATATATCTTTTTTTGGAAAACAAATAGAATAATATATAACAATATAATTTACAACAATGTATATCGACCAGATTTGAAACAACAATTAATTGAGTCCATGGGACTCATAATTAGCTAAGCTTTAATTCAAAGCATGCGAACTCAAAGTCGCTTTCACAACTTTTGTCAACTGAATTGACAGAAGATCTGGTTCCTCTTATACACAGGAGAACCAGCTTCCTGATAATAAATGATAATTTACATCTCGTTACATTTCGTTTATAATAGTTTGTCAAGGTGCGCAGCTGCAGAACATTCAAAACCGAGCATGCCGTCTGGTTTTTGGATTAAAGAAGAGAGACTCAGTCGAGGAGAAGCTCAAATCCCTTCATTGGCTCAAGGTGAAGGAGAGGATTGAGTTTAAGTTATGTTTACTGATTTTCAAAGCAGCCAATGGTGTTGCTCCTGCATATCTGTGTGCTCTAGTAACATTTGTTAGTTCGAGTAGCAGAAGAACTTCCTCCTTACACCTACCTGTTGGATCTACAAGATCGCACCCAAGAGCGTTTCAGACTGTTGCTCCGAAAATCTGGAACCAACTACCAATTGAAATTAAGACTTGTTCTGATGTTGATCTGTTCAAAACATTATTAAAAACTCACCTGTTTAAGAAAAGTTATGGCATGAGCGATTAATTGACAGTATAACTTTATGTTATTTTCTTAAACTGTTTAGGATGCAACCTAATGTCATGATCTTTTTGAACTTATTAGCAATTAGACTGTTAGCTCGCTTCATAAGCATGTCATCTTCGTTCCAAAACATTTTATGTCCTATTCATACACTCCTTGATAGTTATCTTGATCTAGTATCTTTGTTTCACACAATCGAGCATAGGAGGATATGGCACAGGACAAGAGCCTGGAAACCTTTATAATTTTTGTCTTTTTATCAGTTATTATTCTAATTGTTATCAATCTTGCGGGAATTCTTTTCATTGTTAGCAAACTCCATTTTGTTCAATCTAATTTGTATTTAACTCAGATCAAACTAGAGCAACTTAATCACCATAATGGGTCGGCTACTGCAGGCCTCGTAAAAAGACTTGGGGATCTTGCTAGCGAAATACGGAAACTTGGGGACGGTACAAAGAAAATTCTCAGCAAAATCGTGAGCTCCATCAATGAGTTCTCTACAGTACTACGTCCCATGTTGGCCCTTAAACGTGACGCCAGCACAGATCCCCTGTATTCTGGCACCTGGGTGGACCTTGAGTTGGGAAATACTGTTCAGACCCCAGTTCAGGGACTATTTATGTGTCAAGATCTGGAGGAGGAGGAACACTTTTACTACTTCTAGAGTTGACGGTCTGGTTAGTAACAATTGCTCCCGATATCAAACTTTCCTAAAATAGATTTTGAAAATGTTATCTTTCGGCACAAATTATAATTGATCAGTAGTATTGATTATCGTATCTCATTTTTCTAATCACACATTTGTATTGTATATTATTATTTACTATGTTAATATTACAAATTCTTAAATGACAATAAAAACTAAAAATTTTCCAAAAATCTCACATCAGTGTTTTATTTTCAATGTGCCTTACATAATATCGCCATGAAATATGTCGTATAAAACTAAACTGGGTACCAACATTTTAGAAATTGAAAGCAGCCCACATATCACCTGACCTGGTGAGACAGTATCGCATCTTCGATAGTTTTCAGAGAAACACTTTCATTTCAGCAATTTCAGTAAAAAGTTACTGCAAAAAGTAAAAAGTTACCGCAAAAACCATATCTCCACTTCCTACCACTTGTTATAGTTTTACAGTTTCTTATATCATTTAAATCACAGATCAGTGAGGCCACACAAATAACAAAACTTAATTTAATTAATTACTGAGGACTAATTTCAAGTCTCTAAAGTCACTATAAAGTAAGTTTAACCAGAATGTGATGGACGATGGTACCGTTCAAAAATACAAAGAATAACATTGTGTTCGAGATATTGGCACTCAATATTACTCAAAGTATAAAATAGAAAAACCAGAAAAAATATAATAAACCTAACTTTAAGACAAAATTGACAATAAACTGAACGCTTCAAATACTGCATAACAAACTGATCTAACACCTAAACACTACGCTAAATTTCGATATATAGATTTAAACGTATCACTATATAGTTTGTATTAATCCAAATCGTCAACTTCTTCTACGACCTTAACTTGATAACATTTTCTGAGTCTCTTGCACAGTTTCTTGTGTTTCTCAGTCCAGTGCTCTTTCTGACAGGTTGGTGAACAGTACACAGTAACTTTACACGCACTGCATCTGTGCGGATTCAAGAGGTTACTAAGGGGTTACTAAGGGGTGACTAAGAGGTTATTAAAAGGTTACTAAGAGGTTATTAAAAGGTTACTAAGAGGTTACTAAAAGGTTACTAAGAGGTTACTAAAAGGTTACTAAGAGGTTACTAAAAGAGGTCACCATTAAAAACTTGTTCAATTCAAAATTAAATGTGAAATCGGTTCCAAAATGTTTTATTACCTCCTACGATATAGATCTATAGATTAGTGAAGATTCTAAATTATTACCTGTCGAATTCTCCAACTTCGTTTTCGATATTCTTGCAGTCCGTTTTACTACACTTTCTCTTGATATCTAAATACACGATCTTTTAATGACTTGGATAAAACGGCGAATATGTAAAGTATAATTTTACTGCACAGTTAATAAAACATAAATTTAAGGAAAGCAATATAATTCTTGTAGTAAGTATGTAGCAATCCCTAAATTGTAAAACCCGGATTAAGTGATCAATAATTATAGACTAATTAGTGACCAATAATTATAGACTGATTATTGATCAATAATTATAGACTGATTAGTGATCAATAATTATAGACTAATTAGTGCTCAATAAGTATAGACTAATTAGTGATCAATAATTATAGACTAATTAGTGATAAATAATTATAGACTAATTAGTGATAAATAATTATAGACTAATTAGTGATAAATAATTATAGACTAATTAGTGATAAATAATTATAGACTAATTAGTGATAAATAATTATAGACTAATTAGTGATCGATAATTATAGACTAATAAGTGATAAATAATTATAGACTAATTAGTGCTCAATAATTATAGACTAATTAGTGATCGATAATTATAGACTGATTAGTGATCAATAAATATAGACTAATTAGTGATCAATCATTATAGACTTATCAGTGATCAATAATTATAGACTAATTAGTGATCAATGATTATAGACTAATCAGTGATCAATAATTATAGACTAATCAGTGATCAATAATTATAGACTAACCAGTGATCAATAATTATAGACTAATTAGTGATCAATAAATATAGACTACAGTTCAGCAAAACTTCTAACCATGGACTAAAACTACTAATTCTGTTGTCCCGCCAGGCACACCAAAATTGAGTTGGTCAAATTCTATAAGAGTATAATTTAACTTATTAAGGGGGAGTCTAATTAGTCCGCAGTGTGGTCCGGAGATTCTTACCTAGAGGTTTGCGGAGTAGCCCACAAGCCTCCTCCTCGTGTTCCTCCATCCATTGTGTAGCTCCCGCTTCCGGTGTTAACATGTGCCCGTATTGTAGCGCTTGAGTGGAGACAACTTTACATGAGCTCCTGGGGGAGTTAAGGTGGTGAGGTGGTGAGGGGGCCGGGGGGGGGGGGGGGTGAATAGTGGTAACTTAATGTGGAGTATCAGGTTGGGTGGTTCGAGAGACTAACATAATATTCAAATGACGCCCATTATTGTTGAAAATTAAAATGTTGAACAACAGACCTAACAATTTCTTGCATCGTAGGGTTCATACACTCGAAACTTTCACTGATGTCAGGAAGAACCTTCGAGAAGAAATCCACTTCCAGCTGCTTTTCCGTTGTCTTCATCTCCGGTCGGGAATGTATCAGACAACTTGAAAATTGCAATATTTTACAATTTTAGCCAATTATGGGTTGTGTAACTTGATTTCGAGATAGCATTTGACCGACTAAAAAAAGCCTTAAGCCTATGACAACAAATTTTAGGGAATCCTAGGGTGGTCTCGCTCAGTCGCTCTAATTGTCCCCCGGCCCCCCCCGGCCCCCCCCCCCCCCCCGCGCCGCGCCGCTCTGTATCAACTATTGGATATCGATCTACAAATTACAATACACATTTCCAGAATGTGAAACTTAGACTAAAGGTTTAATGTACAAGTTGAATAAAAGCGACTAAAGAAGTTCTGAAACCAGCCGAAACAATGGAATGAGCTCTCACGTACGTCTGGTCAGAACAAAGAGTCAAGTTGGCCGGTAACAATGAGTCTGGGTGCTCAGCAAGTTAGCCGGTACAGTTTGGTCTGGGTACTCATTGGAGCCCGGTGAGTACCATATCGTCTGGCTCTGTGTTCCATGTCTATTATACGTAGCGGAGGCAAGATATAGGTGGGCAGTCAAACTTACCTAAATTAAATAGTGCGGAGTTTTTCATTTGTTACGTTTTGCCAAGTCTTGCTTTGCCAAGTCTTGATGTTACAGCAACCTTATATGGACACGTTCATTTGAGTTTGAGGATATTGGTAAATATTAATGGCCCTATTAAAAGGCACGGCGTAGTTGACTTTGTCACACTATGGAATTATTTAAACCCTTGATGGTTAGGATAATCGTCTCATCCTTTAGAGCTTTAGGCAAACTTTTTCACATAACGATATCCTAATCAGGTGATAAGATATCGCCTAAATACGGCCGGCACGGAAATGTTTACTTTGTCACACTATAAGCATGCTAAGTCAATTTTAGTGACTTAGCAAAATTTAACTTAACATTGTTAAACTTAAGCTCTGATGTGCTGGAAAATAATCTACCAATTATTTCTGAAAGAATATTGAATTCTAAAGTTCTAATAGAGGTATGGTGAACTTTAAAATAGGGCAAGCAATGTTAATTTCGTCACATAATGTTTGTGACAATGTTAACATCAACTGCACTCTCTTGAATCAACTGTATCGTCCATACTCCTTATATGGAGTTTTCTCGCTTTTCAAACCAAAATCAGATATAAATGATTTCGGTTATGCACCCAAAATTGAAAATTCTATAAAATGTGACAGAATTAACCTCATTTCCCAATAACCAAGTGCGTGTACTAGGCAACCATTAAAAACAGCATATTTTAGGGCTGCAATCGATAGAAGAACCATCAAATAATAAGTTAAAAGGGTTTTGAGGACACCTCACAGTAAAAAAAAGATATCGTATTATGAGTGTGACAAAGTTATTCAGATTTTGCCGTATAACCACTTGATCTGTGCCCTTTAACCAATGTTAAATCACAATTGTTATATTGACCTAATCTACTATATTTAAGACCAAGGAATGTTAATTGGGCAGCTACAGTCAACTAAGTCACAAAAATGTGACATTTTAAACATTTTAGTGCCTAACAAAAAAACATTTTATTTCTGAGCAGTGCATATATGGGAGTATGGGTCACGTGGCTAATGCTCAGAACTTCTGAACATGATACAGTGCTAGGTTAATAGATGCCAAAATTAAGCCACTATCGTCGAAAACACTATTATTTTTGTTTACCAATGTCCTCAAACTCAAATGAACGTGTCCATATACAAGGTTGCTGTAACATCAGATTGCTGAGTTTAAGACAACAAAGGATGTATGTCGTACGAGGTCAGTTTCTTACACGGAGTTTCCTGAAAATTCCAGATCTATAGTTCTAGATTTACACACATGGAATTTCTTATAATGTAGATTGGGAGAGTCTGCAAACTACAAACTATAATATCTAATCGTGACTAAAGTGACTCAATTTCAATCTGTTTGATTGCGATCAAACTTTAGGAGTAATTTAGTTGCCACGTTTAACACGTTTTAAATTGTTCTATTTTACGTGATTTGCGAAACGAATATTCCGGCTTCTTAAATTTTGAACCTTTAATCTTTCGGACCTTATAAATTCCGGTAATTTTGACGGTTTTAACAAAATTAAATTGATCCGGTAATAAGTTTCAAGGTAGAGTTTTTTATTTCTTATTCTGACTGTTTGAGGGGGGGGGGGGGGGGGGCTGGTTGGGGCCAGGAGGGGACTACTTCACCATACCTGAAAAGGAAATATCTGATCAGACAGAAGAGAAGGTCAGTTTCGTATTGCTCGTACTTTGCTACTATCTCCATTGTTCTTCTGATAAACCCTAACTCCACTATCCTCTGAAATTAAATTTCGATAATTAGTTTGAAAATAATTCATTATTCATACCTTAGAAAGAAAATGTCGTTATTTTTTCAAGATAACGACTATTTCTCATACATTTAGGAATTTGGGTTAAAATCCCAGAAATGTACGTGGTTTTAAGTAGACATCTTTAATTAACCTCACAAATCATCGAAACATACTAAACTTAGCTAATACTGGTTAATGAGTTATTACAAACATTAAATGTTAAAGTAGCACCTAAACGACTTATGTGATGCATATTATGATGCTGGAGTCAGATCATCAGCAAATGTTGAAAATCTGTGTTGTTTATATTATAATAGATTAATAATATTTCTGCACCAAGTGGGTAATGATGTGTTAAGTTGTTGCTAATAGTTAATAGTAATAGTACTATGTTTACAGTATGTACTGAAGGGGTACCCCTTCTCATTTAACCCTCAATCGAGTTTGCTATCATTCGGCTGAGTCGACCGAGGAGATCGCATACATCCAATGGATCCTTAGCTACTCCCTAGACTACACCCACATCAGATTTTATTAGCAGATCATTCACTTGACCAAGTCATGTGATAAACCATCAGAAAAATAAGGACCATTAGACAAAATATTAATCATATATTATTAGCACTTTTAAAAGTAAGAACATTAATTGTTAATGAGATTGCTTGCGGAGGAAGAGACTGCTTGCGGAGGACTAACCTCGTAGAACACTTTACTCTGGTAGAACTTCATGATGGTATGAGCTGCTGAGGCGCGCGTTGTGGTAGGGTGGAGGTAGTCAGCATCCGCAGCTGTCGCCTGGACAACAACAGAGTGAGGGAACTGGGGTGTGAACTCTGAAGTCCCTTATAGTTGTATATAATTGTACTCAATGTGTATAATACTTCAGAGTACTTGCCTAATAAATGAAGTATGTACATTGTACATTGTATATTGTCCAATGTACATTGTACCTAGATGAACGATTAACGAACCATGTGTATTTTCTCCTGGATATCGTCCGAGCTGTACATCTTCATAAGAAGGTCAGGAATATCATTCTTTGTAAACTCCGAGTAGTGCATCGTCACTCTGTACAAATAAACTATTGATTGTATTCTACTTTAAATATCTATAAGTGTAAGACTACAAAAAAGTAAAGTAATGACTTATTAACTACAAGGAGGGGAAAGCTGGTTGTTTCTTACCCGGCAAGTGTAGCAGCAGAGTAAAGTTGTTTCAACTCATCATCAGACCTGAGCCCTTCTGTTAGCAGTAACAACTGAAACATTCCCAAAATTGTTACTACGTGACCTAATTTAGAATAACAAGCCTTTAAAAACAATTTAGTTTAGACGTTACTATTTGCACGACTGGTTTTCTAATTTGACTGAAAGATTTTAAAAAGTAAAACTAAGTTATCATACTATCGTCTATGATATCATGATATTGTGGTATGGTTTCCATGGTTACCATGGTTTCTTGATAAGGTAGGGATTGCCAGTGATCCGTCCTCAACTTTCTTAGACCGTTTACATTACGCAGAGCCCGAATCGTTGCGATAAAAAACTCTTTGTTGCATTCTTTGTTGTTTAATCTGTAGGAAATGGAAGAGTAAGTTCACTTTTATTTTAGCAGTCATCACTAGGAAACGACAGATTGTTCACGATTTTTAATAACCGACGTGAATTGCATAACTTTTCCGAATAGTTGTATATCAGTCGAAATGGCAGGTTGATATTTCGTTTCATTTGATAAGCAATTTATTCTTAACAGGAGCTGATTGGGACAATTGATCACTACAAGTTGGTCCTCAGCTGACCTCTATTACGACACAATTCAATGAAGCAATAAGTTATATTTTACATTCCTTTAATCGTTGAAGATAATGCGGATAGAGCTGCACGGCGCCTCGGCTACTCACTGCGTACTGCAGTTTATAACTTTCGATTAAAAGGTAAGGCATGTTTTGTTGTTGTTGTAGCCAGGGGTGTAGGAACCCCTGATTGTAGCTGAGCTTACTGTCTGATTGTAGTTTTTGTAGGCTGCTATAAACCTCTCTGGGATACTGCTAAGGAACGGGATAGAAAATAAGTTGCGGCGTTATTTTGTAAATAATCCCGGCACAGTTTGAACAATCCTACTCCTTATTCACATTTCACTTAACCCGGTTTGGTTTGTTGAGTGATACTTCGTCTTTAATTTTATTATCATATCTTATTCAGATCATCTAAAAATTTATGTTTTCCGTATAGTAATTGAGTGAAAATAATTATATTCGCATAATCTTATGTGACTAATCATTGGTCCAAATAACAAAATTGATAGAATCATCCTAAAAAACTAACATTAGACCACGTTCTTTTAACGTAATTTTGTACATTTTCGTAGTTTCTCGGGAGAGCAGTTTAAATGGAGTATTTTCTATGTTGTTATTTATCGTTCATATTACATTACTAGTATACATAATGTACGTGATATAATTTATATATCATATTAATAAATATGGAGCAAGCTCAGTATTAGTATTTTAAAAAGATTAATTAAATGTTTTAAAACTGCATTTTGTTTCCCTCCTGCTATCTCGAAATCAAGTTTCACAAAAAAATACCCATTGGCCCCCCCCCCCCCCTTAAAAGGCGTAGTTTTAAATTGAATTTAGTTTTATCTCATGAGTATTAAATAGCAACCAATCTTAGATTTGAAAAGTGGTGGGGAGATAAGGCTTAAATTGTCAGATTCCAGGAGCAGTGTCAAAATATGTATTACTTTTGAAGAATTGAACATTGAGTATACAGATGGGGGTAATACTTTCAAACGGTTCTATTTAATGATTATTTATTGCAGTACTCTGTAAAATTTGAAAGGTATTTTATAAAAAATAAATAAAAATAGATCTTACAAGACTGGTAGAATAGAGATTATAGGTTCGTGTCCACAGTCCTCGTAGAACTGACACAGAGCTATACTGTTCTGTTTCGGGTGCAAGTCTGCAACCTAAAACAAGGAAATATCAATAATTATTATCAGATATCATTTCCTTGTGCCAACATTTGAACATAAGTTTGTCGGTGTGAGTTGTGACTTACCTCTGTCACGTGCACAATCACGAGTAGCTGTAGTGGGGGATTAGTCAGGTCATTGCCCCTCATTCAACACCAAAACTTTGAATAGTAATAAAGTCACCACACAGCATTTGTGCAACGATTTAATAGGTCTGTTACTGGTATTTGAAAGCTTGTAACTCAGTTATTTATTTTGGCAAACGTCGGCCATTGATTCTAAGATTTGCAAGTACAGTAATCTTTAAAAGGATTTTTAATAAGTGATCTTAACAACTTTTTCATAACAATATAATAAAGTTTTTTCTACCCACAACTATGGTCTACTTTGTAATATCAATGATGAATATCTCCCACAAATATACGTGGCATAATTGCTGATTATTTCTAATTGGTTAGTAAACTAATTACCAATGTTTTGTTACAGAACCCAAAATGAAGTTCCTGATAGTTGCAGTTATTGTTGGCATTGCTTTGGCAGAAGACTGTCTCGATCAGGCAGGAGACGCTGTGTGTGCCCAAATGGCAGCTTTTAAACAACCGAACGGTGACAGCGGCTGTGACAGTTCCTTCTCACAGCAGTACTGTGCCAAGTCTTGTGGCGCATGCTCACTAGGTCAGATAATTCTTATATTATAAACACTAGTAGTGTTGACAGTATTAAAAATATAGCAAATAATTTGAGCCTGAAGATGGCGTTGACGCTGAAAATTTGCCTACATTCCGGAATGTAGGCAAATATTCCTAACTTCCTGTTTCATTTGTCCTAGTCTCTTCCAAGTTCCAAGTTCCAACCGGATATTATCAAACTATCAGTATTTCAATTAAGAGACTAATAAACAGCGAACTATTTTTCATAATTAATTAATATCTAATAATATTTTCAGCTGTTTGTGAGGACAACCAAGGGATACCGTGTGCAGGATTTGTCGGAGCGATTGGTGGAGATTGCAGTAACAACAAATATGTAGCAATGGGATGCCCAAAGAGTTGTAATCTTTGTTAGAATAATCCAATTATTGAATTAATTGGGACCTGGAATAAATTTAATTTACTTTTTTGCCTATTGGATAGTTTCTTCTTTTTAATGGGAAAAAATCTTTTGATTTACTGCGGCTGTTTACTCTAAACTCAGTTGAATGTAGCATTACTTGTTTCCTCAATTTTGTCTTGAAAACAATTGTGTCTAATTTGATTTTAAATTATCCAATGTACCAGTTGGGATTAAGTAAAGGGGTCAGCCCTTTAGTGGATCTAAATACATCCGACAATCTGAAATCTTATCCTGAAACTCATCACTCACAGGCATGGGCCATGGCATTTTACTAGCAATTATTTCAGATTAGGTTGACAGATGAAAATGTAGCTTTCAATGAATGCTGTATGCGTATAAGATTAGCAAAAGTATCAGATAAACTAATCAAAAATTGCTAGAAATACATATTATTATTATAATAATTGAATGTAGCCATCTAAATCATAAATATCTATAGCACCTTGTTCTAACCTTGTCAAGTATATCTGTCAAAGTGTCTTGAGTGTTGACGATGTTATCAGAGGAGCCAGCGAGAGCGTTTAATAGTCTTGCTAGCTCACTTCCATACTTTGCTGTATTTCTTGTGGCCATGCTTCTAAAGTATAAAGTAGTCAGCCACTGTTCGAATGACCTGATCAGTCAGTATTTAAATTCTCTGTGCTAGTTTAGATTAGACTACAATAGGGCCATCTTAGGCCATCTTAGGCCATCTTAGGGGGGCGCCAAATCGTCGTTTGAATGTGGGACAATTTGTAAAAACTTAACTACGTACAGTAAGTAAGCATAACTGCGCGTTTTGCTCTAGAACACACTTTTTTAGAGATCTTACCGGCGTATCCTCTAAAATCATCTAATTTGTCCAATTTCAGGGAGGGGCGCCAAAAGGGGAGGGGCGCCAACAGGGGGGGGGGGGGGGGGGGGGGGGGCTTTTTCAGTGGGTCCGCCAACAGGCAACGTTTTGTCACTGCCTTTAAGCACAACAAAATGAAAGCTTATTTAGCAAAGTTATTTTCTATTAGTTAGAGCCCTCCTTAATTAAATGGTGCAATTATATTAATTATAAAAGGCTAGAGTGACCACCTACTACAGTGAAACGTCAATTGCCAGAATAAAATGCATTGTATTGAAAGCTATTGCTCAACTCATTATTATTTTTCTATTGTTATATTCAGGCTGAATTATCTCAGCTCTTGGGCATTACGTTATCTCAAGGACCATGAGCCTTAGTCCAACTCACTAATGATAAGTGTCTAGACCACTACTGCCCCATTTGGCGAGATTTCAGACTAGTAAAACTTCTACTAAGTGTCCAAAAAATCTGGAAACTTTATCTGCCAATAAAGTTCTCTAAAAATGGTAGCACATGTCGCAAAATAAAACCTGGGATGAATTATCTAAAGTAAAGTAAAGCCTAATTAGGGGGGGGGGGGGGCTAACCATATTTAAGTATATTAAAATGTAGTTTTTTTCCCGATTTAGGGGCGGGGTTATACTTTAATATACTTTAATATACTTTATCTTTTTGGAGGCCTAAATATATTTAAATAAATATTGAAAACTGAAGGAGTTATTTCAATTTTAATGAAGTCATTTTGGCTAGTATCGAACCGAGATATTATGTGCAATTTTGTTGATCATAGAGGTCTTTTTACTTAGTATCCACTATTTAACAGATATTGAGCTATATCTTTCACATAAAGTTAGTCTCATTCAAAAATATTGAAATTTGATCGAATTTTGGTGCGTATGCCCAAATATGGGCATATGGTTTAAAGCTCATAATTCAGCCATTTTTGACCAAACTGAAAGGAAAATTCATGAACTAGTCCAAAAAGAGGCTTATCTTGCAAATCTAAACAAAGAATATAGCTTGAATAATTTTGGGTATATTTAAGTATATTAAAGTATATTAAAATGTAGGTTTTTTCCCGATTTAGGGCAGGGATATACTTTAATAGCCCCCTGCCCCCCCCCCCCCCCCCCCCCCTAATTATCGCACTTATAGCAATTATCTTTGGACCAGGTAGTGATTCCAAGTAGGAGCCTAATAGGAGGTCCCCTATTAGTTCCCCCAACTGCAGACTCCGATCCTATTATTATAATGGGTTGAGTTGGGAAGCCCTCCCTATACTTATTTGTCAGGCTGACCCACCTGACAACCACAATACAAGATCAGCCAACATGGGAACATGGTTACCCCAAAACTTAGAATGGCTGACTTTACCATGAGTGTGATGTGTTTGCGGGGAAAGCTTAAACGTGCACTATTAACGTGCAATAATCAACATAGCCACGCCCTGCTTGATTGAACCGTAAAAGATTTTGACTGCAACAATATTGTCTTCGAAAGATCACTACTTGCTGGTCACACACATGTCAGCAAAATTCCCCTAGTCTAGTATTTTCCAAGTCTTGTTCTGTGAGTAAAGTACAGGGTGGGCCAAAAGTCAGTGTGCAAACATTGGCCTTAATAGCTCAGTCACTGAGTGCTCAATTGAAATACTTCCTTCTGGTATGACTTAGTACCACTACTGGTTCGAGGAATTTGTCAACTCGAAAAATATTCGCGTTCATTTTTTTCAAATGGAGGTTCATTTTCACATTTATTTGATAGTTTGGATAGTCGGATCAAGCTAAATTTTATTGAATTGTGTTTGGATATTCGAATTACGTTTGTCCTGAAAGAATTAGAACTGTAGCTTCTCAGATGACCGAGATATGAAGCATAACGAGTTTATTCATTACGTGTGATCAGGTGATTGGTTTACCTAATCACGTGATAAGGTGCCCCCGTTAACTACCCCGTTAAACATTATGGGAATTGTTAAGGGTGCCCAATTAAGGTGTCGTGTCACGGTGTCACATAATCACCCAGTCAATTTTGTTAACGAGATACACAAAATGCTTGATAACTTCGTCATTTCTAATCCGTTTTGCCTCATGTTTTCGGATCATATGCAACATTTGATAATCTACCGTCTCTGAAAAAATTAGGCGTTCAGCATGTTCAGAGAAAACAATATAGGTGTTTTAATATTGAATGGGCGTGGTCTAAAATATTCGAATTTTCAAATTTTGACGACGGAATCCTCGAACCAGTAAGTACAGTATGCCATCTGCAAAGCAACAGCTCTCAAATATAAAACACGGCGGAGGTATAAGACCCAACGTTTGCACACTGACTTTTGGCCCACCCTGTATGTGTGAGAAAGTCTTTAATAAAATAAAATGAATATTGTATATTTTTGAATTTTTAAGATTTAATTTGATAATGCAGTATAAAGAAATTTTTAATTAGCACTGTATAGTTTAAGATATTTATAGCTTATTATAACCATTGATACAACGACCATAATTTTTCACCAGCTCTCCAATATCCATCTTAAAGTTGCATCTTATATCCTCAAACTACACAATTTAAACTTAGGCATATATAGTGTAGACTTTCTGTCACAACAAGACTGTAACCCATAGTAACAAACACAAACAGAACCCCTAACGTCTGCTAACAAATTTCTTCTGATCCTCATATGAGCCCTGTCTCTAAAAACTCAACTGAACTAGCGTTTTGGTGTGTGCAAAAGCTTTCAGGCACGCACATTCCCTGCCCCGTTATTTACCTGTCCCTTCAAAATCAAACTAACAGTCAAGGACAAAAAGTCATACACCAAATGAGCATTATATTTTTACAAATTGTTTTACATCTCTTTATTCTGTAAAATGTGCTAAAAATTAAATTTCTTGTTTCATTGAATTTCTTGTTTCATTGAATTAACTGTGTGTTGATACTGTGCGGCTGAGGCGTCTAAACGAGGATTGAACACCTCACAGCACGATTTCATGAAGATCATGTGTGCGCTTACATGATGCATGAGTTATAATCCAACATTTGAGTAAAATAACAAGATTTATATTTGATATTTTGTGTGTAGTGTGTGTAGCTTACGTTGCAATTATCGAGCTCCCTTATCTTTTGTAACTTAGCGATAAGTTCAGTTTGCTGCTACCGCGTAGTTAGCCTTTGCGTGTGTAATTGTACATTATTATACAAGTACACCAGGCCATGGAGGATGATCTGAATTTGACCCGATCTCAGAAGAAAATCAAGGATTTCAACTACGAAGAAAAGGAAGATGTAGAGGGCTGTACTGAAAGATGGTTTACTTCGATGGCAAGAGAACTGAAATTAGAAAACTTCGAAATTCGTGGAAATATGGACCAGGAAATACTCATGTCTACGTCTATCTATAAAAGGTATATGGCAAACTGGGTTATGCAAGCAGCAGACCTCGTACGACGGCAGAGTAGTCAGATGAGCGCTATGATGGAAATCGTTGAGTGCCTCAAGACGGAAGCACTAGCAGACAAGGAAAAGATGGTCAGGTTGCAGGACCAGTTGCTAGTGCAGAAGGACGAACAACTACAGTTGTTTAAGACGTCAGTTGAAGAGACAGTACAAACAACGGTGGAGACAGGAATTAAGAGCTACAGTGCAGCTGTACAAAAGAACAGCACAAGTGGCGCGGTCTGCAACAGTAAAATTCTGAAGAATGTAATGAAGAGTGTGGCTGCAGAGGAGGACAGGAGCAAGAATCTGATAGTGTTTGGTCTGAAAAGGGTTCAATTCTTGGACCTCTCCTATTTCTTCTTTATATGAACGACATCACAAACAGTTCTAAACTAGGATCATTTGTTACCTTTGCTGATGATACCAATATATTTGTTGTCGGCAAAACAAAACGTGAGGCATATGAACGAGGAAATGAGCTTCTGTCATCATTACAGTCTTATATGAGAGCGAATAAGTTACATATAAACATGTCCAAGTGCTGCTACATACACTTCAAACCCACCATGGCAGGTTCTAAATCAGAGATTTTATCACACCCTGAAGTTGTACTAACTATAGACAACTTTCCAATCAAAAAGGTTTCATCCGCAAAATTTCTGGGTGTTATAATTGACGAGAACCTATCATGGGAAGATCACATCAAAGCTCTTAAGCGAACTCTAAATCATTCCACATCCACTTTATGTAGACTCCGCTGCTCCCTTCCAGAATTTCTACACCAACAATTATATTATACCCTGTTCGAATCACATCTTTCCTACTGTATATCTGTATGGGGTGGGGCAGCGAAGCAACGTATAAGCTCATTATTTACTGCTCAGAAGTACTGTCTCAGAGTACTATTTGGTGATAGACTGGCGTACCTTGATAAGTTTAAGACTTGTGCACGTACTAGGCCTATAGGACACCAGAAACTAGACAAAAAATTCTTCATAAAAGAGCACACCAAACCGATATTCAAGCATAATAATATTCTAGCTATATAAAATCTATATACATACCACAGTTACCTCGAGCTCTACAAGATAATGAAATTCCGTGCTCCAATATCCTTACATGAGGGTTACACATGTTCATCAAGGAAACCCTGCCTTCTAATCTGTCAGGCAGACCCACCTGACAATCACAACACTAGATCAACCAAAATTGAAAATTTTTAACATCTTAACCCCAAAGTTCAGAATGACTGATTTTACTACTAGTGTAATGTGCTTGCGAGGATCTAGCTAATCAACATAACCACGCCCTGCTTGATTGGACCGTAAAAGACTTTGACTGCACAAATACTATTTTCCAAACGTTATAACTGGCTGGTCACACACATCTAAATTAAATTACCCTAGGCTACTGTTTTCCAAGTCTTGTCCTGTGAGTAAAGTACGTGTGAGAATGTTTTAATAAAATGAATGTATATTTTTGAATTTTTAAATTTTAATTTGAGAATGAAGTATAAAGAAATTTTTAATTAGCATTGTATAGTTTAAAATATTTATAGCTTATTATAACCATTGATAAATTTAAGCCATAATCTTTCGCCTGCTCTCCAATATCCACCTTGAAGGTGCATTTTTAATCCTTGAACTACACAATATAAAATCAAGCATGTTTTAGTGTAGACTTTTTGTCACAACAAGACTGCAACCTAGATAGTAAAAACTTTAAACAGAACCCCTAATGTCTGCTAACAATTTTTCGTATAGTCCTAATGTGAGCCTTGTCTCTAAAAACTTAACTGAACTAGCGTTTTGGTGTGTGCAAAAGCTCCCAGGCACGCGCATTCCTTGCCCCGTTAGTTACCTGTCCTTCCAAAACCAAACAAGCAGTCGAGGACAAAAAGTCATACACCACATGGGCATTATATTTTATGAATTGTTTTACATCTTTTTATTCTGTAAAATGTGCTAAAATTAAATTTCTTGTTTCATTGAAAATTTCTTGTTTCATTGAAAGAAGAGGATGAAGAACAGCTACCAGCTCTGGTAACCGCACTATTGGAGGAGATCGGGGAGAAACCTCATTTTGAAGCGACTAGAGTCGGCTGGAAGAGGCCAGGTACGGTTATCCGACCAGTCAAGATCACCGCCCCAAGCTCAACAGCAGTTCATCAGATTCTGATGAAAACAGGGAGACTGAAGATGGCTGATGCACACAAAAATGTATGGATCTGTCCTGATAGATCCAGTGAAGAGCGTGCAGCAAGGAAGAACGTGGTAACTGACCTGAAGAAGAAGAGGGCTGAACAGACTCATCTCGACCACTACATCCGTAACGGGAAGGTCTGTAGCCGGGTTAAGAAGACACCATGATGACGTAATTCATGTTTCTCGGACACCACCGATCAGTATAATATATACTTGTAGGGGTATTTTAAGAGTTAACAGACGTTATCTGTATTTGAGAGACAATTATATTATATACATACATTATTATTTGATTGTTTCACACTTTTCACATTTCATTTTATTACTAGGTGGAGGTGATGTTATTGAGACTTTGGGCGGCCAAAAAACTCTTGTTCTGAAAGTTGTCCTCTGTACTTGTTTCACTGACCCACGCTTTTTAGCATGGGGGGGGGTCCAAGGGGAACTTTGGGGAGTTTTGGGGAACTTTTTTTTGGGGAACTTCAGGAAACCTGGGGGACTTTCCCAAAGTTCCCCAAAAAATTATCAATGAAACAAATAATTTTGGGGAATTTTGGGGAACTTTTTTTTGGGGAACTTCAGAAAGTTCCCCAAAATTCCCCAAAGTTCCCCAAAGTTCCCCAAAAAAATTATCATGCCAAAAAAATTATCATGCTGCAAGTATCAACAAGTAAGTTAAGATTATACCTTAAATAATAACATAATATACATGTTAACATTAATGGGTATTAATGTATATTAGAGAAATTTTGAATAATTTTGAATAATTTTGAATAATTTTGAATAATTTTCAAGAATAATTTTGAATAATTTTGAATAATTTTGAATAATTTTGGGGAATTTTGGGGAACTTTGGGGAGTTTTGGGGAACTTTTTTTTGGGGAACTTCAGAAATCTTGGGGGACTTTCCCAAAGTTCCCCAAAGTTCCCCTTGGACCCCCCCCCCCCCCCCTAACATATAGACTTTTTCCAGTAGCTGATACAGTTTTGGTTTCAGATCCTTCGATTTTACTGAATAGAACATCACAGGTACTGCCTAGTGATATAGTGAAGATGTTACTATCAAACATTAGTGAGGCTTCGTTGTCCGAATGCTTCGGCAGCTCTGATTTCTCGTCAAGGTAGCGATTCACTAAACACTGATTAATGACACTTTCAGGGAATTTGGCCTGGATGAGCGAAACAAGTTCAGTTAGGGGTTCAGGGATGTTTTTGGATATAGGTTTTGCAGCTTTGGCTCCTGAATAGTTGTATGCATCCCCAAAGCTTATGACACCATGTCCTCTTTCTGAGTTTGCATCAAACTGTTCACTGAATGTGTCAAGGTATTCAGTGAGTTTATCCGAAAGTTCTTGGGCAACAAAATCTGGTGTGAATGACTCAATGTGACCAATGGAGGTGTCTATAGGATTTTGCACTGTATGTAAGTCAATCTTAGGATCTGGTTTTTCGATATTGATATTAGGAAGGCCTATTGGGAAAAAAGGAAATGCAGTGTTACGTGGTACATCTGGAGTTGACATATCTGATGGTTTCATGTACTGATCAATGGAGAGAGTCAGGGTGTTAAGCTGGCCACTGATTGATTTGAGAGTGTCATTGTGCACCTTATCTCTCTTAAGAATGCTATTTTGAATAGCCTGAAGGGATTCATGGAGGGTAGCATTTCCAGAAATGGAGTCAGCAGCTACAGAAGAAGCAACTGCTGCTTCATCGATGGGGTTGTCACCGATAGACAACCTTTTACCCCCTATTACTGCACATACTTTCTCTGACAGAGAAAGTAGGGACAGAAGGCCGTCTGCCAGGGTATATTTGTTAAGTGTTGAACAGTTTTTGATGATTGTAGGGGTCAACGTTGCAAATTGGTCTACTTCTACTTTCAAAGTACTACAAAAGTTCAGTTTGATATTGTCTACTTCAGATCGTAGGTTTTTTGAATGGGCCAAAAGAATTGTATCAAAAGGTGTTGAAGCATTGGTACAAAATGAAACAAAACTGCTTACGTCTGCTTCACAGTCCTCAGGGGTTCTGTTCTCTGCAACAGCTTCTGAGGATTCAGGTGCAGCAGGGGCAGCTGATGTCTGATTGTCTTTAATCTGGGACCCCAAATCATGCCTTTCATTGTCATTTCCTTTGTTATCTTCCTGAAAGACATAATTTGAGGTACCCAGCCCCACTGGCTGTTGATCGGTTTGACCGGATTCCACCATTCTCAAAGTGAGATGGGGTTGAGCAAGTTCGAGATAGAGACTGCTCAGCGGTTTCGGGTCCTCAAATTATTTGTTATATAGTAGTGTTGAAAATATTAAAACGCCATATTAGTTACGCCACTGAGTAGCGCATCTCGCCGATCTAGCGTCGTTGCAAGAAGCATAATTGAGTGCGCGGCGCAGCACAGTAACGCATCGCGCTACAAGTATCGGCGCACATATCACATTACACATTATTTTATACAGAAACGGAAAAAATTATAACAGGCCCATGGATGCCCTAAAATTATTATCTGGTGCTTGAAAAAAGAAATAGTATTCGGAAATATGGCAATATGATTTTGATTTGAAACTTTTACAAAATAGCAAGTATACAAATGTACAGCAATTCGAACAAACATATAAAATGGGCCGAAATGTATAAATGCTAGGGGGATGTTATGAGTAAGCAATCTCAGTCTGTTTGGCAACATCAAATAGATCAATCTCCAACCACACGTGAGAAAAGATATAGTGTTACATTTCGTTATGTTACATCTAACAACGAAAATGCAACAATAATAATAGGAGACTCCAACACTAGATTCTTGAAATTCGGTAGTGGGAAAGGACGTTTTGGTCATAGAATGCCAGGGAAAAGGGTAGAATGTTTTATTATTGATATGATTAACCCAAGTTTGTGTGAAGGTTACAGAAATATTTTTATTCATTGTGGAGTAAATGATATTAAGAAACGGAGCTCAAATATCGAGCAGTGTGCCAGTGATCTCAAGGTAAAACTTGATGATATATGTCGTAAATGTCCATACTCCAAGGTTACCGTTTCGCCAGTACTACCCACTAAGTTTGGCTGGTTGAACGAGAAAGCATTATATTTTAACAAACTTATATTTCAATATGTTGACATGAACCCAAAGGTGGGAACTCTAGATTTTAATGAATTTGTTGGTGAAGATGGTAAACTAGCTGACCAGTTCGGTCGTTTCAAGGATAAAAGTGATGCCATCCATCTTGGGTCTACTGGTATCTTTAAGTTGTCTAGGCTAATAGTGGATAAAATACAGCGCAATCCAATAGATGGGCGCCAATTTAGTGATATTGCTAGGAGTAAAGTTGGGATGTTCAATTCACGTATTCAAAGAGCTCCGAAACCATGAATAGAACAAATATATGTGAGAACTGTATCTGCTGCAGCAAACCTATTCGTGCTGGACACCCATTTATAAATTGCAATAAGTGTGATTGCATCATTCACAAGAGATGTAAAACACAGGAAAACATTGCCACTTTTAGAGAAAAAACTTACTGCTCAAATTGTATTCAAAATCATGATATAATTCGTTATAATCCATTCTATCAAGCACCTCACTTTTCAAACAACGAACTACTTGACAATGAACCTCACGACTATATAGACTCAATAAGTACAATCTCAAAAACTCTTGAGAACTATCAATCATATTCTATTAAAAACTTCAACAACCTCATAAAGCAGATTCCTCAAACAACATCAAAGCGCATATTCTCACACTACTTTCGAAATATTGATGGAAATGGTACTAACTTTGACAAATTGGCCTTAGAATAAGCCTGCATAGACCACAAATTTTCTGTGATAGGTTTAGCAGAAACAAACATTGATCCCTGTAATAGTCAGCTGTACCAAATTAAAGACTATACTTCATGTTACCAAAAACGCTTCGTTTCTAATAAGACACAACAGGTAAAAAGTAAAGGAAGTGGAGTTTCTCTCTACATTCACAACTCCTTTAACTTTAGTGTGATTGAAAAGTTATCTGTTTGTACAGAGCAATTTGAGTCCCTATTCATAACAATAAGTAATGCTCCAGAACCAGTAACAGTTGGAGTTGTATACCGCTCACCAAGCAATCCACTTGCTAACTTCAATGCACAGTATAAAGAAGTTCTTACTGCACTGAAAGGACATAAAGCATACATATTAGGGGACTTCAATGTTAACATAACCAATTTATCAGGCCCAGATGAAGATATATTCGAAGAAGTTATTTATAGTCACGGGTTCACGCCCACAATATCCATTCCCACACACCAAATGCCCCACTGCTCAAAAACGTGCATTGATAACATACACACTAATGACATTCACTCATCAACTATATCTGGAGTAATTCAGGATAGTGCTTCACATCACCAGCCCATTTTCTGCCTTCAAGTAATGAATTCTGATACTAGTTCGGAACAGAATAAATCACCTGAAAAAACAACGATTTATTATAACTATAGTAATGCAAACCTTGATAAGCTCTGTGAAGAAATTGAAAACGACATAGATACATTTTACCACAGATGTGACTCTTTTGAATCCTTCATGGATCTGTTTCAAGAAAAGATAGATATATCTTGCAAATTGGCTTCACCAAAAACCACCAAACGAAATAATATAACAAATCCATGGATCACAAACGGCCTTATCAACTCTGTGGAGAAAAAAGCCAGACTTTATTTTGAATGGAAAAAAACAAAAACATTGTTAATTCCAGATGGGGATCTGGAAAGACATAATGTTTACAAGGACTACTCAAAATATCTTAAAATTGCCATAAAAACTGCCAAAACCAGGTATTATGCTGAAAAGTTTGAGAAAAATAGCCATAACTCCAAAAAAACCTGGCAAATAATTAACGAGCTTCGTGGCAAAAAGAAGAATCAGCTAAAAGATGACTTCATTATAGATGGAACTAGAGTAATTTGTAGGCGGACTATTGCAAACAAATTCAATAGTTACTTTACATCTTTAGCTAGTAATTTAAATGAGAAGGTTTTGTCCGAGAACCAACTGTCTATCCAACCAATGCAATCATTTGTTGAGTTTATGTCGAAATCAGTCAACAGTTCAATACATCTAGAAGAAACTCATCCTGAGGAGATTCTTGAAATAATTCAAGAATTCGTTAACGGAAAAGCCAGTGATATACCAATAGCAGTTATCAAGAAACCGGCTCATCTCTTATCCAACATATTAGCAAATTTGTATAATACATGTATTCAAAAAGGCACGTTCCCATCCATATTCAAAATAGGCAAAGTAACTCCTATCCATAAAAAAGATAATAAAGAAAATATTGAAAATTATAGACCTGTGTCAATATTGCCAATCTTTGGTAAAATATTTGAAAAAATAATATACAAACGGCTTTATACCTTTTTCACTGCTAATGACATTCTCAGTAATGAACAATTTGGTTTTCGAAAAGGCCACTCAACCTCACATGCACTCCACAAATCAGTTCATTCAATCACAACATCAACATCCAGTGGTAATCATGTTCTAGGAATCTTTATTGACCTAAGCAAAGCTTTTGATACTCTTGACCATGGCATTCTCCTGAGGAAACTGGAAAATTATGGGGTTAGAGGTCTAGCTCTAGGACTTCTAAAAAGCTATTTATCCGATAGATCACAGTATGTTTCATTTAATAATTTAATATATATGTAGACCAAGGTCTGTGCACGGGATGCTTCCTTCATTTCTCAACACTACATCAGAGACTATGAATGTAAAATATGGAGTTCCCCAAGGTTCCATACTAGGCCCTCTACTTTTCTTATTATATATGAACGACATAATAAACTGTTACAAAGGCGATGAATGCAAATTTGTGCTCTATGCTGATGACACAAATATATTTATCACTGGACCGTCCAAAGAAGCAACATACTTGAAGGCCAATAAAGTTCTTGATTTCGTATGCAAATTCATGAGAAGTAATCTCTTACATATAAATATGTCTAAATGCTGCTACATACATTTTCTACCTGCATACGAATCTGATGAAACCTGCGCCAGGGTTAGGCCGTATGCCAATGAACATGACAAATCACAAGGAATATTTATAAATGGACACAAAATTGTTAAGGTTAGCAACACCAAATTTCTTGGTGTAGTAATTGATGAAAAACTTAGCTGGGGCCCACATATAGAATATCTACGGGTATCGGCCTTACAAAATGACATGAAAAAGGAGATGGCTCTGAAATGCACAAAAATGAGTTTTGTTCATGTTTTATTATCCAGATAGGTAGTTCAACAAGTATATTTTTCTTCCCGGGGGTTGATTTCATTAAATAACCGTAAATTTTGCGATAAAAATTGTCATCTTTGAAATCTTCCAAAAAAACATGCCTTACAAAATGACAATTTCGTCACAGCTGTCATTTTTTAACAGCAGCCAGATAGAAATTTGATTTCACCTAGGACAGTTAGATAAATATAATATATTGAAGATTAGAATAGCTTTTACAGGAAAAAGGATGGTTGGAAAAAGTTGGGCAACTTCGCGTGAGATTGTGCCTTACAAAATGACAACCCAAAACGGCATCACTCCAAATCCGATTTGGGAAAAAGTTTCATTATTCTTTCACGTGTCTTACTGTTAGATACATATGTTGTTTATATTATACCAGTTCTGTTTTTACCAGAATATATTAAAAAAGGAACATTTTTTATACTTTGAAAAAATTGAAAAAATGTCATTTTGTGAGGCGTAAAAATCATTTTTTGTTTTCATACTTGAACACAGTATTTGGTTATATTTGATATGTTCTATGCCTGGATAGATCACTTTTCAGTGTTTAGTTAACGTTTGACATGTATTACTCTCTGCTTTCACAAAATAGAAGCTTTATTTCGTTGAGTTTTGAAATATTTTTAAAACGTTTTGATATCAGAGCTGCACTTTTGTAATGCTTACTTGATTGTTAACTGTCAGATTATGATTATTTTTAACTCCTTCTTGTATTGACTGTTTCTGATCCATTTTAGATGATGAAAGTAATTCAATCTGAAACACTGTCATTTTGTAAGGCTTTCCGTGTCATTTTGTGAGGCATTTTTATCAAAATTGATGATCAAACGAACACATATAGGCTCATCATAAGCTTACTGGGTTTTAGAATACCAATGATTAGGCAAGGTGCATCCAATATAAATATGCCATCTTTGAATCATAAAATAAAACTGTCATTTTGTGAGGCATAACACTGTCATTTTGTGAGGCTAGGTCGTTTTTTTGTCATTTTTCCTACCAAAGTCACTAAATCAGTTTTTTTATTTAACCAGAGTAGTCTTTGATTGACATAAGTCATGGTAGTACCTGGTTTCCTGGGGTTAAATTCAAAACTTTGGTCTCCATTCTGGTTAACAGTTAGGCGGGGCAATGACTGAACAGCAAAAACGTCCATATTTATGTAAGAAATATAGATTTTATGTCATTATCATTCCTTGGGAAGTGTTAATTAATGCTTTTTCTTTCATACAGTAAAAGGAATAGGGTTCAATGTATAGGGAACCTAAGCTACAGCATGGTCTATGTCGACTGTCATTTTGTGAGGCCTGTCATTTTGTAAGGCCGATACCCGTAAGAAAAAAAATTAGATCCACTACAGGAGCACTTAACAGGATTAAACATTCAGTTCCAGGGGAACACTACCAAAAAATATACTCTGCATTATTGGAATCACAGCACATCTTGCTTACGGAATAAGTGTTTGGGCTCAGCTCTCAAAGACCAACCAAACGATAAGCTGTTCATAATAAAATAATAATAATAAAATTTGGTAGCTTAAACACAAACTCTAAGCCCAGTGGATAAACCACAAAACTTATGCTCTATTGTGTGAAACAAAGATACTAGATCAAGATAACTATCAAGGAGTGTATGCATAGGACATAAAAAGTTTTGAACAGATCAACATCGGAACAAGTCTTAATTTCAATTGGTAGTTGGTTCCAGATTTTCGGAGCAACAGTCTGAAACGCTCTTGGGTGTGATCTTGTAGATCCGACGGGTAGGTGTAAGGAGGAAGTTCTTCTGCTACTCGAACTAACAAATGTTACTAGATCACACAGATATGCAGGAGCAACACCATTGACTGCTTTGAAAATCAGTAAGCATAACTTAAACTCAATCCTCTCCTTCACCTTGAGCCAATGAAGGGATTTGAGCTTCTCCTCGACTGAGTCTCTCTTCTTTAATCCAAAAACCAGACGGCATGCTCGGTTCTGAATGTTCTGCAGCTGCGTAATTGAGGCTTGACTACAACCATAGTAAAGTGCATTGCAGTAGTCAAGCGATGAGATTACAATTGCTTGAGTCAGTGTTCCCATCTGTTTGGTTGTTAGGAATGTTTTCATCTTAGCAAGGTCTCTTAGTTTCAGAAAACACGATGTTTTAAGTTGCTTGATTTGCTCACCAAAGTTTAGTTGAGAGTCGAGACGAAATCCGAGGTTCTTTGCAACAGGTGACAGCCTGACACACGTCTCAGAGTTAACAAACACGCCCCCTATAGACAGCTGCTGGAGAACAAGCGGTGTCCCAAAGACAAGAATCTCAGTTTTTCCTGCATTGAGCTGTAGATAATGTTTTTTCATCCAGTCATTAATTTCTTGGAAACATTTGGGAACATCGTTGATAAGGACGGTGGGCTCCTCGTTTGGCTTGAAACTTTTATACAGCTGATGATCGTCGGCGTAACCCTGGATGGAGAAGTTCAAATCATGTGCTGCTGAGTACAAAGAGCGAATGTAGATGTTGAACAGGACCGGACCCAGCACAGAGCCCTGTGGGACTCCAAACTTAATCACTATCTCATAAGATTCCTCATTTCCAACTTTAATCGTTTGACATCTACCTGTGAGGAAGCTGCTGAACCATTTCCAAGCTGTCCCTGTTATTCCCAACTCATTTCTGAGGATGTTCAGTAGTTTGCAGTGGTCAACTGTATCAAAAGCTGCGCTGAGATCTAGGAGAAGAACAACAGTTGCCTTGCTTTCTGTAGATGCAATGAGTAGATCGTTAACAACTCTCACAAGCAGAGTCTCGGTGCTGTGTTTTGATTTGTATCCAGACTGCTGTGGGATGTTCAGGTTGTTGTTTTCTAGATGTTCATTTAGACGCCTGAGCACTACTCTTTCTATCAACTTGCCCACAAAACTAAGGTTAGATATTGGTCTATAATTCTTGAGATTATCACTATCTAATCCCTGGCCCTTGATCAGGGGTGTGATATGAGCTAGTTTAGCGCCATCAATACTGCCAGAAGATAATGAAGCATTTACTATGTCAACTAAGACGGGTAGTAGAACCTCAAGGTTTTCTTTAAAGATGTTTGCAGGTAGAGGGTCAATTGAAGAAGACTTGATCTCAGATGCCTTGATTATCTCCTCTAGTTCTTCTAGAGTAGTTGGAGAGAACTCAGCTAGTTTTTCTCCGCAGTAAGAGGGCGTTTGATCGTCAGACTCCACATGATCAAAGTTATTTCGTATTGCCTTTATTTTCTCCTGAAAATATACGTTATTTTCTCCTGAAAATAACTCAGAAATGTTGTATAAGAATCCTTTTTGGAGACCTAAATGCATACCTCGACAAACATGCCACTTGTGCACGAGCCAGACCTTATACAAAACAGAGGTTAGGAGCTGCTTTTTTCGAAAAAGAGCACACCAAGCCCATTTTTAATCGACTAAAATTGCTTACTGTTCAAAACTTGTACAAATACCACTGTATATCTGAGATATTTCGAATTATGAAATTTCGCACTCCATACTCGTTGTATTGTACTATAGACTCATCAAAACGTGATACAAGCAATGTCATAATCCTCCCAAGAAAAACCAACACTTTTCTTTATATAGCCTCCAAATTGTGGAATAGCATACATAAACGGATTCTAAATGAGAATGGGGAAATCCTCACTACTTCTGTATCTTTGGTTAAATTACGCTGTAAAAGTATCATCCTGGGATCTCAATCCATCAACAATAATAACACCTGGACTTACCACAACTTTCACATCGCCCCTCACTCAATCACAGACCAAACCATCTCATCACTCACTCACCAAATTGCCGACCCAATATCTATTGAAGTGGCGAAAATTTTCTAGACAAATGATATTTCGATATTATTGCTGCAGCAGATACAAATACCAACATTATTATATTCCCAAACGTTTGAACCTTTAAATTAACTAGGAAAGTCAATCCTCAACTTGACTTTTACTGTTTTAAACAGATATATATTAACTTAATTTATTATTACTAGCAGGAACCCGTATAATATAACCCTAAACGGTGTCAAGACTCAAAATACTAAAATAATTATTACCTATTTAATCGGCGTTTTTGACACCACTTGGGGGCCCAAATTTTCGGCTCTAAAATCATTATTCCTTGGCCAATTTTTTATTTTTTCATGCCGATTTGAAGGCCATTAAAGCATTTGACCCAGCCAAAAAAGTTCCAGTTGTATATCTTTTACGGTTTTTGCGGAAAGTCGCGTTAAAGTTGATGCCGTGGTGTCAGTAAAATGGCACAGATATATATATATATATCGTCTCGCTTTATATATAGTAAGATTATTTTTTTTTTACATACTCCTTCTTAGTGTGGTGACTTGGGGTCCATAAATATAACAATACAAGCTGATAAACCAAAAAGAACAACTGGGGTAGGTAGGTAGCCCTGGTGGGTGCGTAAACTTTACGGTCTGCTCTCTCCAAGATCAGCCTGCTTCTCCATTTTACCGTGAAGCCTAATTTCTAGTTTTTATAAAATATACAATGCAAGTGCAGGTTTACTAATCTTAATCTACGTAACAACTCAATAGCCCAAGTCACCTTTTAGGTTTACAACCTACCAAAACGCGCGCCGAGTTGGACTCGTCGACGGTCAATATATGGAACAGATATTTTACGAGTATCACCCGTTAAAAGTCACCATACCCGTAGTATATTCCATGGTAATAGAAGAGCTTTAAAGTTTTTCAAATTGTTGCTATAATTGATTTAAATAAAAATTTGTTGTTTTCTTGTTTTCTTGAAGGCCCTGCTGACCCCGCTGTGCAGGGGGGCGCCGTCTTAGGGGGGCGCCAAATCGTCGTTTGAATGTGGGACAATTTCGAAAACTTAACTAAAGTACTAGCAAAACTGCACGTTTTGCTCTAGATACACACTTTTTTAGAGATTTTACCGGCGTATTCTTTAAAATCACCTAATTTGTTCAATTTTATGGAGGGGCACCAAAAGGGGAGGGGGCGCCAACAGGGGGGCGCTTTTTTTGGCAGGGGGGCGCCAACAGGCAACGTTACGCCACTGGCGCTACTGGGCCTCCCCGAGCTGCGATGAATTGACATTGTCAATTAACACCGATACAATATAGTGTGTAATATATAATGTGCAACTGTTATTCGTTTTGAAATTTCCTGCCAGCCAGTCTGAGGTGACTTGCAGTCTGTCCTCATGATACTCTGGCAACCTTTGCGGGAAATTATCGGTTACCTGTGTCCTTTTGGGAGAAAAAATTCCCAGAAAATGAGTAACATCCGTCAAAACTTTAGATATAGGTCAATAATGGAAATAATAATGGGATCATCCGTGAATAAATTCGTAACAAATGATTTTCTACATACAGGAATGTGCTGTCCATAATTCCAGGAATCACTCTACACTCGACTGTCACGTAATTTTTAAACATGTTCTCTAGCTGGTCCTGAATGACTATTCGAAATCCTAACCCACTTATCCATGATCCCAACCCTAAAACCCCATCTTTAACAAAAGCATTATATGCTGAAAACCTAACCCTAACGAGAAATTAGATCAACTTCCTTATACTGTAATATCGAGACAGTTTTTCGTCAATATCTCGCCAGGGAAGTATTTTAATCATGTGTCATGGGGGTGATTCAGAATCAGCGTCCGAAAATACATCGATTCAAGCTGGTCTCTGCAACTGTCGGGGGCTCTTTTAGAAAAATATTGAAGATAGACTGTAAAGTGATTTAGCTCGGAAAGTTTTGGGGAATTTTATAATCCAATTTTTTCAGGCGTCAACAGTCTAAAATATAAATGGTTGCAATTAATATTACTCGAAAATATAAGCATGAACATGATCCAAAAGTGTTAATAGATTATATTGCATGCCATTGTTACGTTCATTATTCTGGATTTATTTGTTATTGTTGTTGACGAATTATTATACTCGTCTAAATTTCTTCAAAGTAGCGCGCGGCGCTTTTTCCTCGAAACTGAACCTGCCTGAAGCTAGAGGCAAGTAGTCCTTGGAGGACTTCGCCGCTTCGACGCACCTTAATTGACGATGTCAATTCTTGGCAGCTCGGCGCGGCACAGTAGCGCATCGCGCTACAACGACGCACCGTGCAAACTATTATTTTTACTTCGCATCGTTGCAAAGCAACGATTTGGAAGGGTTGACATCGTCAATCAAGGTTAGTCCATTAAAAATGGACAAAAATTGTTTATAAATAATTTTAATTAGCTCGGTCAGATGCACAACTATTGAAACTGAAATTAAAATTTTTGAGAGATTTAATTTGTAATTGTTTCAAAAATTTTGAATTTGCAAAATTCAGCATTTAAGTTTTTTAAAGTTTTAAATATTAAAATAAAACCGTAAATTTTGAGTTTAAATAATATGACCACAAACCTATAAAAATTGTATCAAAATAACTAAAACTGTAAAATTTATATCAATATAAACCGGAAAAAGCGCGCGGCGAGCATGGAGCAAGCGCCTGCGTTTTGTCATACGTTGTATGACCCGCCGCGCACGAAGTGCGCGGCTCCCCCCTGTAGCGTCGAAGACGCTACTATAGTGAAGCTACTATAGTGAAGCGACAGTGGGGGTCACCACGTGATACAACCTACGTTAAGAAAACAACAATTTCAAGAAAAAAACAACAAATTTATTTAGTATCAATTAAAGCAGAAAAATATATTTTATATATATTATAGCTAGCACGAACTTTATACCAAATATCTTAAAAGACTTGGAGTAGCATTGTCACACTTTGTATTACCCGCTGCGCACGTGTGCGCGGCTCCCCTATATCGTAGAAATGCTACAGGGGGTCACGATGTGATACAAATTAGCAAAAGAGTGACTAGAATGTATATACCTTTTACAAAATATGTCGAAAAAATCCAGGGTGACACAGGATCGGAGAGTGCAAACCGAAATGTTTATGCATCCACCTTTTCCTCCTGAATTCTTGGTTGAATAGACAATTATGCGTTGCAAACTTGATCGTTTTTATTCCAAGTCCATTTGTTTAAAGAAGTAGTATTATTTATGTATGGACATGGAGTTAGCTTCATTCAATTATAACAATATCAATATAATCAATATCAATATCAGACTAAACAATCGCCCAAAATCAATCTGAGAATTTTTTAGTCTATAGTACAATCATGATAGTAATAGTAAGTGTGTGCTGCTGCAATTAGATTAGATTACTGCCATTTAAAATTGTTTGGAGTTCAAGTATCTTTTAAGTCAGCAGCTTGTGGTTGTATTAAACAGCATTTTTAGCAAACAGTACTCTGTTTGCTAAAAATTTAACCTACCAAGACGCGTGCTGAATTGGACTCGTTGATGGTTGTCTATTTGGAACAAATATTTTACAAGGGATAAAAAGCGGTAGTAAAGTTAAGATATCAGATTTAGATATCAATTTAGAGCCAACAAATTGAATTGGCTACTTTTACTACTACAACAAAGTGTTTTTATGAAATTTTCTTAGATTTTTATTGAATTTCTATATATAGAAATTTTATATAGGGTTATTGCTATATTAGATGTTATTAGAAAAGACTTGACTAGTAGAAATCTTGATATTAGACTTAAGAATTTGACTGATTTCGAAGACCTTAGATTTTTGGCTTTAGATAGGGAGGAATGGAAGAAGTTAGAAGATGGTTGATGTTTTTGTTTTCTTTTTTATGCGTTTTGATATCTATAAGGTGCCTAGGATGCTCTTTTAAAGAGATATTTCGTACTTTGAAAGATTTACTACTACTACTACTATTGCTATATTATGTGTATATTGTTTGAATAATTTCAAGATATTTTACAAGTATCACAGGTCTAACAGTGCTGCATGATGGTATTATTTTGTTCACATTTTTAGACAACTTTTGATTTCAAATTTATCAAGATCAGAGATTGAGGGTGTCTAACTTTATAGCTAGACAATTACTATTGTTGAAATTACCTGTTTATATTGTTTTAACAATTTAATTATCAAAAAGTTATTTAACATAAAAATACCGACAAAGATAACAATATGATATTTGATACACCTCCAAGGCCCAAGCATCACCCATGCAGGTGGCCGTGGTATCATCTGTATATAGTAGTCTATGAGGCTAATATTCAGCATATTGATTGCCATCATGTCTCAACTCTTCACAGGAGGACTAGTGCAAAGAAACTGCTGCTAACTGCTGCTAACTGCTGCTATGGGCAGGCGCGGGACAGCAGCAGTTAGCAGCAATTAACAGCAGTTAGCAGCAGTTTCTTTGCACTATAGTCCTCCTGTGTCTTAGCTATCCATCACAATAGGAATTATACAGCCTTCTTTGGTTACTTCAGTGGACATCATTATGATTTCTAAAATCACCAATTAATTCATTATATATTAACGGAATGTTACTGTGTTGCAGGATGCGCCCTAGAAGAACAATATTTTTGTTATGAATTCAATGCGAATCAAGTCATCAGCTGTGTTAACAGCTTACATTAAGCATCGTCGATATCCAGCTTGAACTGATTTTATATTATACGGAGATATTGTCAACGACCAGTTTGGACTGTCACACTTTAACTGGGAAGTTGATGACGTAAACTACCACATTCTCAGGACTGGGTGCTATCCTTTTGTTAAGTACCATTGCACTAAAGCACCTCACACAGATTTAGCAACTGAAAATTTGTTTTATGGTGTCCTTAAAGCAGTCAATTTGGGCATACCTCTTGTAATAGTATGGATTGGCTGGGATGATGTTAGCTAAACACAAAGAAAATATTGTCATCAAAGGAAATAATATTGAGCTAAGGTTCTGGTACAAGGAGACTTGGTGAAACACTTCTATTCAACCTTGATTATTTATGCTTTAATTGATTTTCTATTTTTTCTATGAGATAATGCATTTCATCTTCAGATTAATGTCTGGTCATTCAGTTAGTAAAGGCAGAGATGGCCGAAAAGTCATTGTATTCTCAAATAAGATTTAAGTCACAATGTTTATAAACTCTTCTGCAACTAAATCTCATCATTTGTGAAAAATGGGTTATTTCACCCTTATCAGATCTTATAGAACAAACTGGTTTGACCTTGTCAGAAATCAAAATGATTCAAGCAAAAGCCTCAGGAAAACTTTGTCCTAGGATTTTTCAAGTCACCCCATCCATGAAAGAAGGGTTTGACTGGTCATTTGGATGTAGAAACCTTGATGTACCTTTTGGATGCCTATTGAAAGAGGGTAAAGTGTTGGAAATATGGGGAGCTTCTGGAAGCGGTAAAACTCAATTGTCACTTCAAATGTGTTCTGCAATTCCCCCAGAATATTGCTCTGCTTATATCAGTACTGAAGGTAGTATATCAACATCTAGACTCTTTGATATCTGTAGTGCAAGGGGTATGACTAGTGCTAACTGTGATATGCTGACATGCACCACTGTTGATAGCTTCTCTGATTGTGTTCTTAGGCAACTCCCCCTTCTTTTGGCTACTAAGCCTGTGAAATTAATTGTAATTGATTCCATTGCAGCTCCGTTTAGGGCCGGAGAAATTGAAGGAGGTGGAGTGAGAAGGGCCCAAAAAATTCGTTCCATTGGTCAGCAGCTAAAATACCTTTCCTCTAAATACAAATTACTGGTAGTGATACTGAATCAAGCAACTGACCATCCCATCAAGGGCACACAACCAGCATTAGGTATGACTTGGTCTTACTTGATTAATAGTCGTCTTAGAATAGAGAAGCTGGGATACGATAATATGATTGGTGCTCGGAGGGTTAGTGCTGACAAAGGCTCATGTGTAAAATCAGGAACTTTTGTCGACTGTACAATTCAAAAAGAAGGCTTGTTATAGAACTTGAATATTTGGCTGGGTTTTTTTAATGGGTTGCAGTCTCTCACTGCAGTCTTTTCTTTTCTTGAAAAAAATTGTCTTTTTTTGCATATTAATTTATTAACATTTTATAAATATAAATCACTATCACGTACAAAATATTTCTTTTCTATTCGAATTATGAAGTATTTAAACAATTTAACTTAGTTTTGTGTTTTGATGGAATTTACAATATTTAAAATTACTCTTTGTAGTGTTACTGGAATGGCTTTTCATTGTTTCGTGATAACATTTTTACCAGCCTGTTAGTTAATCAATTTATTGACCTATTAAAGTCTAGGCTGTCACCTATTTTTCATGAATCAATCCATCTCAATTATGGAACCAGATTTACAAGGCTTTGAGGACACTCAAAAAATGTTCTGGGACGTTATTTACAAAGTTTGTATCCATTTTTATTCATACCTTCTTTAAATGTAGAATGCTAGCTATTTGTATCATACAGTAGCATCACAGATTATATTTTTTAAATATTCAAAAATCAAACCTTGACTAAATTTTCATCTTTAATGTAATTATCTTAACTAATTTATTTTAATAAATAACAATTTCAGACTGACTGGACAGAGTGGTGGCTGGTGTCTGTGCAGACGTTCCATGTACTGATGTTCTGCCTTGTTGTTATCTCACATCGTGCTAACTGGAACCTTATCTCTGCAATTACATTCCTTTTCCTGCTTACTCTAATGTACTTTGCTCAGACGCTGAACACAATTGCAGCTCAGAACTATGATCAGTTTACCAATGAACAATACTTTGACAGTGATGGACTTTTTATTACTCTTGTGTTGCTTCTACCGTGTGCTCTGAATTGCATCCTTTTTATTGTAAGTATTGTTAAAACTTGTAAAAAAGATTATCATTTCAGCTCTTTTAGAGTGAAAATATATTAAAATTTATAATTAATTAATCTTACCAAACAACTCTATACAAAATTATTGCTCTACAAAATAAATATTTCAGTTCTCTTGGTTGTTGCAGTCCTGGACTCTTATGGTCGATCTAAAGACCCAACAAGCAAAGAGATATGTAGCGTCACAGAAGAAGGACAAATAGCCACATCAAATATTATTAAATTAATTTATCATCAGAAGATCTAATTATGCATGGTTGGTTTTACATTGCTTGACAAAATAACTTGAGAATATTACCTGAGCATGTTAATATTTTTAATTTTCGGACAGGAATTTATTGATTTTTTCGAGCCTAAGCTTTATTCGGGACACCGTGACATGAACAGTTCAAATAGCTATTTTTGAAATCTTCAGATTTTTTCATTCAGAACTTTTATGGTTCTCGATTAAATCTATCATGAGGGGGTTTTATTTTGGCATTGTATTTTTCAATTGGCATTGTATTTTTCAATTGAATAATTATGTGAATGTTATTGAAAATGTATCTATTCAGTGCTCTTGATGATTCTATTCATAATCACTGCACACAAACAAACGTGAAACTCTATTCGACCAACTGTTCTACCGACTATTCGAACGGTGCATTTCTACGAATACACATAAATATATTTATAAAATATAAATGCATACAAAATTTTATAATTCAATTGTAATTAACAATAAAAATATCAGCAAAACCAGATTTAATGGAATGATTCATTCATGATCCATTCATGGATTAATTCTATTACTTCGTGATATCTCAACATTTAATAACACTATTTTTTCTAGATGTTATTAATCCTATTACACACATTTCTTCATCATGCTGTGGCTGACACAAATGTTGCTTCTAAGATCAACACCTTCGGATTGAAACTCCTGCAACACGTCCCACCTGATGAAAACATAATGATATCCCCGTTTTCTATTTGCACTGCAGTCGCTATGCTCAATGTTGGTACTTCTGGTGAAACTAGGAAACAGATTGACTCTGCTTTTGGCTGGTCTGATTCTACAGATTTATCAGGTCAATACAAGGACTTTCTTACTAAAGTTGAGGGATCTGAAAGTGACAAGTTTACCCTTTCATCTAACAACCGTCTGTACATCGACAACACATTCATCCCTCTGCAAAGTTATTCTAATGAGCTTACTACTAACTTTGGTGCTGAGGTTGAAGCTGTTAACTTCAGTAATGGTGATAATTCAGCAACTGTTGAACATATAAACACATGGGTTGAAGAAAAAACGAATGATAAAATCAAGAAACTTTTCTCTGATATCGACAGTAAAGTCCGAGCTATCTTGATAAACACCATCTACTTCAAGGCAACATGGGTAAACCCATTCAACCAAGTCATAACTCAGGATGCATTCTACCTTGATGAAGAATATGCAATAAAAACAGATACTATGCATCTGGAAGAGAGGCTGCCATATTTTGAAAACAAGGACATTGAACTTGTTAAACTGCCTTACGCTAGTGAAGGATCACAGAGAGTGAGTATGGTGATCATCAAACCCAAAACGCGAGCAGGTCTAAGTAGTCTTGAAAAGAAGATTGGGTACCAGTTCTCTGAGGTTTCTTCTTGGGTGAGCAGTGTTGAGTACATATTGTTGGATTTCTCAATGCCAAAATTCCAATTTGAATCTGGAGTTGACAAGCTGAAAGAAATTCTCATGGAAGATTTTCAGGTTTTAGATGTGTTTGATGAAAATAAAGCTGATCTTTCTGGAGTTAGCTCTACTGAAGATCTATTTGTTTCCTTCATCAAACACAAGTCCTTCATATCAGTGAATGAAAATGGTACTGAAGCTGCTGCTGCCACAGCTATTGGTATGAGTGCTGAGTCAGTCGAGATGGATAAACCTCGTGAAGTGCAGGTGAACCAGCCGTTTATGTTTTTGATCTACGACGAAAGTAACGAGGTTGTTCTGTTTGTTGGTCGGATGGTACATCCTGACTCTGAGAAGGATTCTGACAAGTACCTTGAAAGTAGGTACATTAGTTCGGGTAGTTCTACTAGCGCCAAGTTTGCTGGCCAGAGCTTACTGATCTGTATTATTGTGGCGATGGTATTGCAATAAATAAATGAACGTGTTTGGATATTTATAAATTCAGTTTTTTTTTTTTATTAAAAAAAAAAACAAATATTTATTTTTACGGAACAATCAAGCAATATCAATAATAAATAAATCAGGGGAGGTTTGAAGAGGTTTCAAGTGCCGAAGGCCACTGCTTATCTTTAGGATTTGAGAGTGACCTGTGCTTGAAACCCCCTCAACCATCCACTACGTCAATATACTTATTATACAAATATAGAAAAATATAATAATCTAAAATTACTTATTGGTTTAGTTTGGTGACACAGAAGAGCCCAGTTGAGTTTTAGTTTAGGTTTAGGTTTAAATCATAGTTTAAAAGGTTAGCCATGTTTCATGGCAGAGAGAGATATCATGTGTGCAGAGTTACAGTTGGTACCTACTATACAAATATTAAATTCAATGCTTAAGTTATTTAAGCAATAAATGTTCTAAAGGTTTAGAATCATTAGTTAGATACACGGCAACCGTGGGTATTTTTATTCTTAATTTACCATATAGTTAGTATTTTTTAGTTAATTTTCAGTGTAGAATACAAGGATAGTTGGAAGTCTTGTATTCATTATTAGTATTCAAATTGTACATCCAATTTATAGTTCTAATAACCACAGAGATTTCAAAACTATGTAGAGGCTTTTGGGCAATTTAGTCTTAGTGAAGCACATTCTTGTATTATTTGACAACAGAAGAGTGCAATTAAAATTGTTGTTACATAATACATATTATAATGCTAATTGAAAACATGTGTCTCGTTCTATGAAAAGCACATATAGACCATAACATTATCTATTCAGCAGGATAATTTAATTGGCGAGTTTCTTCTTCTGACAGAGTGCTGTTATAAACAAACTTAGAAGTATGTTAACAAATTAGCCTACTTGAAGATAAAATTCATTTGATGTAACGTTATTATAGAATAGCGCATTACATAATATTAGAATTAGAATTCGAATTAGAATCAAATTTACACAGCAATACAATAAGAATAAAAAATAATTTAAGAAGCTTCAATCTGCTGTGCAGGACATTCAAGTCAGTCGAAAACTGTTAGCAGAACACTCTTCTAGGGACATAAGGATATAGCATGTAAAACATAATAAGTAATAAATTAATGAGTGATAAAATAAGATATGATTTAACAGTGAACTGTGGGCATGAAGGTAACAATTAATGTTGAAAATTACATAGATGCCCACTTTGGAATTTCGTTAGTAATATTATTTACAGTTATACACAGAGAAGTATAGAACAATAATAGAATGGCAATGATAACAAATGGGAACGAATAAAGGAGATGTTTAAAGTTCTATACTTCTGAAAATAGGTCATATAATGCAGGGGGCCTTTCCACCCGACAAAAACTCCAGCACCTTAAAAATTGTTTCAGTTGTCACATAGCTAGAGTGTAGAAATAGTCGAAACTATTGTTTATTTCATAGGATGAGACTCCTTGAATTACATCTGACATAAATTTAGATTTCATATATAGTGTGAATTTTACACTACATTCAATAGTCCTTATGTTCTCTGGAATTGTATTCCAACATTTTGCACCTAAATATGTAAAGGTTTTGTGTGCTCTGGATTTGTGAATATAAAGGTTGCACCTCTCAGCATCACGTGATCCTCTGGATACATAAGAAAATTTACCGGTGAATGATGATGGTGCAGCCTCATTAAGAATTTTATACATATACGTTGATAGATGGAGTTGTCGTCTTAAGTGTAAGGGTAACCACTTCATATTTCGATATACATTTACTGATGGTTCCTGCCAATGAACATCCAGAGCAATTTTTGCTACTTTCTTGTATAATATATCAAGAGAATTAAGTTTGGTTTTGGCAGCCCTACACCATATTAAATCTAGGTAGTCAAATTAGGGGAGCATAAGAGCATTTACAAACATTTTTCTATATTTCAGTGGAAGAAGATTTTTCGACCTGTAGCTGTATAATGCCCCTATTCTTTTAGCAATTTTTGATTTCACATAATCAATATATGGTCTTGAAAGTTCAATAAATTGTCTATCATGAGACCTAAATATTTTTGAGATTTAGTTTCTTTCATAAAAAGGCATTCTTTTTCCAAATCCAGAGGGATTGACAACGTTTCCAGATTAGTATTATATTATGATTAATATTATATTATGATTAATGTACAGCTGGCACCGACTACTATGTTGTTGTTGTTGTTGTAATTTAATCGTGTGATAGCACTTTTATTCCTATCGCTGACTTATTGTGTTATTTATTGATCCCACTTGTCTATTCTTGAGTTTTAACAAAATATACTCTATAGTCTAGATGTTGTTGATCCTATTACACGCAATTCTTCATCATGCTGTGGCTGACACAAATGTTGCTTCTGAGATCAACACCTTCGGATTGAAACTCCTGCAACACGTCCCACCTGATGAAAACATAATGATATCCCCGTTTTCTATTTGCACTGCAGTCGCTATGCTCAATGTTGGTACTTCTGGTGAAACTAAGAAACAGATTGACTCTGCTTTTGGCTGGTCTGATTCTACAGATTTATCAGGTCAATACAAGGACTTTCTGACTAAAGTTGAAGGATCTGAAAAAGACAAGTTTACCCTTTCATCGAATAACCGTCTGTACATCGACAACACATTCACCCCTCTGCAAAGTTATTCTAATGAGCTTACTACTAACTTTGGTGCTGAGGTTGAAGCTGTTAACTTCAGTAATGGTGATAATTCAGCAACTGTTGAACAAATAAACACATGGGTTGAAGAAAAAACGAATGATAAAATCAAGAAACTTTTCTCTAATATCGGCAGTAATGTCCGAGCTATCTTGATAAACACCATCTACTTCAAGGCAGCATGGGTAGACCCATTCAACGACGTCATAACTCAGGATGCATTCTACCTTGATGAAGAATATGCAATAAAAACAGATACTATGCATCTGGAAGAGAGTCTGCCATATTTTGAAAACAATGACATTGAACTTGTTAAACTGCCTTACGCTAGTGAAGGATCACAGAGAGTGAGTATGGTGATAATCAAACCCAAAACGCGAGCAGGTCTAAGTAGTCTTGAAAAGAAGATTGGGTACCAGTTCTCTGAGGTTTCTTCTTGGGTGAGCAGTGTTGAGTACGCATTGTTAGATCTCTCAATGCCAAAATTCCAATTTGAATCTGGAGTTGACAAGCTGAAAGAAATTCTCATTGAAGATTTTCAGGTTTTAGATGTGTTTGATGAAAATAAAGCTGATCTTTCTGGAGTTAGCTCTACTGAAGATTTATTTGTTTCTTTCATTACTCACAAGTCCTTCATATCAGTGAATGAAAATGGTACTGAAGCTGCTGCTGCTACAGCTATTGGTATGAGTGCAACATCCGTAGAAATAAAACCCATACCACGCGAAGTGCTGGTGAACCAGCCGTTTATGTTTTTGATCTACGACGAAAGTAACGAGGTTGTTCTGTTTGTTGGTCGGATGGTACATCCTGACTCTGAGAAGGATTCTGACAAGTATCTTGAAAGTAGGTACATTAGTTCGGGTAGTTCTAGTAGCGCCAAGTTTGCTGGCCAGAGCTTGCTGATCTGTGTTGTGGCGATAGTATTGCAATAAATAAATGAACATGTTTAGATATTTATAAATTCAGTTATAGTTGGTACTTACTTAACAAATATTAAATTCAATGCTTAAGTTAATTAAGTAATACATTTTCTAAAGGTTTAGAATCATTAGTCAGATACACGGTAACCGTGAGTATTTTTATTCTTAATTTACCATATAATTAGTATTTTTTAGTTAATTTTCAGTGTATAATACAAGGATATAATAGTTGGAAGTTTTGTATTAATTATTAATATTCAAATTGTACATCCAATTTATAGTTTAATAACCACAGAAATTTCAAAACTATTTAGAGGCTTTTGGGCAATTTAGTCTTAGTTAAGAACCTTCTTGTATTATTTGACAATAGAAGAGTGCAAAATGATTGTGACAATTATTTTGATCCATAATGTTTACTATGTCATCATGATTAGAAATGAACTATCTTATGTACTGTATTTTATATTTTGTAAATAATGGTAGATTTGGCAATTAAAATTGTTGTTACGTAATACATATTATAATGCTAACTGAAAACATGTGTCTTGTTCTATGAAAAGCACCGCTAGATCATAATATTATCTATTCAGCAGGATAATTTAATTGGTGAGTTTCTTCTTCCGACAGAGTGCTGTTATAAACAAACTTTGAAGTATGTTAACAAATTAGCTTACTTGAAAATAAAATTCATTTGATGTAACGTTATTATAGAATATTGCATTACATAATTATATTATATTAAGATTAATGTACATTTGGCACCGACTACTATGTTATCTGTTCCTGTTTGAAAATTTGTAAAAATATGATTTCATTTAGGTATATGTTTTTTTTTAGGTATATGTTTTTCTCAAACTGGAAGGCTCTCCTTCTGTCGAAGGTATCGATTTAGATACACTAATCGCGTGGTAGCACTTTTTATTTGTATCACTGACTTATTGTGTTATTCATTGATCCCACTTGTCTATTCTTGAGTTTTAACAAAATATACTCTATAGTCTAGATGTTGTTGATCCTATTACACACACTTCTTCATCATACTGTGGCTGACACGCATGTTGCTTCTGAGATCAACACCTTCGGATTGAAACTCCTGCAACACGTCCCACCTGATGAAAACATAATGATATCCCCGTTTTCTATTTGCACTGCAGTCGCTATGCTCAATGCTGGTACTTCTGGTGAAACTAAGAAACAGATTGACTCTGCTTTTGGCTGGTCTGATTCTACAGATTTATCAGGTCAATACAAGGACTTTCTTACTAAAGTTGAGGGATCTGAAAAAGACAAGTTTACCCTTTCATCGAACAACCGTCTGTACATCGACAACACATTCACCCCTCTGCAAAGTTATTCTAATGAGCTTACTACTAACTTTGGTGCTGAGGTTGAAGCTGTTAACTTCAGTAATGGCGATAATTCAGCAACTGTTGAACAAATAAACACATGGGTTGAAGAAAAAACGAATGAGAAAATCCAGAAACTTTTCTCTGATATCGACGGCGGAGTCCGAGCTATCTTGATAAACACCATCTACTTCAAGGCAGCATGGGTAGACCCATTTAACGAAGTCATAACTCAGGATGCATTCTACCTTGATGAAGAATATGCAATAAAAACAGATACTATGCATCTGGAAGAGAGTCTGCCATATTTTGAAAACAATGACATTGAACTTGTTAAACTGCCTTACGCTAGTGAAGGATCACAGAGAGTGAGTATGGTGATAATCAAACCCAAAACGCGAGCAGGTCTAAGTAGTCTTGAAAAGAAGATTGGGTACCAGTTCTCTGAGGTTTCTTCTTGGATGAGCAGTGTTGAGTACATATTGTTGGATCTCTCAATGCCAAAATTCCAATTTGAATCTGGAGTTGACAAGCTGAAAGAAATTCTCATTGAAGATTTTCAGGTCTTAGATGTGTTTGATGAAAATAAAGCTGATCTTTCTGGAGTAAGCTCTACTGAAGATCTATTTGTTTCCTTCATCAAACACAAGTCCTTTATATCAGTGAATGAAAATGGTACTGAAGCTGCTGCTGCCACAGCTATTGGTATAAGTCTAACATCCGTAGAAATAAAACCAATACCACGTGAAGTGCTGGTGAACCAGCCGTTTATGTTTTTGATCTACGACGAAAGTAACGAGGTTGTTCTGTTTGTTGGTCGGATGGTACATCCTGACTCTGAGAAAGATTCTGACAAGTATCTTGAAAGTAGGTACATTAGTTCGGGTAGTTCTAGTAGCGCCAAGTTTGCTGGCCAGAGCTTACTGCTCTGTATTATTGTGGCGATGGTATGGATTGCATAATATGCTGTAATCCAGATTATTGTATATATTTCCTTTCAGTTTAGCTTTAGATTTAGAGCAAATTTACGACCTTTGAAGATTCTAAGCTTTAAAGCCGTCGGATTCAGAATTTTTTAGATTTTGTGTTTATTTATTTGTGTATATATTAGTGAACAATTTAGATATATTTCTATTGAGAATTCGTTTGATTGACTTGATTTCGACCAAAAATATAATAATTTAACCCAATTTTAATCTCAAAGCTTGTAAATGTACGTCATTTAATGATATAGGTCACGGTAACAATTCCATATAAACTTTATGCCGTTTTTGGACTTTACTCTACAAGTCACAAGAAAACATATTCATCATGGCTATTAAGAAAATTGTTCAAGGTACACATAATATATCACAAACACGAAAATCAAGTCGCACTGGTGTTTATATAGTTCTTCCTTTTTTAAGTTATCTAAATGGCTGAAACTTTGGGGTATATTGCTTGAGAGGCAACTCCGCACATGTTCTGCTTGTTTCTGGCCAGTCTGAAGTACCCACCCATCCCCCATTTGTCACCCCAGCTGTTCCTTACAATCCAGTAATCCTGGCCCTTCTCAGAGCCATATCCGACCACCACCACTGCGTGATCAATCCTGGAGGTGATGCAGAAGGGATCTGAGTAAATTCCACTGGAGTAGAACTGAAGGGAGCGTTCTCCTGCATCTATCCCCACACTTATCGGTCCAACGATTCCAACTGCAGCTTTCAGGTCCTTCTCACTGTACTTCTTAATGTTAACAAAGCTGTCCACGTGAGCCACAGCCTTGCTGTAGTCAGCCTGGCATGTTCCTTGTGACTGACTGTAGCTAGGGTAGTCAGCTGCTGGTTCTAATCCTGCAGTGTCTTTAAGGTAGTTGAAGACATTCTCCGGAGTTCCCCCGTCACAGCCGTAGTTAGCCCACTGTCCACTACAATCCACCACCTGCTGCACTGACAGTGGTTGGTATTTCCCAGTGATAATTGCCAGCATGCTCTCTACAACAGAGACCGCAGAGAAAGCGTAGCAGGACCCACAGTTTCCTTGACTCACCACCGGACCCACCACCTTACCTCCCTTTCTCCAGTCCTTACTTGCGGGTGCCTGCTGACCTAGCGGAGCTGTGAACTCTTCCACATCTTCAGGACTGCTTCCGGGCATGGTCGCTGGCATGTTCGTCTTCATTGCTTTGAACTCCTCGTTTGTTAGATCTCCAAACTGATTCATCTTCAGTTCAACTCCAGGATGTTTCTTGTTGTATTCCTGAATGAACTTCATGTTGTCCTCCCAAATAGCCTGTCTCAGTCCTACCTCTCGGGGACCATGCTGGTACGGACACACTGTTCAGTGCTTCCCAATCCTGGAACGAACTTGTTGCTGCTCCGCTAATAAGGAGGATGAGAAAATAGCCGGTGACCATCATAATATCCTGTTGGATAATGTTAGGTTAAAAGTCGTACAATTTTTATTTGGTCGATTTGTACAATTGTCAATTATACACTGACAGTACACATCCAGGACTTGGAGGTCTCAGAAACAGTGTCAATATTTGAAATATAATATACAAAGTTTAAACAGTATCAAAAGAACACGAATAGAACAAGTTAATAAAAGCGACATAACAATTCTCCAGTTTTACCTCAAATACTCATCCAACTTAAACCCAAACCTCTATTAGTTTACCTTCCCCTGACACATCAAGTGAAAACTCTCCTCAGAAATAACCCCATCTCAGGGCGATGGAGTTCTGACACCTGAACTCACATACCCCCGATGCAACTCCCCTAATATTGTGACTGCCACTTAACCAAGTTTTCCGTCCTAATAAAATGAAGCCCAAACCTCTATTGTTCCTCTGGAATCACACCTGGGACAATTCAATTACAACCTCATCAGCTCATGTTAACCACGTCTAATCTCTCTAAACTAGTTAGCTTAACATACGCTGGTTCACATTTTAACTTTTCTCTTCCTTAAAGTAACACAATTCATTAATCTTTCATTTCGCATAAATCACACCCAAACTCGTTTAGTTTCAGCTGTCAGACCTTTTCTCTTCAACTTTGATATAGAACCAGGTGCAGAACAAAGCCTTCTCAGCCCTAGATTCTGATTTCATTATCAAAAAAGAAATAACTAGCTCACTTAAAAGGCGTACAATAGTTATTCAACCTTAATTAATAGAAATCACTTCAACAGGCAAATATCCAAGCAAAATCTTGAAATAAGAAAAGGTTTCAATTTAAAATTGTTAAAATCTTACATCTTACAAAAGAAAGAAATAAGAACATAGAGTACAATTTGATGGGACGAAGCGGATAATAACCGTTTGTCAGTATAAAGTTACACAGTAGTACTGTACTAAATTCTTTCACCTGACTTCAAGTCATGTGAAAGCATTTATTCAAGCTAACTTGATAAAAGATACCGAAAAATTTTATTTGCAACATATTTTTGCCAAGATTTTATCATAAGTCAGTTTTTTAACCTTCCACCTCGTACTTTGAACATCAGTCTAGAACTTTAAGTCTAATATTTGAAAGATGCTGGTTACACTCTTACTACTACTTTACGTGTTACTAGGAAGATGACCTGCAAACCTGAAGTCACTGTACCTCGGCTGGAGGGGGATATGAAGAGCTTGTATGGGTTAACTGTGACTGAAGTCAAGGAGCTGCAAAGTTACGACGATGCAATGTTTACCTTCAACACTCATGGTATGTTATTATCTTAACAATTATCTATGCGGAACTTGTTATCTAATTCTGATTATTATTGGTAGATAAGCGAGAACTCGTCTCCTTTTTAATTTAGTAGTAGAAAAGCATGATACACATATTACGTCAGCAATTCTGTGCCCTCTTCAGACCTCACTCCGCCTAACTAATTGTGGTAACACTATTATATTAGCATATTAGTATTTCGGTCAATTTCGAACCCTATCCTCTCTCCTTAAGATGCTGACGTAATATATTATGAAGCCTCCCATACTAAGATAGAGTTAAATAAAATAGAGCGGAAAAGATTTAGACTTACCCTCTCCCCGAGGATAGAAAACGAAAGATACATAGCAAAATACTACAACCCTCTTTACACAACGGAGGATATCCTGAGTAAGATACTGGAAGTTTTGGTGCACTTGAAGAAGTTGAACGTGCCCCGGCCTGTGCCACAACTTAGTGGGAACATGTTATCTCGCGTAGGTTAAACTGTGTGTATTAATATTGATTTATTATATTTGTCTGGGAACACAAGCACAACCTACATTTTCTGATGTGAACTTGTGAACTTGACTTGTATAGTTGTCTATATTTAGTCGTTATCTTGGGAACAATTTCTTGAAGAAGTTATGCTAATCAGAATTTTATTTTAGGACAATTGTATATATTATTAAGATCTATAATATTGTGTTGTGTTGATATTGCCATAACAATTTCCAATTACCACCTATTCAAGTTTTCAAATTATGCTGACTTCATCCACTGAACTTACACGGTGGTACGTTTATCCCAGGTCCCTGCACAATGTTATCTATTTCATATCCTCAGATAGAAGACGAAAAGAACCAAGGATTAGCTGGTTATCTGGTAGTTTACAACTATATTTCAGGGATATCACTTTGCTCCCAAACCAAAGATCCTTCCTTCTGGAGAAAATTGGGTGCATAATTTTTGTATTAATAAAAGTACAATTGATTGCACACTGTGTGGTAACCAACTTTTTCTAGCCGATTAATTGATCTAAATGAGGAAGAGATAATATATCAATGTTTTAAAAGTAACGGATGTCTTCCACCAGGTAAAATGGTTGCGGAGATATCAGAAAGAATGTCCGAAGTAGAGTGTGAGAACTATGTCCGTCATCACAATTGGGACCCACTTAATGCTCACAAAACATTAGAAGAAGTTCGGAAATACTTCCCTGGAGACAGAATACCAAATGTCAATGTGAGTTATTCAGACCTAGTAGTAGAAGTAGTATTGTGAGTTTACATGTTCGAGTTGGTCAAATGTTCCTGCGGTTTTACTCAATGTTCCGGTGGCGTAGCATTGGGATTAGTGACCGTTTGCCACAGTGAAGGGGACTTCACTGGGTCACTTAGCCTTTTGAAAAACAGAAATGTTTATATCCAAAAGCACTAGGGTAAAGGGTTCAAGCCCCTACCAGGAATGTCGAGTTTTTTGTTCGGACGTTGAAGCCGCCCTAAGTATTGTGAGTTGGAGGAGGATAGCGCATAAGAGGGTTACAATAATAATTCCTTATGTACCTGTGATCTGTCAAAGCTAAGGGATCGAGTTTACAATTTAAAATTCCGCCTTGATGAGTTTTCTTACAGGTTGATTCTGTCATTGCATCTTTAAAGACAATTGAGACCGATCTGAAGGACATTCCTAAGCGTTTGCAACATACCGATGTTAACGAGTATAATATCATCCTTGGTGAAGATGATGAAATGTGGATCATTGATTTCAACGATCTGATACTTTCTTACAGAGTCTTTGATCTGGGACATTTTATTGGTTACATGACTTGTGCTCAACATTGCAATTTGAAGGTTAGTAATAAATGTGATTAACAACTATGAGGATTAGTGCTGGAGAGTATGATCAAGTTTAGTAAAGCGATATATTATGATGTTTCGCTAATAGATAATACCCTTCCCATTCTTTTGATATACGATATTCTCTTCGGCCTAAAAAAGAAGTACAGTTTCTGTATTGTTGTAAGTCACCTGTTGTGTCACGCCAGCTAGAAGCTGCACAACCACCCTGATTTAACTCTGTGAAATGTGGTATCAGCTTGAGAACTGTTTTTATTCTTCAGACTGGTGGATATGTGTTTGAAGGGTACAGCTCCGTTATAAAGCTATCAGATAAAGAACTCAACATGCTGTACGATGTAGTGATCGCTAGATTCACTCTGAGCGTATCTATTGGGTGTCAAACAATCCTCTCTGGTGGCGCTAACGATTATGTGAAAAAGTGTGTGGACAATAATATTGTTTATCTTCAGAAACTCACCAACTTTGGCCGTGAAACCTTTAATAAAGTGGTTATTGGAATTTAGTTGCTCTGGGCCTTGTATTTATTAAATACTTTTCAAACTTTATAGAGTGCAGCGATTATAACGTATAAAATGATCATCTAATAAACTATTGCCCCCCGTCTGTACAATCTGATGGGGGAACCAAACACAATAATGCACAGTGAACTGTACCTACAATTACTTAGGCATGTTTAAATAACAAATTTATCAAACAAATTTATGAAACAAATTTATGAAACATATGATTTTTATGTATGATGTTTATACACACCCGTTAATTAGAAGATAGATTATTAAATTATTTCAACTTAATTTCATAATTATTGTGTTTTATTACTATCTGGCAATTCTATCTGAATTTTTATTAACTATTTCATATTATGTAGTAAGTAAACAAACACTATTACTATATACTAGTGTTTGTACAGATGTATGTTTTTAATAACCGAAAGTACCTCTTAGAGGCAAAATAATCTACATATCATCAACGTAAGGCGCGAAACGTTTTCTGTATGCAAACAAGGCCTTTTTTCGCGCGCGCGTAGCTTCACCGACCGGCCGGCCAGCCTAAATTATTCCAATCCATTGCCACGCTCCATATGCCACGCTACTGCACTGGTGAACCATGACCGATCCAGATCATGTATCGAAATTATTACACTTACCCAGAATATAAAATACCTTTCGGCTGGACTGTAAAACAATGCAGGCCCTGAGGCCCTTGCTTCTCTAAGAGCCGTAGTGGCCATAAGTGCCAGAGAATGAATTCGTTGATAGCGACTTGACGAACGGATTCACTTCTTCAGAGTTCGGCTGCATGCTGAATCCGAAAATTGTTAACGGAGTAGTCTTAAGATTTAATTAAATGTTATGTGATATTCGGCTGATGTTAATTTGGGACCTCTTCAGAGTTTAGTCTAGTAAGTATGAAAACTAGTAAGCCATGAAAACTGGAATAAGCACAGAAACAGTCACGATAATGATATTAAAACTGATCTGAACATAAAAGAAATTTAAGTCTGGCATTTAAGAAAACTTAATGCTTAAACAGCGAATCCTTATTTTTCTAGAAAATATGCATTTTACAGTTGTACAAAGTGAAACAAAATTGTGTATGGAGCAATTTTACCTGGGGACCCCAGGCTATAATGTTCATAAACAGGCGGAGATTAGGCGGAATGACAGGCTGAGCGTCGCCCAGTAAGGAGCAATTCTGATGTAAATGATAATATTTAAATGGGTCGTTAAAGCTTACATATATTCTATTCGCTCTTTATCTACTGTGTTCAAACGATCAGCACATTTTAGGTACTATACAGAACAATGAACATGGTCGGTAAAAGAGTAAACACGCAGGCTAAACTTTTCTGCTATGAGATCCAGATCAACAGACTTCAGACGTTGTAGCAAAATTTCAGGTATAAATTACACTTTTTGGGTTTACGTATATATTATTCAAGTGGAATTCAGCGTGATCTCCTCCAACATTCCACACAGAAGTTCCAAATTCCTCTTTAAAACTTCAAATTAAATTACACTCAACATCTACCCCAAATTCTACAGTCCACAGAATTCTATCAATACGCGACGATCAATAATTGGAGAATACTATTAGACTAAAATTTTGTTCCCCGTTTTTTACTCACAGAAATTGGTCTTGGCTCAAATTGAATATCAGCAATTTTGTAGGCGAAGGAAATTTGACATTATATCTAACGTTTCACTGCATTTACACGAGAATCACTATTACATGTATTGTACACTATTAGTATGTATTTTAATTTGGTGTAAGTGGTGGCCGTTGTATTTTATAAACCGTTTTTAACGAGTTTTTTTACGATGCAGAATTTTGTGAGGAGATTTAGGCAGAATGAACTGTAGCTCATATTTTGTTATTTAAGCTGCTCTACGAGCACACACGCTAGCTAGTTAGTTTTTAGATAGTTAAGAGTATTAGTTAGTGTAAATTAGTATCCTGATGGGGGTGATGCAACGTCAATTAATGTCAGTATTCCATAAAAACCCCAAACTGACATTGACATTAATTGACATTAATTGACATTAATTGACATTAATTGACATTAATTGACATTAATTTGTCTTGAAATTTGAGATTATCATTATTCGATAAATATTCAAGATATTTACGTCTATATAAGTTAGACCGGTTCAAAAAAACAAAATGTCCTTGAATAATTATGAGTGTGTTCTTACCTGTTGATCCTTAGGTTCAAAGACCACCAAAAAAATTTCAGCTTCCAACTCTTCCATCTTCGGTCCCCACCGGCCACGCCCATATTTTATTGGTTTCTTATACAGGTAAAATATCTAGAATCGGCTTTTTTAGTATGAAGGAGTAATGTTAGCTGTTTAAGATTCGTTATTCAAATATAAATGTCATGAAGGCATTTCGTTTAATGTGGGTTTTAAGTTCTGATGATGTTGAGAACCACGCCCTTGGATGGCCACGCCCATTTAAAAAAAAATTAAAAACCGTATTATTTTAGTTTTATTGTTTAATGATCTGAATTTTTCACATTTCCATATGTGATAGTCGTGAATAAATTGATGATATAAACGTTCTAAAGTGCTAAAAATATGGTAGAACTGCATAATCTCTGGTCGAAAAATATCGTGTCAATTTATGTCAGTATTCCAAAATTTTGCAAAACTGACATTGACATTAATTGACATTAATTGACATTAATTGACATTAATTGACATTAATTGACATTAATTGACGTTGCATCACCCCCATCCTGATTCCTGTATCAGTCAGGATCTGTTAGCACACAAAAGTGTCAGTTTTTGCGAAGCAGGTCTGACTTTCATATATATTCTTATAGTGATAGACTTTATCATATAAATTTATTTTGAACTTAGTAAAAATTGCAGGGAATAAAGAGAAATTTAAGATTTCATGTCTATTCTTATATTCACGTATATTAAATACAATAATTATATTGTTATGTATCATATGATTTTGTAAACATTGGCCGGTGTACCAAAAACCGGTCCCCAAACAAAACAAACACATACTCTTTCTGCCATAAAAACGAAAATTAAACAGTTTGTCAAACTTACAATTACATTGTCAAACAAACCTTTATATTAGTAATTATACTTTTCTTTATGAAGAAACGATGAAAAATTATGTCCATTTTTAGCTACAATTACAACAAAAAAGACATGCCACACTAAACCAAGTTCTGTTGCTTAGAATCGGTGAATTATCAGTTATCACCGACAATTTACTGGGAAAAAAAATCAGCAATCAACTATAGGAGTAGCATGATTGAGATCCTTCATTTCTACATTATTATTTAATCTCTGACTGTGTAGAGTACTCTTGTTCATAGCTTGTGTGTGCATTGTTCCCAGACTTGACACGTGCGAATTTTGACGCACTTTCATTATAAATGAAAGGCACTTTAGTAGGCACTGATCATTGATATGCCTGAGTTCTACTTTGAATTGAGATGCTTTGAAAGCATAGATTATAGGATTAACCGCGCTGTGAAGTCCCAGGATCAGGAGAGCAAAATTCTGAAGGTAGAGTTGGGTAGATATTGGTAACCCGTCAATGAGATGCAGCAGCCTGAGTAGGACCCAGACGAAGTAGACGGTGAAGCAGGCAATGTAAGCACACAGCACCGTTAGTAACGTGACTGTAACTCTGTTATCCTTCCTCCTCATCCTCCGAACCCGCCACGAGATCACGCACACTGACACTATGATTACGAACGAAGGCAGGTAGAGCGACAAAATGTCTGTAGTAACCAGAAAGGTGGTGTTATTAACAGCCAGTTCCGTGTTGATAGATGCCATGGCTGCTCCAATGAAATACTCGTAATCCTCATTCATCAGGTACGGAGAGATGGCCACCAGTAAGCTCAGTAACCAACAGGCAGCGATGATGATGACCGCGTACGACTTGTTAATTCTGGTGCGGTAGAAGTGGGGCGCCAACACAGCTACCATCCGTTCCAGGGAGATGACAGAGAGATTTAGGATGCTGCTCATTCGGGCTGTGATGTAAGTGAACCCCCAGATCTGGGTCCATCTGTCGGATATTTCTATGATGTGTCCTTCGCATTGCGACCAAATCTGAGACAATTTGTTATTAGGATTAAAATTGCCCATAGTGTCCATCGAGACTCGAGAGACAGCTCACATTATTTCGCTCGCCTAAAATATCATGTGCGACTTGGGTTTCACGGTTTTGCAACCGAACAAAACGGTTTTACAAAAACTCTAACCCCATTCCTCAATCCGCAACCATGACCCTTAACATGAACATAACCTCGAAGCTAACTGTAAACTTAGCCCCAACCCTAAACAATCGAATCTATGATTTACTAGCCTGTCACGTAACCAAAATGTTTTTGCATAAGGACACGTTCATTTGAGTTTGAGGATATTGGTAAACAAAAATGATAGCGTTTTTGACGATAGTGGCTTAATTTTGACATATATTAACCTAGCACGTTCAGAAGTTCTGAACATTAGCCACGTAACCCATACTCCCATATGCACTGCTCAGAAAGAAAATCTATTGTTGTTAGGCACTATGTGCGATAGGTGTATTTTAGTTTAGGTACATATTATTATTTAAGAATTGGATTATATTGAAATTTAGAATAACTTTAATCTTAATATGTAATCACGTTATAATCCTAATGAAGTAATTGCTCAGTAGTATTTATATAGTTTATATGTTGTTTGTTGTAAATTATCATGAATCATCTTCACCTCAAATTGTACCGTTTAGATTCCATATAGTTTCAGCACCTCAAATCATATAAGTTCTCATTTCCCAGCAAATAGTTTCATACCTGTCATTAAGTTCTGTAGACGCATTTCACTTCAACCAATAAGCTTCACTCAATTAATTAGCGATCCTATCAGGCCTATTTCATTTATTCACGTGACACACCATCCCATTTATAATCTTCCGCTTTAGTTCACCTTGTTGAAAGAGTTTGTCACCATTAGTCTGATTACTCCTAAACTCATTCCTCTTTCATGTCACATGACCATTCCTCACAAGTTTTAGATTCACGAGTCATGATACAGTTTTGAAGATTTAGTTCTGTGGATTACCATTTTAATAAGTTTATATTTTTCATTCTCTTCCGCAAAACTCTTTATTTAAAGTCTTTTATTTTGTAAAACCTACCACTAAGTCGAGCAGCTAGGTACACTAAGTGTGTGCTACATTTTGGTGCTGCGACCAGGATTTTCGTTTGACCTGGTTAGCTGCTAGACATCATTCCTTGTTGAATTTCGAAATAGCACAGAATTACGAATTACGTACTTGTGTTTATTTTTTTGGATTTCATATTAATCTAGAATCTCGAATCACTTTTATTTATTTCTTTAATTTAATATTACGCTTAAACCCTAGAATTCCTTACTGAATAACTTCTGTACCGAATTTATCGAATATTTCCCGTTCGAGCCAAGAAAGCAATATTCAAATATTATGGGTGACTTAGGCGGACAATTGAATGCTTTGAATGAGGAGCAGAAGCAAGCTGTTCGAGCTTATGCTACTACACATGCTATTACTGCAGTAGAGACTGCGAAGCTTGACTTTAGGGCTGGAGTTGCAGGGAGTCGTAGGCCGAATACCTTCGATCCATCTATCACTACCATCCAAGCTTACTTTGACATGTATGAGCCCTTTAGATATATAATGTGCATGAACGGACAACAAGCGGTTAACACTTTCTTGACCTATTTGGATTCTAAGTCTCTTAATTTAATAGTGGATCAGGAACTAACCACTGAGGACGATTGGGATACTTTTAAAGCAGAAGTAATTAAAGCACTTAGTACTCCTAGTGTAGCAGTCAAGGCAAGATTTGAGATCAAGAAAGCCACACAGTTTCTTGATGAGACGGTTGCGCAATTTGGTCAAAGGTTACTAGAATTGGGCAAAATTGGGTACAATGTAAACCAACTTGCTGCCAGAGATTCGATTTTAAAGGACGCATTATCTGCAGGAGTTCTAAGAGATGATCTGAGTATGATTCTTATCAACCTCTGTGATAAGACATTTCATGAACTACTGGCTGAGGCAGTTAAACTGGACTCGTCATACCAAGCTAGGCAAACGATCAAAGCTCGTGATAAGGTAGAAGTATCAGTAATGAAAACCGAATTAGATGCTGCAGGAAAGTTTGATCAGGAATATTTCCAAGTCCCTGTTATGTACACGAGTAGAGGAAGACCACAACAACATAACTGGCGTGACTCTAGAAGCTACAATGTGCAATGTTATAATTGTCAAAAGTATGGCCATTTTGCAAGCAGCTGCCATTCTCGAAACAACACATTCACTCCAAACCAGATGGTTCAGGGATCACGAGGCTTATATTATGAGAACTCTTCCATGCGGCCTCATAGATGTTTCATTTGTGGCCAGAATGGACACTATGCTAGAAATTGCGGGTTCCAGGCTGTAGATGATAGTAGCGGTCCTTATCAATATGGGCAGCCAACGAATGAAAACTCACAAAACTTCAGTAGGTCTGATGATTATCGACAACGTTCAGTTCAGCGTGGATATTATCAACCCTATGTACCAAGATATCCACCTTTTCAGAATACAGGTGAGGGTCCTCAATGTGAAAATAGGTCACTTCAAGATAGAAAACATCAGGCTAATAATATAGCACTTGAACACCAGCAATTTAGGGAGCAAGAACATTCTAGAAGGCATGGTTCACAGAATGTAGGAAGCAGAGTAGCAGAAGGACAGGAGCAGTACAATGATCAATGGTCTCCACACGATTTAGTGAATAACGAGAGGAGTGTAGATTGTGGTACCGTCCCGGAGGATGACATTGAAAGGCAAACAATAAATCTTTGTAAAGGTCGCGTGTATCTGAATGTAGACATTAATTCCGTTGGAGTTAAGGCTCTTATTGACACAGGATCCAGCTTGAATCTGATTGGAGAAAAGCTAGTCGAAAAACTTGGACTTAGCAAGCTAGTTACAGAAGGAACTTTCAAATTAGTTGGAGTCACTGGAGCACCACTGCAAACTTCGGGAATTTTACACAATGTACCAGTAATAGTTAAAAATGCCGTGTTAGAATGCGATTTCATAGTGACAAACATGATGAACGAAGCATGCATTCTGGGTCAATCATTCCTTTCACAGCACCACATTATCATTGATTTTCACTCCAAAACGGTGAAAAACAGCATGTTTGTAGCTGACCTTCTAGAAGGAACACCCAGTAACAACACTCTACAAGTTAGTATCACGCAAGACACTGTAGTAACTGGATTAGATGTTTCGGAGTGTGCCGTAAACGATAATGCAACGTTTGACCACATAAAACCACCTGCTGTTTCTCCGAATACTATACACATCGATATGCATTTAGAAATAATCGAGAATAAAGTGAAGAAAATATCATGTTACATTAAAACTCCGGAACATGTAGATCGTGAGAATGTTGCATCAACTGTTCATCAGGAAGAAGTAGGTTAAGAATATCAAAACATGACCAAATCCACACCAACGGTATGCATTAGAGTGCAAAGTGTCACCGTAAACATGTGTATGTTTGCAACTCATGAAGCTTATAGTATAATGCAAGAAGATCAGGAAGATAATACGAGTACTGCAAATGATCTAGAGCAGCAGCATGAAACTTGCACCAAAACGACCAGATTGAGTGAAGATGAACCTATGATGCCACCTAATGTTAATGAGTATGATCTTAATCAGGCTCTTTAACCAAGTCACGGAGACGTTTTATGGTCAACAGTGAGAAGAACATATTAGGAATAATAAGGGCATTTGTACGAAAAATATTATTCCGTAGTAGTGTGTATTTGGTATTCATGCAGGAGTTGAGTCTTCGTCATATACTTATTGATGAATCAACCGAACAGTTGCAATATAATTTACATATTATACTGCAAGTGAGGGTATTAGAATTTCAATTGTGGTACAGTTGATTTTCTTATATGGCAGAGGCGGCCGTTGAGGGCGTCATGAATATCGTTTCAAGAGCTGAGAAGTAAGCAACTTGTCAGCTAATAGTACAGTGAATTGAGGCAATCACTTCACAAAGTTAGATAAGTTCAGTACACAGTGAGTTTCCGCAACAGAAGTTTACATCGAGAGTGCGATGTATTTGATTTCATAGCGAAAAGAATGTTTGTAACGAGAATGATTTACAGTTTGAATAAAGAGTTGTGAAATGTGAACAAGTTTTTATGAGTTAATAGCGCAGGATTCACGGATAATGGATGAAAGTTTATTGCAGGCCGGCAATTATTCTAGTCATTATACCGGATGAGAGCTCGAAAGTGGACGGTTGGAGTATCTAAATTATGAGAGGGGAATAAGATTGGAACTCTTATTAATTTCTCTCTGTTCCACGTAATTTAAGATCTCTACCAGAAGTTAAATAATGAAACGATCATGTGATATGTTTTACAGATGTCAAGCTATGAAATAGGAACCCGCACTCATCGGTTTAGTATTATGTTGTGGAATTGCAACTGGACTGGACAAAATGTTTACAAAGAGATACCACTTTTTAAGCAATGCGGCACTTAAAACCTGTTAAATACAAGCCACCCGCCACTAGCACTGAAGTGCGGTACAATCTGTGTTCAAGAAAACGGGAACTCGATATGACCCTCATTTCACACAATGTAAAGAATACGTGCAAACTGTCGTACATTAGATTTATCCAGTACTTCATCATGTGAAAGTTCGGTACTCACGAAGAAAAGGAACTCAAGGTCAGCAAAACTCAGACTACTTATTTATAATCTAAATAAGTATAGCCATTTCTCTTAAAAAGATGGAAAAAATGGAATAAGAGTCAATGAAGTATAATTCAGTTCAACTTTGCGACTGTATTATACGTGTAGACTCATTATGTTATTTTTTGTTGTTTTTTATTATAATTTATATTTTACGAACCGCTCCTGTATTATACACTAAATATTTGATATCTATTTACTTTAAACTTTTAAAGATATATCGTTACCTTTCTAATTACGTTTTAAGTCCACATGAATGAATCATTGAAACATGGAAATAGGTCGAGGAAGAAGAATCAGTGAAATCCGGAGGATCTGAATGAGAAGGAGAACATGGATTGGCTAAATCATAGCCTAAACGAAAAACGATAGACTTTGGTCGAAAACCTGAACCTGACGGAAGAAGTAAGAACTACTACCTTACTACAACTACACTGCAACTAGGACAACTAGACTGCAACTCGGAGGACATTCAACATAGAACTGTTATTTTGCTAAACTTTGTATTTTTTGAACAACCTGGTCTCCCAAGGGGGAAAGGAGAAGTATAATTGATAGCATGTTTATTATTTTGTTCTGAAGTATTAGTTATATTATAGCTTTAAGGTTGACGAGAAAAGTAGAAAGTTTTGAACGTATTTGTATTTTACCAAAATTTAAGGAGTTATGTTTATCATTAAAGTTATAAGTATTATTAAAGTTATGTTTATTATTAAAGCTCTTTTAATAACGTACCTTTTTAAACTATCCCTAGATGAACTTGAAAAACTTTATCAATAACTGTTTTTGTCTTATCTGGAGTTTGATCTTTGCATAATACGTTTTGTATTTAAGTACCATTTTTCTGGCGATATATTCTCCAGCATAAGCTACTTTTCTGAACATGTTATTTTCTGGGAGGACTTGTTTAAAATGGCTGAGTATAAGTTTTATCTTAAAAACGGTGTTATTAAATTTATTATTATTATCGTCTTTTTATATGGGGAGATGGGAGAGTTGTGCGATAGGTGTATTTTAGTTTAGGTACATATTATTATTTAAGAATTGGATTATATTGAAATTTAGAATAACTTTAATCTTAATATGTAATCACGTTATAATCCTAATGAAGTAATTGCTCAGTAGTATTTATATAGTTTATATGTTGTTTGTTGTAAATTATCATGAATCATCTTCACCTCAAATTGTACCGTTTAGATTCCATATAGCTTCAGCACCTCAAATCATATAAGTTCTCATTTCCCAGCAAATAGTTTCATACCTGTCATTAAGTTCTGTAGACGCATTTCACTTCAACCAATAAGCTTCACTCAATTAATTAGCGATCCTATCAGGCCTATTTCATTTATTCACGTGACACACCATCCCATTTATAATCTTCCGCTTTAGTTCACCTTGTTGAAAGAGTTTGTCACCATTAGTCTGATTACTCCTAAACTCATTCCTCTTTCATGTCACATGACCATTCCTCACAAGTTTTAGATTCACGAGTCATGATACAGTTTTGAAGATTTAGTTCTGTGGATTACCATTTTAATAAGTTTATATTTTTCATTCTCTTCCGCAAAACTCTTTATTTAAAGTCTTTTATTTTGTAAAACCTACCACTAAGTCGAGCAGCTAGGTACACTAAGTGTGTGCTACAACTATAATGGTTCAAATGTCACATTTTGTGTGACTTAGTTAACTGCAGTTGTCTAATTATCATTCCTTGGTCTGAAATATAGTAGATTAGGTCAATCTAACAATTATGATACCACATTGGTTAAAGGGCACGGATCGAACGGTTACAAGGCAATATTTGGGTAACTTTGTCACACTCAGAATACCATACCTCTATTCTACTGTGAAGTGTCCTCAAAAACTTTTAACTCTTTATTTGATGGTTGATCTACCAATCATAGCCCTAAAATATTTTGTTTCGAATAGTTAGCTAATACAGGCACTTGGTTATTAGGAAATGAGGTTAATTCTGTCACAATATATGGAATTTTAAATTTTGGGCGAATTATTTATATAATCTGATTTTGGTCTGAAAGGCGGGAAAACTTTATATGATGACAATGTAGTTGATGCAAGTTAAGATCAGTTGATGTTTACATTGTCACAAAAATGATACGAAATCGTAAATAGGTTAAAAACAATGATTATAGAATGAAATAGTCTCTTATAATAACTCTTATAATAACTGATGTGACAAAGTAAACATGTCTTGCCCCTATTTTGAAGATCTATATATTCTATGACTCTATTAGAATTCAACATTCTTCCAGAAAAAAATCGGTAGAATATTGTCCAGAACATCAGAGCTCAATTTTAGGTTAAATTTGTCAAAGTTACTAAAAATGTGACAAAATTAACTTTTCCTGCCCCAACAATTTCAAGATAGTGTGTAAAAATTAGCATAGGCTGCTTTATTGCCTATATAAATCAATCCAAACTACGAAAAAGATCTGTTAATCTGATGACGATTACCTAACTCTTATAATAACTGATGTGACAAAGTAAACATGTCTTGCCTCTATTTTGAAGATCTATAACTCTATTAGAATTCAACATTCTTTCAGAAACGATTGGTAGAATATTGTCCAGAACATCAGAGCTCAAGTTTAACAATTTTAGATTAATTTGTCAAAGACGCTGAAAATGTGACAAAATTAACTTTCCCTGCCCCAACAATATCAAGATAGTGTGTTAAAATTGGCATAGGATGCTTTATTATCTATATTAATCGATCTAAACTACGAAAAAGATCTGTTAATCTGATGACGATTACCTAACTCTTATAATAATTACTGATGTGACAAAGTAAACATGTCTTGCCCCTATTTTGAAGAGCTATACCTCTATTAGAATACTATGTAACTTTATCATCAATGAACTAGTTATTTTGCCAGCAAGGAGCTAACAGAGTTATAATAATTTTTTTTGTGACGAAATAACCCTATTTTTGACCATGTTGCGGTAGTTTAATTGTGACACTGTTAACATATTACCACCCGATAATGGTTTATGTGACTAGTGCGTGGTACTAGCAGTGTTGTTTGATCCATAGTACATAAAATAAGGGGTTTAAGCTGGTATATCATTATTTGTTCAATTTCACACATGTTCAGATATCATCAAGATTATGTGACAAAGTAAACTTGTTTGTGCCTTCTCTGTTTTAATTCCTTACGACTATATGATATAATAACAATTCCTAGCACTTCCAGGCCATCAAATAAACCTAAACTACTCAGAATTGCTTATCAGGGTGCCCTAAACATTCTTCACATGTTTTCTTAAATGTGTGACGGAGTAAACCTGAGTGCACCATCTAACGAAAAAAGTCGTCAAATATGTACGTAATGGTCATATGTACCCATTCAATCAACTGGACACTCAAAAATCTGGTCAAAAACGGCAGCAAGGGGTCCATATTTACTCCGTCACATGTTTATAGTGTGACAATGTGCCGGCCGTATTTAATCGATATCTTATCACCTGATTAAGATATCGTTAAGTGACAAAGTTAGCCTAGAGGATGAGACGATTATCCTAACCATCAAGGGTTTGTGTAATTTCATAGTGTGACTAAGTCAACTACACTGTGCCTTTTAATAGGGTCACTTATATTTACCAATATCCTCAAACTCAAATGAACGTGTCCATAACTTCTCAGGGAAGCATTTTTATCGTATGAATAAATCGGTGATTCGGAATCAGGGCCTTTTCACAAGATATTACAACAATTTGGGAGCGTCGAGAGACACTTAATTATTAAATTAATCCATTGTCATAACCGTGTAGTGAACACTGAACATGGTGTACACTGTACGCTCTAAGCAGATGTCAGGAGAAAATTGAAATCCACAGTTAACTGGTAACTGTCAGATCAGTGACAACTGTCAGATGTCAAGAGGCAGTTTAATTTATATATTAGCAGTCTAAAAGCTGCACGCTTAGGTTAGGATATTTCTTAAGGAAAGAGTTCACGCGATTTAGCCATTACCCTATCCACACAGGCTTTGCCTGGCCTATACATCAACTTCAATTACTTGCTACTCCAACCCGGCCGATAATGGCAAGGTAACCTAGTAATTAGTATGCAATAAAAGCTTGTACCTGCGGAATAAGGCACGGTCCCATTAGCAGGAAGTCTGCTAAAGCGAGGGAGGCGTAGTAAATTCCGTACATGCCAGCCTCCTTCTTCAGTTTAGCACATATCATCAGCACGAACAAGTTGCCTGAAGGAGAGTACCTGTTAATCACCAGGTGGCCTTGTTGTCTGATCGTTATATCACGTGACTTGGCGAGTATATTGAGGAATAACCTGTTCTGTAAGCCTGACATCTTATCACACCCAAGAGTAATTGTATCTGGTGTGAGAACTACAATTTGTCTGAATTATGAATATCAAATAAAAAATATTTGCAAAACAACGGATCAGTTTTAATTATGTGACCTGTGACACCGACTGCAGCGATGATACAACTGCAGGTTATAATAACATACTCCAGACTCAGCACGAAGGGTGCTGTACCGTTCACACTGCCCATCAGATACCTAAAACATAGTTAAATGGTCAATTAATTCAATTAATTAATCAATTAATTGACTAATTATTTTAGATCTGTAGCTCCGTTCATACTGTACAGCTAAATAATGAGTTATGAACATGTTGAATCATTTAACATATTAGAACTTGCTAGATGCTAGTACTAGAATGTTGTAAGAAATTACAATAACCATTCTTGCCAACTAAACGTATAGTTTTAAAAAAATGCTAAAATTTGTCAAAAATATGCCAAAAGTGCTATTTTTTAGTGGTCATTGAGCACATTTGTCAGAAAACGGCAGAATTGGACTATCGAACTATAAAAGGACTATTAGTATTTATAGTTCTATTTTTAAAAGCTGCTTCTTCAATTCCGAAAATTCCGACAGGATGTTAGTGAAACAAAAAATTTGGCTGCCGTCAAAACTATGAACAATTATCTCAAATAATAAGTATAACCGTGACAATCAATAAAAGTGAACTTGTAGCTTGAAGACGAAAAAATGCAGCTATTTATTTAATGGCGTTACCATTTTGTTACGCCATTGCATTTAACTTTCATCAAATAATACAGAATTATGAAGCAATGAACTTATATAAAAACAATGACAAAGAATATTTAGGATGGGGAAATACTCAGACTAGTTATTATTAGGGCAGGGAGTAAACAGGATTCGACTGTACTATATGATGGGGAAACCATTAACAGCACACGCTCTCTCCGGAGTCTTACTCTGCCCCCAGTAAAAATTATCACAAAAACTAACCGTGACAAGTGATATTGTTGTTGTCTCACATGATAGTGCTAATGAACGACCTACAACATACAATGCTTTTAACGGAAGGTATCGTCCGCGTTGTTGACAGAGAACCAGGAGGTAAGCTAAACCTGGACTTTAAAGTTGGCCCGACTTCTTGTCATGGTCAAGCAACTCCCGTATCGGAATAGTGCTCTAGGCCTAGCTATATCGAGATTTCTATCAAGATGAAATTACGGATTTACTTGATCGGAAAATTAATTAAGATGCGGACAGTTATGAGAGAAATAAGGAATAGGTTTCATAAACCAAACATTTTAGGAGTTTGTAACTGTGATCGTTTTGATTGATCGAGGATTGGCCCGTAGAACCAGACAATGTTTAATTATATTGGTTATTAAAAATCCACACAACATCAAATGTTGTAAAATCAATATTATTATATTTATATGCCAAGCGCTATAATATATGAAAGAAAAAGTCGGCTTGTTGGTTTGTCGTGGATCGGATTATGATTTTGGATTTGTCAAGGATTCTGATTTGTCAAGAATTCCGATCCAACAAATATTTTTTTCAATATCATTGAAAAGTTGAAATATGAAGATATCTTAGGACTCTGAAAGTGAAAGATTAGTTTGACGCACCTAAAAGTTTCTACTCTCTAGCATGTTTTAAATATCAAAATAAAAGTTAACACAATTGGGTCAGCAAAAGTCTCTACGATATATTATTATTCAGGAGCTGAGATAACTATATATTACATAATATTAATATAACACAAATAAAGGACGAATATCCCGGTCGGCACAATTGGGCTCGGAATTTGTTGGTTCTTAAGAATTGGGAGAGGCCCCAAAGTCAGCCCTCTACTATGATAAACTTAGGTAAACAAGTCATTTCGTTAATAACTGACCGGACTACTGGAACAAACAGGGTGGCTAGGAAGTAAATACCCACACGCAACCCTTTAATAACTCACGTAATTCGTACCGTACCAGAATTGCTCAAAAATTATCCGGGATTGGGGATCATGCATCAGCATTCCGCCAGATCTTAAAATGGCCATAAATCGGCTTAGGTTTAAACAAGCAACTTGAAATTTTGGGAAAAAACTTCAATTATCAAACCCAATGTGTCTAGAAATTTTGGAGTTCCTATCTGAAAGTGTCCTCAACTTATACTTATAGTGACAATAAGCAAACAGAGGGAGTGGCGTGCCACACCCTTTGCAATCGATGCAATTTTCAAAAATATTACTGGCCATGTTTGTTGCAGGGACTATCTAAGAAGAACTCTACTGTAAATCCAGCAGTTACTCCGCAGAATTCACAAGGTTCAATTTAATCATATAAAATGATTGTCCCTGACTCTCCCATTACAGTGCAACATTAATCAATCTTATTGATTGATTTTGATCGCAAAATTCGTTCTTTCGATTATACTGTTGTTGAATTTGTCACTGGGGTGTCATTATATTTGAATTTGTATCCCGCCTACATCAATAGTTCACACCATTAAAGGTATTAATTGCCGATGTCAGATACTCTAAACACGATTCACTGGTAACTTACATAATTCAAATGTAATGACAAATCTAATTAGTAAAGTATACAACTGGATCAACTAATCTTTCAATGATGGAATCAGGCTTGTCCGCCGTGGCTAAATGGATCGGCGGCGGCGTTTTACTAAAATTACACCGGCGGCGGCGGCGTACGCCGGCGTGAGCCGTGAAATCAAGGCCAACTAAATTGAGGTCTATGAAATATGAATATGATCATGTACTTAATTTGGGTAATTTAGACTTAACTTCAACAAATGATGTTGGTATATTGTTATGGTATTATCTGCTATCAAATAAAAGTTGAGACAAATTGATACAATTCTTTTATTTAAGGTAAAATACATAAACAATAAATTATTGCTGAAATCAATAGATCTCTCAATCTTTTTTGTTGGAAACAAAATCATAGTTTTTAGAACAAAACAGTGTATATTTGAAATTCTTAACATTCATCGTAGATCGCTGACTAGAAAGAATTAAACCTGCAGCCGACCAGGTTCTTTCAATTTCCGCACTACTGGCAGGTATACAATGCACTATTCTTACTATGTTTGAGAGTATTGGCCATTGGGAAAGTTTTTTGCCTATCGGCCCAAAATCTTAAAAGTTCGAATTGTAAAATTTCTTCTTCAGTCAAACTTATGAGTAGGTATCTGCTCAGTTCTTCTGATAATCAATATTGTTAAGTTAGCTAAAGGTGTGTATCATGTGTTTGTTGCCCCTAGCCGCTAATCGCTATCATGGTAACACTGATATCTTCAAATGTAGACAGAATTATTTTGAAGTCAGAAAATGCACGCCGTACGCCGATGTACGCCGGGGTGTATCGGCGGCGTTCGGCGTGGCAAAATCTCCCGGCGGCGGCGGCGTTCGGCGGCGGCGGACAAGCCTGGATGGAATTATCAGACAATTTTAAAGCGCTGACTCTTCAACTGAACGGCGAGACGATTGTTCCAAGCCCTTCGCCGATCACAAATAAGAGTATTATTATTTTATAAATAACTAGAAAACCCGTGGTCACAGGGAGGAAGCTAATAGTGTTTTTTGTTAGGAAGTTTAAATCGCGTCAAAAAATATTCAACACAACTGAAGATACAGCCAATTAAAATGTTGCTCGTACTAAACACAGCGTAATATCAACAAAATAAAACCTATCGTTAAAACAATCATTGCACGTGCGTGTAATAACCCTCGTTACCATAGTTACTACGCAAGTTCATATTTTTCATCTAATTTGCACGTGGGCGGTCGTACATACATCAGAAATAATTCTCTGAATTATAGTAGAGATAGTATGGAAAATAATGGAAGAATGGACTGTTCAATACATCAAAAGGTTATAATATAGTTGGTCACAAGTGACTAAGCTCGGACAGGAATCGCACAGTTCGGCCCGACATAATTATACTGATTTTTAAAAAAGAGGACTGATTTTCGCAAAAATCCGAAGTAGAGTGGTTATTTTAACCTAATACACATGGGTCATGGTATGTCAACAAATGGCATTATAATTTATATGGGCGAAATATATGCATATCTACTATCTAGTTCAAATAAATAGAGACATGCCACTCAGACAGAGCGTGGATATAAAGTTCCTGTTCCTTGTCAAACCAGGTAGACTGAATTTAATTGGTCGACGATTGACAGGCGTGCTAAATCACTCTAAACTCGGACTTCGAGATGTTTCTAAGAGGTCGTTCACAAATTACGATCTAAATAAATTTTTGGACAATTTTGTCATTTTGACCCCCCTCCGTCATCTGAATAATTTTTACACATATATAGCTATTGTGTCAAAATTACATTAGCGTAATCATTCGGAAACTCCCCTCCCCCTCGGGTGAATAAAGCGAATTAGGTCAACAAACTAGAGCGTGAATATTAATATAATATAAACATTGATCTTGAATCTTAATCTGTGTCTCTTTCAGGTTATCGCTCTTAATCAGCGCTGAATTATCAACAAAAAATATGTAAAAAAAACTGGTAGCTCACTCGGTGGCTTAGAATTTTAGAATTAATCAACAACTTGTCAAAAGAAGCGTTGGTAATATTACAAGTTGAAACAAGTGGAATAAGTGAAGTTTCTAACGTTACATTCGCACATAATGTATAATTAATGAAGCGTTAACATATTATAATGGGAAATATACTAAACAAAGCTTGCTAGTTAGTATTCAAATTCAGTTTATACATCAACCGAGCTTAATTGTTTTGGGGATAAAGCACAGTTTCAGTAGCAAAGCCAAGATAACCTTCCTTTAGAGCGATCCGTTAAATGTGAAATAAAGCTGTCGAAGTTGGTCATATTTATATGCGACCACCTTTCGTTATTTGATGCATACCCTCATTATAACGGTTTATACCGTGACAGTTATATGATTAATAGAATTTCTGTCAGAGGTCGAGACAATCCAGTCATCTAACTAATACTGCATATTATATTATAATTAACATTAAATAGATATAATATATTTTGAGCGTAGTTATATTCTAAGACTGCTATAATTATAGTATCAACTCACAGTCACAACCCCGACACAAGGATCTCTGGTCAGTTTGATATTTGATAACTGCAGTGGAACTTATAAAACCATAATCTTACTGGTCTCAGATAGTCGCAGTGCGGACATAACGTCGCGTCTTGGCAAATTTTACAATTGCTTTGCTTCGACAAGATAAGCAGTGTGCTGGGGATAATATTATTAATATTACTATATACTACTATATTATTATATATTACTATGACTTTAACATCAATCAAATCAGGAGTTAGCCACCATTTGTTAAATTAATCTACTTGCACGTGTGCTTATATAATATCCCCGGGCGCCGTGGTTATATGGATAATAATTAATGATATGTCGCGGCAAAACGCAGGTATAATCTTATCCGGGGACCGGGGGCAAGTTCTTTAACTTGAGGGTAGAAACTAGGAGAGATGGTTACTATCCACCGTTTTAGCATTTAAAACCCCGTACTGCCATTAAAATTCGTGCAGTTGAGTCGGATTACATGTTGTCAAATATAAAGTTACCAGCAATTTATATCTTTTCGGTGCCATCGAATAAAATTTGTTTTTGTAACTTGAAATGAGGCGGAAAATAATGAAATATAGAAAGAAGAGTAGTTTGTGGGTTTACACTATAATTTGCTTCCCAACTCTGTTTAAAAGTATACAATTACAGGATAGTACAACAAGGAATAATACATTAAAATGACCCTAAAGGATGTCTTGGTAGCGCAATTCTGCTCGGGTATGGTTGACCGCGTCTAGCTTAGAGTAATTAGGCAAATTTAAACTTTTGAAGAACCACTCTGTATTACTATTACTTAGTACACACTGCACATCTGACCTAGACTCTGAATCTGACCCCAAATACATAAAAAGGGATATTGTTCGATATAATGAGGTTTTTATATGAATGGAATTTGATATAAATGGTCTGTGACGGATAAGGAGAACGGGATTTAAACTTTAATATTCGAACCTTATAACTGAACGAAAATGGACGCTTTATTCGACATATACGGTATTAAACAGTTACTGCCAAGTTCAACGTAAACTAAATGACTGGCTGGAAGGGGGCGCTGATTTAAACTGGTCTGAATATCGGAAACTAGACGGAACAGCGGAAACTAGGCGGAGTAACTGGAGCACAGCTGGTTTGTCCTGATTATAACCACCCTGGAGATCCCTAAAGTTAGAGGGATTAACTGCATGTGTGGTAGGTGTAGTTTGACACCACCAATAGTCATCCTTATCATACCCCCTACTCTTGTTCCTCTGAACAGATGCAGTTATTTCAGTCTCGCAACGTCATGACTAGTGGAAGGGAGAGGAGAGGAGTGTAACAAGCATTAGGGGGTGGGGGGGGGGGGGGGTGGGAACTTCATAGGAAACTATATAATTACTATATACTTAGATGCCATCCCCCTCCCTCCCGAAACAACTTCAATTAACTTGTTGTTGAAAGTTAATTGATATTCTTGGCACGCTGTGGAACGCACAAGTCTCATTCTGTCGCTAATTATCCTAATTAATTTGCCTGATAATTGTGGTTTACAAGAAAAGGAATTACCGGCCAGTTATCAGGTTTTAAGGCCACAAAATAAAGAGCTATTTTTCGCACCGTTGGCGTTATTAGTAATTACATTACATGCTGTTGCGTTTGTTTCACCAATTTGCCAGTATCTACCTAAATTGATTTTAAAGCTTATTTTTGGTGGTTGATTGTCTGCAGTGTGCAGTTTTTAATTATTAACAAACTCATTCCAATCACTTGAGTGCATCCTTCTGTTATTCACTATGATTACAACTTGCCGGAAATAAAATTACAATTAGCTAATATTAAAAGTTAAGAAAAAGAAAATCACAGCACTCTTGATTCTGGAGCAGACTGAATCTTAATTAGAATGGCACTTAATCGATAATACAGAATACTTTATTATAGCACAAGATGATAATATTGTAAAAGAGAATAGTAGTAGGAGTTGTGTTACTTTATAAAGTAACTAGAAAGCCCGTGGACATCACAACCGAAGACACAGCCGATTAAAATTCATTTTGCACTTAATGAGTGAACACAACGTAATTACCCCAAAATTACATTAAAACAATCATTGCACGTGCGCTTTTGAACACCGTTACCATGGTTACTATGCAGCTTCCTATTTTTCACATAATTTGCACGTGGGCGTTCGTACAAAAAGAATCTTTGGAATTATTAATATAATACAGGTCACAGCACAGCTCCTACTACTATTTAAACATAACTGCTCAGTCGATGACCTGCTGAAATCGAATTAGTTTATTAGTTAGCTCAATTTCCGAGCAATGCCCAACATTCATATTCAATAAGTAAACCGTTTGTTGTTGTCATTTATTGCTCATATTGCAGGGTGTGCCAATTCGAATATGACTGATAACTAGATGGTGCCGATACAATCTCATGCAGATATGTAAGTTCATTTCACTTGTTATATTTTTATTGCGTTTAACGTTTGTATTTCTGCATTTTTGGAAAATATTCAAACTTTCTACTATATTTTTAGTTTACTTCATTAATCTTGTCGATTGACTTTGGGGAATGGGGATGGGACAAATCACAAAAGTTAAAATTGTGAAACATAGTTGATCTACAATACTCTATAGTCTATAGCTAAAAGATGTATTCTAAACTAATTATTTGTCATGGTATGGTGAATTTAGCATATGAGTCTTCAGTAGCACATTCTCTATAAACGCACAAACCTTTTGAAATTCAGTAAACATTTTACAACTAGAATGACTTTAAGAATAAGTTAAGGGGGTTTGAATGCGAGACAATTATTATTTTAAAACGTGACTTAAGTGCTAGCAAAGTTGAAATTTTTAAATCACCTAATTTGTCAAATTTTACCGGGATAACTGCACTTTAAAAATGAGCGTAAAAAGGGAAAAAATAAATATATAATTCCTTGGAGCGAGTTCCCGAATACCGAGGAAGAAATTCCTTCTCAACAGTGAATATAAAAGTTTTGCAGACTTATTGTGAGCGTATTATTAGACCTTGTTATAATTACATTTTCGTATCTAAGTTTAATAATTGATTTTTATCACAACGTTATGTTCGACTATCAATATCAACGAAATTGGATGTAAATAGTTTAGTCCATTAGTTTTGAAGTAGCTCTACCCGTTTTCATATAATATAGTGTAGGAGTAGAAATACAGTTACGATAGCTTGAAATACGTACAATACGTTAAAATATGTAATATACGTTAAAATATGTAAAATACGTTAACATATGTAATACTAATATACGTTAAAATACATATCATTCTCGGTCCAAAAATACATACCGGATTATAATCTAATGTGATAGATGATAAATTGACTGCAACTTTGTGAAAACAAACCGTCTGCATTATACAAGTTCAAGTTAAGTTGGTGGTCTTAAATGATCAAATTCGCTGCATTTAACATCATGTTTAAGTTCTAAGGGCTGATAGTGATAAAGAAAAGAAATAAGCTCAAGTGGTCTGATTACAAATTGACTTCAACTTCGTCGAAACAAACTTTCTGCAGAATACAGGTTAAAATAAAAACGTTAGTGGTCTTAGATGATCAAATTCTCTGCATTTGACACCAAGTTTAAGTTCTAAGGGCTGATAAAAAACTAGAGATAAGCCCAAGTAGTTGGATTGCTACTCATAAATAATCAAATGAACGCTGGACGGTATAACTAAAAGATATCTTGAGCTTCTTCGTAAATTAGCGTGCACAATTATTAATTAATTCTATTCAGTCTGGTCATCTAAAAACGCCAGCTAGATTATAATATAAATCTTTGCAAACCAAGCGGACAGCTCGCCCGCTATTGCAGATACACATATAATCTACAGTTATGAGATTACATATATATATTACATATATATATACACATATTATAATCTATAGTTAACAGTTATGAGATTATTACACGCCATCATATTTTTACTTCCTCTTAATACATTAATACATTTTTTGTGAAACTTGGTTTCGAGATAGCAGTTGACCAACAAACTAGGAACTTTTGAGGGGGTCCCGGACCCCAACCGCCAAACGGTACCCGTGGGAAGGCCACGCCCATATTTGCTCCAAATTAGGCCCAATTTAGCCTAATACCCTGAACATGCCCAAAACCCAGGTTTTAGGTGCTCTACTTGTAGCTAGTGGTCCCCTGAACTCGTAAATGAATTTTCATCAAGATTGGACAAACAATGACTGAGTTATGAGCTAAAACCTATATGCCCATATTTGAAAATCGTTTATTCATACCTTTGGGAAGGTCTGTGCAAAGTTTCGTGAGTATCTGAAAATTTGCAGGTACACCGTTCATTTCCATAAATGTCCATAAATGACTGGACTACTAAGTCTTAGGGTTATAAATAGCACATAGTCGGAGTTTGGTACTTGCAGAGAGGCAGACTACTACAAGCCTATTTCAAAGCTAAAATATTCCGAGTCTTATGTGAACAATTTCTGAACATGAGTTGGGCGTGTGAGAATTTATTCTTAAATACAGTGTATTACCGGGGTGGGGAGGAGGAGGGGGGTACACATATAGGTGTTATATTAATGCAATTAATAAACTAATTGAGTGACACCGGGTCATTCTGAAATGGAACGTAATGATATTTTCATAAGACTAAATTGCAGCCTGTCTGACCCTTTCAATCGGCCTGACAGTTTCACCATTATATATCGTCAAGATGCACCTGGTACGTGTGTATGCTCAATACTGTACCATTGATTGGATTGCCGTCTTTGTGAGTTTACCAAAATCTGTATAAAATATTCTAGCTACCTTGCCGACCATAATGGTGACAATATCATCCGTTGCAATCCATCAAAGGTGTTAAAACGATCGGCGACTACTATAATATTCTGTGATAGCACTAAAAGGCCCTCTCTTTTAATTGGAGGTAATGGCTCTCTAAGACTATCCACGCTCATTACGACCCACCAGAGAACTGTTACCCCAGTAGTAGCACTGTTACCCTAGTAGCAGAGTTGAACACTAAAGAGCACTATCAGTCCAGTAGCAAAGTTGAAAATTATAAACTTAAAGCACTTTCTGGTCAACCGTAACAAAAATAGACCGTTAAATTGTACCAAAAAAGGAATTCTGAGTGGAACGTTCATTCTTAACGTTCACATGGTACCTGACAGAACACTCGGAGAAAGATAAAAACGGGCATGACTCATTACAGAGCTGTCACCTGAATTGAGAAATCTATCGAAATTAGAGAAGAAAAAAACGAGTGAGAGTATTAAAACTAATATAAAATCCGAGAGCTAACAACGAAATGATGCCGAAGAATATATGTTCGTCATCCTGCAGTATGAAGAAAATAGAATTGGTGACAAATTAATTTTATTTACATGTAGATATATTCTCCAGCGCCCGTTGTTTTCCGGTATTTTTTGGCGCGAACTTCAACTTTGATGTGAAATACGTACATAATTCCGCTTTGTCCGTGTAATATGTTGTCGTTTCAGAAGAGTTTATACTATTAAGTCAGGGATCTAATACCTTCATACATATAATAAACAGATAGCTAATAATAAAATTATACTTTATTGGCCACCTTTATAGTTTTATGCTTTATAAATGGGTAAGTTAGTGTTATATTCTTAGAATGGTTAAAAGGCTCCCCTTCCATTTAAAAAGCACACATAATGGGATATAGACTATTCGTGTTATTATGCTCTTGGCAACTCCTAAACGTGCATTATTAGTGACCCAGACACGGTTATTATAACCGGATAGAAGGATCATTTGTTCTCGATGCAGACCCTTTCAATCTAAATGATCTATTTACCACATACCAGAATGCTGGGGTTTGAGGTCTCGAGACGAAGATATTTTGGAAATAAAGGAAATCAAACACAAATGTAAAGAGTTGTAAGTTTTAGTTTTCTATCACCAAAACAGGGTAGTGTGACAGAGAATAACAGGTGAATATAACAACACGGGCTTGTTTTAACCACTAACTTAGTACTTGGTAGTAGGCCCTATAAGGTCCATGTGCTCGCTTCAAGTCCATATTGTGCTTGCTTCAAGTCCCAACTCCTCGTGCCTCATGGGTTGAGGTAAACGACATAATATTCAATTAAATGTCTGACTTATATATTATAGTTGCTCTCCGGGCCGTATCTCTATCATAATGACACTATTCTTATCAGGCCTCTCCTTTAGTCAGGTGACACGTGCTATATCATAAAATACAGAACCTTTAGTCCAATGTAACTGGGCTTATTATGTTATCTAAAACGTGATCACTGATCAGGCGACAGGGATCCAGAGATCACCTTCAATGCTTATATGATATTACGCATATTGAGATAAATGCACGACCTCTGCAGCCTTACTCTAAAGTTTATATAAATCACTCAGAGAGCCTCACCGGTATGCACCCAGTTCAGTCCAATAGTGGTTAAAACTGAGTCCTTATTTTCCTATACCACGCATTATACTGGATATATTAAAAATGTAGTACAGCGAAAAGCAAAAACTTCAATGGATGGTTACCGTAATTGCGGGTGCCACATGCCTAGCATGAGCATGAAATATTTACCTACTTACTTGCACTTGTGTAGGTCTGTAGAAACATTAGTATCGGGCGTTGCCTGCTACAGGCTATCCCGAAACTATAGGCTTGCCTTAAGGGGAGATACACCAAAACCGTTTTTGCTCCGAACATCGATTTTATTTTATATTATTTTTAAATAGACAAAAAGAATAAGATTGTACACCTTCAAAAATTTTTAAAAATATTCCCTCATCGAGAAAAAAAAATATTTTTCTTTTTCGAAAATTTTTAAAATTTGGAGAAGTCTGTCACTGTAATACCGATAGTTCGGCCATTTAAAAAGTTTTTTGGCTGATTTTTTTACTGAACATTACTTACACTCCGTACTAGAAGCCATTGAAAGGATTATATAATTGAACAATAAATGACCAAGTTACAGACCGAACAAGGTGAAAAAAGAAAAATTGGGATTTTTGCCTACCACCAAAGTTGTACATTTCACCACCCGCCCAGGTCATCAGATATCGCTTCAAAATTTCTTGTGAGTGTAATTGATGATCATGGCAAGCTTTTTGGAACCGGATTTCTCTCAATTTTGAGTTTTAAGCTATGCAATGTGGCCTCAAACGACTTAGTAAAATTCATCGTAAAAAAGGGCAAAAAAGGCAGATTTAAGGCTTAAAATGCCTATAACTCAAAAAGTATCAGTTTTTTTGAAATAATTTTTACAGGATCGTAATCAGCTTGGTAAGACGAATATTTTAGTACCAAATAGGTGCTTTTTGAAGACAAATTGTCTTAAATAATTTTCTAGCTCGAACACAATGGTCCCTTGTATAAATTTTGTACAAATTGTACACATTTTTTTACAAATTTTGTGGCTTTGAATATTATAAATGTCGTACTAAAAGATTCGTCTTACCAAGCTGATTACGATCCTGTAAAAATTATTTCAAAAAAACTGATACTTTTTGAGTTATAGGCATTTTAAGCCTTAAATCTGCCTTTTTTGCCCTTTTTTACGATGAATTTTACTAAGTCGTTTGAGGCCACATTGCATAGCTTAAAACTCAAAATTGAGAGAAATCCGGTTCCAAAAAGCTTGCCATGATCATCAACTACACTCACAAGAAATTTTGAAGCGATATCTGATGACCTGGGCGGGTGGTGAAATGTACAACTTTGGTGGTAGGCAAAAATCCCAATTTTTCTTTTTTCACCTTGTTCGGTCTGTAACTTGGTCATTTATTGTTCAATTATATAATCCTTTCAATGGCTTCTAGTACGGAGTGTAAGTAATGTTCAGTAAAAAAATCAGCCAAAAAACTTTTTAAATGGCCGAACTATCGGTATTACAGTGACAGACTTCTCCAAATTTTAAACATTTTCGAAAAGAAAAATATTTTTTTTCTCGATGAGGGAATATTTTTAAAAATTTTTGAAGGTGTACAATCTTATTCTTTTTGTCTATTTAAAAATAACATAAAATAAAATCGATGTTCGGAGCAAAAACGGTTTTGGTGTATCTCCCCTTAATAATATTAGTAAAACCGGCAAAATTTTTTAATGTTTTTAGCACTATAGTACAGAGGATGATATACATGGTTAGGGAAATAATAGATCAACGTCTGAGAAATGTTTATCTTAAAAAGTTAGAAAATATTCTCACTTTAATAATAATAAAGATGACGACGAGAGAATATGTTTATAAAATTTATATTCAAAAATTCGTGTTTAAAACTTATCACGATGAATGGACAGTGGCCATCGTAATTATGTTAAATTTAATGCGCCTAAATTAACCGTCGACAGCTTAAGCATAAATACTTATGTATAAGAGTGTTATAGTTATGACTTCACGATTGCTAAAACTATCATACTTAAAACTTACTTTCACTCTTCAGCCGTATCCACTCATTCATTCTCAAAGTAGCAAAGGATATTAAGTAAAGTTAAGATAATTCAAAATAATTGACTAACATTAGGGTGGACTTCAACTTTATAGAATTTCTGACTACAGATGACCATCTAGCAAGGTCACTGAGGATGACACAAGACATGATTGAGGTACTGAAAGTTCTATTCCCAAAGAAACCTTTGATAAACGGAAAATCGTCAGAATGTAAGAAGAGATTTGGGAAGATTTTTAAGGCATTGGCTCACTTTACAGTATCCTACTATTAGGATTATATGTTTAAAAGGAGGGAGATGCTGAACTTCAAGTGTGAGTGTCAGCCTCACCTTATTAGTAGTAGTAGTAGTAGTAGTAGTAGCATGTAGCCCCACTTTTTGTCAATTTGTATTCTAAATTGATTTGTGGTATCGGGCTCCCAGCCTCGACCACTGATGATATTTAGCGGCCTGCTTCGCTCGCATACTTAATACCACAGAGGTTTCGTCTCCTGACACCAACTTTAGTGACTAAAATACTTGGTACATCAAGTAATTACTTGATGAAGAATATATATCTGATACCATGGTACTGTTATCATTGTATTTGACTGCATAAATATACACTATTGGCGTGAGGAGCAGTCGACTCTGGATATTACTTTGTTCTGACGAGCCCAATAGTGCTTTTATATAATATCTTAAATGCCAAACCATCTTGGGTTTACTAGCATTAGTGTAGTTATAAGATATGCACCGACTCCTGTTTAGTATTGTGCGTTATTTTATGCAAATTATCCATTTGAATATGAAGGGATTTGCTTGGGAAGGATTTTTAAGGCAATTGATGTCGACCAATATGATATGTGGCTGGGAAATCTTCAGTTTGCTGTTTCGGTTTTGTACTACTACGAACTTTGCTGCATGCAATTACAAATCTTTGCTTGGCGCAGGTTTTATTCGCTTATTTTTATTAATGGGGTAAATGGCAAGGTCTTAATTTGATGCTCAAAAAGTTTTAAATTCATTTAATTTTTAGATCTTTGAAATAAATGTTCGTTCAGTAAAGTTTCTCAACTCTAAAGTATCCCGTGTAATATGTAGATCTAAAAGTACATACCTGAAGTACATACCTGAAGTACATACCAGTCTTTATAATACATCATTACAGCGGTTCTTGTTAAAAGCGTCCATAATCCATATTCATGAGAGAGCATGAGCTTTCCATATAATTAGCTTCTAATTTATAGCATTGTTTCGACGAAGTGCCGACGAAGCTCACGGTGGTGATTATCAAATTGCTACTTTTAATTGACTCCGCTCCAGCTGGTTTTGTGGGTTAGGGTAGTTCTGAGGAATGGTATTAATAACTTAATTTCTACACCTACTCCTAGAACAAGCCTTATTAAATGACTGCTAATGGTTTCATAATTAATTCGATTATATTTTAATTAAGTTGAATGTTTAAGTTGCTGCAAAGTGTGCAAGAAGTGGCGTGTTCACTGTTCACCGTGTCAACTGATTTAAATCTGTCTTATATTGTGTAAAATTGTCGTTACATTTTAATTGTGTCTAATTCTTGTTTCTCTCTGAAAAGGTTTCTAAGTTTTTATACCAGTTCCATAATTCTGGTCCTTCTGGTAGTTAAAGACGCTGTAAAGAGGCCGTATGGCGGGCGGCGGCCTTAAAGTGGGAATTTAGTGGCCTTTTAGGGGTAGTCTAGTGGTATTATACTTTACAGATGACTAATCAGAATCTTTCTGTGCTGTAAACTTGTAAACAAGAGCAAAAGTTAGATTGCTCAAGTTTAGTTCAGTTTAATTTTATCTGAAGGTTCAACCTAATTGCTGCTCTACCCTAGAGTCTACTCAGCTCGATACTAATTTAATTACACTAATAAATATTGTTTTCAATAGATCGCACGTTTGCTACAAGCTGTTGATTCTGCCTCACGTACTCACTTCGTCACGTGACTAGACGTATCACGTGACTAGACGTATCACGTGACTAGACGTATCACGTGACTAGACGTATCACGTGACTAGACGTATCACGTGACTAACGAACTTCTACCTTCTTGTTAGTGATACAAGCCTAACTGACGAGCCTGGCAATATTTCTCTAGAGTTTTGATTATTAAGAATCGCCGACGAACGTTATATTGCTATTGCCTTAATTTCTGTAGTTTAGTTGAACGAAGACGGCTTCTGAAGCGGCAGGGCACACAAGAGAGTTTAAATTGATAATTTTCTAGGACTACAAACTCTGTTTTCCCCAGGTGTTTTAAGATAAGATTGCTAATATTTATTTTTGTACTGGGTAGCGGTCGAATTTACTGAGTATTCGAATGTCAAAAAATTAAACGGCAAACTAACAGTAATATGATGAACTGGAGGCTGGAGCTGAACGTATAAATACTTAACTACTAACCAGCTTTATAGGTTTCTCATTGAGTCGTCATGAGCTAGTAATCCCCAACCGTATATGTTTCAACGTTATGTTGTGATAATAAGTTGATCAGTTGACCATGATTGAAGTATGATTTACATCGGTACTACAGTATAACATTCTGTAGATAACTACGTTATTGTTGAGTATGATATGAATATTCTATAAACAAGTCATGACTGGAAGCCATTAAGAGGCCCGGGTCAATGCAGCATTGTTGTTCACACCTACTCCCTTATTATTACTAGGTCTTAGTGCATACTGCGTCTGTTTCGAAGCATGACGGAGGAACTTACTATGATATCTGATTTATTTGGAGAACCTTCTATTGGAGGGTCTACTTTCCTTAAATTTGAGTTAATTAAATGTAAAGTAAGAAGAAGAGTACTACGTGTTAATTACATGTAATATCATCTGCAAATCAGAGGAATAATATTATTGTTATTCAATGGTTTAGATTACCATCTTTGAGCACATTTAACTTATCAAATCGGAAATGCCAACAACAAAGACTAGCTCAACAACGAAAGACTGACATTTCAACGTTGACGCTCCGTTCTTGTAAAATGTGAGATCGAAGCTTCCGACGGAGCCGCTAAACGGCTCGATTATCAATCGGGCTTCTCCAACGTTTACAAACTCTGAGAATTTTGTTTGCTTTGACATTTATAATTATCACTGATCAGAATCCCTCGCTTGACGTCCCCTCCGTTTGCACCTGTCAGCTTCAACATTCCACTCCAACCAATCTTAGTATTTTTCTCAGAGCGCTAGATAAAAGTTGTTATAATGAACGGGCACATTGCCAAAGTGGTGTAGCAGTGCTATCTTTATTTTGTGCACTATCTTTATTTTGTGCGGGAGCATGCCAGATGTTTTCTCTGATTTGATATTAGACTGATAGAATAGGGCTGCTAGATTGTCATGTCTCAGCACCGTCACGGTACAGTGACCACTTGTCGTTAACAGGTAAACAGGTGTTACATTAAGTTACAGGTGTCACTGACTTGATTGTAAGTTATGTACTTAATAAGAAAGTAAGTATTGTAAATAAAAGTTAAGTTACAGATATTCCTGTCCACCGTGTTGGCCAGCTAAGGAACAGTGGAAATAATATTGCAAAGTATGAATTCTGTTTGGCTGATTATTCTTAGAAAAGGATTAACAGATAGCCCGTCAAAAGTTGTTCATATTTTCTTTCGGATCAGTTGTTTAATTTGTTGACTAACGTCAAAAGATTGAAGTTAGGTACTATTAGTTACCATATCATCATGATAATACGCACGTCACGTTCACTAGGTATCGATTTTCAGGTCAGTATTTGCGGAAATTGCATACAAAAAATAAAAAACTACTCAAATAAGACGATCACTAGGTAACACGGCAAGCTATAAATTTCATAATTGACAAAGCGCTTGCGCCAAGTCTGTATTATACATAGAACAATAGTAAACGATAAGAATAAGAGTTTTTATGTAAATTTATCGTCATTCTAAATCTTAGCACATGCTTAATACAAAGAACTGGTGTTAATATAAATTCGGGCGGCTATGGTCCGTCAGAGCCCAGAGGTGAGAAATATGACTTATGAGAAATATGACTAAGTGGATCATCAGCAAGTTCACTGTTTAGCAGACAACTTCTTAACAGCAAGTTCACTGTTTAGCAGACAACTTCTTAACAGCAAGTTCACTGTTTAGCAGACAACTGCTTCACAGCAAGTTCACTGTTTAGCAGACAACTGCTTAACAGCAAGTTCACTGTTTAGCAGACAACTGCTTAACAGCAAGTTCACTGTTTACTAAACAGTGAACTTGCTGTTAAGCAGTTGTCTGCTAAACAGTGTTTAGCAGACAACTGCTTAACAGCAATTATGGAGTTAAAGTATGTACCATTGAAACATTTTTGACTGGTTCGCATGGTTTTATGGCGTTTTGACCGGTATGAAGAAATTAAAAATTGGCCAAGGAATAAGAAATTAAGGTCCCGAAATTTATACCCCAAGTGGTGTCAAATTAATAAATTAATATCGGTGTCTCTTGACACGGGTTCCTGCTAGACGCTAGTAAGTAATAATTATTTGACAACAGCATAAACATGTACACTGTGAACTGACATTAAAAACATATTGTAAACATTTAAAACAGTTTTAACGCGTCCCAACTCAACACGTTTTAAGTAAACTATTTCACAAAAGATATTCTGAACGGAGGACCCATAAATAGTATCTAAACGGTAGTTTAGCCTTCAAAGGTAGTTATTAAGATAGTTTTATAGTGATGTGACCTAAATATTGAATAGTAAAGCGGCATCTGCTGCGCTGTCACGTTTCTTTACGCATCGAACTTATTCAGCCAGCACTGTTTCATCATCATATTAAAAAACTAGCGGTATGCTCGTTTTATTAGTCCTGCTTTGAAATTAATAAGAGTCCGTTTTGAGACAATGAAAACAAAAAATTGAACCTACCCAGCCGGGACATAAACCCCAAATTTCGCGCCCTCGATAAAGTTGAATGAGCGCTCCATTTCGCGCCCATAATTAAAATAATATAATTAAGTCAAAATAATATATATATAATATATATATAAGTCAAACCTGCCCAAGCTAGAGAACCATGGCAGGGCCAGCAAGTGTAAGTCTGGTGGAAGACTACCGTAATCTACAATGGTGGACCGAAACATACTTAGATAAACCTAGGGTGGAGTGTTTATTTCAGGCTCCACAAGAGCGCTCCTACAGCTGATCTTGAAACATGATCATGCCTGACTAGCCAGAGTAACGAGCTCGACTTACCTAGCTATATCATGTCCTCCTTCAGGTCTCACCAGGGTCTCGGACTCGTAACGTCCCACTAATATTTATATAGTGGTACCCAACCACGGAGCGTTATTCCCGCGGTGAGGCGGGAAGGAACTTGGTAATTTCAATCACAGTTTATTGCTCAGGACCTTTCCTGACTGGTGACTCTTTTAAATTTAGTCACATACTTCGGGGTGGAAACTATTAACATACGCTTATTGAAGGGGGCCGGAATGGATCTTCCGGCATCAAGGCAAATATATAAGGACACATACAATAACTCTCGATAGAATCATTTAATATGTAACTTACGAGCCCATCCTATGAGTACTCACCTCACGTATAGGAGAGCAGTTGGTTACAGGAAAGGAGTTCCAAACGGGGTTTTAACTAGATAGAGTGGTGAAGGTCCTCGCCGGCCGCTACTCCGTGATCGTCCGTGATATCAGTGTCCCTCAGTATGTAGTCCTCCATGCTGTCCAGGCGTAGAGGGACTCCGTGTTAGAGGGAGCCAAGGCCAGAGAGAGTCAGGACCAGAGAGAGTCAGGACCAGAAAGAGTTAGGACCAGAGAGAGTCAGGACCAGAGAGAGTCAGTACCAGACAAGGTCAGGACCAGAGAGAGTCAGGACCAGAGAGAATCAGGACCAGAGAGAGTCAGGACCAGAGAGAGTCAGGACCAGAGAGAGTCAGTACCAGACAAGGTCAGGACCAGAGAGAGTCAGGACCAGAGAGAATCAGGACCAGAGAGAGTCAGGACCAGAGAGAGTCAGTACCAGACACCTTGCAAGGTCCTGACATTAGTTGAACGCTGGAGGCCCTAACGTTCATCTTAATGTCCGTTCAAATAAAGTCCGTTCATTTAAGGTCCGTCCAAGTTAAAGTCCGTTGAATTTTTTTCAAACATTTTTCCACTTCGAACTTTTTGTCCAGAATATGACAACTATGAGAACTTTATTGTGCCGTAAGTTAACGACCGAAAGGTTCTCGATCTCCTTGGTCTGCCGGAGGCACAGAAAACTCCACTAGTATATAATGTTTTCAAGGGTCACTTTATGGTGGAAAAAGTCAACGAAATTATGGCACTCAACAACATAGTTCATGAGCTAGTCCCCGCCAACATGACAAACTTGTTCCAGACTAGCTAGATATTACGGTAAATCGTGTTGCCAAGGACATTGTCTGCGACGTTGTTATAGTTCACATTACGCAGGGGAGGTAATGAAACAGTGCTAGGAAAGCTCCACGTGATGTTAAGGTTAACCTAAAGTTGTCTAAGATAAAACCACTTCACGCCGAATGGCTTATAAAAGTTAACACTGAAATGCAGGACCAGGGAAGTTCGATAAAAAAGGGTTTCCATAAAGCTAGTAATCACTGTACACATATTTTAACATTTTTACTGCTTAACGACTGCTTTTCTTACTTACTGTATACAAATTGGATTTAAAAATTATATGCTGAAATTAAAAAAAGTTTTTTAAAATGAAAAAATGCCTTTTAGCGTTCATATTAATGTCCGTTCATAATTATGTCTGTTCATTAAATGTCCGTCCAAATAAGGTCCGATAAGGTAGTCAGGACCAGAGAGAGTAGGACCAGAGAGAGCGAGCTGGGTCATGTACTTATACTCTTCCCATTATCCGGTCGTGATGGGTCTTTAATCTTTTAATGAGGTTGGTGTTATCTTGATTAGTCTTGAATTGAGTGCAAAGTCATTTCCAGATAACCCATCTGTGAGCAATTACAGCTGCCCTAATGGAAATTCTTTGCTGGACTGGCGTATGAATAAGGCAGCAGCGATGCTGCAAGGGCGGTCGAACTATTCGATGACCCAGTACTCCAGTAGAGGAATCTACGTATCTCTCCAAAGTATCCAAAGTAATTGAATTAAAATAATATAATAAAATTAAAATAATAAAGTACCCAAAGTAAGTAAATTCAAATAATATAATACAATTAAAATAATATTATAAAATTCAATGCGGATAATTAATACGTAAATATATGCATAATTTTAATCACGGTGCGTTTAATCTTATAATGTCATAAAGTTATAAAATTGAATATTCTGTCTCAATTATGCTCATTAGTAGCTCAACTAGCCACAGTTATTCTGCCCATCTAATTGTAAAACCTTTTATGAGGTTAATTGTACATATGGAATTGTCAGGAAACTCAGCGCAAGATATTAACCTTGTAAGTTATACATATATATAAGTAAGTTATTTGTTACGTTAAACTCAACAATCGTGTAAGGCAGATTTACACATGTAATTTGAAAGCTCCTGCTAAAACAAACTTTTCGTATCACTTGTTTTAAATAATCCCCCTCCAGGTGTAAGGCACCGTTCGCGTTATATACTACGCTGTTGAATAATCCAACCTGAGAGTACCTAAAGGTTGAAATTTTGTCGAATTGTTCAACTTCATTGCGGTGTTTTATGTCTTCAAATTTGCCGCAAATAAACAATTTTGAAGCAGTTGCGGAATTGCATTATTTGCAAAATACTACCACACCTACATGTTGTCTCTGTATCTCGTTGTCTATTCATGATCAGGATTGTGAAACCTTAAAAAGGCTAACTAAACTGCCACTTCCCTGATGCAGATAATGTACTGGAGTTCAAACATTAAACAAAATCTCTGATAAATCGACACATAAAACAATCACTCGTAAAGAATTTTATATGCAGAGTAAAAATAATTGTATACTATTTCAAAAACAAATTCATAATCTAATAAAATATAAATTAACTTGTTGAATAATGGCACCCTCTCCCCCAGACTGAGACAATATACTAGTGACATTTCATCAAATGGCTTATTAGTTGCAGTTAATAGTAATTACTATTAACTAGCGCACATATACATGATATAATATATCTGAAGAGGTCCCTTGATAATTATAGGACTCTATTTACCTCGCGTGACCATATTTAATTAGTTTAGGAACAGAAGGCCCATAATTGAGTTATGAAACAAAGTCAAATGGACGTCTAAAATGATATTATAAAATATAAATATGTCGTATTATTAACGTCCTGTTGAAAGGAATTACAGCTCCACTGTTCACAGTGCTGACAAGCGGATATTTATATTTATATCCCCTAAAAGTTTGCACGGCTTCTTGAACTTGCCCAAATAGATGGCAAACAAAATCCAAGTTTTAGGAGCATCGGGAAAGGGGTTAATATAATTGGTACCCCTGTTTTGAGACGATTGCCGTAAGGTCTATCTTCTTAATATTAGTGAAAAATCCGTAGGTTGGTGGGAGGGTGTGTTCGTGTGTCATTTACAAGAAAACGGTAAGACTATGAGTTATGGGACTGGTTCTTTCGGTGTAGTGGCGACAAATCGCTGACGAGGCATAAAACTTAAGTTTTTAAACTAAAACCCATAATTGGGTAGAGTAGACTGTGGCCACTGTCTCCGACTCTCCTTTATAATTATTCAAACAAAAAGAAATGATATAAGTTTAAATTACCGTTCCCATACCAAACGTAAAATGATATCGTCGCTCGCTTTTTCTATTCATTCGCGGCCTGATTTACCTACAGTATTATAATATGAACGTAATAGTAATATTAAGTAATATATAACGCTGATCTTCGACCAACCATTTAAACTTTGATGGTGATCTCACTCTCCTCTGTCAAAGAGATCATTCAAGATCAAGACCCTGTGCTCCCTTGATAATAATAATTCTCAGTATACTATTCTCGGGCTCACATTTTGGAGCCATATCCTTCCACCCTTTCAAATCATGGTGCCTCTTTCCCTGGCATTTAACTGCTAATTAATATCTATTTCAAGTTTAAATCTGCCATCCCCCGGCCATTACCTTAATCTGCTCCCAGACTCCATCGGGCCTACTCCTCTAAAATTGATATTCAAATTAAATGTAGACCTAGGATAATTTGCCCTTCCTAACTCCATGAATCTCCAGAATCTTCCTGGATAGTAGACCCACATCTATGGGCTAGTGTGATGTTAATATACGTGGCTAAAGAGATCCTCCCTACGGTTATTTCGTGGCATCTCATTGTTATTAAAACGAGCTCAACTGGAAGAGCATCAGGTTTTTAGTATAAATTCTGCTCTTGCATGTCGTTTATTCAAAGAACTTTCAAAAGTAATTACAGGACTTTTGCAGAACCTTTAGCCAGAAGTAAAAATAACTTATTGTGTTGGCTATCTTAATGAGCTCAACTAATTTTAATGTTGATGAATTATTTAAATATTCATTACTAACAATTTGGTCACATATTTTGTACTATTCGTCTCAAACTGAACTCGATTATATGTAACTAGAAACCCGCCGCTAGTCGAAAGCTTTGTTCGAGGAAATTTTAAGCATCAGTTATGTTTTAATTTCTCTTCATCATATAGCCCCAAAACAATACTTTTTACCGCATCAAAAAATTTCAATCACAACCAAAGTTATAAATATATATAGGTATTTATCGGTCATCGCTAGTCAATGGTCAAACAATCCAACAAATATGCTTTAGTTCCCGAACCCTGCTTCACTGAAAATATATGAATTACACATTTGAATCATTTCGGTAAATGTCAGGTCCCTCATCGTCTCATTTGATAGATCTGTTCAAATTGAAGTTTTTACGTATGAAAGAATTGTGATAAATAAAAAAGGAAATTTGTGCTGAATGAAATTGGTAAAATGACATAATCTATCAAATGACTTTAGATCCTAAATCAAATAGGTTAATAAATGGATATTTACGTAGGTTGACAAAACGTTAATTCAAAATTATTATCATTATATGAAATTATTATATGAAATATGTAATGAATTAAGAAAATTTAGATGCAGAATTTTTTCCGACCGAGAATATGTGCCGAATTGAACGAAATTTTACAAAATGTTGCCGAACTACCCAATACAACTATGGCGGGTTTATCACACCAATCACGCTTTGTCGAAATCTTTAAGGTTGCGTTCGGGAAACCAATTACGTACAATCAATCATCAATTGTGAAAGGATGGGAAAGGGAGTGAGTGTAATCTTTTGTATTTCATTTCATCTAAAAACGTAATTAATATAAGACGAAATAATAGTATTATAAAAGTTAATTAATAATAGTTATATAAACACCATCATGAGTTTACTTAGCATTAGCAAGAGCGGGCACATTTCAACAAGACCTGGCGCCGTCAGAATGAAGTCGAGATAGTGATTAAACCTCATAATATGCACGAGATAGTGTTAAAACAAAAAAAGTTCAATTCAAGTAATTATAGTCGACTTTATCTCACTGTTTTTACGAGTAAATTACGTTAGGAATTACAATTATATGTTGCGACTGGTACAATTATGCAATGTAACATATTATGATCTACGACAAAGAGATTTATTTTAAGACTTTGCTGTTCCTCGGAGGGTGTAGTTCACGTTGGAAGATAGATTGAAACTAAGCAAACCTCGGATTCAGGTCAAGCAATGTAAACACTGTATCATTCAACTAAGTAGACATAGCCAGCTTTAAAAGGCTATTCCATAGCTTGAGTTCATATGTCAAGGATTGGACTAGAACTATGAGTTATCAAGATTCAAGCAGTAGAAGTATAATAGAGTAAAATATGGTCGTGAGTTAGTCGTGTTAATTATTAAGAGCCTAATAAGTAATAAACGTTCTTCAGATAAACTACCTTGCACTTTTGAAGGACTGAACTTGATAAGAAAATAGACATTTAATTATTAATTCCCTCACACAGTCACACTGCATTAATAATAGTGACAAACGTTGGTAACTTTAATAATTGTAACACTGCACTATATAGCGAATAATCTTACAACCTGGTGCCTAACTTTACATACGCTTTTCTTCGGAATCTTAAAGATTGCTTAAGCTCAAGCTTTGAGATTGGAGTCATACTTCAGGAATCAGGATTATAATGATGTGCATTATCTTCTTGAGGAAATGGCTCCTAGTAGTCCGTACTCTACTTTTGTAGTCTGCTGTTACTTTAGTTGCAGAAAATAACTGTATCTATCTTTGCTTTGAGAAGTGCCCCAAGTCTTCAAATTAATTGTAAAAGAATCAGAAAAGTTTAACCGTACAATCATAAAATGACTACCTCTAAGTTCAAAGGTAATCAAGCAGACTAATCGTGTCATATTTTCTCTATAAGTTAGCTTGATTTAGACTTTCAACATCACGGCCTGTCATGAACATATTGTGGAAAATCCTTAGTCGGGTGTTTAGTTGGTCATTGGTTAGGGCGTGATTACAGTGTCACGTGATAACAGTGTCACGTGATAACAGTGTCATGTGATAAGTGTCATGTGATAACAGTGTCACGTGATAACAGTGTCATGTGATAACAGTGTCATGTGATAACAGTGTCATGTGATAACAGTGTCATGTGATAACAGTTTCACGTGATAACAGTGTCATGTGATAACAGTGTCACGTGATAACAGTGTCACAGTGTCAGTCGGACGTTGCCGTGTCGCTTTTATAATCAACATTTAGTCTTAATCCAACTATCAGGCGAGTTATAATCGGAGCCCGAAAAATAAAATATAGAACATGGAAATAAAACAATTAAAAAACGCGCTATATGTTTAACATTCCAACAAAAAATAGACCAGTAAATTGTAAAATGAGAAATACAAAAACTTCAGGCTTAAGCAAAAATTTGAATTTGTGGTAACAAACTATATCTCTGTCATACTCACTACCCACACACATCCCTTGAAAAAGTCACGTATTTCTTGTCAGAAGTGCTTTCAAATTTTAGGATGAGACTTTAGTATGAATTTTGCTTAGATTCCTCGAATCTGGGTTTCAATCAGGGTTCAAAGGTATCCTAATAAGCGGGGTTCCCAGCCGGACATTCTTAAAGTGACACACCCGACTTAGGATCAACTTTAGAGGGAGGATTATTCAGGATTAGCTTAGATTCCTTAAAATTTCATAAAATTTTTGCCAATGATATTATTAATGAAGAGTCGAATCTGGGTTTCAATCAGGGTTCAAAGGTATCCTAATAAGCGGGGTTCCCAGCCGGACATTCTTAAAGTGACACACCCGACTTAGGATCAACTTTAGAGGGAGGATTATTCAGGATTAGCTTAGATTCCTTAAAATTTCATAAAATTTTTGCCAATGATATTATTAATGAAGAGTCGAATCTGGGTTTCAATCAGGGTTCAAAGGTATCCTAATAAGCGGGGTTCCCAGCCGGACATTGCTAAAGTGACACACCCGACTTAGGATCCACTTTAGAGGGAGGATTATTCAGGAAGCCTAGAAATAAAACACAGTCTGTTAACCCCTGATCTACCAGTCGTGTGGTCCTAACTACCAATCAAGTAGCTGCAGAGAAGAAAAACTTGAAAACATTGAAGTTAAAATCATATTGTGCCTCGGACAGTCGGACAGGTCTCGGTTTGTATCAGCAGGTCTCGACTCTCGGTTTGTGTGGTTTCTCGATATCAACTGTTAAATGTTCCAATTCTTTTACTGGAATCTACAGGGGGGGGGGGGGGGCGCCAATTGCCAAAAGTCAGTACCCATACTTTGGGTCTTATACCTCCGCCGTGTTTAATATTTGAGAGTTGTTGCTTTGCAGATGGCCTGCTGTACCTACTTGTTCGAGGATTCCGTCACCATAATTTTGAAATTCGATTTTTAGGGGACAAAACCAATCAACATTGAATTGCTTATACTGGTGTTTGTGAACATGTTTGAGACTCCGTTGTAAAATATTGCAATAGGTCATTTAATGGGGAATATAATCTGAAAAGATGGTGCGAAACGGACTTAAAATGACGAAGTTATCAAGCAATTTGTTTATCTCGTTAGCAAAATTGATTGGGTACTCAATGATTAAACCAATTATGACACCGTAATCGGGCTCTCTGCACAAGTCCCATAATGTGGATCTAGCGTCAACCCATCACCTGATCACACGTAATGAAAAAACTCGTTATGCTTCATATCTCGGTCATCTGAGAAGCTAGAACTCTCATTTTTTTCAGGACAAACGTAATGGCCAAACACCATTCAATAAAATTTGGCTCGATCCGACTATCCAAACTATCTAATAAATGCGAAAATGAACCTTCATTTGAAGAAAATGAACACGAATATTTTTCGATTTGACAAATTCCTCGAACCAGTGGTGGTAGTAAGTCATACCAAAAAGAATTATTTCAATTGGGCACTCAGTGATTGAGCTATTTAGGCCAACGTATGGGTACTGACTTTTGCCCCCACCCCTGTAGTAAAATACTTTCTACTGCCTTGTAATTGCAAATACGCCAAACCTCTAGACGACCACAATCTATACATCTTCATTTAAACATATCTGGGAAAGCACGTGTCACAATTCTGCCGTTTTCTGACAAAATTACTTAACTACCACTAAAAAATCCGAAGTTTTTTAAAACTTTTGAGTTTTTACACATTTATGACAACTTGTGGCATTTTAAGCGGTTTTTAAAAAGGGGTTTCTGAGGGTTAGCGATTGGGTTTGATAGTTTCTGAGGGTATTGAGGGATAGTTCTTGAACCAAAAAAGAAATTTGGGTTAAATAATTCAGAATTTTAAAAATCCAGCCAGTTTAGCTTTATCATGTCATCTTCAAGATGGTCATGTTTATATTTACCAGTAATCGCTTTTGCGGTAGTATTTTGTAGTTTCTGGAGTTTCTGTATAAGCTTCGTGCCAATAACAAAGTATAAACCGTTATACTACCGTTATAGTAAACCATAAATACTACAACTAGACTGTAAATGATGACCTTTATCTGTTTGAGACATAGTAGGAATCGGATTTTTATGATATTACGTAAACTGTAAAGTATGGAAACATTTCTTCTTGAGATTTACGATCTGTTTATCGAATACCAGCTGATTGTCCATAACCAACCCGAGGTTCTTAACGGTAGGCACAAACATTCCTAATATGTTAAGAGCGATTTCAACCCCACGAAGTTCTCAGTGAGCATTTAAATAGGTCCAAAGACTATAAGTATAAGTTGAGTTTAAGAATCAGCTGCAGATACTAGTTATATTGTGACATCCAATTCGTTATCCTCAAGGAGCAATAACTCAGTTGTTTGGTTTTGACCTGATCTGAGGGTTTAAAAGATTTCATGATTTGATGATCATCTGCATAACCAATAATGGAGAAGCCAGATTCCTTGACAAATTTGTACAACGATCTGATATAGATATTGAAAAGCATCTGACCTAAACTGAGCCCTGATGTACTCCAAATCTTGTAGTTATGGTTTTATAAACTGATTTACCCAGTCTAATACGCTGACATCGTCCTGTAAGAAAGCTGGTGAGTCAGCACAGAGCAGTTCTTCTGGTTACTATTTATTGCTTCAAGATACGGAGCAACAAATGATGAATATAATTTAAAAATAAACTCTTTCTCAGGATTTGAGGAAACTAAAACCACTGCTTCATTCCGTAAGATAGTAAACTTAACCTCTAACTCCATCCCCTCCCCAGACGCACTTACACCTCAGGGATCGAACCTTTCTATAGTATCGCCAAAGCTTTTAAAATGTTAACAGTAGGTTCTTCAGAACGCACCTTAACTAATGATAAACTAGTGTTTGTGTGGGACCTGTGTTAAAGTGACTTAGAGAGTTTAACAGGAAATGGATATTTTCGCAATACTTCCGCACCAATATTATTTTGAGACAAATATATTTTAAGAGATAGTTCACAAATTGGCATGTTAAGATTGTTACGAAAGAATTTCGTAACAAAAAAAAGGGGAAAAATTATACAGTAACACTGTGTAAGCTAGAGCTAGTGCCGAACAGTCTTTACTGATTACAAAATACGGGAAAATTCAGTAATTCTTAGTTTTAATCTTACCCTACCGTCGCGGGACATGATTGGAAATAGTGTCCTGTTTTGTGATTGAATTTGGTGGATTATTCGGCGTATAATTACAAGCTGATTACTGATACTGTGATAGGGCTTACTAATATCAGCTAGCTATCTCTTATTTTAACTTAATCACAGTGGGGGAAATCAGCCTAGAACTGAAATCGTAAAAATGGTAATTAATTGATATTTACGGAAGTTAACCAAAGTTTAACTCTAGTGAGAAAGATTGCTTAGTAGTGCATCACTTACACGTGTTGGACTCCTTGAATCTTTTAATATTGAGTCTTTTAGTCTCTGAAAAGTGGGCTTGTGCCCCAGAAAAGTGGGGTTCGCCCTACAATATTTTAGTCCGCAGCTTAATCCCTAGATTCTGATTTACACTAGTTAGTCTACTAATAGTGTACAAATTTCGAGTCTAATAAATACAACTGCTTCTTTTATTTGTGGTTAACCGTTATGTATTTAAATACATATTAAGTATTGAGTATTGAGTAATCATATTGTTTGTAATCATGATTTTGTGGTTAACTATTTTGTGGAATGCCTGTGTGCACGTTATAAAGGATGGTAAAGACCAATAAACTATTACTTGCTGATATAACTAATTAATATTGTCTTGTTATGCGGTTTGTGTGAACCAGGGTGATTAGTCTTCTTTATTAATATGTCTATGGAAATGTAGACTACTATTACAATACTCATACCCCGCAAACATTTCTTTAATTTTCTGCCAAGTATCAACATTAACTCTTTTAAACATTTTGTTGGGTTACTGTTGAAAATGTTAGAAGCGTCAAACTTTTTCACGGTTTCTGCCAAATTACCCATCGAAAAGTTATGCCTTTTTCGTAGTTAAGTAATGCAGTATTTTCGACATTTTGCCATCTCCTTAGATTGGTGTTCGTGGGAATATGGTATGTACTAAACCATACTTAAAATGTATACGTACATGCCCTAGAATCTAGATGACACTGATGGGCAATTACTTCAGCCGCATTGATTTGTAAGTTAATTGGCTGACAACGTAGATTACAAACTGTTAGAAGTTAGAAATGAATTCAAATTATGATCATTATATTATGATCTTTCAAATGGTCATAAATAAATCATTCTTAATCTTACCTGTTTAACTACTGTATTATCATAAGTTGAGAAAATTTTTAGGTCAAATTTAAGTCTCTAGGTTAATAATTAGTTGTGTCTTATTGTTTTGGTTGAGTTAAGTGTTAATAAAATTAATGTCACGACCCCAGTAACTTAATGATACAATAATTCGCGTTACAACAATTATTCACTGTAACGGCACATGTGGCATGATCCATGTAATTGTTAAACGTGATGACACATTAATCTATCGTGGACAGCTAAATCCATGGAAAGCAGCATGTTGGCGGAAGTGACATTGAAAATACCTCATTTTAACTGATCTGCCGCGTTAATTAGCTGGATTTAGAAGTACTCTGACTGCAGTGCCACCTTCATCCTCTCCACCTCCTGTTAACTCTGGCAAGACTGTAAATGGTAACTGTGTCTGCATGGTCCGGGTTATACTCCCTATACACTCTTTCTCTCTCTCTCTCTCTCTCTCTCTCTCTCTCTCTCTCTCTCTCTCTCTCTCTCTCTCTCTCTCTCTCTCTCTCTCTCTCTCTCTCTCTCTCTCTCTCTCTCTCTCTCTCGCTCTCTCTCTCTCTCTCTCTCTCTCTCTCTCTCTCTCTCTCTCTCTCTCTCTCTCTCTCTCTCTCTCTCTCTCTCTCTCTCTCTCTCTCTCTCTCTCTCTCTCTCTCTCTCTCTCTCTCCTCTCTCTCTCTCTCCTCTCTCTCTCTCTCTCTCTCTCTCTCTCTCTCTCTCTCTCTCTCTCTCTCTCTCTCTCTCTCTCTCTCTCTCTCTCTCTCTCTCTCTCTCTCTCTCTCTCTCTCTCTCTATCTCTATCTCTCTCTCTCTCTCTCCCTCTCCCTCTCCCTCTCCCTCTCCCTCTCCCTCTCCCTGTTGCTTCACTTTGAAGCAACGACAAATTAAATTTGTCCCTGTCCCTGTCCCTGTCCCTGTCCCTGTCCCTGTCCCTGTCCCTGTCCCTGTCCCTGTCCCTGTCCCTGTCCCTGTCCCTGTCCCTGTCCCTGTCCCTGTCCCTGTCCCTGTCCCTGTCCCTGTCCCTGTCCCTGTCCCTGTCCCTGTCCCTGATCTCGTTCTTTCATCTGGGTTTTAACAAGCAGTGACATGGGTAATGTGGTTACGTTTCAACTAAAAATAAATTTAATTTGTTGTTGCTTCACTTTGAGGGACCTACTTCTTTGAGATTAATCATATAATCAGTTAGAAGTTTGAAGAGATAACTCTTTGATGGGCGGGCAAAAATTAAAATTTCACGGACTTCTTTTTGAATATTATGTTAGTTGTAAGATCTGACATGTACCTATAAAAATGTGGTTAACAGCTGTCCACCTTTTTCTCGAGCTAAAACTTTATTTCAATTTAAATAGGAATGGTTCCTTGTAATAACTTTTTACAAGGAACCTTTTTACTTGTTTTCTAAGTGAAGGTTTTTTAGCGGTATTTCCCCTTCTTGCAATCCTTTTTACAACTAACAGTGTAGTGTCTCAGGTCTCTGATGACAATTTCTGATGATTCCGTGTATGCGACAAAAGGAAATGATCTTTTCGGGTAATATATAAAGGAAATTGTAACAGTGTAGTCGTTAACCACACATTTGATGTTTTGATGTAAGTTAGCGAGTAGTAATTATGTACAATTTGTCTCTACAAATTTGAGCTAACTTTGTATTCTCGATTATTCTTCTATCGTCATTGTTCAAAATGGTCATTAAATTATACTGAAAGAAAAGTCATTGCAAATTGCAAAAGTAAAAGCTAATATGAATACCTAAACATCCTCTGTCCGCTACTGGAGACAGCTTATTGGCCGCCTTGTACGGAAGTATGAAATTTGACCGAATTTATCTAAATTACGGGATAAGAATGTCGCAGTGCTGTCTTCTGGAGAATGTTGAAGTCTCTAATTCTATGAAATTTTGTGCGCCAAATCTGCTCGACATCACAACTATGACGTCATTATGACGTCATTATTACGCCACTTCATCAATCATCATATTGTGTGTGGAGATTAGTGTGTGACAATGTGAGTAAACATGTATGGATTACTAAGTTCCTAAAATTGGTTTTTAACAAGGACCTAAATGGAGCTGGGGAGACAAGCTTGACGTTAGAGCTACTCAATCTTCCCTATTCATTCTTTCTTCTCGTTATCTAAAGATCTAATTACGTTTTCTGTTGCAACAGATTGCTAGTTTATTTGCTACAGAAGATGCACGGTGCAGGAACGTACCACTTTGTTGTAGTATTCCCTGCAGAAAAGCATGCTTTTCTGCACGTGCGCTGCCTCCCACGTGCCCCGAATCACTCACATGACACCTTCTTCATTGCACGTGCTGTACTTTACACATATCCCATAACTCATTGCTCATTGAAATAGCTTCTAAATTGACTGTTAACGGCTCGCTGGTTGATGGTTTCCCAGTCTACAAATAGGATATTTAGATTGTACCGCAGACTCTTATATCTTCTTTCTACCTCTCTGAAATAAGGGTACAGTAGACGAGTAACCGAAGATTCCTTCCTTGACTTGCTTCTCTTTAATATGATAATCACGAATCCACTCTGGGAGAGAGGGGTTATTGGTAAGGAGGCAAGACAGTTACTCTTTTGAATAAAACATGTCACACCCCTGTGTTATTCATATCGCGTATCTTGAGAGAGCTCTTAACTTTCCGCCTTGCTTGATCCTATCTAATGTCTCAAAGTTCCTGAGACGATCTGTGTAATATTCATGTGGTATAAGTTTCCAATCGTTTTGCCAGAGTCTATACAGAATACACTGGTATCTTATCTTGATATATTATATACAAGCTACTATATAGTAGCGTCACGGGTTAACGACCATTAAAAAGGCGGTACTTAATAACTATAGCAATATATAGTACTATATATTGCTCTTCCGAGTCACAATGTCGCTGATTGTCCGTGATTCCGAGCGTTGGCCTCTTGTAAAGCGTTTCGTACCGGGAGGATTGTTACGATCCGGCTTGTTATGGGGGATATTCACGCCTTGATAGACAAACCTTGTGGAGTAATGAGTCTTATGATCACACTTATCCTTGTTACGATAAATCGGCGTCTTTATAAAAGTATAAATAATGTGACAGCTCCAGGATACTATCATGATGGGGAGACCTTTAGATGGTTTGAGAACGTTATACACTGAATTAGGTTATATTGCAAGGATCCTTATTTAACATTTGAGAGCCTTACTTGATTACTCACTATAACCAGTTACTTGATTACTCACTTTAACCAGTTATCTCGTCAGTTCAGGAACATTACCCGTTTCCTGCAATATTCCTACCTATCTCTTGTATGCTATAATCGTACTAATTTCTTAGAATATTCTTAAGTCTGTCAGCAATATCCCAAAGTATCCTTTGTACTGCGAGACAGTGATGCATGGTTCCTGCCAGTATAACCTCTCTTTGTTCTGACAAAAAGTAGTTGAAGTATGTTTTGTTCCAAAATAGCTCCTTTTGTACGATCTATTTTAGTTTGTCTACTTGAGGGATACTTATTAAGTTATTAAATGGAGTGTGTAACAAGTACAGCGCTTTTTTCGAACAGACAGTTCGTTTCGTGTCAGCTCGGTTATAATTCTTTTAACGACGAAATATCTTTAATGTTGCCAGATTGCATTTTTTTCCGCTTTGTGGTAATAAAGAGAAACCATAAAACTGTGGCAATGTGACTGTGTTGGATTCAAATCCAGCCATTTTTATAGTTAGTGGATCAGACTGGAATTTTGATACCCAAAATACCAAAATTAATGGAAAATTTGTTTGTTGTCCTTCAGATATATCCTGATTTGTCATTTTGGTCGAGACTCGAGACTTTCCTAATAAACTGCAGTTTGAAATCGTAAACCACTGGTACTTATTTCGGAGCTTTTAATGTCGGTGTATGCATAACAGTGGTACTGTTTAAACGATTCGCACGATATTCTTATGTTTTGAAACTATTTGGTTTTCAGTCATTTAAGTTGTTGCCACGACAATCAGTAAATCTAATGAACGATTATGCGTGATGCTTCGCCAAGTTAATCACAGTTTCTTAATATACGTTAACATTTGGTCAGGATGCATCGAATTATAGTTTTTGCTAGTGCAGTTTTATAAACGTTTGATAATGTTTCCGGAATTTAGCCGCAACACAATTAAGTCACATAACAGTATAATAGCGGCCATTATTGTAATATCTTGCAATATAATAGCGATTATAATGTCATAAGAACAACGAGTGATTGGTAAAAAAACCACAGATGTAGCACATACCGTACTATATAGATAATATACCAATTGTTTAGCCTGACAATTAATATTACGGATAATTGGACAGCATGAAGCCTTGCTAGTGCCTGGAGTCTGCTAGAAAGTAAAGTGAGGTCGCTTTAACTCGCCCCAGCCGCCTCCTCAAATACTTGGTGGTCTCAACTGACAACTCTTCAAAAACTTGGTGGTCTGGTTTAGTTTAAACAGTGTAGTGCTAAACTCTACCAAGCTCGAATAGTAGCTCTGTTTTGGGACATACAGATTTTGTATTTTAGGTCAATTTGAGACCACCAACTCTTGAGAAACTTTACGATCACAACATTTTTAATTCTATTGATAATCGTTATTAGTCGGCCATTAAATCGAAAAACACGTTACCATTTACCATGCTGCATGCGCAAAAGCGTTACTTGATATAATTTACTATTTTAAATGCAGATTCAATAGGTATAGAACTGTTAAAGTGTAAAATTTGTTTCATCTATTTTTTTAGGGACAAAAATTAAACATTTTACGGACAAAATTTATTTTACATCTTCATTCTTCAGTTGTGAAAATCGTTCAATTCTCAGTTCTCAGTTTTATTCCATCTTTTCATATTAAAGAGTAACCGAACAATGGCCAGCAGTAATCAGCTCATATTGCAGCTTTAACTTTACTTGGCAGATCGCTTTCTTTCTTATTTTAATAAATGGTAATCTTTTTCACTTTTACGCTAGTCAAGAGTAACTTATATGTGTTTTACTACACATATATGATTAATATAATCACTCTGACTTTTGATGTGACCTGGGATAAAAGTGCTGATATGTGTCGCGCTGTGTTATTCTTCAACATGTATAAATACACACTGCTTCACTATAAGGCTTGTTATAGCATGTGTATTGTGTATGTGGTTAATTTCCACCCATTTTCATAATCGGATCAAGCTTTATTGAAAATTATTTATTTGTCTGCAGGTTTCCTGTTATTCATTCACTACCAGTCGCTTTTGAAATTTACTATTTTCTTTAGCAATGAAGATTACTATGTGACGGCATGACAATTCATTCTTTACATTGAAGCAGACTTGAGCATAAAAATCGCAGACAGAGTTTCACTAGAAGTTGCCTTACACCTCCCACGTCCGTTTAAATCTCTATCATAATTCTTGCAGACGCTCTATTTGTACAACAGAGAAATAAAAGATGTCAAATTTGCCTTGTAAATGAGCCGGTTGGGCTTTGCAATGCATCTCGCTCATTATTTTAAACAGCATATTATGTTTGTGACTTGTGAGAGTTAGTGTTACAGTTACTGTGTTTGATCCGCCGTCTTAGCACCACTTTCTGCCTCGTTTTCCTTTAAAACCTCAATGTGTTTGTTGGCAAGTAGTTTAAAGCGGTCAAAGGATGCGCCAAGTCTCTGAACTAGTCGGAGATTGAGGAGTAGTAAAGCAGCTTCTCACCGCAAGTACACAGCTGTCGCAATGTTATTGTTACTAAAACTACTTGTGGCACTACTAGACTGTTCAGCTTCAATGCTTTTGTTGTGTGTTTACGTTACAGTTGTCAATGTTGCCTAAAATTCCGTGATATGTGTTATAAATACTAGACACTGAAGAGTGCTGATCTGTTAAACTTGGAATTTTTTTTTTGATTAAAAGAGCTAGCCCCTAAATTTCGATATCCTTGAAAAAAGATCACTTAATTAAATGCAAGAAATTATTTTAAATTTCGGCGGATTTACATATGGTGGATTGTTCGAACCTTGCTAAATTCAGTCGTATAACCTAAGAACTGTTAGTTGAGGTATTTATGTCTCGTTCCTGGCATGATAAAGAATAGTATATAGTATATACTATACGGTATCTAGAATATAAAGAATAGTGTATACATCTAGTATATAGTATCTAGAATATAGGATATAGGAGAGGAATTTGTTGAAAGAAGAGCCTGAAATTTAGAGGTCAGTTTGAAGAGCATCATGGTGCAGTCATGATACTACTCACTTCTCTTTAAATCCTCTAAATTTCTGGGCCTCGCTCTGTTCAATAGGGCTCATATGTGGATCACACCCCTTACCAAGGTATTAATTAATTAATCACTCAAGCTAACGTTAGAGTGGGCACATGTGTAAACTCATGAACTGTAAAATGTCAGTTTCAGTATTATGACCTGCATCAGATCCCTAATTCTTGGTGTTACCTCTGTGAATATCACATTGCTGAGCTCTGCGTGTATCACTCAAGTATTAAGTCACGACTCGGTTATATTCACGTAGTGAGCAACAAGGAAAAGGTATTATTTTTAGATGAAACTTATTTAATATCATCCTCAACGAAACACGAGATTGATAACACGTAAAATTAGCTCATTATGCGATGGAATTTGAGATATTTCTGTATTCGGTCCACTTCAATTACCGGCTTTATTACTCTATACAACTGATAATGTACCAGGAATGTTTAAAGCTCTCTCCCAGTTCCTACCAATAGCAACTAATAGACTACTTAACCAACTTGTGTGTAATTATTTTATATACTTTAGTAACGTGCCCGCCAGTTCTGAGTTCACTGTTTCCTGATCTTTCCAAGCTTATCTAGAATACACTAACCGATACTTTTGTATTTTGGGATCGCCGCGGGAAGTGGGAGAAGTTTTTGGGTGGGATTAGTGCAGTTTTGCGGGTTTTCTATCTAATTTCACGAGTCTGATCTGTCGAGGAATTTGACGTATGACGCAGATTAGGGTGTATGTTCTCACTTATACAGTGCTTGTTCTTACTTTGTAGTGTGTCACTGTCAGTTACTGATAGTCGCGACAGATTAAGGAGTTTCCTCTTAGTTTGTCAGTTTATAGTCGCGGCAGTTTGCTAATGATATAGACTCTCTTAGTATTCCGTTAAATGGCACGTTTATGTGCCACCGTTATACAATTCACGTCTGTTAAATAAACAGTTTAACGAAAGGGACTAGTTTAGCTACTGCTTTAGTTTTACTGCAGTATCAAATCTAGACGGGCTTTTAGACGGGCCTTCTAAAATATTCCACATCTTTTTCATCATAATTACAAATAAACGGCTTGTTCCATGTACGTTCATCCCTTACAAAGTTTATATCTCTTTGATAAATGACGTTTAAATCATTTTTAAACACTAAACAGTAAGTTGTAGCCTTCATTAGTCTGGCAACCTCCCAGAACGAACGACGTTTAACCGACAGTTAAATTTTGACATAAGAAAGTAAAATGTTAATTATTTAACGAGATAATTATGTGATGGTTTAAATAGCATATTTATCAGGGCGACATATGGCAGTAACAACATGCTTACAATAAACGCTTGATCATATTTATAAGTTTGGCTGCTTTAGGTGGATGTTATCAGCTCTTTTGCGTGTGGGAACTAGCAGGACAGTAAGCCATGCAAAGTTCACAGCTCATCTTATTGTCAAACCCCGGATATCGCCTTAAATCAGTTCTTTTGTTCTTGTAAATATTACCCGTTTTCACGCTTTGATTACGTTATGAATAATTTTGTGCCTGATATTTATTGCAATTTATGGTAAGCAGCGCCCATTCTCTAATTGCAACACCGACTGTAACTCATGTTTATTGAACGCTCCAAGGTCAAAACCCCATCGGTTGCTTCAACACCCATTTCGTGTGATTGCACGGTTGGATTCAATAACCCTCAGTTCCTGTAGTGACAAACTTATCTTGACAGCTGAGAACATAGGCAACACCTGTCAGCTATCGGAACCGGGTTTGTTCTGGCGGGAAACCGAGTTTGTTCTGGCGGGAAATTGAGCAGCATATAGAGAACATCTGTCACCTATTTGGAACCGACTTTGTTCTGCCGAGAAATTGGGCTGAATTCTCCCAGAGTGGTGGTTTTGGTGTAGTTCTTATTGGCGGCCTATGTTTTAACAAAAAGGAAACCTAACGAAGCCCTCGAGTCTGATTGAGACAGTACGTGACAACTCATTTTGGGTGGTTGCTGCTTCTTGGTTGATATCTGATGAGCTATATAAATGCAACACTCTCAGTTATACTGTAGTGATTTGAAATCCTCTGACCCTGTGTTATCGCTCGTTGCATAGTATACTGTTGCTCTTTTTCATCCTCAATGGCTTTGCTGTCCATCATCGTTTAGATCAATCATCAAGGTCGACTAAAATAGAAGAACTCATTTAGCAGTTACAAGTCATTCTGTGTGGTTAATATTTCTAATTTTGTTAACTCGTGTTCTCATTGTGAAAGTTCGTAGTTCCAGTGAGATAGCTAGTATCTCATTAGCCACTCCTCTCTCTCCCGAGTAATGATCTGCTGAGGCACACCTCCCTGAAGACAGAGACACACCTCCCTGAAGCTCCCATCTGCCAAAACCAAAGTAACGAATCCTCTCCAATCTCTGACAAGTAACTTTAAAACACAGTTACCAGCTCTTTCCCGAATGTGGCCGTCACTCGCTCGGAGTGGCTCGTGTACGTCTCTCTCTCTGGCTGCTTTACTGGCTTCTCCGCCGCACTTGTTACTGCAGAGCTAGCTACTTGGCACTGCGGAGTAGGCTCAATGACTTGTCTAATACCCTCTCATCTTAGCTGGGATATTAAGGAACCTCAGTCGGATACAATACTCACTTTACCCGCTCACTAGCTCGTTGGGTATAATGTTTAACTGCACACCACTCAGTTTAGAGTGTCTTGTACAGCACTCAGGATAATCCTTCTCTTGTATGGTTATCTAGTCTCTCTTGTTAGGGCGGCGTTTAGAGATTATTTAAGGGTTGTTGAGAGGCTGTTTAGAGATTATCTGGATGGTTGTTTAGACGCTATACTTAGAAGATAATAAGTTGTTTAATGGTTCTGTAGCTGTTGTTTTGATTGTTGCTTACAAAGCTTGTTTAGAAATTATCTTAATGTCGTTCACTCTTCTAAAAGATTGTTCAGTAGCTATCGAGTATCGAGGAGTCGTTTAGACTTTACTATAGATGTTGCATAATAGATGTTGCACTATAGATGTTGCATAATCATGATAATGGGTTTTTTGTGGTTTTCGAGGTTATTCATCAAAAATTAACATCATAAATTTAAAATTAGAGATGATTAGGAGCTTGTTCAGGGGTTTCTAAATGGTCGTATAAAAGTTAAGGGATTATTTAAAGGTTCCTAAATGGTTGTTATATAATAAATTAGAGGTTTTATGTGGACATTTTGACAGTGTACTGACTTGCTGTTCTAATAATTGGATGTAAGCTGTCACAGTGTGCTAGTGTGTGTTAAGAGCCACAACTCACCTATAACTCAGAGTTCTATAACTCAGTAGGTTACTCCAGTGTACTAATTAGTAATTACTGATGATTGATTGAGTGTAGTAATTAGTAATTACCGATGATTGACCGGTCGCGGTCGTTGTTATCTAATCGTGGATATAATTAGGTTATGTTTAGTTCTGGTCGATCTATCGGAAACTCTCATAAGTTGCATTATCTAATATCTATTGAAGACAATGTCAGAATGCCAGAATTACACCAGGTGGTTATGGTTGGTTCTAATAACAGTGAAGCTAATCCTATAAATAGGGCCTGTCCGATCTGTCAAGGTCTCCATCGTGGCCGCGTCATAATCAGTTGTATAATCCTCAATAGCTCGAGCCATAGAGTTTGTAACAGCTCTAGAATTTGCCGTCGTTAATATCCGACAAGTAGCTAAGTGGTAACTTTAGGATCGTTCTATTTGAAAGCCGGGGAGGGTTTGTTCTTTTTGATAACGTGACGCTTTTTATCTTAGTTTGTTAAATTGAGGCGTGTTGTATGCTCAATTTGCTTCTCAATTAGGCAAGTCAACTGGACTCGACTACTACAATTGGCCGATAGTAACAGTAGCTAGGAAACAGCCCGGATTTAAGAGGTAGCACAGCTCTGATTGGCGGACCAGCATGTAACTTCTTTACAACTTCTCTACTTGGCCTTCTAATGATGCAATTGTGAGATAATCAATGGAAGTACCTGTCTGCTATTGAAACATGGAAGTGGAGTCGAAATGACGGGCACAATAACCACGTGACCACGTGACTACCCGAGGTTTGTCATTGTCACCCACCCAGCAGTATCATTGCAGCTGTGTAGGAATAACTTTGCGGAGGACAACAAGCCTGGCTGTCTGCAGTCTTCTCTTGGTTATATCTTTAATATTAGCATCTGTGGCCATTAACCATTAGCTAGCATAGTTAATGATTATATTTAGCTTTACTTCCGTGCCCGCTAGTTATTACTGTTCTTAACTGTTACATGTTATTTTGTGGGTTTGTCAGGTTTCTTCTAGTTTTATACATTACATGACTTTGGTTAATTGATTGCACAATTATTTTGGGATTTTAAGATCAAAAGGGCAAGGGTGACAATTGACAAACTTGAAGATGTATCATAAATATTGAATTTCGAGTTTATTCCTCAGTTAAAATCCAACAATTTGAACCGATGCAGAACCTTATTAGAAAATAGTGGTCAGCTGTTGCACCCATATCATAATATGTAGCATGTAAGAAAACCACCAGATTAACCATACTGAAGGGCGTACTGATTGCCACCCTATTTAAATACAATTTTACATTTTCTGATTAATTCTGCACGCCTATTTAGTTTCACTATTTAATCCAGTTATTTCGTTCTTAACTACCATGTGTGAACGTGATTGTGACCAGTTTGCTCGAATTATCGTTTGCTTGATGTTTTTAACTTCACAGTTTCTACCACCACTTCTAAATGCCACCTGGCTCTCATCAATCCAATCAAACCTACATCTTGACGGTGGAGGTATTCAAAATAGCGTATTATCCGAGGACAATTTCTATTTTTATGGATCTATTCATCAATTTAACATATTCATTATTCTTGTTATTGCGACAAAATATTTAATACGCTCTGTCATTTTAAAATTTCGTCGAAATTAAATAACTGTCCAGTTTTGTCAAAGAAACACCGAATCACGGTGAAGTATGCTGTTTTATTGAATACACTAAGTTTCTTAAACCTTTAATCTTGATAACTCCAAATATTTCTATATTAAGCTTTCATGCAAATTGTAATGTTAGTTGTAGTCGCAATTAATTTCTCATTTTGTTGCTTCAGAACAGTTTCTCCGGCATTAATGTTAATTTTGTAAACGTGCGCTTCTACCAGTTAACCACAGATCTTGCTCTGAAGTTTTGAGTTGAAAAGTAAAATTAGAAACTATAACCTCAACTAGTAAATTTGTATTATATTTTCGTAAGGCGTATGTGCTTATTGTATGCTAATTGTGCGTTAAGGTTTGTTCCTGCAAACGTTAGATATTCCTTGATAAGAAAACTCAACTAGTTAGTTAAATGATTAAATTATATTAAGACATAATAACCAGGGTAACCATGACCAGGGGAACCATGGTAATCAGGGTAACCTGGGTAACCAGGGTAACACAGTATAACACAAGGTAACACAAGGTAACCAGGGTAACACAAGGTAATACAAGATAACACAAGGTAACCAGGGTAACACAGGGTAACACAAGGTAACTAGTGTAAAACAGGGTAATGTAATGTAACAATCATTCTCCATTTCCATACCTGATTACTGCAAATGCCTGAGATACTTTCCCAAGAAATGGCCATTACAAAAACGATAGATTCGATTAAAAATGGCACGTTGCCAAATGATCTGCAGACATAATATTCCGTTATTTATAAACAAAATATTACAACAAAAAAAAGAATTATAATTATGTTAGTAATTATATATATAGAATGAACAGTGTAACTATTATCAATGTAACTATTATCAACTGTTATGTAACTATTATCCTGTTTTCAATGTTAAGCCTAAGGAACAGCCTCATTAAGAGTTTAGGCACATGATTATTATAAGAAGGGTAACCAGAGTCACCAGGGTAACCAGGGTCACCAGGGTAACCAGTGTAACCAGGGTAACCATAGTAACCATCGTAACCAGGGTAACCATTGTAACCAGGGTAACCATAGTAACCAGGGTAACCAGTGTAACCAGGGTAACCATAGTAACCATAGTAACCAGTGTAACCAGGGTAACCATAGTAACCATCGTAACCAGGGTAACCAGTGTAACCAGGGTAAACAGGGTAACTAGGATAACCATAGTAACCATAGTAACCATAGTAACCAGGGTAATCAGGGTAACCAGGGTAACCATAGTAACCATAGTAACCAGTGTAACCAGTGTAACCAGGGTAACTAGGATAACATAGTAACCATAGTAACCAGGGTAATCAGGGTAACCATGGTAACCATAGTAACCAGGGTAACCATGGTAACCAGTAACCATGGGGTAACACAGGTTAAAAGGAGCTAAATAGTTTGTAACGGTAAGCTAAAGACTCAACAAAATAATGAAACTTTAAATCAGACCACTTTAAATCAGACCACTCTTATAGCATCCAACCATTACATGGCAAAATTCTCGCAGTGAATTAATACAATATACAAATCAAAGCAATTTAGGAAATGAAACTACATATTATAGTTGCACTTAACAGTAAACCTGCGAAATATAATGAACTTATGGCGTTATATAAAAGACCTTACAGAGGACACAATGCAACCAATCTGTGGCAGTCTCACAACTTAGAAACAAACCATCGCTAGAAAAGTAACCAATCTGTGGCAGTCTCACAACTTAGAAACAAACCATCGCTAGAAAAGTAAACAATCTGTGGCAGTCTCACAACTTAGAAAAAAACCATCGCTAGAAAAGTAACCAATCTGTGGCAGTCTCACAACTTAGAAACAAACCATCGCTAGGAAAAGTAACTAATCTGTGGTTTTTCGCTATATTTAGCAACAGAATTTCAAAATACGAGACCTTATGTCGAAAACAATCACGGTCCCGGTCACATGTTAAACCTCGGTTTCTTTGTTACTTACTGTAGTAAAACTAGGATTTCCTTCCCCAAATAGGGCTTAACATGTAAACAAAACCCTGATTTACCGCGGATGTTTCCTTCCCCAAAACTCCGCGGTGAATCCGAGTATTACTGTATTACGTAACAGGTGATTTTGTGGAGAGAGAGGCCAGCTCTGGCCGGTAACATTAAATTATTTGCAACGAATCCAATATTGCTGTTTATAGAGATCCCTGTTATTAATTTATGGCACCCGAAGATTTATTAGATTTCAAGTCACGACAAATTGTGAGCTTTAAAATGCTTGAATCTTAAAATCTTAAAACCATAGATATCAACTATTTTGAGCAACACGCTGTGTTCCATTCGAAAAGTATTCTAAACCCTTTTTAAACCGTGCTGTAACAATAAGCATAATACTATAATAGATGAAGGTTAAAAGGATGAGGGCTTTTAAAGCTATATTAATATAGCATAGCTTAGTAATGACTCTCTCCTTAAAACGTAAGATGATCCAGCTTAGCCCCATTATTTATAGACAGATCAATATCAACCACTTTATTGTTACCTGGGGACCCCAGGCTATAATGTTCATAAACATAGAGCCTGATAGAGATTCGGCGGAATAACAGGCTGAGCGCCGCCCAGTAACTTTATTGCAATTTCAATTACGAATGAAATGATATGTGAGATTGGTTTGGATTGATAGTGCTATTAATTCTGCCCCAAAACGAAAGAACTTTCCCAGGAATATCATAACATTATAGTCCACCACATATATCGATATTCCATTAAATATTAGGGAACAGTAATATAGGACCTTGCGACCACACGAAATATTGCGATATTAAAAAGTAACAGGCTCTCCACAATGAAGCAATCCCTCTGAGGAACTCACGAGGGGGCTTTTTGTACAATCTTGCAATGAATATGAACTGCACGGATCCAATATGAACTGTATGGTTGAAACCCAAAAACAAGCACAATTTGTACATTTTGATTTCATAGTAGAATTATTGTTTGAGTAGTTTACAGACGAACCGAGTGATTCTGTTTTTGGATAAATAATATTTATGCTGTAATTATCTAACGGAAAGATCCACAGTTTCAATCATCAAAACCTGTAACATTATTGTGTTTAAGAGACCAGTAGGTTGATTACTAGCCACTAGTCGTGTAAAAAATAATTTGAGATGGATAAAGACTCGCGGGTCACAAAACTAACCACAGTAAACATTTTATAATTGTTTTTCACAATTAGTCCTTTAGTCGACCCGGGACAAAAGACCCTTTGAACATTCTTTACATTCTTAACGGCGGCCCCTAAAAAACTATCAGCTGCTCAGTGCTCCTAAATGCTAGTATTTAATCACCGCAGCAATCATAACAGTATAACTATAATATTGTTTTTGATGACGGCTGCAATAACATTTGTCACTCGTCTTATAGTACAAAGCTTTGTTGAGGCTGTAAGTCTTTGAACTCTAAGCTTATTGTTATAGCGTTCTTGAAGTTGAAATTGTAACCTGCTTTGTCATCGCGAGGTTTTGTTATTTATTAGTATTCTTGGTAAATGAGACAAGTGGGCCGAAGTGAACAACTCTTTACCATTCCTTATAGCATACAGAAAACTTACGCCTTACGATCACCTCCCAAAATTTAACCGTCCTAAAATTAGGTCTCCAAAATTGAACGTTTCATTTTTAAAATAAATTTAGTGAAAATTTCAAATAGCTATTGATATGTCATGACGGATAAATGCTTAATATATATATATATTATATATAACAACGGTTTACAATTACAATGTGCAGAAAATGCAGCCAAAATAGCTTCCAATATTTGATTTGATAATTTCTTTTCAACTGGTCAGGGGTATGTGTTATTTCTTAATTTAATTAAAAACAAAAAGTTAATTAAAAACAACAGTTTAATTAAAAACAATAACCAAGTTGAATGATTCGTCTGTGCAGGAGAGGATGGAACTGAGATGGGCACTGTACCGTGTGATGGCTCAATGTGGATTATTTGTCTGCATGGTTACTTCCTTTACTCCTCCGCAAGACTCATGCTCTGAGATTGGAACTGTACTTACTGAACGCTTCCAGGTTGGTTTACAGATCATTTAAATAATATTTAGATAGAAACTAGTGCTCAAAATCAAAAGCAGCAGTAAGAATGAAACTATTGAGTATTGAACACCATGAAATGGCTTGCAACAATCATTCCAATATTTGCTTATTATGTTGACCAGACAAAGGAAACAGTGAGATGTTGGGCGATCTCATCTTGCTGCTGAGGACCTGTGTCCTGTATTTTATGAGAGATAAATTTGACAGGTTGGAACCATTAGCCATGGCAGTTAACACTGACTATAGTAACTATAGTTACAGTTACTATAGTTACGAGCTGTCACTTGTGGAAGTGACACTAGCAGACTATTAGAAGTATTAGTTTTGAGTTACTCTGCACTCGTACCAGTAACAAGTGACTTAAACTTAAGTTAGATCAAGTTTACCCCCCCCCCCCCACCCCTCATCCTCCTCAGTCCTCACGAACCCCTTTCTTTCAGAGACACACAAGTCCGGAGGAGATCCAGAACCTTTTCACCTGTAACAAAGGTCTTACCTGTTGCAACACCGTCTCAGAGTACTTCTTTGAAAAGAGGGTAACTGACGACTTCACTAAGTTCGCACTCTACACCCTCCACAGACGGATAGAGAGATTCAAGTTAGTTTTAAATGTTTAACGGACAAAACGGGGCGAATAACTCGACGCTATTAAAGGCTATTTTGTAATAATTTCTGAATGATTTCTAATTTTCAATCTAATTTTCAACCCCACAGTGTGGGCGCGTTCGCGGAGCAAGTAAACTGGGCAGTGTTTAGAGGACTGATAAAGCAGGTGGAGGACGGGTTACCCATATCCTACGAGCACTTCTTCGAGCTGGCTCTCTTCGAGATAGTGGCTATTAAACCAACCTGTATCAGACGTAAGGTTAGTTTATTTAAATGTTTCTAACTCATGTAATTATCGCCTGAAGTCTGAACTCTGAATCAGCTGCCAGCAATGTTTGTATGTTATCGATAATCAGATTCAACGAGTCAGAACAATTAAATAAACGGAAACTGTTATATGGACGGTTCAATTCAATAACCAATTGGATATCCGGCTGAATCCGGATCTGTCCGAATAATATAAGATTAAAATCTAGTCCGGTTTTATATAAACAAAATACTGGATATCTATAACAAAATTTTACAAATTGTAGGTTTATATTTATAATCTACCAAGACGCGCGCCTAGTTGTATGTTGTAGTTGGACTCGTCGACGGTCTTGTGTCTTGGATTTGGAACAAATATTTTACGAGTATCGCCAGTTAAGTTATTAAGTATCAAGCAGTCAAAAAGTATCAAATGAGCAAAAATGGTATCAAACGGCCAAAGATGGTTTCATATAAACGGAATTCAAATCAATAAACCTCCTGGTACTTGTCATAGACATTACATAAGGTTATTAGGAATTGCCCAATTTTGTTACTTGCGTGTCGTCAAAAGTCAAAAGTTCACAAATAATGAAAACACGCCCTACCCTCTAATGTACTTTTCTTTTAAACGTTATTATTAAAGATCTACGTCATGTAGTTATGAAATTTGTTTCCTTGAGAATCAAAGGCAACATATAAGTGCGGTGGGTGCAGAATCACACTATTGTCATTGACCTGATACAACACTTTTTCGCGTCATCGGCCGCTTTTCGTTCTATAATTAGATTTGAGGTACCTGGTACCGCTGTGTACAAATACTATGAAATAGGATCAACATGCCCACACCTATGGTTAGAGTGAAATCCGGTTCTAAGAATAAAACAAATTATGAAAAGAACCGGTCCCAGTTCCGATTCAAAAATTGATAACCGATCCAGTTCCTGTCCGGCTAATAAAAGTTATCGAAGTTGGTTGAAGTCACTTCAAGACGTCATGTTGAACCGAAAAGACTAGACGCAAAGAAAATATAAAAGTTAAGGATAACTTAACTAGAAGTGTGTTAAGTAATAAAACCTTTCGACTGTTACGCTCCCTAAAGGTAAAACATTCATACCGTCCATGAATTGCATGAGTACAATGTTCAATCGGAAGACCTACCGGAGCAATTTACAATATAACCTCCCATTTAACGGAAGGAGTCCTATAACAACCGTTTATTTTTCAATCAGATTTTCTTTCTTCAGGAGGTCGTTAAGCTAAAGGAAGACGCTATGCCCGACATTATAAAACTAGTGAACAACATTTACGCCTATCAGAAGGGAGTTCAGGCGATCAACGTGACTTTACTGGTAAGTTCTTACTTTAACAGAGGAACACTCACCAACAGATACTTACAGAGAGATTAGAACGGGAAATGAGAGTGACATTCGCTGTAACTCCGTATGATTGTTAACTGATGGGTACAAAAAATAGTGTCGGAAAGATATACTTTAACTCTGCGACCGGAAAATATATTTCATAGCAAAGCTGTGGGCAAATCGAACCTTTGGCTGATTTATTAATGATTAATTAGCAAATTCACTATTACAATAGATTGTAAATCGAAATGATCCAGTTTGACTTTCTGAGTGGTTACATAGGATTGACGGTGTGAGCGCAGGTAGCAATTTCATTAAGCGAACTCAATACTCATAAGCTCATCACATTAACCTAACATGACTAAAATAGTAATATAAAGAGTGCAAGAATTTACTAAGTACAGTCACGGATTATAAGAGTTTCAATCCGTGACGTCACGGATTGGAACTCTTATAAACGGGATATATAACACAATGCTACTGCTAGTCGTAAGCGATACAATCTCGTTACATCATCAGTCTCCTGGTGCATAGCCATAACTTCAGATCTGAGGTGGGGTTGTGCAGTGTCCCACAGTGGGGTGGTGGTTGTGTCTCACAGTGGGGTGGGGGTTGTGTCTCACAGTGGGGTGGGGGTTGTGTCTCACAGTGGGGTGGGGGTTGTGTCTCACAGTGGGGTGGGCGTTGTGTCTCACAGAGGGGTGGGGTTGTCTCACAGTGGGGTGGTGTTGGCACTATAATGCCGATGAACAAAAATTAATAAATGGTATCATGGGGGGATAACGTGTTTGTTGTTTGTTTTTTTTTTGTTAAGGTAAAAGTAATTAAAACAACAAAAAAAAAACAAAAAAGGAAAAAAAAGGGGGAAAAAAGGAAAAAACCAATAAAATGATAAAAATATAGCTCAAAATCGAAATAGCTCAAAATGAATTTTTTGTTTTTTTTTTTTTTTTGTTACGGTATAAGTTTTGTTATGGTAAAAGTAAATTTTTTTAAAAGAACAAAAAAAAACAAAAAAAAAACAAAAAAAATACGTTATCCCCCCCCCCCCCCCCCCTATCATCTAGTCTTCTGTCTTAAATGTCCCTGAATTCTAAAGTTCTCTAAAAGAATTTTGATTCGAAGCATTTGATGACAAAGTGAAAATGAGTCTCCATTTATAAGTTTAATAGTCACAGTAAGTAAGTAGAAGTTGTAACATTTTGACAGGGTTATTAAAACATTTTGACAGAGTTATTAAAACATCCTCTTGCGAAGTTGTGATTATAGAGCATGATTCGCTTTCATTTAACATTTAGATGGACAGATATTATAAAAGAGCTCACGTTTTATGTTAACAGTTTGAGCTAGTACAAATTGTTTAATGTTTATGTAAGACGGTTATCTCCGGCAAAGACAGTTTGTCAACTTGTTGTTTCTGGTTCTGGTTTAAATGATCGGTTACCGGTTATTAAACCAACGAAGTTGATCTCAGTTTCCACTTAGCTATTTGATAGTTGCCAAATATCCCTAAAACCTCGGCATCCATCAGCAATCGTTTCACGAAATAAAACATTGCATCGTGAGATTAGTGTGACTCAGCTAAACACGATGACACTGGTTGAGGGTCATGGTATGAAACTTTCGATTAATTGCCAAAAACTTGTCAAATCAGCGGAGAAGCTCTGATTAATACAAATCAAAATAACTGTAATAAACTGGCCTAGCTTTTAATATCGGTTATACTAACAAAGAGAGCACTTGATTCGCGCTAAGTGCTTGTTTTTACTCTAATATTGACACGGGATGATGAATGAGCTGCCCACTGACCACTCATCACTGATAAATATAATAGTAAAGTAACATTGCGACTTATGATCATATAACATATCTTCACATGATCATCAATGTGATTCAGTTATCAGTATTCACATGATGACGTCATCAGTTTTCACATGATGACGTCATCAGTATTCGCATGATGACGTCATCAGTATTCACATGATGAAGATGATAAACTGAAGTGAGAAATGCACTTCAGGCTACAGCATCACTACGTCCGTCGAAGAAGTGTTCTAACAACGTGAGTAAAGCTGGGATACCGCTAGATCTGACCTACCGACCTGCTGGCTGTCCTCTCTGCCTTGACAGCACTGCTCAAGCTAAGGTAAGATTTATCAAGATTCAACATGTTCAAATAATTTATTGAACGTACAAATAGTGACAACTTCTATAATTCATTGCATACCCATCGGTTATATCACTATTAGATTTACTTGGACTGACCAGGATACATTATATAAGTCAATATCGTTTCTTCATTACCAGTACCCACCATACCAGTAAGACTAAGATGACAGTATATGACCTGGAGATATAATATGGTGTTTTATCTCAGGTTTGCAGAGACCTGTGCCTCAACGTAGTCCGTGGCTGCTACGCCTCCATCTTGCTCTACAAGGACCTGTACTCACAGCTCATTAAGAAGATGGATGAGATCTACTTCACCCTAAACTACCATCTGGAAATGCAAAACGGCAGCCTCTTCTCTTTCATGGGGAAAATTGACAAGTATTTGAAATCGGTGGATTTCACAAGAAGCTGTACAGACAGAGACTTCGGTAAAAAGAGGAGGAGAAAGAGACAAGGAGGAAGCGGACCTGACTTGTCTCATTTCGAGAACTACTTTTCCAAGACGCTGGATTTAGAAAGTGCTATAGTTGATCCAGCCACGTTACCTTGCGCAGGATCTAACAACACTACTCCTTGCTGGAATGGAGATGGAATGGGTAAGTTTATTTAGTTCAAATGTTAATTTTCCGGTAAATCTAACGCTCGGTATATTGAGGGTTTACTGTAGATAATTTTACGTGCTTTAGTAAAGCAGTGAAGCATAAAGGTAGGTCGATTGGCAACCGCGCTGCTACTTCCTTAAACAATTTTATAGACGTCGTTTTACTGGACAAGCAGTTTCTCAATAAAAATGTCATCAGTTATTATTGCCATGGGCTATTGAAGTACTGGGAGATATTGACGTGGTCGTTAAACAAATTTTCGAATTTTATTTGCCTTTTGGATGAATTCAGAGGTTGCGAAACCGTGATGAAATAATAATAATTAAATGTCAGTTCTTTATTTTGTTCCCATCACTTGTAGTTGTAGTAACTTCCTTATTTGACACTTACTGGCAGATCAATCAACCTAGTACCACTACTGCGATGCTAGGAGTAACTTTCTAAATTCATGGTGACATTTCTATTAATGAGGCTATCAGTATAATCACATTCATTTGCGATTGAAATCGTTTGGATGGCTCGGATTGCCTGTTCAGTCAACAATTATATATTGACACGTTCATTGAAGTTTGAGGAAATTGGTAAATTTCTAAAACAGCGTTTTTGACGATAGTGGTTTAATTTTAACATATATTAATCTAGCGTGTTCATAAGTTCTGAACATTAGCCACGTGACCCATACTCCCATATGCACTGCTCAAAAATAAAATGTATTGCTATTAGGCACTATTATGTAAAAAATGTCACATTTTTGTGACATTGTTTACCATAGCTGCCCAATTAGCATTTTTTGGTCTAAAATATAGTAGATTAGGTCAATCTAACAATTATGATACAATGTAGGCCTAAAGGGCAGTGATCGAACGGCTTTAAGGCAACATTTCGTAAACTTTGTCACACTCAGAATACGAGACCTCTTATCTACTGTGAGGTGTCCTCAAAACCCTTTCAACTCATTATTTGATAGTTCTTCTGCCAATCATAGCCATAAAATATGTTGTTTTGAAAAGTTAACAAAAACATGCACTTGGCTATTGGGAAATGATGTAAATTCTGTCACATTATATGGAATTTGAAATTCTGGGTGAATTTCCGAAATCATTTATATCTGATTTTGGTTTGGAAGGCGGGAAAACTCTATATGAGGACGATACACGGATACAGTTGATTGAAGTTTAGGGCAGTTGATGTAAACATCGTCACAAAATGATACGAAATCGTAAATGGACACGTTCATGTTGAAGTTTAAGGATATTGGTAAACCAAAAAATATAGCGTGTTCAGAAGTTCTGGACATTAGCCACGTGACCCATACTTCCATATACACGGCTCAGAAATACAATTTATTGTTTTTAGGCACTATAATGTAAAAAATGTCACATTTTTGTGACTGTGTTAACCATAGCTGCCCAATTAGCATTTTTTGGTTTAAAATATAGTAGATTAGGTCATTCTAACAATTTACAATTATGATACAACATTTGGCTAAAGGGCAGGGATCGAACGGTTTTAAGGCAATATTTCGTAAACTTTGTCACACTCAGAATACGATACCTCTTTTCTACTGTGAGGTGTCCTCAAAACCCTTTCAACTCATTATTTGATGGTTCTTCTACCAATCATAGCCCTAAAATATGTTGTTTTGAAAAGTTAGCAAATACATGCACTTATTGGGAAATGATGTAAATTCTGTAACATTATATGGAATTTAAAATTTTGGGTGAATTGCCGAAATCATTTATATCTGATTTTGATTTGGAAGGCGGGAAAACTGTATATAAGGACGATGCACGGATAGAGCTGATTCAAGTTAAGGGCAGTTGATGTACAAATTGTCACAATAATAATAAGGGCAGTTGATATGAAAGAAAATCTATCTAACTAATGCAATGGCTGATGTGACGAAATTTACATTTCTTGACCCTATTTTGAAGAAACATGCCTCGATTAGGATTCAATATTCTTCCAGGAATTATTAGTAGGTTATTATTCAGCAAATCAGAACTCAAGTTTAACAATTCTGAGTTTAATTTTACTAAGTTACCGAGATGTGACGAAATTCACTTTTCCTGCCCCAACAGTATAATTTCAATGTGATGAAAAATGGGCATGGGTTCAATATTTCCTTATCTCTGAATTAATCATTTCAAACTATAATTAGGACTGTTGATGTGAAAGAAAGTGTATCTAAATTTTACAATGACGTATGTGACAAAATTTACATTTCTTGACCCTATTTTGAAGAACCATACCCCGATTAGAATTCAATATTCTTCCATGAATTATTAGTAGGTTATTATTCAGCAGATCATCAGAACTCAAGTTTGACAATTCTGAGTTTAATTATACTAAGTTACCGAAATGTGACGAAATTCACTTTTTCTGCCCCAAACGTATAATTTCAATGTGATGAAAAATGGGCATGGGTTTCTATATTTCCTTCATCTCTGAATTAATCATTTCAAACTATAATTAGGACTGTTGATGTGAAATAAAATGTATCTAAATTTTACAATGACGTATGTGACGAAATTTACATTTCTTGGCCCTATTTTGAAGAACCATACCCCGATTAGAATTCAATATTCTTCCAGGAATTATTGGTAGGTTATTTTTCAGCAAATCAGAACTCGAGTTTAACAATGCTGAGTTTAATATCACTAATTTACCGAAATGTGACGAAATTTACTTTTCCTGCCCCAACAGTATAATTTCAATGTGATGAAAAATGGGCATGGGTTTCTATATTTCCTGTATAAATCCATTCCAACTATAATAAGGGCAGTTGATATGAAAGAAAATCTATCTAACTAATGCAATGGCTGATGTGACGAAATTTACATTTCTTGCCCCTATTTTGAAGAATCATACCTCAATTAGTATATAATGTTACTTTATCACCATCACTATGTCGATAAATTAGTTATTTTGCCAACACGGAGCAAATAAAGTTATAATATTTTTTTTGTGACGAAATTTACAAATTTTTACCCTGTTCAGGTGTTGAAATTTATCCAATGTTAACATATCACTGCCATATAATAATTTATATGACCGGCGTATGGTTGAAATATTGTTAATTGATTCATAGTACGTAATATAGGGTGTTTAAGTTGGTATACTAATATTTACTCAATTTCACACATGTTGAGATATCATACAAATTTATGTGACTAAATTTACCTATTTCTGCCTTCTGTATTTGTATTTGCCTATAACAATGAAATATGTGAACAATTCCAAACACATTCAGCTCACAAAATAATGCTAGACTATTCGGCATTTCTTGTCAGGATGTCATAAACATCCCTCATATAAATTTTTTAAATGTGTGACGGAGTTTACATGGTGCTACCATTTAAGGAAAAAAGTCGCTAAATATGTAGATAATAGTCATATACAGCTATTCTATGAATTGGAAATTCGAAAATTTGGTCAAACACGGCAACAAGGGGTCCATATAAACTCCGTCACGTTTTTATAATGTGACAAAGTTTACAACTCACTGCCGGCCGCATTTGAGCGATATCTTATCGTCTGATAAAGATATCGTTATGCGACAAAGTTTATCTAGAGGATGAAACGATTATCTTAGGGTTAGAGGGTTTATATAGTTTCATAGTGTGACACATTTTACATCATCGTGCCATTCAGTAGGGTCACTAATATTTACCAATATCCTCAAACTTCAATGAACGTGTCCATATATATAAAATATATATATATACAAATATATATATATATATATATCCTCGCTCCGTTTGTCATCCGACATCTTTTTATGAGATTTTAGTTTGTTTTCAGTAACATTTATCATTATGAGTCCCCCGATGCCTAAATTGGACAACTTAGCAGTTAGATCAGTTAGGGCATCTTGTCAATTGAGATACTTACAGACTACGAGACACCACGGTAATATCCCTAGAGGTATTGCTACTCAAATCAATTTTAGGTGTGCAGTTAAAGACACTTTTTATGTAGAATCCTGTAAAGCGCTTAATCAGTTACAGAAATCAAGAATGCTAGACTTAGTCATAGATAATCAAGTAATCAGGTCTCAGACTTTGCGTAAAAGCTTTTATAGTTTCAAAAACTGCATCAAATCTGCACTTCCCCCATCAGATCATGAAAATTTAGAGAATCATTTATCTAATTTAATGCATAAGGAGAAACTTGATCTAACCAAGCGTCATGAATCTAAGTTGAAGAGAGATAAGGACTATGCTATTTATGTTGCACCTTCATATGTGGATAATGCTAAACCTGTGAAGAAGAGGAGAAGAAGGAAGAGAAAAAAGATTAATCGTACCACATCCCACAGACATCAGAGGACGTTAATCAAAGGTACTCTTCCCAAGGATGAAGACTTGTCAATGGAAAACATGTCCAGAACAGTTGTAAATCTTACAGACAAAGAGCTTAGTAAAGAGCAACTCTATGTCTTTTTCTTGTCTCACAAGTTTGCACCTACACCTCCCCTACCAGATCTAAGCCGCTTCGAGAACGATCTGTGTAGATGGTTTTCTAAAATGAGAGCTAAAGTTGTATTTGATAGCTTTAAATGTGGACCCAACAAAGCAGATAAGAGAGTTACTGACATGGAACGTTGTCTTATAAAGACTGATGCATTACGTACTTTCGAATCTTGTAAAAACCCTGCACTTGAGGCATTTATAAAATGCTGCAGAGCAGAAGTAGACCTCCACAGGCCAACTCAGAAATTCGTCTCACCAGATAACATCGCTGCGCCCATCAGAGCAGCTCTCAAAGAAGTCAAAGGTTGGAAAGACATTGTAATCAGACCATTCGATAAAGGAGTAGGATTCTTCCTTCTTAGTGAAGAAGATTATATTCAACGAATAGGTGTACATTTAAATGATAGATCTGTATATAGTATTGTAAATAATGTAGATGATTTAGTTGTAGAATTGATTGATAAAATTTCGAATTGGACAATTGAGTTTAAAGATGAATTAGGTATGTCCAAGAAGGTCAAGGAGTGGGTTATTCCATGTACTGAGCTTAACCAGCCTGGAAACATTTACCTGAATCCCAAGGCACACAAACCACCTTTGTATCCTGGGAGGATGATTACCACCGGCTGTGGTTCATACATTGAAAACCTTTCTGCCTTGACTGCGTATGAATTGAAGAAGGCTACTTTGAATTATAGAATTATTGATACCCCTCACTTTCTGAGGAAGATTGATAGCCTGAACGAGTCTAGCATATTGTTGGGAAAGGAGGTTATACATGTTGCCATCGATATATCTAACATGTTTACCAACATTCCTAGGGATATGGGGATCCAACAATGCACTAAGCACCTGAATAAAAGGAGTAGTGGTGATCAATTGTTTAGTACAGAATGCATTATTAGTGCACTAGAAATTACTCTTGATTACAACATTGCTTCATTTAACGGTATAACATACCGCCAGGAGCGTGGAGCAGCGATGGGTCCTAAGAACTCATGTGAGTATGCTGATTGTGCTATGGATAAGATTGATATTTTAGTTAACGAAGGAGATCTAGAATATGGCCCGCCTCATAGACCAGCATTCTGGGGTAGATTACGTGATGACATTTATATGGCTTGGCCCGGTACTGTTGAGGAATTATTACAATTCATGGAATGGCTCAATAGTATCCACCCAAACCTTTTGTTTACTTACGACTACTCTAGGGACGGCGTTGAGTTTCTAGACACCTATGTCTATGCTGTTGGTGATGTTGTCCACACCAAACTCTACTCTAAACCTAGTGACACCCACTGCTACCTTATCCCCACGTCATGCCATAGGAACCATGTTGTAAAAAACATACCTTTTGGAGTGGCGAGGCGGGTGAGACAGAACAACAGTGAAGACACTAACTTCTTGGAGCAGAGAGAGGTCTATACACGTTACCTCCTAGCCCGAGGTTATCATTCCAGTATTATAGAAGATGCCTTTAACAAATTTAGTGATATAGCTAATAGGAAAAACTTGTATACCCTTAAAGACAAGGATGAGTCGACTGCCTGTTTAATACCCATGGTGATGGATCAAAATCCAGCACTTCCCAACATGGGGGGCATTATCCATAAGTATAAGCACCTTCTCAACCTTGATCCGGCCCTGAAGAAGCTGGTACGTGCGGACAGTGTATTCGTGAGTCATCTATCGCGATCGGTGGCATGCTTGTACACAATAAGTACCGTGCCAGTGGAACTTTAAACTGTGATAATGAGAGAGAAACAACTGCAAGCCAGATCCAGGAACCAGACTCCGAAAGTCTAAGGGCGGTTCCCGGGGCTGTCGACCCAGGGTGCCATGCTTGTGGTAAATGTTATGTTTGTAAGCAAAATGTCCTGTCCCCCTGTTCCAATTTTAGTAGTCACCATTCTAAACAAGTTTTCCCTATAACTAAGTATATATCTTGTCAGAGTTATAACCTCATTTATTTAATGGAGTGTAAGACTTGTAAACAGTCGTATGTCGGTTATACTACCTCAAATCTCCCTAAGAGATTCTCTAACCATAAGAGTCACATAAAGAAAGGTATAAGAAGTTGTAAATTAGTCTTAGTTGTAGTGAACGCTGAACTCAGTCGTACTGAACGTACGTTCCAATCATTTTGTAGTGAACGTTTGTGAACGTTAGTGAACGTTAGTCAATATTTTGATAATTTTTCCGATAGTTTTTAACTTTAGATTAAGATGGATATAATGAGATAAAACCATGTTGTCGGAATTAGACAGTAAATAAACAATAATGAATAAACAGAAGTCACTAGTATTGAGTATAGCAAATATAAGTAATGAAATTATATTGCTCCTTAATTCGTGAATTGTTCATAAGACGCAAACTTGCGTTAACATAAATAAGGTCTCGCTGCTTGTTAACTGTGAGGCGGTTTCTTTTTTAGTTTATCACCCAGTCGTACAAGCTCCAATTCGTCTCACAGGGCCGGTGAGTCTGATGTCGATTGCGACAGCGCTTTCATTGCAAAACTCTGTAGTTCGGGTACCTCGCAACCGAAGTTGCTCCACCAACAGACTGGATCGTCAGAATCTTGGCTAAAACTTGAGGCAGCGTCAGTAGAGAATAAGCCTCTTTTCTCTCGGTAGAACGTGTACTGCGAAAGTGACATCTAGAAACTCCTCCCAGACATCCTGATTCGTGTGCTGATCATATCCCTGATCAGCCGGGTGAACACAAAACCCTACTGAATGTAGGGGGAATGGAGCTCGAGCCACCTTTTGTTGGAAAGAATAACCATATCACTTTTATGGTTTCTATTGCGGAAAGCAAAATTTTCTAACTTTAAGGTGAACAGATAATATTTGTAATAAATTACACCGATGAAACCAACTAAACATGAATCTTAAGATTTCATAATAGCAATTAACGTTCCTTATGTTCCGAACGTTAAAATCTTTTAGCGAACGCGTTCACAAACTATTTTTAGTGAACGTTCCGTACGTTCACTACAACTAAGAAATTAGTTAACCATTTTTTAGATATTGATCATGATTTAGATTTTAGTACCATAGCCTGCTATAATTCCTCACTTAGTAAGCACCTTTCTGTCATTATAGTAGACGCTTTAGTATTTGAGCCTAATATTAGTAAAGCAGACAAAGAAAAGGCTATGGAAGCTAGAGAGGGGTTCTACCAGACCCAATTGAAAACCCTTGAACGCGAACGGTTTGGGGGTATGAACACCCTTGATAGTAACCATATACTTTTTACATCTGCCGGAGCTTAGTTTTAGTTTTAGTATATTTTGTAGATTTTATTTAATTATACCATTATTCCAGAGACGTGCATATTACATTTTTTACTTAAGTATAAATTTTACAGGTTTTTGTTGTGATTTTAAGTGATTTTCCGAGAATCAGTTATCAGTATTTAGATAAGAGATAAGATAAGAGTACATTTTTAACGGCTTTCAGTTTCTTCTTTAAATTTCAGTTCATCAGATTTTCCCACTGCTTTTAGTTTGTATTTATTCTCAATTGTATATGATTCGTATTTGTTGTAGTTACTTTAATGATATAATTTCTCAGAATTGATGTAAATAAACGATGCAAAGACTTTCGAAGATCTAATCACAACCGCTTTCTTTTATTGTGTAGAAGTCCAGCCATGAAATATATATATATAAATAAATATATATATATATATATATATAAATATATATATATATACATTATACATATATATATAGAAAGAAATATATATATACATGAGTCAAGGCGTTGTTTTACTGACAGTAGTGGCTGACTAACAATATACATATATATATATATATATCCTACTATATATAAAGCGAGACGATATATATATATATATTTATTTATCCGTGCCATTTTACTGACACCACGGCATCAACTTTAACGCGAATTTCCGCAAAAACCGTAAAAGATGTACAACTGAAACTTTTTTGACTGGGTCAAATGCTTTAATGACCTCCAAATCAGCATGAAAAAATAAAAAATTGGCCAAGAAATAGGAGTTTTAGAGCCCAAAATTTGGTACCCCAAGTGGTGTCAAAAACGCGAATTAAATAGGTAATAATTATTTTAGTCGCTTGAGTCTTGACACCATTTTAGGGTTGTACGGGTTCCTGCTAGTATATATAATGCTAAAGATTTAATAAGCAACAAATAATTGATAGATTATTAATAACTTGCTGTCTAGTATATCTCAAAAACATAAATGTACGTTAAAGGATTACACAGGATTACACAGGATTACACAGGATTAAAATTAAATTATAGATCCATTATCATGGACCGTCATAATTGTACAGAGATTAATGAAAACATTCATCTTTCCTTGAAGTCAGGGCCAGGGTTATCCTTAAATCTTAATTATGACTAATTCGCGAGGTTCTCACCAAATTGATAGTAAAATTGTTTAGGTTTCGTGCATTTGAATTACGTTGACGCATATCTTCGGTAAAGTTATTTCGCTCTTCGGAGCAGCGAAGGAAATAAGTGCACACACAATTGACAGCATAGGAGCGCCTTTCTTGAAATTGAATATATTGTGGGGTGTTTGGTTGAATATTAAGTGAACGGTGGCAGTGAATATGGAGGCTCTGGTGATTTTGAGGAATTACAGTTAAGTTAGGAGACAAAATTTCCATAAGATGGACTTTGAGATTTGTTTCATTGATATTGCTTGAGTCGGTGATTTCAGTGCTTATTTCAATGAGTGGCATTTGAGAGAGATTTTTGACTAATTTCGACCTCTGTTTTGAATACAAGTCACATATGTAAAGAACATGTGACTCGTCTTCGATGGTCTCAACGCCCATACTTGATTGACACCACGCACACAGTCTTTGCTCACGGGGTGTGTTGGAGTATCTGCCTTTTTCAATATGGAGATCATGGGCGCTGATTCTAAGTTTTGTGGTGCTATAACGACGAGAGAAGCCTTTGCATAAGTGTAAGTAGGGCTCTCGTTTAAAGGTGTGTTTGATTGAGTGATAGAATGAGAGTTTAGAAGAAGTAGATTTCTGATATTCCCAACATTTTTTGAATTGATTGGTTAGAGCTTCGATGATGTTAGGAATTCTATACTTTTTGCTGCATAGTGGTTTGATACATTGACTGAAATTTGACTTATTTTTGAGGGAGTCTTTTAAAAATTTGTGATCACTTACAGGGTTGGGCTTGGCTTTGTTGGCTGCATTTGTATTGAGAATTCGGTGTGCGGTTACGTGATCTAGTTTGTAAATTTCATCTAGTTCAAGGAGTGGTTTTATGTATCGATACCAAGGTAAGTTTAGTGATTTTTGTTCTTTTACGGCTGCAGTAACAAACGAATTCGACTTTGATTTTGTGTTTAGCCTTTTGAAGTAATTTAATGTTAAGCGAATTGATTGATAAATCAGAGGAATTCTCCCTGTTTCTCCCCATACACCTACATTTGATGCTTTACGATGGACTCCCAATGCCCATTTTAGGAATGAAATATGCACTCTTTCTTGCAGAGAGGCGCTGATTTTTTTAAGTAAGTTAGTAGTGGTTGCTTCTGTCGAGTTAATCGTTTTGCAGAGAGATTTGTTGATCGTACTAGTGGGTGTCCATATTGGAGCACCATATAATAAAATGGGCTTGATGAGAGAGTCGAACAGTGTAAGGAGTGCTTTAAAAGATAACTTTGAACGCATGACAACCCTTTTCAGGCCAAAAAATGCACGCATTGCTTTGGTTTTAAGGTTTTGTTGAGCGATCTGCACTTGACCCGATTGATGAAGTTCAAATCCAAGGTAACAATAACTGTCAACAATTTCAAGATTAGATCCGTTGAGTGTAAATTTGATGTTTTGTACGTCCTGTTTTAACGCTTTCTTACCAAAGATGACTGCTTGAGTTTTGAGTTCATTGATTTCAATGCCCCACTCCTTACAAAAATTACCGAGAATATTAAGTTGCATTTGGGTGGTTTCCTGGTCGAGTGAAAGGAGTATAAGGTCATCCGCCCACAGCAGGTGGCTAACAGTAATATTTGAAAGTACGGGGCAATTTGGAAAATCTAGGAGGCAGGACATATCACTGAGAAAAACTTTAAAAAGGTCAGGTGAGAGTGGGTGACCTTGTTCTGTACCTTTACGTATCTGAAAGCGTTTACTGAGATGACCAGATAATTTTATGTAAGCGTACGAGTTTGAGTACATATTTTTGAGGACATTGTAGAAGTTTCCAGTTATGCCATTTTTTGCGAGTTTGAGGAAAAGGGCTTGACGGCAGACTGAGTCGAATGCTTTTTTAAAATCAACAAATACTGCATATACAGGTTTCCCCAAAAGTTTATATTTTGATGCTATAGTTTTCATGGTTAGTATGTGATCGTATGTTTGAGCTTTCTTTGTGAAGCCTAGTTGGTTAGGTGGATCAGGGCAGTTTTCAGAGCGGAAGTGAATGAGTCTTTCTAAGAGAATAGTTGAGAAGAGTTTTCCTATGACACTGCTGACAGCAACTGCACGGTAGTTGTCAGGATCCGATTTATTTCCTTTTTTATGAAGTGGAGATATAATGCTGACGTTCCAGGGATAAATTCCTTGTAAGAAGCAGGCGTTAAAGAGGTTCAACATAATCAATTTATGATTGGTGTCCAGAGATTTTATAATTTCGTTATTAATCATGTCGAGTGAGGAAGCTTTACCATTTTTGAGGGATTTTATACTAGAGTCAAGTTCTGTTGTGGTGATTAAGCTGTTGAGTGACTCAGGATGAGTTGCACCTTGATTTATCAAGTCAGCTTGATCAATCATAGAAACTTTTTTATTTTCATTTATTGTTTTGTGGTTATCAGAATATAGGTTACCAAAAAAAGTCTCGAATCTATTCATATCATGACTGTCAAAATTTAAAGTTTCCTTTTTCTGATTTTTTAGTTTTTTGAAAGATTGCCAATTGAGAATTTTCCCCCCCTCTATATCCTCATTCATACGTGCGAAGAATTCGTTTTTGGCAGAGTTCTTCAAACGCTTATAGCTACCCTTGACAAGATAATAGTTTTCACGTATAAGGTTGTTTGACGGGAATTTTGAGGTTGCATCTGTAGCTTTACGAAATTCTCTTTTACCTAATCTCGTTTTCCAGTTAAACCAAGGTTTGTTTGAGGTGTGAGATTTTTTGGGTGGTTTGGTTTGTTTGAAACACTTCGAGGCCATGTCGCGAAGATGTTCTGAAAGTCGTTTGTTAATGTCTTTAAGTTCAGTTTCATAATTACGGACATTGTCTGCTAAAATATTTTGATTGGTGAGTAAGTCGATGTTCGATTGAAGTTCTTGGATTAAGGTCAATGATAGATTTTCTGACTGAGCTTCGAAAAAGTTGTCTTTGTTCTCTTCGTTGATAATGAATCTGGTTGGCGCTGTCTGATATGTGTCCTGTAATGGGGCACATTGGTTGATCGCGAAACTATTGCATTTTAATTCAGTACTGAGGGGCCTATGATCAGAATGTTCGGTGAATGTCAAGATTTTGAAGTAGTTAATTCTGATCTTTGTGGAGTTGGTCACTGCAATGTAATCAATAACGCTGCACCCATTTTTTTGGATACTTGTGAAGTTTCCTACAAGATCTCCTAGGGTACGGCCATTCAGAATAGTGAGTTGGTTATGTTTGACTAGGTTAAGAAAGTGCGTACCGTAAGTATTTGTGATAGAGTCTAGTGAGTTTCGGGGGAGAAAGTTGTCAGGCTCATAATCGTCTGGTAAGGGAACAACGTTGGTTGAGTTTTCTCTTATCATACCCGTTTTTTGTCCTATACGAGAGTTAAAGTCCCCACACAGTATGACTTCGCCCTCCTCCCGAAGTTCGTTCACAACGTCTTCAATGTTTTTTAAAGCATCTTTGCCATTGTCAGTCGGGTTTGAGGCTGATGAATTAAATGGTCTAATGTAAACGTTAACTATGAATGTATCTTCTGATAGGTTAAAGAAATCCTTGTCTAGTCGACAAACTAGGTAGTCTGAACACTCTGTATTCTTGATAAACTCAATCCCTTCAATAAGCTCATTTTTAATGAGTATACCGACACCTCCTGATTTACCGTCTTTCCTTATGTTGCAGATTGATCGATATCCTACCAAGTGAACCTCTCTCCTAATTTCCTGAAGACAGGCTATGTCATGATCTTTGATAACATTTTGAAATGATTCTATTTCAAATTTGCTACCATCTACTGATGAAGGCGATTGGATATTCCAAGAGAGTATTTTTATGCTATTTTTATTAATTGAAACCTGTGTATTTTTTTGTTTGTTTCTAGTCATGGTATTATGTGTATAAATGAGAATATATTATGTGAGTGTAATCACGTTCGACTAAGAGGAGAAGGTTCCAATCCTCCTGTAGAGCGAATTTTCTTTGGCTTGTTGAGAAGCAATCTTGTCATTTCATGGATACTGTGACGGAAGTTTCCTAGAATGACCTCTTTGCCTCTTGTTGAAAGGTGGACTCCATCGTTCGTGTGATACTCTCCTGTCAGATGGTTATCATGCATGAAGTTGGCGTTGGGGTTATAGTACAAAGACCGCTCTTTGAAGGGTTTTCGTTCGTTTTTATTAGTCACGGTCACAAATTCCCAAATTGCATCCCTTATCTCACCAATCCTTGCGTTCGCTTCGTTGTCAGATGTCATTAGTGGCATTGAAAAGAATAACTTTGTACCTATCAGGGATTCCTCTACGAATAGTGAAAATTGAAATATGTTGTCGAGACTTACTCTTAGGTCGAACTGTTGGTTGGCATCATTGACTCCTAGGTGAACATAGATGAAATCAGGTTGTGTTCTTAATAATTCGTCTTTGACATGTTGGTCTTTAAGTCCACCTGTGTCCCGCTTGTTGATTAGGGTCAATTCATGATTCTTTCCGAGGGCATTCTTGGTGTCCATACCCTGGACATGTCTCAGGATTGAGTCTGAGATGAGGGTCGTCTTGAACACTTTTGAGGGCGTGGTGGATCCTGAAGTTTGACGAGTGAAGTCGGAGTTCTGAGTTCTGGTGAAGTCGGAGTTCTGAGTTCTAGTGAAGTCGGAGTTCTGGGTCCTGGTGAAATTGGAGTTCTGAGTTCTGGTAAAGTTGGAGTTCTGAGCTTGAGTGGAGGTCTGAGCTCGAGAAGTCGAGGAAGTCATGCTGAATCCATTGTTTCTTCGGGACAGTAGGTTGTTTTCTCTACTGTGAGTTCTTTGATCTCGAAAGGGTGAGGGAGGTTGGTAGGGTGGAGTGTATGCTAAATCATCGTCATTAGGGGAATAGTCAGGTGGGACATCGGTACTGATCGCGCCATTCCATCCTTCTGACTGAGTGACTATTTTGTGAATTTCTTTAATCAACTGTCCGTCTTCCCGAAAGAATGCACTGTTGTAGTAGTTTTTGAGGTCAAATTTTAGTTTTTGAACACTTTTGTCTACTTCGTCCGTTTTCGTTTCTGCTATAGAAATCTCCGTGAAAACCTCGTCTACTCTGTTTTTGATCCGTGTAGTAGCTGACAGGTTTTTCTCCCAGAGGTCTTTGACCTTTTGCATTTCCTTCTTGCCAACCTCGAGGAGTTTTTCGATTTGCTGGATGCTAGTATCGGAGCACTTAAGGCTGTTAACCTCAGATGTAAGTTTCTCCAACTCCTGCTTAACGTCAATAACTTGGTTCTCGATAATCGTCTGGACCCATGCGAGAGAGGGGAGTTTCGAGTCTAAGTGCTTATTCAGAGAGCTCCTTGCTGGTTCTTTGGGTCTAGACATCACATTCATCATTCTTGCTCTCCTTTCTGTAATAGATCCTTCTGTAGAGCAACCATTCCTCGTTAGTTCCTCGTTGAGGATGGGTTCAGGAAGATGAGCAACACAAGCAATAAGTGTCTCGGGAGGGACCGTATGGTTCTCCACAAGAATAACTGTCCTTTCGGTGTCTTCGGGAGATACAGGGCCAACGTTGAGATCATCTTTGCTTACATCCAGATGAAGTGACGCATGGGTCTCAGAGGGCGACCTGATGATTGGATTACTATCCAACAAACTAGATCCGCCTTGCTCAGTTAAGTAAGAGGTCTGCGCTTCGGTCAGTTTGATATCAGTAGCGCTGGATGGGGTGATAGTAATGTCAGGGATATCCGTCGTCTTGTTAAAGGCCATTTGTAGTCCATTATACATAAAGTGAATTGCCCTTAGTTAAAGTTATTTAAGTATCTCAGATAAGCGAGATTACAGTTGCAATAGCACAAAACTAAAATCTTATTGGAAATATAAGAATGTTATTTAGAATATATATTCGCATGTAACCACACTATATTTACATTACACGTTCAACGTGATATCATTATCAGTGCAGTGTGTACAACACCAGCTACACCGATCAATTGCCAATCTGCGAAACAATTAATTATTATTATCACTTCGAGATGGCCAGGCCTACTCTCATGCTGTCTATAGGTGATGATTAACTCTGAAAAACTAGGGACAACTGGGGAATGATCCCAGAACCTCGACATTTCGCGTATCTAGTGTGGTTACATGCGAATATATATTCTAAATAACTGATAAATGATATTCCACACAAAGCATGAAATTGTGCTGTATATGAGTGGTGATTTCGCTCTGAGAATCAGGGTCAGTAGCTCAATTGGTAGAGCAAGTTACGCGAAATGTCGAGATTCTGGGATCATTCCCCAGTTGTCCCTAGTTTTTCAGAGTTAATCATCACCTATAGACAGCATGAGAGTAGGCCTGGCCATCTCGAAGTGAAAATATAAGAACATCACTCTTCTTCGACAAGCATAACATTTTGCTTTTTCTCAGGGAACTACCAGCACTTAGCGTACTCGTACACAAAAGAGGAGCAGGAAATTAACCCGGAGACAGCAGATATGGAGTTAACAGAATTGCAAGAATCAGCTGTTAGACTCATGGTGAAGGCGCTCGAACTCGCGAATCGCACATCATTGAACGAAAAACTCTTTAACGTGTCAAAATCAGACCCAGAAACGGAAGGCACAAGCGAACCTCCCGTATTTGAAAAAAAATTCGAAACTCTGAGTTCGTTCACAACACCAGGCTCTGTCACAACGGAGAGACCGAGCGTTGAGGGACCTATAAAAGCAAATACTAAGGCTCCTGAAGGTGAACTCAGTAATACCGTTGAAAGTGACTTAGACCCAATGTATAACATGAACATAGCAGACACTAATGCCCGTCAAGTGGACGAATTTAATGACGACACTGCCTCCTCAGAATCAAACTCAGACAATCGCTCTGTGAACTCAGTGACTCTAGGGGGCTTGTTTTTATACACATTTTTAGTTGTAGCTAGATAAAACACCCTCAAACATGCTATGATCTTTATTTATACCGCACAGTTCGACTGTAAACACCACGGCAGAACCTCAAGTTTTTATATTAACGTCGCAATGCAATGAACAGAAAACTAAAATCTGCATCAGTGCAGAGACTTTAGTGGTATTTTAAAGCTTATCTGCGTTCACTTGGAAACTATCATCGCACAGAACTGCGATAGAAGAACCAATGACTCCAATGATATCGTGATAATGTAACAAATCGTCATTTTATTGTCTTATCTGTACCGATGATTTGTGAATTTATAAGTTATTGTCTATGGTATCGAAGTGCCAGCATTGAGCATTGTATACTATCACAATGTACTAACTATCATCAGATAAATCATTGTATTGGTATTTCTATTTTAATGAGATTTTTCTGATGAACATAATTCAAATAGCAAGTTGCAATATTTTGATAATCTTGCGACACGAATCTGACCATTTGCTCTTTTTTTAATGAATATTAAGCTCTGAATTATTTTTACAGTTATTACTTATTACAAGTTGCTTTGAAGAATTATATTAATTACATTCTTATTTTTAATTTTATGAAGTCCGTAACGAATATGAAAAATGAAACCGATGCAAATTGCTAAAATACCGTAAAATTATCAAGCCTACAACTTCTTTGGGACCTGACTAGCTAATGCCAATGGCCGTACAATCGGTTGTTGGAGATCGTAATTCTTGTTCTGCCACTTGGATAGATCCGCCGGCAGTACCCCATGTTTATACTTCTTGTGGTCTGTGTCGGGAGAGAAATTGGATCCGCATGTGGGCTTCTGAAATTTAAATTTGGATCACTACCCGAATTTTAAATTAAAAGGTATCAGTATTTGAACTTTAGTACTATTTTCAAAGGGCAGATCATAATAGGAGTTGAAACAACAATATTCTGAGAGATGTACATATTTATCCCTAATAACAATTCTTACTTGTAATGTATAAAAAGGTGTCCCTGTATTATGCGTCACAAAGGAGTGAAGATCTCGAACGGTACTTCTGTTACGCAGCTTCTTTATTTCATGCCTTTGAAAATAATCATCATCAACTTGGGCATTGAGCCGCTCTATCTGAAAATTTGTGATTGCCGTTATTACTTATTATGATTGAAGGTTATTAAATGATGACGTAGTTTGATCTTTATCGTTCATACTGGCACAATGTGCGAGATCGTTTTAAGTGATTTTATTATTGTTTTTGGAGCTAGAATCGGGAATCCAGGCAAAATATACTAACCATGCAACATTCCTTGTTGGGAATCCAAATTTCAGTAAAATCTTTGAGGCATTTCTTGCACTTTTGGGGAGAGTTGAAAGTACTGCAAGTCGGCATCTTTAAGCAGAATCTTAAGCATCCAGTAATAAGTAAATTTTTCTAACAAAATTGTGAATCTCTAGAATCTTCTGATGTCTGACTCGATTCAATATGGTAATTCAGGGTTTGCGTCCTTGTTACGGAGCCAGTAAATAAAAGCTAAAATCTCTGTCATACGGGACCTAAACTGATAAACGTATTACATGTCACAGTGATAGATCTGACGTGATTCCGTTCTCGCACGTGCTCAAGCTGCAAAAGTTTCCCGTATCTATGGCAACAATGTGTTTTAAAGAAAGGTGATAGATGGAGACGAGTTGATAGTAAAATGTCCAATAATGTTATCTCGCCAGTAGCTGTTTAACGTGAGTACCGAACAGATTCATATCATAGGGCAATTGGTGCGAGAGCTATATATATATCACGTGTACACAAACGTACGTGCGCTAGATTTGCCTTGATAAGTGTAAATATCATTGCGCGCTACGTGAATGATCGTTGATTAAAAGCCACTGCGCGACTTGCATAGCTGGTTGTGCCCTAGTCTACTGATAGGACTCATACGAGTACTGCATGTTCATCTCCATTACTTATGTTACTTACAAACAAACAATTTATACAATTTGTCTCAATTTGATAAATGCTGTTTATTGACTCATTTTACATTATATAAGTACAAGAAGTTAATTCTATTGGAGATAAAATACTATCTATCACGCCATATGTAAGATATGTGTCGTTCAAATACCTTTAAAATAATGTACTCTGCGACCTCAATAAAATGCATTCAGTTTTATAGAATTATTATACAGAAAAATACAAGATCAGCGACATTTTTACAATACATGATTCATGCTTGATGCTTTTTTCGAAAACGTAAATTGAAAATATGAGGGAGTCACAGAGCTTGGTCATACGCACGCAAAATTCTTAACATGTACATTAAAAAAGGTTTAATGTGGGCAGACATCAAAGGTCGAACATTATTCCTCTTCAATATCTATAAACAATAAAACAGGAGCCAGAAATGCAATGCCATATAAAACTCTGCAAAAAGTATAAATAAAATTAACGTGATAGTATAAAGATGTAAAGATATATAAGAAATTATATAAACATGTAATAAATCGGTTTATCAAAGCCTAACTAATCCAATTTAAAAGCAATAAAGGCTACTCTGGTATATTGAAAAGTCAAGGCACAAATCCAAATATTTTCACATTTCAAAAGAGGGTGCGATAGTATGTATAATCCCAAATCAAGACTTTAAAGTCTTATTGGCAGTATGACATCAGGCATCATAGGACAGAGGCGCTGAAACTTTTCAAGTGATCTCAAGGAAGTTGTTTGGAATGTTGTTAGATGTTTGTGTACTAAAATTTAACAGTATACAAATCATCCGATGACATTATGTCATCACTAACTTATTAGTATTTGATTCAATCCTGAGCTGAAATATAGAATTTTATATCATAGCACCTCTTTTAAGAGCGTCACGTTCTCGTGATGTAGGAAGGCTAGTAAAACTGGGTTTAACATTTGACACATAATAATGGTACACGCTTTTGTACCTTGACCAGTGTTATTTGCACCTTTGAAATGCAATACAAATGATTTAGCTTGCATGACGTGTCAAATGTTTAGAACAGATTGGTAAATAAAAATCGATTACAAAAAACAAAATTACGGTTGGTGCACCGCGAATCTTCAAATCAAAACCCAAATAATGAATATGAAACTTTAACGCTTTCAAACAAGATAAAATATTCAAACTATTTACGATAAGATATGACACGTGGAAGAGATCAGTTTTTCATTTAAGCACGTAAACTTATACCACTTCCCCACTTTTAGTGAAACTGGCAACTGCCAATTATCTCTTATTAAGCGAAAAGCCATCAGTTAACATTATTGTCTACCAAATACCCTACAAAACAGTTAATATTTCCCATGTATTAAGCAAAACTGGGGAAAAGCCAGAGAGTTGTAATAGATTAGGAAGGATAATGCTAATGTTATGATAAATCTTAGTTCTAGGGAGTTTGTTTGATAAAAAGTAGGCGGAATTCACATATTCAATCAGGTAAATATGGGATACTGTATTTAGTTTTATGAGGACCCTTCTTCAGTATCAACAACTTGAGCTCATGAGATTTAATATTGAACAAGTTTACAGAATATGGCATTTTCTGCCAAGATCCTTGTAAAGCGAATATCCGATACCATTTTACTCACTGTCTTTCAGTCTTATTTTAAATTTACGGAGAATGATTTAATCGCCCAATCATAAAAAGTTTACACGTTATAAGTCTGTGAACCATCCATATAAAACAATAATAGATATTAGTGCTGGGATTAAGAGTAAACTTAGTAACAAACTTAATTCTTTTAAATACAAAACAAAAGATTTTGGAGTTTTCGGCGAAATTTTTTAGGATAATTTGACTTTGAGTAGAAAAGCTGCACACATGAATGCATGTTTTTTTTCATATGTATTATGCAAATAATATCATCACTTTAATCATACAAAGAATGTGTGCACGGTATCAGCTAATGTTTCGAATTTTCAAGGTCAAAATTAAAAGTTTAATGCCCACACATATATTTGAAATCAATCAACATAATTACAATCGGTGAATCCTAAAACGAATCTATATAAGATGGGCGAGACACGTGACATCCTGCCCAGGAGAGTCGAGATCAGAGGTCTTTGTTCTGTGATATCGAAATCATGGCTTGTGTAGTCTGAATATCGACCTCGATGTAGTTGATGACGGATTCTGGTTCTGGGCGCGGCTGCACGGCAGGGTTTAGGCGCGGTGACATGCTGTCTTCCGTCCTCTGTTCCAACTGAAATGTTTTATATTAAGAGAACGGATATGAAATACATTGACTGGGATTGAAAGAAGAAAATATAAAACATACAGGGTGTCCCAAAAAACACTACCCAATAAGAAACTCTTCTAATTTTCTCAATTTTTCTTTAATGGCACTCATGTTTTAGTATGTTTACGGGAAGGGTTGGGGGATTTGTTGGTGACTTCTGAAACTTAAGCAAACTATTTTGAGTCCTTATTTGAAAAATTTCAAAAATTGTTCGAAAAAGTCTTAAAATTATGGGCTTGTCCACCATTCGGAGCGCTGAGCCAAGAGGAAAAAAAACCTTTTTTCATGAAATTGATTGTAAACTGTTCCGTGTTGTCTCATCTAACTCATGAACACCTCTTTTGATGCTTAAAATCCCAATAGGTGCTCACAAATGGTCATTTTCCCAGCAGGCCTGGAACCCAAAGGCCAAAAATGGACGATATACCAAATTTGCATATAAACTAGGCAATTTTTTATGCGAAAGTCGTTGATTTTCTAGCTTTAATGGTCCTAGATGTTTCTTGGTAAGTGTACTGACAGAGTAGTGTATCCAAAAATTTAAAATAATACGAAAATAGGGCGAAATTAAAGGTAAAAAAGGGTGTGGCCCGAAAATGCTCCAAAAAAGACCCTGCACCATATCAAAAACCTCAATTTCAGTTCTCAATGCGAAGAAGACTTTCTATTGTGTCTGCATATACCTGGTTTACAACTTGGGACTGTCTAAACGTTACAAAACTAGGATTCCATCATGGACGAAAACTATCACCTATTCTGGGATCACACCAAGATTTTTTCGCATATCTTTAAGATCGAAAATATGTTGCCCATCAAGCTTATATGACACTCCCAATGGTCCTAAACGAATCTCCTAATCCTTTAGAAAATAATACCAAGAGATCAGAACCAAAGAGTTAAAACTGAGAAAACTAGGAGAGTTTCTTATTGGGTAGTGTTTTTTGGGACACCCTGTATCTTGGTTTGTCAAAAAACCAAAAAACCACTAATCAAATACTCTTGTACTTTCTAAAGAGGAAATAGAAATAAATCACATTATTTTTTTTGAAAATATCAATTGACATTTGCCTTCGCAATGAAGATTCTAGTATACATTCTGATATAATTGTGTGAGCAAAGTTATTCTTTATATTCCGAGGAATTGTCACCGAGAAATTTAGTGTGATTTGAAATGTCATTTTTAAATGTTTTTGATTTGATTTGATCTCTTAATCTATTCTGCATTTGATCGACCAGTATCAAGAGATCTAAACAATTCTCACTATCATATTTCATAAACGAAGATAAGAAAACCTCAATGTAGCTCTGTGTGTTATTGGGGTCCTCCTGTACGCTGTGCTTGGTACTACGGTGACGTTTTGGCGGTGATTTCACGTTCTCATAATTCTGATCATCTTGAAGGTTGATGTACTCTGTCTGGGGTCCGTCTGCTTCATTATCAAGCGAATACACGTGTGAGTTGGAGGGGCGCTGCGCAGAGGACGAACCCGGGCCCGATTCTGAGGATAGAAAGAGCTTTATAGAAAAGAGTGTAAATGTTAAATTTTGAGCTGCAAAGTGTGTTAATAAAACCTTAGTGTTCGGTGTAGTACTTTGGTAAAATGTTAAATATATTGTTAAAATAAGAGAGAGAGAGAGAGAGAGAGAGAGAGAGAGAGAGAGAGAGAGAGAGAGAGAGAGAGAGAGAGGGTTTTAAATAATACATCAGCTAATCAATACAGCTCAGTGAAGAGTATATCATACAAGGCTAGGTGTTAAAGTAGATTACAAACTGCGTCAAATCAAAAAGAAATCGTGCGAAGAAAAATCCAAAGAAAAACAATGCTTCGCACCACTGAATCATAATGCTAGTTGATATATATATTGTATAAATTTTTAAAAATCAAACAGTAAACTTCCAAAGAACAATGATTATAATAATACCGTATCGGCTAAATAGTGACAAAAGAAAGTAAATAATAGTTAAATTTTTATGCAATTTCCATTCCTTAATTAAGGTGCATGCATTAGTGCTGTAACTAGAGTGTAAAAGAAGAGAATCAAGGTATGAGGGGGTATGATGCTCACCAGTGGAGCGCTGGCGGGACATCCTACTTGTGGACCTACTGCTACCTACACGTCAATTATTATAAGTAATACAGCGCAACAAGTAGATTCAGGTTAACCATGGTTCCTAGCCACCACATTTTCAGAGAAATAAAACGAGGAGAATTAGAAAGTTAAACAGATATTTAAACAAGGTGCCATGTTAAAAGAGCAGCAACCCCTTATAAGCCCCTCATTAAGGTTCCCTCACCTGAACCGGAGTGACCGGAGTTAGGATATCGTTTCTGACAGTGTTTAGTGCTCTCGTATTTTTCCCTCATAGCATCAATACGTTTCTGTATTTCTTCTCCAAGCTGCTCCGCTTTCCGGCACCGGAACAAGTACTGGCCCTGTAATGTGTATTTGTAGTGTGTTACACGGTCAATATAACAATATAACCTGAAACATGAGCCATGATCCATATTTCCGGGTTCACCCAGGAATTGATATCTTTTAGGTAAAGTCGGCTGGAAGTATTTCGAATTTCAATAAAAATATGCTGTGGCCGGTTCACCGAATTACAAGTTTGCAGGTTTCTTCACATTTCACAGACACAAAAAACGGCCGTATGAATCGTGCGATAACCGTAATATTTGAATCTTGTGATATACATAACATCAAAATACCGAGGGTTTTTACCTCTCCAGTTTTTGTTCGTGATCCTGCATGAATAGAGAATACTTTCTTTTCTGTTCCATATTTTCTGATAAATTGGAACTCCCACTGGTAAAGTGGTTCTTGCTGAAAATAGTTTATAATAGTAACGAAGAATAGCCACCATTCTTACTTCATAACTTAACCGGATTACGAAATTAAAAAATATTCTAAACAGCGGACATAAATAGCTGCCAAACTGAAATAGCACAAAGTGCATTTAAATCAGGATATCACTCGAAATCACTAGCCACAACACATTTCATATTTCACTCCCATTTAGCGCATACCTGTACTGATAAGACGCCTAATTGCGGCTGTATCAGCAAGTAAAGTATTTCCTATAAATTTGTAAACCTATCAAATATTACAGATCAGAGACTTTAGAATCAACCGATGGAATTTGAAATAAAAAGTTTTGAATTCGAATACATATTTGTGTGTGGATGAATATTTCTTATTAAAATAATCATATATTTTTGAGTAAACACTGACTGGTACTACGGGCCAGTCCCCAATCAGTTAGTAATTATCAATCACAATAGTACATAAATAAAGTATTATCATAATATTGAATTTTTGAATAGATCGAATTATGGCTCGCAAAACAAGCAAGATATTTCTTTGCTTTCGAAAAAAAAAATACTCTATTATATCTATTTGGATGACCAAAACATTAAAGCTCACCTTCTTGTTTTCATAGAAGAGAATCTCATTGTCAGTGAGCAACAGGTTACCCTTGTGAGTAGCTTTAGCAGTTTCCTTGGCACGGATAGAGGCCTTGTAACTGTGCGGAGCAGGTTCTGTCTCCTCGAGAAGATTGCTTAACTTTCTTACGCATTGTCCCATACCATGCTATAGTTCTGGTACCATTTCTAGGGGTTGTAGGGGTCAACTTTTACAGGAAATCATACTAATCAAGGTATTCTTTAGTTATTTATAGACCATTTCCCAACAGCCAACAGGTAATGATAATTTGCATAGTTGAAGGAAAGTTGAAACAAGTAAAACCAAGGCCTATCTAGCTCATTCCATGAACAATTTAAAGTAAGACGGAATTTACACTTTCAACTCAAGATCAAAAACACTGTCAACGGTAATACTATTGTCCTAATATGCTTTAACCCTCATATATCTGCTGTGAATTCTAATTAAACGAGATTCAAGTTGTTCTATTATATAATGCATTATGCAGTACTTAAAAGTACATCAACAAAATGAAAAATCGATTAAATAAATGAATGACTGTCTCTAACTTTAAAACCTAAAGTTGGCTGAATATGACCCATATTTTTTCCTAATCAATTGCCTACTTATGAAGATAAATTATTTAAAACACGAAAATATTCTAAATCAGAGGCTCTAGATTAATTTCAAGCACCGAACAAGGTAAAGAAATCTCAAATTTCTCTAAAACCTCCGGATGTAAGATTCCTAAGTGTCCAATTTTTTTACTTCCCAAAAGTACATCAGCTCCTCTTCCAGAGAAGAACATAGGATCAGAGGATTGTTGAATGGAGTAATTCTTTTCATTGAGTGCCATCATGAGCCGATCCAAAACACCGTGGACAACTTCAAAACCAGATGTTTTTCCACAGTATAGTGCACAAACATTCCTCAAATTCTTGCAGCCTGTGTCAGCATCTTCTTCCTTTATAACTATGTCATTAACTTCGAAAAGCTTGAGAGGTAAAGGCATCTTTCTGTTACAGCTCACAGTTTTCAGTATGCCAGGGAGAAGTTGAGTTCTCACAACTTGGAACTCAAAGGTCTTTGGATTAGCGATCTGAACTGCATTATCAATTGCTTTGGGGATCCTGAGGTTAGTTGAAATATCATCTCTAGAACAGAGAGAGAATGTGAGAACCTCAGTGAATCCTGCTCTAGCGAGTTCTTCCCTCACACTGTCAGTAAGCTTGTTAACCTCTTGTTCTGTACCTATGGTGTAAATATCTGGTATCTGCTTTGTTATGTTGTTGTACCCGTAAGCAATAGCAACATCTTCTTCTATGTCACATTGGTGCAATATGTCATGTCTTGTTGGACCAATCTCAACAGAAACTTCATCTCCTTGACATTTTGAAGGTAGATACATTCTGCAAAGGAGATTGGCGACATCATCTGGTGAAAGGTCGGTAATTCCACTTTTTAAACACATTTCTTTAGCACTACAAACCTCTGTTCTGTACCCCATTTTAGGAGTAGTAACAGAACCACTACTTGTTACAATCTCAACTGCTTCACAGCTGAACTGATCCAAGCAGTGTTCACTGAACATGGTGCAAATTGTATCCAGAACAATCTTGGCTTTTTCCCGATCTTTAGCAGTAATTTCAATGAAGATATTCTTGGTGCTCAGGGTAATTTTGCTGTGCTCGCCATTAATAATGGGAGGTAAAGAAAGCACAACTCCGTTAGCATCAGTAATTATCGGATAAACTGGGCTACCCTCAAGGATTTGCAGGTATGGCTTCAGATATGTTTGTTTGAATTTTTCAAACATCTCATTAGCAGTCATCACTGTATCTTGATTAAGTGGCCGGAATTTGATTTCCTCAGGTGGTGTAGCTTTATAAGTAAAGGGACCTTGTATAGTATCCAAATCATGTGTTCCAATGGATACTAAAGATCTTTCTCTTCCAATATTTTGATGAAGCTTGTCCTGTAGCAAAATGAAGCTGTTATATATCTCTTCAGTGAAAGTAATATCCCGGAGCACAGCAGCAACACAATAAGGGCGGACAGATTTAACAGAATCATCAACTGTCATGGTCTCCCTACTTGGCTTAACAATGAAGCGTGGAGCTTTCGATCGCTCTCTGAAAACATTCATTGCCCTAGAGAGTCCTTCCACACATAGCAAGTCATAGCGATTAGCAGGAATATCTATTTTAAATTTGGTAATACCATTTTCCTGAACAACATCATCAAGTTCAATACCAAAATCAAAACATTCATCTTCAAACTCTTCTTCTGTGAAAGTACATCCTAATCTTTCATAAAGAATATCTCTGGTGACAGTAATGGTAGGCATCCTGAAACAAACTTTATTAGAATTCTTCTTGCTTGTAATACAAAATCTAATGGCAGAAAATTAAGTTTAGAGGTGGGAAGGGGGCGGGCGGGATCACACGACAGCAAACTGTTTGGCATCGCAGTGTTCACGGCCCGTACTGCGCAAACGACAGAAATTTCCCAAAATTATTCTTTTTCTGAAATTTTGGCTCTAGTAATTAGTAAATGTGACATGTAATTGTAAGATAACAATTGAATAGATCCTGCGCACGACCCTTACAGCCACAACTTAGGATTTCTCAACAATGTGAGGCTGTGTGCACGGCAGGCTGTGTATATGGTTGCCGAACACCAACTCGTTACTCTCCATGAGCGCAGCTGGAGTCAAGGTATCTGAGGATGCAGTTTACGCTGACTCCAGATACTAACGTCAGCACAAATTACGAGAAATTATTTATGCTAAAGAGTAGAGGCTAGGGGACTGGGGGTCCCAATAAGGTCAATCATAAAAATCGAAAGATCTTCCAGATGCTCTTACTTCAAAGTAATGGGTTCTAAAAGGTTAGTGCGTATACATATAATTCTATTAAAAATAAAAAATTATTAAAAAAAGAAGTGCACAAATTTCAATAATCAATGTGAGACGATTATATAATATGGTATCTCCAGTGTGATACCTAAACTAAAGGAATCTCACAAGAATAAGATCCAAGCTTGAACTAAACGTACAGCCTGTGAACTCTAAAATATTACTGTTTTGTTTTTTAGAGGACTCAGGGTATCATCCTCTATATGGTCATGCTTCATCATCAACTAGAGTTCCACACCCAATTCATAAATCAATATCTTAATATACCTAGCATACAGACATTTATTGACTGTTGCAATGCAATAGTTGAATCTACTATATTATCTGCTATATTATTTTGCAAAACTCGTTTAACATCCGAGCGTGCTAAATCACTCTACAGTCGATCTTCGAGATTGTTCTAAGAGGGCCCCCGACAGTTGAAACCAGCTTGAATCGATGTATTTTCATACGCTGATTCAGAATCACCCCCCATAACATAGGGTTAAAATGCTCCCCTGCCGAGATATTGGCGAAAAACTGTCTTGATCACGTGATATGACCGTATAAGGAAGTTGGTCGAATTTCTCGTTAGGGTTAGGGTTTCAGCATATGCTTTTGTTAGGGATTGGGTTAGGGTAAGGGTTGAGATCAGATAAGAGGGTTAGCCGTTAGGGTTTCGAATAGTCGTTCAGGGCCAGCTAGAGAACGGGTTGAAAAAGTCACGTGACAGTCGAGTGTAGAGTGATTAATCATCATCCTTTAATATCTTGACAATATTTAAAGTTTATGGTTTTAGGTTTAGGCGCGGCGCACCGCTTATATGTTATAGCTCATTCAGCTTCTGTTTTCAGCGATGTGTTGCTACACACTGTATAGCATTTGGGTCAAGCGCGGTGCCGCGCCTAAGCAGCAAAAGTGTTATTTATTTTAAAATTTATTTTTGTATCTCAAAAATGATGTAAAGTTTTTAATATGACGTAGAATTAAAGCTATTTCCGTACAGCCTAAGTGCTAAGCATGCTCGTTAGAAAAACTATGAACAATGAACATAACATGCTAGCTTTCTTTATTTTTGTAAGTCGCGTCGGCTGACATCTTGGGTTGTACTGGATGTAACAAGTTTATTATTGGATGTCTACTTATATTTATTATGATATCATTATTCATTGTAATGGCAATAAAATTTAAATTTTGTTTTACTTAAATTTTGTTTTACTTACACAGTTACAGAAGATCTCATTATTTTAATGAATTCATATCGAACCTTATGAATGTAATGAAGATTCTTGATCTATTGGCAGGACCCCTCCTCATTTAACCCGATTATTCGGCTGAGTCAACCGAGGAGACACTAAAAGGGTTCAACGTACCCTTAGCTATCTCCCTAGATTAGTTTATAAATGTAGATGTAGATGCATAGAAGAGGTATGCTCACAGTTCATTCGACAGAGTCAGAGTTGATACTGGGATTAGAACCTGGCCTTATGTGCAGAAGGTGCGGTGGTTGCTCTAACCAGTTACTACTCGGCCACCTAGCCCAATCTATAAGTAAAACAAAATTTTTTTAAGTAAAACAAAATTTAAATTTTATTGCCATTACAATGAATAATGATATCATAATAAATATAAGTAGACATCCGATAATAAACTTGTTACATCCAGTACAACCCAAGATGTCAGCCGACGCGACTTACAAAAATAAAGAAAGCTAGCATGTTATGTTCATTGTTCATAGTTTTTCTAACGAGCATGCTTAGCACTTAGGCTGTACGGAAATAGCTTTAATTCTACGTCATATTAAAAACTTTACATCATTTTTGAGATACAAAAATAAATTTTAAAATAAATAACTCTTTTGCTGCTTTTGCGCGGCACCGCGCTTGATCCACATGCTATACAGTGTGTAGCAACACATCGCTGAAAACAGAAGCTGAATGAGCTATAACATATAAGCGGTGCGCCGCGCCTAAACCTAAATCCATAAACTTTAAATATTGTCAAGATATTAAACGAGTTTTGCAAAATAATATAGCATGCTGACTTCGTAGGATATTACAATTATACCAGTGCCAGTTCCAAATGTGAGTCAGCGCTTAAACCAAAAGCAGTTGGCAAAAGGAGCCAGTTGCCTGCAAGAGCTTTACTAGCACCCGATTTACCACTTTTGGAGCACAAACTCAAACCTAAAACCGGCCAAGCACAAAAATATGTTATCGCCACGATTGGGTGGATTGATTCCCAGAATATTTATCAGCACGCGGCACTAATAATATATGAAGTTCATTATCGAATTTTAGATATGCCCTGGATCGTTTAACACATATATAAAAGGTTATTAAAAAATAATTAATGTTTGGTTCGTATAAATCGATATTAATCAATTATTTGAAATAGTATTTGTGTTTGTTATTATTAACTATTGAGTTGCGTTCGATTTAAATATTAAAACACTACTACAATACATTTCACAAAACAAAACGACGGGGACACAGAAAGGAGGAGGACAACACATCACACGGACGGAAACTGCTGCTGTTGACGAGTATCTGATTATATTAATTATGGGACTTTTGTTCATTAAAATAAGTGTGATCATACTTCTAGAGTATATTGGGCTGACACAGTTGCTGCAAGGTTAACATTGGGGTCCAAAACCGGGAGTGTGATACAACTTAATTTCGCGTTACGTAGTAAGAGATACAAAATATAAAATATAAGATATAAGTGACGGTAGGTTCACGGATATAGCGCGGCGTCATTTCATTAATCTGGCGCGGTAAATCACGCTGGGTAATGAAATGATAGAGTTATACAATATTTAAGTTTCGCGCGCTACGTTTACACAATATATTTGTGAGTCCGTCCCACGTTCCAGACGTACACTCCAGACAAGTCCAGACACTAGTGTAAAGCGGATGAGCTGATCAGTGTTCTCTGTTATATGCGTGAATATATAGTTTCTATGTTTGACTGTGGTGTGTATTGTGTGTGTTATTTTGTGTGTGTAGTATGAAATCTATATGGACTAGTTTGTATGTTCTTATTATAGGCACATGTCATTTCCATCAAAGTTGAGTTCTGACCATTCATCAGTGTTTCCAGCTTTTTGAGCATTGAGTAGCATAGTTTTAATGCGACCTTTAACAAGTGCAATTGGGGACGAGAAGTCAATCTTACTAGAAGGTTTAAGGAATTTATTCCACATATTCGAGGTTTTATATACAAACAAATTGGTTGCAGCGGGGTTAATAAAGTAGTTATCACGTCGGGGTGACTTTTTAAATAAATTGTACATCGGTATTGGAGTGTGAAGTTTGATTATTTTAAACATTTCAAGTAGACAGTGGTACTTATACAAATTATGCACGCAGAGTATTTTGTTTCTGCTGAGAAGGGGTTTACTTGATTCTCGTTTATAGAAGTCGGCTCCAAGTTTTTGGGATCCAATTGGGCGGGTTCTAGCACATGTTTTGAACTTATTACTGTATGCCTCTTGATCACCAAATAGAATACGAGTGCACTTTTTTTGAATTTTAAATATTGGTTCAAGCCTATTGTTCGATATGCCTCCCCACACTGAGATCCCATATCCTAGATGAGATTCGAAGAGGGTGTGGTAGAGGTCATTATACAGCTCTTTAGGTATAAATCTTCTCATACGGCAGAGTTTACCGACTTAACACTTTAATTTAGAACTAAGATATGTGCAGTATGAGGTTTCCAGTTAAGGTTTTTATCTATAATAACGCCGAGGAATTTAGTTTCATCAACACGTTTAATGACTGTGTTATTCAACGTTAAAATAAGATCATTACTATTACTACTACTACTAGTTACATCCTTCTTTCCTGGTGTAAAGTGAATGTAACAGCATTTCTTGATGTTAATGTGGAGAAGATTGCATTTCATGTAATTGTAAACAGAATTCATTATAGTATTAGCTTTTTGGTAGAGATTCTGGACAGATTTGTCGACTACAAATATATTGGTGTCATCAGCGAAAAGTATAAATTTTCCTAGGTCTGATGAGTTATAGATATCGTTTATGTAAATTATAAACAGTAGCGGTCCTAAAACACTACCTTGTGGTACTCCACAAATAACAGGGAGTTTATCAGATTCCTCACCTAAAACTGAAACGTACTGCTGTCTGTTAGATAGGTAACTTCCAATAAGCTCGTTTGCGTTACCTCTTATACCATATTTGTCAAGTTTTATGAGAAGTTTATCGTGACTGATAGTGTCAAATGCCTTTGATAAGTCAATAAAGATACCTAATACATGTTGCTTTTCCTTTATATGGGAGTTTACATAGTCAACTGAGTAATTAAGGGCGTGGTTAGTTGAGTGACTCTTCCTAAAACCAAACTGGTTCTCAAACAAAACGTTCTGCGACACAAGAAAACTGTACAAACGGGAGTAGATTACTTTCTCAAATAACTTTCCGAACACAGCTAGGGTAGATACTGGCCTATAGTTTTCGAGATATTCTGTACCGTCTTTTTTGTATATAGGGCTAATTTTACCAATTTTCAGTCGGTCTGGAAAAGTTCCATTTCTCATGTGTTCATTAAATAATACTGACAGGAGTGGGCTTATAATCTTAGACGTTCGTTTGATGACGTGAATAGGGATGTCACGTCATCAAACGAACGTCTATAGCTATTATTGCGATTAATACAACATGGTCTTATATTACATCTAAAACAGTGTAGTGTGTAGTGTTGTGTCCATTCTCGGTGAACATAGTAATAAGTGGAGAATCGATATTGCTTTCTCTCAAAGGGACTTCTCTTCTTATCCGTCAGATGCAGAGTCAAGTTCATGATCGCACTTCACTTTTTTACATTTTCAGATAGATCAATAACATAACAGCAGGCTAAACTAAAGAACAAGTAAATCTAATGAATATTTGTGGAAGAAGTTCTAGATTAGATACTGATTGTAGGTTTACAACCTACCAGGACGCGCGCCGAGTTGGACTCGTCGACGGTCCTGTATATATATATATATATATATGGAACAGATATTTTACGAGTATCACCCGTTAAGATACTGACGTCTACGATTAATTAAAATTTCACAAAAAACCTCAATTCAGTTAAATTCAGGCATGATGCAGTATTTATTTACCTTTAACCATCGACGATCAAACAATCTCAGTCTGCTCATTTGCTGTTATGTGTTTCTAAAATATAGCATAGAATAAATTCTCGTATTTAATCAGATCATTATCAATTATCGAATATAGAATCTTTTAAATCTGCTCCTGGAAAGTTGTACTTTATTAATGCAAACCCGTTCAATCCTGAAGTGGTATCAAGAAACAGCAATATTTATTCATTTTGTGAAAATGACTGCTCTTCATGCTTGGAGGTAAAAATTTTAAAATTGGGGACTTTCTATTGATCCTTGGCAGGTAAGGGTCAGTCAATCAACGTTTAACAATAAACGACAATTTTAGCAAAAAGTTGTTTTTAAAACAACTCTGCTGCAAAATTATAAAATGTAAAACATAAAACCCAAGTCTCTACGATTTGTGGGCGCGGGCGAGCGAAATAATTTGAACATGAATTAGCCTTCATCATTGTTAATGATCTGGCCCGGCGCGCGCTACTTTGTAGCACTTGCCATCATATTGCATCACAACATTTCGAGACGAAAGCGGCGCGCGCTACTTCGAAGAAATTTAGACGAGTTACATCCGTCAAAATTAGCCAAATGATCTTCATGCCCACTTTGTGGGCACGCCGCGCACTCGTGCGCGGCGCGGCCATATCACGTGGCTTCTGTGCCGCGATGAAATGACGATGAGGTGAGGATCACGACGTGAAACAAAAATACTCAACTTTAAGGGCGGCTGCAATTTATATTTATATATTTGTATCATACGTCGTGACCCCACTGTCGTTTCACTATATAAGTAAAGTTATATTGGAGAGTTTTAACGACATGGGGGGAGCTTCACCTAACCATGTGATTTCGCGCCGCTGCGGGCGCGCTTGTTACCGCCGTGAGGCGGGCGCGCGCCACTTGAAGCGCAAGCAGCAAGGGCTCTGGATATTAGAGAACGGGGGCCGCACACTCGTGCGCGGCGGGTCATACAACAATATTATATTTACTGGGCGGCGCTCAGCCTGTCATTCCGCCGAATCTTTATTCCCCAGGTAATATTATACAAAATACTTTGGAATGGACGATGTCAACCCTTCCAAATCGTTGCTTTTTACTGGGCCGCGCTGATCAGCGTGTCATTCCGCCTAATTTCTGTTTTCACCTAACCATGTTGCATGTGCTTTCGCGCCACTTCCAACTTCGGGCGCGCTTGTTTCACAAGTCAAGAAGGCGGGCGCGCGCTACTGCAAGCGCAAGGGCTCTGGATAGAGCAAATCTCTGTTTATAATTATGAACATGATATGCAATAGCCTGAGGTCCCCAGGTAAATGATAGCCTGAGTGCTGAGGTCCCTAGGTAAGTGGTAACGTTGCTCTGCGAATATTTAACTCTGCGAATTTTATAAATGATAAACAATAAGCAACAATCTCGTCTTCGATGCGAAGTAAGAATGATACATGATAGTTTGCTTCGCCTCTTCGACGCACCGCGCAAACTAGCATTCTTGCAGAGCCTGAGCAACGATCTGGAAGGGTTGACATCGTCAATCAACAAAGAAGCCTTTTAAAATATACGCCGCGCGTCCGCTTTTTATTCCTATTTACTTGTTGTTACAAAATGGCATTCGGCTATCGATGAATTCAGACAAATATATTGTATTATGAATAAACTAAATTATTTTCTAACTAATAGTAATACATAATAGTTAAATATACGTGACATGTGTACGTTAGTTACTTTCTTATTTACCTAAGGACCCAAGGCTGATATATAATAGTGTTCATAAACAATAAAAGATAAAATTTCTGCGGCGGAATGCAGACAGGCTGAGCGCCGCCCAGCAACTTTATTATTGGAGTTGCAATAATGCAATATTTTACATTTCAAATGAATATTTATATAGCATAGAAAGCCTAGTAAAAGTAATACTCCGCATTTGATTTTGGTAATAAAGCAATATGTTAACTTACAATTCATTCAAAATTTCGTAAGAAAATGATCCGGGTCGCATATAAAATGAAACAATTACGTCCTTACAACGGGACTTAACAGTAACCCAAACATATCATAATATGTATGTCGTGAATCATTATCGACAATAACTGTCATACATATAATCTTATCAATCGGGTCTAACGTAGCAACGAAGGAACGCTGAAGGAATTCGGGCTCTTAAGCTTATTATTGATCCAACAAACGCGCACAAAAGAAAATTAAATGAGTCTAAATATTAATAACAATGTGAGATAAATGGAACTGAAGCAGTAACAATAATCTATGGAAAGATAAACAACCATTTCATGCATAATTATGAAAATATGACCACACCACCAACAAACGTTGCACAATATCTTATTTACTAGTTTACAAATTATTCGAAATATTTCTACAAGTATTATCAGACAAATTTGAAGCTTTCAATGTTTCAACATGAAAGTTTCAATAGTACAGTGTAACAATAAAAAATCAATATCACCAGACAAAATGGGATAGTAAAATTGTCCTTATTCTAAAATCAGGCTTAATTTTACGATCTTAAAATTTAAATAGAAAAGTATATCTACTCAGTAAGAAAACCCATTCAACAGATAAATCATATGTCACTGACACAATTTTTATAAAACAAGAATTACAATTATTTCCAATCACAAATCAAAAAGTTCGAGAGTTTTCTTAAGAGCAAGCAGCTCAGGTGAGTAGTCCACTGCAGTGAGTTTGTGGACGTGCTTTTTCACCAATAACAATTCCTGGTGACAGTCTTCTGCGTTCTCTTGGAGACGATAGTTAATACCTGGTCGGTTTAAAGTTAGTCACAGAATAGAGTGTCTACGTAGATGACCTCAGGGCTACAAAATTCATCAAATAAACAAGAAAAACAATTCTCACCTGGAGTAGAATCCCTGTGAGCGATCTTAGTCCCGAAGTTTCCCGTGATAAGCTTGAGAGCTTCTCCAATGTTCCCTCTCAAAACCTCAGATCCGAGAACCTCAAACGTAAACCTCACTTTACTAATGAGAATTGCCACCACTGGTAATGTCAGTTTCTCCCTGTAGATTAAATGGATATCAATCACTCAGCAAACGTTGGTTATACTAAAGTCAGAAGCGCAGCCACTCTGGAAAAAAGGAGGTAGGGAGAGAGAAGTTGATTGACGACAATTAACCAAGACAGTAAATACCTATCAACCAGTAAGAGAGTCAGGCAGTTTTGGAATAGTGCCAAGTCATCAGAAGTACACACACAGGCTCGCCTCATAGATTTAAACTCCTCATCAGGGTGTGAGCGGGGGAAGCACAGTGAAACTGTCATTCTCGCTGCTCTCTCCATGTCACTTCGCCTCAGAGCTGATGTCACGTTCTTAAGAACCTGTCAAGTAGTTACCGGGTTAAACTTGGAGATATTCTTAAGGCTTGTAGCTTGTGGGTGTATCTACAAAGTTGTAATCACTAATTTCAGTTATAATTAATTGGTATCCCGTAAGGATCTCAATCTTGGAATGGTGCTCAGGAAAACTGACCAGTGTACGAGATGATAGCTTCTGGATAATATCCTGGTGTCCGCTTATAAGATCCTCTATGATAAGAACTTCTTCGCTTAAAGCAACTTTGACTTTCTCAATCTGAAACATAATATTCATAAACGCATTTTCTTCTAAAATTAAAATGAGTTAAAAAACAAGACGGAATTTGTGCGGTTGATTGGAAAAATTCGTAAGGGAAATTTAAAAAGTTTTTGAGACTCACTTCGGGATCCAATATCTCATTGTCAGTGTTCGGACGGATCCAACTTTTGCGGATTCTAACTTGCTTCACGCTAATTGAACCTGATCTCTTAGTCGGAGTTCGCAACTTCTGCTTTTGAATCTCCAAATCGTCTGTCGATATTAAAACAGGAGTTTTTGGGGCGGGTGTTCTAGGGACGGGTAACCTCGGAGATTCACAGAGTTGCGGGGATCCTGGCAAAGAAATGAGATACTCATCGTCATCCGCAGACCGACAAGAATCATAGCTTGTTGAGTTATCGGGATCTGAACTTTCTGAGTGAAATGAGTTTGATTCTGAGAGTCTAGAAATTGCCGGAATTCCTTTTTTTGATCTCCGAGCAGATTCGATACTGTTTTTTCTCGTAAATTTACTGAGGTTTTGCACCTGTTTCGGTTTTGCCCGATCTTTAATGCACCCTGACGAATTTAACCGTGATGATAAGTTACTGGGGATGGAGCTTGAATTTGGAACTGAACTGGATGCAGGAGTTTTTGAAACATAAGTTTTTTTTGGCGTTGTTGGAACAGATTTTGTTGGAGTTTTATTGACATGGACAGTAAAAGTGGTGTCCGAGTCATCGTTGGAAAGTTGTCTGCGAATGTTGCTGGACGGTAAATCACCAGCTCCACCATGGAATATATTACTGACCCCACTTGGTCGCTGAATCTTTCGTTTCCGTTTCATGTCATCAATCTTATTATTTGTCGGTAATGGTAACGACACACTATCCAGAGGTATGAAAACAAGTTCTTTAGTGGGGTCGTGAGGGGAGCCAAGTTTAGGTTTGGGTATGCTGGAAGATGTTTTCTCTGACCGACCAGAATATTTGCGGGCCTGAAAGTCTTCAGAGGATTTTGAAAGAGGTAATGTGGGAGGAGTTGGCAAATGGCGGGGAGAAGGAGGCGGTATGTTGGAGCTTGTGGAACTGGTGGACGGTATTTTGCTTCTTATCGGCTTCTGAGGTGAACTTTTTGTGACACGCCCAGGTATATTGGTAGTGGGCGTATCAGAGGTTGATGTTCTGAGTCTGTTAGACTCGGAGTTAGTTCTGATTCTAGAGACTGATTCGTTACGATAGTTCTGGGTATATGTTAGAGGGTCCTTATTTTCAGTACCGGGAGCCGGCGTTTTGATCGCAACAGAAGAAAACCGGTCAGATCGCCTGGCATCCGGCTCTCTGGACTCAGCCTGTTTGGAAATAGATTCTGATCTCTGTCTTTGTTCATCCTCTAATTCCTCTTGTTCTTCTTGGCTCGGAGCTGACTTGCTTTATTCTCCGCAGGTTTTATATCCTTCTTGTGTACAGGTCTGCGGGAGATACCCTTCTTAGTTCGGAATGAGGCGCGAGGTTTTCTTCTAGCAGTCGGCGCAGGAGCAGCCGGTACCTGAAGTTAGACCTCACGTTAGATTAAACATAGGAGAAAAAGGAGAAATCTTCAAACTCATATAAGACAATTAGACGATAAGGGTGATCATATAATCGCACTATTAGGATCGAATCAATTCCCCACAAAAGTGCATAATCTGCATGACAAATGCATTCCACAAAAGTGATTGTAATCAGGGTGGTCACTCAGACATACTCATACCATTTCTACAGGTTCCTCTGGCTGATGGGGAGAGATTTTAGTTATATATTACAAAATGTCCCAGAATTTGTCTCTAGTTGCAATATTCAGTAGTTTATTATTATATAACCGTTAGAATTAACTTACAGTTGTGGATTGACCGGGGGTGCTCTCAAGTTTTTTCTTTATGGCAACTTCTCTCAGCTCACTAGCCTTGTTGGTCCGCGCTGTCACGGTCTTACCCCCTTCGCTTCTCTTTGACCTGTAAAGAAGAGAATCAGCAATAGGAAACAACTCATTTTCTGAACATTTAACTGTTATCATTCTTACCAATAGTGAGATAATTTCAATGATATTTGTTACATTATTAAGCAAAAATAAAGGAACAATTAGGAAGACTTTGAAGTGCTCATGCTAAGGTAGAAAAAAGAAGTCAAGTCCAAGAAAGAAAAAGAGACGAATTAAGAAAGACTGATCGTCGAAACCCAAATAATTAACAGTTACAAGCAAAACCTTCAAACAGATCGACGCGTCTCGATGTTATATGATCAAAGTGTAATAACGCTCAAACACCGACTTGTATTTTGAGGAACGAGAGTTGTACTGCAATTGAACAGACTAATCAGGTCTAGCAAGTTAACACCCCTTATTTTATATTTAAGGTTTTCGGAACGTTGTAAAAATGCGTTTTATGTACAGGCTGCATGCCAAATGCCAATGGAACCCAATTTGTTGAAATGTGCATTCCTGGCAGTAATCACAAGGCTCACAGTGCTGCGAGCCTAATCGCCCATGCCTCGTGTCTGTGATCATGCTCTACGCACGTAGAATCGCATCTAGTCTTCTCAGAGCCGTCAGAGTCACTAAAGTCCAGATCAGCATAGTTGAAGTGTAAACCAGGGACGTGGTACTCAGTAGACATGGGACTGATAGAGGACATGGAGGTTGTGGAGCCAAGGTACCGGGGTATCCGAGATTGAGATCCCGTCATGTCTGTCCGGGAGGGAGTTAATGTGGATCTGATGTTACTGGTGCTCTTAGAGTTTTGACACTGACGTCCGCTCCAGGATGAGTTACGAGACTGGTAGCGGCTCCCAGTAGTTGATGAGGACCGGGTACGATTAGAGGACCATGATGAGGAAGTAGCTCGAGAGGAGGGCCGAGTCTCAGCCGTGCTCCTAGAGTAAGCGTGGAGAATCTCATTATTTCTCCAGGGCGGAACTCTGCAGTTCTCCGTGTCAGAGTCACTAAAATCCAGATCAGCCAGGTTCATGTTGTGACCCGGGAACATATAGTCGGGGGAGGTGGTACCGGGGGAGGAGACAGAACTAGTGGAGCCCAAATACCGGGGTATCTGACTACCAGCCAGTGAGCTCCGTGACAGGTTCATGTTCCTTCCTCTAACTGCAGATAAAGATCTGGTACTACTGCGGCTTGTTGTGTTCCTGTTGCGGGTTTGTCCTCCGTCCCAGGTTGGGTGCCGAGTATGGTTCCTTTGCACTGGAGGAGGTCTATTCTGATTCATTGACAACGAACAGGTCCTGGTGCTCTTTGCAGTGTGTCGGGACCTTGTGAATGTAGTTTCAGCGTGGGCCCATGGATCTGGTCTCAACGAGATGGAATCTGGCCGTTTTCTGGGTCGCCTACCAGATAATTAGTAACGTCAAACATTTTAAGAATTCCATTTAATATTTTAAACGCGAAAGATTCATAGCGGAAAAGGTAACAGCGTTTAAGTTTGTTCAGCGCCCCAATACATTTACAAAACACCAACTTACGCCACAGATTGGGAGAAGAAACCGGAGGATTTGAGGGAGACGGCAGGTCGTTTGGTAGAGTTCCTACGTTTTGGTATCTTGCTGCCTTTTGAGGAGGAAGGGACAGGAAGTCGCTTAATTTGGGGGTCGTCGGGTATTCCGTCTGCTTCAGTTATCACTACGACATCCAACTCAGTGTCGTCGTAAAACTGTACAATAAATATATATTTATGAGATTTGGTGGACTTCATGGCCTGAAAGTAAATATTTATTCTCAACAAAAAAACTTTTAGACAACGATAATGACTAGCAAAGAATTACCAAACCACAAACCTCGTCTTCATCTTTAGTTCCACCTGTCAGCAACTTTGAGTTGTGGATATTTTCCTTTTTTCGTTTGTTTACTGCTTTTCTCTGACTCTTCCTCCATCCTATTGCTCTCTTTACACTCTGTCTAAACGTCGACCTGATGAAATAAAGTGTTAATTAAATGGTACACGTACTTAGGTTCGACACGCACTCTAGTTCTACACGTACTATAGTCTGACAAACCCTAAGGTCCGACTCAAGTTCGACACGTACTAAAGTTCGACAAGAGAACTTCGACTGTCGAACTATAGTTTTGAAATCTCCGATCTCAAGCAACGATTCTTTACAAGCTAGAGATCTATTCGTTTGTTTGTTTTCCACTTGTCTCATGTTGTTTAATTAACTATGTGTGAATGTGATATCTATAATCCATATCTATGAACATTTAATTGAACTCAGACTCAGTTGTTAGTTAACAGAATTGTAGACTTAGCAGTTAGCGGAGAGATTATCGTGGTAACTCGTACTCCGTTTTATAGATCTAGATTGTAGAGTACGCTATATAAATATCTACCACGTACCACACTTCATATTATCACAAACGACTGGTAACCGAGTACCGCGACCGGTTTAGAGATTTGGCTGCTGAACCGGAAACATTCGGATATCTCAATTAAATAAAATGTCGTTAGTTTTATAAAAAAACAAGGCTATTTTTAGAAGCATTATAAATTTGATCAAATAACAATTATTATTGTTGCATTAAATAACGTGGATTTAAAAGTAAGCTATTAATAAGAATATAACAAACAAGTGATTTATTGCGTGCTTGTCTGATAATATTAGTGTGGGGTGTGTCATATAGCCAGTGCATTATTTATAACTTGTGAGTTGTTTGAAGCAAAAAGAATTGTTTTGTTCAGTGAAAGAGAGGAAATACAATTAATGAAGTTCAAATTATAAGGGTTCTACCAATGGGAGGAGGAGTTAGAGTTCTCTTGCGCTGCACAAAACATTATCAGCCAAAGATAACCACAAACGAACAACAAGATAATAATAGTTTATGTATAGGAATAATGAATATGGGAGGTTAATGAGCGGCCAAGCTTTGAGGAAATTGCAATCTCGCAGTGAACACACATGTCGTTAGTTACAGATTCACGACACCCCGTGACCATGACAACCACGTGACTGCAAGTGTGATTTCACTGTCACACTAGTCTTAAGAATTCCCATGTTTTGTGTTAATTCTAATTCTAGCACTAAACTGAGGTGCCCGAATATGGTAAACTCAGTCAGTCACCTACACGATCACGGATTTTATCCGTCGTCGGTTGAAGTCTGTACGCTTGATAATTGTGTGTCGGTTGGTCTGTCTGAGAAGAACATTTGTCCGGTCAAATTTTCAAAATGGCGAATCTATAAATAATAGAATAACGGAGAGCGAAGCAACTTCAAGAATGTCCAAAATCAAAATAAAATGCGGAAGATTGAACGGCATGTCTAGTTATGCGTCACGTACCGGACAAAAGCGATGTCATCTTTGTTATCATCACTCAGCTCGCTTCCTTCATAGGATTCTTCTTCTACCCTCTGAAATTCAGGGCGATGAAAACTCCAGTGTATATTGCATGGTTGTATAATGTATAATGTTTAATTAAAATGTATAAATAATATGCGCCTTGGCCGAGTAAATGGTTAGAACAATTTCATGTTCAAAACATCATAACACACGGCTCCTTAAAACAAGACTATTTATTACCGAAAGTGACACCATGCTGATTGCTGCTGCTTTTCCTCGATAAGCCGAACAATCCTGATCACTAATTAGAACTACACAAATACAGACAGTAACACAGACTACAATTAGTATTACCGGGAGACTATTTGTAAACTAAGTAAACGGTGGATAGAGGCTAGTACTCTTTACTCATAACGTTACAGAACAAAAGAGCTCTGCACATTACACTCTACACGGCACACTAAATGCGAACTCAGCGAAATCACATGAAGATATCGTATGTGGTTACTAGCAGTAGCTGGGTCCAGTGACGATAACACGGTGATCATCTGTTTAACCATATTGATTTATTGGAAGATTTATCAATCAGCTTAGCGTAACAAAATTTGGCTATTTCCCAGTAGTAATTGTAGCCTCACGATTGCTGGTACAGACTACAGGTATACAGACTACAGGTATCCAGAAGGCAGGTTTATTAGCTGGTACCAGGTACCTATATACCAGGTAAGTAACACTGGCATTTACATTGCCAGTACTGTTGTACGGGTGACTTAAAACTTGTACACTGTACGGGTACAGGTACAGGAATTGAGATAACACTGGCAAAAACCATATCGCTGTTAAACTTATTATTACAAATAACTAATATTATCTATGTAAACAGTATTATCACATAACTAATCAGTAATCTTATCTCTGTAAAAATCACTATAAAATATAACAAACCTTATCACTGTTATCAGCATCATCAGACTCAGCAACGGAAGATCCCTTTCTCTCCGCCGGTCTCTTAGCTTGTAGAGGTTCAGCTCGCTCTGGAACCTTCTTATTCTTGCGGAGGAAGGAGGAGATGGACTGGAAGACGTTCATCTTGGTGGAGGTAGCATGGTATCTGGGTAGTCTTGTCTCACAGGAGTCGCCGCTGTATGTGTACTTTTGGAGGGCCGACTCTCGCTTTGCTAAAAGAGATAGAGAGGCGGTTAATAGGGTAGGGGTGTTACTTTCATTAAGAGAGAGGCGGTTAATAGGGTGGGGTGTTACTTTCGCAACGCCCTGTTTCAATTACATAGTGAGAAGCCACTAAACGTGCACATCTGTCAAGAGTCAGTTGGAGTTTTGACAGATTTAAAAAAATAGTTTCTTAGTTTAGCCAGTTAAGATTATCAGCCAGCAAATCAATACGAAATAAAAAATAAACATTTGACAGGTGTAGGATCTTGGTTTTAAATGACAGAAAATGATTATTAGAGGATATGAACAAATTGGAAGAAGTTAAAAACCCGGCAACTGTTTTGTTGAGTCCGTGTAAACACCATACATGTACAATATATATTCTAGCTGGCAAGATTATACTTTAAAGACCAGACACATGTAGTGTTAAATGTGCATAATTTCTGGTACACCAAATGTAAGAGATTTCCGCAGAATCCTACTATGACAAATCTCTAAAGGAACGAGAGAGCAGAGAAAATTGAAATCTCGAAATACGCCGATATTTCTGAGAGTCAGGATGGCAGCATGTTGCGCTGGTAAGATGTTGCGCAATACTGCAGCTGCGGTTTGACGTTATTTAACACACCTTGTATTGGGAAAGACATCCCTTGAAACTTGTCATTAAATGGACGGACTTTAAAGTTTATAGATTTCATCAGGCATACCCCTCAGATTAATCTAGCGTAAAAGTAAATGCCCATTATCGAACGTCACAGATGCTGTTTTGTTCAAGTTTGGGAAGCTAGCAACATCTCAAACTCAAACGGGCCACTTACTCTTAGTATAAAGCTTCAGAGAAAATATGCTGACCAGTAATAAATTAAAAGTTAAGACTTATTTCTCCGGAGATTCACGCAATAGGGCACGCGCAGTTTTATTCTTTAAACAGGTCAGTGGATAATCGACTACATCATACCAAATAAATAACTAAACTATTCTTAATCGCATTCTTCATTACATAATTGCAATAACCGAGAAAGAAGTCTTTACATTAAGTTTAAGTAAAGAATAATATCAATGCAGTGACAGTGAATATGATTGCTGGGTCATAATTAGAAGCGACTCCATTTGACGGCCGGTTTAGTAGTGAAATTAATATAACTCTCCGACTTCAAGCTCAAAGACTGAGAACTTTGCACCAGCACTGTCTTGAGGTTATTTATAGATCAGTGGAACTGGAACTACCGAAACTAAAGCCATTTATAAACCATTTAAACTAAACAATCCTGCACATCATTTAACTATTTTAAATGTAAATATGTGACATATGGAGATCTGCCACGAAGGCAGTAAAGAACAACGAATGCACCAGCACTACTAGATTCATAAAGCAACTTTAGCCATCAAGGATGGCTAATATGATCGTAAAATGTCTTGTAAATTTATTTTCAAAGTACTTATAACTGCACTATAACTACACTGTAAGGCTCGTTATAATCTAATCATTGAAAATTCTAAACGTAAAATTATCCCTTTAACGCTAAATAATCCTTGTCATAACAAAATTTCTAAAAGTAGAAGCAAAACGAAGAACCCTAACTTGAAAATCAAGCTTAATAGTTGTAAACAGATAAATTTGATAGCGCTCCCTTCATGACGATCAGCGACCACATCTTTTACTTAGAAACTGATTTTAAAAGTTAATTCAACAACTTTTAAAGCAAAGGCTGAGAAAATCAACCAGAATACAAATGATTGAAAAGTCGTGAGAAAAATATAACGCAATAGGGACGAAGTGACAGATTTATATACACTCAGTTTATTATGCCGCATCTGTTTGAAGAGTCACACTGTAGCGTTACAGAGTGGGAGCGTCAACTCTTCTATAACATTAGTCACTATGCATAATAAAAAGTGGATCACACAATAAAGAGTACTTGCAAATGTAGGCCCTCTCAGCTCATCATCTACCTCCATTAGGTGAACTGTACCAAATGGGACGACTCATTGTTGGAATGTCACGCTCGGATGAAGACTGAAAGCTATTATTACAGAAGAAGCGAGTTGCGAGACTAATGAGGGGGACAGGGGGAGACAGGGGGGACAGGGGGATAGTCGCTGCGTTCACCTCATCAGAATCCTGTACAGTGTTTGACAACGAGAAAACGCATACAAGTGATAACGGGTCAACAAATAACTGGATCAAGTAAATAGCAGGTTTGTGCTGATTGAATGACGGAATCTCATTACATTTACACGACACGCGCTTCTTAACACTCATCACTCACTATTCAGGAAGTAGAAAAATTCACAATCCTTGGAATCTGATTAACGGACAGTAGTTATTGGAAACACTTATTATGAAACTCTTTGCAACATTCACAGGAGAAGAGATTATGCTAGGAGGCTTGAAGAAGTCACTTTCAAACACTTAAAAGTTTCAAGTTTTAATTTCAAACATCTCAACACTAGAAATAAAAATCCAGTCGGTTCTAGTGAAACTTTTAGGATTCTATCTTGGGAACGCAACATCAAGATACAACGCACTAGTCACTACTGAGATCAAATAAGATCATTTCAGATCCTAGCAGAATCGTGTTAAGTCAGGACCTGTGTTTCCTTGTACGTGACTGAAAGCTCATAAAGTTACACAGAACACAGTATCAAGTAGCTACTGGGGTGCACGGGGGCTGATAAACATGTGACAGTGAGAAAACAAACACAACAACTGGCTCTGTAATAAGGTAAGATAAGGTAAAACAGTGTATGTTACATGACACCAGTCACGTATACCTGGTCAAATGAACATGCCTCACACGATAACAAAACAAAAGGGCGTCGCCATGGTGACACGTTCATCACCATGGTGACACGTACATCACCATGGTGACACGTTCATTACCATGGTGATCAATGTAAAACTGGATTTGAATCAAGATGCGGACGAGAGACCATTCCAGCAATATCCTAAGGTAAATGTAGGGTACATGTAGGGTAATCTGATGGATTGAACCACAAGGCGTTGATGACCCGATATTACTGCCGACAAATGAAAATTGAAGGTATATAATAGAGATATTGTAAGGGTTGCTTAAGAGTCGAGTACAATGTACACTGCACGTGGTCATTTGCGCCTTTATTACGAAACTACAGTCTTAAAATGACATCATGCGAGTAACACAAATATTAATAAAGGAGCAATAATTAGCATGTTGAAGGGTTGACCTACGTAAAATCCGAAACAAAAGCAGAGACTGCTATGTAATGGCTGGAGGACAGGAAATAAAATGCAATAAAAATGTGAGAGGGCCAATGATTGTAGTACTCTCTACATCTCTGAAGAGAGCCAATGACCGAGTACTTTATGAGAGCTAGTCACATGAGAATGTGTACCAGCTCGTGTTGCTTTCAAATGAGGGTGCGGCGCTGCTCTTTCTCAAGACATGTGAACTTTACACTTTGTTTAGAGATATTTCCTTGTGTTTGACTTCATGACGACTTCTGACATGCCTTACCAAAACATAATTATGATGTAATATCTTACTGTAATGTCACGTGTCACTTTTAACAGTTAACATTAACCAGAACTAGTGTATATCATAATGTATAGATTTGAAAATGTTTATTGTAGAGTCAGATCTCACTGTATCCAATTGAATAAAGAAGAATGATAACTGGCCTCAATATACAATAAACATAAAGAATGTAACTATTAATAGAAAGAATGTAACTTAATAGAAACATATTCTTTTACAAAGATGAGCGCCGTTTACAAAAAGAATTTAAATTTTAAATTATTACAGTTGGTTTACAAAATGCCGGCTTGAATATTTGAACTAGCTTAATAGTGGTTAGAAGTTAATTATAATGTGAATGGGAGTTGTGCCAGATAATAAACACGCAAATCACGCAAACCACAGAAACCACAGACAGTATTTTATTGCCAGAGAGAGTACCACAGACACAAGGGCCGTGATAATAAAGTGAATAATCTGGAAGCTTGCCAGGTTTGATACTTTATAGACACAAAATCTTATTAATCTTCACGTAACTCAGGATTCAAGTTTGATTCCTACACAGTTAACTTGCTTGTCGACAGAGCACGTGTTTAATCCTACAAGTATGTGATCGTTATTCAACTTTTTCAACATCTACTGAATGTTGAAAATGTTGAACACACGGCTACAAGGGAGCGCTAGGTTGTGCCACCGCAAAACTAAACCAGGTGGTCGTTAGTAACATATTACAGCAACTACTCCGCTGTAATTTACATAAATTAGTTTGGCAGTCTGGGAGGTCTCGTGACTGGGAGAGCAACTTAAAACAGGTACAAAACCTTGAGGAAACGTCCAACCAAACTGTAGCAGCAAGAGAATTTAGAGAAAAAGAGACTGCGCCACAAGAAAATGAGAAAGTACATAATTGAACGCATTGAGCCCCTATAGTGAATCCAAGACGAGGGTACACGATGTTATTGTGTCAATAATAAGACAGCTTTTATACCGTATTTGGGCATTTCGTGCTGTACAAAACCTCTCAGTTATCGTATGAGGGTGCGAGGTGTTCCACAAAATACCATCTGGCGCGAGCACACGTGGTGTCACGGCAACGTGGGAAATAGTGGTATCATAGCAACGTAATAGGGTGCACGTGGTAAATTGTGGTACATGTGGCACAACTGTGGCTGTGCGTTATGACTACAGCGATGTAAAGAATGCACTTCAGCGATAAGAGGACACGTGCTCAGCGGAATTGATATAATTTATTTAGAGGTTAAGATAATCTGAATCCGGGTGTTTTAGGTAGCAACCAAATATTCCAAATTCTTGCGATAGTTAGCGGAGAATTTAGCTGAGGTTTACAGCGACAATTGGAACCAAGTTGTACAGCAAGGCACAAGGTAGTAAAGGTTTAGTTGATCATTAACCTCCCTAGGTAGAAAACTTAACAGCAATAACTTATGTTACTAAACATAATAACTTACCTGTTCGTTTGTTGTTACGATTTCTAATCCTGTAGCACACGAAAATCCACATACTTCAACAGAAATACCCGAAAGAAACAAGAAAAAATGTGCACTACTTAAACGAGTACATACCGGGCCAAACAATGAATAACAAAACTCATGATATTGCGGTCAATTGACGGTTTTTAAAAGAAAGCGCATTACAATATATTATTTTAGTTTGGATTTAAAAGAGCTCTAGTACAGTATAGTACACGGAGTATCCAGTGGAAAGCTGTACAGGTAGCGCTATGATCTGTGGTAAGCAGTTAAGTAGTTAAATGATATACCACTTAGCTTGTTATGAGCACGACCAGGAGGATATTACTAGCGGCCTTTATTACGTTACGTTAAACGCCTTTATCTTACTAGTAACAGCCTTTATACTACCGGTCTATAACGGCTCCATCAATAGTGGCCAGTAAAGTAATGACCTCACTTCATATTAACAATTATATTTTTTCTTCGTTAGACATCTTAAGCAAGTTTAACTTAAGCAAGTTAAAGTGAAAGAACGCGTGACTAAGAACCTGAAGCGAACAATAAAACAACCGGATGAAGGAAAATTAAAGAAGGCCTCTACAATTAGTACAGTCTGCAAGTTTGCACAGCGTGAAGTATACTGCAAATAAAACCAGGAGTTACACAGTGAACACGGGCCAGATTGTACTACATCGGATAAATGAGAAGTTGTTGAAATTAATTGAAGTAGGTCATGCTTGTCTACAAGCCGGGCCCAAAACTCTGAGCGTGTCGTGTCGTATCAAAACACCAGCTCAACAAATATAAACAAATATTTAAATTTACTTATTGTTTCGAAAAACTTTCCTGGCAACATGATTTTAAATATTGTTAAAATCAAGTTACTGATAAGATCACAGCGATAAAAACCGTGAAAATGTGGGAAATTAAACGGACGCTGACACGCCAATCTGGATTGTGGACTGATTTGAAGTTAGACTACATTTGTTTTGACACGTGACCACAGCCCACACATGCGATTGGTCGGTCTCCTGATCATCTTATAGCTAATCATATGCTGACCGCAATATTAGACGAAGCTGCAAGTAAACACTACAAAGATAAAGAATTTCTCAGCACAGATCAATTACATATTATCTTGTTTTTATCAGCAGTATTTAATAAGTTTAACATAATATAATATACCTGTAGTTCCATTGAGGTGTGAGGGTAGAGGAACTGAAGTCATGAGATCTGCACCTTGTTGTTATGGGATCTGTAGTCCTCCTTGTTTCTCTCCAGGCTATAACATAGTCTTCTCATCAATCTGACAAAGTTACAGTTCTTAGAATATATTATATTATTATATATCACTCTCTGACTGCATTCATTCCAATTACATCAAAATTAAAGCAGTGCTGCCTCTCAAATTTCAAAGTAATCGTCAAACTGCTACTAAATTCTCGTGCCCTCAAAGATTAGAGGTCTAAATAATCTGGCAAAGCCAGAGAAAACAGGAAGCTGCACAAATCGGGTAGAGGCGGAAGGTAAAATGTGCTCAGCTCCGTTATATATGTTGAGTGTTAAATATGTAACTCTTTTCAACATAATAAAGGCTTCAGGGTCGACCTGAGCACTCCACCTCCGTGCCCGCCGAACACTGTTAAAAATAAAGCAATAACTTCGTCATAGCTGCAGCACGGATAAGAGAATGAAGGGGTCACACACAAAACAGTCATTTAATAAACTAAACACAAAAGAGTCCTCTATGGTTTACTAAAACTCTATTGTTTGAAATTAGGAATTAGAAGTAAACAATGTATATAACTGTATAGGACTTACAAACAAACAATTACACAAACTCACAAAAACTATTACACGTACACGGAACATTGCGACTATGCAGCCTGATACGAACGACTACAGACTTCTGACTGAGCAATAATCACGGACACTCGTGTAAACTGTAGATCAACTAATAACTGAAACAAGATTATCTTCTTGAAGGAATATATGCTAGATTATGCGGAGGAAATCGAATTAAGGAACATAAACACGACCTCTCTCATACACCCACTCCCCATTAGGAACTTGTTTGTTTGTATCACGTGACCCTGATACGACTGTTGATGGTAACAATCTAATGATTAGACAAGAAACCACAATAAAACGATAGTATTACTAGATTATGAACCATTGCTGGTTTGAACAGAGTAAGAGCGATATCAATCTTCACAAAAGAGAGGAAATGAGTTCCTTATCCGTTAGGTTGTACACTCAATGTAAGGGCCTATTGCTCAATAGTATATTGTGTAATGAGAGTGTAGTCTGATAGTAGTGAGATCCTTAGTGTAGTATAAATAAATTCCTGGCAGGAGCACTAGGGCAGGTTAGCATAACAAGCGAGCAAGTCAGCTGCAGAATTAGCATAGCAAAGGGTTCGAACAAAGCAGCCAGTCTTTAAGTCTGGGTCCCCCTTGTAAACCCAAATGAACTTAACGTTCTAATAAACCTACAATGACTGTTCATCGACCCTGAAAGTGCGGATACAAATTATGAACTAAAGTTATTAAAGTGACAGGATTACCGTCAAAACAGGCGATGAATGGTGCCAGGTTGTTGATAAATGCGTCATAGAGGGACTTGGCAAACTGTACCATGTCAACGCAAAGTTCCGGTATAAAAAGTGGAGGTCGACTGAGACCCAGCAGAGGAGAGTTTTAAAGTTCTAACGAGTCACTGCATATTATACTCAACTCTGTTGCTACAATATTGTGTTTTTAAACAAGACAACAAGAAGTTTTACATGTACTAACTACAATTGAGAAACCACTATAAACCGTATGTACTCTAAATATGTATAGAACAGTCTCGGTCGGTATCAGAAGCAAAGAGAGTAAGTATGGACTATAGTGTGTGATGAGCCCCTATCCAATGAGGGGCTAGAGGAAGAGAGAGCAGAATAATACCACTCATGGTAATGAGGAGCTATCAGTTAATGTTTCCTATGTTATGTCATCTATGCAAGTCCAGGGCAGGCAAAGAATTTCACAAATACCAGCCCTCATAGTATGCGAGCATTCCAGAGCATGAGGCGAGAGAGAGAAAGAAGCCGGAGATACCAAACAACAGATACCAATCCAATGAGAGCAGCTCAAAGAGCTTATATAAGTGTTCGAACATAGACAATGAAACTAATATGACCATATTTGGTTAAGATAAGGTAAATGGTTGGCTCTGTCGGAGCTCGTATCGCTGTATAATATCATAATTAGTGTGGCAGTGGTTCTGGTTTACCATCCCAGATGACACCACGTTGAACCCTCTTATAAGCAACTTGTAAGAACTGAGCATGTCATGATTTTACGAAAGAGCATAAATTAATATTTGCGCTTTATCGTAGTCTAGAACCACTACCAGAGTGGTAGTGGCTCTAGACTACGATCCTAGTTAGATGAACTGTCAACTACCATCCTAGTTAACTGATCACACTTATACCTCCAATCTCCATTTTCAAGAACTGAGCGTGCCAAGACACGCCATCACTGGAAGTGAAAGTACAAAGTCAAGCATCTAAGCTCATTGAAAGTCAGCAATGTGACTTTAAAACGACTTAATTCACCCCGCAGGGTTATAAGCACTAAGCAGAGTTAATCTGTAATAAATCATTTGAGACGGAAAAGCAGAAATAAGTTGAAATAAGTAAACCTCGACGGGGATTCTAAAAAAAGATTACTTTGTCTACAAAACAATCGGAAGTAGACAACTTCAAGGCAGATAATCATTACACAGTTGCAACTTGATAAGCTTTTACGTGGTGATGATGGGCGGGTCGAACATTCGAGATGGTTAACAACTCAGTTTCAAGACTGGGCTTGGAGTTATGTTATTGGTTGTTGTGGCAACTAAATGTTACCCTAGTATTATGTCTAGACTCTTCAACTAACTAATCGGGATATAGTTTCAGATAGAGGTGCGTTTCTAATATAGCATCAGCTCAGCAATTTTAAGACAAGATCACCAATCTCGGATAAAAATACTAATACTCCTACATAGTACATATGTCGTGATAAGTTAATTGACAGTTGTAATACGTGGACTGAACAGTGGTGACTGCCAAGTAGTTTTTGTTTCTTGACGTGCAAGATTCTGTGACAACACGATTTGACACGTTTCAGACTATCTGAAGAGCACCGGAACAGAGCTCCATGTTTTTGCGCTGGATAGTGTATAATTTTAAAACGGATATGTGCATCACAAGAATAATAACCGCTAAAAGTAATAAGTAGAGTCTCAAAGATGCAGGGCACAGAGGGGCAGCTACACATTATAACACGTAAAGGAGGGACGGACCTGCCAAAACGGTTACATAATCGTCCCAAACCAACGACCTAGTAACCACAATGACCAGCTGATGTACGAAAAGGAGAGCAAATTGTCGCCCCTCTAATATCCACACTCCACCGTGTGATGATGATTTTAGAGGGCACCCTATAATGCAAAACAGCGTGCTTGAAAACCTAATTAATGAGACGGAGAGGGCCGTGTTACTCCAATATACAGTTAACTGTACACTACAGTACTGAGCAGTGTATCTGACAACCTCAGTTCTGTGCTGCAAGCCTGTCAACACAATTATAGGGCTCGCAGCTTTAAAACCCGACCAGTCGCTAGTTGGACAGCTACTCAGCTCCCTGGCTACAGGGGCGGCCACCTTAAACTCAACAATACCCCCCTCCAGCCTCCAGGACTTAACTGACTGGCTGTCTAAATTACCTACGTACAGATAACTCGGCAGGATGGGGTATGAATATGTAAACAGACTGCAGAGCTTCTGGGAAAGTCGGTTTTATGAGGTCAAAAGGTGTTAATGCGGCAATTTATTTCAAACACGGAATGTTAAATGACGCAGCTACATCTTTTGTAGTTCCGTATTTCTATGGTATGCTATAGGGCTTACTTATAATGGCTTGCGAATTATTTGGGAAGCTGCATTGACTTGTCTGGAAACGCCCCGGCCCCAAACGGAATCAGGTATAGAACAGGTAATAGCTTCATGTCACAGTCTATGAATGATTTGACTGTTCCCATTGTTTGAAAGCGGAGCAGTTGAATAAGTTTTCATCTGCTATTTCTAACTTAACAGGGAGCTTCATCCGAACCAAATGGTCTCCTCTCGATCGCAAAGCTAACCTGAAGATCAGGATCCTCATAGTGTGTCTTCCCCTAAGGGGTGTTGTTTTTAGCTTCTTGGGTATGGACATGTCGCAGTCAAAGAATATTACCTGCTCTCGCAGATCGTTTGTCATTCCCTGATCAAGTCTTGTGTTAGCATGAAGGTACTATGTCAGCAGTGCATTAATTGGACGATTAGTTAAGAGTGCGAATGAATCTGGTCGCGGATTCATTCCAGAAATGTGACACGACGCCAAGATTACGAGAAAAAAGCCGCGCAATTCGAATACTGACAACATATTTGAAGCAGTTTGTATGCGAATGAAGACAAAATTCGCTAGTCAAAAAAGATATGAATCGAGTGCTTTGGAAGTACACAGCATCGCACCTGCCCTTCACTGCAGCAACAGTTACACTCACCGTTCAATTACAAATTACACAGTAATCACTTTCCCGGTTTCAATCATTATTCTTCGTATTACACTTATAGTTAATCAGTATACCATGTTAATGGGGCACTGGGCAACATGCATAGAGAGTTGCGATTTTGCTATTTCGTAGTGGTCAGGTGTTTAAGTGAACGGGCTTGTAATAATGTATTCGACTTGGGTCCGTGCCAAATTCAATTTTATGGTACCGTTTTGTGCAAAATTGCAGGACAAACTGTTGAAACGCGTTATCTAAAAAATATAAACGACATTCAAGCTACAATAAACATTATTATCACACAAATCTTCCAAGCTCCTTTTTTCTGCTCCAAGAATTGATTATTCCAAGTTCACAAATAATGGAGTGTGCATTCTATGAATGTGACATTTCACCTGGAATAAACTAATTGAAGGACTCGAAGTAAATATCGATTTTTTTTTCTGATTACATAAAAAGTAAAGAAATAAATTAACTACATCATGTGACAAGACAAGTTACATGTGCATCCAGATTGTAATAAGTTAACTATAAAAAATCAAATAAGTGATCGAATCTATTTCCATAAACTGACTAAAATTAGCAGGACGAACAACGTTTGTTCAGCGCTGACGTGTTTGGCTTTTAACCACTCAGCTTGGCAGTAGCGACTTATCAGAAACAAATATATCTTACAGAGTCCATTATCTGTTAGAATAGGCACATAGATCAGACACATTTCATTAAATACTAGTACAACGATTGATCTACAATCGCCCACAATCCCAAATGACATACTGCTTAAAATATCTAGTCAATCAATGACTAAGAACGGTAAAACTGTGAGCTTTAAAACCCTTACGTTATTTTTACGTAATTTTAAAAGAATGTCAAGCAATATCTCAAATATGTACCTCAATTCCTACTTTTTAAAACCGTGTTTTGACCTAGCCTAGTAAGAACGTTCTTAAATTACTATTTCTTGGGTTAACCTCAGGATTAAAACTCAGAAACAATAACAGGTACTGTCGCTAAACTAACATATCACAACTAATGGCTCAGCCTCCAGGTAGAATAAAAGAGGCCAGCCCTACTCAGGATATATATTTCTTGATCAGATCTTTGATGCTCTTCAGCTCTTTCTCCATCTTCTTATTAGAAGCACCCAGCTGCTCAACTTCCCGTTTTAGTTTTAGATGTTCATCGTTCTTGGTATGGAACAACTTGGCCAACTGATTATACTTCCGGTTAATTTCTTTGTTGTTTTGTTTCAGGAACAAGATTTCCATGACCTGGTCGTTGTTCTGCTGAATGAACTCGTTGATGAAATTCTCCATCTGCGTAAAGTTTGACATGCTCGACAAGTGAGTTTTTCGTTTTGCTCTTGCTTTCTCAATCATTTCTGGAATACTGCCAGTAAACTCAGGTTTTAACTTTTCTTTAGTTTGGTTGGGCAGTGTTATGTTTATGGGGAATTGTGTTTTCTCAGTGAAGCTGGTTGAAGGTTGGATTGTCTCTGATTTGATACGTTTGTCTGCAGTTGCTTTCTCGGGCAAGGCAGCAGCTGGTCGTTTGTTGCTGCTAGCCAGGGCATTGTCCAGACCCAGCTGAGATATGACACTAGGGCTGACATTTTGTAGTTTCTCGAGTGGAAGCAGGACGTATTTCTTGCTTTCTGTTTTGACGGCAGGACTTTTGTAAGGGACGACTACTTTGTTGGTTGAGGTCGGAGCACCCGTTTTTATAGTAGCGGACACTATTTTAGGGCCCTTGTTAACTGCGGGTTTAGATCGAATAGTAGAGTGTGATTGGGGTGGGATTTGCGAGATTACTACAGGTTTCTTGAGCATTTTAGGATTGGATTTGGTATCAGAATTCATCTTACCAATAACAATAGGCTGTTGGGTGTGGCCCTGGTTAATCTTGACAATAGTTTTCTTGACTCTGGGAGTGGAGTTAACAGTCTGAACTACTTGAGGATGAGTTGTGGAGGTTTTGTTGATCTGAGGAGAAGATTTGGCAGGTCTAACAATGCCCAGAGATGAGGCTAGAGTCTCCAGGGTCGAGGAAGTGTTATCAGATGAGGCTGATGAGAGACTTGACGGGGAACTAACATTTGAGTAACCGTTAGAAGCAGGACTTCCTGGAGCCGGTTTAGGAGGAGCTGCGGAGCTTACTTTTAATCTTGTTTTGCTTCTAGGCTGACTTAACTTCTTAGCAAGTGGTCTGCTTGAATCAGGAGGGACGAAGTTACCGCGTGGTTTCTTGGGCTTCATTGGTTTGGTAGTGGTAGCTGGGAGGACAGCCTTGTCTTTTGGGATAGCAGACAGCTGAACCTTACTTTGATTACTGGATATAATAGTATCGAGCATGTTCACAATCTTAGAAACATGTTCGTCAGATAAGGGAACACCTGCAGCAGATTTTGTCAACTCCGAAACTGCCCCAGCCTTGATGGGAGCCTGTGGAGTTGTGGTTCGAGATACTTCAGTGATTGAAGCTTTAGGGGATGATCCAGGCTGGACACTAGCGGCAGTGTTAATTATATCCTGCAGTTGTTCTTGGGAACTTCTGGAATCTACTTCCAGAAGATTCTCAAGGTTTAGAGGCGTTCTGGGAGCAGGTGAGGCGGGCAGGATGGGTTTAGGTAAGATGAGGTCTCTTAGATCCAGATCATCGATATTGGTTCTATTCGGGGAGAACAGCTGAGTCATTGACCCGTTACTAGCGTCCATGTTACCCAAATCTAACACTCCAGTAAACTTCTCAAACTCTGAGGGTGAATCTCCGGACAAAGAGAATGATCTGCTAAATTCATGTTTTGGAGTAGCGAAAGGTAGAGTTGGTAGAGTTAGAGAGGTAAGAGGATCTCCCAGACTTAAGGGAGAGTGGATACGGGGGGAGAAGGTCGCGTCGTCACGCAGCGGCGAGGGGAGAGAGGGCAGCGAGAAGGTTTCCTCATCTCCACTATCGTCAGAGTTGAAGATCTGGTTAAAGTTACCGTCTATTGGCTGCACCTGGTGATAAAAAAGCCTGGTTAGTCATCTGGTTTTAGTTTTACAAATTCGTAGGCTATATTGTTAAATTAGTTTAATCACCATGTCCTCTTACTACAATCCGCATCAGGATTAACCGTAAAACGGATCTTTTAGTCAAAACAGGAAGGAAAAACTAAAAATAAATTAATCTCACCTCCCATATGTTGTTCTGAGAAGAAACGTGTGTGTCAATGATTCCATCAGTCATTATCTACTATCCTTGCATAACTAATTGGAGGTTAATGGACTGTAAAGGAATAGTTTAAGTACATTAACAGTTATAAGTTATAATAGTTATATAAGTGAATAGTTATAAGATGTGGTAATGAGTGTAAATCTAAATGGAGCTATTCTTAAGTTAGTTTTTTTTTGTTGGGGACCGGCCCGAAGTACCAGCCAATGTTTACTCAAAAAATAATATATATAATAAGTGTTATCAATTCAAACTCAAAACTCATACAAGATTAGATCTCATTAAAACGATTAAAATGTATATAATAGAGCTTGTCGAAACAAAACATAGCTGAGCACATATAAAGTTGCCTTTAGTTGAAATTATCATATTAATATGCTTTTAGAGTTGTTAGAGTGGAAACAGGCGCATAGCTACTGCTAGCTAGCTATTCCAAAATTTTTAAAATTTAACGACTGTTATCAGTCGCATAGCGTCATGCCGTTTTTGCTGGCGAATTGATGGCAGTGTAACTGAGATGGTATGCAGTGAAATTGATTCTGTGATGGCGTGCTTATGGGACAGAGTTATTATTAGCATTACGGTTGATGTTGCGCTCTGATTTCCTTAGTCCCGTTATATTGTATAACATAAAGTTAGGCCATTCGTCTGCAATGCCCTCGTTTTGTTGATCAATGAGCATGTTTTTTATGCACCTTTTGTAGATGTTAAGGTTGAATAGACTTGGCAAGGAAGTTGCTGCGACACTATATCTGTTTATTGCTAATAGTGGACCTTTGTAGAATACTGAATTATTGTAAGGGTGTTTACCGTATTCATCTGACCATAAAGTTGTATGACTCGAATCCGGATCGGCGACGTTAAATATTGGTGCACTGTTAGGTATTGTTTTCTTTATAGAGGGAGGCACTAGACTTGGGAAGTTTTTTAGCTTATGTATAAAAACTAATGCGTTCTTCACGATGATACTTTGAACTGTCAATATTTTGTGTACATAGAAACCAGACTTGGTACTTGCTGGTGGTGTACCATCTTTGTACCAGTAATTAACAAAACCTGGTAGTATTGCTCTAAGACCCATTTTCTGTTTAACAAATAGTGTTTCTATATGGGATTTGGCAGCAAAACCCCAGACGAGGGAGCAGTAATTAAGGTGAGACTGCACAAAGCTGTGATATATTTGTAAACGTGCTTCCAGAGGCAAATATTTTTTAAGTTTGTACATGACTCCAATGTATCTGGCCATTTTCATTTTCATGGCAGAAATATGTTGCGACCAGTTCAGTTTGTTATCTATTATAACACCTAAGAAACGGGCTTCTGTTTTTCTTTCGATTGTGACACCAGAAATTACTACATCGCGATAAATGAGGTTTCTTTGTCGAGAAAAGATCATATAATTCGTTTTTTTAAGATTTAGAGCTAATCCGTTGTTATCTACCCATTTAACTAAGACATCGCTAAGAATTTTGAGCTTATCATAAACCTCGTTTATATTTTCTCCTGTTAGGAAAATGTTTGCATCATCTGCGTACATGATGAAATTAGCTATTTCTGATATTTGAGGAAGATCGTTTATGTAGATTATAAAAAGGAGAGGTCCCAAAATTGAACCTTGGGGTACACCGTAAATAATTGGATTGGCTGAGGATTCAGAGGATCCAATTGATACAAACTGGTTTCTGTTCATAAGATATGATTTAAACCAGTTTAAAGCTAGACCTCTTATGCCATAGTGCTCGAGCTTATTCAGGAGTATGGAGTGATCCACAAGGTCAAAGGCTTTGCTAAAGTCAATCAAGAGGAGCAAAGTAACTTGCTTTTTAGACATTGAATTGAGGATTCTGTCTTTAGCATTAAGAAGTGCATGTTCACAAGACCTACCTGGGCGGAAGCCGTATTGATTTTCACAAAGTATATTGTAGGTATCCAAGAAATTTATGACTCGATTGTGCATAAGCTTTTCGTAGACTTTTGAGAAAGTGGCAAGTAGAGATATCGGTCTGTAATTTTTGATGTCAGTTTTAGATCCACCTTTATGTACAGGAACTACTTTTGCCGTTTTCAAGGCTTGGGGAAAGACCCCTTGTTCGAACGAGCTGTTAACAACGTGGGCCAATACAGTGGTAAAATTATGACAGCTGTTGGCAATTTTGAGTGGTTGGATTTTGGTGTCAAGAGTAGCTTTATTCTTAAATAGGTTAATAACGTCTTGAACTTCGGTAGTTGTGACTGGTTTTATGTAGATACTATTTGGAGAAGGATTACGTAGTGTCCCCTGGGCCCCACCAGGATCGAAAGTGGTCCTACTACTAATTTCAGATTTAATTTTTGGAGCGATGTTTGAGAAGTGATCATTAAATTTTTCTGCTACTGCTGCCGGAGTGCTGACTTGTCCGTTTTCGTCCGACAGTTTTATCGATGTAGGTTTGGCTGGTTTCCTATTCAGAAGTCCGTTAATCATCTGCCACTGCTTCTTAGAATTATCTTTGTGTTGTTCAAAGAATTTTTTGTAGTGTATGTTTTTGGCTTTGTCAACGTGTTTGGTGCAAAACTTTTTCAAACGGTCATATTTTAGCTGGTTCCTATCAACTGGTTCCTTAACAAAATCATGATATGCCTGATTTTTACGTTCTATAGCTTCTTCAAGCCAGGGCAGTATCCATGGTTTGGGATTAACACGTTCATTTTGTCTGCGCTCGGACTGTCTTTTTGTCGGGTAGGCAGCGTTATAAATCCTGTTGTAAGCCGAATTTAAACAATCAAACTGCTGGTTAGCATCAGGGGTATTTGTTAGTATTACAGACCAATTTTCTTCCATTATTAAATCTCTAAATTTATGGTTGTTGGCCTCATTAAAACTACGTACGTTGGTTTGTGTTGGATTTTGATTATAAGATGCGGAGCGGTAACTGCTGGTGGATGTAGTATCAAGATTAATTGTTGTAACTATCGCTAAGTGATCCGACAGATCTGTCGTTAATACGTTGCAGCTTATTGTATCTTCAAGATTGTTCGTGTAGATATGATCAATAAGCGTGGCACTGTGGTCTGTTATGCGAGTTGGACGTGATACAATTTGGATGAAACCGTAAGAGGATGCAATATCTATAATGCTTTGACATGCCTGGTTGCTACTGTGCTTCAGTAAATTTAGATTAAAATCTCCATGTAACGTCATATGTTTGCGAGAGTGTCTTCCCAGGTTGTGAAGCGTACTTTTAAAAATTTCAAGAAATGCTTCAGGTTTTCTAGCGGGAGAGCGATAAACATTTCCAATTATCTTTGTTCTATTATATCCTTTACACTGGTGGATCTTGATAAATTGAAATTCGCCGCTAGTATTTGAGGGTTCAGGGTTGGGATTGAAAATATCAATTTTATCAGAGTCAGCTACACGTTTGTGTATGTATATGGCAAGCCCCCCACCTTTACCCGATGTGCGGATGGGATCTTGGATATACGGTTCATGGAATCCATTTAATGTGATGTCGTTTATTCCGTTAGGCAATTTTTCTAGTGTGCAGTTAGTTTCGTTAAAACACAATACATCATACTTATCATATATTTCTATATCTTCTCGTAGTTGATCAATATTTTTGAAAAGGGATCTGATATTCATGGAAAATGTTTTAAGTTGAGAGGATGTCGACCTTTTTACGTTACGTTGCTGTTTATACTGACAGTGAGTTAGGAAAGCCGAAATGTCACTCCATGTTGAATCCTGGTGCTCTTCATTGGTCATGGCGTCTCCAATAAGATTACATCGACTATTTTGAGCGTATGGATTATAAATAGCGCAATTAAGCTTATTGTAGTCATCGTAAATTTCATAGTAAGTCGCGTAAAATCCAGGAATAAGACTTTCACAACAGCTTGTACAACCTAAATTTTCCTTAAAACATTTGACGTGGACGGCAACTTGGTCGTTTAGCTCCGGACAGTCTATGCAACGCGAACGTCTATGCAACGTCCATGCAACAACAAAAGAACCGTCTATGCAACGTCTATGCAACGTCCCTGCACAATGAACACTCTATGCACACTCCCTGCACGGTCAGTCTATGCAACGTCTATGCAACGTCTATGCAACGTCTATGCAACGTCTATGCAACGTCCCTGCACAGTACCATATGAACACCGGCTACTAGCCGGCTACTAGCCGGCTAGTAGCCACTTTTGTAATAACAGCTCCTCAACTTCACATTACCAACCGGCTACTAACCGGCACTTGAAAAGTGGTCACTAGCCGGCTACTAACCGGCTACTAGCCGGCTAGTGACCACCAAGTGGCTACTAACCGGCTACTAAGCGGTCACTAGCCGGCTATTAGCCGAGCTCTAAAGCAGACCAACTAGTAGCCGGTTCCAAACCGGCTACTAGCCGGCACTTAGAAAGCGGTCACTAGCCGGCTACTAACCGGCTACTAACCGGCTAGTAACCACCAAGTGGCTACTAACCGGCTACTAACCGGTCACTAGCCGGCTCTTAAGCGGACCTACTAGCCGACACTCGAAAAGCGGTCGCTAGCCGGCTGCTAACCGGCTACTAACCGGCTAGTAACCACCAAGTGGCTACTAACCGGTCACTAGCCGGCTCTAAAGCGGACCTTCTAGTTCCAAACCGGCTACTAGCCGACACTTGAAAAGCGGTCACTAGCCGGCTAGTGACCGGTTAGTAGCCACTTGGTGGTTACTAGCCGGTTAGTAGCCGGTTAGTAGCCGGCTAGTGACCGCTTTTCAAGTGTCGGCTAGTAGCCGGTTTGGAACTAGAAGGTCTGCTTTAGAGCCGGCTAGTGACCGGTTAGTAGCCACTTGGTGGTTACTAGCCGGTTAGTAGCCGGTTAGTAGCCGGCTAGTGACCGCTTTTCAAGTGCCGGCTAGTAGCCGGTTTAGAACCGGCTACTAATAGGTCTGCTTTAGAGCTCGGCTAATAGCCGGCTAGTGACCGCTTAGTAGCCGGTTAGTAGCCACTTTGTGGTCACTAGCCGGCTAGTAGCCGGTTAGTAGCCGGCTAGTGACCACTTTTCAAGTGCCGGTTAGTAGCCGGTTGTTAATGTGAAGTTGAGGAGCTGTTATTACAAAAGTGGCTACTAGCCGGCTAGTAGCCGGCTAGTAGCCGGTGTTCATATGGTACTGTGCAGGGACGTTGCATAGACGTTGCATAGACGTTGCATAGACTGACCGTGCAGGGAGTGTGCATAGAGTGTTCATTGTGCAGGGACGTTGCATAGACGTTGCATAGACGGTTCTTTTGTTGTTGCATGGACGTTGCATAGACGTTGCATAGACTGTCCGGAGCTAAACGACCAACTTCCCACGTGGACGTTGTTTTGGCACCATGAACAGCTGCGGATGTTTTTGGAAGAATAACACCAGCCGCTACAGCTACCACATTTTATTTTGATTTTATGACCAGAAGTATCAGTAACATTTCCATTCGCTGCCATTTTAAGTTAACTCTTATGCTTGTGGAGGAATTAGAGAATAAAAAATGTATAAATTTATAAATAACGTAAAATATATCTATACTAGTGCAAATCAGATTCTTTCACGAGAACCGGAGGTCCTGTATGCTACAGAATCGTGATCTGAGTCTTATCTACTTATTTGTTAAAAATATTCGCTAAATCAAATGTTACAATATAGTGCCCTTATCTCGATTTTCGGGCTTATCAGTATGATAATATGACTTTACCTAAAGTGTATATTAAGTCGTTGTGATTTGTATGTGTGAAATTGTTTCGTTGTGTAGTTTTGTGTGGTGATTTTTGCTATTTAGTTGTTTGTGAAGTTTTCGAAAATACTGTTGCACTGAACTTTGACTGAGGAAACGTGCTTGATGCTGATTTACCAGAGAAGCTTCTATAATTATTAAATAAAATGTGCACAGTTTTGTTTGGTAATGTGAAAATGTTTTAGGAAATGTATGGTGGGATGATAAGAGACAAAAATGCTTGATAGTGAAAGAATGTTCATCAGTTCATCTGATAAGCTTAAGAAGATAAGCATTTTCGACCAATCAGATCATTTCTTCAAAAATCGATCGTGGTAGCAATCAAATGATGAATTTGGATGAGGAGTGAGGATGTACTGAAAAAGATATGAAAATACTTGATGATATGCTTAATTTAAGGGCTTGACAGAAAAGGTTGATTTTTATATAATTAATTCATTTATGGATTAGTGCTCAACCACGGTGATATCTGAAAGGACTGTTAGGCTCATGGTGGTAGAGCCACGCACAGTTCCTGTGGCGTGGCAGTTCTGATCCACATAACTTGCCAACGCAGTTGACAAGTTCATATGCAACAGCCCTTCTGACATAGTGATGTAAATGGATGCCATGCTTATCATTGCGGTCCCATACGTAGTATGAATGAACCCGCTTGATAACGGCATGGGCATCGTAAAATGTCAGATTGGGTATCACCCTGGCGAGATTCACCATACATAGATTAAAATCATCAATTTCTCTGTTCAACCAACCAATTCTCGTTAAAGACAAAGCACAAAAACAAACTGTGTGCTTTTGTTGCTCTTACAGCTTTCGGCAAGGCGGGGACAAAAGTTATCAGCCAGACTCTTGGCAGATTTTCCATACCGTGAAAGATCGTTTATGCCACATGAGATGATCACAGTTTTGGCATGTTTGAGGTCATGATCCAAAGAGTCTATGAGCTGGTAGTTCAAACGCTTCTGACAGCGGTGGCCGGGTATCTGAGTTAATGACAAAATGTTGCAATGATTGGATGGTGAAAGTTTTTAAACCCACAAAAGGGGACCTAATTAATATTGTAATACTGACGGCTCTACTGTGACTCCACAATGGCCCGTGGCTCAATAATTGAGGTACCCACTAGACTTGAGGTAGCTATTTAGGAGGGCGATATTTTGACGCTTATCTACACAAAAGCTGCATTTTACTTTTTAGGCGTGGAGTAGATAACTGCAAGGTAAAGGACGACAAGTGTGTTATTGGGTCGCAGAGGGATTATTTGTAATTATTAGTTTTGTAATTATTAGTTTTGTTGATGGATAACAGGGCAAACATTTGGCCTCTCACAGCGTTGTTACGATTACACACCATGTTACGATTTAGAATTTCATGTGATTTGTCGCATGTCTTAATGAGTTACATTGTTGAGGCTTCAATCTGAGGAAAATAGAACAAGTAATTTCCTTACAGTGTGAACACACGACACACACATATATACATATAACATATTATATGTATTCTATAATATATATATTGACACAGGTCAACTGTAATTGTTTATATTACTAATGTACAGGATGTGCAAATCAGTGGGAGATCAGAGTAATAGGATGTGAGTGTTGTTTTCATTGAATATTACACTTTTTAGAAAGTCTTGCGGAGACATGAACTACCAATTAATCCTAATTAAAACTTTTATTACTCTTATATACTATTATACCTATATTATGCTTTAAATCTATTTGGTTTATTTATTCATATCTAATATAGGTAATTTAATAATTGTCATAATTAATATAATTAATTATGCATATATATATATATATATATTATAAGCACTAACCAATCATAACTCATACCAATAGTTAATACTTTACACTTTTATTGTTCTTATTAGCTCTTGATCTCTTTAGAAAGTAGATACTCAACTTAAGATTAAGCGAACTTAATGGAAATTATTTTGAAATGAAACTAATATAGCCGTGATATAATATACAATTTCATAGACAAAAGTTACAATAATGCTAATTGGTAAATACAAATATTTCTAAAATTACAGCATATTTTACAAAACTATTAATATTTTAAAATTTCCACCTCAAATACAATCTATGAGCTGTGCATAGGTTAATTAACGTTCATGATATAAACTTTATAGTCTAAAAGTTGACATTTTATGAGCACTGGTAAAAATAATCCACAACGAAATTCTCAATTATTATGAATAAACTTAATAAAATAAAAAACATCTCAGTACGGTCAGATATGATATTTCAAAGTCCGTCTTTATAATGTAAAAACTGAACTTACAGCTTATTAAGAAAAGAAAGATTAATACAGTAGGCTACAAGCTGTCGTGATTAAGTCTTAAATAAAATAAGATGATTTCATGCTGGCGTAATAATATAATCAGTTATTCTGTTTATAAACTTTAAGTTTACTTTTAAGATTAAGTAATTGATTATGATATAACAATTAAGCCCCTCAAAAATAATTAAAATTTTTGACCTGATTGTCCGTTATTAAAAAACTTTTCCGCACCAAAATTACTAAACATACATCACCATCATCAATATAAACAAGCATTCACAACGTACATCTATCCCAAATATTGCTCGTAAAGTTTTTGAGTTTTGGTAAAAGTAGCCCAACCAATGGAAGAAGCTGGGATCGCTTTCAGAGCATTCGCAGAAAATCCACGATAAAACCCCTTAGCTCCATTTTCACTCCAAATCTTGCTAAAGAGTGTCCTGAGAGTGGGCCGTGCACTCTCAGGCCCCCGATACGCCTGCATCTGACACTTGGAAAGTTGTAAAGGGTAAGTAGTTCCCATAGCAATGAGAGTAGCAGAGGAGGATATGCTAAGTAACGGCCAGAACCCGGGGTTCCCAACCTGGTTCCACTCGGCATACAGCTCAGTACCAGCTTTACTCAATCCTAGCTGCAGTGCTGCGAAGGGGAGCACTCCCATTAGGGCAGGTGCTATACCCTTGTAAAAGTTAGTTACTCCAAACCTCTTACCATTCTCACGGGAGATCTCTCTAACAGTGCCAAGTATTCCAACAGAGCCCTGGGAGGTCATTACCCTTGTTTTAGTCAACTCAACAGGGTACATAAGACTCTGACAGGCTATACCAGTCAGACCACCACACAACAACTTGTTCACTAAATCGTACTTTGAAACTTTCAGTTTGTCTGAGTTGCACAACAGTTCGAAGATAAGGAAGCGAAGGGCGTTCTCAGGAAATATCTTCACACAACTGATACCATTTCCCCTCCACATTGTCGTGTAACCTTCCTTTGTCATGGCCTTGAACAGCTGACCAATACTCAACTCTTCAGTGGCTCCCAATATTTTCTGTTGTCCTTGAACCTGGAGCAGGACCTTGACTCGGTCTAGGGGAGCAGTGGCTGTTCTTGACACTACACCAGCAACTCCACCACAAACTAACTTCTCCATCAAGCTGAACTTCTTCTTTTCGGCTCCTTTCTGCGCTGGGATGGTTACTAACCCATCTGCGTAGGGATCACCAAAGTAGTGTTTTGCTGTTATCTTGAATTTGCTTCTGAACTGGTTGAACTCTCTAAACTCGTCCCAACTTATGAGGAGGTTTTTGTCCTTGTCAATACGTGTTATCAGTTCTTTGATTTTACTGTCGGGCATGTTACAATCTTGTTTTTTAAAGAAAAACGACAATTCTGAGTGAGATATCTGGCCACTACCATCTTTGTCGAGTTTAACAAAATGTTCCCACATTTCTTTCTCATGGCTGACCATCAGATCAATGAATTCCTTGTAATCTAACACGCCATCATTAGAGCGCACATCTCCACGTTTAATCAGATTCTTTATTTCGTCTTTAGTAAAGCGCTGTCCCGACTTGGAGAGGTAAGCTTTCAGTTCCTCAAACGTTATGAAACCGTCGTTGTGAGTATCGAGGGTTTTAAACAGTTTTGAGAGTCGCCCCTCATCCGGCTGGAACAATCTTTTCTCCATTGCGACTGAAATAAGAAGATTACTAAGGCATTGAGAAGAGCTAGTAAATACCTAAATGCTACGAAACATGGAACAAATGTAAGAAATGTAACAAGGAAATGTTTTAGTTAATGGTATCAACATTCAAGTTTCAACTAAACGGGGTTTCAAGACATAATATGAATAATCATGTCACTAAATGCTCAGTAGCGTTATTTCTTACACACTACAAGGCAACTAAACTAAGTGAACGCTCAACAAATGTTATGCATACGTAATCTGTATGTATGTTTGGAAAGAGTCCATCAGACTTCCTTTAAAGCATGCACTTAATTTACATATAGCAGTTACTGTTCAGTTCAGAGCAGCTTCATCGCTTTGTTCATTCACACAACCAAACTCGCGTTCATTCAATTCTAAAACTATTTACCAAGCAACATAAAACATACAACATACAGCTGTACAAAGACGTTAGAACTTAGAAGAGTATTACACTAAAACACCCGATATCACATAGTTTGTGTGTAATTATACACAAAAGATATCACCTAGTTTATGAGAATGTCTGTTTGAAGATATTACAATAATTAAACAAAATTATACAAGATTAGTCTACCCAAACCTACATAAAATACCCAACAATAAATGTACTACGATTTTAGGTATATTAGGGCGCAATGAAACTACTACTACTACTAAATATCATATTTTGAGCTGTAACCATATTTTGAGCTGTAACCCATATACAAAGGATTGAGCTGTAACCCAATATACAAAGGAACTTTGTGCGGGGGTATCATATAACGTCCTTGACTAAAATTATCATTGAATATGTAACATATTTAAAAGTATTTCACAATTATGTAACATACCTGTAGTTGTGAGGAGTTCAGGTCAAATAAAAATAGGCCAAGTCCACCAGATCCACCATCAGCTGTAGTCACTAACGATCATTTAATTAAGTATTTTCTGTACCTTGGTGTGTAAATGTTATGATTCAAGTTTTAACATCAATAGCAGCTAGGAACAAGATTGGAAATATATATAATTTTTCAATGATAAAACAACATCATCACAGAATAAAATCGATTTAAATTTGGATTTTGTGTTGAAATAAACAATAATACACGAGTAAATGGGTGTATTGAAACAGAATATTAGTATCCATGATGTGAAATATCAAACAAACAGCAAGTTTAAATTACTACTTTAGTTAAACTCAATGCCACCAGTGACATTTCGACTGACATATAAAGCTTTAAAATTAAAACTGAAGTTGTCAACACTCAATGTCCTGCATCAAATTTATAATCAAGCTATTTTTCAAAAAAAGGACAATTGAAAAAGCAAAAAATTATAAGTGGATCAAAGCTGAATCTGAAAATTTGGGGTTGAACTTTACTGAAGGATTTTGCATGTTACACGAATTTTAAAGACACTAAAATAGATTACCTCTTCCGATTATATCACTGTCTGAATCAAGAAAAAAAACCCGTCAATTCTTTCGTTCAGCACTTTAGGCCACAATTCTATACACGACTAAAGATAACTTTACAAATGATTTAAATACCCTTGCAAATATAATTCAGCAATATTAAATATTTTTCTACCTACCCTCGACTACCAACTAGAAACTATTGCCTCACATATTCAAAGGGCTTGTTCTTTCAACAACAATCGTCTTACATCTGCTCACTGCAAGATAAAATGTCTATGCCTAGATTTTCTTTTTCTTTCAAACATGAAATTTACAGCATTAAATATAGTAAAGTTAAGTTAATGCACAAAAACATGGCATGGTTGGGTAGATGGTGTTGTGGAAATAGCTTCCTTCACTACTTTGATCATGAACAAAGTGATACTAGGGTAGAAATTATGATAAATTGTTTTATCACAGTATTGCTATATGACAAGACACAGTCTTCCCTGAGCACCTTGTTTATAATCAATTAATGAGGGAGAATTCTTTAATTTATGGAATGCAATGGTATCTCAAACATCATGTCAAGACATATTGTCAAAAATGTACATATGAACTTACTCCTTATTGTACAGGGTGGACCAAAAGTTTTGAATGAAAATCAATTCCAAAACTTGAAAATGATTTTGCAACTTTTGGACCACCATGTGGTGAAAATTGACAGTTTCACAGCTCTGATGGATTGAGCATTAGAGCTGTGATTGTGAGCTGTTAATATAATGCGCAACTTGATTACTGTAACATGTCAAAATAGTTGTGCCTCATTATGAGGCCTTCATATCCCAAACCATGTACAAATCTATTAAACCTTAAACTTATATTTATACATTGTACCTTGACTGTCCTTCCAGTTTGGCTGCCACGTGTGATATGCCAGGTAAGTTGAGTAAGTTTCCAATCACTGGAATTCTTCTGATGAAGTTTACTGCCACTGGGAAAAATCCACTAAATATGACAAAGAATCCATAGCTTTCTATACACATTCCCGTAAAAGGGAATCCAAGAAGAACCACTAGGATTCCTCCAAAAAATGCCACTGTTCCTTTCAATTTCTGACGTTGAAAGAAAAATCTGAAGGTTCGCTCAAGTCCAATAATTAATGCCAATCCACACAGAAACATTATGTTTCCCATTGCCAAGAGTCCTTTATCAAAAAACAGGATCATTCCCAGGAAAAGAAATAGCATTCCGAACCCACTAATAGCTATACCAATCTTTTGGTTGTCGTTGATAGAGATCATGTCTGAACACTTTCAATTTGACTGATGATTGGAGTGTCAGACCTAAAAGAGAAATGTCAGTTATAATAAAGTGTTATATAAATAATTGTGACTATGATGACGAAGTATATAGGATTATACATTCAATCAAATCATGTGGTGGAATTAGCAAAGTGTTTTAACTTCTACTATTGTAATGCTTGTGACACTTGATTTATGTATATAATAATTAATTGAATTTTCAAATTACAAAAAAAATGTTAACCCTCTCCTTCTCAGTATGAGTTATGCTGTTTTTGGGATATATTAGTGGAGTCTACCCCTTGGTGATTCGTCAAGAAGACCATCTGACAATTGGAGGTCAGACAAGGACTATTATATACTACAGAAGATGTTGAAAGATACGGTGTTAACTGAAGATCTCAGAGCACCTACCTGGTCCTATCTACATTCTAACTACCTGCTGGCTGTGAGGACAGTGAATGATAAGGACAGTGAATATTTTGATAATTTACAAAATTGTGAAATATCATAATAACTTTAGATATTTACTGACCTTGACTGACAACCAGACAATATAAACAAGTTATTATATCATTCTATCATTTGTATACATTGAATTTAATTACATTGGTTCTTAAATTAATTATACCTTGTTTTATTAAAGTAAAGTAAAGTAAAATTTAAATAATCGAACACACATTTATAGAACATAATAAACTATCAGAAATTACTGTGTATGGAATTATTTGTAATAAGAATGAAACAAGGCAGGTGGTTCTTCATAAGGTTTAAAGGTTTAAGATGAGGTAAAAAGCAGGTTGATCTCAAAAAGCACCACTAAATTCGTGGGGATTCGCCAAATTATCGTTTTGATGTGGGAAAATTAATTTAAAACTTAGGAAAGCAAACACTTTTTAATATCTTAAACTTTAGTGCTAGCAAAATAGAAGAATCTCATTGAAACTCCCCCCCCTCCCCCCCCCCCCCAGTGGCCGAAGTTTTTCAAAATTGTCCTACATTCAAACGACAATTTTGAGCCCCCCTCAAAAGACGCCCCCCCCCCCCCCCCCCCCCCCCCCCCCCCCTTCGACTTTTCTTCACGTTTGATGCTAGTTGCTACCCTGATCATAATAACCGGAATCATTGCTATCCGGCCAAACAACTTTCAAACCATTTACTTTACCAGCCGGATTAGATTAAGATAGGAGGGCTAATGGCATGAAATGGAGAATTTGAAATTTAAATAACCCAATTTTTTACAAAATTTACTAGTAAAGTAATATAGTAAAAAACGAAACAAGTTATATCAAATATTCAACTAGAATCTAAATATCATTTTGAACACCTCAAAGATAATTTTTTGCCTTTTTATCGTATTTCGAACTTAAGCAATTTTTCAATGTACACTAGCCATGAGAGACAGAAGAAAAACATGTACAACAAAAGGATTGTCGAGGTGGAACATGGAACATTTACACCAATAGTCCTATCAACAACAGGTGGAATGGGAAGAGAAGCAAATACGTTCTTCAAAAAGTTAGCTGATAGAATGTCTAGAAAATCAGGCCAAAGCTACAGTTGCAGTGAAGCGATGACTTTTATCAGGAAAAGAATAAGATTTGACTTATTAATAACGACAATTATTGCTCTTGCTTAGAGGAGAAAGAGGAATAAAAAGTGGTAGTATAGTTAAGATATCAGATTTAGATATTAATTTAGAGCCAACAAATTGAATTGGCTACTTTTACTACTACAACAAAGGAAAGTATAGAATTTTTATATAGAATTTTTATATAGAATTTTTATATAGAATTTTTATATAGAATTTTTATATAGAATTTTTGTATAGAATTTTTATATAGAATTTTTATATAGAATTTTTATATAGAATTTTTATATAGAATTTTTATATCATATTATATAGGGTTATTGTTATATTATGTGTATATTGTTTGAATAATTTTATGGCAAACATTTTTCAGCTCGAACATGCACAAGGGTTTTTTTTATATTTTAAATTTGGTACTATACGTTTTATCTTTCCAAACTGAAAACAATCCATTAAAAATATTTCCGAAATATGTTAAGTTTTCATTTTCTATCCCGATTTTGAAGTCCCACCTTACTCTAGCTTTTAATTGACGATGTCAATTCATCGCAGCTCGGCGCGGCACAGTAGTGCATCTCGCTGTGAGAAGCCTCATTGAGTGCGCGGCGCGGCACAGTAATGCATCGCGCTACAACTCTAGCTCTCAATTAAATATACGAATATACGAATTAGTGGAGCCTCGGCTCCCCCTTTGTAATGCTATATCGCAGGGCCGGGGCGGTTGTAGGTTTATAACCTACCAGGACGCGCGCCGAGTTGGACTCGTCGATGGAACAGATATTTTACGAATATCACCCGTTAAAGGGGGCGGCAGGGCTAGCATCCCCTGGCATATAGTTTAGCTCTATCTGGTCCCCTGCTACACGGCATGTAAACATGAAACAGGGATTGGCTAGTTAGAGGCTGTCCGTGTATGCCTTACACTGTGCTTTCAGCAATACTCATACTCATACTCATATGCAATACCAGTTCGGAAGCGGGAGCTGGGAGTTTACCTTTCATTTTGTATACGTATCTCTTTTCGCGAGCGACGAGAAGTGCACGCTGCGGCCTTTTCTAAGATAAGAGCTAATGTGGTATTACACGATAAATAGTTGCAGATAGTAGCAAGATTTATTAAATTTTTGGCCTAAGCCTTTTTATAACATTGTTTTTTATAATATTGCAGTTCACAATTGGTAATTGAGAAATATTTAAATAGGTCCACCTTGACGGATGTTACTCGTCTAAATTTCTTTGAAGTAGCGCGCGCCGCTTTCTTCCCGGTGGCAAGTGCTACGAAGTAGCGCGCGCCGGGCCAGATCATTAACAATGGTCAAGGTCCACCCGGCCAGTTTATTTAGTTGTTGGTTATAAAGTTAGGTTACAGGTACTTTATAACATACCGCGTTGGACTCGTCGAAACGAGTATCATATCACTCGTTAAATTGTAGCGCGATGCGTTACTGTGCCGCGCCGCGCACTTAATAAGGCTTCTCACATCTGGCTAGATCGGCGAAATGCGCTACTGTGCCGCGCCGAGCTGCCATGAATTGACATCGTCAATTAACCGTTAAAGGTCAGGCAATCAAAGTAACGGGTGTTATTTGAAATGGGATAAATTGACATAGGCTTCGAGCTTGCTTGCTATATAATAATAAGTAATTCGTATTGTAGCGAGATACACTACTAGGCCGCGCATCGATTCTCTCAATGCAACCACGAGCTGCAAAGGATTTACTGGGCCGCGCTCAGCCTGTCATTCCGCCGAATCTCTATGTTTCTGAACATAATAACCTAAGCTAAGGTCCCCAGGTAACAAAGGATTGACATCGTGAATAAATAGTACGTACAATTACAATTGACAATGGCTAAGGATGTACGTTGCAGCACTGAGCACAATGCAATGTACATCCGCTATATTCGCCGCTATATTCGCATATATTCTCTATATATTTGTGATACGCAACGTGTATCAAATAATTTTGATGATTCACAAAGAAAATGAGCGCTAAATATTGCTATATTATTGTTTTACTTTTAGTCATTAGTACTAGTATGAGCGCTAAATATTGCTATATTATTGTTTTAGTCATTAGTACTAGTATTGCTCTAACCAGAGCCCGATGATCTCGCTTGCAGTACGCGTATACACATACATGGCTATGTGAAGTACTTGTAGACTGCCCCCAGCCTCGACCATCGACGCGCGCGCTGCTTCGAAGAAATTTAGACGAGTACGGAGTATCATTCTTTCACCTAACCATTTTGCATGTGCTTTCGCGCCACTGCAGGCGCACTTGTTTCACAACTTAAGGGGTCGTTCACATATTACGTAATTATTTTTACGTACATTTTTACCCCCCCCCCCCCCCCTCCGTAATCAGTTTTACACATAGCTATTGTGTCGAAATTACACTAGCGTAATCATTCCCCCCCCCCCTCAGCTGATTACGTGATATGTGAACGACCCCTAAGCACAAGGGCTCTGGTACGTTAGAGCAACATCATCCGCGTCAACGCAAGATTTAGATGTAGCTAAATTAATCTACAGATTTTTGAAACCGTACCAATGTGATACAGACACACACACACACACCCTTATAGCTGCAGTTGGGGAGATGGCGATGTAATCATTTTAAGTGAATTGTGAATACCGATAGTGACTTTCCTGCAGACTGTTAGTGTTAGCCCAGCTCAAGATTTCATTCCATTCTTCAACTACAATTTATAATATAAGCCATGTTCCTAATTGTTATCCGCGAAACTCGACCTACTGTTATTTATGATCTATTGATACATCCCTGACCCTGATATTATTGACAAAAACAAAGTAAATGAACTCACGCTTGCAATTGCAAAATTAAAATCAAAATGAACAATAGCATGATAATTGAAACTGCTTGGCAAAATCTTTTCGTTTTCGAATCAGTTTAATATGAACGAGAATTTAAACAAAATTAACAAACTCTGAACTCTATCGTAGTTGTATTCAAAATGGAATCGAATCATTAACGTATTTACAATTTAAAGTGATTGAAACATGTTCTGCAACATTTATATTAATGAGGGCTTACTCAACTAAAATTTAGAAAAGCACGATATTGGGGGGGGGGGGGGGGGGGGTGGGCAACCATATTAAAGTATATTAAAGTGTAGGCTTTTTCAGATTTTGGCCCGGGGATATACTTTAATACACTTTAATATGATGTTTATCATTTAATCAACAATTCAATTCTAGGAACATTTTGACTGAACCGCTAAATTATGTAGCAAACATAGCACCACAGTCCACACATAATCCTTTCTGTTTTCAATGGTAATTACTAAGAACTGTTTCAATAAAACCGAAACTAGATACAATACCCGTTAAAATGTCCCAGAGAGTCTTCAAGACCATCCTCTAAAACAAATACAAGAAAATTAAATAACAATGAACAATTGATTTTAAGCACACACAAGAACTCGTTATTTATCATTATATTATGATTATATTCTGAACGTTAATTCTAAAAATTCTCACATTCTGGCTAAACCCGCTGATTTCAACCAATTCCTTTTTGGCAAATATGTGAGATTGTCACTTTAAAAAACTGTAACCCAAAACATCAGTCTCTTATCCTAGACGTATGTTGTATACGTATATATCCTAGTGTGAAACTTTAACCCAATTATTAATTATAGAACCTGCCAAAAATAAATAAATCACAGTACACACAAAAACACACACACACACACACACACACACACACACTAAACTACAAAAAAACTCCGACAATTGAATCGAAATCAAAGATCAGCAGATGTCCTGCTAAGGTAGCCTTGCGAGGAAGTCTCACAAGGCTCACTCCCCTATTGTAATCTGATCGTAATGACTGAATCAGCTGAAACTTTAGAAGACCTTTATTTGATCCCTTGGCTTGTTAAGAAGGTGATCGTCTAGCGTGAGGACCGTCACAAAACCGAAGAAGAGGGCCATAGAGGAGATAATGTGCCATACATCGTGGTTATCGTAGAAATCTGTGGGTAGAACTGTTGAAAACAGAGACATTCAAATAAACAGCACATGGATTGAAAGTAAGATATAAGAGTTTTAAACTTTCTTCACAACTACAATTAAATACATTTATTGAGAATTATGTAATGTAACGCGATGGAAGTATTTTAAGCGGGCATATCCTGTCCAAACCCAGGATGCACGACATAAAGAATTTGTTTTAACTTGTTTGTATGAAAAGCATCAATATGTAGAAAAGTTCTTGAATATAAAGTGGAATGCGGGATTCTGTAACTGGTGACAGTAAACTTGGATCAATCTAAATAGAACAAGTCACAAGTTGTTTTATCATCCCGCGCGCCAAGGGTTTTACTTATAAATTACTTAATACTCACTACTCAGTAACTGATCCAGTTTAAGCAGAAACAGATAAACTGATAACTCACCTAAAACGAGGCACTCCATGTTCTTAACTCTGGACAGAGCGGCAGGTAGTTGCCAGTTAGTGACAGTTGAGAAGTAGAAGTAGAGCGCACATATCCATGTCAACATGGTCAGTGCACCGCAGAATATTGTGATAGGATACGGATACTGGGGGTGACAAAGTTTATAATCTCTATTAAATATCATTTTGTGTGCTGATAGGCATATTTCTATTTAGTTAAAACTGGGCGAAGAGGTAAACTTATGAACAATATTGGGCGGAAACTTTCGAAGCTGAGAATGATAAAATAATATGATGAATGCAGGTAGGAAAATAAGCTACCTCGCTGTGAATGAACTTCATGATAACATAGTATGCGAAGTATGCGAGTAAGTTGATGAGGAATACTGCTAAGAGGAAGGAAGGAAAGTCTCCGGGCTGGAAGACCACGCCCAGGATGGCGGCTGCGAAGTTCAGTGTCACAACCAGGACAAGGAACACAAAACGGTCCATGTACAGGGGCTTCGGGCTTGTGAAGAAATCCGTTCTGAAAGAAAACTTGTCATAAATGGGAGTGTGATTGGTTTTAAACTTGGAAATGTGGTTGCTATCTGAGGAGGGGGGAGGGGGGGGGGGTGTGGGGTGCTTTCTGAGGAGGGGTGCAATTTAGGCTCCGTATTATTTTAAATCATTTTATATTCAATGTTTTCAATTTTTAAATTGCCAAACACGATGCGATGGCCGTCACCCTTATTTTGGTGCTAATCTTAACATTCAGTAAATGGATTGTATCGTTTAACATAGAGACGGATTACAAGGTGTAGGTTTAAATACAAATTATAAATTACAAATATCAATTAAAAAAAGCAATAACGATATCATAGAATAACTTTGTCATCATTATCAAAGTGCAAAAAAGTAACGAACATAATTGATTGATCGGTGATAAAAAAAGTAAAAGTGAATTTGTCACGCTATACTCAAGAAGGAATAATAGTTGTGAGTTTTTAAAGATTATTAATTTCCATAACAAGCTCTTTTAATTTCTGTTCTCATTATTATCCATACGCACTGAAAGTTTTAGGGAAACAGGACCTGTGCACAGGTTTCTCATACAGATTCCTGGCCCCAACATTGTCCCTCATTTACCTCCTCCCACAGCTTCAGCCCAGAGAGGAGTCTTGTTAGCGGGGTACCAACAATACGCACTCCCATTCCGGTGAGTACGACACTCAAACTCATCCTCTGACCCGTCCTTGCAGAACACTCCCATTCCGTTCCAATAGTTGGACGACGCACACAGAGGTAAGTCGTCTCCTTTGTTGTAACAATATTGGCCTTTTTGGTGACAGTCAATGTATATGCCGGAATATATACCCCAGCCGTGACATTTGGTGTCCTAGCAGTCGTAGCAGCAAACAGTTGTCAGCATGACCACGAGGAGGATGGTGGTAGTTGTATTCAGCATGTTAATCTGGTGAATATAAGCAGTATATACTTGTACTATAGTGGGGTGGCAAATAAATTATAAAGGTGTTACATTATTAGTTATCGGCAAATTAAATTCAAATAAAACATAGGGGCAATGAAAGGATAAAAAAGTATGAATACTTCCCATTTATAGACTTATCAAAGTAGAACAGAAAAATAGAATAGAGTCCCTATCTACCGCAGTTATCACTAACTGCGAGGAATAAAAGTGATAATAGAAATCTTGTTAACTGGATTAAAAGCGCGATTTCAAAAATCAAAATCCGAAATCCAATTTAACTCAAAATTAGCATATTCCATATTTCGAGTAAATCAAACGAACTGAAGATCACTGTCCTACTCCTGTGGTAGAATTTTCCGTTGGTATTCTGACCTTCTCTCAGCGGCTCAATCAACGATTTGGTGTCAAATTAACTACCAACAGAAGATCCTCCTTTATTAGGGGTGGGAAAACGATAGTCGATATAACGACACGGTGATCTACAAACGAACTGAAGATCTCTGTCCTGCGGTAAAATCCGTTGGTATTCTGACCTTCTCTCTGCGGCTCAATCCACGATTTGGTGTCAAATTAACTACCAACAGAAGATCCTCCTTTATTAGGGGGGGGGGGGGGGGGGGGGGCTCATGTTTTTTTGTCCGTGCGATGGTCCTTTCTCAAACTTTCAATCATCAGTTAGGTACAAAGAATAGTCTACACTTTTTTAATAACGTAAAAAGGGATGAAAATCACTTTATTTATGAAAAATATCGTTCGGTAGATCAATATTCGCTTAATTACTATAGGCTATGCAAGAACTCGATATTCAGATGAAGAGCTAGTGAGCATCTGCTATATGTGCTACAGTATGTGATAGATATGGAAATTGGACCTATTCAGACTTATTAGGTCGAGTCTTTTAAATGTTTACGATGTCAAACAAATTTAAATGTAATACGAGAACTGAGAAGGTATCGTACATACGAGGACTGAGGAGGAGGACCGTGGAGGAGGAGGAGGAGGACTGTGGAGGAGGAGGAGGAGGAGGAGGAGGAGGAGGAAGAGGACTGAGGAGGAGGAGGAAGAGGAGGAGGAGGACTGAGGAAGAGGACTGAGGAGGAGGAGGAAGAGGAGGAGGAGGAGGCTAGGAGGAGGAGGAGGCTAGGAGGAGGAGGAGGAGGAGGAGGAGGAGGAGGAGGAGGAGGAGGAGGAGGAGGAGGAGGAGGAGGAGGAGGAGGAGGAGGAGGAGGAGGAGGAGGAGGACTGAGGAGGAGGAGGACTGAGGAGGAGTAGGACTGAGGAGGAGGAGGAAGAGGAGGACTGAGGAAGAGGACTGAGGAGGAGGAGGAGGAGGAGGAGGAGGAGGAGGAGGAGGAGGAGGAGGAGGAGGAGGAGGAGGAGGAGGAGGAGGAGGAGGAGGCTAGGAGGAGGAAGAGGAGGAAGAGGAGGAAGAGGAGGAGGAGGAGGAGGAGGAGGAAGAGGAGGAGGAGGAGGAGGAGGAGAGGAGGAGGCTAGGAGGAGGAGGAGGAGGAGGGGGAGGAAACATCTTTCTGGATTCTCAGTCAGACAAGACAAATTAAATTTCTTCTCCGTAAAACTGCAAAACGATAATATTTGTTTCAGATGACTTCCGGTCAATAGATTTAGGGGGTAACAAATTTAGAGAAATTTAAAATAGAAAGAAAAAAAATTGGTATTCAGAGTTTTCAAAATAAACGTGTACATTTGATTCTAGGTGACGTGGGGGTGATGCAACGTCAATTAATGTCAATTAATGTCAATTAATGTCAATAATGTCAATGTCAGTTTTGCAAAATTTTGGAATACTGACATTAATTGACACGATATTTTTCGACCAGAGATTATGTAGTTCTACCATATTTTTAGCACTTTAGAACGTTTTATATCATCAATTTATTCACTACTATCACATATGGAAATGTGAAATGTGAAAAAAATTCAGATCATTAAATAATAAAACTAAAATAATACGGTTTTCCGAAATTAAATTTTCTTAAATGGACGTGGTCATCCAAGGGCGTGGTTCTCAACATCATCAGAACTTAAAACCCACATTAAACGAAATGCCTTCATGACATTTATATTTGAATAACGAATCTTAAACAGCTAACATTACTCCTTCATACTAAAAAAGCCGATTCTAGATATTTTACCTGTATAAGAAACCAATAAAATATGGGCGTGGCCGGTGGGGACCGAAGATGGAAGAGTTGGAAGCTGAAATTTTTTTTGGTGGTCTTTGAACCTAAGAATCAACAGATAAGAACATACTCATAATTATTCAAGGACATTTTGTTTTTTTGAACCGGTCTAACTTACATAAACGTGAATATCTTGAATATTTATCGAATAATGATAATCTCAAATTTCAAGACAAATTAATGTCAATTAATGTCAATTAATGTCAATTAATGTCAATTAATGTCAATGTCAGTTTGGGGTTTTTATGGAATACTGACATTAATTGACGTTGCATCACCCCCGGTGACGTACATCATTTTAAAGCAGAAATAAATTCGGATCACTTCCACAGTTCCACGGCTGATTCAAACATTCTTACAACTCTTATATAGAAGCATGATCGATATCATCGCAGTCTTTACTTCTTAGTTGGTACACATTTGTCGTCTGATGAATATAAATTTCTCACAGCTGATTATTTACGTGAAAAACATCACGACTGAGGAGTCTACAGGATCAGGACTCAGCTGCTCTTTATAATCAATGTGAATGCTAACTGTTTTCAACTTCAGCTGTTTATTCATATGCTATCTTCATCAAACGGCATAACATCAATATCAGTGTAGGAATTGTCACCCCGAATATCCTCATCAACCAGTGACGGTTCTTCTTCAACAATTGGAGACAAATCCTCATCAATCTCTGGGTCTCTCTGTAGTTCTCTCCTGTAGAGAGAAACCAGGACGAACACGACCAGAGCTGTAATAACCCCGGCTACAGGAACCCAGATAAGAGCCATGCTGGTCTCTTTCCGTGGAACTCCTGGGATACATTGAGCTTTACCTTGATACGAGACACATACAGACTCCTGACAAGAAGTACCGTTACCAGGGGAACCAGGCACACAGAGAAGGTTACCGGTACTATTAGTGTCACAGTAGTTGGTGGTCTGGTTACACTCAATGTAGAGGTCCTCTGGGCTACTGTCTTCAGTAGCCCGGCTGTAACAGCGCTGATCGTAACAGTTGTGACAGAGGATTGGAACTAGAACTGTGACACTGAGAATGAGAACCTTCATTGTATCCATGGCAACTGAAGTACATGAAGTTATTATATCCAGGGATCTGCAATTTAACAGGAAAATGAGAATAATAATAATAATTACAAGTCACCACCAAAACGGGGCGACATCAGAATAAAAGTTTAGGATTTTTGCACATTAAAGAAAAAACTCAGAGTTATAATAAGGATTTAAATTAGGAGACGAAGAAGAGCAGATACGATAACAAAACTCGGATCCTCTAGAAAGCCAAACAAACAAGCCGGTGCTGTGATTACTACTGCTGCTGAAAGTGATTGAATCTGAGAGACCACGAACACAAAAGCTCCCCAGATGGAATGTGATACTAATCACACTTGATGTGCTGCAGGAATGTAACCTAAGGGAATTAGGTGACGTATTCGATACACGATATGTATGAGAGTACTGAACACTTCAATGAGGCATTCGATTGATTTAAGGATTAAATAGAATATCTGAATTCTGACCTCAGCAGACCTTTACCTAAAACCTGGAAGAACGAAGAATAAATAAAGATAGGAAGCGATTTCGGCAAAAAAACCCTTAGAGACATTTTTCCTTTCGCGTTTCGCTGTCAGCGGAACTTTAACTGTTGAGAAGTTTTCATAATTCATTCGTTTTCTTTGAGAGAGCTGTTAAATATTATTGTTTGTTAAATATACTTGTTGTATCGGGTATCCACCAAGATAATCCCATGACCTGCGTTGAAAGTGATACATGACAAGTCAGTCAGGATGTATTGTTACAAGAAATGAACACAAACAGAAACTGCACGAACTGATTTTAAATTGATCATCGTAACTTTTGACAGGGAAATTTAGTTGTTTCGTGAAAATTAGTACATTGCTGAATGCTGATGACACTCGAGAACTTTTCTTCACATTGAAAATAAAAGATTCGCTTCAAAACATGATGAGATTTGATCATCACGAAAGATGACTATTAATTAATGATTAACAAATAATTATAGGACAACATTACACTCCAAAACTTCGATCATAACATGAGAAAATATGGACAGAACAGAACAAGAACAAAAACTACACTCAAAGACTGAGGAATCAGGAGGACTCTGTACCCCAGGAACCAACTATTTAGCTATCATCGCTCAATAATCGGTTTGGTATCGACAGTTCGACGCTACATACTTTGATTTTCCGACTTTAAAGCTGACTTAAGAAACCAGGGAATACATTTTACCTTCCTAACATTAAATCGTTGATTTTATTTATATACCACTTTATTTTTATTTTTTTCAAAACATTCCAGTACATTGACATTGTGCAGAAAGTTGGAGATTAAAAATTTTGGAAGCATGTAGGGATTTAGATCTGATATAAAAAACTGCAGTAATACAATTGTGCTAGAGTATTTTAAGTAAAAATACTCTAGCACAATTGTAACTGCAGTTTTACAGAACTCTAAATGCTTAATGAACACACTTGCATGTACCACCCGTATTCACACTCAGACCTGAGTTTAGTCATTTTCTGATACGAGATTGAGGACGGGTTCTATAAACAAACAAACAATTAATGATTAGTGTTTTTACATTTTCGAAACCAGAACTTTGTCACTCAGGACAGAATGATATCAAAAACATATTATAATGCTTTTGGACACGAAGGGAAACGCACAACGTAAGGCTTGAAATCTTCGTAAAACTACATCATTAGAGCTGTGATATCAAGTTCAAGGTGACCCCAAGACACGGTGATGTAGCTATCATACCCTCATTGTCAAAGTCAAGTTCCTTACGCAACCAGTCAATGTACGACAGGTTTTTTTTCAGTTCAAGGACCGAAGCTGTGGAACAAGGTGCCTCACACAGTTAAGGCTGATACATCCTTTGACATGTTTAAGTGAAGTTTGTCGAACTTTATTGCTTTGATACCGGACAACCCTCCGGTCGCCGGCTACAGCTGCAGTTGGTCAAACTCACTGGTTGACTACACGCCATCCAGGTGGTCATATATCTGATGACCCTTCCGGCTCCACGGATGAACTTAACGAAGTAACGAAGAAGTATAAGAGCAGGCTGTAAAAATATGTAACTTTAAGATAAGCACTCTATCAAGTAAAATTAATATAATATAATCATCATAGTTTATAAACTCAAACGTAAAAATTGTAACATGGGCAAAATTTAATCAGTCAAAATTCGTAGCATAATATATCAAAAACTCTACACTCATGACATTAGTGTTCTATTCAGCAGACTGCGTGCTATTATCAAAACGTGGATGGTACACACGTGCCCTTAAATCTATAGTACGTCATTAACAATTTGAGAGTGATGAAATATAAACATTGAACTTGGTAAATCACAACAAGAAATAAAAAAGAACTTTAGAAAAACGGCACAGTATTAAGAATATTTCTATACTTTAGAATAATAAGAATATCATTGCAAACGATCAATAATTATTATGATAACAGTACTTAACACAATCAACTTTTCAAAGTTCAGATTCGACCAGTTACCACTTCAAGGACCTTAGTAGTTTGGATTAGTTGAGTAGTCATTCTTTGGAGGGGCATTGGCATCATAAGGAGGGGGTTGTTCGGCAAACTGACCAGGCTGCTGCTGCTGCGCTGGGTAACCGCCTGGTTGCGCTGGGTAACCGCCTTGTTGCGCTGGGTAACCACTTGGTTGCGCTGGGTAACCACCTTGTTGCGCCGGGTAACCGCCTGGTTGCGCTGGGTAACCGCCTTGTTGCGCTGGGTAACCACTTGGTTGCGCTGGGTAACCGCCTTGTTGCGCTGGGTAACCACTTGGTTGCACTGGGTAACCACCTGGTTGCGCTGGGTAACCGCCTTGTTGCGCTGGGTTACCACTTGGTTGCGCTGGGTAACCACTTGGTTGCACTGGGTAACCACCTTGTTGCGCTGGGTAACCGCCTGGTTGCACTGAGTAAGCAGTTGCGCCATATTTAGCCGGGGGACCCACAACGTTGATGTTCTGGACGACAGCGGGTCTAACAACCGGAGCTGGAGTGTTCTGCTGGATCACCACTGTTTGTTGTTGCACTGCCCGACGTCGTCTTCTACAGCATCTGCAGCAGCACAGGATAATGATAGCTAAAACTACAACACCCCCAACTCCGTAACCTACGAACCACGAGTTGGTGTTATAACTGCTGCAGTAGGCATGCCCATTGTAGTTGTTGGAAGAGCAGTAGTAGTCACCGTAGCAGTAAGTACCGTTCCCAGAATAGCCTATCTGACATAGGGGGTATCCACTGTACATAGTATCACAGTGTTGATATGACTGGTCACAACTGATCCAAGTGTCGTAGTACGTCCCAATACCCCAACATTCCTGATCGTAGCAATCCCAACTGCTCACAGACACGAAAAGGGATAGGGTGACTGTTAATACTAACAGTTTCATTGCTTCTGAGTTAGGATATGTTAGATTGGAGCATGCTTTCAGTTTTTACAAAGATACCAGATAAATATAATACATATGCTAAGAGCAACTCAGTTTACATAAGCATAATCAAAATGCAATACAGAAACTTCCCGAGCTTAAAGGTGAAACCCAAACGTAAGTTTTGAAAGAGTGGGAAGCGTAAACATAAGTAGAAGGTCTGAGGTCATGAAACGCCCTATCAGATAAGAAAGCAACTTGATACTGTGACACGCCTCTTCCACCCCACTACACGCCTCCACCACTACATGCCAATGTAAGCAAATTCCAAAGCAAGATATTCAGACTCTGAAAAGCACCTCTCTTAAATTGAGAGATGTTTACAAGATTACTTTTTATGTTACAATTACCTTATTTTTCATAAGGTTGAAAGATGAATATTGTTAGAGTGACAAAACAGTAAACACGGATAGAAAGGGAAACAAAATGATAAGAACAAATTAATGACAAGTGGAAAGACGATAGTCGATATTACGACACGGTGATCTATATTGACGACACGGTGATCTACAAACGAACTGAAGATGGTATTCTGACATTCTCACAGCGGCTCAATCCACGATTTGGTGTCAAGTTAACTACCAACAGAGATCCTCCTTTATTATTATATATTTCAGTGGAAGGCGTGATTCGTAACAGAACGAGCTGTCTAGTATACTACATCATCAATAGACTGGGTTTTATAATTCCTTGTGAAAATTGCATAAAATTTGCTGAGCTGTAATGTGCTTATTATTGCTTTATTTCGAATTTAGGTGCCCAAAAAAGAGGATCCTTATCTCACTTCTTTGTGTTTAATCTTCATAGCCATGTAATAACAGTGGTAGAAGACACTGTTCATCAGGAATATCATGAGTAAGAAAGCGGGGAAGTTGCGAGTCCGCCAGAAGCACCCAAACACAGCCGCACTCCAGTTCAGGACAACTACCAGAAGGGAGAACCGGGCCCGGTGGGGGTACCGGGGGGTGAGGCTCTGGTAGCCGTCAAACTTCCAGTATCTAGTTCAGGGGTCGTTAATTATACACCCCGCCTTTATATTGGCACTCTTAGTTCAACAGTTTAGGACCAGGATGATTACAACATTCTGATACCTTCATATTAAAAAGTGTTACCAAAATCTAGCTAAACTTCGAATCTTGAATAATCCCAAGAAACCCCTAAACCCCCCCCCCCCCCCCCCCGGCCCCCATTAATAATTTGTGTACAACACAGTGAGCCACACTAAAGATATATTTTATACTAAACACTATATTCTGCTAAAATACATTTTATTATTTTTAGTGCGCCTAAATTCTCAGAAATGTCTGAATACTACAAAGCAAAGTAAATACCTGAAAAAGTGGGATATTCTGGCGAATATGCCACAGTCTAACGAGATGACGCCCATGTAGTACATGTGGGAGGTAAAGTAGAGTGTAGCCACAATGTAAAGCACTGCGAAACATATCCAGAAGTAGATAGTTTGTACATACACCCCCACCACCTAAGGGGAGGTTTGTTAGAAAATCTGTTGACAATTTGTTAGAAAAAATGGAAAAAACTGTCAACTAATATTAACGTAACGTTGAAAAGTAAGATAAAGCTCAAACCTCAATAAGGACAGTGAATGATAGGAAGATGTAAGCAGTATAAGCGTGCGGGTTCACATCAGGATGCCTGAGCTGGTATATCTTCAGCATTAGTAACCCTGCCATAAGGTACATAAAGGTACTGTCAAACTGGAAGTTGTAACCAGTAGGGCACACGTGATATGAAGCTGATAAGAGACCCTCCATACACAGGGAGAAACCCACTGAGTAGTAGATACCGTTATGTTGTGGTAAACCGTACCTGAGAGAGGGGGGTTTCAGAGGGGCGAGAGAGAGAGGTGCTATAAATTTTACAACTCGTTAAACAAGTAATAAGACTGTCAGGTAATTAGCTAATTGTCTAATTAACTAACTTTCTCCCCAGGATAGGGCGCTCCTTGACTGCAGCTTGGTATTTGGTGTCTCTGTGTTTCACTATCAACAAGAACAGGAAACCGAGAAGAACATACCCACAGTTGCTGCAAATATTAATGTAACGTTAATAATTATAGTTCTCTGGTTTATTTCTTTCTCATGGCGCAGGAAAATCTTGTGATTTTACCGCCTTATTTATAGAAGCTGTTATTTAGGTTTACATCTCGTAGGAAACAAGTTAGGTTAACAGTGTTTACCGTCCAGCCTGAGTGTTTACTGTTATTAGCCTGCTACAGCCTCAGTGTTTAATTGTTTAACATTATCAGGGTGCTCATTAAAAACGGGGATTAAGTTTTTAACGTTAGTAGAACTGTGACTAACAATCCCAGTTATATTGGCTTCCATTCTTTATCTAGGATCAGTTAGGGCAGAAGCAGTGGGGCTGAACAACTGTGTAACCACCCACCCCAGTAGTCAACATTAGCCGACATTAGTCTGCTCTCACCTGAAAATGTTGTTGAACTGTTGGACCACGCCCAGGGGTCGGGAGCACAGATAGTTGTAGTAACATATGTCCTGGTTACCCGTGAAATGTACGATCAGTTGTATACCTGCGGACATGTCGTTATCTTCTAATTGTGAGGAAAATAATGATAAATAAGGAGGAGGAGATGATAGAGGAGCAACCGCATTGGAATTGTCACAATATCAGTGACTAACTCCTACCCGGCATAGAATTGCAGCTACAGGAATTGGTCACACCGTCAATACACGTGACGGTATACCGTTTATTTATTTGTTTATTTGAATTTTATTCCGCATGGAAATTCCAATTTGAGAATATAATAATGTGGGCGAGTGCTGACTATTAATGTGTATTTCTCAAAATAGATCGATGTTATGAGGTGGGTTACCTCTTCATCTTTTTGGTGATTATTTATTGTTGTTTTTATTGTTACTTTTATTATAAGTTTCAAATGCTTATTCTTTATTAACTCAGTTAATTTAACTGCTTTGTTGTTACAGAGCCGAGAATATAGAGGATCCGAGAAAATAACGAAGTCTTCTTTTTTATATCAAAATACACTAGGGTATGGCTAATGGCACCTGTAAGCAAGAATCCAGATATTTACTTTATAAAAACTAACCAGCCACCAGTTGAATAACAGGCAGGGCGTAGAATATAGCAATAGGAATAAGGTTCCACTGATACAGTCTGTACTTGTAATCGTTACTATGTACGCTGAGATCTGCTACGTTTAGCTCCACCTTAGTGCGGCGTATCTCCATCACATCATTCAGGTCCTCACAGTAGTCCACACTCCCCATGCTATCATTAGTCTTGTGGCGACGGTAGCCCCCGTTATTAGCGCTGGTTGTGGAACCGTAGTCCGTCGGGGCTATTTTACTGGCGTCCTCCGTGGGTGGGATCTCCTAGACACACACAGATTAGGGGTGTGGAATAAGGAATTTTTTGGGGATTTTAATGTCTAGAATGGGAAATTGTAAGTCTAGAATGGGATATTATAAGTTTAAAATGGGAAATTATAAGTCTAGAATGGGAAATTATGTGTCTAAAATGGGGAATTATGAGTCTAGAATTATAGGTATCATTGTAAGTCTGTAGAGCAATAGACCATCTCGATCTAAGTTTCAATAACAAAGTCCATGACTCTACTAAAGAGCGGGAAAATGGCATATCTGGCTGTAGCAATGAAGTGACAATGTTAGGGACAATGTTTATAAATATTATCTTTATAAAAGTAAATGATTAGTTTGAATAAGTTAGTCACTGTAAGTAAGCAAGATAGCGAGGTAGAGTCAACTCGGAGAAGAACAGCATGCATGTAGTTATTGTAGCTAATTTATCGTAAACATTTTAAAAGATTAAAATAAAGTATTGCGGCGAGACAGCAAATCCAAAATGTTTAGGCCTCGCTTTGAACCCTTAGCTAAGTTAGTGTGCAGCAAACCATTCCGCGACATCACACCATCGTCCAATACCACAGCACGTGCTAGAAACATGACAAGAAGCACGTGCAATCATGATTCTTGTGCACGTGCACAGTGCACGTGTGCACGCGCCGCTGCATATTATACGGACCTGGTCGGCGCGGGACAGTAGCCCGTTAGCTTCGTTGTAGTCGGACGCGTCGCTGGGAGCTAGAGATGGACTTACAACCCCCTCCACATGATTACTTACCCCGGCCTCTGCTTCACCGTCTGACATGTTCTGATATTCAAACTCTCCGATATTGAATCCTCTGATAAACCTGCCAGATATAACCCAGAATTAGTTTAAATCCTCAGCAGATAATAATAATATAGAGTATTTAATAGATACAGTATTGAGTGATGGATAGTAGTTCAAGTAGTGAGTATTATTTAAAAAGTTATATTATAGGTTTTGGAAATATAAAAAGTGCTTACTTTTCTGTCTCAAGGATTGTTCCCACATAAGCGAGGAGATAGATGATAAGAAGAAGTCCAATAGTTATAAGGGTCGGGAAGATGTATTCTCGATAAGTCATCGTCGACTCCACAGAAATTATTACATTCTTTCTCCTGTAATGGGCAACAAGTTAAGTGTAAATTTAAGATCACTGGAGTGTTTCGTCCCAAACTGGGGAGCAACAATAACGCGTGATTTATTGAAATTTCTCACAGAAAAGTAGCACATACTGGTTGAAAAGAGGAGCAGGTTTAGGACCGGGTTCAGGTTTACTGTTGTTGCTATACTGTCTGATCTGGTCTAGCAGCTCGTGTCCGAGGTGTTCACAGGTGTAATCCGTGGGGTGAACAACCACTACCACCACAAAGTCTTTCTGAGGGTCGAGTAGGGGGTCAGATAAAGATAGCAGTGTAACCGGGTCGGCCACAAGTGACACAATTACTCTGTTGCTAGCGAAGTACAAGTTAAATGGAAAGTATTCCGTTAAATCTGGCCAATCTTATAACAGAATTTCATAGACAAAGTTGTAACTCAAAAGTTGTTACCCACCGTGACACTGAAGCCAGGAGTAACAGTAATGGCAGCAACCCTAGTCATACTCTGGAACATGCCATCGTACTCTATATCGTACATCAGGTCATGTATAGGGCACACGTCCGCCTGCACGGAGATAGTCGCGCACGTGTCACTGTCGCTTGTTACTCGCACCAATACTGGTCCATTTAACTGACTGGGGAGAGTTTTATACCGTTAATAAGCTGAATTAGCTGTTAATTAACCGTTGATAAAAAACGTTTCGGGACAGACTCTACTGAACCGATCACGGTAGAGTGCCTCTTAAATAATTATCGATTGATAAAAGCTCTGACACATCTCATCTTTCTTATCCTACTTTTAACATCTAATTTCCCAGACTAGCAGTAACCATGGTGATGTTGTTCTGTTGGCAATACTCCTGCCACTTGCTACCAGCTACAGCTTCTCAGGAAGTTGTAATGACAGTCACGACTGTCTTCACAAGTGGCACTCTGACATTTTTAACAGAGATGTGGTTGAGAGCGCAGAACTGAAGAAGATAAGCGAGAACAAACTGGCTGCGTGGGACGCCTGGCCATTCGACAACAAAAACCTCTACTCTTTCAACCGGAGGAGACAACCACTGTGCTCCACAGGAGTGATGAAGAGAGTCGGGTTCCACTTCACTAAGGAGAACCTGCATAGTGGCACAGCTGCTTTCGCCGGCTTTTGTATAAAGTTTTTTACCACTCTGATGACACAGAAATTCAGCAAGAAGATTGAGGGAAAATTTGGTTGCGCTTACAGTTTGGATAAGAAAATCATTTTCTGCACTTATTGCACAAAATAGACATGAAACAAAACTGGTAATATAAAATGTTGATTTATTAGGCTAGTGTTAAAGTGTTTTTCATTAAAAATAAATTTGAATTTGCTTGTATGAACTTTGAATTTATTGATGTTGACATAATTTAGTTAATTGTATATTTAAGTGTTGCATTATACAAAGGTTGATAATTGGATGAAACAATTTGTGATAAAAACTCACTTCGGTTTGAATTTGTATATGAAGTAAATAGGAGTAGAAGGGTGACATTAGCGGTTATTTTCTGGTGTGGTCTAGATTAGCTGTGTTTGGTCGGTTGAATAACAATCTTAGATATGCTCTAGAGTCTAAGACCCCTAGTTGGGTGTGTCCAATGTATTTAGGAGTCTAAGACCCTTGTTGCTTAGTTGGGTGTGTCTAATTATCTACCTGTAACCTACGTCACAACCGAAGTTTTGTCACTATCATAACACGGGAAGATCACACTATCACACACTGTTCAGTACACACGGTTGCTATGGTTACCACACGCTGTTCAGTACACGTGACACGGTCCTCAACACAGCTAGGTTTCACAAATCAGCAGGGATAAGTAAAAATTCTCCTGCCGACTAAAAGCAATCTGTTCTGTCAGTATCAGGAAGGTTAACTCCCTGAAGTTGAGTTGCCTGTACGTCTAGTTCACCATTAGTGTTCTATAAATACACAACTTAGTGTTGAATTCCCATGAGGGGCCGGAAGAGTCATCAGTATGCGCAGCTTATTTATTGCGAACTGTTTACACGGTGGACAGCTTATACCTGCTTATACATTCCTTGAAGTTTGTTGTATGTTCCTCGACAATTACTTTTGTCAAACCTTTTATAGTTCTTGGAAACCTTTTTTAATAGCATGAAATTTTAAAATATACTACACGTCTACGTCTCGTTGATAGTAATTCCTGATGGCCATATCATAAGGACATTTCGTACAATTTTCAAGAAAGTGATAGAAATAAAAATATGAGTGAGTTATTGACGATAACATTATTCGACGTAATAATAATTAATAATAATTTGGTCGATCGCAATCGGGGAGCCGATTTTCCTATCTAATTGCGTTTCGGCCACGGCCCTTTCGGTACAGCTTTCACTGCAACATCCGTATGTATACACGTCATTTTGAAGCTCCAAAGAGAGCATCTACCATTCACACCATGGTTTAGTGGCCGAACAATTCCGACCAATTCCGTCCCCACTAGGAATCGAACCCCGGTCGTCTGCGTGGGAAGCGAGGCCGGCAACCGCCGTAAATTATCGCCAATAACAGACTTATCTTTAACCTGAACATAGTAGAGTGCCTCTTAAAAAATTCTCGATTGATAAAAGCTCTGATACATCTCATCTCTCTTATCCTACTTTTAAAATCTAATTTCCCAGACTAGCAGTAACCATGGTGATGTTGTTCCTGTTGGCAATACTCCTGCCACTTGCTACCAGCTACAGCTTCTCAGGAAGTTGTACTGACAGTCACGACTGTCTTCACAAGTGGCACTCTGACGTTTTTGACGGAGATGTGACTGAAAATGAGGCACTGAAGGAATTCAGCAGGGACAAACTGTCCAAGTGGAATACTTGGCCATTCGACGTCAAAAAGATGTACGCATTCAACAGGAAGAATCAGGCAATTTGTGACACAGGAGTGATGAAGAAAGTGGGATTCCACTACACCGGTGAGAACTTGCATAGTGGCACAGCCGCCTTTGCTAGCTTTTGTATCAATTATTTCACCACTCTGATGCGACAGAAATTCAACAAGAAGATTGAGGGCAAATTTGGTTGCGCTTACAGTTTGGATAAGAAGATCATTTTCTGCACTTACTGTACAAAATAGACTTGAAACAGAACTGATTTAGTAGGCTAGTGTTTTTCATTAGACATTCGACATAATTTTAATTCGCTTGTATGAACTTTAAATGAATTTATTGACGTTGACATAATTTAGTTTGTTGTATATTAAAGTGTTGCATTATACAAAGTGATTGATAAATTGAATGATACAATTTGTGATTAAAACTCACTTCGGTTTGAATTTGTATTTGAAGTACATAGGAGTAGAAGGGGTGACATTGGCGGTTATTTTCTGGTTTTCTATCAGCTCGAAATTATCCACGTAGTCAGCACGAAGTTGGAATTCTCGTTTAACATTCTCGCTGGAGGACACATCCACAGCTAAGAACAGCTTCAGATCACTTGTGGGTAGAACGTTCCATTGGGGACAAAGCGTGCGAGCAACCCTGTGGAAAATGGGGATTTAATAAAAAATTACGTGACATCTAGCTGAAATTATTTGAGACACTGAAAATAAAGGTATCTCCTATTTGTTATAATATTTAAATTTCCCTATACATATTATGTATTTGAAAACATTAATCCTAATTCCTAAATCGGCGTTCAATTGAAATGAGGAGTGAACTAAATTACCAGAGTAAACTACCTGTTGTATATTTGGTATCCCTCGTCGTTTAGAGGAATTGTAAATGAGATCACTCCCAAGATCTGTCTAGCGGTTACTATCAGTGGATTATGCACAGACGCATTGACTGCTTTAGCGGATATCCTCACCGGATTCCTGGTTACAATGTCCGCATCTAGCAGGAAGAAGAAGGTTTTCTGGAAGGTGGCAGTGACATTAGCAGTGATAGTTTGGGAGAGGTTAGCGGCTATGACATTTGGGTTTTCTGCTCTGGCGTTATGAAGGAGGACCAAACTCACAAGGATGAGTGAAGTGATCGTCATAACATATCATTGTCGTACATTTGATCCTTCCTAAATAGTTGAGGTCTTAAATAGTGTACACGTGGCTGATAATGTTGAAAGATATGGATCGGACAAAATCTATTGATACGGAAACGATTCTATTTAAAGGTTTAGTAGAAGATGTGAATGTTTCCTTATAAAATAAAGATAAATTTAATTGATTTCCTGATTAAAAAATGATCATTGAATGTAGTTTATAATAGCTTCTTGACTAGTGAAACCTCATGGAAGCACGTACAAATACGTTTGAGGTGGCGTAGAATGGTATAAATATTATATTAATTTATTCAATTCAGATCAGGAAATAAATAAATTTAGCGCGCGGGAGTAATTACTAAAAAGTCGACTGCGCATTCCAAATTTCAATATAGGTTTCAAGAGTGTGACCGATTAATTGCCACAATAAAAAACTAAACGGGAACAAAATTCTGGGAAAACGAAAAACGACATAAATATGGTTATACATCGATATCCCAAACCTAAACAAATATCGATCGATCAGATAAGAAACTGCTGGGTTTCCATTATTGGCTATTGTAAAGTTATTGACCAGCAATATTTAAAGGAACAAGGTCACAGTACAGTCTATCAATAAACCAATTATTTTTATAAATCGACAACAAGATCGTGTACAGACTTATTTGCCATGTCAGGGGGACTTACCAAAAACTCGCCAAACCTCTTCAATATCTTCGTTCCCTTTACTTCCAGGGCCATCAGTGGCATTTTGATAACATGGAAATCTTCGTAAAGATCCCCGATTTGTTCGAGGTATTTAGTTTGCATCTTGGATCTAGAGGAACACAGTCCACACGATATTTTACCCTCCTCTGTTTTGTCAGGGTACACAACTTGGTTCACAACCACATTATGTGTATCTATATCTAGTGCTGTTAGCTTCTGAATCAGCCGCTCCGTCTCGTACAACGACAAAAACTCGGGAATGCAAACACAAACAAAAGTAGTGATGTCAGGATCCTTCAACTCCTTGTTGAGTCTCTCAATTACAGGTAAAAGTTCGTCCATCATGTCCATATTGACAGAGGCGTTGACTCCGAGGGAACCAGACATAGCATTAACAAGACCACCCACCCAGGACTTCATCTGTATTAGCTGACGGAGCACTTTATCAATAGATCTGGGGATAGAGAGGAGTCTGAGGGTGTGGCCTGTAGGTGCTGTGTCAAATACCACCACGTCAAACTGGTGCTGGTCAACTATTTTAAATATGTTAACAAGCGCTATCAGCTCGTCCAATCCAGGTAAATTGCCCACAACATCTTTCATCACATTCTTCATTAAGTTCTGTTGTTCATTCTCCGGATCAGCGAATATCTCCTCTATACTTTCCTCAGGAGGAGAGGAGTCTACCTCCATTGCCATCAGATTGTCAACTCCTTTTACTTGTGTGGGAGTTCTTGTGAACTGCTGCTCAAATGAGTCTGCGATATTGTGAGCAGGATCTGTTGAGATAAGCAGCACAGAGCTGTGTAGTTTAGCTAGTTGGATAGCGAGACTACAGCTGACAGACGTCTTACCCACTCCACCTTTACCACCTACAAATATCCACTTAAGCTCATTCTGTTCTAGGATGTTCTTTATGTTCGCTTCGTACTCAAAATGCTGTTCCATTGTCACTCCTAAGTAAAGGGAGCAAGGTCAAAACAATAGCTTTATTTCATAGAAATCATAGTGTTGTTTGGGTAAATTTCAAGTTCAAATTTATGCTCTACCTCCAAAATACAAAATTTACAATAGACAAGAATAAAAGACACATTAGGAAAATGAAGTATAAAATACGATACAAAAAATTTGAATTCTTTTATAAAAACAAAATTTACAATATTCTATTTATAAATCTAGTACATCAAAAAATATATAATAAAAACGATATCGAGAAACATGCATTTGTGAACGTCACTATATTCTAGGTAAAGTAACATTTGAAAGTTATCTTCTAAATATTACCCCTCATATTTAAAGGAAATGAAATCATACCCTCTAGCAGAAACTTCCAGATGTATCAGTTACATGTCAACTGATAAATGTGTCGCAACATTAGTGCCAAGATGAATACATGTAGTAGTGCCAGCAGATGTTCCGGCTCATTACAGACTAGGACTAGCAGCAGGGTCATTAAACTCCTTATATGGACATCACGTGACGACACTTAAAGATGACAGCTTAGACAAAAAGGTATGATCAAACGTCAAACTCAACTCTACACTTCAGTGTAATAAACTTTAAATATTTATAGTGTAGTATTTATAGGTTCAAATTTCACATTCTACAGAAACGATAGAATATGTTACAAATAAATAAATCAGCAGATATATAATAATGAAGAAGGTACGAATGTCGAATAGATTATAAACATTTCGATTAAAAATATTACCAGTTTGTTTGTTTGCTAGAGCTCACAACAAGGATAGATCCTCACTGCTATTCACCACTGATCTCAACTTGCCCTTTTGTTTTAACAGATCTTCCTCTAACGAGTTCTTACTCTTCTTGTTGCCTGACTTCTCTCGTTCTGCTAGTTCTATAGCGGCTATTCTCTGGCCAGAGTCAGGTTGTATCTCTTTTATTGTTTGGATTATCTGAAGTATTATAACATTGATAACTTGATACTGATAAAAATAACGCAGAGTACAGCCAGCCTAATTAAATCTTTAATTGTGTAATTGGATATCGATACTTGCATTATTGGGAGTGAGCACTCGCAAAAGATAAGCAAAGCCGGAATGCATATTAAAAACAAGCCACTAGGAAGCGTGTCTCGTCTGGCGTTCTAACCTGGTTCATGTTTCCAGACTCGGTCCGGTACTAACCTGGTTCATGTTGTCCAGACTCTGTCCGTCCGGTCCGGAACTACTGCTGGTACCCAGCTTGGGGTGGAGTTTGTCAGAGACTGCTTTGTAGTTGTGTATAAAGGGAGTGAGCTGCTTCACAAGGGTTATCAGATACTGAGTCTCGTTCCTCATCTTCTCCACTACTGACATACGGTCTTTGTACCTTTCCTGAGAAGGGCATTCTGGGGTCACATTTCGTAATGTTGTGTAAATCTCAATTGTTCCGAAACACCTAGCCTTAGTTCCTTCGAGGATGCTACTTTTGTGACTACTAATTTTACATTCTCATTGTCTAACAAGTGTGTGAGAAATAATTAACATAGTTAAACCTAATGGTTCAAATGAACACTGGCCTAGTGCCAAACTTGAAACTCAACATACATATAATAAATAATTACATATTCACTATTGATAATGAAAACCTCGTGATACACAGAGACAGAATTACAATGCTACCTCAGTCTCATAATACATAACATACACACAAAGTACAAACAAACCCAACATGCATAGTGCCCACCCGTCCCACCCCTCCTAACAACTATTAACCATGTAATTAACCAATAACACAGGCAGGCACAACCAGTGAATCCACTTTGAAATGCCCAATTCCACAATCTTACATCAAACGCCTGAACGACGACAAAGTCACCAACTAAATCAGGAAGACATCTGGTTAACTGATGGCCCAGACACACCAAACTGACACTCGGTCACAAACCCATCAACATTATCAAAAAATCTTAACACTACACTCAGCAATAACAGACAAAATTACAGAACTGCAGTTCACCTCATCACGGGACATAAGACATTGTGGCCTAAACAAACACCTCCACACCATTCGCAAATCAAGCACCACGCGTGTCTATGTGCGGCGACGAAGAGGAGACTGCCCCTCACACTTTCCTAGGACAGTGCCCGCTATGCCCCAATAAGAGGGCAATCAAAATTTTCCAAACAAGAACCTCTCTCAGGCGTCCATGACATAGAAACAACCAACATATCCCACTAGAGTTGAGGGCGCGGGGGAGCTTCGTCGGAAGGCGCTGCGCACCAAACGCTTTAAATTGTGCCCGAGGGTCTGAGACGCGGCTCTACACAGGTATGTGGTGTGACAAAGCGATTACTCACATGTCGTCTTAGTCACCTTTCTCGTCCACCGCGCCAGCTGGAAAACTTAAACGTTCAATTATGACACATCTCATAACACTTCCATCATCCTCCATTATACATTCTGATTCCCTGGCATCCGACCAAAGGAACTGCCATACCCAGCATGTAGGCAAAGCATCCACATCTATCCTCACGTGGCCACACCCAGGTCCGCCTCTCACAAAAAAAACAGGCAGGCACATAAACACACGTGATGAAACACGTGCACAAAACACGGGCACATGTACAAAGGGCGTGTTGAGTGTTCAACAATCAACATATCCCAGCGGTGAAATGGGTCAGATAAACATTATTAGTCTGGGTCCTTAGCCCTAACAATTTAATATATAATACATATTATGAGCATATACATTATTTATATGTTTTTATATCCGCTAGAGCTGCCTATAAGTTGCTTCAGTAAACATTATATAAATACTTAATATTAAGTATATTCAGTAAACATACTTCAGTATAAATACTTATATTGAGACCGATAAAAAAATGAAACTGAAACGAGATCCCTGGCTGCAGTTGACACTGTTAGTGCTTTACTGACCGCAAAAAACAATTTCGCTACACAACCGAAACGAACCTGCTGCTTGACAACGCTGTTAAGAGTCTCCTTCCAACTATTCTCTAAAAGAGGTTGCAGATGTTTCAGCTCAGTGGTTGCCGTGGTGATTGCCTCCATCAGTTCCTCACAGTTTTTAGTGAGAGCTGAGGTTTTGTTGGCTCCAGCTGAACTGCGTCTGATTGTAATGTCTCTGTGTAGCTCTTGTACCTGGTGACGGGTACACTTTTAGATCACGTGATCATAATAAGACAATAAGAAGAAGTTTTATGTTTTAGTATTTAAGTTATGTTCTACCGTTCTCCGTTATCAGATATTTAAGATGTTTTTTGTTAACTACTTCAGATTTGTGTAAAGTTCGGTATTGATAAAATGATGTCACGACGTGTCATGAGGTGTATCACGTTTGCTTTTGTTTAAAACATATTTTATCTCTAGAGATAAGCAGTGCCACATACCCCTGGTACATACCTGGTTCTTGTAGGTGTTAAGTAGGCGGTGTAACTCGTCAATGTGCACTGATTTCTGTTCCAGCTGTTTTGCGTACATAGTCCCTGGACCAGAACTGGAGAACAAAACAATGTTAAATAACTGTGTTATATTGCATTTGGACACGAAGGGAAACACAAAATGTTAGGCTTCGTAAATAAACTACATCTTTAGAGCCTGTAAAACATTTTAGCCGCCCAGTTAATACAATTCCATATTGAATTTGAAAATCGTGTATATTTCTATGTAACCATATGTTTATTGTTTATGCTGTTAAGTAGGAATGTAGTCAGTGTGTCGTATAATCATACTGTAAATGATAGACAAAACAGTTAGATTATGTACTCGAAACATGGTTAAGTTTCATGTGATATAGACTCGTATGTGATAACTGATAACGTTGTTAGACTACTACAAGATCATATATTAAGGGTGTGTTCACTGGTGAACAATGAGGGTGTAAGTAGTTATCTGATTATATTTTAATTACCACACAACAATGGATAATTAGCCAATTATATGATTACTACACTGTAATTATGTGGTTACTACACTGTTATTATGTAATTACTACACTGTATCCTACGAGAACACACGTTCAGTACATTGAGATCACTTTATCACACTGCCTTATCTTAGAACAGAAAAAAGAAAGATAAGGACGATGATGAGTTCAGAAAGATAAGGGTTAAACGAACTATTACTGTTGACCATATAACTCAGAGGCTAACCAAAAGGCTAAACCAATTATAACTAATGATTGTAAAGAACAGTTGATGCTAAATCTCTAAAGTCTACCATATTAGGACAAACAGTAAACACTGGCAGTTTCTGAATCACTTCGGTGAGAACTAAAACCATAAAGCACCAAATCTTGTGTAATATCTTGATCTAAAACAAGTAACAAACTGTTGGGGTTTTTTTTTTAAACCTGCGGGATATGCCCCTGTGATAAGCAATGAGCTCAGCCCGGATACTATCGTGTAGTTTATCTGTGTTTGGTAACTTCTTATCTGCTAGTGTTAATCCTAGACACTCCGTAAACTCCTTCCTGTAGTCCAACATCCTGTAAATAATGTAGTTATTCAAATATAGTGAAAACAAATAATGATAAATACGATTGAAAGACAAACTGCATTTCACAATAAGAGCTGAAATTTGTTTTTAAGGTAACAGAGGTACGAGACTATTGCCCAGTTCACTAATTCATACAATACTACTGTATAGCACTACTACTGGAGCAATACAATACATCCTACATTTATACAACAATTATACCAATAAAAGGAGCCCATGGTATAACAAAGAGAGCCCATGAATCAGGATGCAGTTATAACATGTATAATAAACTATAATATGGACAGGATATTAATCTTTACATTTCCCTTAACTTTCATTATATTTAAGTTACAATAATGTTAGTAGTATATTACACTAGGAGTGTAATAAACACAGGTGCCACACTAATATAATGTTCGATTATTAGGAGTGAAACTGGATGCGCAAGAATGGAAGATAATGTAGTACATAGACAGATCCCTATTCAAGGAGTTGAAAAACACAGATTTACGATGGAAAAATTACAAAAACGAAAGTAATATCTTAATGATATATGATATATTTATAGATAGTGGAATGCGCATATATAATACTATACAGAAATTTAATTGCGCAACGACTTGCGACATTAAGGGTTAGCAATTTAAGTACGACTGTAGTTTTAGACTTTCTGGTAAAATTATTACATGACCAGTAGTCACGGGTAAAAACAAAAGTTTGTACAAAAGACATTGTGTGTAATCTAAATATAGCTATTGCACGTGTTCCACTGTTCATCAAGTTTTTAAGATTTTACCTAATACTATTGAATTGGGACGATAGAAAAAATAAAAAAATTCTGAAACTCATCGCACTTAACGGATGAGGGGACCTTAGAATTTACTTCCAAATATTCGCGTTTAAGTCCTGTGAAAGAGGTAGAATCAAAAAATACGCCGACTGGAATCCGATAATTCGTGCAATACAACGCCGCGCCCTATTGGCTGATCGCAACTTTGGGCTGTGACGTCACTTATGTGTAAGACCACGTGCGCACGCACCCTTGCTCGTGTCAAACATTGTTCTATTCTGTTTAATTACGACGTCGTGTTACCTTTGGCGTTTGAGTAGAGCGGTATCTTTGGTGCACAGAATTAGCCTAAAGTTTACGAAATAATACTCTTTTAATAATAATAGTTAAATGTAACCAAAAGGCTTGCTTGAAGTTGTAGAAGGTATTTCTATTTATAAAAGCAAAGATAACAGCAACCCGCTAACTAAACCACAAACGCTATTTTGTTTAGACATTGTTTTGAAACCCGATAATGGAACCAATTAAAAAGATGTATGATGAGTAGAAGACATTTTACAAGCAGCCCGGGGCGACTCTATCCTATCTGAGTACGCACCTGCGGTTGACACTGCGCGTGTACCGGCCTTTAGTTGTACACTCATTTATAATTTACCGTTTTAGTTGGTGTGACTTGAGTGAAAAAGCGTAACGAATGTGGATGTGTTCGTCCTGCTATGCATGAATAATAAAGCTTGGTGTAATAGTTGCAAATCTTGCTTACGTTATATAAGTCGTGTCACATAGTGAGTTAGAACTAAAAGCTTGTGCTTGTGGTGCTTGTCCAACAGGAATGAAGACATGCATTTCATACTAACCGATCCATTTTTATTAGTACCGTGTAATAAACACAGGTGCCACACTAATATAATGCTCGATTATTAGGAGTGAAACTGTTGCGCAAGAATGGAAGATAATGTAGTATCATAGACAGATCCTATTCAAGGAGTTGATAACACAGATTACGATGGAAAATTACAAAAACGAAAGTACTATCTTAATGATATATGTTATATTATATAGATAGTGGAATGCGCATTATATAATATATAATACAGAAATTTAAATTGCGCAACGACTTACGACATTAATGGTTAGCATTTTAAGTACGACTGTAAGTTTAGACTTTCTGGTAAAATTATTACATGACCAGTGGTCACGGGTAAAACCAAAAGTGTGTACAATAGCAAGTGTGTGTAATCTAAATATAGCTATTTGCACGTGTTCACTGTTCATCATGTTTTTAGATTTTACCTAGATACTATTGAATTGGACGATATAAAAAATAAAATAAAATTCCGAAAACTCATCGCACTTAAGATGAGCTCAGGTTTAACTAATTAACTAATTAATTTAACTAATTAAATAGGTAAACTCACTCGTTTTCTGAGATGTGCAGAGTCTGCAACTGAGTCACCTTGCTTGTTAACGCTTGTAATCTCTCAATAACATGCGTTCCCAACTCAACTAGGTCGAACCTGTGAATAAATAGTTAGAGAATTAAAGGAATTAAAAATAGAGACTGCTCAATGAAAGCGGGTTGTTCGAATTACCTAGTCCCTACTTGATTTAACTGGTATTATGAACATTTAATAACTCTAATTAGCAAACTGCATCAACTCAATTTGACAATTTACAGCTAATTCACAATTCAACAACCTTCAAGGACATTATTTAAAGTTAATTTCTGATGGTAAAAACAAACATACGGCTTCTTAAAAGTCTATACAAAATGTCAATTCTTCAATGAGGTAATTTTAAAGTAACAACATGGCAATACGTACATCGAAGTTCGAACGATGACTAAATTGAGATATTGGAGATAAAGTTGGAGATAAAGATGTTATTGTCCTAGCAGCAATAATGGCTAATGATATTAAAATATCACCTCGGTCTGGCCGTCTGGAAGCCCATAGAATTCCAGTTCAGAAACCGAGTAAGGAGGTGCGGCTACTGATGAGAAGCCTCCTTAAAGTTTATTTGGGTTAGAAACGACATCTGGGTCCCTACCCTCGCACAAGATTATTCTCAATTTTCTTGTTGTGTCCACAACTATACCGTTGATCAGAGTCACATCTGATGACTTCAGTGAAAGGGCTGATGACTTCAGTGAAAGAGCTGGTGACCTAGTGAAAGTGCTGGTGACGATGAGAAAGACCATAAACCAGGGATTCCTTCGGGAGCATGTAAGATTATATCCAAAGTTTGTTCGCCAATGGGGTGTGTCTGGGTGTCAAAGATCTTCAAGGTGGGTGCTACTTGTGATGAACTCTAGAAGGATGGGATGGTAATACTCGGTCTGGCCGTCTGGAAGCCCATAGAATTCCAGTTCAGAAACCGAGTAAGGAGGTGCGGCTACTGATGAGAAGCCTCCTTAAAGTTTATTTGGGTTAGAAACGACATCTGGGTCCCTACCCTCGCACAAGATTATTCTCAATTTTCTTGTTGTGTCCACAACTATACCGTTGATCAGAGTCACATCTGATGACTTCAGTGAAAGGGCTGATGACTTCAGTGAAAGAGCTGGTGACCTAGTGAAAGTGCTGGTGACGATGAGAAAGACCATAAACCAGGGATTCCTTCGGGAGCATGTAAGATTATATCCAAAGTTTGTTCGCCAATGGGGTGTGTCTGGGTGTCAAAGATCTTCAAGGTGGGTGCTACTTGTGATGAACTCTAGAAGGATGGGATGGTAATACTCGGTCTGGCCGTCTGGAAGCCCATAGAATTCCAGTTCAGAAACCGAGTAAGGAGGTGCGGCTACTGATGAGAAGCCTCCTTAAAGTTTATTTGGGTTAGAAACGACATCTGGGTCCCTACCCTCGCACAAGATTATTCTCAATTTTCTTGTTGTGTCCACAACTATACCGTTGATCAGAGTCACATCTGATGACTTCAGTGAAAGGGCTGATGACTTCAGTGAAAGAGCTGGTGACCTAGTGAAAGTGCTGGTGACGATGAGAAAGACCATAAACCAGGGATTCCTTCGGGAGCATGTAAGATTATATCCAAAGTTTGTTCGCCAATGGGGTGTGTCTGGGTGTCAAAGATCTTCAAGGTGGGTGCTACTTGTGATGAACTCTAGAAGGATGGGATGGTAATACTCGGTCTGGCCGTCTGGAAGCCCATAGAATTCCAGTTCAGAAACCGAGTAAGGAGGTGCGGCTACTGATGAGAAGCCTCCTTAAAGTTTATTTGGGTTAGAAACGACATCTGGGTCCCTACCCTCGCACAAGATTATTCTCAATTTTCTTGTTGTGTCCACAACTATACCGTTGATCAGAGTCACATCTGATGACTTCAGTGAAAGGGCTGATGACTTCAGTGAAAGAGCTGGTGACCTAGTGAAAGTGCTGGTGACGATGAGAAAGACCATAAACCAGGGATTCCTTCGGGAGCATGTAAGATTATATCCAAAGTTTGTTCGCCAATGGGGTGTGTCTGGGTGTCAAAGATCTTCAAGGTGGGTGCTACTTGTGATGAACTCTAGAAGGATGGGATGGTAATACTCGGTCTGGCCGTCTGGAAGCCCATAGAATTCCAGTTCAGAAACCGAGTAAGGAGGTGCGGCTACTGATGAGAAGCCTCCTTAAAGTTTATTTGGGTTAGAAACGACATCTGGGTCCCTACCCTCGCACAAGATTATTCTCAATTTTCTTGTTGTGTCCACAACTATACCGTTGATCAGAGTCACATCTGATGACTTCAGTGAAAGGGCTGATGACTTCAGTGAAAGAGCTGGTGACCTAGTGAAAGTGCTGGTGACGATGAGAAAGACCATAAACCAGGGATTCCTTCGGGAGCATGTAAGATTATATCCAAAGTTTGTTCGCCAATGGGGTGTGTCTGGGTGTCAAAGATCTTCAAGGTGGGTGCTACTTGTGATGAACTCTAGAAGGATGGGATGGTAATACTCGGTCTGGCCGTCTGGAAGCCCATAGAATTCCAGTTCAGAAACCGAGTAAGGAGGTGCGGCTACTGATGAGAAGCCTCCTTAAAGTTTATTTGGGTTAGAAACGACATCTGGGTCCCTACCCTCGCACAAGATTATTCTCAATTTTCTTGTTGTGTCCACAACTATACCGTTGATCAGAGTCACATCTGATGACTTCAGTGAAAGGGCTGATGACTTCAGTGAAAGAGCTGGTGACCTAGTGAAAGTGCTGGTGACGATGAGAAAGACCATAAACCAGGGATTCCTTCGGGAGCATGTAAGATTATATCCAAAGTTTGTTCGCCAATGGGGTGTGTCTGGGTGTCAAAGATCTTCAAGGTGGGTGCTACTTGTGATGAACTCTAGAAGGATGGGATGGTAATACTCGGTCTGGCCGTCTGGAAGCCCATAGAATTCCAGTTCAGAAACCGAGTAAGGAGGTGCGGCTACTGATGAGAAGCCTCCTTAAAGTTTATTTGGGTTAGAAACGACATCTGGGTCCCTACCCTCGCACAAGATTATTCTCAATTTTCTTGTTGTGTCCACAACTATACCGTTGATCAGAGTCACATCTGATGACTTCAGTGAAAGGGCTGATGACTTCAGTGAAAGAGCTGGTGACCTAGTGAAAGTGCTGGTGACGATGAGAAAGACCATAAACCAGGGATTCCTTCGGGAGCATGTAAGATTATATCCAAAGTTTGTTCGCCAATGGGGTGTGTCTGGGTGTCAAAGATCTTCAAGGTGGGTGCTACTTGTGATGAACTCTAGAAGGATGGGATGGTAATACTCGGTCTGGCCGTCTGGAAGCCCATAGAATTCCAGTTCAGAAACCGAGTAAGGAGGTGCGGCTACTGATGAGAAGCCTCCTTAAAGTTTATTTGGGTTAGAAACGACATCTGGGTCCCTACCCTCGCACAAGATTATTCTCAATTTTCTTGTTGTGTCCACAACTATACCGTTGATCAGAGTCACATCTGATGACTTCAGTGAAAGGGCTGATGACTTCAGTGAAAGAGCTGGTGACCTAGTGAAAGTGCTGGTGACGATGAGAAAGACCATAAACCAGGGATTCCTTCGGGAGCATGTAAGATTATATCCAAAGTTTGTTCGCCAATGGGGTGTGTCTGGGTGTCAAAGATCTTCAAGGTGGGTGCTACTTGTGATGAACTCTAGAAGGATGGGATGGTAATACTCGGTCTGGCCGTCTGGAAGCCCATAGAATTCCAGTTCAGAAACCGAGTAAGGAGGTGCGGCTACTGATGAGAAGCCTCCTTAAAGTTTATTTGGGTTAGAAACGACATCTGGGTCCCTACCCTCGCACAAGATTATTCTCAATTTTCTTGTTGTGTCCACAACTATACCGTTGATCAGAGTCACATCTGATGACTTCAGTGAAAGGGCTGATGACTTCAGTGAAAGAGCTGGTGACCTAGTGAAAGTGCTGGTGACGATGAGAAAGACCATAAACCAGGGATTCCTTCGGGAGCATGTAAGATTATATCCAAAGTTTGTTCGCCAATGGGGTGTGTCTGGGTGTCAAAGATCTTCAAGGTGGGTGCTACTTGTGATGAACTCTAGAAGGATGGGATGGTAATACTCGGTCTGGCCGTCTGGAAGCCCATAGAATTCCAGTTCAGAAACCGAGTAAGGAGGTGCGGCTACTGATGAGAAGCCTCCTTAAAGTTTATTTGGGTTAGAAACGACATCTGGGTCCCTACCCTCGCACAAGATTATTCTCAATTTTCTTGTTGTGTCCACAACTATACCGTTGATCAGAGTCACATCTGATGACTTCAGTGAAAGGGCTGATGACTTCAGTGAAAGAGCTGGTGACCTAGTGAAAGTGCTGGTGACGATGAGAAAGACCATAAACCAGGGATTCCTTCGGGAGCATGTAAGATTATATCCAAAGTTTGTTCGCCAATGGGGTGTGTCTGGGTGTCAAAGATCTTCAAGGTGGGTGCTACTTGTGATGAACTCTAGAAGGATGGGATGGTAATACTCGGTCTGGCCGTCTGGAAGCCCATAGAATTCCAGTTCAGAAACCGAGTAAGGAGGTGCGGCTACTGATGAGAAGCCTCCTTAAAGTTTATTTGGGTTAGAAACGACATCTGGGTCCCTACCCTCGCACAAGATTATTCTCAATTTTCTTGTTGTGTCCACAACTATACCGTTGATCAGAGTCACATCTGATGACTTCAGTGAAAGGGCTGATGACTTCAGTGAAAGAGCTGGTGACCTAGTGAAAGTGCTGGTGACGATGAGAAAGACCATAAACCAGGGATTCCTTCGGGAGCATGTAAGATTATATCCAAAGTTTGTTCGCCAATGGGGTGTGTCTGGGTGTCAAAGATCTTCAAGGTGGGTGCTACTTGTGATGAACTCTAGAAGGATGGGATGGTAATACTCGGTCTGGCCGTCTGGAAGCCCATAGAATTCCAGTTCAGAAACCGAGTAAGGAGGTGCGGCTACTGATGAGAAGCCTCCTTAAAGTTTATTTGGGTTAGAAACGACATCTGGGTCCCTACCCTCGCACAAGATTATTCTCAATTTTCTTGTTGTGTCCACAACTATACCGTTGATCAGAGTCACATCTGATGACTTCAGTGAAAGGGCTGATGACTTCAGTGAAAGAGCTGGTGACCTAGTGAAAGTGCTGGTGACGATGAGAAAGACCATAAACCAGGGATTCCTTCGGGAGCATGTAAGATTATATCCAAAGTTTGTTCGCCAATGGGGTGTGTCTGGGTGTCAAAGATCTTCAAGGTGGGTGCTACTTGTGATGAACTCTAGAAGGATGGGATGGTAATACTCGGTCTGGCCGTCTGGGAGCCCATAGAATTCCAGTTCAGAAACCGAGTAAGGAGGTGCGGCTACTGATGAGAAGCCTCCTTAAAGTTTATTTGGGTTAGAAACGACATCTGGGTCCCTACCCTCGCACAAGATTATTCTCAATTTTCTTGTTGTGTCCACAACTATACCGTTGATCAGAGTCACATCTGATGACTTCAGTGAAAGGGCTGATGACTTCAGTGAAAGAGCTGGTGACCTAGTGAAAGTGCTGGTGACGATGAGAAAGACCATAAACCAGGGATTCCTTCGGGAGCATGTAAGATTATATCCAAAGTTTGTTCGCCAATGGGGTGTGTCTGGGTGTCAAAGATCTTCAAGGTGGGTGCTACTTGTGATGAACTCTAGAAGGATGGGATGGTAATACTCGGTCTGGCCGTCTGGAAGCCCATAGAATTCCAGTTCAGAAACCGAGTAAGGAGGTGCGGCTACTGATGAGAAGCCTCCTTAAAGTTTATTTGGGTTAGAAACGACATCTGGGTCCCTACCCTCGCACAAGATTATTCTCAATTTTCTTGTTGTGTCCACAACTATACCGTTGATCAGAGTCACATCTGATGACTTCAGTGAAAGGGCTGATGACTTCAGTGAAAGAGCTGGTGACCTAGTGAAAGTGCTGGTGACGATGAGAAAGACCATAAACCAGGGATTCCTTCGGGAGCATGTAAGATTATATCCAAAGTTTGTTCGCCAATGGGGTGTGTCTGGGTGTCAAAGATCTTCAAGGTGGGTGCTACTTGTGATGAACTCTAGAAGGATGGGATGGTAATACTCGGTCTGGCCGTCTGGAAGCCCATAGAATTCCAGTTCAGAAACCGAGTAAGGAGGTGCGGCTACTGATGAGAAGCCTCCTTAAAGTTTATTTGGGTTAGAAACGACATCTGGGTCCCTACCCTCGCACAAGATTATTCTCAATTTTCTTGTTGTGTCCACAACTATACCGTTGATCAGAGTCACATCTGATGACTTCAGTGAAAGGGCTGATGACTTCAGTGAAAGAGCTGGTGACCTAGTGAAAGTGCTGGTGACGATGAGAAAGACCATAAACCAGGGATTCCTTCGGGAGCATGTAAGATTATATCCAAAGTTTGTTCGCCAATGGGGTGTGTCTGGGTGTCAAAGATCTTCAAGGTGGGTGCTACTTGTGATGAACTCTAGAAGGATGGGATGGTAATACTCGGTCTGGCCGTCTGGAAGCCCATAGAATTCCAGTTCAGAAACCGAGTAAGGAGGTGCGGCTACTGATGAGAAGCCTCCTTAAAGTTTATTTGGGTTAGAAACGACATCTGGGTCCCTACCCTCGCACAAGATTATTCTCAATTTTCTTGTTGTGTCCACAACTATACCGTTGATCAGAGTCACATCTGATGACTTCAGTGAAAGGGCTGATGACTTCAGTGAAAGAGCTGGTGACCTAGTGAAAGTGCTGGTGACGATGAGAAAGACCATAAACCAGGGATTCCTTCGGGAGCATGTAAGATTATATCCAAAGTTTGTTCGCCAATGGGGTGTGTCTGGGTGTCAAAGATCTTCAAGGTGGGTGCTACTTGTGATGAACTCTAGAAGGATGGGATGGTAATACTCGGTCTGGCCGTCTGGAAGCCCATAGAATTCCAGTTCAGAAACCGAGTAAGGAGGTGCGGCTACTGATGAGAAGCCTCCTTAAAGTTTATTTGGGTTAGAAACGACATCTGGGTCCCTACCCTCGCACAAGATTATTCTCAATTTTCTTGTTGTGTCCACAACTATACCGTTGATCAGAGTCACATCTGATGACTTCAGTGAAAGGGCTGATGACTTCAGTGAAAGAGCTGGTGACCTAGTGAAAGTGCTGGTGACGATGAGAAAGACCATAAACCAGGGATTCCTTCGGGAGCATGTAAGATTATATCCAAAGTTTGTTCGCCAATGGGGTGTGTCTGGGTGTCAAAGATCTTCAAGGTGGGTGCTACTTGTGATGAACTCTAGAAGGATGGGATGGTAATACTCGGTCTGGCCGTCTGGAAGCCCATAGAATTCCAGTTCAGAAACCGAGTAAGGAGGTGCGGCTACTGATGAGAAGCCTCCTTAAAGTTTATTTGGGTTAGAAACGACATCTGGGTCCCTACCCTCGCACAAGATTATTCTCAATTTTCTTGTTGTGTCCACAACTATACCGTTGATCAGAGTCACATCTGATGACTTCAGTGAAAGGGCTGATGACTTCAGTGAAAGAGCTGGTGACCTAGTGAAAGTGCTGGTGACGATGAGAAAGACCATAAACCAGGGATTCCTTCGGGAGCATGTAAGATTATATCCAAAGTTTGTTCGCCAATGGGGTGTGTCTGGGTGTCAAAGATCTTCAAGGTGGGTGCTACTTGTGATGAACTCTAGAAGGATGGGATGGTAATACTCGGTCTGGCCGTCTGGGAGCCCATAGAATTCCAGTTCAGAAACCGAGTAAGGAGGTGCGGCTACTGATGAGAAGCCTCCTTAAAGTTTATTTGGGTTAGAAACGACATCTGGGTCCCTACCCTCGCACAAGATTATTCTCAATTTTCTTGTTGTGTCCACAACTATACCGTTGATCAGAGTCACATCTGATGACTTCAGTGAAAGGGCTGATGACTTCAGTGAAAGAGCTGGTGACCTAGTGAAAGTGCTGGTGACGATGAGAAAGACCATAAACCAGGGATTCCTTCGGGAGCATGTAAGATTATATCCAAAGTTTGTTCGCCAATGGGGTGTGTCTGGGTGTCAAAGATCTTCAAGGTGGGTGCTACTTGTGATGAACTCTAGAAGGATGGGATGGTAATACTCGGTCTGGCCGTCTGGAAGCCCATAGAATTCCAGTTCAGAAACCGAGTAAGGAGGTGCGGCTACTGATGAGAAGCCTCCTTAAAGTTTATTTGGGTTAGAAACGACATCTGGGTCCCTACCCTCGCACAAGATTATTCTCAATTTTCTTGTTGTGTCCACAACTATACCGTTGATCAGAGTCACATCTGATGACTTCAGTGAAAGGGCTGATGACTTCAGTGAAAGAGCTGGTGACCTAGTGAAAGTGCTGGTGACGATGAGAAAGACCATAAACCAGGGATTCCTTCGGGAGCATGTAAGATTATATCCAAAGTTTGTTCGCCAATGGGGTGTGTCTGGGTGTCAAAGATCTTCAAGGTGGGTGCTACTTGTGATGAACTCTAGAAGGATGGGATGGTAATACTCGGTCTGGCCGTCTGGAAGCCCATAGAATTCCAGTTCAGAAACCGAGTAAGGAGGTGCGGCTACTGATGAGAAGCCTCCTTAAAGTTTATTTGGGTTAGAAACGACATCTGGGTCCCTACCCTCGCACAAGATTATTCTCAATTTTCTTGTTGTGTCCACAACTATATCGCGAAGCAATATAATAAATTGATCTTTCTTTAGCCTTAGACCTTTCTTTGTACGCTCTGTATATTAAATCAAAGTTCCAAACAAGGGATAGTTTTAAAAAACAACGCCCAAGTCTAATCTTTCCCTAAAACAAAAAACTAAATAACAAAAACTTCATTGTAAATTCTGCCAATATCTCTTGTCATAAGCTAAATTTCGGAGATAATGTAAATCGAAAATATTATTCGTAAAGATTTTTTTACATAAATCATGCACAATCAGCGAGAATAGATTGCTTTGGGGTCTTCCTCTTCTCCCTGGTAAGTCCAGTGTATTGATGGCAAAAATGAGGGAAGAAAACGCTGGTCCGTCAACAGGACCCCGCAAAACATGTCCTAACATTCTCCACCGACTACGGGCCACTTTTTCTGACAATGGTTCAGCATTGCAGCGTTTATACAAGTTTTTGTTGGAGATGACTCCTGGGTACTTTATATTCAAAATAGTGCGAAGATGTCTGCGGTGAACAACATCTAGTTTTTCAAGGAATATTTTGGGGACGGCCCAACAGGATGAGTTGTACATAAGATTATAAGAACTGATACGACTAAAGCATTGTACAGTATTAAACGTTTGTTTAGAGGCAGTTTATCACTCCAGGCCTTCTTGTAATTGTTGAAAGCAGCATATCCCAGGTTTATGCGACGCTGAATATCAGCTTTGCTACACAAGACGGACCCTAGACTCTAGAGTGATACTTTTCCTCCATGCTTCATTCCCCGACAATAATTTTCCATCACTATCGACTTCACCCGTACTAGCTAAATAAACATGAATGAAGTCCGTTTTGTCTTCATTGACAAAGAGGTTCCATTTCTCGAGTATAGCTGTTGCCTGGGGCAAAATAGCTCTCAAGTTGTCTTCCTCTTCATCATTGAAGTGACATCATCAGCATATTCAGTGTCAAGTGGAAGGCCAGCAATAGTGATCGGGGGAATCGGCCTATCTAAACCGATTGTTATAGTCCATCTAAGTTCATTCAAAGCACCAGCTAAGACAAGGGTGAACAGACAGCCGGATAAACAGTCACCTTGGAAAGCTCCAAGGAGACTTAAAAACTCAGCTGAAAGAACTCCATTTACTTTCACCCGTAGCTTTAGACAACAACAACCGGACAATCCTCAGCTCATCCTCAGTACAGCCACACAGTTTCAGTCCGAGTTCAAGAATCGTAGTGGGTTTGATCGTGTCAAACGCAATAGACATATCAATGCCCATGCGATGATACTCCCATTTCTTCCTTTGGACAACCGACAGTAGAACTCGCTGACACCAAACAATATCAGCACAAGAACGAGCGCGTTTATATGCACACTGCCATGGACCAGTGAAGGCGTTCACTTTTTCTTCTATCCTTGTACGCTCTGTAATACAAATTAAAATGTGTTCTAGAACGAATGAAACATCCGTGTAACATGGTTATTTATCGAGGGAGCACCACTAAACCACCTAATCTGTGTAACATTACTATTGACTAATCTGTAGCTTACCATTAAACAATTATGTATTTAAATTTTAAAATATACGTATCAACAGGAAATTTAAGCTTTACACACATTTTAAGGATTGGTATACACTATACAGTATACATGTAGTTTAATGGAAACTTACTGTAAACAGTTATCTTGAGGTGTGTTGTGTGTAACCACATCAGTATTGTACAAGCAAGCGCTACTTAGGTGCTTAGTGAATAGAAGAGTGTGACAATAAGTATTAACAATAACTACTATTATATTATTATAAAACAGGATCTTACCGACAAAAATGATTCTTAAAAATACCTTAATGCGGTAAACTGTACCCTTGAAAAAGATTTTCCCAACATCTGTTGCATGCAGCTATATCTCTAATTTCATTCAATTCATGAGAGTTGTCCATTTGCAAATTTCTACTACTTAAATCACTTCTTAAAACCGATAACAAGTTCATTCTAGGTCTCCCCAATCTTCCAATAAATAAATTATCTGATTCAATAGCAAAAGAGAGAGCCGTTTGGGCTGGGGTGTTCTCCATACTCCTGAGAATGTGTCCAAACATCTTCCACCGCTGGTGTTCGATACGCTTTGATAACTTTTCAACTTTGCACCTTTCATACAATGCTTTGTTGCTTATCATACCTTTAGGCCATTTGATGTTTAAAATGGACCTGAGGTGTCTACGATGAAGTGTGTCCATTTTCTCCATGGTTGCTTTTTTAGGACTCCAACTATTTGAGTTGTAAATTAATACAGATACAACTTGAGCGTCATATAACCTCAGCTTTCTTTCAAGGGAAATTTTCTTACCGGACAACCAAACTTTTTCGAAGTTCTTAAAAGCAATTTCAGCTAGGATTCTCCTTCTTTGAATGTCCTTCTCAGTACACAGTAAGGTACCTAGTGACTTATTACTTCGCCATGGTTCATTATTAGCTAATGGCTGACCGTTAGTGTCTTTATCAGATTTTTTCGCCAGGTAGAAGGTACTGAATTCAGTTTTACTTTCATTTACTTGGAGGTTCCAGTCTTTGAGAATCTCTTTCACTGCAGGAAGGAAAATTCTCAGTTTCTCGATGTCCTCGTCAGCAAAGTCACAATCGTCTGAATATTCCCACTCAGTTGGAAAACCTAGTTCTGATACTGGTGGGTTTGGTCTCCCAGATACAGCTCTGAGGTGGTGTAAGGCTGCTGCAAGAATAAGTGTGAATAGCTTTCCAGATAAACTGTCACCTTGAAAGGCTCCGAGTAAACTTTCAAACTCTTCCGACAGTGAGGAGTTAACACGAACTCTAAGGAGAGTATTCGATAGAAGGTATTGAACTAAGCGAAATGTCGTCCTCCGAACAACCAGCATCTTTCAAAACATTTATGATAGTATCCCTTTTCACGGTATCAAAAGCTCTACTCATATCAATACCCATTTTGCTAAATGTCCATTTCTTCCTCATCACAACAGATATGAGCATTCTCTGAGCCCACACAATGTCAGAGCAGCTCCTACCTCTCTTGTAAGCACTCTGCCATGGCATGGTGTAGTTGTCAATTCTACTCTCAACCCGTTTTAAGGCAATTTGAGTGAGCATCTTCCTCGATCCGTTTAACAGTGTAAGTGGTCTAAGGCTTGTGAGGGGACCTTTAGGTTTACCGGGCTTCTGCAGAGGAGTCACAATACCTTGTCCTATCGAACTAATGTATTTGTTCCCACTAAATGACTCGTTAATTGCCTCAGCATACTTCTCAAAAGTGATTGGATGGGCGTACTTTATCAACTCATTCTGGAGATTATCTGGACCACTGGCACGGTTTGATTTGAGTTTACTTGCAGCAAGTTTAACTTCAACTGGTGTAATGGGGTTATCAAGTGGTTTTGGATCGCAGGTAAAAGGTTGCAGGCCAGCTTCAACTCCTTCTGTTAGTTGTTTTTCGAAGAAAGATTTCGCTGTGTTTGCTTTCCCTAATTTTTTTTTGTTTTTTTTTTAGGGAAAGCAAACAAAAAAAAATAACTACTGATATAAATTAACTGCAGTAACATGGTGCAACTATAAAACTTACCCCCCCCCCCCCCCCCCCCCCCCCCCATTTCATTTCATGACCACTACAATGTTAGAACAGTGTCCACACAATGTAAGAACAGTGTGTACACACATTGTTAGAACTCACAATGAGATACACACCCTAAAATGACATACCAGACCCCATTGTGTGAATAGAAACACAACAGTCAACACGTGTGAAACAAAGCAACATACCATGGGTATTGGGTAGTGTGTAGTGTGTGGTGGGAGGTTAAATGTAGAGATGTTTACAAAACCCCCACCTCATGAGGATTATTACATTTACGATCTGTTAAAACATATTTAACATTACAATTACATAATATAACCTACATAAATCCTGTTCTGGGTAAGTTTTATATTAATAATAAACCATTGTTAATGGTTTATATTTACAGCTGTGGACTGCAAATGAGAACATGGTAGTAATTAGAAGTTTATTTTGGTAATTCAATAAGTCGGCAATATCAACTAAAATAAGCAGTCCAAGACATTTATTTTCGGGAGAGTGATACTGAATGTTCAAGATTGCTTGACACCTTCAATTGAATTTTGAAAGTTTGAGATCAATAAACTGAATCTAAGAATTCCTTAAACGGTAAAATTAATTTCAAGGGAATTTATTCCGCAATGTTAAAACTTCTTATAATGGCGTAATTTATTAATTTGATATAAAAATTCATCGCAGGATTGCTCTATAATTGGGAAAATAAGGAGACTGATTAATAAGTAGGAGTATTGAGTTACTGTCGGGAAGGCAGTGTTTTTGGGACAATGATATCATGGCCGGATCGCTCGTGATGCAGATTACCCATCTACAAATAGCATTATCATCTCCTCTTTCTTATAAAATCCTAAAGTCACACACTTTGTTTTGTCGTTATGTTCACCTTGCCTCTTTTTCTGTTAGTATGTTGCAGTAGAGTTGTGACTTTTCAGAACACCCGCATCCCGCCAGAAACTAAAGATCAGATCCTCGCAACAGCAGATGTGAACACAGCTTTTGAGTTATATCAGCAGAGTTATACGCCGAGTTATAATACGCCATCAGTACTCTTCTTGACTGGGTCGACTCGTAGAAGAAACAGAGCTCAGAAAAGACAAGATAGGAGGAAGAAAGCTAACTTTGTGATATCTTTGGGGGAGATAAGAGAACATAATGTGAAGTATGAGAGAGGAGAGTCCTGGTATCGTATGTCAGTTAACCAGTTCTCTGTGATAAGCTCCACCGAGAGGAGGAGATATCTCGGGTATCTGGGGGATGTGGACCAGAACAGGACCAACTCAACCAACATAACGCTATTAGGAGGAGGTAAGGAGAGCTACCCTGATACACTGAGCTGGAGAAAGAGAGGCTACGTAACAAATTCAGTAGACCAGGGTGAATTCTGTCTCTCATGTTGGACATTCCCAGCTGTAGCCCTGCTAGAGTTCGCTCTGAGAGAAGTATCAGGATCTTTACTCCCTCTATCTGCGCAACAACTGCTAGATTGTACCTACGAGGAGGTGGTGGACGTAGTGGGACCTCGCCATGATGGGTGTAAGGGAGGGAGGTACCAGGATGCCTGGAGGTACCTTATCTCCAGACAACACCTCACTTCACACACAGAGTACCTCTACAGAGCCGCAGATAGGAAGTGCAGGTACCACAGGTACTCTAATAAACTTGAGAACTATGTTAAGTTAACCGGGTACAAGGCTGTACCCTCTGATGCTGACGGTGTTATGGAGGCGGTGCAGGTGATGCCACTTGCTACAGCGATAGCGGCTGAAGATGAATTGTGGCTGTATGATAAAGGGATATATGATGGCTGTACACAGAGACACAGGGTTCCAGATCACGCAGTGCTTATCACGGGATACGGGATTAAGTACTGGGAGATAAGGAATAGTTGGGGACCAGATTGGGGGATGGATGGGTTCCTCAAATTCTTCAGGGGACAGGGTGCCAGAATGTGTTTCCTCCTGGACTATGCGTTTTATATCACTTATCAGAACATGAAATCACCAGAAAACACTGTTTCTCCAACTGTTCCTTCCACAACAACGTCCGCCAATTACAAAGCTTCAAACTGTACGGAAGGAGGAATGTACGAGACAAAAACTGACGACGAAGAGAAGGGAAAGAAAGGAGAGAAGAAAGAAGAGGAGGAGGAGGAAGAGGAAGAAAAGGAGGTAGAAGAGGAAAAAGAAGAACAAGAGGAAATAGAAAAAGAGGAGGACGAAAACGGAATGTCAGACGAAACTAGGATTGAAGAAGAGGAAATGTCAGGAGAAGATGAACCACCAGGGTCAACAGTGGACTATAAAACTTTAGACCCCGAGTTAACCGCGGCTGACAATGAGGACTGTAATGATGATCCAGAATATAAGTTTCTGTGCCAGCAGTGGTCCAAGTTGCCTGGTGATCCCTGTAATGCTGGATCCTGGCTTATCTTCACCCAGTATCATTGTATGAAGTCATGTGCCAAATGTAGTGAATGTCAGGATAAACACCCGAGCTCTTGTAAATCGTGGGCAGATGAGGGTTACTGCCATGATTCAAGTGAACATCAGGTGTGGATGAAAAGCAACTGTGTAGAATCTTGTGGTTACTGTTAGCTCAGACTGTCGGACATTTCCATGGATTTGGATGATAACAGTAACGATCAAGTTATTACTTTGGGTGTGCCCCTAGTCACTAGTCAGATATGAGTTTGTTAATAAGACAGTGCGTCATACTAATTAATTAATAATTATCAGAGATTTAAATGCTAATATGACAGTTAAAAATCACTGTTTTTAGGACACCTTTCACAATTTGATTACGAGCGGTAACATTTAGTGCAAAAAGGGAACGTTAATTATAATCATGGGCGTAATTTACCGAGACAATAGATTTAATTACTTAATTGCTAGACAATTCTCACAATTACATAATTGGTCAGGAATCGTTATATTCCAGTCATTACGAATTAGATTTATTCATTGTTTCACTTTCTCTAGAAACATTTCAATCGCCCTAAAAAGCAACGTACTTGGTTATAAATGTAATTCTTAAACAATTAACTATTATTAAGAACTGATATAATATTAGTGTAATCGTTCTATGTGATAGGACAATAATTAAGGGCGTCGCGTAAATTAACAAACCTTACACGAAGGAGTTCAAGTACAGATCTAAAATGTTTGTGTCTAGTTTCCAAGAAATAAAGGCTAATTTGCCATCTCATTGTAACCCTCCTGAGTACATTGGAATGTACACACAGGACTCACTGTACTGTACACAGCTGTCCACCATTGCGAGTGTGTTAAAGGTTTATTTCACACTGATGTACTGTAGTACAGACGAGAAGTCTACCCCGAGTCTAACTCCTCCACTTCATATTTACCCCGAGTCTAACTCCTCCACTTAATATTTACCCCGAGTCTAACTCCTCCACTTAATATTTACCCCGAGTCTAACTCCTCCACTTAATATTTACCCCGAGTCTAACTCCTCCACTTAATATTTACCCCGAGTCTAACTCCTCCACTTAATATTTACTCCGAGTCTAACTCCTCCACTTAATATTTACTCCGAGTCTAACTCCTCCACTTAATATTTACCTATCAGAGACTGAAGTAAAGAGGTCGGCCGCTCTGAGAGTAGTTTGAAGAACAGGTAACAGTAACTTTAGTCTGTCCTGTTTCTCCTGAAGTCCACAGAGACAGGAGCCAGCGTACTCCTTACAATCCTCTATCAGTCGCTCCTTACATAACTCCACTGCTTTTGTTATGCTGCTGTACGTCTCATCTATCTCTTCTAGTCTCTGGAGTGAGTTATAATTAGAACAGCTGAGTGAGATACAGTACATTTCTTTTCTCATCATTTTACTTTACATTACGCATCAACATTTTTGCTCTCTAATCTTTTCACAAGTGCACTGACTTGCTGATAAGAAACTGCTTGATTTTATCATGTCCGGCCATCTTAACAAGTCGATCTCTGCTGCTAACAAGACTCCTGCTGCTAAGAAGACTCCTGCTAGGAAGAACAGTATCACTAAACCCGCTGCCTCCGGGTCACCCTCAGACACGGAGGCACCCTCCCTCGGTATGTTGGGCTTTGGTGTGCCATCAATTTACACGTTTTGCGCTAAGACATGTTTAAATGTTTTACCTACCCTCTCCAAAGAAGATATTGATTTTGAATACAACAGGCTCCGTCTTATTGACTCCACATTTAATGGCAAAGCCACTAAGCCTGACACCAAACAAGCCGCCATTAAACAATATCTAACACGTCAAATAGTCGTTGATTTAGATCAATCCATGAATAGTCTAACTGCGGCTGCCAACTTACTTTCATGTACTGTTAATGGGGAGTGCGAGAAGGCGGTGAAACATCTAGCAGAACGTGCTCTGACGGCGATCGAAGAAGTCTCTGATGAAACGAAGAAACAGACCACCCTCATCACACAACAGACTGCAACTCTCATCTCTGAAGCCCCCTCGCAGAACCTCGACATCTCCAGAGAAGTTACAAGTATGCCTCATTCGCCGGTAAGACTTTTAGAGTGCGATCTTTCAGAGTTAACTTTTGGTGAAGTTTCAAGTGAGCTAAACTTTGACATGCACCACCCTGGAGGCCGTATTACAACTTATTATGGCTCCGTCCCCTACACGTACGGCAGAACCTCACATCCTGTCTCTGTTGGGCCACTTCCACCCACTCTGAAACGTGTGTACGAGCAACTGCAAAAACTGGACGCTGACATAACCCCAGAGAACTACACTTGCCTTTGCACGTTATACAAGGACGGATCGGTCGGCATACCGATGCATAATGACAGCGAACCTAGCATAATGGAGGATAGTCAAATTTATACAGTGTCGTTTGGAGCAACTAGAAACCTTAGGATATCAAGTACAGTAGGCCCCTTTGTCGAGCATAACATTCCACTTGAGCACGGTTCACTTTACGTCATGTCACGAGAAGATCAGGACAACTGGCGCCACGGCATTGACCGCGATATCTCGTTAAGGTTTCCACGCATTTCACTGACTTTCCGCAAACTGAAACAACAAGAGTCATGCACTGTGCCTGCACCTCCAGCTTTCCACCGGATACCACCTGTTGCCCCTCCAGCTCAGAACTCCTCCTCTCAGTCTCGTCACTCCAGGGTCCTATTCATACATGACTCTATTCATCGTGAAACACCTGAATGGTTATTCGATCAGATACCCGGCCACCGCTGTCAGAAGCGTTTGAACTACCAGCTCATAGACTCTTTGGATCATGACCTCAAACATGCCAAAACTGTGATCATCTCATGTGGCATAAACGATCTTTCACGGTATGGAAAATCTGCCAAGAGTCTGGCTGATAACTTTTGTCCCCGCCTTGTCGAAAGCTGTAAGAGCAACAAAAGCACACAGTTTGTTTTTTGTGCTTTGTCTTTAACTAGAATTGGTTGGTTGAACAGAGAAATTGATGATTTTAATCTATGTATGGTGAATCTCGCCAGGGTGATTCCCAATCTGACATTTTACGATGCCCATGCCGTTATCAAGCGGGTTCATTCATACTACGTATGGGACCGCAATGATAAGCATGGCATCCATTTACATCACGATGTCAGAAGGGCTGTTGCAAATGAACTTGTCAACTGCGTTGGCAAGTTATGTGGATCAGAACTGCCACGCCACAGGAACTGTGCGTGGCTCTACCACCATGAGCCTAACAGTCCTTTCAGATATCACCGAAGTTGAGCACTAATCCATGAATGAATTAATTATATAAAATCAACCTATTCTGAAAAAGCCCTTAAATTAAGCATATCATCAAGTTATTTTCATATCTTTTTCAGTACATCCTCACTCCTCAACCAAATTCATCATTTGTTTGCTACCACGATCGATTTTTGAAGAAATGATCTGATTGGTCGAAAATGCTTATCTTCTTAAGCTTATCAGATGAACTGATGAACATTCTTAACTATCAAGCATTTTTTGTCTCTTATCATCCCACCATACATTTCCTAAAACATTTTCACATTACCAAACAAAATTGTGCACTTTTTATTTAATAATTATAGAAGCTTCTCTGGTAAATCAGCATCAAGCACGTTTCCTCAGTCAAAGTTCAGTGCAACAGTATTTTCGAAAACTTCACAAACAACTAAATAGCAAAAATCACCACACAAAACTACACAACGACACAATTTCACACAACAACATTCAAATCACAACGATTTAATATACACTCTAGGTAAAGTCATATTATCATACTGATAAGCCCGAAAATCGAGATAAGGGCACTATATTGTAACATCTAATTTAGCGAATATTTTTAACAAATAAGTAGATAAGACTCAGATCACGATTTTGTAGCATACAGGACCTCCGGTTCTCGTGAAAGAATCTGATTTGCACTAGTATAGATATATTTTACGTTATTTATAAATTTATACATTTTTTATTCTCTAATTCGTCCACAAGCATAAGAGTTAACTTAAAATGGCAAATGTTACTGATACTTCTGGTCATAAAATCAAAATAAAATGTGGTAGCTGTAGCGGCTGGTGTTATTCTTCCAAAAACATCCGCAGCTGCTCATGGTGCCATAACAACGTCCACGTCAAATGTTTTAAGGAAAATTTAGGTTGTACAAGCTGTTGTGAGAGTCTTATTCCTGGATTTTACGCGACTTACTATGAAATTTACGATGACTACAATAAGCTTAATGGCGCTATTTATAATCCATACGCTCAAAATAGTCGATGTAATCTTATTGGAGACGCCATGACCAACGAAGAGCACCAGGATTCAACATGGAGTGACATTTCGGCTTTCCTAACTCACTGTCAGTATAAACAGCAACGTAACGTGAAAAGGTCGACATCCTCTCAACTTAAAACATTTTCCATGAACATCAGATCCCTTTTCAAAAATATTGATCAACTACGAGAAGATATAGAAATATATGATAAGTATGATGTATTGTGTTTTAACGAAACTAACTGCACTCTAGGAAAATTGCCCAACGGAATAAACGACATCACATTAAATGGATTCCATGAACCGCATATCCAAGATCCCATCCGCACAACGGGTAAAGGTGGGGGGCTTGCCATATACATACACAAACGTGTAGTTGACTCTGATAAAATTGATGTCTTCAATCCTAACCCTGAACCCTCAAATACTAGCGGCGAATTTCAATTTATCAAGATCCACCAGTGTAAAGGATATAATAGAACAAAGATAATTGGAAATGTTTATCGCTCTCCCGCTAGAAAACCTGAAGCATTTCTTGAGATTTTTAAAAGTACACTTCACAACCTGGGAAGACACTCTCGCAAACATATGACGTTACATGGAGATTTTAACCTAAATTTACTGAAGCACAGTAGCAACCAGGCATGTCAAAGCATTATAGATATTGCATCCTCTTACGGTTTCATCCAAATTGTATCACGTCCAACTCGCATAACAGACCACAGTGCCACGCTTATTGATCATATCTACACGAACAATCTTGAAGATACAATAAGCTGCAACGTATTGACGACAGATCTGTCGGATCACTTAGCGATAGTTACAACAATTAATCTTGATAATACATCCACCAGCAGTTACCGCTCCGCATCTTATAATCAAAATCCAACTCAAACCAACGTACGTAGTTTTAATGAGGCCAACAACCATAAATTTAGAGATTTAATAATGGAAGAAAATTGGTCTGTAATACTAACAAATACCCATGATGCTAACCAGCAGTTTGATTGTTTAAATTCGGCTTACAACAGGATTTATAACGCTGCCTACCCGACTAAGAGACAGTCCGAGCGCAGACAAAATGAACGTGTTAATCCCAAACCATGGATACTGCCCTGGCTTGAAGAAGCTATAGAACGTAAAAATCAGGCATATCATGATTTTGTTAAGGAACCAGTTGATAGGAACCAGCTAAAATACGACCGTTTGAAAAAGTTTTGCACTAAACACGTTGACAAAGCCAAAAACATACACTACAAAAAATTCTTCGAACAACACAAAGATAATTCTAAGAAGCAGTGGCAGATGATTAACGGTCTTCTAAATAGGAAACCAGCTAAACCTACATCGATAAAACTGTCGGACGAAAACGGACAAGTCAGCACACCGGCAGCAGTAGCAGAAAAATTTAATGATCACTTCTCAAACATCGCTCCAAAAATTAAATCTGAAATTAGTAGTAGGACCACGTTCGATCCTGGTGGGGCCCAGGGGACACTTCGCAACCCTTCTCCAAATAGTATCTACATAAAACCAGTCACAACTACCGAAGTTCAAGACGTTATTAACCTATTTAAGAATAAAGCTACTCTTGACACCAAAATCCAACCACTCAAAATTGCCAACAGCTGTCATAATTTTACCACTGTATTGGCCCACGTTGTTAACAGCTCGTTCGAACAAGGGGTCTTTCCCCAAGCCTTGAAAACGGCAAAAGTAGTTCCTGTACATAAAGGTGGATCTAAAACTGACATCAAAAATTACAGACCGATATCTCTACTTGCCACTTTCTCAAAAGTCTACGAAAAGCTTATGCACAATCGAGTCATAAATTTCTTGGATACCTACAATATACTTTGTGAAAATCAATACGGCTTCCGCCCAGGTAGGTCTTGTGAACATGCCCTTCTTAATGCTAAAGACAGAATCCTCAATTCAATGTCCAAAAAGCAAGTTACTTTGCTCCTTTTGATTGACTTTAGCAAAGCCTTTGACCTTGTGGATCACTCCATACTCCTGAATAAGCTCGAGCACTATGGCATAAGAGGTCTAGCTTTAAACTGGTTTAAATCATATCTTATGAACAGAAACCAGTATGTATCAATTGGATCCTCTGAATCCTCAGCAAACCCCATTATTTACGGTGTACCCCAAGGTTCAATTTTGGGACCTCTCCTTTTTATAATCTACATAAACGATCTTCCTCAAATATCCGAAATAGCTAATTTCATCATGTACGCAGATGATGCAAACATTTTCCTAACAGGAGAAAATATAAACGAGGTTTATGATAAGCTCAAAATTCTTAGCGATGTCTTAGTTAAATGGGTAGATAACAACGGATTAGCTCTAAATCTTAAAAAAACGAATTATATGATCTTTTCTCGGCAAAGAAACCTCATTTATCGCGATGTAGTAATTTCTAGTGTCACAATCGAAAGAAAAACAGAAGCCCGTTTCTTAGGAGTTATAATAGATAACAAACTGAACTGGTCGCAACATATTTCTGCCATGAAAATGAAAATGGCCAGATACATTGGAGTCATGTACAAACTTAAAAAATATTTGCCTCTGGAAGCACGTTTACAAATATATCACAGCTTTGTGCAGTCTCACCTTAATTACTGCTCCCTCGTCTGGGGTTTTGCTGCCAAATCCCATATAGAAACACTATTTGTAAAACAAAAAATGGGTCTTAGAGCAATACTACCAGGTTTTGTTAATTACTGGTACAAAGACGGTACACCACCAGCAAGTACCAAGTCTGGTTTCTATGTACACAAAATATTGACAGTTCATAGTATCATCGTAAAGAACGCATTAGTTTTTATACATAAGCTGAAAAACTTCCCAAGTTTAGTGCCTCCCTCTATAAAGAAAACAATACCTAACAGTGCACCAATATTTAACGTCGCCGATCCGGATTCGAGTCTTACAACTACATGGTCAGATGAATACGGTAAATACCCTTACAATAATTCAGTATTCTACAAAGGTCCACTACTAGCAATAAACAGATATAGTGTCGCAGCAACTTCCTTGCCAAGTCTATTCAACCTTAACATCTACAAAAGGTGCATAAAAAACATGCTCATTGATCAACAAAACGAGGGCATTGCAGACGAATGGCCCAACTTTATGTTATACAATATAACGGGACTAAGGAAATCAGAGCGCAACATCAACCGCAATGCTAATAATAACTCTGTCTCTTAAGCACGCCATCACAGAATCAATTTCACTGCATACCATCTCAGTTACACTGCCATCAATTCGCCAGCAAAAACGGCATGACGCTATGCGACTGATAAGAGTCGTTAAATTTTTTAAATTTTGGAATAGCTAGCTAGCCGTAGCTATGCGCCTGTTTCCACTCTACAACTCTAAAAGCGCATTAATATGATAATTTTAACTAAAGGCAACTTTATATGTGCTCAGCTATGTTTTTTTCGACAAGCTCCATGTAATGATACATATTAATCGTTTTAATGAGATCTAATCTTGTGCGAGTTTTGAGTTTGAATTGATAACACTTATTATATATATTATTTTTTGATTAAACATTGGCTGGTACTTCGGGCCGGTCCCCAACAAACATTAAATTGATCTGAAGAAATAAAATTAAATACAGTAGCCATAGGGTAGTTTTGAAGTTACATAACACGTACTTGACGCACTACATTTGTGTGTATCATTATCTTAACAACATTCCCTGTAGATAATTACAACGGCTCAAATTCAACATGAGATTTGTGCCAATATAATCACCCCATATTCGTACTTCAATTTCTTTTTCAATCTTAGTGATGTAATCAAACTGTGATCAAATATCGGCAACATGTCACACGTGAAGAAAGCCAGCCAAAAATTCGACATTCAATCCACTAATGAACAAAACAAAAAACTCTGCTTACTTTTTGAGAGGAGTCTTTGGTTTCAGTTATCATGAGATCAATCTTGTCCACAAGTTCTGACAAGGAACTCTGTGTAGTACAAGTGTACTCGATACTCTTACACATAGCGTTCTGTACCGTACTGTATGCTGTCTCAATATCCAAACAGTGCGTTCGCTTGGACAGCCCAATCTCTCTGAAGCAGCTTATACACACTAGACTCTGGGGGAGTGTTTAATTTCAAGAGTAATTCTTGGCACATACTATATATAGTACAATCAGCTTACCCCTGCCTAGTATCTTATGTCAGCTAACGTAATATCAAGACATCCAATTCAATCTTAATAAAGTCGAAATATTGCAATAAGCTAAGATCCGCCTAAGTAGGGGATGTAAGGATTTGATTGGATTATGTTATATAGTGTAAGAAATATGTATATTTAACTATTACTATTTAACTATTATGTATAAAGGTATAAGAAAAAAAGTTAACCTTATCTTCAGCATTGAACATAATGAAAGGTTCATTATGCAATGAGCACATTCGTTGTTTGTTCAATCGTTTTAATAAGATATCAACAATCTCGTGTTTCGCAAACATCTTGGCTGAGTGGGTGAAATCTCTACACTTTTGACAAAGGGGCTGACTGAAAATGATATTAATTCATGAAAAGAACTAAGAGTCAAGAAACAAGCTTAAAACAATAATAATAATACAAGTCAGAATAAAAGAAGTAAAATAAAAATAAAAATATCAACAGTCTAATAAGTATGTACATGGTAAAACACTATCAATAGAAACTAACTGAGCAATAATAAAGTAAGAATACCTGCAAGTGTTGCAAAACAACATGACATCAATAGAATGAGATTGCTCACAATTTGCACAGGATATTCCCTCTAAGGTCTGTTTGTTAGACATTAAATACTCCACCAGCAAATCCTTTGGGATCTCTGGAAGTGGAGGTATGATCCCACTGCACACTGGACACCTGGAACAACATTATTTATTTAGCGTTAATTATCATATTTTTGAATTATTAAATACATATTTAACATATTAATGGAAATTATTGAAGGTTGTCATATTTTATCAAGTAATAATTTGTACCATTCTCAGGGAACATGGCAGTGAAGTTGACTGAAGAAGGCTAGGGAGACTTTAACCAAGAGCATAATTTTTAAAACATAACAGTACCTGGTTTTATCTAAGTCTAAGCAGTCAAAGCATACTGAATGAAGACATGGTAACAGTCTTGGTTCTTGAAAACTCTTTTTACATGAGGGACAAAGCATTGGAGACAAAGTCTTCATTTCTTCTAATGCTGCAGCAGCAGTCATTTCACGTAGTCAGATGGAACCTACTGCAGAACATTACTGTTTAATCGATATTTCGATTGATTTCATTTGAATAACAATTTAATTTGAAGACTGAGCATGGTAAGTATACTGAAGCAAAATAGGAGAAAGTTATTACGGAGGTGAAAAGATTGGTAAAAGCTGAGCTTGTCACCAAACAGCATTCTAAAGTGATTTTCTCAGCTAACCAGCGTAGCAATCAGTAGGGAAACGTACCTGTGTGCTGCCCCCCCCCCCCCCCCCCCGCCCCCCGCAAATTTTTTTGCCGCCCCGAAATTTGATTGGTGCTCTAAATAAAATTTGTTTTTTTTTAAAGGTTGGGCCTTCTTTTTGCTGCCCCCTACAGCTTTTTGCCGCCCCTGTTGAAGCAAAAAATGCCCCAAATATTTGTTTGCGTCGACCGAACATTAAATTGGACAGAATAATACACATAATATTGAAATTCAGGAAAAAGCATTACATAACAGTGAATCTTGCAGCTAACCTAATTATGATTCATTTACCAACGCTGCATATGCAGTAATGGGAGAGAGAGCGAGAAAAAGTGAGCAATTATGTATGTCACAATTGTGCTACAAAACCATCAATTTACCCACTTACCAGCGGCTGATTTTTTAAAAATTCGCTAATTGGCTTCGTCAGAGTTTTGTCGAAACTATACCAAAAAAATCACTCCCATAACTCTAATCTTTTCTTAATTAAGCCGCTCGGAAATTACACACGCACAGACAGACAGACATTCTGAGATTATTATTTAAGATTATATATATTGTCTTATCAGTATTACCGTTTATCTAAACTATATTTTAAACTTGACGAAATCCCCCCGGCAACGGGGACATAAAACAACACTGAAAATCGACCAAAAACCGACCCTCTGGCGTGACCAATTGCAATTTCAGCTCACAAATGGAGTTGAAACCTCGCGATATCTAGCAGGGTTGTAAAAAAGGATAGGATTAGGAGATAACATTTCGATTATTGCTTTAGATTTTCTATAATTAACGTTGGAACTGAGGTAAAATGAACGTTAGAATAATGGCGTAATTTCATAAAAGGTTACCCAGTGGCGTAACTTAGGGCCCGCAGACCCCGCTGTGCGGGGGGGGGGGGGGGGGCGCCGTATAAGGGGGGCGCAATTTTCCTGAATTTTAGGCCCTTTCACTGAAAAAACGTCTTGTTTGTGTATTTCCCTGTCCAATTTAGCGTTCGGTCGACGCGAAAAAAATATTTGGGGTACCCTTTTTTGCTTAAGGGGGTGCAAAAAGCCTTAGGGGGGGGGGGGGGCGAGAAAAAAAGTACCAACCTTTTTTTTTTTTTAATTTTATTTTTAGGGACACAAAAAATTTTAGGGGGCGCTTTTCGTCACTGAGCGGGGGGGCGCCAACAGGCAAAGTTACGCCACTAAGGTTACCTGCATCATTGCGTAACAACATCAAGAGATTGCATGTGCGCGAGCAAGAACAGATTAATAACGCGCGTTGCCATGCTTTATACGTCATAACTAGCTCACATTTACGCTCACGATATCACTATTCATAACTTTGGTTGTGATCGATATTTTTCGATGCGGTAGAAAGTATTGTACTTAGGGAATTTGAATACTTACAATTTTTTCGTCATTGTCAAGTAAAACCCATACTTTCTACAGTACAGACCTTAGAGCTAGATGATTAGAGATTAGAGAAATTTAAACATAAATAATTTTTTAAATTTCCTCAAACAAAGCTTTCAGCTGGCGGGTTTCTAGTTGAATTATGGTTTACTAACAATTAGATAAACCCACTATTCCCCCACACTGATATCCCGGCACTTTTTTGTAGATTTGCTATACAACAGAGTCACAGGTCAGCAAAATCATACATACTCTCCTTTTCTACTTTAAGTTTACATGCTATAACTTAAAAATGAAGATCTTGCGGTTTAATGCATACTAAAGATACTAAGAACTAAAACTACAGATCTGAGCTCGTTATTGGGAAAAACTTATTGTTTCGTCGAATTTGTAATTTCCAAAAGAGTTTAAAAACTTTTCTACTAACGGGTATATCAAACATGCCTTGCCCTTGGTGCACTCTTGTGATTGACTAGAATCTAGATAGCAATTAACAATTAAGTAGGTCCGGCCACCTTTCAATTGCAAGTTCATTAACTGTTCACCAAACATTTGCTCAAGGTTCGAATTAAAAAGTTATTTAGATTGATATTTTCTATCGCTTGCATTGGTTCCCTTCACATGTTGACGAAGACCTTAGGGACCAAGCCTCATATCTTCTCAGTGTTGGTAACGAGGTCTCCAGTCTGGAAGATCTGGGTACTCCACACTTGGCGATCCTAAACTGCTCCAGAGATCCAAAGTTCATCCAAATCTGCAGTAAATGTGTGAATAATGATGACCTCAAGCTAAGAAGGAAAATCTGTATTTCTACAGGGCCCACCCACGCCTAGCTGGGGAGTCTAGTCCCTACATTAGACGGCCAATGCTCTATCCATTGGTATGTACGCGGCCTTACCCAGGCCTGTAATAAATGGGGAGTCCCTCTTAGGACGACCAGTGCTAGACACTGTTTACTACTGACTGAATGGAAACCTACTTTACTCTTTGGATTGGTAGAACCTGTCTGGTTACATGAACATTGGAGCTAGTTTTATATTAACTCACATGATATTATTGTCGACTTAGACTGCTTGGATGTATCACATCTCAACCATTGTTGGATGTGTTACTTTGTTTTGGGCTTCACTTTTAAGCTTTATTGACTTTATCTATAAAATTGCATCTCCATTGATATTTATGTAACTCGAAAAACTTTTTCTACCAAAAACGTTTTCGATCGGGAATCGTCTTTAAATTATTTTGGGGAATATTTTGACTTGATATAACGACGTCGTCGTAATGACACAAGTGACTGATCATAGTGATCAACCACCTTATTTGATAGTGTTTTTAAAAATAAAGTATTTATATTTTTAACTTGGGGTGTAAATATTTTTAGGGTTTTTATTTTTTAAATTTCAGATCTTTCATACTATATGTTACTAAAATGCTCATTGTAGCCTATAATATTTAGATTTTCATCATCAATTCACAAAGAAGGTACAACATAAAAAAAACTCAAAAAGAGCGCAAGCGGAAATTGTCGCACCTGAGTTCAAAATGTAGAATATATGTTCATTATGTTTTGTAGGTTAGTAACCTACCAAAACGCGCACTGAGTTGGACTCGTCGACGGTATGTAGCTTTAAAAAACGCCTTGCACAGAGATTGGTGTTCTAGATAACAAATAAGACAAGGCTCATTGGTGTATTAGAATCTTGCTCTGGGACAAAATTGTAAACACAATTAATTGTTTATGTTTGTTAACCTTTTTATTTTGAGGAGAAATTTTATATATGTTTTTCAGAAGGCGCGCGGCGCTATATTTATATTCTCTGCGCGGCGAAAGAACATTTAATTTGATACGTATAAAATTGCCACACGTTGTAGGCCCGCCGCACATAAGTGCACGGCTGTTTCGTGGTAATTTCACCCCAATGCTAAATGAAATTAAAACAGGGTCACAACATGATACAAATATAAACTAGTTTTCTAACTTGCCTAATTATTTTAATTTTAATTTTTACATTAGATCGACATGAAGAACTTCTGAGTTGCTCTAACCAGAGCCCTCTCGCTTGCAGTAGCGCGCGACCGCCGTAGGCGGCAAAAGAGGGCTCTATAGATGGCCACAAACTGGCACCACAAATCGTGGTGCCAGATTTCCTCCCATATTTCTGATGCCGCGCGCGACGTGTTAGTCATGTCTATAGTTACTGCAACTGTTAGACTCGTGCATTGCATTTGCACATATATAATCAGTGCAATATTTTCTCGTTGGATAAGAGTTTTTGAGGGAATTAATTTTATCTCTTTGTTCAATCGTTTCATTTTACAACTGTTTCCTGTTTCTTTGTTCGTTGCCATCATTCGGCAGCTGATCAGATCATTCGGCGGATGTTTCTTTGTTCGTTGCTTTTATTCGGCAGCTGATCAGATCATTCGGCGGATGATTCAAAGGGAGACAACTTTAAAGGTGTTTGAAGGTCAGCTGAAGGTCAGCTGAAGACGATTTACACAAATATTTTGAAAGCTCCTGCTAATTAAATCCTTGCGTATCACTTATATGTTTTTAATATCCCTCTAGGTTTAAAGGTTTCTGTTAAATTGTCAGTAATCAGCAGACTTTGCTACACTTTTGTCATTTGCAATTAAACTTAAAATATGTTAAAGGTTGTCATTGTCTATAATTTCGAAATAGAGTTTTGTAGGGAACTAATTTAGTCTCTTTGGTCAAGCAACCCGGAACCCCATGAATAGTGAATACTGTTATTATCATCTCCGAGTTCACAACAGGTATGGGTTTTATTCATAATATATTGAGGCACTTATAGTATAGTTCAGTCATTTCATTTTACAACTGTTTCCTGTTTCTTTGTTCGTTGCCATCATTCGGCAGCTGATCAGATTATTCGGCGGATGTTTCTTTGTTCGTTGCTTTTATTCGGCAGCTGATCAGATCATTCGGCGGATGTTTCTTTTTTCGTTGCTTTTATTCGGCAGCTGATCAGATCATTCGGCGGATGATTCAAAGGGAGACAACTTTAAAGGTGTTTGAAGGTCATCTGAAGGTCAGCTGAAGACGATTTACATAAATATTTTGAAAGCTCCTGCTAATTAAATCCTTGCGTATCACTTATATGTTTTTAATATCCCCTCTAGGTTTAAAGGTTTCTGTTAAATTGTCAGTAATCAGCAGACTTTGCTACACTTTTGTCATTGTCTATAATTTCGAAATAGAGTTTTGTGGGGAACTAATTTAGTCTCTTTGGTCAAGCAACCCGGAACCCCATGAATAGTGAATACTGTTATTATGATCTCCGAGTTCACAACAGGTATAGGTTTTAAAATTCATAATATATGGGGGGGGGGGGGGGGGGGGGGGGCAACCAACCATATTAAAGTATATTAAAGTATATCCCGGGTCAAAATCGGAAAAAATCCTACATTTTTAATATACTTTAATATACCTACAATAAGTAGATTAGAAGATAAGCCAGTTGCTAGTCCCCTGAACTCATACTTCATATATTTTGGCTCATAAATTGGTCAAGTATCAATATCTTTGAACAAGACTAACTTTACATGAAAGGTAAATCTAATCTATATACATGAATAAAACAACATTTTTCACATATATTTTTATAATATAGGTATATTAAACATGTTAAAGTATATTAAAGTATATCCCGGGTCAAAATTGGAAAAAAACCTACATTTTAATATACTTTAATATGGTTCAAAATTTTAATGGAGATAATATAGGTATATTAAAGTACATTAAAGTATATTAAAGTATATTAAAGTATATTAAAGTATATCCCCGGGTCAAGTTGAGGCACTTATAGTATTAGTTACAGCCAATATAAAGTTCTCAACTAGATTATCAAGTTTTTAATCTTTCGCATAGAATTGAGAAACAAGAATGACCATCGATTTTAAAACCATTTTAATAAATTAACGGGGTTTTCATCACACCATATCAAAACGATTCAAATAATCCGCTCCTACTAAATCGCTCGTCTCAATAAAGTATTGTGTGGAATAAAAAGGTCCTAATCAGGGTATGAAAGTAACCTGAACCGGTGTATTTTTGGACGCTGATTCCAAATCACCCGGTCGATGACGTAGTAAAAATGCTTCCCTAAAGAATTATAAGGGACAAAAACTGTTTCGGTCCGGTCTGAGGCTACTGTTATGATTGCGGTTAAGGTTCGACCGGGATCCCGGCTTCATCCCGATGTCGGTCAAAAATCTTCCAATTATTCGTCCCCAATTAATTCGTTATTAATTAATCAATGAAACACTGTCAAAGTTATAAGTGCCAGTTTGTTAGGTGAGATGTGCTTGTGCTTGTAATCAATAAAGGATACCATGGGGTTGTTATAGTGTCAGAGTTGGATAAGCTGGTTTGTTGGGTAAGCTTATGCTGTGTTTGTGCTTGTACATACTTTTGTAATTATAAAATAGGTATTGTAATACCTATAAAGTAGCGGATACCAGGTTTTAGCTGCAGTTTTTAATTATGGTGAGACGGCTTGTAATCAGTACAGCTATAAAAGGATACAAAAGTTGTTGTGTCAGAATCTGTAAATTAACACATGCTAGTATGCTACCCTACGCAATGTCCTCATCACCTGATCCGTCAGTATAAATCTAACTGGCTCTTCATTTGACTCCGTAACCATACTCTCGTCGTACGAGTCGTCTTTGTTCATATTGTTCGGGGTAATGTAATATAAACAATAAACAATCAGGAGGGAACTTGAACTGATATAATATTTCGTAGTTTCTGGCTCTTCAGTCGTAGTTGATCATCAAGTTGATTTCTAAGTTTTCGGCAGGATGCTCAGTCAACTTTTTTCGTCACCTTGAAAGCCGGCCCCCTTTCACTCGCGACTGAGAAAGGAGGTGGACACAGATAGATTCAGACAAGCTGGTTCAGATGTACAGAGTGTGATTTTCCGACAGGACTCCAGGAGATTTCGTCTCTGGGGCTCCAGCTTGTCTTTCAAATATCTTGTAACCTTGTCCCTTACCAACAGTACCACAGTATTAGCTATGCCCTGTCTACTAGTTTAGCTTTATCTCTTTATCTGGTACCCTGCTATACAGTATACATGTTTACATATAATTGCGTTTAAACCCCTCCAACATCTCCCCCCCCACCACCCCCTTCTCCTGAGCGAGTGATTACTAAACATGTGAATGACACCTTATTATACAAAGGACCATAGGTCGTCAGAAATAGCATACATTGATTATTGATGTACACGCTATATAATACACATTACAGTGTAAAGTTACACTGATCTACAGTTCATCTCTTAATGGAATTATTCCAGAATTGCGCGCGCACACGTGTTATGATCAAACATATCGTTTCATAATCATGGCATGTATACCGTCGTTATATACACGCTCTCGTTGTGTGTACGTTTTGATCTTTAATATTTGATTTGATGCAACACATCACTACAGCAGCTACAATTGTACATTTAGACTTTACTTTGCTCCAAAATTATAGTACCAAACTTTCTAGTAGTTCTGAAAAGCAAGATTTTCTATGATACAGCGACTTTTTATATCGCTGCAATATAATTTAGACTTTAGAGCCAAGTTACTTTTAGATAGCTGATCTTCAGGGCTCTTTCCCCTCAAATGATTGTAAAGCCGCTCATGTTTGACAATATTTACACTGACAGAAATTGGTCATCTAATTTTATCTTGTTCTCTCACAAACCTGAGTATTAACCAGTGTAACTTTTCTAGGAGCTGCCATTTATGACTGCATCACACACTATACACCTTGGGTTCTTAGACTATTCAAAGACAGGACAAAACCTATAATGCTCCAGCTCTACAAATCCATGGTATTACGATCCAGCGAGTGGAGTACTGCTGCTCTGGAATCCAAAAAAGGTCTATAATATCCAGTCAGTCGAGAGCATACAACGCAGTTAATTGTAGACAGATTCTAGGGCTCAAAACACGACTATTGGAAATAGACCGAAGGAACTGAAACCTTATATCCCTGCTGGCTGCTAAGATGCTGAGAAGGCTAGACTCATCATCCATCTGTGAAAGTTCTCAGGGATATGTCCAAATTACCTATAGATGATCGATGTACAGTTCAGAGAGAATGCCAGACTGAGGTTAAAAGTAATACTATCTTCTCTCACCAAAAAATCAGCTTCTTCACGCTCCATGCCTACGACTCATCATTTGCAGTGAAAGCTGGAGACTTGGAATTTTCCTCCCCTAAATTGACAATAGTGACAATATCAAAAGACCTTTGGCAAGCTTCAAGAATTTTCGGAAAGGGAAACCGCGATTGCGTTGATAACCGGTGACCTTACCTATTTCTACTCTTCTAATAAGTTCAATAGGTTGGACCAAGAAGTTCTTGGGGTACATTGTTTTCTATCCTATATGTGACCTCTGCTGAGTTTCGCCAAGACTTGACGGGCCATCACATCTTCTGACCACCCCACCAGTATCGCTTGTTGCGCCAGCACAGCAGAGAGTTCGTGAGGAGGGCCTGTTTCCCTGATCGGCGGCTTATTGTTGTCGCTATAATTGCAATTGTCCAAACAACCTGTTGTAAGTAGAGCTGTGTTTATTCAAATTGACTGATGTTCAATATAATATTATAACCTCGACAAATAGAATAGTATGTTGTTGGTTTAATTGATGCACAATTTAATACGCTGAACTTATTAGATTTATTTTATTGGTCAATAATTTTATTGGTCAATAAACAATAAACTCACTATATCGCAGTTAATATCATTTCTTCTGTCTGTGAGTTGGTGCCAGTTAATAAAGCAAAAGTTTCAACGGAGGTAGTACACACACTACACAGTACTATGGTAGATAGAGAGCACGGTACGTTTTATTTTAATAACTTCTCAGTAGTGAGAATATCACTTTTACTAACTTCTTGTCTCCCTTTAGTTTATCCCGCAATAAGTGACTTTTACCAATGTGGCAATTTAGCCCTCCCATGGTTGTTGCAGTGAACTGGAACTTGGGGCATTTCTGTTTAAGCCTTCGTTATAGATAAGATTATCGTAGTCACGACATCCACCGACATATTGTGTATTGCTTAATAACAAAATTTCTGAATTAAATGTAACCTTGTATTGGGCTGAAATACTAATAATAATTATAATGATAGGATTATGGGCTATGGCCACATTATACATAGCCATTTAGACAAAACTTGAAACCCCTGAATGCCACTCTACGCTATTGCAGTTCACACAATATTTCAAAAGAAAAATGTTCCTATCCGGAAAACTGTTATGATTAATTATTTTTCTGTTATGATTAATTATTTTTAGAACATGTAGTTCTGAATTTAACAACCAAAAACAAATGATTCCTCGGTATTTAGCAATCAATGGCTTATTAGACATGAATATGCATATGAATCATGCTCACATGTAATTATTTTTGACATCAAGGTTTCGTAAAGATCCTAGAAGTGAGCCTTTGACCGATGCTCCACTCGCTATCAGTCGAGCTTTGAATGCGTCTACTGAACTGGCTTCTTTAACCGAACTTGGTACTTTGTTCCAGTAATTGTTAACACGGTTACTGAGGACCTGATTTCCTCTTTTATCTTAATTAGAATCTTGGTACTGCTACGTGATATCCTGAAAAGATCTTGTCCATAGTCCACTTTGCCCGTCGTTATTTTAAAGGTTTCAATAAGATCACTCCTCATACGGCACTCCAGTTGTGTTGATAACTGGAGGATTCTCAGTCGCTCATCGTATGGTAGAATACCAATCCCCGTCGATATTCGTGTAAGTTCTCTCTTGAACATATTCTTAATAGTCTTAATACCTTTAATAGTTCTCCAGTTTCCGTGCTCTGCTGGTAGATTCCCACACTTGCACAGCGTATTCGATGTGAGGTCGAACTAGAGTTCGGGTAAACATTCAGCATAACAATTTGTTACGGCAGTCAAGCTTCGTTTGATCCAGCCTATAACAGACTTTGCTTTTTTCACGGACTTGTCTATATGGAAATGTTATACTTATTAAGAAAAGCCGGTCCCGCCTAGCCTCCTATCATAATGAGTCAATGTTGCGATTGTACAATCAATACTTTTAACACGTCACGTCATCGTATAATTGCTTGTCATTTTATTAGCTCTTTGGAAGGAATATTGTCTGGTACACCGTATATACAATGAAATTCTTTCTGCGGACGTTTTAACAGCTGTCTTTATACTGTCTTAATCGACGGAGCACCGGTAGTTGTTTCACAGCCCTTTCACAGTTCTCCTTGACGATGTCACACCCAAGTTTTTTCATCTCAGTTTTTTCCCCAGTTTGTACAGTTTGCTGGACAGAGTCGAGCTCTTTCTGTTGCTGTTTGAACTGATCCTTCTGATAATTAGGCTGCCGCTGATACCAGTCTGTCTCGTACTGGCCGCAGATTTACACAGTTCAATATTGCCTGTCATCAATTTAGAAAGATTTTCAACAGCAGTAGCCAAGGGGTCTTTCGTTATGCCCATCAATCTCGAATGATTCAGCTTTGTTAACGGTTTGAGTTTTCGAGAGTTACAAAGTTCCATACTTTATTGTTAGTACTTTGGTCCGAGACATCAATTTTGTATGAAAAGCATTAAGACATCGGCAGCGATAACTCTTTTTCAAGTTTGTTCAATTTTCCACAGAGTTGAACTCCATAGTATAAAGACAAGCTGATTAGCTCGGCGTGTCGATGTAAATCTGAGAATAACTGATTGTAACTCAACTTCTTCATGTGCTTTTTATGCTGACTTAGAGGTGCATTATTCTCCAGCATATATCTCGAAATATATGCCTGCGTTCGCTAGAAACCGCCATTTTGAAATATTTTCTTGTGTTTGAAGTCATATCTCAAGTTTGGCACATAGAAACTCGCCCAAAATCGCACAGATTATTCGTCTGATAGTCATACAACTGTCTGGAAAGTTAGAAGAAAATCTATCATTCAGATCTCTAAATATATACCTGTGTTCCGCTAGAAACCGCCAATTTGGAAATATTTTCTTGTGTTTGAAGTCATATCTCCATTTTGGCACATAGAAATTCTCCCAAACTCTCACACATTATCTGTCATATAGCCATCTAACTATCTGGAAAGTTTGAAGAAAATCTGTCATTCAGATCTTGTGAAAATCAAAAATATATTCTAAGTTATTCACTAAAACACTCGATTTTCGAACTTTTTATTTGGAACAGATTTGTCGAAAGTCCTGATCTGTTCTGCAGACACTTTCGCGCTTGTGCAGTAGCGCGCGACAGCCATTTGGCGTAAACCCATTGTTAGATGGGCCAAAATTTGCAAATGTGCTTCAGAACTAGCATTGTCTGACTATAAAAGACCACTTAAATTGCACTTTTTGAATAAAAAGTATATCCTGTTAACATTTCTGAAACTCTATCTAATTTGCAACGTACGTTCACCACAGAAGTGTTGTGCGCAAAGATAATTTGAGCCGAATCCAGATAGCACGAACAGGTGTTCGTGAAAAACTTATGATATGATGGTTACCAGATCATATGACTGCCTAATAACTTGCTTAGGATGATGTGAACCCCTCGACAGCTTGACACAGAATCAAGTAGGGTTCACATTATCGCAAGCACTGTACTCCTCCTGGACTGGACCATTCTCTTATCTCTAGGGGGGCCGTGGGTCCATTAATTTCGTCTAGACGGGAGAGTACCATGTCAGCAGTGGTCGACCGGGATCGAAATTCAGTCCCGGCCGGGACCGGGCCGGGATGACATTCATCCCGGCCGGGACCGGGATTTTTCCAATATTTCTCAATCTCAGTTAAAATGAAACAATGTTATATGTTAAATAAATCTTCCAGAACAAACTGAGGTATGTCAAGTTAAAATTGACAGTAAGTAGTAGTAACTACTCTATCTCTCTCTAATCTCTATCTCTCTATCTTTCTCTATCTCTCTCTTTATCTCTGAGATAGAGAGCGCGAGCGCTCTCATTGGTGGATCGACCTAGCGTGTCACAAATTATTATTTGATATATTTCATCAGATGAAGAAGCTGATGAGGGCGAGGCCCCTGACTCTAGAGTATTTCTAAGTTTGTTCGGACTTCAGCTTTCTTCTAACATTTTGTAATTTGTTACTCATGAAGTGAACAGTTGAACATATGATTAAATTTGGACATTAGTAAATTTTGTTTGACTTGAAATTTGACAACTACCATCGATCAAAATTCATAGAATTTTGATCATGTAACATAAACATTTCACATAAGACTTGAAAGTTGAATTTTCAATAAACTTTTGGCGACGAGAAAGTGAAATGATCTAACTATTAAGAAGCACTGTAGAGCACTGTTGTAGTAAAACTTTTCGGAAAATGTTCACAGGTTCGTGAACTTTGGGCTCAAATATACGCTAAAAAACAGACTTTATTTTGGAAAAATCCCGGCTAAAATCCCGGCTAAAAACAAAATCCCGACCGGGACCGGGACAAAATCGCCAAATCCCGGCCGGGATCTGCATGTCAGTAATTGGAATAGTTGTTGTTGTTGTTGTTGATGGCAACTGATAATACTCCACCAAAAACGAACGACTTCTATACCATATTTAAATCTTAATTATTTATTTCATTGAGCAATATAATATGTAGAATACCCCCTCTTTTGCTATTGAATCAGATAATTTATTTATTAGAAGATTGGGGAGACCTAAAATGAACTTTTTATCTGTTTTAAGAAGTGATTTAAGTAGTAGAAACTAGCACATAGATAACTTGCATGAATTAAACGAAATCAAAGATATAGCTGCATGCAACAGATGTTGAGAAAAATTTTTTCAAGGGTACAGTTTACCGCATTAAAGTATTTTTATGAATCATTATTGACGGTAAGATCCTGTTTTATAATAATAATTATTATATGCTACGCTACAATCAGTGCTATTCGTAACTAATTATATCCGAGAGACCACATTTGAATCGTTATCAATAGTTTGATCCAGCAATTTACTATGCTACAATTAATGGCAAATTATTCTAGCAATAACTAATTGCAAGATACCATATAATACATATTACCATTGAATTTCATAACATTTCATGATTGATAATAATCAACATGGCTTTCGATCTGGGCGGAGCTGTCTCACCCAACTGCTCAGTCACGTTGATGACATTGTTCAAGGATTGGTGAAAAACGCTGATACTGACGCCATATACCTTGACTTTGCGAAAGCATTTGATAAAGTGGATCACCGACTGCTTATTAAGAAACTTAGAAGAATGGGAATTCACGAAAAGGTGGTGTCGTGGATCGAATCCTTCTTAAGTGACCGCACACAGTGTGTTGTGTTGGACGGGATGTCATCACTTGCTGCAGCAATCATAAGCGGAGTGCCACAGGGTACAGTTTTGGGCCCGCTGCTTTTCATTTTGTTCATTAATGACATGAAGCTGTGCATCACAGGATGTGTCATTAGATTCTTTGCTGACGATACACGGATTTTGAGGCACATCTATACACTTGAAGATGCAAGTATACTGCAAAATGATCTCAACTCTGTCATCGACTGGGCAAGATGCAATAACATGTCATTGCATGAGGATAAATTTGAGATACTCGTGCACAAACACTGTCCCCGAAACAGCTTGCAAGACCTCCCGTTTGCCATCCTGACGCAAACTTATCAAGTTTCGCATGGTAACATAATGTACCCTACGGATGCAGTCAAAGACCTGGGGGTTTTGATCTCGGCGGACTTGTCTTGGAGCTCACATGTTACTATGATAGCAGATCGTGCCCGTAAAGTTGCCTCTTGGGTTCTGAGCGCTTTTAGATCGAGAAACAAGATCACTATGCTGACCCTCTACAAGTCATTAGTCAGAAGCCATCTCGAGTACTGTTGTCCCCTCTGGAATTCAACTAAGCAAGCTGATATCGCTGAGCTAGAGGGAGTACAACGTACATTTACGTCCAAAATACATGGTGTGCAACATCTGAACTATTGGCAGAGACTGAAGGCCTTAAAATTGATGTCACTTCAACGGAGGAGAGAACGTTACACTATCATTCATATGTGGAAGATCCTACACAAGAAGTGTCCTAATGATGTCAACGTTCAGTTTACAGATACACTCCGTTATGGCCAGAAAGCAGTAGTCCCTAGCTTGTCAACGTCCAGTAGCCAAAGGAATCAATCGATCTTTGACAGCTCATTTGTAGTGATGGGGCCTCGATTGTGGAACATCATTCCCGCAAACCTGCACCTTATCGAGGACCCCCTACGTTTCAAGTCATTGTTGACGGAGTTTGTTACATCTATTCCGGACGAACCTCCTGTTACTGGATATTGTTGCCAGAACGGGAATTCGTTATTGAACTGGAGCGCAGAAAAGACAGCAACTTCGCTGCACGGGTGGTCAGCCGTTCTGATGACCCGATAGAGGATCTATGAAGCAACCCCAAGTAACCCAAGTAAGTAGATATGCTCCCATATGGGGAAAATGGGCGATTAGGTTTGGCCCCTATACTATGCGGCCACTATTAATACGGCCTCTATACGGCCTCTATAGTCTATATGGCCACTGTACGGGCACTTAAAAGATATTTTACATGAAACCAGCTACCAACCGGCACTTAATAAGTGGTCACTAGCCGATTACTAACAGGCTACTAGCCGGCTAGTGACCAAAAAGTGGCTACTAGGCGGTCACTAGCCGGCTATTAGCTTGTCTCTAAAGCAGACCTACTTTCTCGAGGTCCCAAACCGGCTTCTAGCAGGCTACTAGCCGGCACTTGAAAAGTGGTCACTAGACGGCTACTAACCGGCTGCTAATCGGCTAGTAGCCACAAAGTGGCTACTAATCGGCCACTACTAGCTATTTTCCAATTAGTTGCAGTCAAATAGTCACAGCAGGTCACAATTTAACTTTAATTCTTTCTTACAGCAGGCAACTAGACAAGGTTCTGAGAATATTCCGGTAGACACGTCTTCCGCCCCGAGGAACAAATTTGGCTTTGGTAGACTTTCTGAATATGGGGCAGTTTTGCTCAATTGACCACGCCCTTTTTGACGCTTTCGTGATTTCTAACCCCACATATCTCCACTTTTGATTGGAGAAAGGATATCAACTTGGGTATGAAAATGATCAGAATCATCACATTGAGTGGGGTAGAGCATAGTTTTAAAGTCTACAGACTTCAGGTTGTTGAGTAATTAGGTCAAAACCTATTTTTACGCTCTCGCGAGCCAAAATTTATGTACTTATTACAAGATATCTCAGCTTCTGATGGGAGCTAAGGGCTCATCTTGGGCATAAAAATGGTCAGCATCATCACATTAAGTGGGGTAGAGCATAGTTTTAAAGTCTACAGACTTCAGGTTGTTGAGTTCTTAGGTCAAAACCTATTTGTACGCTCTCGCGAGTCGAAATTTATGTACTTATTACCTCGGGGCGGAAGACGTTTCTACCGGAATATTCTCAGATCCTTGTTAAGTTGCCTGCTGTAAGAAAGAATCAAAGTTAAATTGCGACCTGCTGTACTATTTGGCTGCAACTAATCGGAAAATAGCAAGACACAACTTTTGCGAACATTGAAATTAATTAAGTATGAACATGTGGCAGTATCTAGATAGCCCGACCCCTGTCCGCGGACAACTGTCCACGAACAACTGTATACCAGATCATATTACTGCATAATAACAGTATCCCCTGAATCAAGCAGGGTTCACATCATCGCACGCGAATTTCAATCAGCGGTGGTGTCAAGGCTTATGAAACGATTAAGCAACCTTACGAGCAGGGAACCAGGGACATAGATGCGTTACACCCAGGACAGGACATGGAGCTCTTTAGGAGGTTTTTCTGGAATAGGAAGTCTCGAGCATTCTCTAAGGAGGCCGTGGGTCCATTAATTTCGTCCATTAGACAGAAGAGTACCATGTCAGGAATATACTACGCTACAATCAATATTATTCGTAACTCATTATATCCAAGGGACCACATTTGAATCGTAATCAATAGTTTGATTATGCTAGTCGTAACTAATTGCATCCAAGATACCATACATACCATTCAATTTCATAACATTTGCGGTCATATGATCTGGTAACCAATCAACTATTCACAAACACCTGTTGCTTGATTCAGGGGATACTGTTATTATGCAGTTATAACATGATCTGGTAGACAGGTGTTCGTGGACAGTTGTTCGTGGACAGTTGTCCGTGGACAGTTGTCCGCGGACAGGGGTCGGGCTATCTAGATACTGCCGAACATGTGGGGGTGGTCTGGTTTGAGCTTCTGAATGCGAGAAACGTTCCTGGGATGTCTCGACTTATCGAGCTAAAGTCGGAGTATTTACTTGTCAACTTACATGTCGTACTTACTGGTAAAACTGGAAAATGAAAGTGATTCATTGGAAAATTGATTTATTCAACTCGCACAACGTATTGAGCAACTTTTTGAAATGGTTAATCTCATTATGATAAGGGACCATTGTACCAAACCAGATTAGGATTATTTAAACTACTAAGGAAACGGCATGTCAAAAAGTAAGAGCTATTTGTGATTCCAGTATTACTATTACCAGTAATTACAGCTATAAGTTAACCTCAACCTTTGCACGTAACATCTCGGATTTTGTTCCGTATTTTAACTTCTTCGTCTCCAGCAGCCCCCCCCCACATTACCCGTGAGCTTGTGAAATACGAATATGATCCGTATTTTTTTTCAGTATAGTAACTGTATATGGTATAGTAACTGTATTACAGGATTAATGCTTTTTTTCATGCCATGAATTTAGTAGCTAATGATCTATCCGACAGCCGAATTAGCGGTTTCGGACAGAAGTAATTTTTGGCGACATCTGTCCGACTTTCGGATCACAATTGTAATTTCGGATCACATTCGTATTTCACAAGCTCACGGGTAATCTCGTGACGTTGCTCCCACGGCTGCCAGACCTTGGGTCAGAAGTGATATGACTACCATATACGTCATCAAGTAAGTAACATGCAAGCTTGAAGCTTGTCTCGTATAATTAGTGATTTGATCCATGGATTGAATATAATTGAGCTGGAAATGGGCTAGATCTGGGGTAGAGTTCATATGACAACTCTGTACATAGAAGCTATAAATTAAGAAGTGAACATGTTTTAAATTGAGACAATGTATTGGTTGGTTATAAAATGTTATTAAAATGTTAAATCGATTAATGATATAATACTTCAGAATACAACAAATTACTCAATATAATTACTAAAGTATTTCGCAACAGCGAACAATTACTCAATCTTTGTTGGGTATGCCGTGTAGAAGAAAGGTTGTACAGAATACTGCTGGAAATCCTCTTCTTTTTGGAAGGAGTCTTTCCAACAGCAAGCCGATCCAGATGATAATCTGTAACAACCTGTTGTTCCTTAATAGCACGAAAATATTCTTGAACAGAGGGCTTTGGGCGATTCACTCGGGTTTTGAAACCTCTTTGAAACCTCTTTAAAACCTCTCCGAGGGAGCTCTGGATCCTGAATAATACTGGCGAAATGATTCCAGAACACCCACATATCCTCTGGATATGTATGGTGTAACTTTGGGGAAATATCTTCTCTCATCTCTGTCAGTCTTCCCATCAAAGAGGATAAATTGTTCGTCTCTTCTTGTAGATGTGCAGCTGGGAGGAAGAACGAATTCAAGAGAAGTCTTCGACTAGGTAGCGTCTGGTTTACTTCTGTTGAAGCATCAGCAAGGACTTCTGATATCAGGTTCTGAGTCGCCGACAGGGGTTGTTCTGCAGCCTTCCTCTTGAGCGTTGTAAGGAGTTCGAGTCTCAGTGGGGTAGCCGAATCTGGTTTACGTCCAATGGAAAGAGTGTTGTCTGTGAGAGCGAGGTAACAGTGGCAGGGACATTTAAGAGTTTTGTTCTTCTGGCAACGCCAAGCAGAGGAGAGGACGCTGTCATCAGATTTCTTCCTGGTGTAGATATATCTGTCAGAATCAAGCACTTGTTGACATCCTTGATCCTCTGAAACCATTTAGGAACTTGGAGAAGGTAGGCATGACTGTTGATAGAATGCGACCTTCTATCTTCCAGTATATATACCTAAGAACACTTGATCGGCTCACTCCCCTTACATGCCTTTGGCAAGTACGTCTCACATCCCTTGATACGAGAACCCCCCCTTAAGCAAGAGCTCCCGTCCCTTATGTGGTCTACGAGTCGAGCAGTCAGATCATGTTTACTTCTTAATGTACAGCTATGATTTACAGAATTTACATGTGAACTCTACCCCAGATCTAGCCCATTTATGTGTCAATTATATTCAATCCATGAATCAGTGAATCACATCACTAATTATACGTCACTAATTAGTGATGTGATCTGACCCCTCTTGGGGGCCGGATCAGTTTTCTGACCCAAGGTCTCCCAGTGGCTCCCACTGTCCTAATCCTGATTTGATCCATTGAGATCCGATCCATCGATACGTGATTGACTATTTGAGGACAGGATCGTGCTAGCCGTACACTAACAAGCTGTAACAGGCTGTCGATCACATCACAGCCTACAGTGCATATAAGAGAGCGGTATGGGAATCAGTTATCGCAATCCAAAAACGCAACCAATCTTCAGTTTACCCCTCGACGCAAGCAAGGCTCGAAGGACCATGTCCTGAACTGATTTATATATAACATTCGTCCAATATATCGACATCAAATGAAAATAAACTATGGTAGAGTTCAGCTCAGATCATATATCAAATTGGAAATGTTACGTATACAAAGTAGCTAGTAACAGTTCAGATCATGTCTCTAATTGGAAATGTGTCGTATTGAAATTATATCACAATTCCGGACATATGTCTTTTTTTCTGATAACTTGAGTCGGACAATAGTCGCTGTCGGACAGATGTCTTGTTACCGTAGCTAATTCTTTCCAAATTTGCGATTTCATTGGAATACATTTTTAGTTAGGGCAAGAGTTGATTTTTCTGTGAACAAATTCGTAACAAAGGTTTGTCTACTGGAATGTGTTGTCCATAGTCCCAGGAACCACCAAAAAAAACCGTCCAGCTGAAACTTTTGGGCAAAAATTTTTATAGTAATTTTTCTCCAGGAACCCATACGCCCCACCCCTAATATTGGTTATTCGGCTCCCGAAGGTCTTGAGATCTCCATAGGGGGTGCAAAATGACCGCAATGGCCACATTATGGCAGGCGAATGATAGTTTCAGAACAATTGGGGCTTTATTTTTCGAAATAAATGGAATTTTTCTCAATTTTTCTCAATTTTATTGAAATTTCGAAAAAAATACACCAAATTATTTTTAACGCTTATTTCAAATCTTACTCGGGAAATAACTTCAATTAACAAATATCAAGGTTAACTAACAAACAACAGATTATTGACCAACCCCCAGACAGCTATTCGACGGTACATGCTACTCTGGTTGAATGTCTTTAAAAGTTATCCTACAGTGAGCCGATGATAATCACATTCGATTTGCCATTATGGTTTAAGGCCACCCGAATAGTACTGGAAACTGGGATGCCTATTGTGGTCAGGGTTGAGGGCTTCCACAGTCTCACGAGTTTTCTTGGCTGCATAGGCTATATAATGGCAGACTCGGGTTTAGAGGAGCTCATCAAACTCGTGTATCCTGGAGACGTCACGCATATATCGGATGGAGGATCTTACTATAAAGCGTTGAGAGCCCACTTTCTGATCGACGCCGCTCTTTGTTGTTTCATTATAGAGGAAGAAGTTTACGACGATGAACTAGTAGACTTGGAAGGTTACATCAACAAATGTGTGAACGAAAATATAGGTGTTAACTTTAAGACTAAATCTATTCAGGATCTATCAGAGAAAATAACTCTGCTTCTAAAGAACCTGTTTTCAAACAGTAGAACAGCAGCTCTATGGGTTACTTACCACAACATGATAACACTAGTAAAGGACTTCATAAGAGCAGAGAGGTTGCACGACTACAATATGCATTTATCAGCAGTAGCTTTGATGCTGCCCTACTTCGCAGCAGCTGGGAGGGGACAGTATGCAAAAGCTTTAAGACTGTATTTGGAGCAGGATGCTATTTTTAAAGTCAAGTATGGGGCGCTTTAAAAGACCTTTAAAGTAACTGGGCTTCACACGGTTTGTTACAACGACCACGAGTGGGCCGGAGTGTGGACTGACCTCTCCATAGAGCAGAGTCTTATGAGGGCAGCTAAATCTAGTGGTGGATTAACAAGTGGAAGGATGCGTAATCGTGAGTCCGCTCACAAGTTATGGGTGGCCACCCTGAATCAGATGGCTTTAATAAATCAGTTTTTGGAGATTCATTAGCTAATTCATCGAAGCGAGGAGTACCAACTAAAGCTGCCATCCACTCAGATCTTACCAAGTCATCAATCAAGAAAAACTGTGATGTATTTGGAAAATTATTAACTTGGTTTAAAGTTACTGTCGACTTTACAGAATCCGAAGATAAGACTAAGTTAATATCTTTTTCGACTGGTCTTATATCACAGCCTGGGAACGATGAGGTGAATCCCGAGGAATGTTTGGCCGTTGGGGCTGTCCTTCAACGTGAGCTAGATGGGTTGACATTCATCGATAAGATAAGTGTCAAAGGTAAAGTAAAGAACTTGACACAACTAAGAAAGCAGGTTAAAGTGAATAATAAAAGCGTTGCAGTCGATCCGTTGAAGTGTTTTAACCGTCTAGTCTTGGTTGCTGATAGAGAGACTTCAATAGAGGAATGCCTAACATACGAGTTAACTGTGGTGCCGATGAGCTTATTTGATCAATATCAGATGATGAGGAAATCTAATAAGGCTGCTCTTGGTATAAACCAATCTACACTTAAATTTTGCAGCTTCACGATCCCACTAGTCATTGATGGAGGTTGGCTAATTCACCAACTAAGCTCATTTAAAGGGTGGGACAATTATGGTGAGGTAGCAATGGAGTACTTGAAGCTTATCCCTAAAAATCGGGAAGTTATACTGTGATTTTTGATGGATATGAGCCTTCTACTAAAGATCACGAGCACAAGAGGAGAGTAAAAGCGTTCTGTGCTAATATTGCTGTAAAGAAATCCACCTTTTGTACTGTCACCAAAACAACATTTCTGAGCAACAACAATAACAAAAAAGAACTGATCGACCTTATATCTCAAGCATTTTTACTGTAAATGGTATTGAAGTGATCAGAGCTTGTAACGATGCTGATACTTTAATTGCAAAGAAAACATTGGAAATGTCATTCCTTGGCGATGTTGAATTGAAGGCAGAGGATACCGATATAGTTCAAGTCTATTAGTACATCATTTCAACAGTGACCATCACAATGATATTTATCTAACAACGAAGAAGGGTAAATATTCAATCAAAGAAATATCAAGTCATCTAGATCATAAAGAAAAGGAGATACTTCTTCTAATTCATAGTATTTCAGGTTGTGATAGCGTCAGTGGACTGTTTGGTTTTAGCAAGGTTAAAGTGCTAAAGAAAGCTCTCACCTTTGATGAGCAAGTTCAGTTGGCAACATTACTTTCGGTGAGAGAATCAAAAGAAAATATTATTGAGGCAGGCCTCTGTTTCTTGCAGTACATTTATGGTGACAAGAAAAAGACTCTTTCTGCTTTGAGATTCCTAGCATACAATAGGATGGTAGCGAAAAAGAGTCTCAATCCGAATAGGCTACCTCCAACAATAGCTTCAGCAACGGAGCACATCCTTAGAGCTTACTTACAGTACCATAACTGAGTCATGCTTAACGCTGACAGTCTGAATCCCCTTGACTACGGCTGGAAATTGGCTCCTGGTGGCACTTACGAACCAGTTGCACCAGAGTCTATTTTGAACCTTATATGTTGTAACTGTTCTGTCGATGTGGAAAAGGCCTGTTTGACTTTCAGATGTTCATGTAGGAAATATGGCTTCAATTGTTTGCCAGCTTGTGGACGATGCCATGGTATGAACTGCACAAACATTAGACATGATGAACCTGAAGAACAAGCGAATTTTGATTAATATTAACTGTGTATTAATAATTGTCATGGTACTTACTGAGAATACACATTTTAGACTAACTGTATTTGTTATTTGTAGATAAGTTTTTAAATAGATTTGAAATAAGCGTTAAAAATAATTTGGTGTATTTTTTTTCGAAATTTCAATAAAATTGAGAAAAATTCGAAAAATTCCATTTATTTCGAAAAATAAAGCTCCAATCGTTCTGAAACTATCATTCGCCTGCCATAATGTGGCCATTGCGGTCATTTTTCACCCCCTATGGAGATCTCAAGACCTTCGGGAGCCGAATAACCAATATTAGGGGTGGGGCGTATGGGTTCCTGGAGAAAAATGACTATAAAAATTTTTGCCCAAAAGTTTCAGCTGGACGGTTTTTTTTTGTGGTTCCTGGGACCATGGACAACACATTCCTGTAGACAAACCTTTGTTACGAATTTGTTCACAGATTGACCCATAAACAGCAATTCTTGCCCTAACTATTTAGTAAGGTCCGGGATTAGAAGTCGGTAAATGTAGCTTCGCTGACTCACAATCTGCGACGTCGTCGTGACTTTAATTTCCGCTCACTGAAGCACATCTCACAAAACTTGCTACCTATATTCAGTTAAGCTGTATGTTGCCAACTTATAACCTCTGATCCTACAAGCTTTCTTTGATAGTATAGTAGCTAACTTTGAAATAGAAAATCTTCTGCCTTATGCCTTGCAGTTGCACGGTAAACCGAGATTAAGAGTGTAGCGTAGGAGCGACACAATCGCCCGTGTCGCTCCTGCACTGCACACACTCACACTAACCTGGAGGGGGATATTTAAAACATACAAGTGATATGAAAGGATTTTATTAGCAGGAGCTTTCAAAATACTTGTGTAAATTGTCTTCAGCTCACACTGCACACTAAGCTCGCTCCTGATCAACCGAGCACTTTATGTCCTTATTAGCACAAAAGAGTATCTCTCGCATCATTTCAGTGTCAATGTTTAACTATACTCACAACCGCAATTAAAATTAAATACATTTATTGTGAAAATATTATTAGTTCCACTATTCTCCCCTAACTTCCCAGTTCATCCGATCGGGCAGTAGTAAAGAACAAAATGTATCTTACGCATATTAAATATTAGCACGATCAAGTGATAGGGGCTGAAATATATCATTTGCTGTTTTACGTAACAGATTAGTAGATTACATTTACAGATGAGTAAATATGTCAATGACAACATGTACTTTTTCAGCATCCGGTCGGAGTTGGGCCTGCAGGAATGAACCCGTTTCTTACTGATTACGAAGTCAATGTTGGGACTGCAAGATCTAACCTGTTTCTTACTGATCACGAAGTCAATGTTGGGACTGAAAGATCTAACCTATTTCTTACTGATCGCGAAGTGATTGTTGCGGCCGGATGGATTGGTTGTCGGTCACCGGATTGTTATATGTTATATGTTATGCAAATGAATCCGTTTCTTGCGGATCACGAAGTGTGATGTAATCTCGTTATCATTTATACTTTCAATCTGTAATCTTCCGTAATCATTTCTATGAAATTGTCTTTAGTTATTTAGTACATATTATTTGTTTATGTACGAAATTGTTTTTAGCATTCATGACAGAATCATTTGAAAATTATTTACATGCAATTCAAATTGTAAAACTATCTCTACTATAATTCTAGAATTATCTTTGTACATTGTACGACCGTCCACGTGAAAGTTGTTAAAACGACATTTTTATCGGTTTTGTGGTAATTATACGTTGTGGTAATTATACGTTGTGTTCATTGCGAGCTATATTTTAATGGGCTGTATACTCGGTCGTGACAGATATTTTTTGATGCGATAAAAACTGACTAAAAAGAATACTATTAGCTTCCTTTGTGTGACCACGGGCTTTTTAGTTTCTTTATAATATACAAAGAATACTTATATTTTTATGTAATCCTGTTGTAATTCAAATTGTATTTCAATCGTAGGATTTTTAAAATTTCTAATTTCTTATTGTACCACAATTCCTGTATTTCTGATTTCATCGTCTAAAAACTTCTTGGAATAGACATAAACCCTCAAATAGATACCAATCATCGCACACGATGTACGTGCACCCGGGGTTAAATACGACGCTATTGTCAGCACTGCGCGCGCGCACACGTACCATCTTATGTGTGCTGATCTGTATGTGCCTATCCTACTTGTGAAACAAGCGCGTCACGCAGTACGCGTAGGCACATGGCTATGTGAAACTTCTGAGTCATCAACTTTTCTTTCGGGAACCCCTTCAAGGACATCGTCGAAGGGGAGTACTACACTGCACCTTACATATATTGACATTTAACGGGTGATACTCGTAAAATATTTGTTGACCTACGTTGCATGCCACTTTGTGCGCGTGAAGCGCGCGCCGCCGAAGGCGGAAAATATCTTTGATATTTGGATACGAAACATATATCAAAATATTTGTTCTTGAGTGACGATGTCAATCCTTCGCATTTCGCCGATCTGCTTAAGATCTGTGGTTGCGAGAAGCATTATTTGATGCGCGCACGACCCAGTAGTGCATCGCGCTACAATATTTGTTCCAAATTGAGGAGTCCAAATCGGCGCGCGTCCTGGTAGGTTATAAACCTACAAATTGACATCCTTCGGAAGGACACGGAGCTTGACGTCAGCATGAGCAATTAGGAAATTAACAAATTCATGCTGGATAGACAGATTTGGAAAAAAACTATCTCTGTTCGGACGTTGAAGCCGCCCTAAGTCTAGTCGAGTCGGATAATTATAAGTCTTAACGGGTGATACTCGTAAAATATTTGTTCCATTTTCCCATTATTACCGCTGACGAGTCCAATTCGGCGCGCGTCCTGGTATGTTATAAACCTACAAGATCAAAGATAAGTCGAGTAATTATTTTGCACTCAGTTGAAGCCATGCCCTCAACTCCTCAGTGAATTACATAGAATCCTGTCTTAGCAAAAAACTGCATGTACTTGGAATATTTATTGATCTATCTAAAGCGTTTGACACGATCTCACATGAAAAACTACTTAATAAACTAGACAACTATGGAATACGTGGAAACGCCAATAGACTCATCGCTAGTTATCTCTCTAATAGATATCAATATGTCTCTGTACTGGGCGAAGAGTCTGACAAGCTGCCTGTTCTCTTTGGAGTTCCCCAAGGCTCTTGTCTCGGACCCTTGCTATTTATAATATATGTTAACGACTTATTTAGAACAACTGATCTGGGCAAGTTCATACTATTTGCAGATGACACAAACATATTCGTAGTAGATGAATGTAGAAAAAAACTGTATGAAAGAGCAAACGAAATTCTCCGTTTGTTACACCAGTACATGAAATGCAATCTATTACATATAAATATAAAGAAATGCTGCTACATTCACTTCAATCTGTCACGTACAGCTACTGATAATGAGGCAGTTAACGAATCAGAATATATACTAACTCTGAATAATACGGTAATAAAGCAAGTTAGAGAGACCAAGTTTTTAGGTGTTATTATTGACGAAAAGCTAAAATGGGATGTCCAAATAAGAAGAAAACAACAATTTCAAGAAAACAACAATTTTATTTAGTATCAATTAAAGCAGACAAAAGTATATTTTCTATATATATAACTAGCACGAACTTTAGATCAGATATCTTAGGGGACTTGGAGTAGCAAGAGATTGACTAGAAGGTATATACCTTTTACAAAGATACGTCGAGAAGAATCCAGGGTGATACAGGATCGGAGAGTGCAGACCAAAAGTTTACGCACCCACCTTTGCCTCCTGAGTTCTTGGTTGGATAGAAATTTAAGCAAACTTGGTCGTTTATACTCCAAGTCCCTTTCTTAAAAGAAGTAGTATTAACTATGTCTAGAGTTAGCTTCGTTCAATAATAACAATATCAATATAATCAATATCAATACCAGATAAACCTACCGAATAAATTATTAAATATCAATCAATTAATTCATTCCGATAAAAAATTTTATAAATTTAGATATTTAGTATCTAAAAACATTACAACAGATGGTTTTTTTTTTTTTTTTTTTTTTTTTTTTTTTTTTTTTTTTTTTTTTTTTTTTTTTTTTTGTCGCGACACCCACTGACCACCGTCATATAGAGGTGGCGACCCTCCACTTGGGGAGCGTCCTACTGGAGTCCATCCATCTGCATTAAGCCCCTTCCCTGAGGGCCACTGGATGATAATACCTGCCAAGGTATCAGCCGAATCGGGGTTGCACCTCCGGAGATTTACTAACTTGGTCCCTAGGGAAGTTCTGGGTGGTTACCCTGGCCGCTCAACACCATGAAAGGATGACGCCCGTGCTGAGTAATGCTGGCTCTTGAGACTTGGTGAGACGTAGGTTGCTAATGGCGGTTGCGGGTGTGCTAACGTTTGGATAGTGTGTTAGGTGGTGGGGAACTGTATTGATACTATCTGCCTTTTGGTGGCTGAGCTAAAACGTGAGGGTTTGTGACGTCACGTGAGGTGGACTCTCACTCAGTCCAGAAATAACAGGAGCAGGGATCATATTGTACGACACAGGAAATACAGGTTCTGATCCAGGGTCCATTTATGCCATTACACACATTACACACGTTTGGTGTGGTAACTGGTGTGGTAACTACTATACATTACTCCCATAACACTCCCACAATGTAGCGATACTCCCATTGCACTCCCACATTGTAGCGATACTCCCATTACACTCCCACAATGTAGCGATACTCCCATAACACTCCCACATTGTAGCGATACTCCCATTACACTCCCACAATGTAGCGATACTCCCATTACACTCCCATATTGTAGCGATACTCCCATTACACTCCCACATTGTAGCGATACTCCCATTACACTCCCATATTGTAGCGATACTCCCATTATACTCCCACATTGTAGCGATACTCCCATTACACTCCCACATTGTAGCGATACTCCCATTACACTCCCATATTGTAGCGATACTCCCATTACACTCCCATATTGTAGCGATACTCCCATTACACTCCCACATTGTAGCGATACTCCCATTACACTCCCATATTGTAGCGATACTCCCATTACACTCCCACATTGTAGCGATACTCCCATTACACTCCCATATTGTAGCGATACTCCCATTACACTCCCACATTGTAGCGATACTCCCATTACACTCTCCGAGGGGGCGGCAAATTTGCAAACAGGGGGGCAGCAAAACCCAGCGGGCTAATTAATGTAGAGACTGGCAAGCAGAACGGCTATATTAACAAGTGGTTTAATCCGGTTTGGCTTGTCATGATCGAAATACCGCACCGCGGCGTGAGGTTAGTGTCACGTGGGAGTCAGGTGAGTGTTATTGGTACTAGCGGGAAGCAGTTCTGTGCGCGCACCCGCTGTTTATGACTGCGCGCCAATCTTTGCTTATATCTGGGGCGTTAGTCGATCGTTGCCGGTAGAGTCCTGGTACATAAGGGGGCCCACTAGCGCTGTCGGCTCTATAGTAACCCGAGGAGCTGGCGTATTCAAGGCCCACCATGGCTTTTGCGAGTTGCCTCGTGAGTTAAACTGGTGTATTCATAGCCCACCATGGCATTGCGAGTCCCCTCGCTAGGCACAAGATTCTTTTATAGACACTAATGCTGCCTCGCCACAAAGTGCAATGCGGACAGACATGAGCCCTGGAAGAACCAGTAAAACCTGACAAGGATTCTCACCCAACAGATGGTTAAAAAGCGCCCAAAATCGATTTGAAAGATTTTCTGTCTATAGTACAATCATGATAGTAATAGTAAGTGTGCGCCGCTGCAATTAGACTTGATTACTGCAATTTAAAATTGTTTGGAGTCCAAGTATCTTTTAAGTCAGCTGCCTGTGCTTGTATTAATAGTGCTTTTGTTCTCAGTTTTATCAAGCTAATGGACGTTTCTAAGCAATTGCTTGAAGTTAAAATTTTTTTATGAACAGCGTTCCAAAGCTTGGCTGCATTAAACAAAAAGGTATTTGATTTATTTAGGAGAATAACCGTGAGACTCGTTGCACGGTTTGAAATGTTGATAGTCTCATAAAGGGAGTATGGGCAGTGGTACTTGATAATCTTAGAAAATTCTAAGATGCAGTGATATTTGTACAAGTTTTGAGCCGTAAGTATTTTTAATCTATTAAAAATGGGTTTTGTATGTTCCTTTTCAAAGTGTTTATGGTCTAGTTTTTGCATACCGTATGGTCTAGTAGGTGCACATGTTGATTGTTTATCTAAATATGAGTCAAGGTCGCCAAAAAGGATCCTTATACAGTGCTTCTGTGTGATTAAAAGACTATCATTGGACCGTTCTTTGAGGACAACACCCCACACACTTATACCGTAACTGAGATGTGATTCAAAAAGAGCATTATATATTTTCAAATATAGTTCAGAAGGTATCGAGTGCCGAATTCTGCAGATTGCACCAGTCATAGATCGCAGTTTTTTACGGATGTAGTGCATGTGGGCAATCCAGTTTAGCTTACTATCTATAACAACACCTAAGAATTTGGTATCCTTGACTTTAGTAATAACCTTACCATTGATGAATATTGATCTAGATTCATCTAGCAGGATAGCAAATGGTCTGGTCCGTGCACAGGTGTCATCATATTCAGAGGCAGGTTTAAAATGTATGTAGCAGCATTTGGACATGTTGATATGAAGTAGATTACATTTCATGTAAATCGAGACATGTTTAAGTACTAAGTTGGCTTTTTTGTATGTTGCTTCTCTAGATGGTCCTGATATGAAGATATTAGTGTCATCAGCATAAAGTACAAATTTCATCTCACTGTCTGAAAAGCAGTTTACTATATCGTTCATATACAATAGGAAGAGTAACGGCCCTAGAATTGACCCTTGTGGTACTCCAAATTTCACGTCCATTGTTTCTGATGGTACATCGTTATACATAACATACTGCTTTCTGTTAGTCAAATAGCTTTTTAGTAAGGTAAGTGCTGTGCCCCTAATACCGTAGGAATTTAATTTGCATAAAAGAATATCGTGATCAAGGGTGTCGAAGGCTTTGCTCAAGTCAATGAATATCCCTAGGACATGTTTATTGCTTGCCAGAGACTTAGTAACGGAGTCTATAGATTTGTGTAGAGCATGGGTGGTAGAATGGCCTTTTCTAAATCCAAACTGTGAGTCTGTTAGTACACCTTTAGATGTGAAGAAATTATAGAGGCGTTTATAAATAACCTTCTCGAAGATCTTTCCAAATAAAGGTAATATTGATACAGGCCGATAATTTTCAATGCATTCTTTATTGTCTTTCTTGTAAATAGGAATAACTTTACCAGTTTTAAAAATACTTGGGAATGTACCACTTTGTATACATGTGTTGTAAAGCCTAGCCAAAGTACCTGCAATGAGTTTTGCCGGTTTTTTACAACAACTACAGGTATGTCAATGGCCTTACCATTTTGAAAATCTCGGATCACCTCTATAATTTCTTCTTCATTAGTTTCTTCCAGGTATATGGAGTCAGATACCGAATTAGACATAAACTGAGCAAATGATTCTACTGGTTCCAGAGAAATACTATTGTTTGACAGTACATTTTTATTGAGATTACTTGCAAGAGATGTAAAATATTCACAGAATTTGTTAGCAATTATTCGTCTGCAAGTAACTCTCTGGCCATCTATGACAAAATCGTCTTTACATCTAGATATATTTTTGCCACGGAGTTCATTTATAATTTCCCAGGTCTTTTTTGAGTTCATGCTGTACTTCTCGAATTTTTGAGTATAGCACATAGCCTTTGCCATCTTTATTGAGCTCTTGAGAAACTTGTCGAATTCCTTGTAGTATATGTGCTTGTTTGGATCCCCATCAGGTAGTTTTAATGTACAAGTCTTCTTCCATTCGAAATACAACCTAGCTTTCTTGTCGATGGAGTTAATGAGGCCCTGGGTGATCCAAGGGTTGGTTATGCTGTTACGTTTAGTGGTTCTAGGAGTTAGAAGTTTGCAAGACAAATCTATCTTTTCTTGAAATAACTGCACGAAAGAGTCAAATGTGTTACAGCTGTGGTGGAACCTATCTATATCGTTTTCTATTTCAAGACAGAGCTTCTCTAAGTTAGCATTACTATAGTCGTAGTGTATAGTAATTTTGTCTGATGAATCAGGTGTTGGCACAGAGTCAGGGGAAAGTTCAATAAGAGTGAATATAGGGTGATGGTGGGAGATCTTGTCAGATAGAGCTCTTGTTGTTTTTATCTTTTGGTTAACTTTCTGTGATTGGACTCGGTATTTTCGTCCCAGCCGAGTGGGACGATGCTTGCTCGCCAGTTAAGCTATACTGCAGTAGATGACACTAATTTCTACAAACCACAAAATATTAAATATAAAATGTGTCCAGTATGGCGCAAATGCATAATTTGATAATTTCTCGACGCCGTCGTCGGGGTGAGAGTTATCTGAACCAACTGCATGCCCCTACGATTGCGTCACCACTGGTGAGCAAGCATTTGTTTGTTGTTTAGTTGTGTTGAAAGGGAACATTACTTGATTAATTCATCCATTCGGATTTTAATAACGATGAGCTATGATATACCGTTCATCTTAGACTAATGGATCAATCTTATTATATGATTAGATTTTATAAACGAACTTGGCATACAAAAGATTATAATGCGGAGGTTGGCTGGCTCTTCTATAATAAATACGACACTTCAATTTACAGAATGCTTGCTAGAGATAAGACAAAATATTATCAGACTATACATGCAGCATGAGTAACTGGTGGATAAGCCTTCGGTAAAAACGGATCCGGAAAAGTCAATGCGGCACTCGGGTCCTTGGTATTGTCGTCGGTATATTGTCCATTATCTACGTTCTGCTTTCGTAGTTTAAACAATAGTGAGTTCTAAATATACAGCTTTAAACCGATTAAGTATGAATGAATGAAATACCTGACAATCAGCACTCTTATAATCCAAAAGCATGAGTAACTCGTAGTGATGTATGATTTCTAGAAACTTTAAATTAATTTTGGCGCTCACAGGTCCTCATGAATGATTGCCGCATAAGGTTCTGTAAATGCGCAGGGCACCTTCAAGCTTAAATTATTCACCTTACTGAGGCAGTCAACCAACGCGTGGCTTTATTTTTATGATATGATATGTTTTGATTGTTATTAATAAATACCAAAATTTAAATTTGTTTTCCAAAAAAATTTGTTTTCCAATTTTCGACAAAAATTTTAACGGGCGATACTTGTAAAATATTTGATTTAAATATTACCGTGGACGAGTCCAAATCGGCGCGCGTCCTGGTAGGTTATAAACCTACAACAAAAATTGATCAACGAAGTCAACTCTTATAGTTGCAAAACAACAATCTTGTCGATGCGAAGCAATGCAAAATATATAAATATTTCGACAAAAGCTATATTCACGCAATTCAATTAATTGTGCTTTTTACGGAGAAAAAAGTGAAACTGTAAACAATAATATTTTTGAGCTTTTTTTTCTTCTTTCAAAATCAACGAGTGATACTCGTAAAATAGTTGTTTCAGTTTTAATACTTTCAACACTACTATATAACAAATAATTTTAGGTCCCAATGTCAAAGCGATAGAAGAGACTATGACGTGACCGTTTGTATCCTAAGCAACGCATCTACTTCCTGGGCTACAGTATTGACTTCGCCATTTTCTCCTCCCTCACCGCCATTTTCTCCTCCCTCTTCCTCACATCACTATGGATCTGAATTCTGTTACCAATGTTTTAAACTCGTTTTCATTAAATGAGCTGAAAGCTCTCAAGGCCAGTGTTGAGAATGTCATGAAACTTAAGAGAAATTCTGTTAAATGCGAGGACTTCTTGGAGTTGCATTCAGATTTTGTTCAGAACAAGAGTGTTCAACATGGCACGTTGATGTCTGAACTTGAAACACTTATGGCCAAGCAAACTGCTGTGAAAACTGCCACAAAGTGGCTCACTTCGACTGGAGAAGAATATGTATGGTCTTCCTCAAATGGACACACCACGACTAAGGAGCCAATCGATATTTTAAATTATCCTGGGATATCAGAGCTTATGCATGATATCAACTCCAAGTTTGGCTGCAAGCTAAACTCATGCCTAGCAAGCATGTACAAGTCTGGTTCTTGTGCAACTAGGTACCACAACGACGACGAGGTGTCTCTTGACCAGTCGCAAGGTATTTATGTAGTTTCATTTGGAGCTGAGAGGACCATCGACATAATTCCAGAAAATGGGGATAAGCGATGTAACAGTAAATGCTATATCACCCCAAAGGACTGTAGTTTGTATATTATGAAACCGGGGTGTCAGGAATATTGTCTTCACAAGGTTCGTGCAGAGAGCTCAGTTAAGGGGACTCGGTATAGCTTATCTTTTCGCTGCCAGATACCGAAGACAGATACAAATGTAGTCAAGGAGCAGATTGCCCGCACTACAATTCCTATGCCGCCCACCACCACCTCAACACCAACCCTTTACTACCGAAATACTCCAAGAAAACCGAAGAGCAGGAAAACCACTGTCCTGTTTGGTACGTCAATGACAAAATTCGTACGGACAAATAAGTTGGGATTCCGGGGAAGGAAAGTAATCAATGTGTCTCAAAGTGGTGCAAAAATTAGAGACATCACTGAAAACATTCATAATTTTCATAAAACTCATGCAGCTGCAGAAGCTGACGATATTGAAAAAATTATATTGAGTGTTGGTACAAATGACATTAAACATTCTAAGTATGGGGTTCAGTTCCTTAGGAAGTATCTCACTGAATTAATTGACACCACTAAGCAGTTATTTCCCGCTGCAATTATAATTATCCAATGTTGTCTTCCTATTAAATGTTTATATTCCTACATAGCAAAGAATGTTCTAGATTTTAATAATCTACTTAAAGACTTATGCCTAAATAATAATTGCGTGTTCTTAGACTGTTTCTCAGTCTTTTTAACTCGAGACTTTAGATCATGTAATGAACTTCTATACCATGATTGGCTTCATCTCAATATGAGAGGAGTAGGTTTACTGTCCACTTGGCTTAAGTTTGTTGTAAACGAACACAGTTTTGACAGGGTTGTAAATAATCTTCTGGGAATTTAAATCTTTGATCTTTTCTTCCATTTAATATTTTGATTAAGACGTTGCGCCTAAAATTAAAACTCAAACAAATCTCTGATTTAATCTTTTTCTCAATTTTATGCCTCCCATTTCAGGTACATTCGGTCACTGTCCATTTTCCAATATGTTAGACAATGAATCGTTTAGACTTAGAATAGGTCTTTTTGCATGCAAAAGGCCTCGTACACAGTCAAGAAATGCACTTATACATATCAACACGTTTATACCTAACAAAATTTACACATTTAAGTCTCCATACACCCCACACATCAACTACAATTATCATAATCATATGTTTCTCTTCTATTCTCTCATCATGACTTACTTTCTCCCAATTCTTCTCTCCACGGTTAGGTCCATGAACACCGTATTCCCCCTAGATTCTAATATTCATTCCTCTCTACTCCTTGACAGCCCACGTTATCTTATACCATTTCTTGCTTGCTCCCACATCAAACTTTTCTTTGTAATTATCTCCTCATGGTTTATAAGAAATGTTCTTCTCCCTGGTAAGATGAATAGAGTCAAGTATTCCAGCCGCCTCAGGCGTCTAGTCTCTTTATTCATTCTTTGGGTTTTCTCTCTTAACTTTCTTTTGATAACTCTTGTTAATCCTTCTATGCTTAATCCAGGTCCCAACTCCCTATGTGTACTCTACCAAAATGTCCAAGGTCTCATTCCTTTCAGTAACCTAAGCTCCTCCCATCCCCTTCTTGATGGTAATAAGATTTCCGAACTTCAATCCTTTGCTAACATAGAGCAGCCTGACATAATTGCCCTAAATGAGACTTGGCTCAAAAAATCTATTTCTAGCAACGAAATCTTTCCTTCTTCTCAATATGAAATCTTCCGCAATGACCGCACGAGAAAGACTCATCCTCAAGATCCTAATAACCCTAAAAAGTTTAGGGAAAATGGAGGTGGTGTTCTTTTGGCTGTTCGGTCTGATCTCGACGCCACTACAACCCGACTACCAGTTAGCCTAGGTGCAGAAATGCTTGCCGTTAAAATTTCTTTTCCTAACAAAGAGAGTATTGTAATCTGTACTTGTTATAGAGTAGGAACTCTTGGGTTACCTAATCATGATGTCATAGTTAGTTATATTCGCAAGCTAGTTTCCAAAAAGAATCCCCCTAAAATCTATGTTATTGGTGATTTTAATCTCCCCCATACAGACTGGCTATCTTCATCCAGTACCGTACCTATTGAGCAATCCTTCATAGATTCTTTCAGTGATCTTTCTCTCTCCCAGTTGATCACATCACCCACCCATAAAAGTGGTAATACATTAGACATTCTTCTCAGTAATTATGATAACACAATCGATAACTTGAATGTCTGTGATACTCATTCCGTGTGCAAATCTGATCATTTTCCTGTCACTTTTTCAATTAAAAGCTCCTTTTCCCGTAAGAAAACTCCTAAACGTAAAATCTATAATTTTAAGAAAGCAAACTGGGACATGATTAATCGTGAATTATGCTCGATTAATTGGCAAGTCCTAGAATGCCTAGATCCTGATTCGTCTTGGAAGTTAGTTAAAGACTGCATTATGAATTTAGTTGATATACATATTCCTAAAGTAATTATTAAATCAGAGTTCCAACCCCCGTGGTTCGATAGTGAACTTTTTTCTTCATGCCGTAAAAAAGATAGACTCAGAGCTAAATTTAAAATTTCTGGTTCTATTTCTGATGAGTTAAAGTTTGTTACTAGCCGTAAAGATTTTAAGAGGCTCTCATCAGCCAAAATAAGAGATAATCTTTTTAATAGTGATGATCCAGCGCTTATAACTAAGAAGTTTTGGTCACATGTTAAGTATAAATCTAACTCCTGCCGTATTCCTAATTGTGTTAGTTATTCTGGACAGCTTCGGTTCAATCCCAAAGATCAAGCTGAACTTTTCAATTCTTTCTTTTATAACCAGTTTTCGGATCCTTCACTTTATGACACTGACATCTCCTATGTCAATGATGTTGATTTTGATATTGACTTCGATCATCGGGATGTTCGTAAGCTTCTTTCAAATATTAATTCAAATAAAGCCCAGGGACCAGATGGCATACACGGTAAAATTCTAAAAAATTGTTCCGTAGGTTTAGCTTACCCTCTAACATGCATTTTTCGTGGATCCTACAACAGCGGCTACATTCCACAAGAATGGAAACTTGCAAATGTTGTCCCAATATTTAAGAAAGGTAAGAAAAGTGAGGTTGAAAACTATAGACCAATATCCCTTACTTGTTTAGTCATGAAAGTTTTTGAGCGCATTGTTAAACGTAAACTGCTTTCTTTGACAAGTACCCTTCTTGATCCCAGGCAGCATGGTTTTCTAGAGCACAAGTCATGCACAACCAATATGGTTGATTTTTGTGATAGCCTGGCATTGTCTCTTAACGAAAACATTATCAATCATGTTGTGTATTTTGATTTTGCTAAGGCATTTGATTCTGTAAATCATGATATCCTTCTTCATAAGCTAAAGACCTTATATAACATTGATGGTACACTTCTCAAATTTCTTACCAATTACCTTCAAGGCCGTTACCAAAGAGTGGTTATTGGTAATGAGATGTCATCTACCCTCTCAGTTAATTCTGGTGTCCCCCAGGGCTCTATCCTTGGTCCCTTACTTTTTGTATTGTTTATCAATGATATTCCTCTTGGCCTTTCGGATAATACTGATATTGTTTTGTATGCCGATGATACAAAAATCTGGCGTAAAATACATTCATCTTCTGATAATACCAATTTACAAATGGATATAGACTATCTCTCTGACTGGGCACTTAGAAACAAAATGCGATTCCATCCAGCAAAATGTAAAGTGCTTATTGTTTCAGGAAAACCATCTTTATCTCCTCCATTCGCATATAATCTTGATGGCTCTCCTCTTGTGTATGTAGAGTTAGAAAAAGATCTTGGTGTCGATGTTACTCCTAAGCTCAGTTGGAATAGTCAGTGCGACAGAATTTATACTAAGGCCTGCCAACAACTTGGTATGGTCAGAAGAGATGGCCATATTGTCATTGATCAGAAACGTCGCCGGGCGCTTTACCTCTCCCTGGTTCGTAGCCAATTCGAAAATTGTTCCATAATCTGGCGCCCTTGTAATAAATCACTTAGTGATAAATTAGAAAGTCTCCAAAAGAGAGCTATTAAATGGATTCTGTCTGAAGAGGGCCGCAGTTATCCACCTGAGCAATATGTCAAAAAGTGCAAGCTTGTCGACATTCTCCCTTTGTCTCAAAAGTTTGACTTGAATGATCTTATTTTTTTCCACAAAGTTCTGAACAATTTAATTCCTGTATGGCTGCCTCACTATCTCACTTTATATCAGGGCACTTCTCGACTAAGACGTTGCCACCTCGACAGTCTGTCTATTGTGTCATCAATTTTACCTAAGTTAAGTCAGAATTCACACACCTTATGTACCTCAAATAGCCCACTGGCAAAATCATTTTTCTACAGAACTCATATACTGTGGAATGGACTCCCTTTACAGGTAAGACAGATTGTGTCTACAAGTGTTTTCAAAGCTGAGGTCACTAAGCATCTATGGAAATGTTTATTGGATAGTGAAACAACAGCCTAGCCTAGTCTCTTTGCTCCCCATATTATTATTATTTTTGTTTTATTAATTTTTTTATCTACCTTCCTATACTTTCAACATCATATCACACTTCACCCGCACACCTCACACATTAATGACCATATCAGACCTGTATCTAATGTATCTGGAATTTGACGTATTGAAATACCAATTTTGACTATATATCCACAGTTATTCACCATGGATTTGTTTGTTATTAAATAGTTTTTCATAATTTTTTGGATTTAGATTAATTCGATGTAATGGGTCCAAGTTACTGCGGACATAGTTCACTATGTGTTTACCGTGTTTGGGTGCCCATCATATTTTACAGATGGGGGCAATATTTTGAACGATTCTATTTTATATTCATCTATTGCTGTACTCTGTAAAATTTGAAAAGTATTTAATAAAAAAAAAAAATATTAACAGGACCGTCGACGAGTCCAACTCGGCGCGCGTCCTGATAGGTTATAAACCTACAATTCCAAAAGTATTCCAAGTAATTTATAAAAATGATAAATGCATGTATTGACTTTAAATACAATCCAATGCAAAATATTTGTCATCAATTCATGAAGTTTGAACCAAGTAATTAAAACATGTGCAATTTGAGGAGTGTACTGCATTCTCAGGAAATATAAACCGCGCTTTTTCATAAATCAGAAATAATGTTTTTTACCTCAACTCAAAATTTAACCGCGGACGATGCATGCGAAGTGACGACGTCAGACGTCCTCCAACTTTATAGTCAGTGTTATAAGATACAAGCGCGAGCACAGAAATTTTGTCTCTGATTTTGATAAATTTGGTACCAAAAGTTGCCTCTAAGTGTGAATAATGCAAATTCACCGTGTAGCAAAATAACGTCGAGGTGTACAAGGATACAAGGATACAAGGATACAAAAGTGATAATTATTTTATTGAATTCACAATAGTTATAATTCTGATATAATTTAAGTTACACGCTTCTAATCATTTACAAATGTGTAGGGATAAAATAGAAATGTTATAATATAATGCTATTTTCTTTAAGTAAATCAAATTTGTATGGTTCATGCATGCATCGTGTATGTGGGCCTCCTGTGCATTGCAAGAGTGTAAAAAGGACGAAAAACATGTAATTTCTTGCTTAAAATGCATATAGCTCCTAAAATATCAAATATTTTGACAGGACAACTATTGTGATTGCAAAATTTTATGATTGAATTTAACTGAATATTACCATTTCAATTCGGTAACCTTGAATCTTTTTAATTCTGCATGACATTTGATTCTGGAGATTTATCCAGAAATTCATATTACAATATGATCACTACTAGTGACGTGTAACCCGTGCCTACGGCCGGGTCCCGGGACTTCACTATCGCAGTTAAAATGCAGTATAAACTTGCCAATTTTATTTGAAAACACGCTTTACATTTTCGTAGTTAAAACAGTGCGAATGTATGAACTCGCTCATTCCAAACAGACCACAATTTAATTCTGAGTGCACCTCACATATCTAATAGTAATACTTGATAGGCAATCTTGACTCTTGAGTTCCCTGCCAAATTACCTAATTATATAGCAAATCTATTATGAGGGGAGAGATAGAGGGAGAGTGATAGAGTACACACATACACACACTTTAGTATTTGGTTCACAAAATGATCAATTAAACCACTTACCACCGATCGATTTAAAAAAACCTTCATAATTTGGCTTCGTCAGAGTTTTCTCGGGCACTATACAGATAAAACCAGCCCCGTAACTCTTACCGTTTTCTTGATTAATTAATTTCCCACACATGCACAGACAGAGAGACAGACACACATCCTGGGATTATTAGTATTGATGATGTACATATAATGCATACCTAAACCAAAAGTGGTGCGAATTGTTGATTGGTTGGAGTGTTAAAAAATGTATTCTCATTTTCTTTTATGATGACATTTATACACTATCGAACCTCTTGGAATAGAGAAAAGATATTATTCTTTGACTTATTTATTGATACTAAATGCTTTTGCTTCAGTTTCTTTCTTTGCTTCAGGAGTATGTACAATAGAAACAGAACCAACAGGGGTGAAAATCGTGTCATCAGATTTAAGTGTACACTTCAAAACACTATTACTGATGTGTTACGCTCTAGAGGATGGCAGGAGGTTAAAGAAGAATCAGGTTTCCTGTCAAAAACGATTTATTAAACTCTTCGAATTGTACATGTCATTCTAATTAGAATTCTAATTAAATTTACACAGCAATACAATAAAAGTAATTGAAAGACGCTTCAAACTGCCATGCTGTGCAGGACATTCAAGTCATAAAATTGCTTCTTGTTTTCGTTTTTTCGTATAAGGTGTAAGTGATTTTGGTATAAATAAATACTCTGCAGGTGACTGGGACTTTTATTGGGCCGATGTTGGCTGGATGAGGGAAGTGTTTGATCACTGTTACATGGAGGAGCACATGAGACTTAATCATTTTCGAAACCATTATGAGTTGACTCGAAAAAATCTCATGGCTAAAAACTTGAAGCGGCTTAGAAAACAAATAGAACGAGACAGTGGAAAAATTGAAGCAGCAAAATGCGACTTTTTCCCAACAACTTTTGAGTTACCAGCTGATTACCATATTTTTGTTGAGGAATTCAAGCGTAGCCCAAATTCAACATGGATCATGAAACCTATAGCAAAATCACAGGGGAAAGGGATTTTCCTCTTTAGAAAGCTCAAGGATATCATGGAATGGAAAAAGGAAGATTCATGGAAGATAGACGGAACAAAGGATGACAGAGAGCCAGTTGAAAATTATGTTGTGCAGAGATATATTGATAATCCATACCTTATTGGAGGAAGAAAGTTCGATATCAGGTGTTATGTATTGGTAACTTCTTATATGCCACTCAAAGTGTGGCTATATCGCAGTGGCTTTGGAAGAATGTCAAACACTAGATACTCCTTAGACAGTATTGAAGATACATTTGTTCACTTGACTAATGTGGCGATACAGAAAACTGCTCCGGACTATGACCCAGAAAAAGGATGCAAGTGGTCTCTGATTCAACTTCGTATGTACCTCCTTGCTAAACATGGCCCTGAGGCTGTTGAAACTCTTTTCAGAGGTATGGATGATATTTTCATCAAAAGCTTACAAAGTACACAGAAAATTATGATAAATGACAAACATTGCTTTGAACTGTATGGTTATGATATTCTAATTGATGAATCATTAAAACCATGGCTTTTGGAGATAAATGCATCACCCTCCCTGACGGCATCCAACCAGCAAGACTACGATCTAAAGTTCAAACTGCTACATGACGTTCTAACAGTAATAGATATGGAGGGTAAATTATCTGGTAAAGAGAAGCAAGTAGGAGGGTTTGATCTCATGTGGAATGATGGACCAGTTCACTGTGAGGATTTGAGCATGGAAGGAGCACCCAACCCACCCTACACAACTAACACCATGTTAGGATGTTTCAACAACCGAGAGGAGAACTTGAAGAAGATGATGAGGAGTCATGGGTCGTCTAATAAAACTTGATGTTGTTTTGACGATGTTTTAGGCTGGACCAAAACGTATTTATTAGTAATATCAGATTAACTTAATTTTATTTCACAACTATAACTATGTTATACTTATAATATGGTGATTGGCGGTGCTGTGGTGTATTTTTATTCGGAAGATTTACCTTTTTGTTATAAATCAGTATGATCTCTCGCACCCCTTCTCCCTGAATCCTTTAAGCTTGAAGAGATTTCTCCAAAAAAACTGTCTACTATCTACACACAAGGGCCTATCATAGGCGATCAGTGCAGACTAAACCTGATTTTATTGTGATCATAGTACCTGACCCGTAATATGTGCTTTTAAATAATTAATTTAAAACCATAATTCTGAAAAATCCTTGACTCCAATTTTCAGACCCCAACATTCAGAACCATGTTCCCTTTAGCTTTGGGGGAGTTTGAGATATGCTCTTATAATTTTAATAAAATTTAGGTACCATAGTCGTTTATACATTTAATTATATTTTCAAATGTACAGTGTATAATGTATAAATACTAATTTAATTATAAATACAGATGTAATGTATATAAATTAATTAAATCAGATTAAAAGTCGTTCGTAAATACAGCAGTTACATGAACTATATAATGCGAAGAGACGGTACATATCCAATGTTATATATTATAGACTGGACTAAGTGCTTGTAATACATGTAAATTTACTACTTTATGAAGGTTGATCCTATTCGTTCCTGCAACATACATTGTATTATTATAATATGTACATATTTTATTTGTAGTTTGTCGTTTCAGTGGTATGATTTCAGAGCAGCAGGAAAGCTTTTTCTGTTGCGAGACAGTAGTCTCAAGTCACATTTGGAAATTCTCAACCTTGAATCTTGAACACATATCCTTACTAGAACTGGAATAATTTAAAGATGTAATCAAATCACGCATAATTAATTTAATTATCTAGAAACTTGTAATCTGAGGAATATTGTAATATTATAACCTTAATTAGCTGGTCAATATTGTAATATATAACACTTAAACCAGTTTTTAGGAATGGCCGAAGCCAGGCTTGCAGTAGCCTTTCAGGTCCAAGTAACAGATGAAGGTGAATTTAAAGTCCACTTGGACAGAAGAATACTTCATGACGTGTACAGATCCATTAAACGTGTAATCAAGAGGAAGATATTCAAGTCCCGAAATGCTGCCATACAGGTGAATAGTTGTTTTCAGTCTTCTGATTGGTAAGCGGCAGTCACGTGTCAACTTGAACCTCTTTTGAGCTACACCTGTAACCACATGATGTTTAGCAATTGAAGTAATATTGTGGTACTATCAACCTAATAATACATATATTATATAGATTATAGGTATATTATAACAGGTTCCCATTTCAGAGTGTATTTCCAGCAACCGGAATTTCGTGGAGTTTCTTCTTTGTGGTGTTTGGAGCGATGCAGATTTTAGGGGAGACATCCGACACTGAGAGTGTTATTCAGGAAAAGATACCGCAGTGAGTTCAATCTTCTGTTTCATACATGATTCTTAGACATTAGACATTAGACATTAGACAACCACGTGATCATAAAGATAGAAATTAATCTTATTTAAATTTGAATATTAGATAAATATCAAATTCGTGTAGTTTTGCTGCCAAGTTAATTAATATGTTAAATTTACCGCGGTTATTAGCATAGTAATAAGTAAAGTAAGTCACAGTTGCCACTAGCTATCCTATTCAGTAGCCAGAACTAATTCTGCACCTAAGAAATAACTCTCCATCTCAGTATAACAAGCGGAAATAACACTTGGCAATGTAATTACCTTACAAACAGCTACTGCATTATAATATGTCGTATGTTGCTCTTAATGAAATGTTAGAGTCTGAATAATAATATACAGCAGCTGTAGTAAACTTGTCAATACAATGAAACAAGGTCAAATGTTTAAAGAAAATGTAGGATATTGTGTCCTTAATTATTCTGAACAATAAACTAGAGTAGTATTGCTGTCTGATAGGTAGTGTGGACCGTGGGGGGCGGGGCATAGTATTGTTTCAAAATTGTAAACATCACAATATTGCTTCACTTTAATTGGTTGCTAATTCAAAATCTAAGATATCAATAACTTGACCGTTTTGACGGAAAAGTGCAATTTCAAATTTATTTCCACGTCCCCTGGTTCCCAAACAACTGGAACATGTCCGCCCTATATAGAAGTGGAAATGTAGTATCACGTGATGTGCACGTGATATACAGTGTGGTGGCCCTAACATGTTGGGCTCACTCACCCCTCGGGTACTAGGATAAACATCACCACTAACATATATTATGGTGATCGGAGCTAGTTCATCATGTTAAGGCCACAGGGGGGGGGGGGGGTCCGAGGTCGAAAAAACGTTTTTTGCCAGTTGGCAGACCACGTACTATCTGACGCTTGCACACCACCATTAGCCCCCCAGAGCGCCTAGTTTGTCGTAAAATTGAGGTTAACTATTGCCTTTTTAATCAGTTAACCTCACAAATAACCAGTTCTTAACATTTTGTTGCTCTCATCACAAGTTAAACTTATCAATGGGTATCAATTAGCCATCCAATGTGAACAGAACTATTATATGTCCTTTATTTGTTGGAAAATTGAGGTTAACATATTTTCTCAGAATCAGTCTTTTGACTCTCCTGAACAATTTATTTACCACCTCAAAATCCTATCTTCTCCTAGAGCTTTTATCCATTTCACCTCAAATTTGGAACTTATGTTCCTGACATAAATTTAAAAGTTTGTTATGTAACGATTGTTGTAATTTTGCTCCTAACTCTTTTTATGAGGTTAACCATTTTAAATTTTGTAAATTATGTAACCCGCACTCATGGTTAACCTCATATCTCAGCTTTGGAGCAAGATATCATAAATGGTTACATAACAAAAACTCAAAATACCTTGAAGAACATTGTTGCCAAGTTACAAGGTTCTAAGTCATAAACTGAAAAAGAAGATAGATTTTGAAAGTTTTCATTTACAATAGAATTACAGGTAAACCTCAAAATTCAACGCGCGATATCTTCAAATAGGAAACTTTGTTTTCGGTAAGGACAAAAGCATTTGAAAATTAAGATCGAGCTCTACAACATATCTCAAAATCTCAAAATTGACCTCGGACCCCCCCCCTGTGGCCTTAATGAGCGGCACTAAGTAACCAACTAAGTAACCAACCTTACCAACTTTAATCCAACTTATTAAACAAGTCCAGGGTTTAATTAATTATAGTTGTAATAATAAATATGACCGTCAATTCATTAAGCGTCTGATCTCATTACTTATTGTAAACGTCCATCTAGCTCGATGGTTTGTTATTTTATTATATTTATATATTATATCTTCAGATTTGGCAGGTTAGACCCAGTTACCAGAACAATCCTGGTAACTCTAGTCAGTACCACACTTCTCTGGCTGGTCTGGTCATTCTTCCTCCGCAACTTCCTCAAACTACTCCTCACTTACCAGGGTTGGATGTGGTCTCCTCATGGGTAAGTTTTAACCTGAAACTTTTAAATTTATTCTTAGTGGATTATTTTATTGAATCAGTCGCTAAATTATAATTCAGCTCATATTCAAATTAACAATTGATAGTATTCCAATAATACTGGTAATGATAATTTTATTTCAATAATCATTCTTATGATATTAAACGTTTCTTAACAAAAACTGCTGTTTTTTGATGATTTTGAAACCCTCAGTTAATAAAACTAAACAGCTGGATTACTTTTACAGCATGGTCCCCAAAGTTCAAATGTGTCAGAGTAGCATTATAAACGTTCACCTTAACTATCAATCAAAAAAACATCATTTTTTCACAATACGTAATGAAATTACAATACGTAATGAAATTACAATACGTAATGAAATTACAAAAATTACAAAAATATCTCTTTGTTCAAAGTTTGGGGACTATGGTATCCGTAGAACCATGAATGATGGTTCTATGGAACATGGAGAATGATATTCTCCATGTTCAGTTTTTATCCAATCATTTGGCAGTGCGACAGTGACGACGAAGCCCACCTTCCTTGATAAGCTAACCGAACCTTTGATATATCTCATGACGGGGAAGCGAACCCTGCCGTGGTAAATTACCAGAAAAATGGCTGTCAGTCAATTGGACGCCAATTAGCTTTTAATTATTTAATTAGACGCTAATTAGCTACACAGTTTGACCTCTGCGGGCAGAGAAGAGCCGACAAGATGACGAACAAACTTTATCACCCTACGCGCGTGGGGTGGACTCCTGGGGTGGACTTTTATTCAGCGCGTATTTTGTAGCCTGTTCAACTTGACGTTTTGATTCGTTACTATCTCAATGTCACAGATACACAGAATGTGAGGTGATCATCTTAAAGAGAAACGTCTCAGCTTTCACCTGGTGTAAAGTTTATCTTTGTACTCAAAATATAGCTCGCTCAGTGTGCAATAGAAGTTGACAATACAATAACCACGTCTGCGACCGGTCGTCAGATACCGGAGTGTTGCACAAAATTGGGTCCCTAAATTAAAATTCTATGACACAGTTACCATGCAGAAATGTCTGGAGTAATATTTGGTGAAAATTTGAAGGGTCTACTGTAAATATTGCAAAAGTTATTGAAAACAAACTAGCTTAATCAGAAGTTTTTGGGAAAATTTCAAATTTTGTACGTAGTGGGGTCTACAGGGGTGGACTCTTGCGGCGCGCATCTGACGGAGTGGCTTTTTCAACAGCCGTCAGTACGGCCAATATCAGAGCACAAATTATTGTGAGTAAGACCTTAATGATCAGCTATGAACCCCTCACTAGAGTAGTAACCGTATCTAAAAACAAGGAAATGTTATTCCGTCAAAGCTCAAATTTTTTACTCTTCTCAGTGCAGTTAGTGTTACTATGAATGTACTAGCTAAGTATCGTTGATCGTAGCTGCATTACACAGTAGAAAGTAACCAAGGAAGACTGCTGATTAACGAAGCAATTTCAACGTGAACAGTTCCAAAATACATAATCATGGCGACGATAGTTCAACTTGAACCTTTATAGTTTTTACAGTCTAAAATCACAATAAAATCACGTGAACTGCAAATCACAAAATCAAATCACTCAAATCTGATAGTCCCGTTACAGTACGCTTTCGTGACAACCTCAACGCTTAAAAATAAATATTATCCAGTCTTGTGACCACCGATGGCCCTAACTCTCCCTTGTCCGCGAGGAGCATCGTTGCGACCATGGGGTTTCAGTTCTTTGTTCTTCCCACTCGGCTTCGATAGATCGAATTGGCTGGAAGTCAATCTATCAGAAAGACCTTTGTCGATCTCAGGGCCGTGGTAAATTGTGGATGTCGGAGTATAAAGCTTCCTGAAAAGGTTGAGACATTCACTCGGTCTGTTTTAAATATCAAATAGTCCTTGTAGGCAGAGATTTAACTTATGTTGGGTTTGATAACTAGAGAAGGCGATTTGATATTCATTGATAGTATAAGCATATAAGCATAAGTGATAAGTTTATATACCCTTTTTATGGTACCTCGAGGCTCGATATCTGTATTCAGTAATCATCACTCAAAATCTACTTATTAAATTTATTAACTAAACAAGTTAATGTATTACCGTCCTAGAGAGGTTTCCTGAGAATTTGAAGTCTCTGTAGGTTGCTGGCATGTCTACTAAGCTCTTCGATTGAGGAGTTTTGGACCCCTCGGCGGTCCAAATGATTTATAATGCTGTGGGCATTTTCAACATCTATCGAGGTAAACGCCCTCGCAGCATAACCTGTAGAGAATGAACATGTCATCAATGTGAAGTTCAATGATAAAAATCAGAGTGGCCGATTTCAACGGGCAGAATTCTAATATCATGGCCATGGGGAATGGACTATTTTTTTTCGATTTTGCAAACCAAACTGGCAAACGATTGTTGATTTTCGTCACTAGTCTAAAATGAATGCAAACGTTCGGCCGAACATTTACATGATTAGAAACTTACCGGTTTCTTTCGTTATTATGTACAGACATGGCCGGGCTTGGGTTCCGCATACGATATCTTCTATCAGATTAAAGTTGAACCCACACTTTATACTGCTCTTGGGAGGAGGAAAGCAAACGGAGACCTTTTCCATGAGCATCTCGTGTAGTACCATCATCATGTCGATTCTGATATCAGCTGCAAAATTCGTCTATTACTAAATGCTAGCTTTTCGAACTTCGTATCTTGGAAATAACAACTTCTATGAAAGAACACACACACACACACACACACACACACACACACACACACACACACACACACACACACACACACACACACACACACACACACACACACACACACACACACACACACACACAGACAGATACACACACCCACAAACACATACAGACATAGACACACACACAGAGAGACACAGACATACAGGCATACAGGCATAAACACAGACACAGACGGACACACAGACAGACACACAGACAGACACAGTTACACACAGACAAGGACACACAGACACACACCCACAAACACATACAGACATAGACACACAGACACAGGCATAAACACAGACACACACAGACGGACACACAGACAGACACAGTACACACAGACACACACACATAAACACACATAGTTCACTTCAGTGCACTACATTACAATTACAGACACACGCAGTACAATCAGAGACACACACACGATACAAAGACAGACACAGACACAAACACACAGAGTACACTTCAGTACAATCACAGACGCAGGCACAAAGACATATACAAGAAGAGCAGATTGAAGTACCTTCATTTGCAGATGTTGACGCATTGATCTGTGGGATATGTTCTTCAGTCTGTAACTGATCATCTGCTAGAACTGTCTCATCTGGATCAACCGGAGGAGTATCTTCCGGCAGGAGTCTGAGTGGGTCTATCGGGACAGCCATGGATCGCTCTCCCTACCTTGTTGAATTAAAGACAAAGGTCAACGACGGATGTCGCATGTTAGTCCTGTAACTAAATGTAATCCAAAATAGTGAATAAATAATTTTTACATCTGAACGATTGTATGTCTGAATGGTGATTTTTAATCAATGAACAAAAGTTCAGGATTTTACCTTCTGTTAAGCTGTTAGCAATGACTCTAGCACCCTCTCCCTACAAAACGACCATATCTCGGTCTGAAGCTTTAAACCGTCTTGCCTCAGCAGCCATCTAGCACAGTCGACCTGTCCTGTAAATTGTGTGATCATCAAGTTACCAAATTTAATCCTTCAATATTCAAATAATTGATTATTAGACAAAACAGAGTTTAGAGCTCGACGTATGCTTCAGGGTTTCACACTGTGCTGTAATCAAACGCATGACTAAAACCTCTTGCTACTATTACCAATAAACCCATATTGTTAAGGCGGTCGAATGATTTACCTGAGTTGATCGCGTCCATGAAAGGGTTAAACTGCGTTCTGTCCAGCTTGTTAATGTCCGTTCCAGCAGCCAGCAGTGCCTCCGCCTCCGTCACTCTCCCTGCTTTGCATGGCCAGTGAAGCGTAGAGCTCCCCTCTAAGCTCTTTGACGATCCGACGAAGGATCCAGATTCCCTTCTTTTCTTTTGAGATTGCTTCAATTCTTCCTGGAGTATGCGGATTACCATTTATATACTTCCATACAGGGCGCGTGAACAATCAGCAATGAATTATCAATTAATCAATCTAGTTTTTGAGTAGAAAGTCCACAGATTGTGATACATTGGATTTGATATTGGAAAAGACATAGCTTACCAAATACCTTTTCATGGGCTTTTTGGAGGACAGGGATGACTTATTCCTGCGTGCCATTACACCATAATTATCTGCTGTAACAGCAAAAATTAGAATTATGTCGGACATAATTCTAAAAAATTGGAACATCGTAGTTAATCAGTGTGGTGCTAACAACAGAGAGCGGTTTGAACGGTAGGCAATTTCATAAATTCCATTAACGCGATATAAGGATGATTGGAACAGGCTAAAATCTACTATGTAGCATTGATAACTGGCTATATCGCTGCATTAAACGATAAAAGTATTGCTAACTATGGATATTCTAAGTGATCTAGGCAGAGGGGAACCGGCACAGCCAGATTGCGTTGTCTTCAGTGACTAAGTTTCACGATAGTAAAATTGACCTTATTTATTTTTAAAAAGGATGCACAGTTCAAGCAATAAATCGATCAGCTGCTCATATGATATTTGCATTTAAAGGAGGGCCCAGTGCAGTGACAAGTAAGTCTGTTAAGGCAACATTTAGTTCTGAGATTAGCTGAGTCTTGACAAAGATAAGTTGAGTTTCGAGAAAGTGCACACGGATAAAGTTATCAAGTGAAAATGATAAGACTAAGTTAGGGTCCAGTCAACAGAATGGCAGCTGTAACAGAAACAGTTCATTGGATAGGGGAGTAGGGGATTATGACGGAGTGAAGTTTATATAGCAGGGCAAACAAAAAACAACTGACAGCACTGAGCAAGTGAACTGGAAAATTGAGGAAGGGAAATAACTGTGGTTGTCAGCCCTTTCCGTAGCAATCAGGATTTCCCACGAGATCGATCAGGCAATCAGGATTTCCCACGAGACTGCTCCATCCGATGCGCGCACTTTTGTCACGTGACGGCCACGTGACGCTCAAATCGTTGTCACGTGGTACAGAAGGGAGGTTCCTAGAGCGTTGATCTCGACAAGAGGGAGTTTCTCACGGTTTATCTTCAATAACTATCGCTATTTTTATAGTAGAGAGTTGAAACTTTCACCAAATGTTTCCCTAGACATTTCTGCATGGTAACTGTGTCATAGAATTTTAATTTAGGGACCCAATTTTGTGCAACACTCCGGTATCTGACGACCGGTCGCAGACGTGGTTATTGTATTGTCAACTTCTATTGCACACTGAGTGAGCTATATTTTGAGTACAAAGATAAACTTTACACCAGGTGAAAGCTGAGACGTTTCTCTTTAAGATGATCACCTCACATTCTGTGTATCTGTGACATTGAGATAGTAACGAATCAAAACGTCAAGTTGAACAGGCTACAAAATACGCGCTGAATAAAAGTCCACCCCAGGAGTCCACCCCACGCGCGTAGGGTGTTTATACAATTAGACACACACAGAGACAGAGTACTCACAGTTTACTCACGGTGTATATAATATACATTATACATGTTGTATACATGTTGTATACATGCTGTATACATCGTGTATACATCGTGTATACAAACTAATGAGTGTATACTGGATACCATGTAACAGTATATTAACTACATGGTTACTACAAGTATCATGCAGTGTATGGATCAACACTTTATTTTTATTCCCTTAGAAAAGCACATGTTGCTGAATGCTCTATTAGACTGCATTAGTAGATTCTTAACTTGATTCTTGTGAATGATCCTACCTCGCACTTAATTATCAATAACACGAACATTCTTAATGATCAACTCATATTGACGTCAGTGTCAGTCTGTTTCTTTATATTGATTAGTAAACTTTGTAAAATAAAGTAAAGCAGAAGTGCAAACCGTGCTTTGTTTCCCGACATCACGTGATAAGATCATAGTTTAGTTAGATATAATCACCTGTTATGTGTTCTCACTACTAATACTACTACTACTATTCTCACTGATAAATGGAACACACTATCTTGACTAAATTATTCAAATGAGTCGCGTTCAAAACTTATGTAGTTGTCATAGAGTGAAATGTTATTTATTATTATTATTATAAAGTAAGTGAAATGTTATTTAAAGATTAACAGATGAAATCAAGCTAAAGGGACGTGACAGCACGACAGATTGCTTTTATCGCTATCAATGTTTTGTGTGCATGAATTTTATCATTATTAGCACCAATCAAGATTCACGTGTTGAAAATTATTTTATTTTGTGTGAAATATTTTCTTTTTTGCTTTAAAATTAAGTTCACAAGCTTTGGAATAAAAGCAACAGAGAATTCAGTGATTTCCGTTCTAATCAACAAATAACTTGGTTTCGTATGTCTTCATGATTGTCGAAACTATGATCGAAAGATTGAATAACTCGGAGTTTCATTTCCGTGAAGCCGATCCTATTATAGGATAGAAGTAGAAATTTAAACGTGTTTATAGCATTGTATGTACAGATAAACTGTATGTTTGCACAGGAGGTGACCGGGACATGATTTCAGGCCTGACCGGGACCGGGACCGGGATACAAAATGTGACTTGACCGGGACCGGGACCGGGACCGGGACTGAGATTATCAATTTACCGGGCCTGACCGGGACCGGGACCGGGATGAAAAATGTGAATTGACCGGGACCGGGACCGGGATGGCTCAAAATTTCCAATCCCGGTACCGGGATTCCCGGTACCGGAAATTCCCGTCGATCGCTGGTTAATTCATGATCATAATTTATTACTCAAACTTGTTTAGCAATTTTAAACATTGTTTTATTTAGCTCAGAGGATGTTTAAAGATGAAATTCACAATGAATGAAAGGAAAAACTTAAAATCACAGTGAATGAAATTATGTAAAAGATCCCGGTCAAAATCCCGGCAAATTTGAGTGATTGACCGGGACCGGGACCAAGAACCCTGAATTAAGGGGGCAGGGGGGGTCTTTATGAAATTTCTCTCGAAATTGATTTTATAGCTGTTTCTAATAGAGGGGAGTGATATCTATCTGCTACTTTTGGTCCCATGGAAAAATATTGTTCCTAGCCGAAATTATTGCCGGTCAAAGGTCAGCGCTCATGTGTAATCGTATTGCGCGAGCGATTTTCAATCACGCGCCCTGAAAATCGAGTCTAAAAATCTATCTCCTCCTACATTTTTTGAGCAATCACCTTGAAACTTTCAGGATATGTTCTAAGGACCATTTAGAAACTTTTACTCTTTTTAGAATTTTGAGATAGGCCTTTAAAAAATTTTTACTTTATTTTGAAAATCTTCGACCTGGAAAAATCGTCAAAAAAAGAGGTCCAAGATTTTCAAAATAAAATAAAAAATTTTTAAAGGCCTATCTCAAAATTCTAAAAAGAGTAAAAGTTTCTAAATGGTCCTTAGAACATATCCTGAAAGTTTCAAGGTGATTGCTCAAAAAATGTAGGAGGAGATAGATTTTTAGACTCGATTTTCAGGGCGCGCGATTGAAAATCGCTCGCGCAATACAATTACACATGAGCGCTGACCTTTGACCGGCAATAATTTCGGCTAGGAACAATATTTTTCCATGGGACCAAAAGTAGCAGATAGATATCACTCCCCTCTATTAGAAACAACTATAAAATCAATTTCGAGAGAAATTTCATAAAGACCCCCCCCTGCCCCCTTAACCGGGACCGGGACCGGGATGAAAAATGTGACTTGACCGGGACTGGGACCGGGACCGGGATAGCTCAAAATTGCCAATCACGGTACCGGGATTCCCGGAACCGGGAATCCCGGTCACCTCCTGTGTTTGCAAATATCATCTTACAATACATATTAATTACAGTCTTTAACCACTAAACTGTTATTGGTAATGAACTGGTATAAAAGTATACCAGTTAAATGTATCTGTGCAATAGGTCGGACTATTTGTTGAGCTTATTTTTCGCTTTCACATTAAAATTTAAAATGGTAGGTGTATTGTGCAGCAAGTAAAATCCCCCATTAATTATTATACGTTCAATATCCATAGCGCTGTTGACAGAAAACTTATAATCGCACACTTGACTCACTATCTCACAGAATACACACGACAAAACAGCTTTATTGCTGAATATTTCATTTATATAATACTTTACTTTTGTTCACAAGTTTTGTTTTTTAAATCAATTGTTTTAAAACAAAATTTCAACAAAAAATCTTTTTATAAAAAAATGTTTTATTCAAAAATTTAATCTTTCGACGAAAGTATGTATATTTGAATCCACCAATGCAAATGCAAGCTGTACTTGTGGACTAAGAATAAAGCAACAACAATGAAACCTCGCAGGAAATTGTCGATAGGAGTAAAAGCCTGGATGATGACTTGTAAGATTATAATGGGAAAGCGTCCTAAACTGATGTCATTACAGAACTGCATGCCAAGTCTACCCGTACCTTCTGTAGCGGATACCATGAAACGGGTGAGTGATTCTTTATTTTAATTTGGTTAATTAATTGTTAAATACATAGATGTGGGGAGGGGAGGCATATTTGTTTACGAAAGGTAATTACGTGTTCGGCAGGGTTTAGAGATGATGCCCTTTTGGTAACGTTACACGTGTGTTATGGAACGCTGTTTTCACAAGTAGAAGCAATACCAAAACCATGTCCTGTGATGCCAGTTTAAATTTACCTACGTTCCCGTTCTTTCACATGTCGTGCTACTTCTACATTTTCAACCATGAATAGTAACAAATTGCTTCTACATATTTATTGTATATTGCTTCTACTTGTGAAAAACACACGTGTAACGTTACCAAAATAGGCATCTGAACCCTGGCCTGGCGAGCACGCAATTAAAGTAAACAATTATACCTCACCGGAATCCACATCTATTAATTGGGTTTAATCGGGAATGTGTTTTTAAATGATTAAGAACAATACACAGCCTACCTATTCCTAACTTCAATAAGAAAGGACTCAGTTGTTATTTATTGATAACAGTACCAATAAGCATCACGAGCTTTTGTATTTAAGCTGGGTAAAACTTGACGCTGAGTATGTGACCGCACCCGGTCAAATACCAATCGTCAGTTGTTCACATAATATAAGTGTGTGATATAGTTAATGTGGCCAGGTGCCACATACCAGTGCTGTAAGTGTATTTCTGGAATAATCTCTGGATATATCACTGTAACGTGAGTGTGATCTCCAAAATAAGATTAGGAAGTATCATTTTCTGATTTCTGGAGTACTCGGACAGACCAGCGTGTAGCTAGCTCTGAAATTGAATGGTAGTCACAGGATGGCACAGGGTGTCTGACGTTGTTGGAGTGTTGCCCATTAAATTAGTAAATTAGCTGTCAGCCGTTGCCAAGTTGACGATATGTCCGTTTTATTACGCGTTACTATCAGCGTACATCTTCTGTCTGGTAAATCAGTGTAACCATTAGGAACAATATAGAACACTGTAGAAGGAGGCGGTGGTAATAAACACGCTATAAAGCTGCATGAGATGCCAGCTAACAGTTTGCTAACAGCGTGACCGTGCTTTTAATTGCATGCACCGCTTTAAAAGGGATAATATTGGGCTGCTCTTCTTTTAAATATTATAGCTCGTGACTCTAAAGAATGTATAAGAATGTTTCAACAACTGTAGTTTACATTTTATGCTGTAGTTATTTAGGCGGAATGCACTGTACCGAATAGTCGATGTGGAATTCAAAACATCACATATCTCCAAACATTTGCTTCCATTGGCATTATTCTCCAAATCGACCACTTATTTTTGTTTTGAAGTGAGTTCATAAGTAGGAGGATGTATACGGAAACAATTATTAATTTACTACTAATGTCCCACTTCACAACCGTCATCTGTTGTCCAAATATATTATTGTTAAATTGGGCACTAAAATTCTTATTCCTTGGCCAATTTTTTATTTTTTCATGCTGATTTGAAAAGCATAAAAGCATTTGACCTAGTCAAAAAAGTTTCAGTTGTATATATTTTACGGTTTTTGCGGAAGGTCGTGTTAAAGTTGATGCCGTGGTGTCAGTAAAATGGCACGGATAAACATATATCGTCTCGCTTTATATATAGTAAGATAAATATTATAATTGCAGTATCTGTTGACTGTTCGACCGTTTGTGAACGACGAGGAATACACAAGACTCCAAAACTTAGCTGAAGAGTTTAAGAATGGTCTTGGTAAACGATTGCAGAGATACCTGTGGGTCAAGAGCTGGTGGTCCTCCAATTATGTAAGTTCATTTCTCAGATTTGAGAAAATACCCAACACTAAAATTGCTTGAATACCTTCATTTTCTTAAGACATTAACACTACACTAATGGTTTAGATTAGCAAATCATGTTTATTGTTTAGGTTTATGAGCTAACTATGCAACTACAAATTTATGCAGACACATTTTGTCTGTATTGTAAGTAACGTGTTGTTCTCGTGTATAATGACATAATTAATTAATAAGATAATTACTGATTTAATGTACTATTTTATAAAGGAAAAACATTTGTCAACAGTAAAGTTACTGTTGGGAGCACATTTTCATTTCAATTCGTGTACGATGTAATGATTTCTGTTTACACTTAGAAAGTTGGTCGTACAATCTTCAAACAAATCAGTGTCAAAAATATAAATATCGTTTTGACAGTGGTATCATATTGACGCCAGATAGTTTCATACCGTTATAATTGCACCGGTAATTACAGCAAACATTACAGAGAACAAATGAAGTTATCCTGCAGGTGAGTGACTGGTGGGAACAGTATGTTTATCTACGTGGCAGATCTCCGCTTATGATAAACAGCAACTACTACTGTTTGGTAAGTACTATGAAACGAAAGTAGCAGTTCTAACGTAAATATTGATAACTTACAGGAACACGCGGCGTTATTTTTGTAGACAGATTTATTTCTTGCGCGCGGAATAGTTGCCATGACGTCATGACGTACCTGATAATGCGACGCGCGCGCTCTGCCTGGTCTATATTTAGTCGCTCCTTCACGTGACATTCCTGCATTAATTGGGCGTTGGCCTCAAACCTAACCTGATGAAGATGTAATGTAAATATTCTCGATTATGTTCGATATTTGAAACCAGGACGTCCGTGCTCTGAAATGTACATTTTTCTACCAATCAAGATAGATTTCTTACAAAATTAAATTTTACATCGCACATAATCGTGCTCACTGAGCAATGTTCAGTATCCATTAAATAATATGAAATATACGTTTAACCCCTTAAACGTATATTTCATATTATTTAATGGATACTGAACATTAAGGGGTTATTGAGAAAGGTTGTGTTATGGAACAAGACTGGTCTCATTTCTTATCACAATTTATCAGTAGGCCATTTAGAACATTTGGCATGAAGTATGAACGTTTCAACGTTAGCTACCTTATCATGTGGTCGCTCTAAGCAGTAAGCTATTACTAAATGATCGAAACAGCCATTAGTCATGTTTTATGTAGAATTGTTTTGTGTCAATATGCAAAAAATAGCTCATTTAGCCTAAGTGAGACCAAAGACTCAAAAATGAAAAACCAAAATATACAAACGTAATATACAAACGTACAAACCTTCCCAGTCACGAGAATTATTTTTATTGAACATTTACTGATAATTATTACGCTACAGTTTGTGGTATCAATCTTTTCTTTTATCAATATACCCTTTGCTTCTTTTGTGATATCAATCTCTTGTTTTTATCAATTTACACTTTGCTTCTTTTGTGATATTAATCTCTTGTTTTTATCAATTTACCCTTTGCTTCTTTTGTGATATCAATCTCTTGTCGTCAGGATGTCCAACCCTACTCGGCACTACACCTCTACGTGTTTAATGTTTCACAATATTTGAAAGAGAATAAAACGCCTTTTCTTATAATTAAATTGTAGTATATCAATCTCTTGTTTTTATCAATTTACACTTTGCTTCTTTTGTGATATTAATCTCTTGTTTTTATCAATTTACCCTTTGCTTCTTTTGTGATATCAATCTCTTGTCGTCAGGATGTCCAACCCTACTCGGCACTACACCTCTACGTGTTTAATGTTTCACAATATTTGAAAGAGAATAAAACGCCTTTTCTTATAATTAAATTGTAGTTAAATTATAATCAACTAATTAAATTGTCAAGGCAAATTTATTGTTTTTTTTTCAAAACAAAGGGACAAATTTGAAAGGTGTCAAAGTTCATGGTGCCAGAAGGGTTGCAGAATTTATCCAACTTAACCACAACAAAGTCTCTTTTAGAAATGAAATAAAGCTTTATATTAAACGGTCTGAGTACAAACAGCATTATATTTTATTTGGACGAGTTAGACTATATTGACTGACTCTTATATAAACCCTTCCATATTATCAGCTCCACAGTTCTCGTTACCACAATTATTTGTATCATGATGATGTTCACTGCTTTTATTTTGTTGCTGAAAGCGAATATAGTTTCGGGTTCGTTCCGGGGGAAGAATCATGTTAATGATATTCCTGCAATGTTTCGCTCAACCTACGACAAATACCACGGACAATACGGAATCCAGGTATTTACAGAGAAAAAAAACGCTATTTTTAAAATTTGACATACTCAAGCTGTGCTCCTTTTCCCTTTTTTGTTAATGCAGCAATGTTTTGAGAATAAATCCAATCCTCACAAAATTACTTCAGGCATTGACAAAGAGAGCGTGCAAGGGTGAAATGAGAGAAAGAATGGCTAACTTCAGAAAACAAGTTGAGATTGTGAACGACGTGAACGATGACAAGTCACTGCCATATACCGCGGGTCTGAACTTCATGTCAGTCATGACAAATGAGGAGATTGCGAACATGCTCACTTTGAACAGAGTCAACATTTCTAGATGGGAGGCCGAACCAGATACAGAAAAAAGAAGAGTACGCAGAGAAAAAGAGGGAATATTCAAACAGCCGTCAAGTGTGAACTGGGTTACAAGAGGTGCATTGCCCCCCATCAAGAACCAGGAACAATGCGGAAGCTGCTGGGTATTCTCTGCAACCACGGCTCTAGAAGGAAACTACTTCATAGAAACTGGGGATCAGGTTTCTTTCAGCGACCAGGAGAGTTTGGACTGTGCACAAGAATTAATAGATGGTGGTGATGGATGTCAAGGTGGCCATATGGTGTGGCCGTACGATTATGTAAAAGCTGTCGATCGGTTAGCACTAGAAAAGGATTTCAATTATGTCGCCAAGGATAGACCCTGTAACATGAAAGGTGTTCCAAATGGATTGAAAAAAGCACGTGTAACAGGTTGGAGACAGCTGCCTCAGTCTGATAGCAGCTTGTTAGAAGCCGCAGCCGATCACGTGATTTCAGTTGGCATTCAAACGACGAACACGCCATTTTCCCTGTACAGATCTGGGATATATGTTTGTCTACCAGATAAGGGTTGCAACTGCCAATTATGGGGAGACCATGCTGTGGATCTGGTTGGGTACGGGAAGGGGTACTGGAACGTGAGGAACTCTTGGGGGGCTCGTTGGGGCGACAAGGGCTACATTAAGATGTCCCGAGATCAGGACAACATTTGCTTGATAAATACTGTTGCCACTATCCCGACTTTTCAATGCAGGAAAGATCAGCAGTGCGATAAGTGGGATGGCGATGACGAAGATGAGGAGGAAGATGAAGAAGAAGAAGACGATTATGATGTAGGAGATGAAGTTAAATGCGGGTCCATAAAACATTTTGGAGGCAGATGCGTAGACTTAGATGACTCAGAGAGCAAGGGAGCAATACTGACAGATATTGGATGTGACCGTCAGTTCTGCCTCACAGACAAGGGTTACGTACAAGATAAAGTCACGGACTTGTGCCTTACAACCTCGAATCCCAACCGGAGTAACAATTTGATAACCTTCGGAGCTTGTAACAGTGCACTAAAATGGTCTGAAACTAGTGATGGTTTCCAGATCCAGGGTGGTTCAAGGTGTTGGCACCCTAAAGGAGGTCGTCCAAACCCTCACAATGAATGCAAAATCGTTATCTATTCTGGATGTACTGGAGATCGCTTAAGTTTTAAGATAACTGAAAACCTTTGTTGGGAGGAAATAAGTGGCAAGAAACTCGGCAAAAAACTCAAAGGTGATGATAAAACGCAACTCATCGAGAAGGAATTTGATGATGCCAAGGATCTATGCTTAGAGACGCCAGGATGTAAAGGACTCTACTACAACAAGAATAAGGGCTACCAGCTGTGTGGATCTAACAAGCCCAAAGATGGTAAAAATAAAGAAAAGATCTTTGTCATAAGGGACTGCTCAAAAGCTTGTGAAGCAGGAGAACAGAGGTGTGATGATGGAGAGTGCAGAGAGAGGTGTGATGACGATGACGATGACTGTCCTCCTGGGACCACTCGGTGTCCTGATGGAGTTTGTAAACATATCCACATGTGCGAACACTAGACAGCTACATAATTACACAATACACAAGGGCTGCCGCCTTGAAGATATCACCGTAGATAAAGTAGAAAAAAGACGAAATATCACTCAACAAACCAAACCGGGTTGAGTGAATAAGGGATGGGATTCTTAAAACTGTGCAGGGATTATTTAGTTGCAAAAAATTGTGATTATTTATCAATAATTAAGTATTACTGAATTCTTGGATATCATTTTTTTTACTATGCCATTAATATTACCAGAGTATATTATAATAAAAGTAGAACCAAGCAAAGTGGCTATCAATTTAACACATTTCACTTTGAGTAGTTTTAAAGGCCATGAGAGCTGAAGGTGGTAACATAACAATGGTATTGGTGGTACAGACTACAGAGGTCGTTGCAAATGTTTAGTAAACCTATACAATATACATCTGCCAGGATATAGTCCTATAAACCACTGTGAAATATAGTTCTGACAAGCTCCTGCTCCGGGGAATTACTTTTGTCAAGTGATTCGTCACGTGTTCTCACTGTAATTGAATTACAGTATGGTTAGTCTGTTCCCGGTGGCACTTCTTTGAGGATGATCAGTTACGATAGTAGGGCGATGGCGTTGCTGTAGTGTGACAACGTGTTCGATACTATTTTTTAGGTTCGCGATTGATTTCTTGTACTTTAAATTTAACACCGTTTAGAAATTTACAACCCGGTTCACATCAATCTGAATTTCTTCACAATTTACAAGTAAAACAATTTTTATATTTGCATATTAAACTAGAATTTAAAATATGAAGAACATAATTCGTGAGAATCATTCATATCCTCATTGGGCCTCTTCTAATCTTTCCTGTATTCTTTTCGGCCCTTTTTGACTGGACCGTGCTTTTTGTCACCCCTCATCAGGGACAAAAGGATTTCGCGGCATGTACGAAATCGCGAAATTTCCCATTCTCCGCGACAAATTTTATGTGTAGTTTAATGTATAGCCTGTTAAATTTCGCGGTACCGCGAAATTTGGCCAAAATAATCGCGAAATCCTTTTGTCCCTGCCCCTCATTTCTCTATCTTGGTATTGTTTGCCACCTTTTTTCTCCTTTTTGCCACCTTTTTTCTCCTTTTTGCCACCTCCCATCCTTTTATCATGCTCCATGTTGCGGCTGTGGACCTCCTTTCTTTTAGGTTCCTTATCTAGATCTTTTCCTGGCCAGCATTCAGCCATGCACTGTTTCTTACAGTCTAAGGTCTCGCATTCTGCCGCTGCCATGCAGTTCTTCGTGCATTCTTTGTCCTTTTTAAATTCTTCGATAGTTTCCTTATCTAGATCTCCTGGATAGCATTCCGTTATGCACTGTTTCTTACAATCTTTGGACTCACATTCTGCCGCTGCCATGCAGTTCTTTACACATTTTTTGGCCTTTTTAAATTCTTTGATCTGATTACCACCAAGCTACCGTTGGCAAGGAAAAGTGTGAGCACTGCAATGAGAAATACCATGTACTTCTTCCCAAACTGAATAACAAGTCTTCTATAAGCTGTGCAACTTCAAAACCAAAAATAATGAAAAATCCATCGGACAACTCGCTTTATAAAGGCCCACTTAGGTCACCTTTGTCTGTCAATTTCTGAGGAGTGGCTTCCATTAGCTTAATAGTATTAGTAATGATGCTATTGGCGATACAAATTATTTTCACCCCTGTTTGGCTCCTTCCATCGTAATCACCATGTAAAATCTGGCTTTAACTTGAATGAAAGATCTTGCAATGCGTAAATTGATGGATTGTTTACTTGTGAAAATCGTAAAAGGGAACCTTAAAGTTATTAATGTGTTACGTAACAATGGCAGTTCTCCGTTTCATCATTCATAAGTATCAAATTATCTCAAAGCAAAGTTTAGGTCCTTGACGTTGGAAGACCGTCACAAGAACACTTAAAATTAAATTCTGTTAAGTGAAGGCTGGCATGTTTCAATTGAACACGTGTCACAACGTACCTCAAATGTATGACGTACCTCGTCTGCAGGGGAGGCCGGAAGAAGAACAAGGATTCAGCCCTCGCATCTTCCTGGCGGTGCTGCAAGCACAAACTTCCTACGAAGTGTCCGTGTCTGTGCTATCTATCCCTCTCAGACGATTCTCTCAGATTGAGTACGAAAACCCACAACCACGAAGCAGACCTCGCAGCCCCTGAACGAAGAGAATGCCTAAGATCCCTGAAAAGGAAAGCTGCAGATCAACCTCTTTCGGCGACACAGAACCTCATATCAGAAGCCCTGGTAGAGACATCGACTGCAGTAAACCAGACTCTCCCTAACATCATGTCCTTGGCCAGAGTGAATGCTTTTATGTAGAGTTGCCAGGATGGTATGTGAGAAATTGCTACTTTCACCTCTGTCAAGCTGTTCAAAAGAACATTCAGAAGAATTTTAAGAAGATTTACTTTTCAGATAAACTGTTTGCCAGAGCTGCAAGGCTTGTTGTATTTCTTGCGTTTGTTCCAATGTTACCATGGTTACTGTGCAAATTCCTATTTTTCATCTAATTTGCACGTGGGCGGTCGTACATACAGACATACAGAAAGAATTCTATATTTATTATAATAAAATAGCTAAAATGCTATGTGACAGATGACTCCCAAATATTGCGCCGCCAATAAGGACACCGTGTGTCTTGAGGGAGGAGGAAATAACAATTTAAGGAATAACCGTAACTTTCTCCTAGTTTACTCTGAGATTCGCAATCAACTAGCTCCTCCAAAGATTATCCAAATAGGGCCGGGGTCGTTCACATATTACGTAATCATATAGCTATTGTGTCAAAATAACATTAATTAATCATTCGGAAACACCCCCCCCCCCCCTCCCCCCTTAGCTGATTACGCAATATTTGAACGACCCCATAATGGTCACCTCTTGCATTGTTTGATAGTCCAGATCGGTAGAAGAAATTGTCATATTATTGTTAAAGCTAACTTGCTGTTTGCGCAATATTTTCTCAATAGAAAACAATTTCGAATGGCCTTTAGCTTGTGGAGTCAAACTGTCCCATCTAGGCCCTGGCCAGTATTAGGCTCTTTAAAGTCTTTTATCTACACAAAAGAACTTCAAACGGTTCCAATAGTGTCAGATGCAAAAGGTATTATACTACAGTGAATAATCACATATATTATGCCAATTCAGACCCACCCCAGCTACTCCGTCAGCAATTTCATTCATGGCTATTGTGTGGAATTTGAAACTCTCCAACCGATCCCCCTATAATTGTGACGTTGTATGTGAACCCTCCCTTCTTTGAGAGAGTATGAACAATTCCACATACTTAAATAAACCCTTCCCATAATATAACCATCTCCACAGTTTTCGTTACCACAATTATTTTTATCATGATGATGTTCACTGCTTTTATTTTGTTGTTGAACGCGAATATAGTTTCGGGTTCGTTCCGGGGGAAGAATCATGTTAATGACATTCCTGCGATGTTTCGTTCAACCTACGACAAATACCACGGACAATACGGAATCCAGGTATTTACAGAAAGAAACGCTATTTTTAAAACTTTGTATATTTATGCTGTGCTCCTTTCCCCTTTTTTGCCAATACAGTAATGTTTTGAGAATAAATCCAATCCTCACAAAATTACTTCAGGCATTGACAAAGAGAGCGTGCAAGGGTGAAATGAGGGAAAGAATGGCTAACTTCAGAAAACAAGTCGAAATTGTGAACGACGTGAACGATGACAAGTCACTGCCATATACCGCGGGTCTGAACTTCATGTCAGTCATGACAAATGAGGAGATTGCGAACATGCTCACTTTGAACAGAGTCAACATTTCTAGATGGGAGGCCAAACTAGATACAGAAAAAAGAATAGTGCTACGCAGAAGACAGGGGGAAACGTTCGAAATTCATAAACAGCCGTCAAGTGTGAACTGGGTTACAAGAGGTGCATTGCCCCCCATCAAGAACCAGAATGACTGCGGAAGTTCTTGGGCTTTCTCTGCAACCGCAGCTCTAGAAGGAAACTATTTCATAGAAACTGGGGATCAGGTTTCTTTCAGCGACCAGGAGAGTTTGGACTGTGCACAAGAATTAATAGATAGTGGTGATGGATGTCAAGGTGGCCATATGGCGTGGCCGTACGATTATGTAAAAGCTGTCGATCGGCTAGCACTAGAAAAGGATTTCAATTACGTCGCCAAAGACAGACCCTGTAACATGAAAGGTGTTCCAAATGGATTGAAAAAAGCACGTGTAACAGGTTGGAAACTGTTGCCTCAGTTTGATAGCAGCTTGTTAGAAGTCGCAGCCGATCACGTGATTTCAGTTGGCATTCAAACGATGAACACGCCATTTTTTACATACAGAACCGGGATCTACGTATGTCAAGCAGATAAGGGTTGCAAGTGCCAGGTAGGAGCAGACCATGCTGTGGATCTGGTTGGGTACGGGAAGGGGTACTGGAACGTGAGGAACTCTTGGGGGGCTCGTTGGGGCGACAAGGGCTACATTAAGATGTCCCGAGATCAGGACAACATTTGCTTGATAAATACTGCTGCCACTATCCCGACTTTTGAATGCAGGAACGATCAGCAGTGCGATAAGTGGGATGGCGATGACGAAGATGAGGAAGATGAAGATAAAGAAGATTTTGAGGTCGGAGATTCAGTTAAATGCGGGTCCATAAAACATTTTGGAGGCAGATGCGTAGACTTAGATGACTCAGAGAGCAATGGAGCAATACTGACAGATATTGGATGTGACCGTCAGTTCTGCCTCACAGACAAGGGTTACGTACAGGATAAAGTCACGGACTTGTGCCTTACAACCTCGAATCCCAACCAGAGTGGCAGTTTGATAACCTTCGGAGCTTGTAACAGTGCACTAAAATGGTCTAAAACTAGTGATGGTTTCCAGGTCCAGGGTGGTTCAAGGTGTTGGCACCCTAAAGAAGGTTCTCCTAAACCGGACAATGAATGCGAAATCATTATCTGGTCTGGATGCAATGGTAATCGAAATCGCATGACCTTTAAGATAACTGAAAACCTTTGTTGGGAGGAAATAAGTGGCAAGAAACTCGGCAAAAAACTCAAAGATGATGATAAAAAGCAACTCACCGAGAAGGAATTTGATGATGCCAAGGATCTATGCTTGGAGACGCCAGGATGTAAAGGACTCTACTACAACAAGAATAAGGGCTACCAGCTGTGTGGATCTAACAAGCCTAAAGATGGTAAAAATACAGACAAGATCTTCGTCATAACGGACTGCTCAAAAGCTTGTGAAGCAGGAGAACAGAGGTGTGATGATGGAGAGTGCAGAGAGAGGTGTGATGATGATGACGATGACTGTCCTCCTGGGACCACTCGGTGTCCTGATGGAAACTGTAGACATATTCACATGTGTGGGTGATCTTTCAGTGTCTCACGGATACAGTGATTTTCTATTTGATTTTATCTTTCTCATCGGAAATAAAGGAACTAAAATAACTCAACGTACTTTTTACTAAGCGAGCTTTGTTAAGGGAGTGAGCTTGAGGTTGTCATGATATTAGGGGTCATGATTGATTATTAAATTAGATGACATTGTATTTTAAAAAGAGAAGTTTGAAATAAACCGTATGTTTTTACTTCTATTTTAATATTTCAGGTAATTGGGAATATTGAATTATGAAGTGGCCGGTATTCACTATCGCAGTTAAAAGATACTCCTATAAAACAAAATTATGAAAAATTACCAGCGAACTACAGTCAAACCTAATAATAACTTAATAACGCGATTTCCCAGCACATCAATCATTGGGGGTCTTCATGAAAAATGTTCGAAATAGACTTTTTAGTTGTTTCTAATACTAACATTAGAAGGTCCGCGCTTATCAGTAATCGTATTGCGCGAGCGTTTTTCAATCGCGCGTTCTGAAAATCGAGTCTAAAAATCGAGTCTTTTTACAGTTTTTGAGCAATTACCCTGAAACTTGCAGGATATGTTCTGAGGATCATTTAGAAGAGATTGCCCGGGCAAAAGTTTGAGAAAGGCCTTAATATATGTTCTTTATATCCGATTATAAAAATCTTGGACCTGGTTTTTGACGATGTAGATAGCCTCCTTGGGTCATGAACAAAATCGAAGATACAATCTCAAAATCTGTTCTCATCGAAATTTAGTTTTTTACCTTAAATCTTTGTCACTTACACCTATGTATACGCTGCAGCCGCCTAGAATGTTTCAGCCAAACGCTGCCACATAAAAATAAAACGGCAGGCAATATTAAATAACGAATTATTTTCAGGACGCAATTCAGTTTACTCCAACTCACGTCCGCTCTGCTAGACTAGCTAACATCATCACATCCCTCATGAAATTCAAGAACGATGTCGACAGACAGACACTTGCTCCGGTAAGAAATTGTAACGATATTATCACCTGGTATTTGTTTACCAACTCATCGTTTCTAAAAAGAAGAACAGTATTTTGTTAGCAAAACTGATGAGAATTCTAAAACAGCCATCTTTAATGTCGAAATTTCTCAGAGATTCGCTTTTCACTTTCTCTTTCACTTTCACTTCTCAGAGATTCGCTATGGGAACAGCGCCGTTGTGTTGTGAACAGTACCCTAGAACTTTCAGTACCACCCGACTTCCTCAACTCGTCCAAGGTTTGTTTGCTTGTAATGCTACAATAATATGATGGGCGGCCATATCGTTTAGTATATAAACTGTTTCAAATGAGTGACATTTTGAGCATCGTAAAGGATCGACACATGATTCGGTATTAAGAACAGGGGCATATCATGATATGCAACTAACAGATATGTATCTTCCTACACACTACCCCTCAATTAATCTACTCTGGTTGCATTTTCAGACACAATCGAGCATTATACTGACGCTAAACACGTAGCCCTCTACAGTCAAGGTAAATGGTATGTGCTCAATGTCATCTCCGGAGGGAGGCAGCTCACACCTATTGAGTTGCAGAAACAAATCATCTGGATCGAGGTACTTCAGAAAGCTTTTACATAAATTAGTTATCTTGCACCGTTTAGAAATTATTTAGAATTTAGAAATAAAGTTTAGGCAGGACTTTTGGATCACCCTACATGTTAAATGATGCAAAGTGGAGTAAAAAATCAAGCATTTTGTTTATATCGTTAGCAAGAGTGATTGGGTATTCAAGAGAAGTGGACTTGACAACAAGTTTTGATTTTTATAAAAAGCTAAAATGAAGTTATCATTGAAACTTTACACTTTTTTCAGGAAGCAAGTAAAACAGACGTTGCATCACCCGGAGAGGAAGATCTGTCGGCGATGACGTCTGGCGAGAGGAGCAAGTGGGCCTCTTTCAGAGAGACCTTCTTCAGCAAGGGAACAAACAGACACTCTCTTCATCTCATAGAGCAGGTGGGAGATCTGTGGGGGCCGGGGGAGTCCCATGAGGATTGAGGAAGGGGGGGGGGGGGGGGGGTTGGGCGTCAGACTACGATACAAAAAAGTTTTAATTAATAGCAACATAAGTGAAAACTTTTAGAGATAGATAACAAATTAGCTATAATCTGACCTCTTTTCCCCGCAGTCGCTGTTTGTCGCCATCCTTGATGACAGTGAGCCGGGGTATGACAAGGAAAACCCAGATATGCTGGATGACTACGCTAAAGGAATGTTGTGTGGGGACCATATCTGGTACGATAAGAGCTTCAACGTCGTCGTCTTCAAGAACGGAAAGGTACGATTCACTTTCACTTTCACTTTATGATTGGAATGTTCTAGTACAGTTTTATTGAGTCAGGGTAACCGAGAAACTTTTAACTGCTAATATAATGGTTTTGTTTACTAAGTATTAAGTAGTGGTAATAGTGTGCGCGATACTATGTAGTATGTACCGTTCCTATACAAAGTATACATCATCCCGAAAATCTGATAAAATAAGCATCATATAATTCAAAATGTTGCTCCATGAGTTTATCACTAAATAGTATTACCATAATTATAATTTCCGCCTCAGATTGGGATGAACGCTGAGCACTCGTGGGCGGACGCTACAATCATCTCCCATTTAGCAGAAGAGTGTTTTAACTGGGACATAGAGCTTGGCTACGACGCTAATGGTAACTGTAGAGGACAACCACGTGACGACACCATCCTCTCCCCTCCTAGGAGACTCAGATGGGATATTCCTGCAGAGGTTCGTTTGTTTAATTCTAGTGGTTTAGTGACGTCACAATGCCAGTGACGTCACCATGCCAGTACCTAGACCTGGCTTGTAACTCTCTGAGCAAATTGCCGTTATAGGACGTTATGATTGATGTGGGGGAGTTGCTATTATTTTGTCGCTGTAATTGGTTTAATGACGTCATGAACCAATAAATTGTATTGTCTTGATAAATAAATTATGATTTATCAGTAGAATTGAACAATGTGATAACCAACGCCTGATTGATTCCACTTGATGTTAACATCTGTTGTCTGTAGACTCGTGTAATAGTATTACTGCTCTTTACTATTATAATATTACTATTATCTTTACTATTATGATATTAACGCTCTTGTGACCTATCAAACGTGAGTCTAGACAAATGTATCCAGATGGCTTCTACTGAATCCCTTATTTCTCGTTACCACAGTTGTTCTAATCCTCACTATGATCCAGGCAGTAGATCAGGTAGAAGTAGCGCGAGGTGTAGCTGATGATATGAAGGCAGACCTGGATCTACATATCATGAAACACGACAACTACGGGAAAGGCTTTATCAAGACCTGTAAAATCAGTCCTGATGCTTACATCCAGATAGCACTGCAACTTGCTCACTACAAAGTAAATAATTCTTATAAATTCCATGAATTATTATACGTTGATGTTCGAGAATATTCTTGTACGTTTTCATATAATGTTGAAAGTGTGGTATATAAACCCCGGTATTCTGTTGAAAGTGTTGTATATAAACCCCGGTAATAAACCCCGGTATTCCACAGAATCAAGATAAGTTCTGTCTCACATACGAGAGTTCAATGACGAGGCTGTTTAGATCCGGTAGAACAGAAACAGTGCGGTCCTGTACTTCAGAGGCCTGCGCGTTTGCCAGGGCTGTCATTGAGAAAGAACCTGTGAGTCATTTAACATTTCTTGTTTGCTGGAAATGTTGCTTTATACCTCTAGGGGTCGGAAATATTTGGTAAACGGTTCAGAATCAATTTTAACCCCCATTCTTCTACTAATAATGCAACTAATGTCTTAAATTCTTTCTGGGCGACCCTCGATCGAGAAGAAATCGATGCATTAATGTTATTAAATTTCTCAAAGTTGTGTCACTAAACACGATTTAGATTGTATCGACATCTCAGAAAGACGAATGTAAAGCATTACTAAAAACAGCAGTCAACAGACACACTGACCTTTTCCGTGAGAGTATGAGTGGCAAAGGTAACAAATATTATCTTTATTTTCACTTCTTAAAGGTAACAAATATTATCTTTATTTTTACTTCTTAAAGGTAACAAATATTATCTTTATTTTCACTTCTTAAAGGTAACAAATATTATCTTTATTTTTACTTCTTAAAGGTAACTCTTCAAATATTATATTTTCACTTCTTAAAGAGGACATAGAAATCATAAGCTATGAAAATGATCGCATCATGATAAATTGTTCAATCACTGTTTCAACTTTCTTATCACATGTGATCTAGTCACGTGACGTGCTCTTGTTAACTTCCCACTTGCCAGGAGTTGATCGGCACATGTTCTGTCTTTACATTGTGAGCAAGTTCCTCGGCGAAGAATCTCCCTTCCTTCAGGTATAATTAATCAATGAGATAAATGTACGATAAAACGGTATTCTTTACTTTGATAAGGTTCATTAATTAACGACTTCCCTAATAATATAAGGTGATGGTGTGGAATGTTAATTTTGAAAAGATAAAGAGTAATTGATTAATGATTACAGGTGGATATGTAAATACCACTGAATATATTATCTGGACAAAAGTCAAATATCTTCAAACTGATACTATTCTCAGGAAGTATTGAGTGAACCCTGGAGGTTGAGCACAAGTCAGACCCCCTACGGTCAGGGAACCCACACTGATCTCCGCAAATTCCCGGACAGGTAACCAAACACTCTCTAATAAAACTCTCTAATAACACTCACTAGAATTAAAAAATCAGTATTCAGTATGATCATTGGCCGGGGAGGGGGGGGGGGTGCCGGGGGGTTTTACCGCCCGATAAATAAAAACATTCCACTGTATTCTCCCAGGATATCCGCCGGAGGAGGGTTTGGTCCTGTAGCTGATGACGGTTACGGAGTCTCCTACATCATTGCTGGAGAAGATAACATCTTCTTTCACGTCTCCTCTAAAAAAGCTTGTCCTAACACGGTCAGTTTGAATTTAACTACCTTACTCGGGATTATTATGACCGGGATAAAGTGGTGGGTTTAGGGTAATTTCGCCATATTTTTCCCGAACCACATTTTCACCGGTCGTTAATAAACCCGCCTACTCAGCTTTTAGGGTTCCCAAGGGGTATGGGTGCTCATATTTTAATCGTTGTCTTATATTCACTAAAGAAGACTATTGGGACACTTGTTGTAGGTTTTTCGACTTCATTTGGCTAAAATTGCAAAAAATTCACCTTTTTGCCCAATTCTTGTCATATATCCTTATTGTCAAATTTGATTTAAATAGGCCAATTTTTAATTTCTTAGGTATTGACTATCTCTACATAATGAAATAGGACTCAAAGTAAAAGTAACAGTTAAATTAAAACTTGAATTAATTAAAACTGATGAAAGGGATGATCCAGATGAAGATAACGAAGATGATTACAACTTATTGGAAGACTAAACAGCTCTCCCTTTATCTTAATATCGATCTGGTTGTTACGCTTCAAATGTTAAAAATTATTTTCCATCTAGTTTGACTAACCACGAGTCATTATTTCTGTCTACTTTCAACAATTATTGATAATTCGACTTGTTTCACAAGTTTTAGCAATGCGAAAATTTCTAAACTTGCTTATCTCTAATAAGGAAATTTACATCTGAGACAAAATTTTTGAATCTAAAATTGAAAGGTTGGACACCGGTAAAATGGCGACCGGGAAAATGTGGTGGGTTTTGAGCAATTTCGCCATATTTTTCCCGAACCATATTTTAACCGGTCGTTAATAAACCCGTCGTAATAATCCCGAGTAAGGTATCAGACATCAGTTTAGTATGGATCGTTCATTTAATTCCTCAGTTGGAATAAGAAACGCTGAGTTATTTTAGAATTTTATTTTCTGTTTTATTTTCAGAATTCAAGAAAGTTTGCGGCTGACATCGAAGAAGCAATGCAGGACATCAAAAATCTCTTCCACTAACAGTGACTTAATTCGTCTACGTCTCCACTCTCCATATATAATTATATACTATTACCTGACACTTCGCCTCACGATTGGAACGAATTTGTAAATTCCACCATGCATAAACATTAAACACTATAATTATGAAATCAGCGTAAACATTAGAAACGCTATTAATGATTTTATTTTGGAGCTTCAATTTATGGATTGAATGATCGCTCTGAACAGAATTTGAACTTGTTTTACCTTCTCGTATCAAAAACCATTATATATACTTATTTGTATCATAAACTATTGGGTATTTTGTATATTAGTCATAGATTTCATTAAAGAACGTGGATATTTGAGAAGCTGTAGAGGATAAACTTTGCGGATGAGATTAAATTAAACGCTGTTTTAGTATTTTAGTTTCAAACGTGCATTTATATTGGTACAGATCCAAACACCCTTCCATCCCAATGCTCAACCGACCACTACTTATTTTTGTAAATTACAACATAACGTGTTCTTTAGTTCTAATATGAGCTGTTATTTAAATTTTAATGTTGATACAAAATATGTTAAGATTCGGCATTATATTTATTCACCATGATCTGCTGTTTTCTACCGTCAGTAAACGGGGATCTCTCGACATGGTGACGTTTTTTAGAGATAAGATACAATTGCAATGATAAATTTAACTCTTAACTTGTTTTTAATTTAAAAGTAATGTTAGGTCAGTTTACTACGTTAGATTTTATTTTAGGTTTGTAAATATTTAAAGCTGTCAGACAATGAAATGACAACTGCACAAAATGTGGCAGATCTCAAATTAAGACTGACAGTAATTGATTTATAAAGATGTATCATTATGTCATTTGTATTTACCTAAAAGAGTAGTAATTGCACGAGACAAAGCCCAGCGTAGGTCTGCTGTAGATATTACCTGGGGACCCCAGGCTATTATGTTGATAAACAATAGAGATTCGGCGGAATGACAGGCTGAGCGCCGCCCAGTAACTGTAGATATAGAGAACTGTACAATTGATCAGCCCGGAGTTCAGAACCTTTTATCTTACCATGAGATTTGGAGAAACTGTGCAATTTGAGAACTTTGATCATTGTGTTGAGTCTCGTAACATTTTTGCAGAAGTGCAGGTGAACCACAACCACATTGCGGGTAATATAATTTGGTGCGGTCACTCTACCGTAGATAACTCAATTAAACCAGCTTCTTTCCCGGAGATTATGAAGAAATTGAATGGTCTCTGATCCAATCAAGACACACATACAGTTTTGATTCGGATTCATGGTTTGGTTCTTAGCACATGGTCCTTCCAACTATTTTAAGGGACCAGCAACAGTTCTGAGCATCACGCACTTCAGATCGAGTTCCGTTTTCTATAAACCTGGTTCAGTGATCCCGGTTATATGCGCATCTAGCACGTCCTTGTGAAATATGAATACCTTACTTTAATCGCATTAATATTTACGGAGGCATTTTATTTCAATGGTAAAACTTAACAGCTGGTTTACTTTACGTTACATTGTTATCAAAAGTAGACGTCTGCCTGCAATCCTGTACATAATATCCTCTGCAAAACTCTACAACTGAACACGTCCTTTATTTGTGAACTTAGCATGAAACCCCAGTCACGTTGCAACTGCGGCACTTCATCTACCTCATTTCAGTATATGTTCCTTTGTCTTAAAGCTGATTTATTCGCACCAGCTGTGGTAAAATGATACAGTCTAGCTCCAGAGGAACCTCTCCTTTGATTCACCATAACTCGATAAGGCAGGCTGTTTTAAAGATAGCATTTAGGTCCATGTGTTTTTAGTTTCTATCACATCTAAGATTATATTTAGTATTCTGTTTTAGACCTAGATTTTAGATTTAAATTGTCATTGTTGACTTTGTCAATGCTATTGAAGGCTAACGTGTCCTGCAAAAATGCAGTTTACCGAATCGATTGTTTTATTTATTTTCAAATTCAAAACTTGACGTTATCTGATTTAAAGTAAAATTAAAAGTCTACTAATACTATTATCAAATGTGTTGACAAATTTATTTGAAAGACAAAGGATCATTGCCATTCGCGATTAAGTTGGGAATCCGAATATCATGGCAAACTAAGAAGAGACGTACGTACGGTACGTACCTTTAAAACTGAAGGTACAAAAGCCACAAAATTCGCGGCGAGTTAAAAATTGTCTGCTGTTCTGAAATTTTTACTCTGATCCAAAATTATTTAAAATTTAATTTTAACTGCCATTACGCTGGCAGTCTACATGCTACAGCAAGATTACGAAATAAGCTATTAGTTTTATGCAGTATTATACGTTCGTCACTCATATTTCTTTGATGAAATACAAAATTAAAAAGTTTCCCATTTTTGTACCGTAAGAGGAAAGGTACGGTACGTGCCTTTAGAAAAAGTTGTACCGTACGTATTTTAAGCCGGGTACCGTACGTATACTTCTCATCTTAGAGTTAGATGGCAAATCAATGCAAATGGTGATACTTTTGCCATCTAACAATGGCGATCATAGTTTTTTCCACTTTCACCATCGATGGCTAGGATAAAAAAGTTCTTTGTCACGAAGATCGCAAATGACCATTCTCGCTTATATAAGTATAACTATAAGAGTTGTCGATGGAAAATGTTTGCTTATGAAAAATCTTAAAATATTTCGTTTTCATCATATATCTGACAAAAATGGCAATGTAGCATGCTCCCCAAAACTCAAAAGTATGTTCCGCTGAAGTGTCTAAAGTCACAATAATATTAATTTATGTTCATGTTGTTTCTAAGACATTTCTAAATTAATGTGGTGTTGACTGATGTGGTTTCTTGTTCAATGCATATCTAATATTGATGAATTGGACGACACTGTACATTAAGACCAACGACAGACCCAAAACAGCGCATCGTTTTTAGAATAAACTTTAAATCTTAAATTTAGTTAACTTATATCTCGTTACCTTATCTACGGTCTAGGAAATTTTAACACGCATTTTCCCGGTTCTTTTGTCATTAAAGTCATTGTGGCACACTTTTAAATTTCAATTTGTGAGTCGTTCGTGACCTCTAGATGTGATCACTTGTAAAATTGGGTCATTACACTAAGTATTTGATGGAGTTTACATCGTGGGAATCTGATAATAAATCCCGATACAATGTGTTAACTCAGTCTGAGCATTAAGGGTGGGACAGGTTCATGTGCAGCGACAATATTGAATTATACAACTGGTCAGTAACCAAAGTAATTTCATTAAAATGAGTAACTTTCGCATCAGTATGCAATTATGACTGTCTGATTTAAAACGATGTGACCTGCTGTGAATCAGACCATGGCATGCAATAGAACTAGGAGAGTGCCTATTCTTACCGCCCTTTTTGTCCGAAGTTCCAGTACCACTGTAATGTTCCTTTAGACGATAAAGTTGGTGATACCGGCTGTGATTTAAATATTAACCTACTTGCCCAGCAGCAATTTATACTGATATAATAAACTGCAGCTTATCACGGCCGCTTTAACCTGGCCATGACCGCATGAACCCTTATCTTTTTAGAAAGTATTTGGTGCTCACTGTACATCTTGATTTGTTAGGATCGTGTGGTTTATTATGTTATCACTATCAGTCAACAACTTTCTGGAAGGTCGTTAATCCTTCTGTAGTTTGTTATTTTATCCAATCAGTACTTGATATCGCATTACCATGACCATGTGACATTACACTCTTTCAAATTCTCTTTTTTTGGGGCTTACTCTGCTAACATAAACAATCACTACCCCATAGCTCGACATAAGCTCCATTCAGATTCTCACAACAAGATTAAGAACAAGAATCAAAAAGCTCAGAATTTCAGTAAAGTTATCCTCGAGCTAGATCTAGAGCAGCAGAACCGCGAGGTAATGGTGGAATCAGATCATAGAGGAAGTAGGAACGGGAGTGTCGTCATCAACCCTGCCTTCAGTGACCTAGAATGTGGACAGACTGCCTCTCAGCAACCACCGTAAGTATATATATTATATATGTTTTATACATGAGGCTCATAATGATGATGTCACCAAAACCCAAATTGTATGGAATTGAAATAAAACATAATATTGTTATGTTGGGGGATTTACAGAATTAAAAACAAAAAACAGTATTCTCACGGTTGTTTAATTCCAACTTTTGATAACATAACATACCATAACATCAGATCCGTAATTTGAGGTAGAAATTTAGAGAAACATATGCTGGGTGTGTTATTCCTCAATGTTTATTCGAGCTTAATAAACTTACCTCGAACTTTGTAATTTTAATTAAGTTTTCCACGCCAGAACGACGGCAAATCTCAAATTTTTTGAACTATAAAACAAAACGATGATCCTTTATCTGTTTTGTCGTTTATTGCTAAAAATGCTTCGTTTTGGCTCTAGGCATTTTCAAAAATCAAAATATGGTGATTCAACTTCTAGCCCGTCTATATTTATCGATATATATATTTTTATCAATCTATAGACTATATCTATATTTAAATTTGGTCAAGAAGGGGGCAGTTTAAAATCCCTGACTTGATTGAAACTTAATTAAGTTACAGATTAAGTTGTACCAAATTGCGGTACATAATATTTCTAAGAGAAAAAGCAGTGACGTCACTTTGAGAGATATGAACTGTTATCTCCGTTATCTTTTCCTTATCAACATTTCTCCACTTCCCCTTTCTGTACCACCCAATCTCACAGCAAGGTTACAAGTGAAGTAAAACGGCCGACTGCAGACGCAGACGCAGTAGTAACGACACGACGTCAGAGCTACGTACGAATGGGAGACCCGGAGGATAGGAGAATGTCGTTGGGGAAGAGGAGGAGGAGCACCAAGGAGGATATCTGGGATGTTACCATGGATCTAGAGGAGGAGGTGGAGTATGTACCCTGGTCTGGTACGTGACAATCTTGCTGTTATAATATTTCAGGGAATAATTATACAGTTCAGGATACTTTGGTTTAATACTGTTTTAACAGAAATCACAGCTTGTCTAATTCTCTCAAGCATGCTATATAATATTACTGTATTAGGCGATTACAGTCAATCAACCCCTTTGGCTACAACCAGTCGATCCGTGTTTTTATATTAAATTTAAATGGCTTTAAATTATCTTTGCTCTTCAGTTTAAATTATGTTATTTGACCTGCGAGATATCAAATTCCAAATCGTTAAAGACCTGGCAAAAAATTATGAAATTTCTAGAATTTTACTGACGTGGTGATAACCATTGACCACATCATTATATACACCACTAGTTTATATGCTGTGGTTATCGCAATATACCCAATTACATACTTCAGAAAAGACGGAATTACAAAGAATTGGCTCAGTTTTGTGGATTATAGGGAGGATCCTGTTTGCATTCCTGTGTATCTACCTCTTTATTAACTCTCTAACATTCCTTTCTGCTGCGTTCCAGTTAGTCGGGGGCAAATCTGCTGGGGCTGTAAGTAAAATTAGAGGATTTATCGGTTTGTCGTGAATCAAACCATGGAATCATATCAATACATATTGCTGCAATTCCCATGGTTCATGGTATTGGTAATATCAGATTTTAGCTATATGCTGTTATTAACCGACCTGTATCCTCCAGGCATTTTCCCAGGGCTCAATCATGAGTAACCCTATAGTTGGACTAATGTTGGGTGTTCTGGTGACAGTACTTGTTCAGAGCTCCTCTACTTCTACTAGTATCATAGTCGCTATGATCGCCGCCGGCAGTAAGTAAAAGTGAAAGAGTATGAGAGTGAGAGTGAATGTGAAAATGAACGTGACGGTATCGTTTCAGAGCTCCTCGACCTTTACCGGTGCTATGATTGGTGTCAGTATTGAGCTTCATTCAACACTGTATTCACTTAGACAGTTAGAGTTTGATCAATTTTGTTCAACTATTAACGCTGTTTGTAAATTTTGTTTCGGTTTTAAAACATCAATGTTTGATTTCATAGAAGTAGTCCGAATCTTGTTTTGAAGTTCACCGATAATGTTTGGCAGTATTGGAGTTGACTCCAGCAATAAACATAATCATGGGGGCAAACATTGGGACAACAGTGACGAATACAATTGTCAGTATGGGACAATCAATGGACAGGAAACAATTCCGTAGATCCTTTGCAGGAGCGACAGGTACAAAGTTTAGATCATTAAATACAATTCTTTATTGACTAAAAGTTTGAAGTTTATTCAGAATACGCAATTGGTATTTGGTACTATGATGAAATTACAAATAATCAATTAATAACGCTCAACAATTTCCAGTTCACGACTGCTTCAACTGGCTGTGTGTTGCAGTGTTCCTCCCATTGGAAGCTCTCTTCCATCCGATAAGGTTTCTCAGCGAGATTATAGTGAAAGGTGTGGGCAAATCTTCTGGAGAAAACCAAGATTTCATCAAAATCATCACGAAACCCTTCACGGATAAGGTTATCAGAATGAACATCAAGAAAGTTCTGGCGGAAGTCACAAAGGTTTGTCTTCTTGGTATTGTGTTATCTTTCCCCAAAGTACAATATTTGTCATTTGTCGTCTCCCAACAACATGATTAGTTAACTAAGTCTGTGTTATGTAAGTGTCTTATTCTTTAGAAGGTCTGTTCACTGTTACACTGGGTCGATCTTAAGATATCTTGGTGGATTTACTCACTGAGCACTGTAGGGAGGCGGCGCTTCATCCTCAATATATATTGGGGGAGATTGGTTTGAGGGTGCCGTTTGGCCGGGGAAAGATGCCAGATGACCTGAAGGTAGAGGATTCCCACTATCGGATACTCTACTTCGGAACATCCCGTCCTCCTGATCTGCCTGACCTTTACAACTATCACAACATCGTCTAAAACACGTTCTAACCACGTGACAGCACCTCCTCGTAACCACATCACAGCATGTGTCACAAAGCCCACGAAATTTCTTCGAAGATCCCATTAGAAAGATTATCCCGATAATGAAGAATAACAGGGGGAGAAACAGTGCCAAACTTGCTCTCTTCGAGGAATAGTCATTGGCCGTGAGGAAGTTGTCCCCCAGCGCCCAACAGTGAAATTGTATTCTTGAGGTCCAGTAAAACTCTCTGACATGTTCTGCCACTGCTATCTGATTTAAAGCAGGTTCAGACTTACAGTTTGGAATGACAAAACAGTCTTTCCTTAGCGCATCATAGTCAGTGTGAATGGTACCACTGCGTGTGGGGTCTAAGTGTTTACCAAAAGGAGAGTAGGTTCCTGACAGTGTTACACAGGGGAACTGTGAAGTGCAGGTCACGCCACAAGAGCACTCCTTCCACGGTACCTCATTCAAATTAACTCTCTTTTGTTGTTAGCTCGGCATCTGCCTATATTGAATCGTGATCCGTCGGTAGTTGGGAATCACTACTTGTATAGTAAATTGATTTTTAGGGAAAATGGCAAAGGGGAAATCAGAGTGGAATAGAACCCCCGGGACGGGCCCCCCCCCCTTTTTTTTAAAACTTACCCCTGATTTTTTCCAGCACTCAAAAAAAATGTCCCAGGGGAAAAAGGGGGGACCAAAAAAATCAAAAAAAACTTTTCGATTTTGTTTGCAGACTTTTAGGGGCCCCAAAAAAAAAAACTAAAGCATAAAGAAAAAAAGGGAACCCCCAGTCCCCCCCGTTCCAGCGTAAAAAATAAAGTATTTTTTTGGGGCAATGTTTGTGGGGACCTTTTGTCATTTTTTGAAAAGCAAAAGCAAACCCTTTTTTTTAAAAACTTTAAGTGCTTTCTTTAAAAAAATTACTCTTTTCTAAAAAAATTTTAACTGTTTTAAAATCCCCGGGGGGCCAAAATTTACCGGGAAAAGCGGAGGAAAAAATTTTGTACCGAATTAGGAGTTTCTTGATGCAAAATTTTAAATTCGCTCATTTAAAGGGGGTATGGGGGTTTTAAAAAAATGTTGCGATTTTAAGGTTTTACGGCAAAATTTACCCCAAAAGTTATAATTATCATTTTGTTTTTTTGGGAAGGAGTTTTTTTTTATTTTTTTTCAGGTCACTTTTTTTTTTCTTTTGAGCTTTTTTCAAAAACCCCAAACTTTCTATATTTTTATATTTTTGGGGATTTTCCCCCTGAGGGAAGGGGGTTTATTCAGCAAAAAAAAAAAAAGGGGTTTGGGTTTTTATCGAAAAAAAAAATTTTTCAAAATCTGAAAATAAAAAAAATTTTTTATTTTGTTCGGGGGGGGACCCCGGGCCCCAAGTTAAAAGGAAACCCTGAAACTGTTTTCCAAAAATTTTTTTGGAAGGACCCCACCCCTTTTGGAAGCAAAAAAATAGGGAATTTAAAAAAAGGGGAGAAAACGTCAAAAAAGTGGGGGGGTTTATTTTTCTCTTAAAAAAAAAAGGTATTTGGGGTTTTCATATTTTTTGTTTTTTTTTCCTGATGCAATTTTATTGGGTCCCCCAGTTTTTTTTAGTTCTTGTTCAACAAAAATTTTTTTTCACTTTTGAAGCTTTTTTCAAAAAAAAATTTTTCACTCCATAAATTTTCCAATATTTTCATTTTTTCAAAAAAATCCCCCTTATCCGTTAAAAACCACAAAAAAAAAAAAAAAGATTTTTAAAAAATAAATTTTCAAATCGGAATCGTCAAAAAAAAGTTTGGGGTTTTTAAAAAAAAACCAAAAAAGATAAAAATTCTCAATTATTTTTTGTCTGAAAAAAATTTTTAAAACCCCAATTTTTTAAATCAAAACGCCTAGTTTTAAAATTTTAAAAAGTCCCACGGTTTTTTCAGGGTTGGGGGGGGAATTTGGGGGGGGCGATTTTTCCCTTTGTTTTTTTTCAGACATTGCCCCTACTGCATATGAAGTTAAGCCAAACCCTCCCCTCTCGGAAAAATTTTTAATTTGAAAAAAAAAATAATTTTAATTTAAAAAAAACCCCCTTGGGGTGATAAGTTTGAGTAGAAGGGGGGGGGAAAACTGGAAAAATTTTGGGGAAAAGACATGGATTTTGGGGGGGTGGGTGAACCTTAAAAGGGGGGTACCCCAAAAAAGGGGGGCCCACCTTTATTAAAATTAAATTAAAAAGAATAATTTAATATTAAACAAAATTTTTTTAACAAACTTTTAATATAAAGGGTTTTTAAACCACCGCGAAAAAAGAGTAGGGCCCCCCCTTCTTCTGGGAAAGGGACATAACAGGGGATCAAAACGTTTATCCTTGATCGGGGGGAAAGGCCCCCGGTAAGCTGGGGGGTTTTTGGTGTAAGGAGATTTTAGGGAGGTTTTTTCCCCTTAGGTTTTAAAAAAAGCGAGGGGGAAAAACTGAATATCTTTTAAAAATTTAATCTTCAAAAATCCCCCGGGGGGGTTTCTCCTCTTTGAAGGGAGAAAAAAGATGGGGGATTTTCGCGGTGGGGGGGAAGAGGGGGGGACACAGAAAGGGGGGGCTAAAAACGGTTTTAGGAGAAACCCCCCCGGTCCCCCTTTTCCCTCCCATCGCACATAAAAACCCCCCACCCTTTTCTTTGGGGGCACATTTTCCCCCCACTTGGGGGCCGGGGTCATCCCAAAAGGTTTTGCGCAGTGGGGGGAACACTATGGGACCCCAAAAATTTTGGAAAAATATTGATTTTAAAAAAAAGGGGGGGGAGTTCCCCGCCGGCTTCAGGGGCCCTTATCCCGGGGGGTTTTGTTCTGTGAAAAATTGTGAGAGGCGGAAATATATCTTGTAGTCAAAGTAAAAATTTTGTCCCCCCATCAACGACCTTTAAGGGAAAAGGGGCCAAAATGGAAAAAATAGGGGGGATATTTGTCCCCCCAAAAATTTTTTCTATGTTTTTTCTAAAATCTTTTTTTTAAGAAGGGGGGGGGGCCCTGGTTTTTGGGGGGGCCCACCAGAGAATGAAAGGGGGGCCTTTTTTGGGTGGTTAAAAAACCCCGAAAAAAAAAAGTACCCCTGGGCCGGTAAAAAAAAAAAATTGGGTTTGCCCCAAAAAACCTGGGGAATGTGCTCCAGCGGGAAACACCAAGAACCCACTTATTGGGGGGGGGGAGGGGGGGGGGGCCCCCCCTTGCCCCCTTTGGGGGGTGCCCCTAGGGAACCCAGTGGGGGGGTATCAGATCGCATATTGCTACTGCTCCCCGGGGGTCACTTTTAAAAAGTGGTTGAGGGCTGAAAGGGGGGCCCTTGTGCTGAAAAGGGGCCCCCCGAATGATAGCTTTTTTTTTAAAAAATCTGGGGTATCAGGAACGAAAAGGGCCCCCTTAAAAAAAGCCCACACTTTTCTCCTCCGCCGGGGCCTCCCCTTTTTCCCCGAATTTGGGGGGCCCTTGTTCGATTTTTCCATCATGGGTTTAAAAACAAAAAGTTTTCCCCAAAAATTTTTTCTTGTCAACCCCAAAACTTAAAGGGAAAAAAAATTGAGTACGGAAAAGGTTTGGGGTGGGGGGGAAACTTGGGACCCAGAAAAATTTTTGGGTCCCCCCTGGTTTTTTAGAGACCAAAAAAAACCCGGGAAAATTAAATTTGTTTAAAAAAATAAAAGTTGCCCGTCTAATTTTTTATTAAGTAAAAAATTTTAAAAAAAGGGAAAAGGGAAGGGTCCGTTTAAAAAATCCCCAAAAAAAAAAAAGAAATGCTCCCCCCAAATTGATTTTTAAAAGTAGGGGCAAAGCCCCGGGGTGAAAGGGGGAAAAAAAAGAAAGGGGGAATTAAATTTAGATGGAAAAAGGAAAAAATGTGGGAAAAAATTGGGGTCCCACTGGTTTTTTGGGGAAAAGAGATTTTCCTAAAAAAAAAGAAATTCGTAAGTTTTTTAAAAATAGTAATAAAATTGAGGTTTTAAAAAAAAAATTTAAAAATGTTTAGGGCTAAAAGTATTTTTGGGGAAAACGGTCCCCCCCTGGTTGGGAAAAATTTAAAAATTATAAAACAAGGGGTTTTTGGATTTAAAAAATTTTTGGGGGTAACGCTAATTGTAAATTTTTGTAAAAAAGTTAACCAAAAAAAATCGGTTTAAAAAAACTTAAAAACAATTGGGTCCGAAATTTGACCAAGGAGGGGGACAGGGGGGTTTTGGAAATTTTGAGCATTTACCCCCCCCCCCGGGCGCCCCCCCAAAAGCCCCAAAAAAGAAACTAATGAAAAGTTTTTTACAGAGTTTAGAAGGGGGGTAAACCCCAGGTTTCCCCCCCCCCAAAACCCCTCTCCGGGGACCCCTATATTTGGACCCCAATTTTCTTAATAAAAAAAAACGGAGAGGGGGCCCAAAAAAAAAAAAATTTTTGTAAAAACGTTTAAAGGGGTTTTGAAAAGTAGGAGGGGAAAAAATTTTTACTTTTTTAAAAAAATTTAAAAAAAATTTAAATTGAAAAATTGCCTATTTCTTTTTTAAAAAAAAGGAAAAAGAAAAGGGGCCCCCTCTGAGTAACCCTTACGATAAAAAAAAACATAAAAGCAAATCCTCGGGGTTAAAAAACCTACGATAAAAAAAAAATAAGGGAAAAAGGCCGCCCCGGCAGGCCGGTGGGTTTTTTTTTTTTTGGGCCCCCAATGAAAACTGGGGGCTATGGTTTTAAAAAAAAGTTAAATACTCACGCGTAAAAAACTATAAGTTACCCCAGGGTTTTAAATTTCGGGTTTAAAGGGTTTTTTCCAAAAGGCACAGCTCACAAAGTAAAATTTTTTGGTTTTTTTTTTAAAAAGTTAAAGGGCTCACTGTAGAAAAAAGGATTTTAATAAAGAGGGTTTGAATTCTAAAAAAAGGATTCCCCCGTAGTTTCGAGGGCCAAAAAAAAGGCAAGAATTGGGGGTACTTTCTTTTTAGAGCTTTTTTTTTATCTTTTTTTCCCGGGGTTTGGGGGGTCCCCTTTTTTAAACCCGCACTGGGGGGGGGGACCAAAACAAAACTCCCCGTACTCCCCAATTTCCCGGTGGGGGGCTCAAATTTCCTTTCCTAGTTTCGGGTAATTCGGAAACTTACATAAAATTAAATTTTAAAATGAGAGGGGGTTTTTTCCGTGAAACCGAGTGTTCCCTCCAACCCAAAAAAAAAGAAAATTTTTTAATCTTGTTTTGGGACGAAAATTTTATAATTTTAACCCTTTTTTATTGCGGGGGGGCAGCTTACTTTTTGAGGGGGTGGGGAGTTCTAGTTTTTCTTTTGGGAGGGGAACACAAAATAAAACCCCGGAAAATTTGGGAAAAAACATCGTTTCCGTTCGTCCTAAAAAAATTTAAATGTCAAATTTCAAAAAGAAAAAAATTTTAGTTAAAATATAACCGATTTTCTTTTTTTTTTTTCTGGGAAAACCCTAGAACAAAGAAAATCAAACAGAATTTAAAGGGTTTGCTCTGTGGAGGTTTATAATTTACTACCTTAAAAAAACTTCGGGAAAAAAAGGTTTTAAAAATTAACCCCCAAAAACTAATCGTATTTTACTATTTAAAATCCAAGCAAAAAAAAGTTTTGAAAAAAAATAAGAAACTTTTTTAAGTCCCCCTTTTTCCAAAAAGTTTTGGGGATTTTGCTTATGCCGGCCCCAAGTTTTTAATTTTGGTAAAGACTTAGTAAATATTTTGGCAAGAGATGGAGGGGCCGGAGGGGGGGGATCTTTTTAAAAAACCAAAAAATTTTCCCTTAGATTGGAACCCCTTTTTTTTTAACAACGAAAAAAGGGGAAAACCTTTTAGTTTTTCAAAACGTTCCCCTTAAACCCGGGGAAGACCAGTTTTGGGAAAAAACCCCCAAAACCTGCCCCAAAATACCCCCCAAAAAACCTACCAAAAAATTTTTTCCTTTATAATTCATCAAAAAGTCAATCAGGGAAAAGTAGTTTTTAAAATTTTTTTTTTGGAAAGGTATGGGGGGCGGGGGCCCTTTTGGGGGCCCAAAAAATTGGGGGCCATTTTTGGGAAAAAAAATGCAAGAGGGCCCACACAAAAAAAGGGGAAAAAATTGTCAAAGGGAAAAAGGGGGGGGGGGAAAGGGCCTAAAATGGCTTTTGGGGGCTAAACAATGAGGGGGAAAACCTTTCCGTTGTTTTTAAGCTGATTTTAAAAGGGGGTTGCAGTGTTTATATTTAAACCCCCGAGGGGGGGGCCCCCCCCCAAGGAAAAGGGAAAGACCCCTTTTAGAAAAGCTCCCAAAAAACCCCCCAATTTATCTTTTTGGGGTTTTTAAAATGAAAATGAAGGAAAAACCCCACCCAAAAAAATTTTTCCCCCAAAGGGGGTTTTTTTTTTCCCCAAATGGGTTGAAGGTTAAAAAAAGAAAAAGGTTTTTTAAAAATTTCCAATTTTCCCTGGGCTGCCAAAAAAGTGCCCTGGGTGTTTTCTTGATTAAAAGGATAAGCCAACAAAGAGGGGAAAGAATACGGGACCCAATGGCAAAGGAGGCACTTCTTTCAGATTTCAAAAGGGCCAGGAAAAAGCCTACTTTTACACCGAGTTTGGGAAGATCCACAAATTGAAGAGGAAAAAGGGACCTTGTGCCCAGGCATTAGGAGCCCCCCTTGATGGGGGACTAGTTCCAAATGCCACTTACAGGAAGGAAATAAGCAAAAAAGGGAGGTGGATGGGTTCTTCTTGGGCCAGTTGAGTACTTCAAAAAATCTTGGAAAAAGGGGACTTATTGCGAAAGGGGGCTTTACTGGACTGACCTCAACGGAGGGGCACTGAGGGTGGCTTGAAGTATGCAATGAAGTTGTAAACAGGGACAAACGGGGCCCTCCGAGCTTTTTCACCTTTCGACTTCAAAGCTCTTTACGACTCAATTAAAACCCTTGAACTTGTCAAGGAAAAACCGTTCATCATTGCAAATGGAATACCACCAGGAAGCCAGGGGACTGGGGGGGACACCAGCCCACTCTGTTGATTTGGGGTGGTCGGGAACCTTTGTTGGATAAATTCAGTCTTAAGATTCCTCTATTGGATGCTTTCGAAGGGGGACAATGTGGTACGTCCCAAAAGAAAAACGGGAGTGCCTTACAGGTGGGAAGGTTCTGTTGTGTGGCAAGTTGGGGCCAAACATAACTGTATTTTATTTGTAATGAAACAAAAAATGCGTTTTACAGTAAAACCACTGACATGATGAAGAGGAGGGTCAGGGACTGTAAGAGGGGTGGACGGTACATTGGAGGGATGGTGGCAGGGTTTTTCTTCTACAAAGCAACTGAAAAGGAAAATTTTTTGACCAGTGGGATTTTCCGATGTAAAACAAATCCTTTGAAAAAGAATATGGGGCTTACTCATTGGGGGACGAATTCCCAAATGGAAAGGAAAGTTTGGGCAAACCGGGCCTGTGGCTTTTCTAGATAATATCGGAGTTTTTTGTTTCGGACCCTGAGGGAAAACCTTACAAAATGGAAACTCCCCCCATATTCAAGGAAAAAACAGATTTCAAAGGAAACTATCTACATTTTTAGCAGGTGCACATCCCAAACCAACATTTATAGTGGGAATAGTTTTTTACAAGCCAGTGGTTATTCAGGACTCAGAGAGGAATAATCAAAACTTCACAAGAGAAACGGACTGGGAAAAAAACCAGATTGAGTGAATTAAAAGCCAAGCATTCAAGGCAGCTGGCTTATCCCTCAAAAAATGGGTGGAAACAACATTAGCAAAAAAAAGTTTCTCAACTCTCGAAAAAGGAAACCTTGAAATACCGATAGCCTTTCCCAAGGGACAAAAACCACACCTGGAAAGCCAGGAGATTCCTTTTGCCCAAAAAGAGGGGTTGATTCTCCAAACCTACGGGAAGAGGGGGGGACTTCTTGATTAATTTTGTCGTCCCACCAACAGTGATTTATAGTTTTTTATGAGGAGAACTTTTTTCCCTTAAAGGGGAAAAAAGGGACCAGGAAAGTTTTTTGTAAAACCTGGAGATTGACTCAAAAAACAACTGAAAGTAAAAACACCACTTGGATGGGAAAAAGAATAGGAATGGCAAAAAAAGTTTCCTTTTTCCCAGTTTGTCTAAGGGAATAACAGGGAAAAAAGGGAAAAAGGGGCCAACCTCAAAAAGCCGGTATGGTTAGGGTGGGAAAGAAAGAAGCCTTTTCTTGGGGGGAATAAGCCCTAAACGGTCCAAACAATAAATATCCCGGTTGTAAAAAAAAAGAAGGGGGGTGATAACTGTGCAACGTTGTGAGTCTTATATTTGAAGTTTGCTTTTTAACACAAATCCGGCAATCAATTTGGGAAAACGGGTATTATAATTATAAAAAATTAAAAAAAATTTTAAAAAAACCAGCCACCAGTAACAAGCACTTGTCACTTACAACATCATATATTTGTATCAGATGTAAAAATAGTGTGAGCAGTGAGGATAGAAAAGAAAGAAAACCATAACGTAGGCAAAATCCATCAGGCGAATGCTTAACGGGGTTTAAGGTTTATGGGCGGGATCAACAGAAGGGAGGCATTTTTCTATACATAAGATTCATCAGGTGGGGCAAAAAAAGGTTTTGACACGGATTGGGATGACTTCATAAAAACTGGGCGTTAGGGACTCCCCCTTCCATATAGGGCATGGATGTCTCCAGGGAAGGGGAAAAATTTTAAAACAATTAGTGTTCAGTGTGGTTTGTATTCCTAGGAAAATTTTCAAGTCCTAGTAGAGTTTTAGATGTAAGGGAAACGGAAAATAAAGCAGGATAGAAGCTGGAGCCCCCACCGATTATTATTTTATCATGCTTTAAAAGTCTCTCATCGGGCCCTCAGGGATTGAATAGTACAAAACCCTTTCAAGGGGATTCCTTTACTGCATAATTGAATTTTTTATTTTTGTTATATCCGAGGAGCTTTTCCATAAATTATTTTTTTTAAATATGTTACCTTGGTAATTTGGTACCATATTATTTGATGTTTTTCATTTAGCTCAGCAGTTTCCCTTTTCGGGTTTGAGAGTTTTTATATTTAGAAAACTAAAACCATACTATTCTTTTTAGATTTTTATGGGTCCAACTTTTGATGGCTCCGGCTCATGCTGGGGTTGTTGGTGAATAGTACTTGATGAGGACTCATTATTATTTTTAGAATGAAGAAATTTCCGTAAGTTTCTTCATTTTTTTGCTTTCTGAAAAGTTAAAAAGCTAATCCAGTTGTTACGGTCCGGTCATTGGTTGGGTATTAAAATACTTCTTCGTGTGGTCAATATGTTTCCACTTCCCCCCGCAGGGGGAGGAAAAAAGTGGTTTGCAATGTGCCCACCCCATTATTTCGTGGACACCCATGTGAACAAAAACGTACCCATTCATTAGACCAAAAGACAAAAGAAAAATTATGGGATTTTTTTGTCCATAAACTGTTTTGCTGAAAAAAAAATAAATGGAAAGGGAAAAAAAGCTAATGGATTGATAAGAGGGTGGTTCCACTGGTAGGAAGTGGGAGGGTTTTTCATTGGTGGTTGGTAGGGGTAGGTAGGTTTTTTTTCGTTTTTTTGTTCACGTGTCACAAATGGGGGGGTAAATACATGTATTGCTCCTCTATTAAAAACCTTTACCACACATTGCCGTAAAAATAAAATGTAAAAAAGCGGGGGAGAACTTTTTGTAATAATGTTCGGCGCCTTACCGTTGTTCAAGCCAAGGTTTTATGGGAATATATGGAATTTGATTTTCGGTTTTTTATTAGTTACGGTATGTAAAATCAAAAAAAGATTTTCCGAAAAAAAGCGTTTTGGCCAAAAGTTTTTTGGCCAAATATGGAAGGCCCTAAATTAGAAAAAGAAATGTAATTAATTAAAACCTTTTTATGTTTTTATCAATAAACGGTGTATCGTCGCTTGGTTCAGGTTCGCCAACCAAATCCCAAACATCTTCATTATATTAAAACGAATTAAATTAAAACGGGATTGGATAATTGCCGTTGCTGGAATTAAGTACAATTACAACTCCAATATTAGACGGGGTAATTTAAAAAATAAGGCATTTTCCATGAATTTCGACGGGCATTGGTGGATTTTTTCTTTGGGGGCCGACTTTTCATACCATCTAAGTTGAGGGGCCGAATAGTTTAAATTTTTCCTTGACAAAAAAAGTAGTGGGGAAAATTGGGGGGGGGACCTAATATTCTGAGAATTACCATAAGGTTAAGCCATCATAGGAAAAATCGATAGTATCCAAACTCACCAAATGTGCCCTAAAAATATGTTCACAAAATTGCCAGGGGCCGAAAATGGGAGTCACGCAACGGGGACCCGGGGTCGATCCAAAATCCCCAAAAAACCTCATGTCAATTTATACGGTAACGTTAATAAGTTTCCAAATGGGCCAAATTCAGTTACAAAAAGTTTGGATTACAAAGTCAGGGCTGATTATCAGGGGTATTTTCTGAAACTAATCCAAAGGGTGGGTTCGGTTTTTCTAAATCCACTATTTTTACACCATGGAACAATGCGATACTTTTTTCTTTTAAAATGATAGTGGTTTTCTTTAAATAACTGGGCTTTATCCTTGAACTCCTGAAAGATGTTCTGTGGAGAGAAGAAAAAAAAAAACGAATTCGATTTTTCACGTGGGACATAGAGTTGCAAGGGGGTTTTCGGGTTATTTAGTTAGATTGGACGGGTTCCAAAAGGATAGTATGTTGGGTTAGGGTTTCCAAAATTTTTCGTTTCCGTCGGGAGGGTGCCATCATAAGAGGAGTGCGTAAAAACACCCTTGTCTCCGTGATTTAGTTCAGAGGGTATATTCTGTGTATAAATTTTCTTATTATCCCGGTTTACTTTTGCGACATTAGTTAAAAATGCTCTTTTTCTTATTAGGGGAAAAGGAGTTGTTTTTATACTCGGACGTTTCAAATGTTATAATAACTACCATTCGTATTTTCATGATCTTAAAAAAAACACGTGTTTTTTTGCGTTCATTTTTTTTCCGCAAATGGAAGTTCATTTTCACATTTTTTTGATAGTTTGGATAGTCGGATCAAGCTCTGAAAAAATTTAGGTAGGGCGTTCAGCATGTTTCAGAGAAAACAATATCGGTTGTTTTTACTATTGAATGGGCGTGGTCGAAAATATTCGAATTGTCAAAATTTGGACGACGGAATCCTCGAACCAGTAAGTACAGTATGCCATCCGTGGCAAAGCAACAGCTCCAAATATACAACACGGTGGAGCTATTAAGGCCAACGTATGGGTACTGACTTTTGGCCCCACCCTGTATATTCTATTATATTACAATATATTTATGAATATATATATTAATTATTATATGGGTGCAGGTTTTCTTTCTACCACACTGAAAGATTTTTTGACCCAGTGGATTTCCGATGTAATCAAATCCTTGAAAGAATATGGCTATTCTCCATTGACGAAGATCCCAAATGGAAGGAGTTGGCACGCCTGTGGCATTTCTAGATATCGAGTTTTGGTTCGAACCCTGAGGGAAACTTAACAAACTGACCTCCATATACAAGGAAACCGGATTCAAGGAGCTATCTACTTTTAGCAGTGCACATCCAAACCACATTTATATGAATAGTTTTACTAGCCAGTGTATCATACTCAGGTGAAAATCAACTCGCAAGAACACAGGAAACCAGATTGAGGTTGAATTAAGCCAAGCATTTCAAGGCAGCTGCTTATCCCTCAAAAATGGTGAACAACATTAGCAAAAAAGTTCTCAACTCAGAAAGAAACCTGAAACGAAGACCTCCCAAGACAACACACTGTAAGCCAGAGATCCGACCAATAAGGGTTGTCTCAACCTACGGAAGTGAATCTTGACATTGTCACAACAGTGAAAAAGTTAGGAGAAATTAAAGAAGACCAGAAGTTTTTGTAACCTGAGTACTCAAAACAACAGAGTAACACCCTTGAAGAAAAGGAAGAATGGCAAAAAGTTCTTCAATTTTCAAGAACAAAGGATGCAAACCTCAAAAGCCGTTGGTTTGAAGGTGAAAGAAATACTCTGGGGAATAAGCAGTGGTCAAACAAGTGCCGTGGTAGAAAGAAAACGTGGGCAACGTGTGAGTCTATTGATAGTGCTAACACAAATCAGCATCAAAGGGAAACGGTAAAACCAGCACCAGTCTTGCATCACTTACATCATATAAATTTGTTCAATGTAAACTGGTGTGGAAACCATACGTAGGCAAAAATCCTCCAGAATGCACGGTAAGTTTGGCGAACACAGAAGAGCATTCTTCAAGGATCATCAGTGGCAAAAGGTTTGACACGGTAGGGATGATTCAAACTGCGTAGGACTCCACCTCCATATAGAGCTGGACGGACTCAGAAGGAAAATTTTAACAATAGTGTTTCAGTGTGTATCCTAAAAATTCAAGATTTCTATAAACTGTACTTAGATGAATATCATTAATTAAATACAATTGTTGTCTTACTTTAAACATTATATAATCCTCTTACTCAACTTGATTATTTTTCATCTAAGTACAGTTTTATTGAAATCAAGAATCAATATTTCCTGCAATCAGACAACGAATAACTGTTTACCGTAAAAATTCAAATAGAAATATTTACAACATTGGTAGAATTAGTTTTCTTTCATCATCAGTAACTAATAAAGATATGATAAGTTAGTAAAGTTCTCCAATCAATCAAAATAATCGAGTACAATCGCTGAAGACGATTTACACAGTGTATTTTGAAAGCTCCCTGCTAAAACAAACTTTTCGTATCTCTTATATGTTTTAAACAATCCCCCGCCAAGAACAAACAATTTATTTTATTGTATCATTAAATACAGGGTGGGCCGAAAAGTCAGTACCCATACGTTGGTCTTATACTCAGTCACTGAGTGCCAATTAAATACTTCGTTCTGGTATGACTTAGTACCACACTGGTTCGAGAATTTGTCAACTCGAAAATGGTTGTTTGCGTTCTTTTTTCAACTGGAAGTTCTTTTCACATTTATTTGATAGTTCATGGATAGACGATCTAGCTCTGGAAAAAATTAGGCGGTTCAGCATTTCAGAGAAAACATATAGGTGTTTTTAATATTGAATGGGCGTGGGCTAAAATATTCGAATTTCAAATTTTGAGACGACGGAATCCTCGAACCAGTAAGTACAGTATGCCATCTGCAAAGCAACAGCTCTCCAAATATACAACACGGTGGAGCTATAAGGCCAACGTAGGGTACTGACTTTGCCCACCTGTAATATTCTATTATATTACAATATAGTTTTTAATATATATATGATTAATTTATAGGTGCAGGTTTCCCTTCTAACAGCAACTGACAGGAAATTTGACCAGTGGATTTCCGATGTAAACAAATCCTTGAAGAATATGGCTACTCATTGACGAATTCGTCCAATGGAAGGAAGTTGGCACGCCTGTGGCTTTTCTAATATCGAGGTTTTGTTTCGACCTGAGGGAAAGCTTACTAAACTGACCTCCATCTCAAGGAAACCGAGTTCAAGGAGCTATCTAACTTTAGCATTGCACAACCAAACCACTTTATAGTGGAATATTTTACCAGCCAGTGTAACAGGACTCAGGAGAATATCAACTCGCAAAACGACTGGACAACCAGATTGAGTGAATTAAAGCCAAATGCATTCAAGGCAGTCTGCTTACCCTCAAAAATGGGAACAACATTAGCAAAAAAAGTTCCACCAGAAAGAACCTTGGAAAGAAGACCTCCCAAGGACAACACACTGAAGCAGAGATCCTACCAATAAAGGTTGTCTCAACCTACGGAAGTGACTCTGACGATTGTCACCACAGTGAAAAAAGTATGAGGAGAACTATAGAAGACCAGAAGTTTTTGTAACCGAGTGACTCAAAACAACAGAGTAACACCCATGAAGAAAAGAAGAATGGCAAAAGTTCTTCCAATTTGTCAAGAAAACAGGAAGCGAACCTCAAAAGCCGTTGGTTAAGGTGAAAGAAATAGCTCTGGGGAATAAGCATGGTCCAAACAAGCCGTGTTAAAAGAAGAACTGTGCAACGTGTGAGTCTAATTGATAGTGCTACACAAATCAGCATCAATGGAAACGGTAAAACCAGCACCAGGTACAAGGCATCACTTACAACATCATATATTTTGATCAATGTAAACGGTTTGAGAAACCAAACGTAGGCAAATCCAACCAGAATGCTACGGTAAGGATTTGGCGACACAGAAGAGCAATCTACAGTTCATCAGTGGGCAAGAGGTTGACCACGGATGATGATTCAAAACTGCGTAAGGACTCCACCTCCATATATGAGCAGGGACTGACTCAGAAGGAAAATTTGTAACTATATTGTTTCCAAAGTGTGTAGTCCTAAAAATTCAAGATTTCAATAAACTGTACTTAATGATTATCATTAATTAAATAACGAATTGTTGTCTTACTTAACATATATAATCCTACTTTCTCGAACTTGATTAGTTTTCACTAAGTACAGTTTATTGAAATCAAGAATCAAATATTTCCTGTCAATCAGACAACGAATAACTGTTTACCGGTAAAATTCAAATAAAATATTACAACATTGGTAAGAATAGTTCTTTCATCATCAGTACCTAATAAAGATATGATAAGGTTAGTAAAGTTCTCCATTAAATCAAAATTAATCGAGAACAAACAGGCGAAGACGGGGTTGTACACATGTATTTTGAAAGCTCCTGCTAAAACAAACTTTTCGTATCTCTTATATATGTTTTAAAACAAATCCGCCGCGCAAGACAAACAATTTAATTTTTAGTGTATCATTATAATACAGGGTGGGCCAAAAGTCAGTAACCCCATACGTTTGGTCTTTATAGCTCAGTCCCCTGAGTCTGCCCAATTTAAATACTTCGTTCTGGTATGACTTAGTACCACCACTGTTCGAGGAATTTGTCAACTGCGAAAAATGTTTGCGTTCATTTTTTTTCAAATGGAAGTTCATTTTCACATTTATTTGATAGTTAGGATAGTCGGATCAACTCTGGAAAAAATTAGGCGTTCAGCATTTCAGAGAAATCAGATATAGGGTGTTTAATAATATTGAATGGGCGTGGACCTAAAATATTCGAATTATCCAAATTTTACGACGGAATCCTCGAACCAGTAAGTAACGTATGGCCATCCTGCAAAGCAACAGCTCTCAAATGATGACAACACGGTGGAGCTATTAGGCCAACGTATGGGTACTGACTTTGGCCTACAGCCCTGTATATATTCTATTATATAAAATATATTTTAAGTAATATATTTATATTATTAATTATATGGGTGGAGTTTCTTTCTACGCACTGAGAAGGAAATTTGACAGTGGATTTCCGATGTAAAACAAATCCTTGAAAGAATATGGGCTTCTCATTGACGAATCCCAATGAAGGAAGTTGGCACGCCTGTGGCTTTTCTAGGATATCGAGTTTTGTGTTTCGACCTGAGGGAAACTCAAACTGATCCTCCATATCAAGGAAACCGATTCAAGGTGAGCTATCTACTTTTTGAGCAGTGCACAGTCCAAACCACATTTATAGTGGAATATTTTACAAGCCAGTGTAATCAGACTAGGAGAATAATGCAACTCGCAAGAACGACTGGAAACCAGATTGAGGTGAATTAAGTCCAAGCAGTCAAGGCAGCTGCTTATTCCCTCAAAACTGGTGAAGGCAACATTAGCAAAAAGTTCTCACTTCAGAAAGAACCTTGAACGAAGAACCGGCTCCCGAAGGAGCAACACACTGAACCAAGAGATCCTACCAATAACGGGTGTTCCTCTACCTACGGAAGTGACTCTGACATTGTCACCACAGTGAAAAAGTATGAGAAACTTAAGACAGCCAGAAGTTTTTGTAACCTGATGACTCAAAACAACAGAGTAAACACCCTTGAAGAAAAGAAGGAATGGCAAAAAGTTCTCCAATTTGTCAAGAAACAGGAAGCAACCTCCAAAAGCCGTGTTGGGTTAAGGTGAAAAGAAATAGCTCTGGGGAAATAAGCATGGTCAAACAGGCGAGTAGAAAGAAAAACTGTTTTTTGGGGGGGGCAACGTGTGAGTCTAATGATAGTGCAACACAAATCAGCATCAATGGGAAACGGGTAGAACAAACCAGCACCAGGTACATGCATCACTTACAACTTTATCAATATTTGATTAGATGTAAACTGTGTGAGAAACCATACGTAAGGCAAATCCCAAGAATGCTACGGTAAGGTTTTGGCAACACAGAAGAGGCATTCTACAAGATCATCAGTGGGCCAAAAGGTTGACAACGGATGATGAGTCAAACTAACTGCGTAGGACTTCCACCTCCATATAGAGCATGACGGACTCAGAAGGAAAAATTTTTACAATAGTGTTTCAGTGTGTATCCTAAAAATTCAAGAGTTCAATAAACTGTTACTTAGATGAATATCATTAATTAAATAACGAATGTTGTCCTTACTTTACATTATATATCCCCTACTTACTCAACTTGATTATTTTTCATCTAAGTACAGTTTATTGAGAATCAAGAATCAATATTTCCGTGCAATCATTCAGAACAACGGAATAACTGTTACCGTAAAATAATTCTAAATAAAATAATTACAACATTGGGTAGATATATTTCTTTCATCATCGTACCTAATAAAGATAATGAAAAAGTTATTAAAGTTCTCCAATAAAGCAAAATTATATCGAGAACAAACAGCCGAAGACGATTACACATGTTATTTTGAAAGCTCCTGCTAAACAAACTTTTTCGTATCTCTTATAAATGTTTTAAAAAAACAAATCCCCCGCCAAGAACAAACAATTTATTTTATTTATCATTAATAATACAGGTGGGCCAAAAGGTCAGTGACCCATACGTTGTGCCTTTAGAGCTCAGTCCTGAGTGCCCAATTTAAATAACTTCGTTCTGGTATGACTTAGTACACCACTGGTTCGAGAATTTGTCTACGTCGAGAAAATGTTTTGCGGTTCATTTTTTTTCAATGGAAGCTCATTTTCACATTTATTTGATAGTTTGGATAGTCGGATCACAAGCTCTGAAAAAATTAGGCGTTCAGCATGTTCAGAGAAAACAATATAGGTGTTTTTAATATTGAATGGGCGTGGTCTAAAATATTCGAATTTTTCAAATTTGACGCCGGAATCCTCGAACCAGTAAGTACAGTATGCATCTGCAAAGCAATACAGCTCCTCCAATGATACAACACGGTGAGCTATTAAGGCCAACGTATGGGGACTGACTTTTGGCCCTCCCTGTATTTTCTATTATATTACAATATATTCTTAATATATTATATATTATTATTTATATGGTGCAGGTTTCTTCTACAGCACTGAAAGGAAATGTTGAAGAACCATATTTCCGATGTAACAAATCCTTGAAAGAAATATGGGCACTCATTGACGAATCCCAATGGAAGGAAGTTGGCACGCCTGCTGCTTTTCTAAATATCGAGTTTTGTTCGACCCCTGAGGTGAAACTTACATACTGACCTCTCATATCAAGGAAACCGATTCAAGGAGCTATCTACATGTTTAGCATTGCACATCAAACCACATTTATTGGGAAAGTACAGCCATTGTATCAACTCAGAGAAGAATCAACTCGCAAGAACGGACTGGAAACCAGATGAGTGAATTAAGCCAGCATCACGGCAGCGCTTATCCCTCAAAATGGTGATCATCAGTAGCAAAAATTCTCACTCAGAAAGAATCTTGAACGAAACCTCCCAAGGACACACACTAACCAGAGATCCTACCAAATAAGGGTGTCTCCAACCTAACGGAAGTGACTCTGACATTGTCCACCACAGTGAAAAAGTATGAGGAGAACTAAAGAAGACCAGAAGTTTTTTGTAACCTGAGTGCTCAAACAACTGAAGGTAACACCCTTGAAGAAAAGAAGAAATGGCTAAAGTTCCTTCCAATTTGTCAAGAAAACAGGAAGCAACCTCAAAGCCGGTTTGTTTAAGGTGAAAGAAATAGGCTCTGGGGAATAAGCATGGTCCAAACAAGGCCGTGTAGAAAGAAGAACTGAGCAACGTGTGAAGTCTATTGATAGTGCTACACTAAATCAGCATCAATGGGAAACTGGTAAAACCAGCACCATGTGAACATGCATCACTTACATCACTATATTTGATCATGTATGTAAACTGAGTGGAGAAACAACGTAGCAAATCCCACCAAATGCTACGGGAAGTTTGGCGAACACAGAAAGAGCATTCTACAAGATCATCAGTGGGCAAAAGGTTGACACGGATGATGAGTCAAACTGCGTAGAATCCACCTCCATATAGAGCATGGACTGACTCAGAAGGAAAATTTTCACAATAGTGTTTCAGTGTGTATCCCCATAGAAAATTCAAGATTTCAATAAACTGTACTTAGATGAATACATTAATTTAATACGATTGTTGTTCTTTTACTTAACATTATATTAATCCTACTTACTCAACTTGATTCTTTTTCATCTAAGTAGGCCAGTTTATTGAAATCAAGAACAATAATCCTGCAATCAACAGACGAATAGACTGTTACCGTAAAATTCAAATAAAATATTTACAGACATTGGTAGAATATTTTCTTTCATCATCAGTACCTAATAAAGTTATGATAAGTTAGTAAAGTTCTCCCAATAAATCAAAATGTAATCGAGAACTAACAGCTAAGACGATTTACACATGTATTTTGAAAGCTCCTGTAAAACAAACATTTCGTATCTCTTATGATATATGTTTTTAAACAAATATCCCCCCCGCCAAGAACAAACAATTTTATTTTATTGTATCATTATAAAACAGTGTGGGCCAAAAGTCAGTACACATACGTTGGTCTTTATAGCTCAGTCACGATGCCCAATTTAAAATACTTCGTTCTGGTATGAACTTAGTACCGCCACTGGATCCGAGAATTTGTCACTCGAAAAATGGTTTGCGTTCATTTTTTTCAACATGGAAGTTCATTTTCACAATTTATTTATAGTTTGGGTAGTCGGATCAAGCTCTGAAAAGAATAGTATGCCGTTCACATGTTCAGAGAAACAATATAGTGTTTTAATATTGAATTGGGCGTGGTCTAAATATTCGAATTTTCAAATTTTGATGACACGACGAATCCTCGAACCAGAAAGTACCGTATCCAGTCTGCAAAGCTACAGCTCTCACTTATACAACACGGGGAGCTATTAAGGCCATCGTATGGGTTACTGACTTTTGGCCCACCCCGTAATTCTATTTATATTACAATATTATTTTATTAATATATCATATTAGTTAATTATATGGTGCGGTTTTCTTCTTCTACAGCACTGAAAGAAATTTGACCATTGGATTTCCGAGGTAACAAATTCCTTTGAAAATGAATATTGGCTACTTCATTGACGAATCACCAAATGGAAAGGAAGTTGGCACGCCTGTGGCTTTTCTAGATATCGAGTTTTGTTTTCGACCCTGAGGTAACTGTACAAACTGACCTCCATATCAATAGGAAAACCGATTCAAGAGCTTTCTACATTTAGCAGTGCCCATCCAAACCACATTTAAGTGGAATAGTTTACAGCAGTGTATCAAGACTCAGGAGAATTAATCAACGTCGCAAGAACGACTGGAAACCATATTGAGTGAATTAAGCCAAGCATTCAAGGCGAGCTGCTTATCCCTCAAAAATGGTGAACAACATTAGCATAAAAAGTTCTCAACTCAGAAAGAAAACCTTGAACGAAGACCTCCCAAGGACAACACAACTGAAGCGAGAGATCCTAACAAATAAGGGTTGTTCTTCAACCTACGGAAGTGACTCTTACATTGACACCACAGTGAAAAAGTAATGAGGAGAACTTAAAGAAGACCCGAAGTTTTTTGTAACCTGAGTGACTCAAAACAACAGAGTAACACCCTTGAAGAAAAGAAGAATGCAAAAAGTTCTTCCAATTTGTCAAGAAAACAGAAGCAACCTCAAAAGCCGGTTGGTTAAGGTGTAAGAAAATAGCTCTGGTAATAAGCATGGTCAAACAAGTCCGTGTTAGAAAGAAGAACCTGTGCAAACGTGTGAGTCTATTGATATGCTACGACAAATCAGCATCAATGGGAAACGGTAAAACCACACCATCGTACATGCATCACTTACAACATCATATATTTGATACAGATGTAAAACTGTGTGTGAAACCATACGGTTAGGCAAATCCACCACCAGAAATGCTACGGGTAAGGTTGGCGAACACAGAAAGCATTCTACAAGATCATCAGTGGGCAGAAAGGTTTGACACGGATGAATGAATCAAACTTGCGTAGGGAACTCCCCCTCCATATAAGCATAGGATGACTCAGAAGAAAATTTTAACAATATGTTTCAGTGTGTATCCTAAAAAAGTTCAAGATTTCTAATAAACTGTACTTAGATAATATCATTAATTAAATACGAATTGTTGTCTACTTAACATTATATAATCCTTACTTTCCTCAACTTGGATTATTTTTCATCTAAGTACAGTTTATTGAAATCAAGAATCAATATTTCCTGCAATCAGACAACGGAATAAACTGTTTACCGTTAAATTCAAATAAAATATTTACAAAATTGGTAGAAATATTTTCTTCATCATCAGTACCTAATACAGATATGGGGAGAAGTTAGTAAATGTTTCTCCAATAAATCAAAATTATTCGAGAACAAACAGCTGAAGACATTTACATCATGTTATTTTGAAAATCAGCTCCTGCTAAAACAAACTTTCGTAGCTCTTATAATATGTATTAAAACAAAATCCCCCGCCAAGACAAACAATTTATTTTAATTGTTCTTATAATACAGGGTGGGCCAAAAGTCAGTACCCCATACGTTGGTCTTTAAAGGCTCAGTCACTGAGTGCCCAATTTAAAATACTTCGTTCTGGTATGACTAGTAACCACCACTGGTTTTCGAGGAATTTGTTCACGTCGAAAAATGTTTGCGTTCATTTTTTTTCAAATGAAGTTCATTTTCACATTTATTTGATAAGTTTGGGATAGTCGGATCAAGCTCTTGAAAAAATTAGCGTTCAGCATGTTCAGAGAAAACAATATAGGTGTTTTTAATACTGAATGTGGGCGGGTCTAAAATATTCGAATTTTCAAAGTTTGATTTGACGGACGAATCCGTCGAAACAGTAAGTACAGTTATGCATCTGCAAAGCAACACTCTTCAAATATACAACACGGTGGACTATTAAGGCGCAACGTATGGGTACTGACTTTGGCCCACCCTTATATTCTATTAATTACAATAGATTTATTAATATATTATATTATTATTTTATATGGGCAGGGTTTCCTTCTTACAGCACTGAAGGAAATTGGACCAGTGGATTTTCCGATGTAAACAAATCCTTGAAAAATATGGGCTACTCATTACGAATCCCAATGGAAGGAAGTTGGCACGCCTGATGGCTTTTCTAGATATCGATTTTGTTTCGACCCTGAGGAAACTTACAAACTGACCTCCATATCAAGGAAAAACCGATTTCAGGAGCTATCTACATTTTTAGCATGCATCATCCAAACCACATTTATATGGAATAGTTTTACAGCCAGTGTATCAGACTCAGGAGAATAATCAACCCGCAAGAAACGACTGGAACCAGATTGAGTGAATTAAGCAACATTCAAGGCAAGCTGCTTATCGCCTCAAAAATGGTGAACAACATTAGCAAAAAGTTCTCAACTCAGAAAGAACAACCTGAACGAAGACCTACCCAAGGACACACACTGAAGCCAGAGATCCTACCAATAAGGGTTTGTCTCAACCTAGCGGAAGTGACTCTGACATTGTCACCTACATGAAAAAGTATGAGGAGAACTTAAAGAAGACCAGCAAGTTTTGTAACCTGAGTGACTCAAAACTACAGATTAACACCCTTGAATGAAAAGAAGAATGGCGAAAAAGTTTCTTCCAAATTGTCAAGAAAACAGGAAGCAACCTTCAAAAAGCCGTTGGTTTAAGGTGAAAGAAATAGCTCCTGGGGAATAAGCATGGTCAACAAGGCCAGTGGAGAAAGAAAACTGTGCAACGTGTGAGTCTATGTGATAGTGGCTGACACAGATCAGCAATCAATGGGGAAACGGTAAAACCAGCACCAGGACATGCCATCACTTACAACATCATATATTTGATCAATTAACTGTGTGAGAAAACATACTAGCAAAATCCACCAGAATGCACGCGTAAGGTTTGGCGACCACAGAAAGCATTCTACAAGATCATGCAGTGGGCCAAAAGGGGTGACACGGATGATGATTCAAACTGCGTAGGACTCTCACCTCCATAAGAGCATGGACTGACTCGAAGAAAATTTTAACATTAGTGTTTCTGTGTGTAATCCTAAGAAAATTCATGATTTCAATAAACTGTACACTTAGATGAATATCTTTAATTAAATACGAATTGTTTGTCTTGACTAACATTATATACTCCTACATACGCAACTTGATTATGTTTCAATCTAAGTACAGTTTATTGAAATCAAGAATCAATATTTCCTGCAATCAGACTACGAATAACTGTTACGTAAAATCAAATAAAATGATTACAACATTGGTAAGGAATATTTTTCTTGTCAATCATCGTTACCTAATAAAGTATGATAAGTTAGTAAAGTCTCCAATCAATCAAAATTAATCGAGAACAAACAGCTGAAGACGATTTACCACATGTTTTTTGGAAAGCTCCTCTAAAACAAACTTGTCGTATCTCTTATATATGTTTTAAACAAATCCCCCGCCAAGAACTAACAATTATTTTATTGTATCATTATAATACAGGTGGCCAAAAGTCAGTACCCATACTTGGTCTATTATAGCTCAGGCTCTGAGTGCCCAATTTAAATTCTTCGTTCTGGTATGACTTAGACCACCACATGGTTTCGAGGAATTTGTCAACTCGAAAAAATGTTTGCGTTCATTTTTTCAAATGGAGAGGTTCATTTTTCACATTTAGTTGATAGTTTGGATATCGGATCAAGCTCGAAAAAATTAGCGTTCAGCATGTTCAAGAAAAACAATATAGGTGTTTTAATATTGAATGGGGCGTGGGCAAAATATTCGAATTTTCAAATTTTGACGACGAATCCTCGAACCAGTAGGTTTGAGTACAGTAGCCATCTGCAAAGCACAGCTTCGGTCAAATATACAACACGGTGGAGCTATTAATCCAACGTAGGGTACTGACTTTTTGGCCCACCCTGTATTTCTATTATATTACATATAATTATTAATATATTATATTATTAATTATATGGTGCAGGTTTCTTCTACAGCACTGAAAGGAAATTTGACCATGGATTTCCGATGTAAACAAATCCTTGAAAGAATATGGGCTACTATTGGACGGAATCCCAATGGAAGGAAGTTGGCACGCCTGTGGCTTTTCTTAGATGATCGAGTTTTTTTCGAACTGGCGGAGGGGTACCCATACAAACTGACCTCCATATCAGGAAACGATTTCAAGGAGCTATCTACAATTTAGTCAGTTCGACATCCAAACCACAATTTATATGGCAATAGTTACAGCCAGTGTATCAGACTCAGGAAATAATCAACTCGCAAGAACCGACTGGGAAACCAGATTGGAGTGATAAGGCCAAGCATTCAAGGCAGCTGCTTTCCCGCAAAAATGGTGAACAACATTAGCAAAAAAGTTCGCAACACAGAAAGAAACCTTGAAACGAAGACCTTCCCCAAGGCAACACACGAAGCCAAGATCCTACCAAAAGGGTTGTCCTCAACCTACGGAAGTGACCTGACATTGTCACAGACAGTGAAAAAAGTATGTGGGAAACTTAAGAAGACAGAAGTTTTTGTAACCTATGACCTCAAAAACAACAGAGTAACACACCCTTGAAGAAATGAAGAATGGCAAAAAGTTCTTCCAATTTTCCAAGAAATACAGGAAGCATACCTCAAAAGCCGTTGGTTAAGGTGAAAGAATTAGCTCCTGGGGAATAATCATGGTCAAACAAGGCCGTGTAGAAAGAAGAACTACTGTGCAACGGAGAGTCTATTGATAGTGCTCAGCTAATCAGCATCAATGGGAAACGGAAAACCAGCACCAGTACATGCATCACTTACAACATCATTTATTTGACAGAGTAAACTCTGTGTGAGAAACCATAAACGTAGGCAAATCGCAACCGAATCCTAGGGTAAGGGTTTGGCGAACACAGAAGAGCATTCCGACAAGTTCATCAGTGGGCAAAAGGTTGAACACGATATGATTCAAACTGCGGGTAGGACTCCCGACGCGTCCATTATAGAGCATGGGACTGACTCAGAAGGAAAATTTTACCAATAGTTGTTTCCAGGTGATCCTAGAAAAATTCAAGATTTCAATAAACAGTACATTAGGATGAATATCATTAATTAAATACGATTGTTTGTCTTACTTAACAGTTATATAATCCTAGCTACTCAACTTGATTATTTTTCATGCCTAAGTACAGTTTATTGAAACCATTAATCAATATTTCCGCCATCAGACAACGAATAACTGTTACCGTAAAAATTCAAATAAAATAATTACAACATTGGTAAATATTTCTTTCATCACAGTACCTTAATAAAGATATGATAAGTTAGTACATTCTCCATAAATCAAAATTAATCGAGAACAAACAGCTGAAGACGAATTTTACAACATGTTTTGAAAGCTCCTGCTAAAAACACAAAAAAAACTTTTCCGTCACTTATATATGTTTTAAACAAATCCCCCCGCCAAGACAAACAATTTTATTTTATTGTATCAATTATAATACAGGTGGCCAAAAGTCAGTAACCCATACTTTTGTCTTTATAGCTCAGCAACTTGATGCCGCAATTTAATTACTTCGTTCTGGATGAATTAGTGACCACCACTGGTTCGAGAATTTGTCACTCGAAAAGATGTTTGCGTTCATGTTTTTCAAATGGAAGTTCAATTTTCCACATTTATTTGATAGTTTGGGATAGCGGGATCAAGCTCTGAAAAAATTAGCGCTCAGGCATGTTCAGAGAAAACAATATAGGTGTTTTAATAATGTAATGGGCGTGTCTAAAATATTCGAATTTTCAAATTTTGACGACGGAATCCTCAACCAGAATACAGTATGCCACTGCAAAGCAACAAGCTCTCAAAATATACAACACGGTGAGCTATTAAGGCCAAGTATGGGTACTTGACTGTTTGGCCCACCCTGTAATATTCTAATTTTATTACAATCATATTATTTATATATTATATTATTAATTAGATGGAGAGCAGGTTTCATCTACAGCACTGAAGAGGAAATTGTGACACAGTGGATTTCCGATGTAAACAATCCTTAAAGAATAAGGGCCTACTCTTTGACGAATCCCAATGGAAGGAAGTTGGCGACGCCTGTGGCATTTCTAGATATCGAGTTTGTTTCGACCCTGAGGGAAACTATATACCAACTGACCTCCATATGCAAAGGAAACCGGATTTCAAGGAGCTATCTACATTTTAGCATTGCAAACATCCAAAACCACATTTATAGTGGAATAGTTTACCAGCCAGTGTATCAGACTCAGGAGAATAATCTCAACTCGCAAGAACGACTGGAAACCAGATTGAGTGAATTAAGCCAAGCATTCCAAGGCAGCTGCTTATCCCTCAAAATGGTGGAACTGACATTAGCAAAAAAAGTCTCAACACAGAAAGAAAACCTTGAACGAAGACCATCCCACAGGACAACACTCGAAGCAGAGATCCTAACCAATAGAGGGTTTTGTCTCAACCTACGGAAGTGACCTGACATTGTCACCACAGTGAAAAAGTATGAGGAGAACTTAAAGAAGATCCAGAAGTTTTTGTAACCTGAGTGAACTCAAAACAACAGAGTAAACACCCTTGAAAGAAAAGAAGAATGGCACAAAATTTCTTTCCAATTTGTCAAGAAAACAGGAAGCAACCTGGCAAAGCCGGTTGGGTTAAGGTGCAAGAAATAGCTCTTGGGAAATAAGCATGGGTCAAACAAGGCCGTGTAGAAGAAGAACTGTGCAACGTGTGAGTCTATTGATATGCTGACACAAAATCAGCATCAAGGGGAAACGGGGTAAAACCCAGCACCGGTAACATGCAATCACGTACCACATCAGTATAATTTGATTCAGACTGTAAACTGTTGTGAGAAACCATAACGTAGGCAAATCCACCAAATGCTACGGTAAGGTTTGCGAACACAAGAAAGCATCTAACAAGATCATCATTGGGCACAAGTTGACAACTGGCTTGATGATTCAAACTGCGTAGAACTCCACCTCCATATAAGAGCATGGACTGTACTCAGGGAAGGAAAATTTTAACAATATGTTTCAGGTTTTTGGGGTGTAACCTAGATAATTCGAAGATTTCAATAAACTGGTACTTAGATGAATATCAGTAATTAAATTCCGAATTGTTGTCTACTTAACATTATATAATCCCTACTTTACTCAACGCTGATTATTTTTCATCTAAGGACAGTTTATTGAAATCAAGAATCATATTTCCGCAATCAGTCAACGAATACTGTTATCCCGTAAAATTCAAATAAAAGTTTTTACAACATTGTAGTATATTTTCTTTCATCATCATACCTCTAATAAAGATTTGAAAAGTTAGTAAAGAGTTCTCCAATAAATCCAAATTATTCGAGAACAAACAGCTGAAGACGAGTTACACATGATTTTGATGAGCTCCTGCTTAAAACAAAACTTTTCCGTGTAATCTCTTACACACTATGGTTTTTAAACAAATCCGTCCCGCCGCCAAGAACAAACATTTTATTTTATTGTACATTAATAATACAGGGTGGAGAGGCCAAAAGTGCAGTACCCATACGTTTGGTCATTTTAGCTCCGTCACAGCTGAGTGCGCCGAATTTAAATACTTCGTTCGGTAATGACTTAGTACCAACCACTGGTTCGAGGAATTTGTCAACTCGAAAAATGTTTGGCGTTCATTTATTCACATATGGAAGTTCATTTTCTCACATTTATTTGATAGTTTGGATAGTCGAATCAGCTACTGAAAAAAATAGGCGGTTCCAGCATGTTCAGAAAGAAAACAATATTGGTGTTTTAATAATTGAATGGGCTTGGTCTATAAAATATTCGAATTTATATCAAAATTTTGACGACGAATCCTCGAACCAGTAAGTACAGGTATGGCCATCTGCCAAAGCAACAGCTCTCAAATAATACAACAACTGTGGAGCTATTTAAGGCCAACGTATGGTACTGGACTTTTGGCCACCCTGTATATTCCTATTATATTACAATATATTTATTAATATATATATTATTAATTATATTGGTGCGGTTTCTTCTACAAGCACTGATAGGGAATCTTTCTGACCAGTGATTCCGATGTAAACAAAGCTTGAAGAATAGGGCTAATCATTGACCGAATCCAAATGGAGGTATTGCACGCCATTGGCTTTTTCTAGATATCCGAGTTCTTGGTTTCGAACCCCTGAGGAAACTTTACTAACTGACCTCCACGATCAAGGAAACCGCGATTCAAAGGAGCTATCTACATTTTAGCATGCACATCCTAACCACATTTAAGTTGGGAATAGATTACAGCCATGTATCAGACTCAGAGAATAATACAACTCGGCAGAACGACTGAAACCAATTGCGTGAATTAAGCCAAGCATTCAAGGCAGCTGCTTATCCCTCAAAAATGGTGATCAACATTAGCAAAAAAGTTCTCAACTCAGAAGACAACCTTGAACGAAGACCTCCCCAAGTGACAACACTGCGATGCCAGAGATCCTACCAATAATGGTTGACTCAACCTACGGAAGTGACTCTGACATTGTCACCACAGTGAAAAAGTATGAGGAGAACTTAAAAAGAAGACCCGAAGTTTTTTGTAACCTGAGTGACTCAAAACAACAGAGTAACACCCTTGAAGACAAAGAAGAATAGGCAAAAAATGTTTTCTTCCAATTTGTCAAGAAAACAGGAAGCAACCTCAAAAAGCAGGTTTGTAAGGTGAAAGAAATGAGCTGCTGGGGAAAAAGCATGGTGCAATACAATGCCGGGTGAAGAAAGAACAAACTGTGCAACGTGTGAGTCTATTGATAGTGCTAGCACAAATCAGTCAGCAATGGGAAACGGGTAAAACCATCAGCCAGGTACAAGCGAATCAGCTTACAACGATCATATATTTGATCAGGATGTATACTGTGTGAGAAACCATACGTAGGCAAATCCAACCAGAATTGCTACGGTAAGGTTTGGCGAACACCGAAAGCAGGTCTACAAGATCATCAGTGGGCAAAGTTGACACGGATGATGATTTCAAACTGCGTAGTGACTCCACCTCCATATAGAGCATGGACTGACTCAGAATGGAAAATTTTAACAATATGTGTTTCAGTGTGTATCCTAGAAAATTCAAGATTTCAATAACCTGTACTTTAGATGAAATACCATTAATAAATACGAATTGGTTGTCTTACTTAACATATATAATCCTACTTTGTACTACTCAACTTCTGATTATTTTTCATCTAAGTACAGTTTATTGAAATCAAGAATCAATAGTTCCTGCAACAGACAACTCTAGTAATCTGTGTACCCTTAACCGTAAAATTCAAATAAAATATTTACACTTGGGTTAAATATTTTCACTTTCATCATCATAACCTAATTAAGATAGAAAGTTAGTAAAAAAAAAAGTTCCCAATAAAATCAAAATTAATCGAGAACAAACAGCTGAGACGATTTACACATGTAATTTTGAAAGCTCCAGCTAAAACAGAAGCTTTTCGTATCTCTATATATGTTTTAAACAAATCCCCCCACGCCAAAACAAACAATTTATTTTATGTATCATTATAATACGATGGGGGCACAAAAGTCATGTACCCATACGGTTGGTCTTTTATAGCTCATCACTGAGTGCCCAATTTAAATACATTCGTTTCTGGTATGACTTTGTACCACCACTGGTTCGAGAATTGTGTTCAACCTCGAAACAAAAAACAAAAAAATCGTTGTGCGTTCTTTTCTTCAAATGGATAGTTCGATTTTCACATTTATTTGATAGTTTGATGATCGGATCAGCTCTTGAATAAATTAAGGCGGTTCAGCATGTTCAGGACAACAATAACTCTAAGGTGTTATAAATATGAATGGGCGTTGTCCCTAAACATATTCCGAATTTCAAAATACTTTTGACGAGCGAAGATTACCTTCGACCAGTAAGTACAGATGCAATCCTGCAAAGCAACAGCTCTCAAATATACAACACGGTGAAGTCTCTTAAGGCCAACGTATGGTAGCTGGACTTTTGGCGCCACCCTGTAGTTTCTATTATATTATACAATATATTTATTAATATATTTATATATTAATATATGGTGCAGTTTCTCTTCTACGGCATCGAAAGGGAAATTTGACCCACCAGTGGATTTCCGATGTAAACAAATCCTTGAAAGAATATGGGCTACTCATTGACCGAATCCCAATGGAATGAAGTTTGTGCAGCCTGTGGCGTTTTTCATAGATATCGAGTTTTGTTTTCGACCCTGAGTGAAACTTACAAACTGAATCCCTCCATATCAAGGAAACCGAGTCAAGGAGCTATCTACATTTCTATAGAGTGCACATCCAAACCCTCATTTATGTGCGGAATTAGTGTTCAGCCAGTGTATCAGACTCAAGGAGAAATAATCAACTCGCAAGATAAAAACGGACTGGAAACCAGATTGAGTGAATTAAGCCAAGCATTTCAGAGGCAGCTGCTTATCCCTCAAAAATGTGAACAACATTAGCAAAAAAGAGTTCTCAACTCAGAAAGAAAACCTTGAACGAAGACCTCCCAAGGACATCACGACTGAAGCCCAGCAGATCCTACCATAAGGGGTTGTCTCAACCTACGGAGTGACTCTTGTCATTGTCATCCACAGTGAAGAAAGTAATGAGGAGAACCTTAAAGAAGACCAGAAAGTTTTTGTAACCAGAGGACTCAAAACAACAGAGGAACACCCTTGAAGATAAGATAAGAATGAGCATAAAGTTCTTCCCAATTTGTCAGAAAACAAGGAAGCAACCTCAAAAGCCGGTTGTTAAGGTAAAGAAATGCTCTGGGGAATAAGCATGGCGTCAAACACGCAGGCCGTGTAGAAAGAAGAACTGTGCAACGTTTGAGGTCTATTGATAGTGCTACACAAATCAGCATCAATGGGAACGGGTAAAACCAGCACAGTACATGCATCACGCTCAACATCATTAAATTGAACAGAGTGTAAACTGTTGAGAAACCAGTAACGTAGGCAAATCCTGGAACAGAATGCTACGGGTAAGGTTTGGCGAACACAGAAGAGCATTCTACAAAGATCATGCAGTGGGCAAAAGGTTGACACGGATGATGTTTCAAACTGCGTAGGACTCCACCTCCATATAGACAATGGACGACAGCAGAAGAAAAATTTTAACAATGAGTGTTTTCAGTGTTGTATCCTAGAAAATTCAAGATTTCAATAAACGTACTTAGATGAATATCATTAATTAAACTACGAATTGTTTGTCTTACTTATCATTATATAAATCCACTTACGCAACCTTGATTATTTTTCATCTAAGTACAGTTATTGAAATCAAGAAGCATTAATTCCTGCAATCATACAACGAATAACTGGTAACCGTAAAATTCAAATAAAATATTTAACAACATTTGGTAGATTATCTTTCTTTCATCATCATACCCTAATAAAGCATATGATAAGATAGTAAAGTTTCTCCAATAAATACAAAATTATTTCGAGAACAAACAAGCTGAAGACATATAACAAACATGTACTTTTGAAAGCTCCGCTAAAAAACAAACTTTTCGTATCTCTTATATATGTGTTTTAAACAAATCCCCCGCCAAGAACAAACAATTTATTTTATGTATCATTAGTAAACAGGGTGGCCAAAAGATCAGTACCCATACGTTGTTCTTTATAAGCTCAGTCCTGGAGTGCCCAAATATAAATACTTCTTTCTGGGCTATGACTTGGGAGTACCACCACTGGTTTCGAGGAATTTGTGTCCGAACTCGAAACAATTGTTTGCGCGTTCATTTTTTGTTCCAAACATGGAAGTTCATTTTCAACATTTATTTGATAGTTTGATTGTCGGATCAAGCCTCGGAAAAAATAGGCGTCAGCATGTTCCAGAGAAAACAATATAGGGTGTTTTTAAATATTGAATGGGCGTGGTCTAAAATATTCGAATTTTTCAAATCTCTGACGACCGAGTGAATCCTCCGAACCAGTAAGTACAGTAATTGCCATCTTCAAAGCAACAGCTCTCAATTATACAACACGGTTGGAGCTATTAAGCCAACGTAGGGTACTGACTTTTGGCCCACCCTGTATATTCTATGATATTAACAATATATTTATTAATATATTAATCATTATTAATTATATGGTGCAAGGTTTTCATGTCTACAGCCCTGAAAGGAAAATTTTTGACGCAGTTGGATTTCCGATGTAAACAAATCCTTGGAAAGAATATGGGCTACTCATTGACGAAATCCCAATTGGAATGCAGTTTGAAACACGCCTGGGCGTTTCTAGAATATCGAAGTTTTGTTTTCCGACCCTGAGGGAAACTTACAACTGACCTCCATATCAAGGAAACCGATTCAAGGAGCTTATCTACTTTTTGCAGTGCAGCATCCAACACCACATTTATAGTGGAATAAGTTTACAGCAGTGTATCAGACTCGAGGAGAATAATCAACATCCGCCGAGAACGACTGGGAAACCAGATGACGTGAAGTATAGGCCAAGCATTCAAGTCAGGCTGCTTATCCCTCAAAAATGGTGAACAACTTAAGCAAAAAAAAGTTCTCTATCTCAGAAACGAAACCTTGCACTAAGACCTCCCAAGGACAACACACTGACAGCCATAGATCCTACCAATAAGGTTTCGTCTCAACCTACGGAAGTGACGGTCTGTCATTGTCACGCTATAGTGAAATAGTATAGGCGAGAACGTAAAGAATAAGCCAAAGTTTTTGTAACCTGATGATCTCAAAACAACAAGTAAAGACCCGTTGAAGAAAAGAAGAATGCAAAAAAGGTTCTTCCAATTCTGTCAACGAAACAGGAAGCAACCTCTAAAGCCGGTTGGTTAAGGGATAGAAATAGCTCTGTGGGAATAATCATGGGTACAAACAAGGCCGTGGAGAAAGAAAACTGTGCAACGTGGGTAGTCTATTGATAGTGCTACCTCAATTCAAGCATCAATGTGGAAATCGGGTATAACCGAGCACCAGGTACATGAGCACACTTACAACATACATATATGTGATCAAGTTAAACTGTGTGAGAATACCATACTAGGCAAATCCCACCAGAATGCTACGGGTAAGGTTTTCTGGCGGACACAGAAGAGCATTCTACAAGAGCATCAGTGGGGCAAAAGGTTTACAACGGATGATTGATTCAAACTGGCGTTAGGACTTCCACCTCCATAATAGAGCATGGAACTGACTCAGAAGGCAAAATTTTTACAATAGTGTTCAGTTGTATCCTAAAATTCAAGATTTCAATATACTGTACTTAGATGAATACATTAATTAATACGAATTGTTGTCTTACTCTTAAACATTATATAATCCTACTTGTACGTCAACATGATTATTTTTCATCTTAAGTACAGTTTTTATGAAATCAAGAATCAATATTTCCTTTACACTGCAATCTACAACGAATAACTGTTACCGTAAATATTCAAATAAAATATTTACAACATTGGTAGAATATTTTTTCTTTCATATCATCAGTACCTAATAAATATATGATAAGTAGTAAAGTTCTTCCAATAAATCAAGAATTAATCGGGAAACAACACCGGCTGTGAAGACGATTTACACATGTATTTTGAAAGCTCCTGCTAAAACAAACCTTTTCGTATCACTTATAGTATGTATTCTAAACAAATCCCCAGCCAAGTAACAAACTATTTTAAATTATTGTATCATTATAATACAGGGGTTGGCCAAAAAGCATACCCATAGCGTTGGTCTTTATAGCTCAGTCACTGAGTGCCCGCAATTTTAATACTTCGTTGTCTGGTATGACCTTAGTCTAACCGCACCGGTCTGTAAGTCGTTGACCACTGGTTCAGGAATTTGTCAACTAAACCGAGCAAAAATGTTTCGTTCATTTTTTTCAAATGGAAGAGTTCATTTCACCATTAATTTGATAGTTGTGGTGTAGTCGGATCTAAGCTCTGAAAGAATTAGGCTTCAGCATGTTCAGGAGAAAACAATATAGGTTTTTGTAATATTGAATGGGCGTGGTCTAAAAGTATTCGAATTTTTCAAGATTTTTGACGACGGGAATCCTCGAACCAGTTAAGTACAGTAATGCCATCTGCCAAAGTCAACGCCTCTCTAATATACAACACGGTGGAGCTATAAGGCCACAACGTATGGGTTACTGACTTGTGGGCCCACCTGTATATTCTATTATATGACAATATAGTTTAATTAATTTATTATAGGATTACTTATATTTTGCAGGGTTTCTCTTCTACAACACTGAAAAGGAAATTTGAGACCAGTGGATTTCCGATGTAAACAAACTCCTTGAAAGAATATTCGTGTCTACTCATTGAGATGAATCCCAAATGAAGGTAGTTGGCACGCCTTTGGCTTTTCTCTAATATCGAGTTTTGGGTTTCGACCCTGAGGGAATCTTCCAAACTGACCTCCATATCCAAGGCAACCGATTCAAGGAGCTATTCTACAATTTTTAGCGCAGTGCACATCCAAACCGGACATTTATAGTGTGAATAGTTTACAGCCAGTGTATCAGACTCGGAGAATAATTCAACTCGCAAGAACGGACTGGAAACCAATTGAGTGAATTAATCCAAGCATTCAAGGCAGCTGCTTATCCCTCAAAAAAGGTGAACAGACATTATCAAAAAAGTTCTCAACACAGAATGAACCTGAACGAAGACCTCCCAAGGACAACACACTGAAGCAGAGATCCTACCAATAAGCGGTATGTCTCAACCTACGGAAGTGACTCTGACATTGATCACCACAGTGAAAAATTTTGAGGAGAACTTAAAGAAGAACCAGAGTTTTTGTAACCGGAGTTACCTCACAAACAACAGAGGTAACAACCCTTGAAAAAAGAAGAATGGCAAAAAGTTCTTCCAATTTGTCAAGACAAACAGAGAAGCATCCTCAAACCGGTGGTTAAGTAAAGAAAATAGCTCTGGGGAATAAGCATGGTCAAACAGGCCGTGTAGAAGAAGAACTGTGCAACGTGTGAGTGCTATTGATAGTGATACTCAAATCAGCATCAATGGACACGGGTAAAACCACACCAGGACCATGCATCGACTACAACATTCATATATTTGATCAGAATGTAAACTGTGTGAGAAACCATACTTTAGGCAAAATCCACCAGAATTGCCTACGGTAGGTTTGCGAACACAGACAGAGCTTTATCTACAAATCAATCAGTGGCTGCAAAAGGTGTGTACGACACGGATGATGATTCAATCTGCGTAGGACTTCCACCTCCATATAGAGGCATGACTGACTCAGAAGGAAAATTTTATAACAATGTGGTTCAGTGTGTATCCTAGAAAATTCAAGATTTCAATAAACTGTACTTAGATGAATATCATTAATTTATTACGACATTGTTGTCTTACTTAACATTATATACATCCTACTTACTCGCACTTGATATATTTTTCATCTAAGCGACAGTTTTATTGAAATCAAGAATCAATAATTGTCCTGGGCAATCAGACAACGAATTAACTGTTACCGCGTAATATTCAAATAAAATATTTACAACATTGGTAGAATAGGTTCTTTCATCATCAGTACCTAATACAAAGGAGTATCTGATAGTTAGTAAAGTTCTCCAATAAATCAAATTAATCGAGAACAAACAGCTGAAGGACGATTTACAACAACATGTATTTTGAAGTCTCCTGCTAAAACAAAACTTTTCGTTATCTCTTATATACTCGTTTCTTAAACAATCCCCCGCCTAGAACAGAACATTTTATTCGTTATTGTATCATTTAATACAAGGGGTGGGCCCAAAGTCATAGTACCCATACGTGGTCTTTATAGCTCAGTCACTGAGTGCCCAATATTAGAATGAGCTTCGTGTTCTGGTATGACTTAGTACCACCACTAGGTGTCGGGAATTGTCAACTCGAAAAAGTTTGCGTTCATTTTTTCAAAATGGAAGTTCATTTTCCCACATTTTACTTGATAGTTTGGCGATAGTCGTATCAAGCTCTGAAAAAAAATTAGGCGTTCAGCATGTTCAGAGAAAGACGATATATGTGATTTTAATATTGAATGGGCGTGGTCTAAAAGTATTCGTATTACAAGATTTTGACGACGAATCCCGTGAATCACCAGTTTAGTACAGTATTCCATCTGCAAAGCAACGAGGCTCTCAATCATACGAACTACCGGTGGAGCCTATTATGACGCCAACGTGTTGGTACGACTGTTTGGTGCCCCGACCCTGTATATTCTATTATAATACATTTATTTATTAATATATTCTAATTATTGAATTAGATATGGTGCAGGTTTCTTCTACAACACTGAAAGGGAGAAATTTGACCAAGAGTGTGATTTCCGATGTAAACATATCCTTCTGAAAGAATATGGGCTAGGACTCATTGACGAATCCCGAATGGCGAAGGAAGTATGGCACGCCTGTGCTTTTTCTAGATCTCGAGATTTTGTTCGACCCCGAGGAAACTACAACTACCTCCATACAAGGAAACCGATTCAAGCTTAGGCTAATCTACATTTTAGCAGTGCACATCTCACTGACTTCCTTATTTATTAGTGAATAGTTTACAGCCAGTGTATCAGACTCAGGAGAATAATCAACTCGCAAGAACGACTGGAGAAACCATATTGGAGTGAAAGTTAAGCCAAGCATTTCAGGCAGCTGCGTATCACTCAAAAAGGTGAACAACATTACAAAAAAGTTCCAACTCAGAAAGAAACCTTGGGACGAAGACCCGGATCCCGAAGGACCAACACAAGCGAAGCCAGAGATCCCACATCAAGAAGGTTGTCTCAACCTACGGAAGTGACTCTGACATTGTCACCACAGGTGAAAAAGTAGGAGGATAACTTAAAGAAAACCAGAAAGTTTTTTGTAGACAAGTCTGAGTGACTCAAAACAACAGAGGAACACACTTGAAAGAAAAGAAGAATGCAAAAAGGTTCTTCCAATTGTCAAAAAACAGGAAAGCAACCTCAAGAGCCGTTGGTTAAGGTGAAAAAATAGCTCTGGGGAAATAAGCATGGTGTCAAAACAAGGCCGTGAGTAGAAAGAAGAACTGTGCAACCGTGGGTGAGTCTATTGATATGGCTACTCAAATCAGCATCAAGGGATACGGTAAAAAACCAGCACCAAGTACATGCATCACTTACAACATCATAATAATTTGATCAATGTAAAACATGTGGTGAGTGAAAACCATAACTAGGCAAATCCACCAAGAATAGGCTACGAGGGTAAGGTTTGGCGAACACAGAAGAGCATTCTACAAGATCATACAGGGGGCAAAAGGTTGACACGGTTTATGATTCAAACTGCGTAGGAACTCCACCTCCATATAGAGCATGGGACTGTCTCAGAAGGAAATTTTAACAATAGTGTGTTCCAGTGGTGTAGATCCTTGAAAATGTCAAGATTTCAATAAACTGTAACTTAGATGAATATCATTAATTAAGATGACGAATTTTTTGTCTTAAACTTACATTACATAATCCCTAGCTTTCTCCAACTTGTTTCTTTTCATCTAAGTACAGTTTATTATTGATAATCAAAGCAATCTCATTTCCTGCAATCTGAGACCACGAAAGGTAACTGTTACCCGTAAAATGACAACATAAAAATTTACAACATTGGTCTATAATCGTTTTCTTTCATAACAGTACCTGTTAATAAAGATATGATAGTTAGGTAAAGGTCTCCAATAATTCAAAATTAATCGAGAGAACAAACAGCTTGAAGACTGATTTACACATGAATGTTGAAAGCTCCTGCCTAAAAAACAAACTTTTCGTATCTCTTATATATGTTTGAAACAAATCCCCGCCAAGAACAAACCAATTTATTTTATTGTACATTATAATACAGGGGTGGGCCAAAAGTCAGTACCCAAAGCGTTGGTCTTTATAGCTCAGGTCACTGAGTGCCAATATTTAAATACTTCGTTCCTGGTATACCTTAGGACCACCACTGGTTCGAGGAAGTTTGTCAACTCGAAAAATGTTGCGTCATCTTTTTTCAAATTGGAAGTTCCATGTTTCACAATTTGTATTTGATAGTTTGATAGTCGGACCACCAAGCTCTGGAAAAAATTAGGGCGTTCCAGCATGTTCAAGAAAACAATATAGGAGTTTTAAATATTGAAAGGGGCGCTGGTCAAAAATATTCGAATTTTTCAAATTTTGGACGACGGAATCCTACGAACAGTAAAGTACAGTATGATGCCATCAGCAAAGCAACAGCTCCAAATAGACAAACACGGTGGAGCTATTAAAAGGCCTCCGTTGGTACTCTTGACTTTTTGGCCCACCCTGTAATTCTATTATATACAAGATGAATGTTATGTATATATTATATTATTAATTATATGGTGCAGGTGTTTCTCTACAGCACTGAAAGGAAAAATTTACCAGTGGATTTTTCCGATTAAACATATCTTGAAAGAAATATGGGCTACTCATTGACGAATCCCCAGGAAGGGGAGTTGGCACGCCCTGTGGTCTTTTCTAGATTTCGAGTTTTGTTTTCCGACCCTGAGGTGAAACTTACAAACTGACCTCCATATCCAAGGAACGAGTCAAGAGCTATCTACATGTTTAGCAGTGCACTATCCAAACCCATTTATAGTGGCAAATCAGATGACTCTTATCACCAGTGTATCAGAAAACTCAGGAGAAATAGATCAATCTCGCAAGAACGACGGGAAACCAATTGAGTGAATTAAGCCAAGCATTTCCAAGGCAGCTGCTTATCCCTCACAAACTGGTGAGAAGCCAACAATAGCAAAAAAGTTTCTCAACTCAGAAAGAAACCTTGACGAAGGACCTCCCAAGGACATCACAACTGAAGCCAGCTAGATCCTACCAATAAGGGTGGTCTCAACCTACGGAAGTGACTCTACATTGTCTACCACAGTGAAAATAGAGTAATGATGAGAACTTAAGAAGACCAAAGTTTTTTTGTAACCTGAGTGACTCAAACAACAGAGTAACGACCCTTGAAGAAAGAAGAATGGCAAAAAGTTTTTCCAAGTTTTCAAGAAAACAGGAAGGCAACCTCAAAAGAGCCGGTTTGGTTCAAAGGCGAAAGAAATAGCTTCAGGGGAATAAGCATGGTAAACAAGGGCCGCGTGGTAGAAAGGAGAACCTTCAACGTGTGAGTCTATTGGATCACAGTGCTCACAAACTAACAGCCAACAATGGGAAAACGGTAAACCCGCACCAGGTACTATGCCGCCCTTCCAACATCATATAATTTGATTCAGAAGTAAACTGTGTGAGAAACCATACGTAGGCAAATCCACCAAATGACTACTGGGAAGGTTATGGCGGAACACAGAAGAGCGCAATCTACAAGATCTTCAGTGGCAAAAGGTTGACAGAGATGATTCAAAACGCGTAGGACTCCACCTCCATATAGATCATGGACTTGACTCAGTAGGAAAATATTTATCCAATAGGTTTCAGGTGTGTTCCTAGGAAAGATTACAAGAAGTCAATAAAACTGTACTTAGAGTGATATCATTAATTAAATACGAATTGATGTCTTACTTAACATTATAAAATCCTACTTACTCAACTTGATTATTTTTCAACTCTAATACGTTTATTTTGAAATCAAGAATAATATTTCCTGCAAATCAGACAACAATAACGTTACCGGTAAAGATCTCAAATAAAATATTTACAACATTAGGTAGAATATTTTCTTTCATCGACAGTAGCGACCTAATAAAGAGATATGTTAAGTTAGTAAAGTTCCACCCCAATAAATCAAAATTTTAATCGAGAACAACAGCTGAAAGACGATTTAAACACATGTATTTTGGAAAGCTCCTGACTAAAACAAACTTTTCTCGTATCTCTTATATATGTTTTAAACAAATCCCCCGCCAAGGAACAAACAATTTGACACTTATTGAATCATTATAATACGGGTGGGCCAACAAGTCAGTAACCCAGACGTTGGTCTTTATAGCTCAGTCACTGATGCCCAAATTAAATACCTTCGTTCTGGTATGACTTAGTAAACCACCATGGTTCGACACTGGAAATTTGTCTAACTTCGAAAAAATGTTTGCCGTTCATTTTTTCAAATGGAAGTTCATTGTTCACATTTAGTCTTGATAGTTTTTTGGAATAGGCGGGATCAAGCTCTGAAAAAAGTAGGCTCAGCATGTTCAGAGACAAAACGAATATCAGGTGTTTTATATTTGTATAGGAGCGTGGTCTAAAATATTCGAATTTTCAAATTTTGACACGGAATCCGAATCCTCGAACCAGTAAGTACAGATGCCATCTGCAAAGCAACAGCTCTCAAATATACAACACGGTGGAGCTAATAAAGGCCAACGTATGGGACTGACTTTTGGCCCTCCCCTGTAATTTTCTATTATATTACAATATATTTATTAGATTATTATATTAACTTAATTAAATGGTGCAGCGTTCTTCCTACAGCACTGTAAAGGAAATTTGACCAGTGGATTTCCGCGAAGTAAACAAATCGCTTGAAAGAATATGGGCACTCATTGACGAATCCCCAATGGAATGGAAGTTGGCACGCCTGTGGCTTTTCTAGATATCGAGTTTTGTTTCGAACCCTGAGGGAAACTTACAAACTGACCCTCCATATCAAGGAAACCGATTCAAGGACAATCGTACAATTTAGCCAGTGCTCATCCAAACCACTTTTTATAGTGGAATAAGTTTTACAGCCAGTGTATCAGACGCAGGAGCATAATCAAAACTCGCGCAAGAACGACGGGAAACGCGATTGAGGTGAATTAACCAAGCATTCAAGGCAGCTGCTTTATCCCTCAAAAAATGTGAACAACATTAGCAAAAAAGTTCTCAACTCAGAAAGAAACCTTGAACAAGACCGCTCCCAAGGACAAACCACCTTGAAGCCGAGAGATCCTACCAATAAGGGTTTTGCTCAACCTACGGAACGTGACATCTTGACATTGTCCACCACAGTGAAAAAGTATGAGGAGAACTTAAAGAAGACCAGAAGTTTTTGTAACTGATGAACTCAAAGACAACAGAGTAACAACGAACCCTTGACGAAAAGAATAATGGGGTCAAAAAGTTCTTCCATTTGTCCAAGAAAACAGGTAAGCAACCTTCAAAAGGCCGTCTCCTCTCACATGATCCTAATATATGGCTAGGTAACATACTCGGACGGAGCAGAAGCTCACGGGCTCTGGGGGGGGGAATAAGCATGTCAAACAAGGCTGTTAGAAAGTAAGAACTGTGGCAACGTGTGAGTCTATTGATAGTGCTACACAAATCACATCAATCGGGGAAACGGGTAAACCAGCACCGGTACATGCAATCACTTAACAACATCATATAGTTTGATCAGATGTAAACTGTGTGAGAAACAATACGTAGGCAAATCCACCAGAAAGGCTACGGTAAGGTTCTTGGCGAACACACAGAAAGCATTCTACAAGATCATTCATTGGGCAAAAGAGGTGCCACGGAGGTTGGTGAATTACAAACTGCGTAGGACTCCACCCTCCATAGAGAGCATGGACTGACTCAGAAGGAAAATTTTACAATAGTGTTTCATGTGTATCCTAGAAAATTCAGATTGTCAGATAAACTGGTTCTTAGTTGTATATCATTAATTAAATACGAAATTGTTTGTCTTACTCAACATTATATAATCCTACTTACTCACTTGATTATTTTTCATACTAAGTACAGTTATGAAATCAGAATCAAATATGTTCCATGCAAATCAGACAACGAATTAACCTGTTACCGTAAAAATTTCTCAAATAAAATATTTACAACATTGGTAGGTATTTTCTCATCATCCAGTACCTAATAAAGATTGATGATAAGGTTAGTAAAGTTCTCCTAATAATCAGGCTGACTCGCAGTAATCGAGCAGAGCCGAAACAGCTGAAGAACGAATTTACACTGTATTGTTGTAAGCTCCTGCTAAAACCAAACTTTTTCGTATGCTCTGGATGATGATGTTTTAAACGAATCTCCCCTCCCGCCAAGAACAAACAATTTATTTTAATGTAAATAATTATAAACAGGGGGTGGGCCCAAAAGTCAGTAACCCATACGTTGGTCTTTAATGAGCTTACAGTCACTTGAGGGCCCAACTTTAAGATACTTTCGTTCTGGTAGACTTAGTACCACCACTGGTTCTCGAGGATTTGTCAACTCAGAAAAATTTTTGCGTTCATTTTTTCAATGGAAGTTCAGTTTACACATTTATTTGGATAGTTTGGATAGTCGGATTAAGCTCCTGAAAAAATTAGTACGTTCTCATGGTCAGAGAAAACAATATAGTTGTTTTAATATTGCAATGTGCACGTGGTCTAAAATATTTCGATTTTTCCAAAATTTAGACGACGGAAATTCCTCGCACCAGCTAAGTCCAGGTATGGTGCCATCTGCAAGCAACAGCTCTCAAATATATACACGGTGGAGCTATTATTTCCACTATGGTACTACTGACGTTTTTGCCCACCCTGAGTATTCTATTATATTACAATATAGTTCTATTAATATAGCTAATATTATTAATCTTATATGGTGCAGGTTTCTTCCTCAAGCACTTAGAAGGAAATTGACCAGTGGATTTCCGATGGTAAACAAATCCTTGAAAGAATATGGGCATACTCATTGACGAATCCCAATGGCGAATGTAGTGTGGGCGACGCCTGTGGGCATTTCTAGAATCGAGTTTTGTTTCGACCCTGACGGGAAACTTAACATAACTGACCTCCAGATCACGGGAGGAAACCGATTCAAGGAGCTATCTACATTTTTGCAGTGCACATCACAAACCATCATTTATTTGGGAATAGTTTACAGCCATGTATCAGACTCAGGAGAATAATCTAAACTCGCAAAGAACGACTGGAAACCCTGGATTGAGTGAATTAAGCCAACATTCAAGGCAGCTGCCTTATCCCTCAAAAAGGTGGAACAACATTAGCAAAAAAGTTCTCAACTCAGAAAGAACCTTGACGAAGACCTCCCAAAGGACAATCATTCGTCGACGGCAGTCTAGGCACTTGAAAAGCAGGTCCTCGAGATCCTACCAATAAGGGTTGTGCTCAACCACGGAAGTGACTCTGACTATTTGTCACCACAGTGAAATAAGTAAGAGGAGAACTTAAAGAAGATCCAAAGTTTTTGTAACCTGAGTGACTCAAAACACAGAGTAACACCCTGAAGAAAAGAAGAATGGCAAAAAGTTCTTCCAATTTGTCAAGAAAACAGGAAGCAACCCAAAGCCGGTTGTTTAAGTTTGAAAGAAATAGCTCTGGGGAATAAGCAGGTCAACCCAAGGCGCGTGTAGAAAGAAGAACTGTTGCAACGTGTGAGGTCTATTGATAGTGCTAACACAAATCAGCATCATGGAAAAGGCGGGTAAAACCAGCACCAGGTAACATGCATCACTTCATACATCATATATGTGATTCAGATAGGTAAGACTTGTGTGGAGAAACCATACCGTATGCATAAAGTCCACCAGAATGCTACCGGGTAAGGTTTGAGCGAACACAGAAGAGGCATTACTACAAGATCATCAGTGGGCAAAAGGGTGACAACGGATGATGATTCAAACTGCGTATAAACCTCCTCCTTATAGAGCATGGGCACTGACGCCTCGAGAAGGAAAATTTTTAACAATAGTGTTTCAGTGGGTATCCTAGAAAAATTCAAGATTTCAATTAAACTGTTACTTAGATAATATCATTAATTAAATACGAATTGTTGTCTTACGTACATTATAGTAATCCTACTTACCCAACTTGGATATTTTTCAATCTAAGTACAGTTTATGGGAAACAAAGAATCAATATTTCCTGCAATCAACCACGAATAACTGTTTACCGTAGCATTCAAATAAAATAGTTTACAACATTGGTAGAATATTTTCTTTCATCATCAGTACCTGAATAAATGAATATGATTAGTTAGTAAAGTTCTCCAATAAATCAAAATTAATCCGAGAACAAACAGCTGAAGACGATTTACACTTGTATATTGAAAGCTCCTGCTAAAACAAACTTTTCCGTATTCTCTATAATATGTTTTAAAAACAAAATCCCCCGCCAAGAAGCGAAACAGATTTATTTAATTGTATCATTATAATACAGGGTGGGCAAAAGTCAGTAACCCATACTTGGTCTTTATAGCTCATACCACTGAGTGCCCCAATTTAAATACTTCGTTCAGGTATGACTTAGTACCAACCACTGGTTCGAGGAATTAGACAACTCCGAAAAAATGATTGCGTTCATTTTTTTTTCAAAGGAAGAGTCTTATCCTTTTCCACATTTATTGAAGTTTGATAGTCCCGGATCAGAGCTCTGAAAAAATTAGGGTCGTTCCAGCATTTCAGAGAAAACAATAATATGTGATTTTATATTGAATGGGCCGTGGGCTAAAATATTCCGAATTTTTTCAATTTTGACGACGAATCCTCGAACCAGTAAGTACAGTATGCCATATCTGCAAGAGCAGCAGCCTCAAATATACAACACGAGTGGAGCTATTAAGGCCAACGTATGGGTACAGTCATTGGCACACCCTGTATATGTCTCCATTATATTACAATATATTTAGTAATATATTAAAATTATTAAATTTATATGTGCAGGTTTCTTCTACAGCACCGATAGGATAATTTGGACCATATGGATTTCCGATGTAAACAAATCCTGAAAGAATATGGGCTAACTCATTGACGAATCCCAATGGAAGGTAAGTTGGCACGTGCCTGTGGCTTTTCTAGATACTCGAGTTTTGTTTTCGACCCTGAGGGAAAACCTTACAAACTAGACCTCCATAACACAAAGAAACCGATTCAAGAGCTATCTACATTCTTTAGCAGTGCACATCCAAACCAACATTTTATAGTGGGGAAAAGTTTTTTACAGCCAGTGTAATCAGACTCAGGAGAATAATCCAAAAACTCGCAAGAACGACTGTAATACCATATTGATTGAATTAATCCCAAAGCATTCAAAGTTCAGCTGCTTATTACCAGCAAAAATGGTGAACAACAATAGCAAAAAGGTGTCTCAACTCAAGCAAGAAAACCCTTGAACGAAGTCACCTCCAAGGACAACACATCTGAAGCCCAGAGAACCCTAGCCAATAAGGGTGTCTGCAACTACGGGAAGTGAACTCGACATTGTCACCACAGTGAAAAAGTATGATAGAACTGTAAAGAAGACCAGAAGTTTTTGTAACCTGTGACTCAAAACAGACAGAGTAACACCCTTGAAAGAAAAGAAGGAATGGCAAGAAAGTTCTTCCAAGTTTGATCAAGAAAACAGAAGCAACCTCAAAACCGGATTGTTTAAGTGAAAGAAATAGCCTCTGGGGAATAAGCTATGTCAAACAAGGCCGTGTAGAAAGAAGAACAGTGCATACGTGGTGAGTCTACTTGAATATGCTACCACAAGATCAGCATCAATTTGGAAACGGGGTAATACCCAGCACCAGGTACATTGCATCACTTACAACATCATATATTTGATCAGAATGTAAACCTGTGTGAGAAACCATACTAGCAAATCCACCAGAATGCTGACGAGTAAGGTTATGGCGAACACAGAAGAGAGGAGATATGTCATTCACCAAGATCATCAGTGGCAAAAGCGTTGACATACTGTTGAAGATTCACACACTGCGTAGGACCTCCACCTCCATTATAGAGCATGGGACTGGACTCAGAAGGGAAAATTATTACAACCACAATAGTGTTTCAGTTGGAAACCTAGTAATTCAAGGATTTCAATATACTGTACATAAGATGAATATCATTAATTAAATTACGAATGGTTTGTATCTTACATAACATTATATAATCCTACTTACTCAACTTTGATTATTTTTCATCTAAGTTACAGTTTTATTTAAATCAAGAATCAATAATCCTTCCTGCAATCAGACAACGAATAATGTTACCGGTAAATATTCAAATAAAATATTTACGAACATTTGGCTGAGAATATTTTCTTTCATCAATCAGTACACTATAGGTGCAAGATATGATAAGTTTAGAGTAAAGTTCTCCAATAAATCAAAATTAATCGAGAACACAGTCTGACGACGATTTTACACATGTATTTTGAAAGCTCCTGCTAAAAAAACAAACGTTTTCGTATCTCTTATATGATGTTTAAACAAAATCCCCCGCCTAAGAACAAACCAATTATTTATTTTGATTGGTATCATTATAATACAGGGGTGGGCCAAAAGTCAGTACCCATAACGTTGGTTCTTTATTAGCTCAGTCCAACTGATTGCTCCAATTAAATACTTTTTCGCGTTCTGGTATACTTAGATCCTGACACACTGGTTCGAGGGAATTTGTCAACTCGAAAAAATGTTTGCGTTCATTTTTCAAATGGAAGTTCATTTTCACATTTATATGATAGCTTTGGATAGTCGGATCAAGCTCTGAATAAAATTAGTAGGGCGTTCAGCATGTTTCAGATAAACAAATATGCAGGGGTTTTAATATTGAATGGGCGGGTCTAAAATAATTACGAATTTTCAAATTTTGACGACGGAATCCTCGAACCTTGTAGAGTACAGTATGCCATCTGTCAAAGCAACAGCTCTCAAATATACAACACGTGGAGCTATTAAGCCAACGTAATGGGTACTGACTTTTGGCCCACCCTGTAATATTCTATTATATTACAATATATTTATGTAATATATTAAATTATTAATTATTTGGTGCTGGTTTCTCTAACAGGCACTGAATAGGAAATTTGACCAGTGATTTTCCGATGTAAACAACTCCTGAAAAATAATGGGCCACCTCATTGACGAATCCCAATGGAAGGAAAGTTGGCACGCCGGTGGCTTTTCTAGATATCGAGTTGTTTCGACCCTGAGGAAACTGTACAAACGACCTCCAATTTCAAGGAAACCGATTCAAGGAGCTATCTACATTTAGCAGTGCACATCCAAATCCACAATTATAGTGGAATGTTTTACAGCCAGTGTATCAGACTCAGAGAAATAATCAACTCGCAAGAAAACGGACCTGGAAACCCAGATTGAGTGAATTAAGCCAAGCATTCAAGGCAGCTGCTTATCCTCAAAAATGTGAACAACATTTAGCCAAAAAAGTGTCTCAACTCAGAAAGAAAACCTTTGAACGAAGACCCTCCCAAGGACGAACACACTGGAAGCAAGATCCTACCAATAAGGTTGAGTCTCAACCTTACGGAGAAGTGCGACGGTCCTGCATTGTCAACCACAGTGGAAAAAGTATGAGGAAACTTAAAGAAAACCAGAATTTTTTGTAACCTGAGGCGACTCAAAACAACAGAGTATCACCCTGAAGAAAGAAGAATGGCAAAAAAGTTCTTCCATTTGTCAAGAAAAAAGAAGTCAACCTCAAAGCCGGTTGGTCGTAAGGGTGAAAGAGAATAGCTCTGGGGAATAAGCATGGTCCAAACAAGGCGTGTAGAAAGAAGAACTGTGCAAGTGTGAGTCTATTGAATGCTACACAAATCAGCATCAATGGGAAACGGGTTAAAACGCAGCACCAGGGTGACATGCTTCACTTACAAACATCAAATTTTTTGATCAATGTAACACTGTTTGAGAAACCATACGTAGGCCAAATCCACCAAGAATGCATACGGGTATGGTTTAGCGAGACACAGACGACATTCTAACCAAAGATCTCAGTGGGCCAAAAGGTTGCACGGAGGAATGATTCAAACTGCGTAGGGAACTCCACCTCCATATAGACATTGACTGACTCTGAAGGAAAATTTTAACAATTAGTGTTTCAGAGTGTATCCTAGAAAATTCAAGATTTCAACTAAACAGTACATAGATGAATATCATTAAATTTAAATTACGAATTGTTGTCTTACTGTAACATTATATAATCCTACTTTACTCAACTTGATTAATTTTCATCCTAATTACAAGTTTAATTGAAATTCAAGAAAATCAATATTTCCTGCAATTCCAACCACCGAAATAACTGTTACCGGTAAAATTCTAATACAAAATATTTACAACATTGTAGAACATTTCTTTCATCATCAGTACCTAATAAAGATATTGATAAGTTAGTAAAGTCTCCCAGATAAATCAAAATAATCGAGAACAAACAGCTGAAGACGGATTTAGCACATGATTTGAAAGCTCCTGCCTAAAACAAACTTTTCAGTATCTCTTATATATGTTTTAGAACAAATTCCCCCGCCAAGAACAAACAATTTTAATTTTATTTTATCCATTTATAATACAGGGTGGGCCGAAAAGTCAGTACCCATTGCGGTTGTCTTTAATAGCTCAGTCCCAACGTGAGTGCCCAATTTAAATACTTCAGTTCTGGTATGACTAGTACCACCACGTTCGAGGAAATTTGACAACTCGAAAAATTGTTTGCGTCATTTTTTTTCAAAGGAAGTTCATGTTTCCACATTTATTTGATAGTTTGGATAGTCGGCGATCGAAGCTCTGAGAAAAAATTAGGCGTTCAGCATTTCTGAGAAAACGAATATAGGTGTTTTAATAGTGAATGGGCGAGGTCTAAAATAATGAATTTTCAATTTTGACGACGGAATCCTCGAACCAGTAAGCGTAAAGTTATAGCCCATCTTGCAAAGCAACACTCTACAAATATACAACACGGTGGAAGCTATTAAGGTCCAACTTATGGGTCTGACTTTTTTGTGGAGCCCACCCGTATCTTCTATTATATTACAATATATTTATTAGATAATTATATTATTAATTATATGGTGCAGGTTTCGTCTACAGCACTGAAAGGAAATTTGACCATGATTTCCGATGTAAACAAATCTGAATGAGAATATGGGCTACCTCATTGAACCGAATCCCACATGGAAGGAAGTTGGCACGCCTTGGTCATTTTCTAATATGAGTTTTGTTTTCGACCCTGAGGAAACTTACAATCTGACCTCTCATATCAGACAGGAAACCGATTCAGGAGCTATCTACATTTTAAGCAGTCAGTGCACGATTCCAAACCACATTTATAGTGGAATATTACGCCAGTGTATCCTAGATCACGAGAATTATCAACTCGCAAGAACGCACTGGACAAACCAGATTTGAGTGAATTAAGCCAAGCACTTCAAGGCAGCTCTTACATCCCTCAAAAATGGTGAACAACAATAGCAAAAAAAGTTTCTCAACTCAGAAAGAAACCTTGAACGAAGACCTCCCAAGGACAACACACTGAAGCAAGATTCCTACCAATAAGGGTTTTCTCAACCTAGCGAGGTGACTCTGACATTGTCATCCACAGTGAAAAAGTATGGAGAGAACTTTAAAGATAGACCAAATTTTTGTAACCTGAGTGACTCAAAACAACAGAGTAAACACCCGTTGAAGAAAAGAAGAATTGCAAAAAAAGTTTCTTCCAATTATTTGTCAAGAAAACTGGAACAAACCTCAAAACGCCGGTTGGTTAAGGTAAAGAAATAGTCTGGGGTAGTAAGCATGGTCAAACAAGGCCGTGTGTAGAAAGAAGAACCTGGCAACGTGTGAGTCATTGATTGATGCTACACAAATCAGCATCAATGGAAACGGGTAAAACGACAGCACCAGGTACATGCATCACTTAAAAATCATTATTTGATTCAAGAATGGTAAACTTTGTGTGAGAGAACCATACTAGGAAAATCCACCAGAATGCCAACGGTATGTTGGCGAACACTGAAGAGCATTCTACAAGATCATCAGTGGGCACGAAGGTTGACACGATGATGCTTCCAACTCGTAGGCCTTCCACCGTCCATATAGAGCATGGACTGCACTCAGAAGGTAAAATTGTTAAAATGAGTGTTCTGTGGTGTACAATCCTTAGAAAATCAAGATTTCAATAAACTGTACTTAGATGAATATCATTAATTAAGATCGAAATTGTAGTCTTACTTAACATTGTATAAGTCCTACTTACTCAACTTGATTATTTTCATCTAAGTACAGTTTATTGAAATCAAGAATCAATATTTTCCTGCCAAATCAGACAACGAATAATAACTGGTACCCCGTCGTAAAAATACAAAATAAAATTATTACAACATGTAGAATATTTTCTTTATCATCAATACCGTAATAAAGATATGGATCAGTTATTAAAGTTCTGCCCATAAATCAAATTAAATCGAGATCGTAAACAGCTGAAGACGCAATTACACATGTATTTATGAAAGCTCCTGCGTAAAACAACTTTTCGTTCTCTTAAAATATGTTTTTTAAACAAATCACCCGCAAAGAACAAACAATTTATTTTATTGTATCATTATAATACAGGGTGGGCCAAAAGTCAGTACCCTACGTTGGTCTTTATAGCTCAGCTCACTGAGTGAGCCCCATTTAAACATACGTCGGTTCTCTGGTATAATTAGTACCGACCACTGGTTCGAGGAATCTGTCAACTCGAAAAAATGTTTGCGTTCATTTTTTCATATGGAAGTTCAGTTTTCCACACTTTTATTTGATAGTTGGGATAGTCGGATCAAGCTCTGAATAAATTCTGCGTATTCAGCAAATTCAGAGAAAACAAAAATAACAAAAAATATAGGTGTTTTAATATGAAATGGGCTCAGTCTACAAATTCGAATTCTTCAAATTTTGACGACGGAATCCTCGAACCAGTAAGTAAAGTAGCCTTCTGCAAGAGCAACGGCACCAAATATACAACACGTGGAGCTATAAGGCCAACGGATGGGGTACTGCTGACTTTTGGCCCACCACTGTATATACTGATTCTATAATTTTCCAGATATATTATTAATATTATATTTTTAATGTATAGGGTGCGAGGTTTCTTCTACAGCACTGAAAGGGAAATTATACCAGTGGATTTCCGATGTAAACAAATCCTTGAAAGAATATGGGCTTACTCATTGAACGAATTCCCACATGGAGGAAGTTGGCAACGACCTGTGGCTTTTCTAGATATCGAGTTTTGTTTTCGACCCGGGAGGGGAAACTTACACACTGACCTCCATATCAAAGGAAACCGATTCAAGGAGCTATCTACATTTAAGCAGTTGCAACATGCCAAAACCACATGTAAGTGGAATAGTTTTACAGCCAGTGTATCGGACTCAGAGAATAATCAACTCGCAAGAAAGACTGGAAACCAGATTGAGTGATTTAAGCCAACATTCAAGGCAGCTGCTTAAGTCCCTCAATAAATGTGGAACAACATTAGCAAAAAAGTTCTCAACTCAGAAAAAGAAACCTTGAACGAAGACCCTCCCAAGGACTACACACTAAGCCAGAGATGCCTACCAATAAAGGTTGTCTCAACCTACGGAAGTGACTCTGACATTGTCACCTACAGTGAGTAAAAAAGTATGAGGGAGAACTTAAAGAAAGAACCAGAAGTTTTTTTGTAACCTGAGTACTCAAACAACAGAGTACTCCCTTGAAAGAAAGAACAAGAATGGCAAAAAGTTCTTTCCAATTGGTCAAGAAACAGGAAAGCAACCTCAAAACCGGTTTGGTTAAGTGAAAGAAATAGCTCTGGGGAATAACCCATGGCCAACAAGGCCTGTGTAAAAGAAGAGACTGTGCAACGTGTAGAGTCTATTTGAAAGTGTCTACACAAATCAGCATCAATGGGAAACGGGTAAAACCACACCAGTACATGCATCACTTACAACATCATATATTTGATCAGATGTAAACTGTGTGAGAAACCCATACGTAGGCAAATCCGACAACCAAATGCTACGGGTAAGGTTTGCGAAACAGAAAGAGGCTTTCTACCAAGATCCATCATGGGCAAAGACGGTTGACACGGATGATGATTCAAACTTCGTCAGGACTCCACCTCCATTTAGAGCATGGTCGAGACTCAGAAGTAAATTTTAACAATAGTTGTTTTACAGTGAGTATCCAGAAAATTTCAAAGATTTCATTAAACTGTACTTAGATGATATCATTAATAAAATGGACGAATTGTTGTCTCTTACTTAACTTATATAAACCAACTACTCAACTTGATATTTTTCATCTACGTAGCAGTTTTTTTGAAATCAAGATCATTTCGCGCGCAAATCAGACATGAGGCGAATAACCGATACGGTAAAATCAAAATAAAATATAATCTTACACATTGGTACATCATATTTTCTTTCATCAACAGTACCGAATAGATCTAAAGAAATGATAAGTCGTAAAGTTTCTCCAAGTAAATCATAATTAATCGAGAAACAAACAGCTGAAGGGACGATTTACACATGTATTTTGAAAGCTCCTGCTAAAACAAACTTTTTCCGTATCTCTTATATATGTTCTTAATACAAATCCCCCGCCAGAAACTAACAATTTATTTTTCATTGTATCATTTAATACAGGGTGGCCAGAAAAGTCAGTACCCATACGTTGGTCTTTATAGCTCTCCGCTCACTGAGTGCCCAATTTTAAATACTTCGTTCTGTATGACTCTAGTACCCCACACACTGGGTTCGAGAATTTGTCAACTCGAAAAATGTTTTGCGTTCATTTTTTTCAAAAGTGGAAGTCATTTTCACATTTATTGGATTTGGATAGTCGGAATCAAGCTCTTAAAAAAAGTAGAGGCTTCCAGCCATTGTTCAGAAAAACAATAATAGGCTGTCTTTAATATTGGAATGGGCGTGGGTCTAAAATAATTCGAATTTTCAAATTGTGACGACGGAATCCTCGAACCAGTATGTACATTATGGCCACTGGCAAGCAACAGCTCTCAATATACAAACCACCGGTGGAGGCTATTTAAGGCCAAAGTATGGTACTGCGACTTTTGCCCACATGTATATTCTACTTATATTACAATATTATTTATTAATCATATTTGATATTATTAATTATATGGTGGCAGTTTCTTTCTACAGCATACGCACGAAAGGAAATTTGAACCAGTGGATATTTTCCGCGATGGTAAACAAATCCCTTGAAAGAATATGGGCTACTCATGGACGAATCCCAATGGAAAGGAAGTTGGCACGTCCTGTGGCTTTTCTAGATATCGAGTTTTTGTTTCGACCCTGAGGGAACTATACAACTGACCTACATATCAAGGAAACCGATTCAAGGAGCTATCTACATTTTAGCATGCACATCCAAACCACATTTATAGTGGAAATAGTTTACAGCACAGTGTACTCAGACTCAGGAGAATAAAATCAACATCGCAAGAAGGGCGCTGGAAACCAGATTGAGTGAATTATAGCCAAGCAATCTAGTGCACTGCTGTAATCCCTCAAAAATGGTGAACAACGATTAGCAAAAAAGATCTCAACTCAGAAGAAACCTTGAACGAAGACCGTCCCTGGCAAGGACAGACACACTGAAGCCAGAGATCCTACCAATAAGGGTTGTCTCAACCTACGACGTGCCTCGGACATTGTCCACCACAGTGAAAAAGTATGAGGATAACCTTAAAGGAAGACCAGAAGGTTTTTTAACCTTAGTGACCACAACAACAGATAACCACCCTGTGAAAAAGAAGAATGGCAATAAAGTTCGTTCCAATTTGTCAAGAAAACAGGAAGCAAACCTCAAAAGCCGTTGGTTAAGGTGAAAAGAAATAGCTCTGGGAATAAGCATGGTCAAACAAGGCCGTGTAAAGAAGAACCTGTGCAAACGTGTGAGTCTATTGATAGTGCTACAGCATATCAGCATCATGCAATGGGCAACGGGTAATAAACCACACCAGTACATGCATCACTTACAACATCATATATTTGATTCTGATGCGTAAACTCTGTTTGAGAAACCATACGTTAGGCAAATCCACCAGGAATCTACGGGTACGGTTTTGGCGAACACCAGAAGAGCATTCTACAAATCATCAGTGGGCAAAAGGGTTGACACGGATGATGTATTCAAACCTGCGTAAGGCCTCCACCTCCATATAGAGCATGGGACTGACTCAGAAAGGAAAATTTTAACAATGAGAGTTTTTCAGTGTGCTATCCTAGAAAATTCAAGATTTCAATAAACTGTACTTTAGATGAATATCATTAATTAAAACGAATTGAGTTGTTCTGCACTTAACATTATATAATCCTACATCTCAACTTGATTATTTTTCATCTAATTACAGTTTATTGAAATCAAGAATCAAATACTTTCCTGCAAGTCAACATCGAATAACTGTTTTTACCGTAAAATTTTCAAATAAAATGATTTACAACATTGGTAGATATATTTTTCTTTCGACATCAGTACCTACTAAAGATTTATAAAGTTGAGTAAAGTTCCTCCAATAAATCAAAAATTAAGCGAGAACAAACACTGAAGAACTAATTAGTTACACATGTGATTTTTGAAAGGCACCTGCTAAAACAAACTTTTCGTATCTCTATATATGTTTTTAAATCAATCCGCTAAAATCCCCCGCCAAGAACAAACAATTTATTTTATTATCGCATTATAATACAGGGTGGCCAAAAGTCAGTACCCATTACGTTGGTCTTTATAGCCTCAGTCACTGAGTCGCCAATTAAATACTACGTACTGGTAGACTTATTACAACCACTGTTCGAGGAATTTGTCAACTCGAAAAAGGTTTTGCCGTTCATTTTTTTCAAATGGGAAGTTCATTTTCATTCATTCCACATTTATTGGATAGTTTTGGGGGATAGTCGGATTCAAGCTCGGAGAAAAAATGAGCGTTCAGCATGTTCAGAGAAAACAATATAGGCTGTTTTAATATTGTAATGGGCGTGGTCTAAAATATTCGAATGTTTCGGAATTGTTGACGACCGGAATCCGCGAACAGTAAGTAACAGTATGCCATCTGCATAGCAACAGCGTCTCGAATCATACAACACGGGGGAGCTAGTCACAGGCCAACGTAGGGTAGCTGCCTTTTGGGCCAACGCCTGATATTCTATTATATTACAATATATTTATTAATATATTAAATTCTTTAATGATATATGGTGCAGGTTTCTTCTAACAGCACTGAGATGGAAAATTTTGACCAGTGATGTCCGATGAAACAAAATCCTTGAAAAATATGGGCTACTCATTGACGAATCCCCAATGAAGGGAAGTGGTGGCACGGCTCTGGTGGCTTTCTAGTGATCGAGTTTTGTTTCTCGACCCTGAGGGAAACTTACAAAACCAGACGCTCCATAATCAAGGAACCGGATTCAAGGAGCTATCTACATTTTAGCAGTGCACATCAGTCCAAACGCACAATTTATAGTGGAATATTTTACAGCCAGTGTATCAGACTCCAGGATAATAATCAACTCGCAAGAACAACTGGAACCCTGATTGCGAGTGAATTAAGCCAAGCATTCAAGGGAGCTGCTTATCCTCAAAATTGGTCGAACAACATTAGCAAAAAAGTTACTCACAGCCAGAAATGGAAACCATTGAACGAGAGATGACCTCCCAAGACAAAACACTGAAGCCCTGAGATCCTACCAATAAGGGTTTGTCTCAACCTTACGGAAGTGGACTCTGACATTGTCACGCGACAGTGAAGAAGAGTGGATGAGGGAAGAACGTAAAAGAAGACCAGGAATTTTTGTTAACCTGAGTGACTCAAAACAACAAGTAACACCCTTGAAGAAAAGAAGAATGGGGCAAAAAAAAAAAAGTTTCTCCAATTTGTCAAGAATACAGGAAGCAACCTCAAAAGGCCGGTTGGTTAAGGGGAAAGAAATAGGCTCTGGGGATTTAATAAGCGACTGGTGCAATCAAGGCCGTGTAGAAAGAAGAACTGTGCAACGGTTTGAGTCTATTGAATAGTGCTACACATATCAGCATCAATGGGAAACGGGATAAAACCACACCAGGTACATGCATCACTTACAACCATCATCTATAAGTTGTGATCAGATTGAAACTGTGTGGGGAGAAACCATACGTAGGCAAAACCACCAGAATGCTAACGGTAATGTTTTGTGGCGAACACAGAAGAGCATTCGAACCAATATCATCAAGAGGGCAAAAGGTTGACACGATGAGATTCAAATGCGTAGGAACTCCACCGGCCATATAGAGCAATGGACGACTCAGAAGGAAAATTTAACAATAGTGTTTCTCCAGTGTGTATCCAGGAAAATTCCAAGATTTCAAACAACTGTACTTAGGATGAATATCATTAATCTTAAATGACGAATTGTTGTTCTTACTTAACCATATATAATCCAACTACTCAACATGAGTTATTTTTCCTCTTAATACAGTTTAATTGAAATCAGAGAATCAATATTTCCCTGCAATCAACAACGAATTAACTGTTTGCCGGGTAAAAATTCAAATAAAGATATTTACAACATTGTGTAGAATATTTCTTTCATCATCAACCTAAAAAGGATATGGAAAAGTTAGTAAAGTTCTCCAATAAAGTAACAATTAATCGAGAACAAACTAGCTTGAAGACGATTTCCACATGTAGTTTGAAGCTCCTGCTAAAAACAACGTTTTCGTATTCTCTTATATAGGTTTTAAACAAATCCGCCCGCCAAGAACAAACATTTTATTTTATTGTATCATTAAAATACAGGGTGGGCCAAAAGTCAGTACCCCATACCGTTGGTCTTTATAGTCTCAGTCACTGATGCCCAATTTAAATTCTTCGTATCTGGTTGGACTTAGTACACCACCTACTGGTGTCGAGGAATTTGTCACTACGTCGAAAAATGGTTTGCGTTCATTTTTTTCAATGGAATTCATTTTTCCACATTTATTTGATAGTTTGGATAGCAGGATCAAGCTCTGAAAAATTAGGCGTTTCAGCATTTTCAAGAAAACTATAGAGGTGTTTTTATTTTAATATTGAGATGGGCGGTGGTCTAAAATTTTCGACATTTCATATATTGACGACGGAAACCTCGAACCAGTAAGTACAGATATGCCATCTGCAAAGCAACAGCCTCTCCAAATATACAACACGGTGGAGCTATGTTAACTAAGTCTGTGTTATGTAAGTGTCTTATTCTTTAGAAGGTCTGTTCACTGTTACACTGGGTCGATCTTAAGATATCTTGGTGGATTTACTCACTGAGCACTGTAGGGAGGCGGCGCTTCATCCTCAATATATATTGGGGGAGATTGGTTTGAGGGTGCCGTTTGGCCGGGGAAAGATGCCAGATGACCTGAAGGTAGAGGATTCCCACTATCGGATACTCTACTTCGGAACATCCCGTCCTCCTGATCTGCCTGACCTTTACAACTATCACAACATCGTCTAAAACACGTTCTAACCACGTGACAGCACCTCCTCGTAACCACGTCACAGCATGTGTCACAAAGCCCACGAAATTTCTTCGAAGATCCCATTAGAAAGATTATCCCGATAATGAAGAATAACAGGGGGAGAAACAGTGCCAAACTTGCTCTCTTCGAGGAATAGTCATTGGCCGTGAGGAAGTTGTCCCCCAGCGCCCAACAGTGAAATTGTATTCTTGAGGTCCAGTAAAACTCTCTGACATGTTCTGCCACTGCTATCTGATTTAAAGCAGGTTCAGACTTACAGTTTGGAATGACAAAACAGTCTTTCCTTAGCGCATCATAGTCAGTGTGAAATGTACCACTGCGTGTGGGGTCTAAGTGTTTACCAAAAGGAGAGTAGGTTCCTGACAGTGTTACACAGGGGAACTGTGAAGTGCAGGTCACGCCACAAGAGCACTCCTTCCACGGTACCTCATTCAAATTAACTCTCTTTGTTGTTAGCTGGCATCTGCCTATATTGAATCGTGATCCGTGGTAGTTGGGAATCACTACTTGTACTAGTAAAGTGATCAGAATGATCAAGGGAATCAGAGTGAATAGAACCGCGCACGTCACTTTTATCTCACCCATGATTTCCAGCACTCAAACAATGTCAGCAGAAAGTGGACAAAAATCAAAAAACTTATCGATCGTTAGCATGACTTATGAGCCAAACAAAAACTAAGAGCATAAGCAGAAAAGCAAGGACACACAGTCACGTTCCAGCGTAAATAAGTGATTGTGACAATGTTGTGTACGTATGCTCATCATGAACATGCAAAGCACATGATGTTAAAACTTCAAGTGCTTGCTTAAACTTACTCTTACTAAAATAACTGATATAATCCTGGCCAGTTGACCGGCAAAGCGAGGAATAATCTGTACCGAATTAGAGTACTGATGCAAATTAAATTCGCTCATGTATAATGTATATGGATTTATAAAATGTGCGATGAAGTTGACGGCAAATTTATCCCAAGTTATAATTATCATTTGTTCTGGGAGGAGTTCTATTTTATTTGTTTCAGGTCACTTTTTTTTTCTTCGAGCTCTCAAGTCTCAACTTCTATATCATATTCTGGTATTCCATGAGCAAGAGTTATTCAGCAATAACAGTTTGCTTCATCAGAAAATTTTTCAACTCTGAACATAACAAAATTTTTAGTTTTGTTCGGAGGACAGTCCCAAGTACGACCCTGAATTCTGTCAAGTTTGGAAGGACACCACCCTTATGAAGCAATGTAGGGATCAACAGGGAGAAATCGTCAAATGTGGATTTATTTTCTCTGAAACAGGTATTTGAGTTTTCATATTTTTGTTTTTTCCTGATGCAATTTTATTGCTCACAGATTTTATGTAGGTCTTGTCACAAATTTTACACTTTTGAAGCATTTTTCAAAAATAATTGCACTCCATCAAATACCAATATTCATTATTCAAAAGTAACCATTATCCGTTAAATCCACAAAAAAATAAGATTTAATAAAATAATTATTCAAATCGAATCGTCAAAATATTTGTTTATATCTCAATTATTTATGTCTGAAAAAATACTAATCAATTTAAATCAACGCCTAGTTAAAACTTCAAAAGTCACAGTTTTCAGCTCGGGGAGCCCGAGACGATTCTCTTGTTGTCTTCAGATCATTGCCTACTGCATATGAAGTTAAGCCAATCCCTCCTTCTGCGGAAGTTAATGTGATAATTTACTGATATAAATTGTAATATAATCCACTGTGATAAGTTGAGTAGAAGTGGGACAATGTACATGGACATTGGACAATGTACATGGATTGACTGCTGACTTAAGGAGTACCCAAAGGAGCCACCTTTATTAATAATAATATAAGAATAATAATATTAACAATAATTAGTAACAATACTTAATACTAAGCTTACGTCTACGCGAAGAAGAGTAGGTCACTCTTCTGTCTGGGAAGAGACATAACAGCATCAGACGTATCCTTGATCGGAGAAAGGCCCGGTAGCTGGCTATGGTGTAAGTGTAGATGTAGGAGTTTGCCATCAGGTTAAACAGCGAGAGGAAAGCTGAATATCTTTTATAATGAATCTTCAATATCCCCGGCGGGTTCTCCTCTACGAAGGGAGAAATGATGAGAGTATACGCTGTGTAGGGAAGAGTTGAGACACAGAAGACTATAGCGGTCAGGAGAACCGCCGTCACTCCCTGCCATCGCACAGACCCCCCACTTTTCTTTGACACATTCCTCGACTTGACGATCATCCCTAAGGTAGCTGCAGTGGACACTATGACCAATAGATTTGGAACTATTGATAAGATGGTGAGTCCTGCTGGCTTCAGCTTATCCCAGGGCTTGTCTGTGATATTGTAGAGAGGCGAGTATATCTTGTAGTCAAAGTATATATTGTCCTTATCAACGACTAAGAATGCCACTGGAAAATAGAGAGATATAGTCCAAATAGCACCTACTATGTAGATCTTACTCTTTTTTAAGAAGACCATGGTGCTGGCTGGCCACCAGAGAATGAAGACCTTACTGGTGGTTAAACCAGCAACAAAAAGTACCCCTGCCGGGTAGAAAATGTATTGCAAATACACTGCGATGTAGCTCAGCGCATCACCAAGAACCCACTTATTGGCGACGAGGGACACTGCCATTGGGAGTGCGTAGACGAGTGAGGTGATCAGATCGCAGACTGCTATCTGCTCCATGAGGGTCACTAAGAAGTGGTTGAGTCTGAGGGCGTTGTGTCTGATAGAGGCCACCAGAATGATAGCGTTTCCTACAATACTGGATATCAGAACGAAGGTGCAGTAACAAGCCCACACTACTCGCTCCGCTGTGCTCTCTATCCCGAATATTGACGCATTGTTCGATTCCATCATGGTTAATTCAACAGTTTTCAAACTTCTCTTGTCAACAAAGCTTAAAGGAGAAATATGAGTACGGAGTTAGATGGCAGGAACTGTGACTAGAAATCTGGTCCACTGGTTGAGAGACCTAAAACCAGAATCGTAAGTTAAAAGTAGTAAGTGCACGTCTAATATGTATTAAGTAAATTATAACAATGAACGATGAAGATCCGTAAAGTCGCAAAACAAAAGAAATGCTCCAAATTTGATCAAGAGTAGACTAAGCCCTGCTGAAAGGGAAAATAGAAATGCGGAATTAGAATTTAGATGGAAGGAACTGTGACTAGAAATCTGGTCCACTGGTTGAGAATAGAGATACCTAAAAACAGAATCGTAAGTTGAAAGTAGTAATACTTGTAGTGTATAATAATTATAAGTGTACGTCTAATATGTATTGTGAAATCTGGTCCACTGGTTGAGAAATCTAAAATGTATAAACAGGATGTGATGTTAAAAATATTAGGTGTACGTCTAATATGTATTATGTAAAGTATAACAATAAAGATCGGTAAAGTCGTAAACAATTGGTCCGAAATTTGACCAAGAGTAGACAGGGCATTAGGATTTGTAGCATTGAGCCCCAGCCCGGCGCCCTAACGACCATAATGAGCATAATGAACGTTTTACAGAGTTTAGAAGTGTGTATCCACATGGTCATCACACCATCTCCGGACCACCTATATTGTGACAATTAGTCTTAATAAAGGAACAGAGAGGCCTAGAATAGAACAATGATGTAACGTTACGCTTTGAAAACGTAGGAGATACAAATATTTATCATTTAAAATATTAAGAATATATTGAATTTGCACTATACTTTTACAAAAGTAAAAGTATAGTGCACTCTGAGTACCTACGATATAGAACATAATGCAAATGCCTCGCTTTAAAGCCTACGATAATATAATCTAAGAATAAGAAGCCGCACCGGCAGCCGGTGGCTTCTTATTCTGCCGAATGATCTGACTATGGTTTACAAGTTACTACTCACGCGTAATCTATAAGTTACCAGAGTTTAATTACGATAGGTAATTTCTACAAAGCAACAGCTTACAAAGTAATTGTTGTTATCAAGTTAAGTCTCATCTGTAAGAAAAAGAGATCAATAAGAGTTAGAATCTAAGAAAGGATTCCCTGTAGTTCGAGCTCAAAATGAAGGCAAGAATTGGGGAGTACTCTTATAGAGCTATGTTATAATCTGTTCAGGAAATTGGTCGTTTTAAACACGCTACTGGAGGGAGACCAATCACAAACTCAGTACTCAATACCGCGTGACTCATTACCTTTCGCTAGTTCGCTAATTCGGAACTTACATAATTACATAATATGAGAGGGCTGTTTTCCGTGAACCGAGTGTCGTGCCACCAAACAAAGATATTTTCAATCTTGTTAGACGAATTCATAATTTTACATTTGGTATTGCGACAGCTTACTTGTGAGGTGGTGGGAGTCTAGTTTTCTTAGGAGGTAACACAAAATACCCTGGAATTGGACTAATACATCGATTTCCGTTCGTCTAAACATATTAATGTCAATCAAAATGATAGATTTTAGTATAAATATAACCGATACTTTTATTTTCTGAACATAGACAAAGAAATCAACAGATAATGTGCTCTGTGGAGGTTATATTTACTACCTTACAACTACGAAATAGGTACTAATTAACCCGAAACTAATCGTATTACTATTAAAATCCAAGCAAAGAAGTTTGAAAGGATAAGAAACTGTAAAGTCCTCTCATTGTGCATTATGCTGATATGCAGGCCAAGTTTAAGTTAGCAAGACTAGTAATATATGCAAGAGATGAGGCCGAGCTAGTTGGATCTTTAAAAGCAATTATCCTTAGATTGGACATGCGTTTAACAACGAACAGGATCCTTCAGTCTTCAAATCAGTCACTTAACAGCAATGACCAGTTTGAAACCCCGAACCTGCCCCAAATACCACCAAAACTCTACCAAAAATCATACTATTCATCACAGTCATCAGATGACAGTAGTGTTAATGATATTGTGAAGAGTATGGAGGCGGACCTTGACCAGAGATTGACCATTCAGAAAACTGCAAGAGGCGACACAAAGAAGAACTTGTCAAAGGAAGAGACTGAGGGCCTAAAATGGCTTGAGTGCATGAACAATGAGGGAAAACTATCCGTTGTTCAAGCTGATAAAGGAGGTGCAGTGATCATTATCAACCCAGAGACACTAAGGAAGAAGACACTTGAGAAGCTCCAAAACCCGAATATCTATAGTCTATACTGAACTGAAGGAAGATCTCACCCAAACATTACACCATGAGTTATTCCTCAAATGGGTTGAAGGTAAAGAGAAAGGTTTTATCCATCCGATGACTGCAAAAAGTGTCATGGGTGTTTCTGATAATGATAGCACAAAAGAGGGGAAAGATACGACCAATGCAAAGAGCACTTCTTCATATTTCAAGCCAGGAAAAGCCTACTTTTACCCGAGTTTGAAGATCCACAAATTGAAGAGAAAAGACCTTGTGCCAGGCATAGAGCCCCCTGTGAGACTAGTCACTGCACTACAGGAAGGAATAGCAAAAAGGAGTGATGTCTTCTTGGCCAGTGAGTACTTCAAAAATCTTGAAAAGGACTATTGCGAAGACTTACTGACTGACTCAACGGAGGCACTGAGATGGCTTGAAGTATGCAATGAAGTTGAAACAGACAAACGAGCCCTCCGAGCTTTCACTTTCGACTTCAAAGCTCTCTACGACTCATTAAACCCTGAACTTGTCAAGGAAGCCGTTCATCATGCAATGAATACCACCAGACCAGACTGGACACCAGCACTCTGTGATTGGCTGGTCGACCTCGTTGATATCAGTCTAAGATCCTCTATTGGATGCTTCGAAGACAAGTGGTACGTCCAAAAGAACGGAGTGCCTACAGGTGGAAGTCTGTGTGTGCAGTTGGCCAACATAACTGTATTTTATGTAATGAACAAATGCGTTTACAGTAACACTGACATGATGAAGAGAGTCAGGACTGTAAGACGGTACATTGACGATGGTGCAGGTTTCTTCTACAGCACTGAAAGGAAATTTGACCAGTGGATTTCCGATGTAAACAAATCCTTGAAAGAATATGGGCTACTCATTGACGAATCCCAATGGAAGGAAGTTGGCACGCCTGTGGCTTTTCTAGATATCGAGTTTTGTTTCGACCCTGAGGGAAACTTACAAACTGACCTCCATATCAAGGAAACAGATTCAAGGAGCTATCTACATTTTAGCAGTGCACATCCAAACCACATTTATAGTGGAATAGTTTACAGCCAGTGTATCAGACTCAAGAGAATAATCAACTCACAAGAACGACTGGAAACCAGATTGAGTGAATTAAGCCAAGCATTCAAGGCAGCTGCTTATCCCTCAAAAATGGTGAACAACATTAGCAAAAAAGTTCTCAACTCAGAAAGAAACCTTGAACGAAGACCTCCCAAGGACAACACACTGAAGCCAGAGATCCTACCAATAAGGGTTGTCTCAACCTACGGAAGTGACTCTGACATTGTCACCACAGTGAAAAAGTATGAGGAGAACTTAAAGAAGACCAGAAGTTTTTGTAACCTGAGTGACTCAAAACAACAGAGTAACACCCTTGAAGAAAAGAAGAATGGCAAAAAGTTCTTCCAATTTGTCAAGAAAACAGGAAGCAACCTCAAAAGCCGGTTGGTTAAGGTGAAAGAAATAGCTCTGGGGAATAAGCACGGTCAAACAAGGCCGTGTAGAAAGAAGAACTGTGCAACGTGTGAGTCTATTGATAGTGCTACACAAATCAGCATCAATGGGAAACGGGTAAAAACAGCACCAGGTACATGCATCACTTACAACATCATATATTTGATCAGATGTAAACTGTGTGAGAAACCATACGTAGGCAAATCCACCAGAATGCTACGGGTAAGGTTTGGCGAACACAGAAGAGCATTCTACAAGATCATCAGTGGGCAAAAGGTTGACACGGATGATGACTCAAACTGCGTAGGACTCCACCTCCATATAGAGCATGGACTGACTCAGAAGGAAAATTTTAACAATAGTGTTTCAGTGTGTATCCTAGAAAATTCAAGTCCTAGTAGTTTAGATGTTAAGGAGCACCGATATATACATGCCTTAAATTCCCTCCGCCCCTCAGGAATGAATAGTACAAACCCTTTTAAGATTCCTTTATTGCATAATTGATTTTTATTTTGCCTGAGGGGCTTTCCATAAATTATTTTTTTAAATAATTGGTCCTTTTATTGATGTTTCATATTTCATGGCAGTTTCCTTTTCAGAGTTTGAGTTTATATTTAGAAACTAACCATACTATCTTTTAGATTTATGTCACTTATGATGGCTCCGGCTGAAAGTACTATGACTCATTTTATCTAGAAGATTGTAGTTTCATTGCTTCTGAAGTAGCTATCAGTTCGCCGGTCAATGTTGGGTATAATACTCTTGCAATTATCCTTACTTGTATCCTCATGAATCGAATGAACAATTAGACGGTATTGCTGGAAGAGGTCTCGTGTAATAGGTATAAGTAAGCGAACGGGGTGGTTTTCGGGAATGGTTAGTATAATATAACCATCTATTCGGTCCGTCCATCTAAAAACGCCGCACAGATGATCAAATTATGCAAACCAATTAGCGGTCAGCTCGCCCACTATTGCATGTATAAGGTTATATGTGTAGCAATCCCGGAGCCTTAATTTAAATCACTCTCATGATTTATTGTTCATTGTCAATGAGAGTGACCTTCCTCCTGCCAAATGATCTAGTTCCCTCTCATTGTGGAAATTGGAAGTCACGGTTAGGACTGGTAGTAATTCATATGCAGCATTCAGAACCAAGAAATACGGACAATAGTCGGCTTACAATACTAGTCAGCTAACTTTTAAAAAGCAAAAGCAACAAGTTACTCCTCTGACTCAGGAGTAACTTGTTGCTTTTGCTTTTCAAAGAGTCTGAGAAAATAACATGACAAGTTGCAAAATGTGATGTTATAAAATAGTAGTACAAGTATCAAATGTGACGCTGAGTTGGTTGGTTAAACTTGACACTTGAAATACAGCCCCACTTTAACAAGTACTAGTAGGTGGAATAGTCGGTATTGCAGCTTCTTACTCTAGTTTGTAAGGTAACACTAGTATAGTAGAAACAGAAACACAATGGAAACAACTACACAATAGGTGTTTGCATGTATTATTCATATACATTCTACAAACTCTTAGGTGATTAGTGATTACCGTTGACCGTGATTATGTGATTATAATAATGTACCTAAATTACCGGTTCTACACCGCCTAATGAACTCCTCTGGCCATTGTGGGTTAATGAGAATCCTCCCATTGCAGATTACAGAATGAAGAACTGAGATTAAATCTTGATAAACTTGAAAAGGTGCTTTATTCTAAAAAGTTATGATGGAAAAGTAAGAGAGTAAGAACAAATAAACAACTGTTGCTATTTATAGCTCTGTCATTGTTGCTATCTTATGCTCACTATTTTATTTACTTATAAGTAAATAAAATAGTGAGTATAAGATAGCAACATTAACAGGGGTGGGCGACAATTGACCCCCCGACAATTAACCCCCCGACAATTGACCCCCGACAATTGACCCCCCGACAATTGACCCCCGAAAATATAATTGAATACCCCTGACCCTGACCCTGACCCTGACCCTGACCCTGACCCTGACCCTGACCCTGACCCTGACCCTGACCCTGACCCAGGACCCCGACCCTGACCCTGACCCTGACCCTGACCCAGGACCCTGACCCAGGAACAGCTGTCCCTGACCCTAACCCCAACCCTAACCCTAACCCTAACCCTAACCCTAACCCTAACCCTAACCCTAACCCTAACCCTAACCCTAACCCTAACCCTAACCCTAACCCTAACCCTAACCCTAACCCTAACCCTAACCCTAACCCTAACCCTAACCCTAACCCTAACCCTAACCCTAACCCTAACCCTAACCCTAACCCTAACCCTAACCCTAACCCTAACCCTAACCCTAACCCTAACCCTAACCCTAACCCTAACCCTAACCCGATTAATTTACCCCAGTTTAATTACAATTGTCGGGGGTCAATTGTCGGGGGGTCAATTGTCGTACTAAGCCCTAGATTTCGCGACAATTGACCCCAGTGTAATTACATAGAGGGTCAATTGTCGGGGGGTCAATTGTTGGGGGTTAATTGTCGGGGGGTCAATTGTCGGGGGGTCAATTGTCGTACTAAACCCTAGGTTTCGCGACAATTGACCCCAGTGTAATTACATAGGGGGTCAATTGTCGGGGGGTTAATTGTCAGGGGGTCAATTGTCGGGGGGTCAATTGTCGTACTAAACCCTAGATTTCGTGACAATTGACCCCAGTGTAATTACATAGGGGGTCAATTGTCGGGGGGTCAATTGTCGGGGGGTCAATTGTCGGGGGGTCAATTTTCGGGGGGTCAATTGTCGCGGTACCCATTAACAGAGCTCAGGAAACTTAAGACAGCAAAAATAACAGAGCTCAGGGAACGTAAGATAGCAAAAATAACAGAGCTCAGGGAACGTAAGATAGCAACAATAACAGAGTTCAGGGAACGTAAGATAGCAAAAATAACAGAGTTCAGGGAACGTAAGATATCAACAATAACAGAGTTCAGGGAAAGTAAGATATCAACAATAACAGAGTTCAGGGAACGTAAGATAGCAACAATAACAGAGCTCAGGGAACGTAAGATAGCAAAAATAACAGAGCTCAGGGAACGTAAGATATCAACAATAACAGAGCTCAGGGAACGTAAGATAGCAAAAATAACAGAGTTCAGGGAACGTAAGATAGCAACAATAACAGAGTTCAGGGAACGTAAGATAGCAACAATAACAGAGCTCAGGGAACGTAAGAAATGAAAACGTCTCCTCGAGTTATTGTGTTTCAAACGTTTAATTTCAAATTTCAGATCAAATGTCTGGATTAAATGATAAAAGGGGTACTGAGGTAGAGGGACCTCACGTGTAACTTGATCTATTACTAGTTGGTAACTCTTTATACCTCAGCGCTTTTACCGTGCAAATTAGTGGCTCTTACTATTTAATTTGGCTGATACTATTCAATTAATTGTATTCCCTATTGAGACATACGTGGTTCTTCACAGAGCACCGTTCATTATGGAAAGGGACCCTTCCTTTATGATTATGTGGCTACTTGTTGGGGACCATTGGTTTATGGTTATGTAAAATGGCCTGGCTTCAGAGTTCAGAGCATTAACAAAGTAGATGAATTTGTATGTTTGCTGTTCAATAAACTGATATTAATGCCATAATGTCAATTGTCAGGTCACCCATATCGTTTATCCATGCTGCCCTATGATTAACCGACAAGTGTCTAGTATCTCCGTATGTATAGCACTGCAGCGTATATCGTATAATAAGGTAATAGAGAACGCTAACGGTTAAAGTGTAAAGGTCACCTAAATTATGACTGGAAAATATTATATATCTCGTGAATAAGCGATTAAGAGCGGATGCTGATTCACAAATCTGGTTAAACGAACATTGAACACCCCCTCCTCAACTTCCTAGACAGATGTCCATCTTTAAAGAAGATCAAGATATGAGTCAACTCTCCATAATTATTATCATTATTATAAGTGTGATTATAGTAGTACATTTATATATGGTCAATGTCAGATCTCTTCTTTATCTTATTTCTAGCAGCTATATACGAAGTTATATATAACTATATATTGTTTAACTTTAACCTACCACTTTTTCTCTCTTTCTATTAAATTATATATTTTTGATTTGTACGAAGGTGTCAGAGTAAACTACCTTAGAAGTGGGTTGCAATGAAATTGAAATATGTAAAATGTAAATGTAAAATGTAAATAGCTTATAACTTTATAAGTAAGTTGATTATCCTATGGATGACACGTGTCTTGCATTGTTCTGTTAAATATTTAATATTCAACGTGAATATCGGATTAATAGACTATGAGTCTGTACTTTGTATTGTTATCAAGGGCCCCTTGAGCGTTAATTAAAATAAACGTTCAAGAGGTCATATACTTGGGACGTCCACCAAAATTTTAACGACCATTAAACGCAAGGGCCTCAAGCGTCCAATTAATGTCCCTTCAAATAAAGTCCGATAAGGTAAACTGTACTGTGGAAATGTTGAAAATAAATATCCAATTAGTAGTAGTCTATTAGTCTATTTAAGAGCAAAGTCGAATAAGCTTAGAGGAATAAGGAGATACATGCCTTACATAGTAAGTGTTCCATTTTATTGATAAAATATCCGTCCAAATATAAACCATCGTATTGCAATAGAAAATTCAGTGATTAAGAATTTAAAAGAGAAAGGTCTTTGCTGATGACACAAAGCTTATAAACAAGATTGCTGAATTAGAAGCAAGGTTTTTGCTTCATATCAAGAAAACTTATTCAATGTCATCCAATGGGCCCTGGAAAATAACATGCAGCTTAGCAAAAGCAAGTTTGAAGTAATCAACTACAAGCTTAACAAAGGGAACTGCTCTTGAGGGAAGACTACAGCTACAGCTTGACAAACGGGGAAACTATCGAACCATCGCAAACAGTCAGCGACCTTGAAGTACTCCTTTCAAATGACTGCTCACACACCCCATAATCCACATCCATCAGATGCTGAACACTGCTAGGGAGATGTCATTGTGGGTCTTCAGTGTCTTCAGTGACAGATCACCCTTTTCAAAACAATGGTGAGAAGTATGTTAGAATACTGTTGCCCGGTCTGGAACCCTAGCAAGATCGCCGACATAAAACCAATTGAACGTGTTCAGATCATCATACGATTATTGGGATCGTGTTACGAAGCTGAACTTGCTGTCCTTGCAGAGACGGAGAGAGCGCTACATCCTGATCTACACATGGAAGATGGCAATCACCAAAAACTCACTCTTGGAATCTACAAAAAGATTTGGACCAAGAATGATTGGAGGACGTACTAGATACTGTTGTCCAGATTCCCTGAAGCAATCACTACCAACAGTCAAACTAACCTAAAGTAATCTAGAAAGATGAAGAACTATTTCGTATCCTAGCCAGATGTGTATAGTAGGGTGTATCTACAATAGAAAACCTGTCGTTCTAAATTCTCTGAGGTTACAGAACATGTGAACCAGTGCAAACGTCTGTCAACTCTAACTTGGACACTATACTGTGATATAAAACCATTCTCTCGCTATGTTTTATTCAAATATAACTCCGTAGACTGTAGTATCAGATTACTGCAGCGATGCGTTTAAAAACACAAATAAGACGACAGAATAAAAGGGGCCGCCGAAAAACTGCAACCAAGTTTTAGCGAAATTTAGGAATACGATCGGAAATGTTATAGACTTTTGAGAAGTGAGAGTATTTCTGTTACAAAAACTAAAATACAATTAACCAAACAACCTGCAACATATTTGAGTATAAAAACTATGCAATTTTAGCTTTTATCAATGATCAGATTCTCAAAATTAAACAAAGACTAGCGTTAGCTAAAAGAAATTGTGATTATATTATGACGAACTAAACTACCTCTTTAAATCTTAAAACGGTCCGAGCTGTAAGCTTCTGCCCGAAATTATGCGGTAATATCCAGTAAAATAGCTGCAACTGTCTACCACGTGACTTTAAATGGTACACTTAGTGTTACCGCGATGCGGTCATATATTAAGCTAATATTTCACGAGGGAACGAGATCATTGTGTACAAAATGGCTTCTGTACCTATTTAGTACAGTGCTGCATAGAATAAGACCATAATAGTCATTAATTATTTAATTGTATTGTTACCAGACTTAATGAGGGACAAGTATAATAATAATATTCAATTTAACTACAGCCGTCTTATAGCTTTAAAGATGCCGTCGTGGGAAAATATTTAAAAGCGCAAGTCTTGAAACAAGCCAACGACCAGCGATATTGAAGTGGTAGAATTATTGCCTATATTGAGGATAAGATCGCTCATAATTCCATAATCTACATCGATTTTTATACCTTATTTTTCTAACATAGTACTTAACAAATTGGAAGTAACTGCTGTATGATTATCCCACACTTAGAGTATGCTGAAGATGTTGAGGTTTGCAGCAGATGGTATAACTTATACCATAGCCATACTAATGTTTTCAGAAGCGATGTTAATTCGCACACATGGACCGATTCATAATATTCTACAGTCTGTCTCATATTTATAACATTGAAATAAACGACAAAAGTTCAATCGGAGCAATTATGTCCTGCTATGAATGGATTAGTTGGCTCTTATCATTCAGTTCGCGGAGGTGTTAAGGTTTGTGAGCACGAGATCCTCCTTGTGATAAGTAGTTTATCAGTGTTAAGTATCACCACATTAATTAAATCTTTAAGAGAAACTTATGACTGGTTAGGTTTCAATCACCAGAGCAAGCATTTTGTGGGCTCATATTACCGGATATTATGTGTTTGGTTATACTAATTTAATGTTTACAAATCCTGGAGAAGAGCCCTTAGTCCACCCATCGATTGATAACTAATTAATTACCAACATAATAAACCGATTAGTTCATAATTAACCAGCGCACTCTCTGCAGGTATGAGTGACACCTGGACAGGTCTGATACTAATGATACTGAGTCTGCTGATGCTGTGTCTCTGTCTAGCTGGCCTTGTTAAGACACTGCAGTCCATCCTGCTGGGTCCAGTAGCTGGGGCACTCAAGAAACACATTAACAGTGATCTTCCTTACCCTTTTAAGTGGCTTACTGGGTAAGTGACTGGATTATTGGGTTACAACTTGTTCAGTTGAACAAACGAACACTGAGCAATAACTTATTCCTTTACTTCAAGTACCTGAAATAACTAGTTCCTTTACTTCAAGTACCTGAAATAACTAGTTCCTTTACTTCAAGTACCTGAAATAACTGGTTCCTTTACTTCAAGTACATGAAATAAAGTAGTTCCTCTACTTCAGGTACTTGTTCATGGGGATAGGAGTGGTGTTCACCTTCCTGCTTCAGAGCAGCAGCGTGTTCACCTCCACTCTAACCCCCCTTGTAGGACTAGGTGTGATCAGTATTGACAGAATGTACCCGCTAACTCTAGGGAGCAACATTGGCACCACCACTACAGCCATGTTAGCGGCGCTGGCTTCAGATAGTGATGCTCGTACTACTACCATTCAGATCGCGGTTTGTTCGTCTTACATTATCAATTAAGGCATATAAATTGACTCAAATGTATTTCAGAGGCATTCTCTAGCCTGTTCTAAATGCCGCTAATAGTCAGTTACAAGTTATAAATTTAAGTTAAATAAACGGAACATCAAAGATCGATTTATCTCAGCTAATAGGTCACAATTTACTTGTAGGTTAATAACCTACCAAGACGAGCGCCGAGTTGGAACAAATATTTACCCGTTAACAATTTACGTCTGTGTGATATTGTCTGTAGATCAATAATATACGACCCTATTGATACAAGATATATAGATTGAAAGGGTTATTGAAATATGCCTCTATATGATCAATATATATTCACTTCAATATTAATAACCTACACATCAGATATGTAGTTTTCCTGACAGGAGTCTTGCTCAGGTGTGTCACCTTCTGTTTAACATCTTCGGAATCGTCCTCTTCTACCCAGTACCTTTCATGAGACGTATACCTATAGCTGGTGCTAAGATCCTCGGTAACACTACTGCTAAATACAGGTCCGTGTTATCCACTGTTTCCTTATGTCAAGACTCAAGAGTCGCATTTAAAATTAATTTTCTGATTTTTTTAGTAGTCACTGATTCCATAGTTCGACGCATAAACATTTAAGTTTTAACACTTGTAGCCTTTTGTGAAATGTCCCATATGTAACCCTCACTCCCATCAGATGGTTTGCTATCGTGTACCTCCTAATTGTGTTATGTAACCCTCACTCCCATCAGATGATTTGCTATCGTGTACCTCCTAATTGTGTTATGTAACCCTCACTCCCATCAGATGATTTGCTATCGTGTACCTCCTAATTGTGTTATGTAACCCTCACTCCCATCAGATGATTTGCTATCGTGTACCTCCTAATTGTGTTATGTAACCCTCACTCCCATCAGATGGTTTGATATCGTGTACCTCCTAATTGTGTTATGTAACCCTCACTCCCATCAGATGGTTTGCTATCGTGTACCTCCTAATTGTGTTATGTAACCCTCACTCCCATCAGATGGTTTGCTATCGTGTACCTCCTAATTGTGTTATGTAACCCTCACTCCCATCAGATGGTTTGATATCGTGTACCTCCTAATTGTGTTATGTAACCCTCACTCCCATCAGATGGTTTACTATCGTGTACCTCCTAATTGTGTTATGTAACCCTCACTCCCATCAGATGGTTTACTATCGTGTACCTCTTAATTGTGTTATGTAACCCTCACTCCCATCAGATGGTTTGCTATCGTGTACCTCCTAATTGTGTTATGTAACCCTCACTCCCATCAGATGGTTTGCTATCGTGTACCTCCTAATTGTGTTATGTAACCCTCACTCCCATCAGATGGTTTGCTATCGTGTACCTCCTAATTGTGTTATGTAACCCTCACTCCCATCAGATGGTTTGCTATCGTGTACCTCCTAATTGTGTTATTTAACCCTCACTCCCATCAGATGGTTTGATATCGTGTACCTCCTAATTGTGTTATGTAACCCTCACTCCCATCAGATGGTTTACTATCGTGTACCTCCTAATTGTGTTATGTAACCCTCACTCCCATCAGATGGTTTGCTATCGTGTACCTCCTAATTGTGTTATGTAACCCTCACTCCCATCAGATGGTTTGCTATCGTGTACCTCCTAATTGTGTTATGTAACCCTCACTCCCATCAGATGGTTTGCTATCGTGTACCTCCTAATTGTGTTATGTAACCCTCACTCCCATCAGATGGTTTGCTATCGTGTACCTCCTAATTGTGTTATGTAACCCTCACTCCCATCAGATGGTTTGCTATCGTGTACCTCCTAATTGTGTTATGTAACCCTCACTCCCATCAGATGGTTTGCTATCGTGTACCTCCTAATTGTGTTATGTAACCCTCACTCCCATCAGATGGTTTGCTATCGTGTACCTCCTAATTGTGTTATGTAACCCTCACTCCCATCAGATGGTTTGCTATCGTGTACCTCCTAATAGTGTTATGTAACCCTCACTCCCATCAGATGGTTTGCTATCGTGTACCTCCTAATAGTGTTATGTAACCCTCACTCCCATCAGATGGTTTGATATCGTGTACCTCCTAATTGTGTTATGTAACCCTCACTCCCATCAGATGGTTTGCTATCGTGTACCTCCTAATAGTGTTATGTAACCCTCACTCCCATCAGATGGTTTGATATCGTGTACCTCCTAATTGTGTTATGTAACCCTCACTCCCATCAGATGGTTTGCTATCGTGTACCTCCTAATAGTGTTATGTAACCCTCACTCCCATCAGATGGTTTGCTATCGTGTACCTCCTAATAGTGTTATGTAACCCTCACTCCCATCAGATGGTTTGCTATCGTGTACGTCCTAATTGTGTTATGTAACCCTCACTCCCATCAGATGGTTTGCTATCGTGTACCTCCTAATTGTGTTATTTAACCCTCACTCCCATCAGATGGTTTGCTATCGTGTACCTCCTAATTGTGTTATGTAACCCTCACTCCCATCAGATGGTTTGATATCGTGTACCTCCTAATTGTGTTATGTAACCCTCACTCCCATCAGATGGTTTGCTATCGTGTACCTCCTAATAGTGTTATGTAACCCTCACTCCCATCAGATGGTTTGCTATCGTGTACATCCTAATTGTGTTATTTAACCCTCACTCCCATCAGATGGTTTGATATCGTGTACCTCCTAATTGTGTTATGTAACCCTCACTCCCATCAGATGGTTTGCTATCGTGGACCTCCTAATTGTGTTATGTAACCCTCACTCCCATCAGATGGTTTTCTATCGTGTACCTCCTAATTGTGTTATGTAACCCTCACTCCCATCAGATGGTTTGCTATCGTGTACCTCCTAATTGTGTTATGTAACCCTCACTCCCATCAGATGGTTTGCTATCGTGTACCTCCTAATTGTGTTATGTAACCCTCACTCCCATCAGATGGTTTGCTATCGTGTACCTCCTAATTGTGCTATTTAACCCTCACTCCCATCAGATGGTTTGCTATCGTGTACCTCCTAATTGTGCTATTTAACCCTCACTCCCATCAGATGGTTTGATATCGTGTACCTCCTAATTGTGTTATGTAACCCTCACTCCCATCAGATGGTTTGCTATCGTGTACCTCCTAATTGTGTTATGTAACCCTCACTCCCATCAGATGGTTTGCTATCGTGTACCTCCTAATTGTGTTATGTAACCCTCACTCCCATCAGATGGTTTGCTATCGTGTACCTCCTAATTGTGTTATGTAACCCTCACTCCCATCAGATGGTTTGCTATCGTGTACCTCCTAATTGTGTTATGTAACCCTCACTCCCATCAGATGGTTTGCTATCGTGTACCTCCTAATTGTGTTATGTAACCCTCACTCCCATCAGATGGTTTGCTATCGTGTACCTCCTAATTGTGTTATGTAACCCTCACTCCCATCAGATGGTTTGCTATCGTGTACCTCCTAATTGTGTTATGTAACCCTCACTCCCATCAGATGGTTTGCTATCGTGTACCTCCTAATTGTGTTATGTAACCCTCACTCCCATCAGATGGTTTGCTATAGTGTACCTCCTAATTGTGTTATGTAACCCTCACTCCCATCAGATGGTTTGCTATCGTGTACCTCCTAATTGTGTTATGTAACCCTCACTCCCATCAGATGGTTTGCTATCGTGTACCTCCTAATTGTGTTATGTAACCCTCACTCCCATCAGATGGTTTGCTATCGTGTACCTCCTAATTGTGTTATGTAACCCTCACTCCCATCAGATGGTTTGCTATAGTGTACCTCCTAATTGTGTTATGTAACCCTCACTCCCATCAGATGGTTTGCTATCGTGTACCTCCTAATTGTGTTATGTAACCCTCACTCCCATCAGATGGTTTGCTATCGTGTACCTCCTAATTGTGTTATGTAACCCTCACTCCCATCAGATGGTTTGCTATCGTGTACCTCCTAATTGTGCTATTTAACCCTCACTCCCATCAGATGGTTTGCTATCGTGTACCTCCTAATTGTGCTATGTAACCCTCACTCCCATCAGATGGTTTGATATCGTGTACCTCCTAATTGTGTTATGTAACCCTCACTCCCATCAGATGGTTTGCTATCGTGTACCTCCTAATTGTGTTATGTAACCCTCACTCCCATCAGATGGTTTGCTATCGTGTACCTCCTAATTGTGTTATGTAACCCTCACTCCCATCAGATGGTTTGCTATCGTGTACCTCCTAATTGTGTTATGTAACCCTCACTCCCATCAGATGGTTTGCTATCGTGTACCTCCTAATTGTGTTATGTAACCCTCACTCCCATCAGATGGTTTGCTATCGTGTACCTCCTAATTGTGTTATGTAACCCTCACTCCCATCAGATGGTTTGCTATCGTGTACCTCCTAATTGTGTTATGTAACCCTCACTCCCATCAGATGGTTTGCTATCGTGTACCTCCTAATTGTGTTATGTAACCCTCACTCCCATCAGATGGTTTGCTATCGTGTACCTCCTAATTGTGTTATGTAACCCTCACTCCCATCAGATGGTTTGCTATCGTGTACCTCCTAATTGTGTTATGTAACCCTCACTCCCATCAGATGGTTTGCTATCGTGTACCTCCTAATTGTGTTATGTAACCCTCACTCCCATCAGATGGTTTGCTATCGTGTACCTCCTAATTGTGTTATGTAACCCTCACTCCCATCAGATGGTTTGCTATCGTGTACCTCCTAATTGTGTTATGTAACCCTCACTCCCATCAGATGGTTTGCTATCGTGTACCTCCTAATTGTGTTATGTAACCCTCACTCCCATCAGATGGTTTGCTATCGTGTACCTCCTAATTGTGTTATGTAACCCTCACTCCCATCAGATGGTTTGCTATCGTGTACCTCCTAATTGTGTTATGTAACCCTCACTCCCATCAGATGGTTTGCTATCGTGTACCTCCTAATTGTGTTATGTAACCCTCACTCCCATCAGATGGTTTGCTATCGTGTACCTCCTAATTGTGTTATGTAACCCTCACTCCCATCAGATGGTTTGCTATCGTGTACCTCCTAATTGTGTTATGTAACCCTCACTCCCATCAGATGGTTTGCTATAGTGTACCTCCTAATTGTGTTATGTAACCCTCACTCCCATCAGATGGTTTGCTATCGTGTACCTCCTAATTGTGTTATGTAACCCTCACTCCCATCAGATGGTTTGCTATCGTGTACCTCCTAATTGTGTTATGTAACCCTCACTCCCATCAGATGGTTTGCTATCGTGTACCTCCTAATTGTGTTATGTAACCCTCACTCCCATCAGATGGTTTGCTATCGTGTACCTCCTAATAGTGTTATGTAACCCTCACTCCCATCAGATGGTTTGCTATCGTGTACCTCCTAATAGTGTTATGTAACCCTCACTCCCATCAGATGGTTTGATATCGTGTACCTCCTAATTGTGTTATGTAACCCTCACTCCCATCAGATGGTTTGCTATCGTGTACCTCCTAATAGTGTTATGTAACCCTCACTCCCATCAGATGGTTTGCTATCGTGTACCTCCTAATAGTGTTATGTAACCCTCACTCCCATCAGATGGTTTGATATCGTGTACCTCCTAATTGTGTTATGTAACCCTCACTCCCATCAGATGGTTTGCTATCGTGTACCTCCTTATAGTGTTATGTAACCCTCACTCCCATCAGATGGTTTGCTATCGTGTACCTCCTAATAGTGTTATGTAACCCTCACTCCCATCAGATGGTTTGCTATCGTGTACCTCCTAATTGTGTTATGTAACCCTCACTCCCATCAGATGGTTTGCTATCGTGTACCTCCTAATTGTGTTATTTAACCGTCACTCCCATCAGATGGTTTGCTATCGTGTACCTCCTAATTGTGTTCCTTCTCATCCCCACCCTACTACTAGGCTTCTCCCTAATTAGCAACATTGTCTTCTACACTTTTATTGGAATAGTGCTTCTACTCATACTATCAGTTATATCTATAACTTTGATGCAGAAATACGCTAAAGACAGGTGAACTTTGAGAGCATATTATTTGATTTATGGGTACTGTATAGTGTATACTGTATAGTGTATACACTATACAGATAATGATATGAAGCTTAAACTTATTAATCCTGGTTATAAATCAAATAAAACAATTAATAAATATTTAATGATTCTATTTGTTTTTTTCTATCAGAATTCATTCACTTTAAAGTTCACATTATTTTCAGATTACCCTTGAAACTACAAACTTGGGATTTCCTTCCCGAACCTCTCCACTCACTGAAACCCTACGACCGCCTCATAACCTCGTTATTCTCAAACTGCACGTGCTGTAAATGCGGCACGCAGCCCCTTGATGACCTGACTGTGTCCTATGGGTACAAGTGAGCGGACCCCTGCAGCCCAAGAAGGGTCGTTGAAAGCATATGGAAATCATAACGATAATGAACTGAGATCAGCTTGAAGTTGAGAGTTTAGGTCGGGATAATCAACAGACTTATGCTGGGAAACAAACAGACATCTGGTTCAGCATAAAATCTAAAACTAAGAGTAGCCGGGGCAAGTCGGGAGGTGAACTATTGGATGTCAGACTAGCCTAGTAAATAGGTTGTACCATTAAGAAATTTATATAAGGGATCTCGATTGCATCCGCCGGGCTCCAAATCACACAATGAAGATCCCCTTTCCAATTAACATCCCCTTCCCAAATGTATAACTATTTTAATTTCTAGTTCAACACTGAAAATTAGCAATATTTTATTTTTACCAGTGATCCTACAGGTACAAATGTAATCCTGGCCATACGGTCTGTTCTCCAATCTCCAGCCCTCATCTCACGTCAACAACAAATTAAATAATTACAGTAGATCTGCTTCCAGATTTGTCCCATTTTGGTGATCTTTATTGCCAGTGCTTTCTGTGGAATTTTAGTTTCTACTATTAAATCAGTAAGTCAACTATAGATGGTAAATGATACGATGGAGGTGCTGGAAGTTTGATTTGGGTCGGAGGAAGCTCACAGCAGAAAGTTTAACAAAACGAAAAGTTGGATTTTCAAAAGTCTGTCCCATTTTCAGATATAATATGAAACTTTCTGAACACACATTTGACAGATTTTGCCCAGAAACCAATTAGTCACTTAATTGATGATGGTATGAAACCAAATTGTAGCAGTAGCACTGGAAGTCAAAATCTGGAAAATCATACTCTCCGATCCCATACTCTGTCCCATTTTCAGTTTTTGAAGCTGAAATTTTACAGTTTTGACCGAATTTCTGACCCGCAACCATTTAGTCAGTCAGGATTTTCAAAAGTCTGTCCCATTTTCAGATATGAAAATTTCTGAACACAAATTTGACAGATTGGATGACATTTTTGCCCAGAAATCAATTAGTCAGTTAATTGATGATGGTATGAAACCAAATTGGGGTACTGGAAGTCAAAATCTCAAAACAAATTGGAAAATCATATTGTCCCAATCTCTGTCCCATTTTCAGTTTTTGAAGCTGAAATTTTACAGTTTTGACCGAATTTCTAACCCGCAACCAATTAGTCAGTCAACTATAGATGGCAAATGACACGATTGAGGTGCCGGAAGTTTAATTTCGGTCGGAGGAAGCCCACAGCAGAAAGCTTAACAAATCGAAAAGTCGTATTTTCAAAATTCTGTCCCATTTTTAAAATTAAGAAATTTTCTGAACACAAATTTGACAGATTGGATGAAAGTTTTGTCGAGAAACCAATTAGTTAGTTAATTGATGATGGTATGAAATCAAATTAAGGTACTGGGAGTCAAAATCCCGAATAAAATTGCAAAATAATTTTGTCCCAATCTCTGTCCCATTTTCAGTTTTTGAAGATAGATTTTCCAGGACCGACATTTTACACTTTCGACTGATTGTTTCACCCGCAACCAATTAGTAAGTCAACTATATGTGGCATATGACACGATTGAGGTGCTGGAAGTTAATTTCTACAAGGGGCCATCTACTTAGGACGTCCGGCAAATACGGGAAATAGGGAGGGGTGGTTTCTGAAAATCCGGAATTTTTGGCAGAATTAACAAAAAAGTCTCACTTATTTCAACTCTTTGAATTCTATTTCAACTCTTTGAATTTTATAAACAATGAATTTGAGTTGGTTTTATTTGTACTATAAAAAGTAGCTGGAAATCCGGACGTCCGGGGGAGAGGGGTGGTTTTGAAAATTCGGACACACCCGGACAGGGGGAGGGGGTTGGTCTGGAAATCTGCGATTTTGGCGGACGTCCTAAGTAGATGGCCCCCAAGTGTTTTTAATATTTCATTTCCGCGTAGTATAGGGAAAAGTTTGTGAGAAATAAAACTGTTGTTTCTTATCAAAAATATAACTTACAAAATGATTCATCACCAAATAATAAGTAATTATTTCATTTTCATATTCACATCCATATGGTTATTAATGTACGTTAAACTTAAAGTAAGGGAACTTCCGTTATTAACCAAATAAAACTCAAAGTAAAATACTTAACATCCTCCAAAATGAAATTCTTTTGAAGAATAGTACTCCAACTCGCCAAATCAGTATAATTATAAATAGCGTAAAAATTGACAGCAATATGGCTACGGTACACTATAGACCGTAACACACCACCTAATTCTATCTTTCTAAGAGCCTTTTTTGAGTTGCAGAACTCTTATAAGGTGCATTTGAACATAAAAATATCAAAAAGTTCATCAACGTAACCATGGTAACCATGGAAAAGGTGCTAAACATGTCCCCAATATGCAATGCAGTGTGCACAGTGGTAACGGTGACAAATGTTGAGTTTTCAAAGTGGTTACCATGGCAACTGCAAAGTGCGCGAGGAGCCATGGCAACTGTACCGTGTGCTATGTTAGCCGTAGCAACTTTAAGGTTTGCAAAGTTGTTACCAATACCATGTCAAGTGCGCGTGCGATAATAGCCATAGCAACCATGAAGTATGCACTGGTAACCATAGCAACCATGAAGTATGCAGTGGTAACCATAGCAACTGTACAGTGTGCACTGGTTACCATAGCAACTGTACAGTGTGCACTGGTTACCATAGCAACTGTACAGTGTGCACTGGTAACGATGGCATAGATCTTGAGGGACATGTTTAGTACGGTCATGATTAAAATATGTGTAGTTATATTTAAAAAGGTGACTCGAAAATAAGCGGCTCACCTTAACGTTATTGTTTAAAGATTTCTCGATAGCAATAAACTTCATATATAAAGATGTAAAACCCACTAAAAGCGCGTACCGGAAACAAGAAAGTAGCTACTATTTCTACAAAAACAGAGTAGCCACGGTGGTAACCATGGAAACAATCATGGTACACAGAGCACGAGTTCAAAACCCCACAACAACCTTCACGTAACCGACCAACAGAGATTTAAATTTTAAAGGGAAGAATTAATGTTTACCTACACTCCAATTGTTAACACTCCTAGCTATTCCTCCCACTACTGGCCACTAAACTATCAGCCACTAAGTTACTTTAGTGTACTTACAGACAATTCTTAACGCTAACATTTTTAGGGACTATCAAGGTAACCAGCAATGCTCTGAGGTAGGATTGAGCAAACTAACTATCTATTCGATCTCTGATAGGTCGTCATACAGACTTACACAATCTCCGATTTGTAAAGGCAATTACGAAATGACCAGCTATACATTTTCAAATATCAACGGCTGGTTCACATAACACATCAGCACTCTTGGCCATCTTAGACCCCATTTTCAGCACTTTTGTACAAAACTACCCTCTCTCAGGATGTGCTCCTTTTTTTAATCTGGTATTTTGTAAGTGTAACTTTAATCGTGTAGAACTCACGTGAGTAACTTACTTATTTTCATGATCACTTTCAATCAACACTTTTCAGATACCCCTCATTTTCAGATACCCCTCATTTTCAGATACCCCTCACGGCTCGGCTTTGCCTCGATATTTTTACAATTCCTTCTTTCACCTACACAGCTTGAAACTGACCATAAATTAACATCATTCAAGTTGTATCATTATATACTATCCTTTAGGAAACACATAAATTCTCTTAAATTCATTAATAATATATTATACAATTTGAAAAACAGCTAGTCCATGTCGAAGAGGTTAAATGCGACCGTACAACCCCCACTATTTTCTATTGTCATATTCTTAGTTGGTAACCATGGTAACACATGCCCAGTACAGCAACTAACTATAAGAAGTAATTACATAAAGTGCTTGGTTTTAAACGATAAATAATAAATATATTTATGAAGGAGCAGTAGTTTGCCAGTAATAAATATATTTAAGTTTTAGCTGACAACTTTCTCGTTGATAATGGCGGGGACGTCAGCGCTGCAAATAATTAACTATATGTATGATCGTTATCAGTCATTTACATAATTAATTACATGATAAGTAATGATTAATTACATCTACAACGTAACCATGGTAACAACGCTCAACAACACATGCTGACGATATCTGAGTTCAGCAGATTTGCGGCTCATTTCACAACCTCGTATCTAAGACAAGTGTAACCATGGCAACTAACACCTCACAAGATAGCCTTGGCAACTAACACCTCATAAAGGGTTGCGGGACAGCTTCCCTATCACGCGTATTAGAGCGGCGTTCTCGTCTCTCAGGCGCTGGTTATCGCTGTTAACTTGCTGCAGGCGCTGAAATAAAACGTAACGTTACTAAGTTTTCAACATTGGGGGATTTATCGAAATACCTGCAGGTTTTCAAGAAATTGTTAATTATTTTGCTGTTTTAGCAATCTTAGATTACCATGGTAACAGAAGTACTGTAATAGTTTCGATTGCAAAGCAATCTGTACTCCTGTATTTCTCTGTAGATTATAGCTTACTCGCAATGGGGTCACATTAACATTATATACTATTATAATTATACGAGTGCCTGAATATTAAGTAATGTGTTATTACGTAATACAGCAATCTATTTAGAGTTTCAGCTCAGGGTTCATTGTGATCAGAGTATTTTTAATTAGTATACTTTGTACTTGAATTTCTACAACGCATCCTATTTATAAAGTTTATTTATGTGATGATATTATTTTTGATATGAATTGATAGTTGCACAATTACAATTTCGTTTAAATATGTACTATATGTATAATATCTTTTATTTAACCACTTAAACTGATAAAAATCACAAACAGTATCTTTCTAGATTAGCAGGGACTATTCCTCACAGTTTTACGATTGATCAATGAGAAACAACATGTCTAGTGTCTACTGGAACACGAACTGGTAGAATCTAAACACGAACCATAACATAAATTAACATTTGCTCCGAGAGTAACTTCTTTCACAACGTTTAGGAGTAATTCCAAACACGAAATTCACTCAAGGACTCACTTCTACCCATTTCAAGAAGGTCTAAGGGGCTCCCAATGTTTTAATCGTCGGAGCATTATATCTTTTACCTAATTTTAATAACTTTTAATTTAATTACACTGGACCATTTGAATAAGATAGGGGTATTGCGGATGGTTTGCGATCCCAACAAATTGTTCCCTAACAGTACATCCCATGACAAACACAAAACAATGATTTGAAAACAAAACATTTTCTTACTCTTAAATCCTCCTCGAGGTCCGCTATTTTCTTCTTCATCGTCTCGTTTTCCTTTTCAAGAGAAGTAATCTTCACTTCCCGTTTCCTCAAGTCTTCCTGGTTTCTAGTGAGCGCCTCAGCACTTTCATTGTATCTCTTCCTTTCCAATTCTAATTCCTGGAAAATGGTGAATGGTAAAGAACACCGGTGTGATAATATACGAATAACATTCCATGGTAAGAATCCCCCGATTGTTAGGCGTTGTGTCTTGTCCTGTCGAGGGTACGCCAGCAGCCCCCCTCCCCCTCTCTCCCAGGACTATCTCTTTTCTTCTACTCTGGTCCTTTCAGCCAGGCAGCATTCAGGTTATTACTCTTGACAAGACTATACGTATTTCAATTGACAGTAATGTCAACACAGCTTTATTCATTTAACGTAATGTAAAGTGTAAACTGTCTGACAAGGTCACACAAGCCTCCCAAGAGAGAGAGAGAGAGAGCTACGTAGCAGAACCCTGGTAACCCTGGTAGCCATGGGTCTCTGATAATTTGTGGAGGTGCTATTTTTATCAAGTCTACTTGCCTTCATTCTTGAAAACTAGCCTGCGGAACCAAGGCAAGTTCTGGACCAGCCGCTAATTATTTTCCATTGGCAAGCCAGAAAATATCATGTGATGGCTCCAATCTTCCTCTTTGAGATGACACATTTGACAACAGTATGACAGCCCGGTTTACAAGCTCAATATCTCTTAACGCTCAAATCGCTTGAGAAACTTCACTATGGGATATAGACTCCATATAGTTCAGAGTGTTATCAGTGTTCTCATAAGTCACATATGTCAGCATTAGTTTAAAGTGAAAAAGGCTACAGCTCATTTTGCAGATTAATCACATCTTAACTCTCAAGATAAATGATATGTTGAGGCTTCATGTACTTAGCATCCCCTTAATTTCTACAAGGAGAGTTTCTGACTGTGTCTTAGCCACAAGTTCTCTAATAATTGTACATTCCTCCTTTATTTTCAATTAGAACTCCGGTACGTTATATCTCCGACCGGTAGCGCTAACTTTCAACAAATTTAACATTAATTTTTAACAAGCTGACTCAATCCCTCAAATTTTTCCAGGAGGGGGGGTCATGAGTATTTTTGAGAATTTTTGAATCTGAGAATTTGATCATTTTCGCCGGGAATACTAAAAAAATTTCTCAAAAATTATTTTTGAATCTGAGAAAATTCTCAAAAATTTATTTTTGAATCTGAGAAAATTCTCAAAAATTTTCCACTCAAAAATAGTAATTATATACCAAATCATTCTTCATATCAGTGTTCAAAATAGTCAAAAGCAATTTTCGAGAATGAGTTTTTCGCCTGTCCTGGAAAATTTTATCAACAATACTCAATAATAATTTTTGAGAATGAGAATTTGGCAATTGCAGCAGGGTAAAACAGTTCAAATATTTTGAAGGGAGAATTATCTATTTATCGTTATTGTCCAATCGACAATTGCAACACCTATAACCACGTGTTCAGACTTTGAATAATCCACCCGGCCCCATCCTCAGTTTTAACGGATGCTTGCTCGATTTAAAGTCAGTTTGGGAGGGTGAGAATACAACATATTATTATTTTAGAGTTTTAACCTGAATTTCAGATTCACGTATGAGATAAAACTGGTCATGTCGCTGTATTTTGTGTGGTCTGGTGTAATGTTTGTCGGTTTTTCTGTCGTTACTGTTGTCGTCACCCAATTCTGTAAGTCTCCAATTTCTGCTCACCTACATTGCAACCGATGAGTTTTAAAACTCGTGCTAACGCTTTTAAATCATCAATCAATATCAATTGACGCATTTTCTTTATCGTTAACGATAGTCGTAACAATGATTTTATTTCCAACCAAGACCAGCCTGGCGAGTTGATGTAATACAATAACTGTAATGTTGGATGAACTGTAAGAATACCTTTGCTAAGTGGTCCTCCTTTTCCTTGTTGCCAGTAGCACTAGTCTCAGGAGCAGGCTGCTGTTCAGGTTGTTGTTTCTCAGGTGCTGCAGGCAAGTCATCCTTGCTGACGTGTTGCGTCGAGCGACGCTCGTCTCGCTTCCTACGTGCCACTTTTTTCCGCACTATTTCTGGTTTGTCGGATGCGTTGTCGTTGCTCACGGGCGATGGACTCTCATTTTCAGGACTCTTCTTAGTGCTGTCCCAAACCACTGCGCCGGAGTCTGATATTGAAACCGTGACTGGAACATGTCGTGGTTTTTTGTCGTCCCCAACTGGTGCTGTAGGGCCGTTAGGCAGGGTCGGCACAACCAACGTGGGGGGCACAAGTTGTTTTGGCGGTGCCTCTTCCGCCTTCTTTTCTGCCTTCTTTTCTGCCTTCTTTTCCACCTCTTTTGGAGGTGGTGCGGGAATATCATCCGCAGTAACCGCTTGAGTGGGACGTCTCTCTTCGCGCTTCCTACGAGACACAGCTTTCCTTACTACCTCAGGCTTATCAGAGGTACCTGAAACAGAAGGAGTTTCAAGATCTGTTAATTTACAGTAATCATACATATTCCTCCTGAACCTTGTAAACAGTGTAAAAATCCTAACATTTCATTTTTAATAAGAAAGTTTACTTACTGTCGTCTGTGTTGATCGTGGGGATTGACGGTCGTTTAGTAGGAATTTCTACTTCCAGCTTTTTCTGAAGATATTCAGAATAATACACATATTGCAAGGAATTCAGAAATCAATTAATGAAAAAAATCAATCAACTGGATTTAATCGACCCTTTTGAGTATTAAAAACTCACGGATGATGGAACGGTGATAGTAACGTCAGTAGCAGGAGCGCGCTTTCTGACTGGGGTAACGTCATTGACAGGTTCCTTGTCAGGTTTACGTTGCTGCCAAGCTGGGATGGCTGGACCTGGCTTGCTTTCCACTGCGGCTGCGGGCTCTACTAGTCTATTCCTTGGTTTTGCCACCTAAAAGTTTACAATTTTATTTATAACCGAACTGTGATCATCAGTTCATAGGACTTTTATTGCCAGAAAAAAAAAAACTCACCAGATGCATCATGGATTATATTTATGATGAGCAAATTAATTTGCCTCAGTCAATTTTGACATGAGTCTATCGCTTCTAGCTCAGAATATATAAATATTGGCAGAATGAGATTTCAAGGATATCTGATCTTTTGGAGCCCACAAGAGCAGACTACTTACAAAGAACGGTTTTGTGTATAAAGGGCTTTTGGCAGGGTCATTCGCAATTGGCATGTATGGTATGATTATCCAAAATCTTCAAATACAATCTCAACTTCAGAACCTAGGAGCTAACATGATATTCACACAAGTGCCTCCAAATTCATATTGGAATCGTTCAATCACAACGAAATTTATGGCCATTTTCCACCGGAATAATACTATGGAATGCTAGGAATGTAACATGGAATTTCAGTCGAAAAGAGACGAGGGTATCTGCATTCGCTTCTTAACTCGTCAAGACTATCTTTTTATCATGCTGACAGATGAAGCCATGGAGTGTTTTATGAAAAGACCACTAGTATGTGTCAGTCAGAAAACCGCAAGGGCTTTGGGGCAGTGCTATCTTAGTGAAAACACCATGTCAAAGATCGCGAACTTCATGACACATATTAACAAGCTATGACCGCCTGATTAAAACAAACAGATTAACATAACCACTAATTAATGTAAAAGAAAGTGATGTAATTAATAAAACTGGTTACTGAAATGTGGGCCTGAAAATGAATAAATTCATAATTTAGTAAACACTTGGGGCCCCCATACTTACATCATTGACCGGTTCCTCTTTCTTCTTGAGGGGTTCCTCAGTCGGGACAGTTTCTCAGGTCGATTCTCTTTGTTATTTTCCCTGGCCCTCCTGCTTCCCTTAACGATGGGCTGCACTTCCGATCTGTCCGGTAGCTGTGGCCGGATAAACTTCTCTACTCCGGGAACCATGGGTTTAGAGCGCGCGGGAATCCTGTCGTAATATTCTTTCAGCATGTCCAGCACGTCCTCGTCAGCTATGTCCAGTGGCGTCTCGGCCTGAAAAGATACCTTCGTTACACACCGCTGTGTGCTGAGTGAATCAACGTGTTTCCATATTAGCATATCAAGAGTTATTCAGCTGAATGTCACGTACGAAGGTATTGACGATGTGGATGTCGGCCCCGTTATCGATGAGAGCTTCTATTGCCTCAGGTTGAGCCCATCTAGCAGCAGCGTGTAGCGCCGTCCAACCGTCGTTGTCTTGTATATCCATACTAATTCCAGCTCGAGCTAGCACACTGAAGGGGCATTGTCTTAATTAGCAGAGTATTTTGATCCCAGTACCACGCTGGTGTCTGCCAATTTTTGTCACGTGATCTTGTAATCAAGAAGCGAACCAACTGCCGCGCACAACTTTCTCTACATACAAAGCAGGCGAAATCTCTGCTAGTACTTTAGCACAATTTGTGATTTTGTCCCGCGCGGGCAACGTGCGGTCCAAAATAAACCCTTAGCTGCGGCACACAATTGAGTCAGGCAATTAAAATGGGGTCAATTTGACTCACGTTATAACATCGGGGATACCCTTAGCTGCAGCACAGTGAAGTATCGTCGCACCTGCCGAAAATATACATAAAATCATCAACTTTCCAAGATGCAATTAATTTTGCAGTTCTTCGGTTGATCATGAATGATGTCCTGAAAAAGAAGAAAAAGAATAAATTTGATCAGAATAACAACTTACCATCAACAGTCACAATCTCCAGTTCTTTTATCCTACTATTGATAACCCTATCTGACGCGTCACGGAGAGCCCTTTCCTCTGCAGTTCGCACTTGGTCGATATCAATTGCTGTGGAATAGTCATTTTCAGCGCTCTTGAAGTATAATAATCTATACAAGATATAACAACAGTCTCTACACTTAACGTTGTGACGTATACATTGGCCCAAATCAACCTGAGAAAGAGCTCTCAACTGATGGTTCAATTTGTGTGGAGTTTTGAACCGAAATCTGTATCTAAATACATATTGAAAGGCTTTATTAAGATTACTTCTTCGTTAGTCTGGCCTAAATGTTCAGTATAAACAGTATAAGTGCTGTAGCAACGGATATAACATGTGAACTATGAATAATGAGTTCATATTACGTTATAGGTGGTAGTGGTGTAAGGTTACAATATTACGGTTATACACTGTTTTTTAAACAAAAGGAGAAATGCACATGAGGCCACATTTGAAGGTATTTAATAAACTATTCTACAGTTATTTCAACTAGTAACTGCTAGTTTTTACCTTTTTTTCGCATCCATGTGGCAAGCAATTGTCTCATGTCATCCTCTTCAGCTTTGTCGATAGGCAGGTGTCCTTCATTATCCACACATGCAATATCAGCCCCCGCTTCTAATAATAACCTGAACAATATGTTTATAAACTTTAGGGAAACTTATCAAATAACTCATTGTCACTAAAAGTAAAATCGTCCAGATAATATTGATACTTAACTACAGAAAGAGTTAAACATATTTCCAATATTTGGGAGGTATGCAGCATACGATATACTAATTCCTCGCTATTTTCCGTGTAATTTTAGCAGTGAGCAGTATGTTTGTTGGATAATGGATTAAGTATGAGAAATGAAAACATCTGAGGTTCAAGCTTCATGATGAAAAATTTATCAGATAAATTAATAATGTTCCAATTTTGGCAGACCTCTCAATAATTGAGATTTAAATGACCAGGATTTGGAACTATTAAAGAAATTAATTTTTTACTGAATTTTCTCTTATTAACTAATATCAACTTGTTATCAACTAATTAACTTATTAACTCATTAACTCTTGTGTAACTTGATATCTATGGGTCCTTTTTTGAAAAAGTACATTTTATTCTAGAGGAAATTGGTATTTTACAAATACTATTTGAGATACAGGGTGGGCCAAAAGTCAGTGGACATACGTTGGCCTTAATAGCTCAGTCACTGAGTGCCCAATTGAAATAATTCTTTCTGGTATGACTTACTGCCACCACTGGTTCGAGGAATTTGTCAAATCGAAAAATATTTGAGTTCATTTTTTTCAAATGAAGGTTCATTTTTGCATTTATTTTATAGTTTAGATAGTCGGATCGAGCTAAATTTTATTGAATTGTGTTTGGCCATTCGAATTACGTTTGTCCTGAAAAAAATTAGAACTGTAGCTTCTCAGATGACCGAGATATGAAGCATAACGAGTTTATTCATTACGTGTGATCAGGTGATTAGTATACCTATTCACGTGATTAGGTGACCCCACAACCACACCGTTAAACATTATGAGAATTGTTAAGGGTGCCCAATTAAGGTGTCGTGCCACGGTGTCACATAATCATCCAGTCAATTTTGTTAACGAGATACAGAAAATGCTTGATAACTTCGTCATTTCTAATCCGTTTTTCCTCATGCCCATTATATCCACAAAGTTGGCAAACCCACCAGATATCTGGGAGGAAATTTGGGAAGAATGAGGAAATTTTTGGCATCTGAGAGGAAATTTCTTGGTTAGCGACTGACAATTGCAGTCCGCAAAGAGCAGTTCAATCATTGGGTATCGAGAGGAAATTTTTCCTCTCTAAATGACTTAAAATTCGTGCCATCTTTAATTTTAATTTGTCCAATGTTTCGAATCCAAAATATTACCGAGTGTCTAATCAACTACTTTGAACCTTCTCTATTGATATCCTATTGGTCTATCATATAATCCAGTTAAAAATTTTCCGGATGCTGCGCCCCCGAGCCCCCTTAAAATATTACTAATAACCCAGTGTCTAATCAACTGTTTTGAACCTTCTGTATTGATATCCTATTGGTTTAGCATATAATCTAGTTAAAATTTTTCGGGGGCTGCGCCCCCGAGCCCCTGCCGCAGTAGCCTCGGAGCCCATCCCTTCTAAAAATCCTGCGCACGCCCCTGTTGGAAAAGTAACTTAGCCGCTGCGAGCGAAGCGAGCGGGCCACAGCGAGCGAAGCGAGTGGGCCACAGAAGGGTCTGAAAATGGGTTTGGGAGGAAATTTTTAATTATGTGAATATGGGGCCTCATGTTTTCAGATAATATGCAACATTTAATAATCTACCGTCTCCACTGACTTTTGGCCCACCCTGTATGTAAATATAGTTTTTTGGAAATATTCATTTAGTTTTAAGTCGAGGTCAGGTGAGAAGTGATTGAAACAAACTGGGACAAACTTTCGTCAAGAATTTATCTAAAACGGTTTTTTTATGAAGGGTCGACTTCAGGGTCACCACCTTCCGGCCTTCCCCAGACTTTTCTCCTAAAATCTCACATAAAATCTTAGCAAGTCCAGTTTGGAGGAGGATGCTATATTTCAATTTCCGCAATTTTGCCACGACAAACAAGTTTCGTTTGAAACATTTCATTTTCACATGATAACCTATTTAACGAGCAGAATTAGATGGTCATGAACAACGTGAAAGTTGATATTCCGCTCGATTTAGCGGCCCCTTTTGTTGAAAAGCGCGTTTAGAAACCTGAAACACACACTATCTTAAGGTCAGCAAGTCAGGAAAACACTATCCCTCTCGTTCTACAACTAGCTGCAATATATATGCTCCTTTATAAAATAATATTTCATATATAATAGAGTTGGTTTGCGGTACACTGCATATTTCAACGCGATACTACGCTGAACTCGTACAAGTGCCACACTCCATTCCTGCCCTTACACACAGAGGTGTATAGTGCAGGAGAGAGTGCTTCCTGCACAGCACTCTCCTACACGCCCAACTGTTATGCGCCAGCTCAATAGGCTACCTACACGCCATTCTTCACTTTTATTGCTCCTTTATAAACGTTACAATTTGATTGACAGTAATTCAATAATTCGATACATCATCATGTACAAGCCAACAACGTTAAAAGAGCGCATGCCAGCTTGCTTGTGATAATGCTCATCTCTCCTCATAGTCTGTACTAAGGAGTGGGAAAATGAAATGGGGATATCCTCCCTGGTTTGTAAGATTATAATTTTAGTTTCTAAATTAAATTAATTAATATAAGCGAACTCTGCGCGGCTTCCGCACGTTATATTGGCACTGTATTCGCATTACCAAATGGTGTTGAAATCACTACACACTCAAACATGTGTGTGGTCGGCCGGGAGAGAGAGAATTTAGAGTATATTTAGAAAATGATAGCGCTTTTCTCCCAGAAGTAATAATTATAAGTGGTGTGGGCTGTGTGTATAAAGGAATGTGGAAGAGGGGGTGACGTATGTGACGTAGCGCATACCATGACATCACCTACTTATACAGGTCTTCAGCTTATAATGTCATCGTGTGTGTACTGTATAGCTCTTCATATCATGCTCTACTGGTTACTACACTGGTGACTCTTTCAATTTACAGGTTCATAGGTTCAAAGGAACATTATTCCAGTTTTAAGAGTTTACAATTTTGAGAACATTTAAAATATTATATACAAAGTATCGAGGAAATCTCGATTTCAGGAAACATGTGATTTTATTGAACATTTGGAATAGTAATGGAAATATGTGTAGGTGTAATCCCCATCTCTCTCACTAACAAAGAAGAAAACAAGACACTAACCTGGCGAGGTCAGTGTAGCCACATTGAGCGGCGGCGTGCAGCGGCGTCCAGCCATCGTTATCAGGCGCGTTGATGTTGGGGCTGTTGAGCAACAATATCTCTGCTATCTCCGCGTTTCCGTCAATACACACCTGATAATATGAAGTCAGTTAGTATTTACAACACATGATCCTCACTACAAGAAATATAACTTTTAGATAATCGAGTGATTCATTATATTCCCGTACTTCTTTACCAGAATATCTCCTCGTTTAGTCATGAACATATATTATAATGTGTTAAGTTACAGTTCTTTAGACGAGGATGCAGTTTTAGTTCAAGAGATTTTATGTAACATTACAGCATAGAATTGAACACCATGCCACATACTGAAACTGAAACCCTTCCTCGTATAGTTGTGATGAAAGTATTGTTGACTGAGTTTGATCAGAACGTCTGCTGTTCATTAGATTAAAAACGCCCAATACTAATTCACAGCAAATAGTGAAGATATTGTTTTTTTACTCAATGTCTTAATGACATTAAAAATGCTGAACACTGGAGTCTCACAGGGTTTAACTTCACATTTAGTTTACGCACGCCATGAACCAATATACATAAGTTTATGCTATGTCTCTATTCGGTTCTATTGTGCAGATGTAATTGATAAGTAGAAACCCCCCGCCCCCCCCCCCCCCCCCCCTCCCAGCAAAAAGCTGTGTTCTCAATGATAACTCGATTTAAGCTTGGTCCCGTTTAACTTAACATCAGGATATGACGGTATGTTTTAATCAGTACTGTGTAACTGATAAAGCTAATTTAGTGGTTTTATATTAGATTTATAGTGCGCTCCCTCGTGTATTTCAAGTGTGATAATCTAATTTTCAAACAGTTTTACGTAACTTTCTCGTTGTCCTAGTACAATATTCTACATTATTCCACCACATAAAAACATGTTAAATGGTCATATTAAAATGAAGAGAGGGAAGTAGTTGTATATCATGTACATATGTTGTTATTTGACAATAACAGATCAACAGATGTAAAAACCAGTAACAATTGAAACTATACCATTTGCTAACTATAACAACCTTTTAAACGTCATAATATTATATTTTGCATATTATGCAAAATATTATATACACAATATTCCCACATAATTAAATTATCGTCCTCATTAAGATGCTGTGCTTTAAAGATAACGACTTGTTGACAGAGTTGTCCAGAAAATAGGGCACAGTTAATAATCGTTCTAGGTCCATATCAGCTGCTGATTATGTATTATATTATTATATATATATACACCACCATATAAGATGTAGGAGCACCAGCATTGGGCCACCCATGTGAATAACACCCAATATTGGCCCTGGCAGGAAGTTAAGAACTAAAAGCGAGGTTTTGAAAATATTTGCGAGGCTGCGTGATGCGCTTGTGTTAAAATGAAGATAGAAATTGTTCAATATTAATAAGAATTTATTGAGGATTTGGAAAAGATTCGGGATCTGTGAGGACAAAATACTTATTTTTCTTTTTTAAGGTTAAGAATTAAGTATGACTGTGAAGTTAACAATCTGGGGCAACAGTCAGTAGAATTGATATAATAACTAAGAAAGTTGAACCTTGTCCAATATTTGGTTTCAAGTTGTTCGAGTTTTGGAATTAGGTATAAATGCCAAGTCAGTACCAAGAGCAACAGTGAGTAGAGTAGTAGTATTGATAAAGTAGATGTTAAAGGATAAACCTGCCAAAATTGAAGTTTAAAATATTAAATGTTAACTGCGCAAGCCTTACTACCCATTGGAGTCTAAAATTAAATTAGCACAATTAGTAAAATCCTTATTGATAGAATTCATTCCTTAAAAAGCCCATTTTGTCCTCCTTGCACAGTTCTATAACTGAGTTCTATAACTGTAATCTCCAGTACTTACCCCCTGATCCTTAAATTAGTACAATAAATTCTTGCCAGAATTTTCATTTCAAATTGCTACATTCCAATTATGAAAGCAAATTTCCAGACATTTTTTCGAAGGACTAACTCTACATCACCTTAACGAACCACACTTATTTCGCAAAATCTGTTGGTCAGCCTTAAAATATATACATCTAAAAATCAAATTTTAAAAATCGTTCTTGAAAATGATCTCTAGTGTTAAATTGCTTCTAGGCTTTTTCCTTGAGCAAGATTCTCAAAATAAATTCGCATGCGGTCAGAACAACGAAAATAGCAAAGTTAAGGAAAAAGTTTTGGATGTTAAGATTTATTTGCACCTATGCTTCGGGGTCCACGCCAAGATAGGATTGATGATAGATTTGTACACGATATTATACTGTGTGTGATACAGAAGGACCTCGTGAAGACACGTATTTTATTTCGCACCACAAGAGAAAAGAGACTCCACTAACGGAGGCATTGTAGTATTTTAGTGTAATTCTATTATTAGCACCTCACCACTGTTCAGTCATACGTGTACTGCTGTATCGCCAAGAGGTTAAAGAGTTTAATTCAACACCGTGGCCACCAAGTTTACCTAATTTGAATGAATTAATAAAATAGCCACAAATGTGCGCTAAATCTCCTACCTCCGTGTCACTTATAACTATGACTTAATTAGTTAATTAGATTTCAATTTGAAAGGACAGCATCATGGATATAATATATTAATGACAATTTCGTCTATAAGAATTAGAACTAGAATCTATCCCACCAGAAGGATTTCGCTGTGGGCTGCCTCCCCATTAACAGTGGAATGTAGCTGTGGGCTGCCTCCCCACTAACAGTGGAATGTAGCTGTGGGCTGCCTCCCCACTAACAGTGGAATGTAGCTGTGGGCTGCCTCCCCACTAACAGTGGAATGTAGCTGTGGGCTGCCTCCCCACTAACAGTGGAATGTAGCCGTGGGCTGCCTCCCCACTAACAGTGGAATGTAGCTGTGCATGTGGGCTGCCTCCCCACTAACAGTGGAATGTAGCTGTGGGCTGCCTCCCCACTAACAGTGGAATGTAGCTGTGGGCTGCCTCCCCACTAACAGTGGAATGTAGCTGTGGGCTGCCTCCCCACTAACAGTGGAATGTAGCTGCGGGCTGCCTCCCCACTAACAGTGGAATGTAGCTGTTGGCTGCCTCCACACTAACAGTGGAATGTAGCTGTGGGCTGCCTCCCCACTAACAGTGGAATGTAGCTGTGGGCTGCCTCCCCACTAACAGTGGAATGTAGCTGTGGGCTGCCTCCCCACTAACAGTGGAATGTAGCTGTGGGCTGCCTCCCCACTAACAGTGGAATGTAGCTGTGGGCTGCCTCCCCACCAACAGTAGAATGTAGCTGTGGGCTGCCTCCCCACTAACAGTGGAATGTAGCTGTGGGCTGCCTCCACACTAACAGTGGAATGTAGCTGTGGGCTGCCTCCCCACTAACAGTGGAATGTAGCTGTGGGCTGCCTCCCCACCAACAGTAGAATGTAGCTGTGGGCTGCCTCCCCACTAACAGTGGAATGTAGCTGTGGGCTGCCTCCCCACTAACAGTGGAATGTAGCTGTGGGCTGCCTCCCCACTAACAGTGGAATGTAGCTGTGGGCTGCCTCCCCACTAACAGTGGAATGTAGCTGTGGGCTGCCTCCCCACTAACAGTGGAATGTAGCTGTGGGCTGCCTCCCCACTAACAGTGGAATGTAGCTGTGGGCTGCCTCCCCACTAACAGTGGAATGTAGCTGTGGGCTGCCTCCCCACTAACAGTGGAATGTAGCTGTGGGCTGCCTCCCCACTAACAGTGGAATGTAGCTGTGGGCTGCCTCCCCACCAACAGTGGAATGTAGCTGTGGGCTGCCTCCACACTAACAGTGGAATGTAGCTGTGGGCTGCCTTCCCACTAACAGTGGAATGTAGCTGTGGGCTGCCTCCACACTAACAGTGGAATGTAGCTGTGGGCTGCCTCCCCACCAACAGTGGAATGTAGCTGTGAGCTGCCTCCCCACTAACAGTGGAATGTAGCTGTGGGCTGCCTCCACACTAACAGTGGAATGTAGCTGTGGGCTGCCTCCCCACCAACAGTGGAATGTAGCTGTGAGCTGCCTCCCCACTAACAGTGGAATGTAGCTGTGGGCTGCCTCCACACTAACAGTGGAATGTAGCTGTGGGCTGCCTCCCCACTAACAGTGGAATGTAGCTGTGGGCTGCCTCCCCACTAACAGTGGAATGTAGCTGTGGGCTGCCTCCCCACCAACAGTGGAATGTAGCTGTGGGCTGCCTCCACACTAACAGTGGAATGTAGCTGTGGGCTGCCTTCCCACTAACAGTGGAATGTAGCTGTGGGCTGCCTCCACACTAACAGTGGAATGTAGCTGTGGGCTGCCTCCCCACCAACAGTGGAATGTAGCTGTGGGCTGCCTCCCCACCAACAGTGGAATGTAGCTGTGGGCTGCCTCCACACTAACAGTGGAATGTAGCTGTGGGCTGCCTTCCCACTAACAGTGGAATGTAGCTGTGGGCTGCCTCCACACTAACAGTGGAATGTAGCTGTGGGCTGCCTCCCCACCAACAGTGGAATGTAGCTGTGAGCTGCCTCCCCACTAACAGTGGAATGTAGCTGTGGGCTGCCTCCCCACTAACAGTGGAATGTAGCTGTGGGCTGCCTCCCCACTACTCCACTAACAGTGGAATGTATTACAATATATAGCCGCGTACTTCTACTTTGTAGGATATTTTTCTTATAATTAATGCATGACGCGGAGGTGAGGACGTGACTGGCTGGTAAATGTCACGTGACCCCGCACTTTGTCACGTGACTTCTCACCTCGCCTGCACTCGCTACAACTACACACATGTGACACGACCAGCTAATTAGATTTTATATGAGACAGCAGTGACTGTAAAAATGTAGTCTTCCCAATGCTGTGTGTTAACGCGTGACGTGGCTTCTGGGCGCTCATTGGTCAGACCCAACGACAGTGTGTTGTGTGTACACGCATATTTCAAAGCAGAATACGCATGTAGTGACGTGGTACAATTTGTACTCGAACAGTCTCCCAACTACACTGTCAACTCTCTCTATACGAACAGTCCTTTACCCTTTCCCTTTCCCTCTCACTCTCTCCCTCCCACTCTCTATCTCACTCTCTATCTCAGTGCCATCCCCATCTGTCTCCCGTTCCTCTTCGCTCTATCTCCTCCCTCAATTTTCTTCTCCTTCTCTTCCTCTCGTTACAATTTTTGCATTCCAATATTCGGGACCCTTTAGATTAATATCGAAAATTCCGGATCGGAACCAAATTTGATTCTAATTCTTATTCTCAATACATCGATTTTTCCGCCACATATAAAATGACAATAAAATATCGAAAATATTAGAAACAAACACAGGAAATTTTGTAGGATTAAAAAGTTTAGTTACAACGTTCCCCTAACCAGTAAGTAACACACAATACACGCATAATAAGAGATATTGTATGACATTTTTAGTACTACTTAATAAAACGCAAAGCTCACGCTTACTCAAGCACAATTCGATTATATTTCGCGACGTCTCTGACAGGGAAAAGATTTGAAAATATATCACGAAGCCTTTATTTTCCAAAACAAGGGTAAACACAGCCCTTTGTAGGGTAGTGCAAACCACAAACTTGTGGTAGATTCATGCTACCAAATATGCACATATTTTCGAAGTTGTCATCAAATATAATATTTTAAAACTATCTTCCAAACCTGATGAAGTGCGGAGATGCCATCAGTGTTTGTGTAATTCACATCCACTCCCAGTGCAAGAAGTCTTTGTACCTCGACCGCATCTTGCTGTATCACCGAGTCAAGGAACATAAACTTCCGTTTGAATTGAATGAGGTTCTTCTTGTTTTGAGTTGCTAGGTTCAACTTGTTTGTGTCGCTCCCCTGCCATTCCTGCAGCTGCAATCTTCTTCTAGCTATGTTCTGTAAAATATAATCCTAGGACTTGGTTTTAGAGAACAGTGCTTTTCTAAAGCTTATACAGCCGAGAAAATCTCCGCATGCAGGTTCAATCAAAGTGTGGTTGCTGTAAAATGTTTTAATGAAAAGCAAACAGCTGAAAAAGTGAGATGTAGTTTTTCAATATAGCCACCCAGAACAAAGCCTACTTGAGAATTAAAATTCAAGATGAGATTACAAAAACAGCAAGACGAAAACAAACGACATTCAGATTTTGATTCATGCAAGTTCTGTGGATCTATGTATAAAGTATGACCTCTGCTCTGCTTCAGTATTTATCTTACCTCTGCGTTGGGAGCACCAACTCTGAATCCTTGGCCCTGGTTACTCATACCTCATGACTATGCCCAAGCTAATGTCTCATGAACTTAAGAGGGCAGTCAAGAGATTCTTTTCCCCTTCAACTCATTTTAACCTACATAAAAGGGAAAAAAAGTTGTTTTAAATTCAATCAAGGTTCCAAAACAAAATACTATTAACATTTTTGGTGCAATTTAAAGTGACCCACCCTGCTTAGCACTACCCAATGAAATAACTTTTTGAGGATTTTTTCCAACGTGTCGAGGAATGTAAACGTTGTTGGCGTTTAGCAATTTTTTTAAATAGTAAAATCGAAGATGTGATAAAGAAAATTAGTGATTAGAATCAATATGACGGCTGAAATAAAATTCATATGACCATCAAATGACTATACTAGAGCAAAATATAAAATGAATTCCACAGCACGTCACATTTGACAAATTCTTCTAAGATTACACCTGAGGCTTCATGATGTGAAAGCGTGTTAATCATGGAGATTTTTTTGTAGAAAATGTCAGCTAAGCGCATTGAATTTACCCATATAATATGGTGATAGTCATATGATGATAGTCATATGATGATAGTCATATGATGATAGTCATATGATGATAGTCACATGATGATAGTCATATGATGATAGTCATATGATGATAGTCATATGATGATAGTCATATGATGATAGTCATATGATGATAGTCATATGATGATAGTCATATGATGATAGTCATATGATGATAGTCATTATATGATGATAGTCATTATATGATGATAGTCATATGATGATAGTCATATGATGATAGTCATATGATGATAGTCATATGATGATAGTCACATGATGATAGTCATATGATGATAGTCATTTCACGAGATTGTGCTAAACAGTACCAGAGTGCACTATATTATGAATAAGTAGATTCAAGGTTCTTGCAGGCTCTTTTGTAAGGTGCCATCATTTCAAAAACTTAACTAAAGTATGTATATTGTATATTTAAAGTCACTATTGTGACGGTACATTAGAACTAGACAGAACAAAGTGTGAAGGGCCTGAACGGAACCCCTCGGTTTCAGATCCTTGTTTAACACTGCCGTACAGCAAGGACATCCACCGGGTTCTCCAAGGATGGGCACATAGCTCACTCCACACTATGCTTTGTCAAATGTTGCTTATATACCAAGGATCTACAGGAAATATTTCCTTGTAAGTTTAGAGGGCGATCTGTGAACAGACAACTACCTCATTCCCAACTATAGGAACTAGAATTCCTATACTATCCCAACAAGCTACACCAAGCATTGTTTCAGATGAGAACAGCCGCGATAAATCAGCAGGCTAGTACTCTTGATTATATAATATATATTTAAAGTCACTATTGTGACGGTACATTAGAACTAGACAGAAACAAAGTCGTTCACCTTCCAATAACTGTCAATAGAATAATACTGACAATTCATCAAGATATTAGCAAATGAATATTTTTATCAATATGGACCTTGTTTTTTACGATTTTTTTAGGTTCAAGATTTTCAAAATCAAATTTAAATTTTTTTAAAGCCTATCTCAAAATTCGGTCCTCTTAATGTCTCCTAAATAATCCCTAGAACATATTTCGGGATAAATGCTCAAAAACTGTAGATGGAGGTAGATTTTTAGAATCAATTTTCAGGGTGCAGTTGAAATCTGCTCACTAATAACTTGGGCTATAACTAGGAACAATATGTTTCCATGGCACCAAAAGCAGCTGATAGATCACTTCCATCTATCAGAAACAACTGTAAAATCTTAAGAATAGTAATAGTAGTAAAAGCAATGACAGTTTCTTATTACCTTTGACCATTGCATGCTCCATAACCAGAATTCGAATATGTGTGCTCATTGGTAGAATAATAATAAATTGAAGTTTAATAACACCACTCTTAAGTTAAAACTTATACTTAGCAGTGTTTAATCCCAGAACATCCCAGATATTTACTTGAATAATTATAGGTAAGGACTGGAAACTGTAGATCATATTCATACTGCAACTGGAAGTCACCCTATTTCTCAATTATAATGGTGTTGAACGTTGTTTTAGCGATACCTTACTATACATAAAGTGAGATGATATATATGAATATATGAATATATGTTGCCATTTTACTGACACCACGTCATCAACTTTAACAAAACGTTCCACAAAAACCGTGAGAGATACACCATTGGAACCTTTTTGACTATCTTATGAGACATATTTATGTTCGATGTATAATTCCGGTGACCTAAATGATTTGGGAACGAAAATATGGGAATTTTTCTGCCACATTTCGTACCCGTATTAAATCATGGTATTTGGGGATTTTTTCATCTCCTTATTTTACAAAAATGAAACCCAATATTTAAGAAAATTGAATACAAAGATCTTCTCTGATCAGCTGTTTCATCTTGTAAACAATTTCTCCAGAGCCTTGAAAGTTAGCCTCTACTTAACTTATAGTTAATCAGTTAAACAAAAATTTCAGTTAAATAAAAATTTCAATTTTTTGCCATTTATTACAGAGTAAACAAGTTTACAATAAATCAATTTGATATTTAATAGTTAATAGTACTATGTTTACAGTATGTACGGAAGGGGTATCCTAGGAAGTTTCTTGGACTTCTAACAGGTACCCCTCCTCATAATTTAACCCTCAATCAAGTTTCCTATCATTCCGAGCTAAGTCGACTGAGGAGATCGCATAGATCCAATTATGGATCCTTAGCTATTCCCTAGACTAGGTGACACTGGAATTCGAACCCTGGACTTCTGCGCAGAAGGTGGATGCTCTAACCACTAGGCCACCTACCTCCTGAGGGTATAGGAGACCGACGTCTGACAGTGTTTATCAAATTTCACTGCCGTGGCCAATAAAGTAGTGATAGAGCTTGCTTATTTTTAATGGAATGTGTCCAAAATCATTTCTAAAGCAATTCATGATTGAATACTAGTGTCCATTAATTGTTTGATAAATTATATTTATAACTCACTATATTGATAAGTTGATAGTAAATCGATTAAGTCATGATTAATAAAAAATATGTGAAAAATAATTTGGGGAAAATAATGATGATGACCTAAATTTTGGTAGTCCAAAAATATGTCTTGTAAGGTAGGTCAAATGCTTTTATTGCCTTTTGACCAGTATGAAGTACTTAAAAATTGGCCAAGGAATACTTTAGGTCCTAAATTTTGGACCAACAAGTGGCGTCAAAATCACTAAATAAATAAATAAATATTGCTGTGTTTTGACACCACTTTGGAGTAAGATTGGTTCTTGATAGTGATAATAACTGGCGTTGATTCAATGAGAGGCAACGTTTATTCTCAACCCTAAAATCTGAACTGAGTCCTAACGCTCTATGGGGGATTGACTGTGACTCCATAATAGTGATTTACCTTATGACACCTAAACCTTGTGTCTTGGTGTCCACTGAAACAGTGTTTAGAACTGAACTGTGGTGTCTAGCTTCTGCTAGATTGGACTCCTTTGATATTATTTATATATGTATGACTTAAGTAATGAACCAACTCTGCAACCTGGTAGCGTGGCTGACATGAAATCAAAATAAATTTGGTCCTGGCTTCTGCATAATCCTAAATCACCTGAGCTCCAAAAAAGCAGAGCCAGTATCCAAGTGGCCGACCCTATAATATATCCAGACAGCTTGTGACATGATGGATAGCAGATCACATGATTGAAATTTGTGTGCAATGATGTGAACCAACCCTGCTTTTGATGATGTGAACAGCGGCCAGGTAGCGCAGTTGGTTAGAACGCCTGTCATACAATCGTTAGGTTGCGAGTTCGAAACCCACTGACTGCCTGGTCGTGGGGTGAGCGTCGTCGACGTTCAGCTAAGGATCATGAGTGGTCTATGCAGCCCCCCGGTCTACTCAGCCGAATACTCGAGAAATCGGGTGTGAGGGTTAAATGAGGAGCTGCACATTGCAGCAAAGTCTCGGACGAAGAAAGTATGGTACACACTACCTTAACCGTCACTGGCCAAAAAGATCCTTCGGCTTCCTGTAATTGGCTGGTTGCACTTGTGTAACATTGTGGCTGTTGGAATACACCGAAGTAAAATAAGTGTCTAGATAAAAAAAATGCCATCATACGATCTACTAACCGTCATGTCATATGTTGTCCGTGGAGAAGCTGCCCAAGCTGCAGACACCTGTCTGCGGACAGGGTTGTGATACTTGGATAATGACAAAGCAGACTGGAGACACGAGACCCCACAATAATATGCAACAAAAATGTGCAACCTGGACCTAAGCTGAAGTTTAACAACGTTATTTATAAAACCACTTAGACTGAGTGAACTTTGAGTCTATGGACATAGATCCAATTAATTCTAATCAACGGATTCTATCATTCATTATTTATGCCTCAGTTAAGATAAGATAAGATAAGATTTAAAATTATGCATCTCGTACAAATATAATTACTTCAAAACTGTACAATTTACGTTTAATAAACTATTAAAATATAAAAATGTGCAACCTGGACCTGTGTTGATAGCCACCAAGACCAAGGAGGACTACAGCCAGGTGGTGTGTAACATCAGGACACGCCTGAGCATGGATATAATGAGGAGTGTGCTAGTAGCAGTTCGAGGTGTACGTGGAAAGGCAAAGAAGGCATGGACTGCCCCTATATCCAATGTCTCCTTCAACCTGATACCTGAGGAGAAGAGCTACGAGGGATAGATGATATCTATTGCTCAGGATTTACGATTGTGCTCTGCAAATTGCATCACTTGATTTAATTTATTGTATATATACTGTTTGACATTTCTGATACTTTTTTTGCAACCTGGACCTAAGCTGAAGTTTAACAACGTTATTTATAAAACCACTTAGACTGAGTGAACTTTGAGTCTATGGACATAGATCCAATTAATTCTAATCAACGGATTCTATCATTCATTATTTATGCCTCAGCTAAGATAAGATAAGATAAGATTTAAAATTATGCCTCTCTGGGCATCTCGTACAAATATAATTACTTCAAAACTGTACAATTTACGTTTAATAAACTATTAAAATATAAAAATTAAAAGAAGTTAACTGAAAACTTCTTGGCTGATAAGTGCCTAAATAAGGCCTTTTAAATTGACCTTCTTCCTCTTAGCTATTATTGGATTATCTTTCATATAATTTACATAATTACTCCTATGAGCTACAGTAACATCAATTCTATCAAATATATCATATGAAAGTTCCCAGTGATGACCAAGCTTATTAGCTCGATATCCACTAAGCCGAAAGGCATCTAATCTACTTTTAAAGCCTGTGACTGATTCACTAGCTTTAACAAGCGGAGGCAGGCTATTCCAGTAGCGTAGTACTCTTTGGGCAAAGAGCTGCAACTAAATAGTTTAAGAAACGTTTTCAAACGTTTCCAAGTTGAAAGTTAACCACGATCTACAAGGGTGAAGTCAGGCTAAAAAACGAAAGGGGGATGTGACTGGATCAAGCCGCAAGATCCCTATAAATAGCAATAGATAACTGCACGCTTTCTGGAAATAGATATTTTCGTTACAATAAAATATATTAGGAATAAACCACTCTCTCTCTCTCTCTCTCTCTTTACAATTTACATGCTAACGTGGACTCTTTTCTTCTATAATTTTCCTACACACAGTTCCATTGTATCAGAGAGTATTACGGAAGAAGCGTTATTTGCCACCACCCTGTACTTCAAATATCCATGATTACGTCATATACTTTGCCCAAGAGTAAACATTCAAAGATTAAAAATTCAAATGTATAAAATGGAGCCTCTATTTTGAAGGATGCTAGTGATAAGAATAGTTTGCTGAGAGACAACATTGCCCACAGGAAACATGGATAAATATCCAAAAAGTATGTAGCACTATTGTACATAGTAGCAATATTGTTTACTATTTACAGTTAAGTGCATAACTTTCGTCTTGGTAGATTCCAAACACAAGGAAATTTTCCTTCTGGTTGGTAATATACTCAATGATGGGAGTATAGTGTATTGGCTATGCCCCGCTTACTAGTTTAGCTCTTTCTAGTCCCCTGCTACACGGCATGTAAACAGGGATTGGCTAGTTAGAGGCGGTCCGTGTAGGCCTTACACTGTGCTTTCAGCAATACTCATACATATACAATGCATGTGTACTGAAGGTAATCCTTACCAGATCCACGCCTTCATTTTTTATGGAAGAGCTATGGACTTTAGTCAACTACAGGAGATTCCATAGATCTAACCAAGTTCTTAACACATCCCATTATAGCTGAAGACTGTTCGAACATATTATTTAAAACAATATATGTAATATGTTACTGCTGTCTCTACTGTAACTACTTTATTAACGGGTGATGGCTCGTAAAATATTTCGACGAGTCCAACTCGGCGCGCGTCCTGGTAGGTTATAAACTTACAACTACTTCAACACACTAATGTTCCTTAAAATGTGTATTGAAGAGGAACTAAAAAACTTGTTGCTAAACTTGAAGGCACGGCGCCTAGCTTTCAATGGTTGAGTGGATTTTACCAGCCACCACAGAACACTTCACATAGCCATGTGTATACGCGTACTGCGTGACGCGCTTGTTTCAAAAGTTGCGCGCTACTGTAAGTGAGGGGGTTCTGGTTAGAGCAAACAGAACACAGACTCAAGTGTTCATGACCAATAACATATGTCGGAACAATAGCTATAGCCCGAGCGCCATTCAGAAAAAGTACACCAATTAACAATTAATGTATCAATAAACTATGGCTAAGAATTATCATTTTATTACCCAGACACCAATTTTTTATTCTGAAAAGATTACAAAATAGCATTAAACTTTAAAATTCATATTATATATTGATTCACGATATAAATCTTTTGCATCTCGCCGATTTGCATACGGTTGGTTAATTGACGATGTCAATTCATGGCAGCTCGGCGCGGCACAGTAGCGCATCGCGCCGATCTAGTCGCTGTGAGAAGCCTTATTAAGCGAGAAGCCTTATTAAGTGCGCGGCGCGGCACAGTAATGCATCGCGCTACAAACGGTTGGTGGTTGCGAGAAGATGCGCGGCGCCGCCCAGTAGGGCATCGCGCTACAAAATTCATACAAACACAATCAGTGAACATCACAGGAGGCAGTAACGAAATTTAATATTAATATGAAGGAGATCTGGAATTATACTATTTTATTAAACATGCAACAACGATTTTGAAAATTTAGCATTGATCGCATCATTCCCAGGAACCCTGACCGGATGGGGCTTAACTTTGAAAGTAAAAGAGTTGGAGACTTTCGGTTTTTTGTAACATGTTCCTCTTTTAAAAGTAACGTTACCTCTCCAGGAGGAAAATTCAAGACAACGTAATTGTTGAGTTATCTCAAAATCTCCAGAAAAGTCCCCTTTCGGGCCGATCAAAAGTTTGCAACTTTAATTTTGCGGATTCCTGTACTCTGGTTGGCTGAATTGTGTCACGTGGTAGCTGCCTGAACATTGGAATACGCCACGCGTGCAAATCATGTGCTTGTTGTCGCGCGCGAGGTCAAGCCGTCTGTTTAAATTAAACCAACTCTAGTACCACCACCAGCCGGTAACTTTTCCTGGGTATACGAAGTAACCAATTAGGGCTATTAAATGCCAAACACAAGGATATTTCGTATTCGGATCATGTGCCTGCAGGCTGTCTGTCGCTTAAGACCATGGTCGCTCTTAACTGAGCGATAAGTGACGTTAAGTGAGACCGTGAGCACCACTTCTTGCCAATTTGCTTTTGAATTACGGCCCAATCATGAAGTTAAACAGTACAAGTTGTGTTTTAACGGCAAAATACAGCGAATTCTAGCCCTTGAAAGTTGTAGGTTTGGAAGATCAATACGGCTGCATTTAATTATTAAAAGTCTTAAGTTAGAACGGCCAAAACACCCTACTCGGCGTCAGCCAGCTGCACCCAGGAACCCTGACCGGATGGGGCTTAACTTTGAAAGTAAAAGAGTTGGAGACTTCCGGTTTTTTGTAACATGTTCCTCTTTTAAAAGTAACGTTACCTCTCCAGGAGGAAAATTCAAGACAACGTAATTGTTGAGTTATCTCAAAATCTCCAGAAAAGTCCCCTTTCGGGCCGATCAAAAGTTTGTAACTTTAACTTTGCGGATTCCTGTGCTCTAGTTGGCTGAATTGTGTCACGTGGTAGCTGCCTGAACATTGGAATACGCCACGCGTGCAAATCATGTGCTTGTTGTCGCGCGCGAGGTCAAGCCGTCTGTTTAAATTAAACCAACTCTAGTACCACCACCAGCCGGTAACTTTTCCTGGGTTTTATTTACAATTAATAACGTTTATATTAAAAATTTACGATAATATTCTCTCACAGCAGCTAATCGAGCTGTTAAAATGTGTTAAATGTACATATCATTTAAAATATAATGCACAGTAAAATAGTGCATACAAATTCTTAAATATATCTAATACGGTAATGTTGACGGATGTTACTCGTCTAAATTTCTTCGAAGTAGCGCGCGCCGCTTTCTTCTCGAAATGGCCCAATGGCAAGAGCTACGAAGTAGCGCGCGCCGGGCCAGATCATTAACAATGGTCAAACGGTAATGCAAATGACTTTCACCTAACCATGTGCTTTCACGCCACTGCGGGCGCGCTTGTTTCACAAGTCAAGAAAAGCACCTATCCACGAACCCCGATGGGAAGGTTCGTGCGCGCGCGTGCAGTGCTGACAACAGCGTCTATGTAGCGAAGGAAGTCTTGGCACTTCTCCCTCCAGTATGCAGTAACCACTTTTGCAGGTTTCTATAGTGCACAGTGACCGTGTATAGGGGTTAATTAGGTATAAACTACAGTACAGCTGTACTTACACCTACATTCACAAGCATGCAAGCTCACTTGGTCCAATGAGCAGGAAACGTAGGGCAACGGTCGCGCTAAATCACTCTACAGTCGATTCTTCCATTTTCACCACTTTTAGTTTCGCATTGGATAAGCACATGTTATACGCGCGCGTTACGTGTCAATCATATTTGATCCCGATTTCTTACTTTGGGTTTCAAACTTGCTTGTCGAGTTTTCGTCAATAATCAATTATCATCCATGATTCATCATTGCCACTTGTGTAATACCTTGAAATCCTATAAGTTGAATGAATAGGTTTTAAAATTGTTGACATAGCATAGAAGGACTGTTGTCAGAATGTAGAATGATACAGAGCCGCCTTCAGAAGTTAAAATTGTTGAGCCTTATTTTCTAGTGTACTGTTTCGTATGACATATGAGTCGAGGTACAAATAGAATTTTTCGCTGGATCAAAATGCTGAGATTTTAATATAAAGCAAAGCCAAGTATCAATAAACTAGTTTAGATTACGCCTGATTGCTTGAGTCCTATTTAAAAATATTTTTGATATGTGATCCTAGAAGTAGAATCACAAATTTTGCATTCTTTTAAATGTGTTTTTTTTATGCGAAGAGCATATATTGTTTTTCCTTAAGCCAGCTGATCCAGCTATTGTAAAAGTCTACGGTCTAAAATGCTGCTTACTTTAGAAACACTGCGCTTCTTATTTGAATCATTAAATCTAGGCTGCATAAAATGATAGGTTTTCGGATTTTGACCTGAGCAGCCGAAACTGATATTATTATTATTGTTATCCATATAATATACTATTATCGATGTAGTTTAATAGACTATAAATTTATTATATAACCTGGTTTTATTTCCATAGAAGTGTTTTTACCAGTTACTTTAGTAAATTAACAAAATGTACGTCTCCACTCTGCAGTTCCGACTGCAATTCGAACTTTGCCGTCTAGAATCTAGTGTGAATATTATAGATATTTACAACAAATATTTTAATTATCAGGTTCATCAGCATGGGACAAGTTGCAGATCAACCGCCATATAGGTACGTACTACAAGTGTTCATTTATGACTCAGTAATACAATTAAACAACAAGTTAACTTAAGAGTTGCAATTTGATTTATATACAATATCATGCGATAGTTTATTAAAAAACTTCGAAGGCTTTTAACTTGAATAACAATATCATTTTTAAAGCAAGGTTTGTAATTGAAGGCAAGCATATCGGTCTGTACTGATGTAAAGGATTTTTGTTCTCAGTTTCTATGAAATTGTACCATGTACATATTTTTACCTCGTTCACCCTTCCAGCTCATGCATCAAGGCTGATTCTTCATCCTCACACTTACACGCCTTCAATTAGTCACCACCTGGAACTTTATCATATATAATTATAATCACGTCATCGCCTTATCATCCCTTATAGTCGAAGACGATAACATATGCATATTGTATAATTCTGCAAAATAAAACATGTTTTATTACTTATATGTTTGAACCAACTCCCTATCCCCTCCTAGATTATCAATTTTTCTCAATTTTTGCTACTTTTCAAAAGTTCAAAGAATCTTTTAATAAGCTTGAACCTCCCATAATATCTCTGGACAGTATAATGTATGTGTCCGATGAACGAATCAATTCTCTCTCAAATTATATGTGTTCACTGTTCACTGTTCACAGTTTATTTGCGAAAAGTTTCTACTATCAGCTAATTTAATTTAATTACAACTTGTTTTATTTAACCTTCCCCAGTTTGGCTATGAAATAATTGATATCACCAAATAAAATTAGCCCACGTTAATAAGATTCACCGTTAATAAGTACAAAAAATGCATACTTACATTCCTACTCAGTGCACACTATGTATAATAACTGTTGCCAGATAAAACATTCAATGAGTTGCTTTAAGGGGACATACACCAAAAGCTTTTATGCCCTGGCCCTGCTGTTAACGTCATATTAAGAAAGTATACATAAAAACAATAAGATTTGATACATTAAAAATTATTTTTGAGGACCCGCACTTTCGAAAAAATAAATATTTTCTTTTTCGAAAATTTTGGAAATTTTGAGAAGTCTGTCACTGTAATACCGATATTTCAGTCATTTTAAACGTTTATTGACTGATTTTTTAACTGAACATTATTTACAATCCGTACAAGAAGCCCTTCAAAGGATTTTATAATTAAATTATAGATGACGAAGTTACAGGCCAAACAAGGTCGAGAGAAGCAAAATTGAAATTTTTGTAAAAATCAAAGTTGTATATTTTACCATTCACCCAGGTCATAAGATATCGCTTCAAAAATTCTTGTGAGTGTAGCTGATGAACATATCCAACTTTTTGGAACAGGATTTCTCTCAATTTTGAGTTTTAAGGTATGAAATGTGGCCTCAAACGACTTAGTAAAATTCATCGTAAAAAGGGCCAAACATGGCAGATTTAAGGCTTAAAATGCCTATAACTCAAAAAGTATCAGTTTTTTTGAAATATTTTTTACAGAATCGTAATCAGCTTGAGAAGACGAATCTTTTAGTACAAAATTTATAATAGTTAAAGACACAAAATTTGTTAAAAAATGTGTACAATTTGTACAAAATTTATACAAGGGGGGACCCTTTGTCGAGCTAGAAAATTATTTAAGACAATTTGTCTTCTAAAATCACCTATTTGGTACTAAAAGATTCGTCTTCTCAAGCTGATTACGATCCTGTAAAAATTAATTCAAAAAAACTGATACTTTTTGAGTTATAGGCATTTTAAGCCTTAAATCTGCCATGTTTGGCCCTTTTTACGATGAATTTTACTAAGTCGTTTGAGGCCACATTTCATACCTTAAAACTTAAAATTGAGAGAAATCCTGTTCCAAAAAGTTGGATATGATCATCAGCTACACTCACAAGAATTTTTGAAGCGATATCTTATGACCTGGGTGAATGGTAAAATATACAACTTTGATTTTTACAAAAATTTCAATTTTGCTTCTCTCGACCTTGTTTGGCCTGTAACTTCGTCATCTATAATTTAATTATAAAATCCTTTGAAGGGCTTCTTGTACGGATTGTAAATAATGTTCAGTTAAAAAATCAGTCAATAAACGTTTAAAATGACTGAAATATCGGTATTACAGTGACAGACTTCTCAAAATTTCCAAAATTTTCGAAAAAGAAAATATTTATTTTTTCGAAAGTGCGGGTCCTCAAAAATAATTTTTAATGTATCAAATCTTATTGTTTTTATGTATACTTTCTTAATATGACGTCAACAGCAGGGCCAGGGCATAAAAGCTTTTGGTGTATGTCCCCTTAATTACAATTAATAAACGATGTGCATTGTATAATATTATATATAGATAATACTACAATGAAAACAACGATTCTACAAACTCAGAGTTTCATGCAAATGCAATCATCAGTGTCAGAAATGATTGCATTTGCATGAAACTCTGAGTTTGTAGAATCGTTGTTTTCATTGTACAATGCTCCCCTCCCGGGTAGAGCACTCTTGAAACTGGATTTCTCCAAAAGAAACATCATATAGATAATACTATATATAGATAGCTTATAACTACATGTTTCCATGGTAAAATGGGTGGGCGACAATTAACCCTGACCCTGACCCTGACCCTGACCCTGACCCTGACCCTGACCCTGACCCTGACCCTGACCCTGACCCTGACCCTGACCCTGACCCTGACCCTGACCCTGACCCTGACCCTGACCCTGACCCTGACCCTGACCCTGACCCTGACCCTGACCCTGACCCTGACCCTGACCTTGACCCTGACCCTGACCATGATCCTGATCCTGATCCTGATCCTGATCCTGATCCTGATCCTGATCCTGATCCTGACCCTGACTTTAAACTTTCCAGATAGTTACATGGCTATAAGACGGATAATCTGAGCAAGTTTGGGCAAATTTCTATGTGCCAAACTTGAGATATGACTTCAAACACATTAAAATATCTCAAATTGGCGGTTTTGGTACGATATTTGACGAAAGTCGATAATTATCTCAAGATCTAACTGATAGAATTTCTTTAAACTTTCCAGATAGGGGGGGGAGCCAAATAGATTTTTGTAGATATTTGGATACGTTAATTCACCACTTTTTTCGTGAATTATCCATTACAATAATCTACAAATATCTACATTTATCTACAAAAAATGTATATCTCAAATATGTGCCCAGAAATTCTACTGAATTTTTGGAGATAAATGTATAAATTTGTAGAATTTGTAGAATTTTCGTGAATTATCCATTGACAATAATCTACAAATATCTACATTTATCTACAAAAAATGTAATCTCAAATATGTGCCCAGAAATTCTACTGAATTTTTGGAGATAAATGTATAAATTTGTAGAATGTCAACCACTTTTTTCGTGGATTATCCATTCTACATTAATCTACAAATATCTACAAATATATACTTGGCTCCCCCCCCCCCCAGATAGTTACATGGCTATAAGACGATTAATCTGAGCAAGTTTGGGCGAATTTATATGTGCCAAACTTGAGATATGACTTCAAACACATTAAAATATCTCAAATTGGCAGTTTTGGTACGATATTTGACGAAAGTCGATTATCTCAAGATCTTACTGATAGAATTTCTTAAAATGTTTCCAAATAGTTACATGGCTATAAGACAGACAATATGAGCAAGTTTGAGCGAATTTCTATATGCCAAATTTGAGATATAACTTCAAACACAAGAAAATATCTCAAATTGGTGCGTTCTAGCGGAACGCGGGAATATATATTGAGATCTAACTGATAGAATTTTTTAAAACTTTCCAGATAGTTACATGGTTATAAGACGATTAATCTGAGCAAGTTTGGGCGAATTTTATGAGCCAAACTTGAGATATGACTTCAAACACATTAAAATATCTCAAATTGGCGGTTTTGGTACGATATTTGACGAAAGTCGATTATCTCAAGATCTAACTGATAGAAGTTCTTTAAACTTTCCAGATAGTTACATGGCTATAAGACAATTAATCTGAGCAAGTTTGGGCGAATTTCTATGTGCCAAACTTGAGATATGACTTCAAACACAAGGAAATATTTCAAATTGGTACGGTACGCAGGCATATATTTTGAGCTCTGACTGATAGAATTTCTTTAAACTTTCCAGATAGTTACATGGCTATAAGACGGATAATCTGAGCAAGTTTGGGCAAATTTCTATGCGCCAAACGTGAGATATGACTTTAAACACAAGGAAATATATCAAATTCTATCAGTTAGATCTTGAGAAAATCGAAAATAACCGCCAGCTTATGTAAAGTAATCACAACTTGTTTAAGTTGACTATGAAAACCTTCCCCAGTTTGGCTATGATATAATTGATATCTCTAAATAAAATTGGCCTACGTTAAGATTCACCATTGAGCGAGCTACAAAAAATACACAGTACACACTCACATTCCTACCCAGTGCACACTATAACTGTTGCCAGATAAAACATTCAATGACTTGCTTTAATTACAATTATAAATAAACGATGTGCAATGTATAATATAGATAGCTTATGACCACATATGTTTCCATGTATATTCAGTAGTCAATGACTAGACAGTGTTATTGAAAATTACAAAGAATAAAATGGCGTCTGGACTTGGGACCAGCTCATAGTACATTTCATTAATGCCCTCTGAAAACCATTCTGCTAGCTAAAAAATGATATTGTTAGGTAAAACGTACTGAAAATTAAAATTAAGATCAAAAATTGAAAACGAACTAACAAAAAGAATGACACGTCATGCTAAAATACATATTCCGAAGTAGCAACTTTCAGACACGTTTTCAAACATAATCCAACAGCTACAGACAACTGCTGCAAGGAACTATTTCTTCCAGATGTAATGAATCGAAATTTAATAGGGTCCTTGTGCATTTTTGTCGTACCATACAGATATGGAAGCTTTCTATTCTCAGACTTGATTTTAATTCCATGAGACTTGAGGAAGTCTGCATGTCTGAGAATGATTTCAGGATCTTGTTAAGGTTGATATCCTCAACATATTTATCAGTGTACTGAACTACCATGTAATTGTTACTTTTAGGTTGACTCTTCTTTGACCAAACGTATTTACATCGATACAATTAGTATAATGTAAACAAACAAAACCCCGATTTACCACGAACCCCGATTTACCGCGGATGTTTCCTTTCCCCCAAACTCCGCGGTAAATCGGGGTTTTACTGTATTTAAAAAGTTTCGATTCCGCAATAATTTCCGTTCACAAATTAGGTGGGATCATGATTCATACATATCAAATTCTGCATACATGTATATTATATTGATATTGTATAACTCAATCTATAGCATATAATAAGACGGGTGTACTCATCAATTAATTTGGTTTAAACACTACTTTATTTAGCTCCTTATTATATTTGAAATCCGAATTGAATATTATTTATGAGAGTCAAATTTCTGTTGATCCCACGTTTGATTACGATGTTGTCACATTGAAACGTTGAATAATTCCTTTCTTCCTTATTTTATTTTTCATAAATATCTTATCAGGAGCAAAGAAAAACAGTCCTGGCTGTCCAAGAACCCTAACAGGGCCGGAACACACAACCAGTGATAGCAGGAAATACAACATAATAACAAGCAGTGGCGTAACAACAAAAAGAACTAGAGGGATAGAACAGGTTACCACTTCCTGCAAAGAAGAAGAATAAAAAACATTCCCCCCCCCCCCCCCCATCTCACGTGCAGGCAGATTAAAAATCTTACTGTTATCTATATTTTGAGACCTCATGTGGCGTGTTTTTCTGCTTTTTATACTTATAATACTAAAGATTCTGCAGTCTTAACTCTTATACTTTTCAAGTAAAAATAATTGACTTCGGTAAAATTGTAATATGCCGACTCGCTATAAAGGTTTAAAACATGAGTGATTGTTGGTTGTAAAGTGCTAAGTATTTTTCCTTCTTAAATGGCTATATTAAAAAGCTTGTTATATTAGCCGGAGTTTAGCAGCTCTGAAACAACCTTATGATAGAGCGCACAAATATAGAGCAGCTGTTATGAACAGTCAACTAATAGCCATTTAACAGCCGTGATCATGTCGTTACGATAATACATAATAGCCGTCTCAGCTTTTTTAGCCGGTTAATTAGTTTACCGGCTTACGCAGTGGGAGATTTATAATTCGCATCGTTTTGTCGTTTTAGAACCTAGAAATAGTGCTCAAAGCTGGCTTTGTGGTTAAGTTTTGTAGTTGAAAAGCGTTTTTAATGTAGAGTGGGAGCTCTGAGGATTTATTATTCGCATCATTTAGCCGTCTCATAACCTAGAAATAGTGCTCAGAGCTGGTTTTGTGGTTAAGTTTTGTAGTTGGAAAGTGTTTTTAATGTAGAGTACTGGGAGCTCTGAGGATTTATTATTCGCATCATTTAGCCGTCTCATAACCTAGAAATAGTGCTCAGAGCTGGTTTTGTGGTTAAGTTTTGTAGTTGGAAAGTGTTTTTAATGTAGAGTACTGGGAGCTCTGAGGATTTATAATTGGCATCATTTAGCCGTCTCATAACCTAGAAATAGTGCTCAGAGCTGGTTTTGTGGTTAAGTTTTGTAGTTGGAAAGTGTTTTTAATGTAGAGTACTGGGAGCTCTGAGGATTTATAATTGGCATCATTTAGTCGTTTCAGAACCTAGAAATAGTGCTCAGAGCTGGTTTTGTAGTTAAGTTTTGTAGTTGGAAAGTGGTTTTAATGTAGAGTACTGGGAGCTCTGAGGATTTATAATTGGCATCATTTAGTCGTCTCATAACCTAGAAATAGTGCTCAGAGCTGGTTTTGTGGTTAAGTTTTGTAGTTGGAAAGTGTTTTTAATGTAGAGTACTGGGAGCTCTGATAATTTAATATTCGCATCATTTAGCCGTCTCATAACCTAGAAATAGTGCTCAGAGCTGGTTTTGTGGTTAAGTTTTGTAGTTGGAAAGTGTTTTTAATGTAGAGTACTGGGAGCTCTGAGGATTTATAATTGGCATCATTTAGCCGTCTCATAACCTAGAAATAGTGCTCAGAGCTGGTTTTGTGGTTAAGTTTTGTAGTTGGAAAGTGTTTTTAATGTAGAGTACTGGGAGCTCTGAGGATTTATAATTGGCATCATTTAGCCGTCTCATAACCTAGAAATAGTGCTCAGAGCTGGTTTTGTGGTTAAGTTTTGTAGGTGGAAAGTGTTTTTAATGTAGAGTACTGGGAGCTCTGAGGATTTATAATTGGCATCATTTAGTCGTTTCAGAACCTAGAAATAGTGCTCAGAGCTGGTTTTGTGGTTAAGTTTTGTAGTTGGAAAGTGGTTTTAATGTAGAGTACTGGGAGCTCTGAGGATTTATTATTCGCATCATTTAGCCGTCTCATAACCTAGATATAGTGCTCAGAGCTGGTTTTGTGGTTAAGTTTTGTAGTTGGAAAGTGTTTTTAATGTAGAGTACTGGGAGATCTGAGGATTTATTATTCGCATCATTTAGCCGTCTCATAACCTAGAAATAGTGCTCAGAGCTGGTTTTGTGGTTAAGTTTTGTAGTTGGAAAGTGTTTTTAATGTAGATAGTACTGGGAGCTGGTTTTGTGCTCAGTTTTGTAGTTGGAAAGTGTTTTTAATGTCGTGTTCGGTGTTTTATAACTCCCGGCATGGCTGCACAACAGTCTCCCTTAAGAACACTTTCCACTGTTAATACAAATTATCATTTACGATCGTTGTTCTGCCAATCTGCCTTAATAAATTCGTTCATGAATTCATACACTGTAAGTGTAGACTGTATTATTAGTGCCGTACATTTGATTAGCAATTTACTGGGCATGCGACTTTATTGTGCCATGATGTTGATAGTTGCCAAATTTCGGTAACAAATTAGGACTTAATTTGAGTTTACTGCACGCGCGATGAATAATTTGTGTTTATAGAGATCTGCGGCGCGTTATCAGGTTAACCAATGAAATCACGGCGTTTTCGTCACGTGACAGTCGAGTGTAGAGTGATTAATTATCATCCGTAGGGCAAGGGCTGGTGACGTCATAGTCACGTGACCTCATAGACTCATAATTAGGTGACCTCAGACCCAATCAATGATCAATTAGGTTTGGGCATGGTCAGCCCCCTGTCACCTGATCTTTAGGTGACGTACGACACCTCGTTTATGCAATCAATGTTTGAAAGGCTACACACGTTGCATATGAGGACAAAAGCGCGGGAAATTTTGGCACCACTGTACAGTGGTGCCAAAATCGTTGGGTGGGTTCATGGCTAGAGCCCTTTTTACCGCCGTGAGGCGGGCGCGCGCTACTGCAAGCGCAAGGGCTCTGGATAGAGCAACAAATGACTGATAAATAAAGCAATCACCAACAATTAGCCGAAATAATACTTCGCACAGCCTAGCTAAATTTACAAAAATAACTGCGCGCGAGTTTTACTTCTAAGCTCGTGTTTTAAAACATGTTGCTGGTGATTTAAATTGTATTTTTGCTAATTTAAATTGTTACAAAATAATATTTAATTTTGTAATTTATGCAGCGTTGTAGTTTTTTAGTATAGTACGTAATTTTACATTTTTAATTTGAATTTTACCATGGCACATATATGTAATATGCGTCATTCCCTCCGTGCACATTAATTTCACTTACAACTTACGTTTCTTAAATGACTTATTCTCTATTTAGATAAGCAAGCAATAGACAAGCAAGCTAAGTTAGAATATTTTGAATTATCAATAAATATATTTAATTTGGCATTTGGAGGAAATAACCGTTTTGACGCGCCTCACGCATTATCATGCTTGCTTCGCTTCGAAATGTAAAACTACGATATAGAAGGGTTGGCACCCTCAACCAAGGCTTTATCATATATGTAAGAGAAGTGAGCTATAAACTCAGCAAGTTCAATACGTTTATTGAGCAAGCTACTTAAACCTTGATTGACGATGTCAACCGATCGAGATCATTGCTTTGCAAAGCATAGCAACGATCGATGCGAAGCAAGAATGCTAGTTTGCGCGGCGCGATGAAGTTCTCCAACTTGAACTTTTTCATAGAAATAAATATGTTTGTAAATGTAATTAGTAACTTTACAGTTTAAATCAAATTTGTATTCTTCAGATTTAGATATTAATTTAGAGTCAACAAATTGAATTGGCTACATTGACTACTACTACAAAGGGTTTTTATGAAATTTTCTAAGATTTTTATTGAATTTTTATATTGAATTTTTATATAGGGTCATTGTTATATTATGTGTATATTGTTTGAATTTATTTCGATTAGATTTTACCAATCGACATTGTCAATAGTATCTTCTGAAACTGTTCATCCATAATACATATTTTAAATACTAAAAAGTGTGTCAAACAGTATATATACATTCAATTAAATCAAGTGATGCAATATGCAGAGCACAATCAAATTTTAAGTGTTGCAATTGGCAGAGCACAAAAAATAAGTAAATGTAAAAAAATTTGTATTCTTCTATGAATAAACCTTTTGGTGTCTTGGTAGTAAACCAAAATTCTTACTCATAGTTTATTGATCCATGCATTAATAGTTTATTTATGCACCGATCTTTTGAAAGCTAGACACCTTAAAAGGGATACAGGAGTTCAATATAATTTCAAACTAAAACCTGGGCTAGGTGGTTAAGTAATTAGAGCGTCCACATAGTGGGTAGAAAGTTACACCTTTTCGTAATGTCTCTTCTGTTGACCTATCCGAATGATGGGAACTTAAATAAAAATTAAATGATGAGGGCCCTGTCGAAAGATTGTGAATCTTTCTAGGATACGAGTGCATCTACAATTTACATAGTAGTGTACTATGAACATGCTACTATACCAAATATTTTATATTATGGTTAGGGGTCTTCTTCAATACACTTTTTAAGGAGCATCAGTCCAGTATAAGTAGCAACATAATACCAGTTACACGAGCATTGACAGTAACATACGATTAACACGTTGTCGCTTTAAATTACATGTGTCTTCAGCTATTATAAGTTATGTACGTATTCAAAATCTATTTTATGCGCTCTATATAATAGTGCCCCCTTTTGGTGTAGTGAAATTACTTTAAAAAGTGTTTTTAGACCGACCTATGCAGTTTTAATAGTCCTTGTACAGTAAATTTTGCTAGCTGCAATAAATCGGGTTTGCTGTAAGGGGTCGTTCAAATATTACATAGTCACTTTTTGGACGATTTTTAACCCCCCCCTCCCCCCTACGTAATCAGTCTTACACATAGTTAGAGCTATTGTGTCAAAATTACGCTAGCGTAATGATTTGAAAACCCCCCTCCCCCCTTAGCTGATCACGTAATAAGTGAACGTCCCCTAAATTGGGTAGCAGTAAATCAGTAAATGGGAAAGTGTAACCTTATATCTTCTCTAACATTCCCCAATCTTTCTGCTACTATCACAGGGGGGGGGGGATCGAAATTGGAATATATATGTTAAATCAGTAAATAAGAAAGTGTAACCTTATATCTTCTCTAACATTCCCCAATCTTTCTGCTACTATCACAGGGAGGGGATTGAAATTGGAATATATATGTTAAACAAAATGTGTTGTTTCACTAATTTTGAATGGAGAGTTGCAAGCAATTATAAATCTACAGCCAGGTTTGTATTCCTTTTACTTGTGACTCATGTATTTTTCTGTGATTGTGTTCTGAATTATTTCATTCGTTATCGATTTGTTGCATGGGTTTAACTTACTGATTAGAATTATATTCAAATTCATTTGATGTATTCATTTCAATTTTAATATAGGCAGTGATGGCCACAGATAATGGTGAAGAAGTTGAAGAGATTGTGATTGATCAAGATTCAGCTGTCATAGAGATAATTCACAAAAAATTAGCTGATGTTCCTGATTTGACTAAATGTGTAAATGCTGAGCGATTGGTTTTTCGAAGAAATCAAATCTCAGAGATCAAGAATTTGGAAAACTGTGTCAATGTAGAGGAATTAGATTTCAATGATAATCAGATTCATACCATTGAAAACATTGGACATTTGACTAAGCTGATTGAGCTTGATTTAAGCTACAATATTATCTCCCATATTGCCACATTAGAGAATCTCGTAAATCTTACTCATCTCTACTTTGCCCAAAATTCAATATCAGAGATCAAGGGTATTTCAACTCTTGTCAATCTGAAGTACTTAGAACTTGGTGCCAACAAGATCAGAGAAATTGAAAACTTAGAAAAACTTGTCAATCTAGAAAAACTCTTTTTGGGCAAAAATAAGATTACTAAGATCCAAGGACTGGAAACATTGACTCATTTGAGATGCCTGGACATTCAAGCTAATCGCATTGCAAAGTTGGAGAATTTAGAAAGCAACACTGAGTTAGACGAACTTTATCTTAGTCACAATGGTATCTCTCAGATAGAAAATCTCGACAGCAACCTTGATCTGAGTACTGTAGACCTCTCACACAACAAAATTGAGTACCTTGATAACCTCTCTCATCTTGCTAGTTTGTCCGAACTTTGGATGAATGACAACAGTATAAAATCATTTGAGGAACTGACGAAAATTGAGAAGCTAAAAGAGATCGAAACTGTTTATCTTGAGCGTAATCCTATTTATGAAGATACTATGTATAGAAAAAAAATTCAACTCTATTTACCAAACATTAAACAGATTGACGCTACATATGTTAGGCTTTGATTTTTATTTGTTGAAGTAAGTATTTGTTGCATAGTAGGCCAGACGATTGTAGGCCAGATTTGTTGCATAGTAGGTTAGACGATTAATGATTTTTGCTTATGTCTATAGGTTCATTTTTATGATAAAAATTCATTCTTGTAAGCTAACCCATTCTTTTGGTGGTTGAATTTTGTAAATAGACTGTCATTCATTTGTTTCCACTCTAATTTTATTAATGTTGACACTTTCAGCACACTGCGTTTCCTTATTGAAACAAGAAATTCACCTGGGTAATTGTGTATGATTGCCAACTTGCCTAATTAAAATTGTATTATTCGATTGCTTCCTCTTAAAGAACAAAACATTTGCTTCAATGATTAACTCTCAAATTATTAGCTGTATTATATATGTTTCGTGTCTTTGACTTTATAAGTTAAAATGTTGTAGCTTAACTTAGTTCTTGATTTAATAATGATCAAGGCCAGGGGCACAGTTTTGATTAAATTGAGCAACAGAATAACTTACACTAGATTGCTTTTGGAGGCGTGCTACGTTTTTGACAGGATGAGATTCTCAGAATCCGTGGGACAATTTAAAATTTACACTTTTGGATCTATATATAATGCTTGATCTAGAATGAATTTGAAACCATTTGAAACTTTAAAATGTTCAATAAATTACAAGTCAAAAGAGAGCAGCTATTCACAGCTTCAGAAATGCTTTAACTAAGATGGCCGAAAAATGTGGCCAAGTTCACACGGGCCTGGACCATTAATGATAAATTATTATTCACTTATTATTTTCCTATTTATATATTGTCCATGATCTGTATTAAGATTTATCTAATCATTTCCACCCTGTTTAGAAAATGTGATGCAGCCAGCAGGCCGACATTACCGCACTGATCAGAGAGAGACTGATCCAGTTGTCGTGCGTGCTATGAAGTCTCCCATTGTCTTTTCTCCTCAAGTTGGCAGTCAGCGACCGAATTCCTCAAAACTAATGTCAATTCCTTCTGGTAAACCGCAGAGTGCTATTTACTCCAATAACAGGTGGGCATTTAAATATATCTATTATTCAAGAATTATTCAGTTATTTTAAATTTTAGAAAAAAATGTATTTGATTATCATTACGGTATTTTGTATTGGACTCGTGTTTATTGAAGTTCAATATGTATAATATAACATAGGATCCAAACTGATTTCGGTGGCTCTAATAAGTGACATAATATGATAACATGGATAACTATAATTAACTAAAATAAAGTTTAAGCTGTCATATTTTGTACGACTGTTCTTCCTCGAGCTGTACTTTCTTCATATTTTAAGCTTTAATAAATTCAACATTTGGTTTTGGGAGTCAACCTGTGTTATCGCTAGTAGACTAAAGAAGACTATTTTCAGCAGATTCCCGCCTCCCGGATTGTTTTCAACAAAGGTTGTTGCCCACGACCCATCTATTTCTGCCTTCACTGTACCTGCTACCAGATCTTCAGCCTTCAATCGTGTTTCGGCTATTCAGAATCCTGTCAATACTCGCAGGAATGTTGTTTTCAAAGAGGAGCAAGGGGCTACTAGAATGGTTTGGCACGGTCCCAGTTCCAATGAACAAGTCTATAGGATGGCTCAAATAACAAGTCAACAGCCAGCAAATGGGACTAACTCAATCATACAAATTCCGCAGTCCCTACAAAATCACCCTGGTATTTACATTGACCAGTCGAGCCTAGCCAGCCAGTTCTATCCTTATCACCAAAACTCAGCTCAGAACTCATCTGTCCCAATTGTCATTAATCCCAGAGACATAAACAACAGCAATATTGGCTATCTTACCACTCCTCTCAACCAAGCACATCGTCCTCCAATTCTGAGGAAACTATCCAAACCCTCAGAGAGACCTAATTCTGAGGATCACAAGGACAATGGTCAGGCTCCCTCTTATTCTCATGGTGATCCAAGTGTTTACAGTCTCAAAGAAAAAGGGGCTAACGCAAAACACGCAAAAATGAAGCCTCCAAACAGTGACCCCTACCTTTTTGCAGATTCTCCTCGGAAGAAGCCCCGAAAACAAGCTGTCGTTGCTCACGAAGATGTTTTTGCTAGTAATGTGCCCCAGTCATCTAGAATGGAAGGTGTTGGAGCCTCTACGAGCTATGTTGCTCAGCCCACTACTGTTGTACAAGAACAGACTGATGAGGATTATATGTCCCTCTTTCCCCCTCGCAAGAGGATGTCATTGTTACCGCCATCTAGTAAATGCCCATCACGACTCTTCAATCATTTTGAAAGGCACTCTGATATAAAAGTGAAAAAGAAGAAGAACCTGTGTGAGCCCATTCCTACTATTGCTGAGATCGCCTCACAGGGTTGGCAACTCTTGCATCTCAAAGCTCAACTGGAAGACATTTCCCAAGTTCAGCGGGACACTAAGAGTAAGCTTTGTGAATACAAGGATTACTTTTGTAACATATCATTGGAAATAGAAGACAAGGGCTCTGGGGCCAGAGCAGGAAATGATTCTATATCGGATCTACTGCAGAACATAAGCCATTGCTGTCAATCCAACGTTACTCAGCTAAAGCAAACTATGACTACAATTGATAAACTTTTAAACACTCATAAACCTAAAATACTGGATCTTGCTAAGGAATTCAAGGACAAAACAAGTGTCAAGGTCAAGAAAACACCACCTTACAGCACGCCAACTCAACAGAAAAAAACAGAATCAGCCGCAGCTTCTAGCAGTTCGAAGAGAACGAGAAAACGGAAAACTTGAAGCTTACTCATAAGGTGAAGAAACTTCACTAGGATGTATTCAGCTCGAATTCTTTCTTTCAGTCAGGGTGATGAAGCCAGAGTAGGTCTTCTCAGGCTAGGGTGTCTTGCTTCCTTTTATACTGTATCAAACAACTTTGATAGAGCGAGATTACAATATATGATAGTTTTTAATTTCTGCATATATAATAATCAGTTGAGTTACATTTTAAAATTTCATATCCAAAACACTTTTTAAGATTTTGATGATTTAAATCCAAATTTATGTTTTTAACGTTGTGGTGTTTTGTTAACCTACTCAAATGACCAGGGGAAATTGTAACTACCCCTCCCCTGGTCACTGTACGGTCTACTAATTTTGTCCTTCCTTTGGCTAGATCACATGTGTGTCCCCTCTGAAACCACGTACAGCTTAATTTTAATCCTTATGGCGGAACTGTTCTCACTTTTTTTTGAATGATTTATAATCCGAAAGAAATATCTACCATCATATCCTTCTAGAAATATATAGAATACGGAATTGAGGATTTCTCTTAAAACATGTCACTTTGTGTGAAAGGCGGCGGAACAGTGCATTATGACGTAGCCACACTAGGACTCAAGTTGTATCAGCTGTAATTATGAAATTAAAATTTCAGTTTTGTACAGTTTATATCATGAGATATTGAGTATGAACAAATTTTCGACTCTTAAAACTGTTGTTCGGTTTCCAAGCTTCTGACAGGTTTGACTCGTAATAAGCATGGCTCATTACGAGCCAATATATACCCAATTATATGAAACTATTAATAGATGGTTTAACGTCAGTTTATAGTTGGCAGACTGACCAAATTATTAAGGAAGCGAATTTTGATTTTAACTTCTTGTTTGCTACTACGTTGGTTTGTTATTGATTCTTTTCTTCAGAAACTCTTTTCTTCCTGATACTTACTGAGATAGGCTGCGTCATAATGTGCTTTACCAACGCCATACTATGGGCTGAGCTGGAGTTATCATGTAAAACTTTCTTGAAGAGCTATGAATTTATTTTCGAAAACTAAACCTTAAAAGTCGATGAAACTGTCAGTTGATTCAATTGAAACGACCGAGTTATATAGATTTATGGTTTATTTATTGAATGTGAATTAGGGCAACAATCGAACTGTTGGTCCGGCTACAACTTAACTGTTGTTATACCATAACATATTATAGATTAATATTAGCGTTTCACTGCTTTCTAACTCACTAACGAGGATATTGTCAATTACATAACATCTGACATGGACAGTTAACATTTACATCTTAATAGTCTTGTTTGAGCCTGTCAAATATCATGTCGACCTAAGTTATATATAACCATTTCTGTGGCAACACAAATCCAAACCTGATCGATGGTTAAAAAAGAGCATTTTGTCTCCGGTAGAAATTTGGTGAGGAAAATTTTCTGTTCGATAATAAAGTTTGTTAAAATGAGAAGCGAGCGAAACTTATATGAATTAAACATGAATAGTTGTTCACTGCTAACCCTGACAGTGACTTGTTGCTCCGGGGGGTGCAGGTAAAATGGGAGCTACGTAAAATCTATCAGATCTGTCACAACTGCACTTTGTAGTTTGATACTGATATTTTCATACCAGCCTCACATTTACAAGGTGCACTGAAAGGAATGTTGCCCTCGTCCCGTGTTAACTCCACTAAAGAGGTCCATGAGGCGTACGCAAGGCGCTTAACAGAGTCCACTAACGCCATGATATCTAACTACACTGCTATTGTTAAATCTCTCAAGGTTGAGGACGATTCCAGACTTTCAAGCACCAATCAGGCTTTCCAGGACAATTACGAGGTTTACTTTCAGACAAAGTTATAAAACTAACTTATATATTTTAAATACTGCTTAGTGCTTATCGGGCAAAATTTTGTGATTTTTATTTTGTGTTTTTCTTTGATAGTATTAGTTTATGTATTTGATAGTATTAATTTATGTATTTAATAGTATTAATTTATGTATTTGATAGTATTAATTTATGTATTTAATAGTATTAATTTATGTATTCGGCAGGCGAACGTTCGTTGTACGAATATTATCAAAGCTGGGCAATCTCTGCTAACTCTTATATCAGATCTCAAAGAATGTTTGATTTTCAAAGATTTTCCAGCCATTAATCAAAGTCTTGCCAGTCAAAAGGTAGATAATCTACTTTAAGCGTAATCTGGCATTTGATGATTGCCGTTACGAATCGTCTATATGTATCAAGTGACTTATTTTCCTTACAATTATATCCTCCCATTCTACTGATGGTCCCAACTTAGTACATGTATCAAGATACCAAGACTCTAATATAGGGTCTCCCCCCCCGCCCCCCCCCCCCCCCCTCTCGGCCCCCAATATTAGCACTCTGATCCAAATATTTCAATAAAACCAGGAACTATTGGAGCAGAATAAGCAGCTAATGAACGGAGAGTGTGATAAGATAAAGGAAGAAGTACAAATACTACTATATGAGCTGGAGACTGAGTGTTACTCTTGAAAACTCTCGCCTTAATACCAGGTTTTTAAAGTTCCCTGCTTTTATTTAATCATATTATCAAAAGTAAGGAATGTTTAATATGTTAATGATATTCTGGGACCCTTGCCGGGAATCTTTTATTTTAAAACACCACATTTTAATTTACCCACGGTATAAAATAAGATAATGTTGATTATGTGCCAGAAGATTTTATATAGATTGTCTCGTTTTTTGATGAACGTTACAAAAATATCCGAAATGATATCCTAGTTTTCGGCAATGGAACATAGATTTTGGAACCTTGGTACAATCCGTTAATAATGGATGGATTACGGAGTCATATTTCAATTTTCACTAGAGTGGTTCATTTTACCAAAAGTTGTTCAAATAATTAGAAATCATATCTTATTAGTTGCTCTATAGGATCAGGAACGACCAAAAAATTTTTTTTGACTCTAGTGTTCCGGATATGGTCCGCACATGCCACGCCCATTTTTATAGCGTTTCTTATACAGGTAAAATTGTCTAAATCGTCAATTTAGTCATGAAGGAGTATGGAAGGAGTTCTGAATGTGTGCTCCTCTAATATAAACAGTAGAAAATGGTTAACTTTAGTCGAGGTCTCAGGTCTCTACAATGTCGGGAAGTTCCTGCAGGAGTTTGCGCATTGCGCTGAAGCGCGGGATTCACTGCGCCAAAAGTGAACGTCGTAGAGACATGAGACCTTGACTAAAGTTAACCATTTCATACCATTACTATAGGAGTGTGACACTTTCAGAGTCCTGAACACATTCTTATATCACTTAATCGTCAATTATATTAATTTTACCTGTTAAAATATATCATCTTTAACTGATATCAATTTAGTTTAACACTGTTAGCTTTAGAAAAGAAAATAATGCTTCACACCAAACTTACACACAGCATAAAAAAATACAAAAAGATTCCAAATTGAACTTTGATTATATCCTGAGACTGGTTATCATTTCTCGATTGTTCTCCACTCTCCAACGCAGTCAGAAAGTTCAGATTTAGGTAGACTTGGTTTTCGAATCTTCATATGTTCAGAAGTAGGCCAGAAGGGGTTTGGTTACCAGAGGAATTGAATATCTTCGTGGAACAAGGAAATTAATGAGGTCTTCGTTGATTTCTTCATAACTCGTCACTGACAGGATGAGTATTGACGAGATCCACTGATTCCTTCATAGCTCGTCATTGATAGGATCAGTATTAATGAGATCGAATGATTACTTGATAGCTCGTAACTAACTGGATCAGCATAACATGACTAACGACTAACGAGGTCCAGTGATATCTTGCTGATTCGTCAAGGTCAGTAAATAACTATAAATATCGAAAAAATTTGCTTACAAATTACTGAGTGCAAATGCCTTCTTCACAACTATCGGCTATGAACGGAACAGATGAATCTCTTCTTTGGCTTCATCTTTTAAAATGACTCAGTCCCTCTGAAACAAGATAATGCTTAGGACTAGGAGGAACTTAGTTAAGTTCTCGTAGGATTCGCTAAGAGGAAAATTACTTAGTAAGCTAACATTCTTTTGTAGGATGTTACCACTCATCATATCTGTTATCCAGTATAATCCCACAACTAGACCCTCTCATTTTTGAGTCTCGACAATGACTGCAGCAATGTGTACTATTTTGATGCTCGGTCCAGGTAGTCTCCAAGAAAGCCTCCTTTTTGTATACTCTCATATTGTGTGTTAGTTTGGTGTGAAGTAAATTATTTCCTATTTAAAAGCTAACAGTGTTAAACTAAATTGATATCAGTTAAAGATGATATATTTTAACAGGTAAAATTAATATAATTGACGATTAAGTGATATAAGAATGTGTTCAGGACTCTGAAAGTGTCACACTCCTATAGTAATGGTATGAAATGGTTAACTTTAGTCAAGGTCTCATGTCTCTACGACGTTCGCTTTTGGCGCAGTGAATCCCGCGCTTCAGCGCAATGCGCAAACTCCTGCAGGAACTTCCCGACATTGTAGAGACCTGAGACCTCGACTAAAGTTAACCATTTTCTACTGTTTATATTAGAGGAGCACACATTCAGAACTCCTTCCATACTCCTTCATGACTAAATTGACGATTTAGACAATTTTACCTGTATAAGAAACGCTATAAAAATGGGCGTGGCATGTGCGGACCATATCCGGAACACTAGAGTCAAAAAAAATTTTTTGGTCGTTCCTGATCCTATAGAGCAACTAATAAGATATGATTTCTAATTATTTGAACAACTTTTGGTAAAATGAACCACTCTAATTTTCACCTTTCCTTTATCTGATTCACAGCATCATTTGGAATATTTTTACTAACTCACAGATAGAGAGGGTAAATTCCCATTTTGTTGAGTGGCAAGTAATTACCGTTAACTCAGAACTTGTAACAATGGGGGTCTTGGATTCACCTCCTACTAATAAGCTGATTGCAGTATATGGACTATGGTGTGACATGAGTAACGTGACTGTGAGTAACGTGACATGAGTAACGTGAGGTAACTAATCAGGCAGGCCACATAACGGTTACTTAGCAACCACCACTACCCCCTACACAGTCTGTTTGCTCTCACACCGAGTTCTTTTAGTCGTTCTTAATCGTTGAGAGAGTCCATCTTATTGACATGGCTTATAATGTGACAACTTGTAAGTTAATAGTTTGTAGTACTTGTTGTTACCCTGCTCTAAGTAAGACATGAGATGACTCTTATCATTTTTATTTTACAGTATTTTTACATTGAAATTAACCTTTTATTGTTTAGGCCTATGGTAAGGAACTGAATGTATATTGTACACCTAAACTGTTTTCTTCCTTGTACACATTTTTTGATTATATAGTTTAAAAATGTTCAAAGTGGAACTGCTTTTCTTAAGTTCATAAAAGTGGGCAGTTGCGGGGATGGGCCACGATAAAACATGTTTATCTTGAATCTTGATGCGTGACAGTGGTTAACAACGAGTCAGCCTGTAGTATCGTATTATCGATTCCCAGAATTGCTATCACGGGTAAAATGGAACTTACCCTCGGTTATGTTCTTATAATATTTATGGATGTTTAAAATTTGGCGTATATTGATAAATACTGACGATATCAGGTTGCTTCTAAAATTAGCTCCAATTTATTAAAAAACAACACGTACAGTGCAGTACAATGTACACGTACTGAAACTTAACCGAAAAACTATTCTTTATATATTATAGCTAATTGTAATCTGTCAAGATAGATATGAATTAATCGCACATGTAAACGAACATGTATTAGGTCGATCTGATTCTGGATATTCTAGAATTATTGTAGGAAGTAAAAGGAAGGTCACATGCAAACTGCTATCGTTTTATAAAATTGTTCATCGCATCGTTGTGCAAAATTCTCGATAAATTCTGGACCCGCTTACTTCGTGAATATTTTGACAGTCGACAGCTTTAATTCACTTGTATTTTACACAGACAAATGTTGACAGCTGCCTCACTTAGCGCGTCTCACTTAGCGCGTCTCACTTAGCGCGTCTCACATCTTACAGCTAATTGGCTTTACAATACTCCTGGTAATATTATCATTAGTTTAAAATTTTAAAGTTTAAAGACTCGGCTCTATTTTGCTTATCACAGCGCCACAGCATCATTTTTTCCTTTGTACATCATCTACTATATTCTGGCAAGCAAATCTCTCCACTAAAGGCGCTGTGTCCAGTTAGTATCACAGAGTGCTGTGTAGAATTGTGTTAATATTAATTCGTTGTGCAAGTTTAATAACGTTGTGAACTTTATCTTCTCTTTTACTGTTTATTAGCATGGGTCCACTCTGCACACTCAGTATTGAATTACATTTTACTGGTCAAATACCTGGCATTCCTCCAGCAAATTCTCGCGATAATATTCAGTATATATTAATATTGCGTCGGGTACTTATTTGTTGAAGTTTGGTGTGTAAGATTGGTTACATTTTGTGTTTTTATTCGGTAGCCATCTTATTTGTGATCTTATGGATTTTATATGCCAGCTTTATTAGCTATTACTATTGGATACATTAACCGGCTATTCACCGGCAAGACCACAGTTGTGCTTAAAGCTATGCCAGAAGGCTTGCCAACAACCCACGCACCCTTGAGATCAACCGAGTATTACTACTCTCTATAATTAGCGTAGCAAAAGTCGTGTTTCCAGTCAGATAATCACTTCCTTCAAAGACTTGTTAAACAGGAAACTCCAGATGTAGTAATCACGTCACCTCGTTTGGTAGCGTAATCCTGCACAACCATGCAAAAACAATCTATTTATAGCTCTACCGTCTACAATCTGTTCAATGATTAGTACAATGTGTGTCGGTAACCTCGACCACCTTGTCCACAACAAATAAACTGTTCTCTCCTAAAACACACATACAGTACTGCCACTACAATCGGTAATAACTCATATAGTGTTACTTAGCTTAGTATATATTGTGGAACTCTGAAAACATTTCCGGAAATAAGATCGTACTGAAACTTAGTGGACGTTATCTTGGCTAAATTAAACTTATTAAAACTATAAGGTGCCCACCATTATTGTTGCCCCTTTTTGTAAACGGACACATGTAGTTTAATTAACAGTGGTTAAATTTATCTCCTATATGAGCAATATATATATATATATATTGCAAGTATTAGCTGCACATTATTAACCTAGTCTATTCTCCTAGGCGATAAAGATGAGCGAAGTAGCTTGGACACGATGTTTTCAACACGGCACCACCACATGCACTATAGACCTGACAGCGTACTACACTAACGGAGCTGCTAGTGGCGCGTGGCGCGACAATATAGTGAAGCGTGTAGAGGAGGGGATGGTGAGACTGGAGACTGGACTGAAGAATGGCGGGTTTAAGAAAGGTGACTACAGTATCTACAGTGGCACAAGTGGACTTGCTCTGCTGTATCTGCGTTTATCTGAGACTCTCTACACAAATAACCCTACAAAGCGCAGACAGGCGCTTGATCGCGCTCTGGAGCTCATTACTCAGCCACTTAACAAGCTGAACGGCCGCAGACTAACCTTCCTGTGCGGGGACGGGGGCGTGTTAGCGCTGGGTGCTGTGCTTTACACACTGTGCGATAACAGCGCTGTAGCGCGGCACTGTACCCAGGGGTTACAGACTCTCAGTGAGTTAGCTCTGACTGACAGGCTCATGTCCCAGGAGCTGATGTATGGGTGTGCGGGCTACTTGTTTGCTTTACTCTTCACTAAAAAGTACCTGCCAGAGAGTATAGACTCTAAGCTGATAGCCAGAGTTGCAGCACATATAGTGGCAGTAGGCAAGGAGGAAGCTAAGTGCTGTTCGGGCGCTACATTACTCTACACTTGGCACGACAAACACTACCTTGGTGCAGCACACGGGCTAGCTGGCATTCTTTACACTCTCCTACAATCCAACACTGTCTCCCCTCAAGAGCTGACCACCACTATAGCCAGCTCAGTAAACTACCTGCTCTCTCAGCGTTACCCTTCTAACAACTTGAGATCTTCTCTTTCTTCTCAGCTAGATCAGCTGGTTCAGTGGTGTCACGGCTCGCCCGGCTTTGTTCCACTTCTCACTGAAACTCATGACCAAATACCAGGAGGAACATACCTACAGGAGGCTATAAGATGTGCTACTCCAATCTGGCAGAGAGGTCTACTCAGAAAGGGACACGGTTTGTGTCACGGTACACTTGGTAATGCTTATACTTTTCTGGACATGTACCAACGGACGGACGACCCAACTTGGTTAAGCAAAGCTGTACATTTTACCGAGTGGTCCATGAGTCAGAGAGATGTAGCTAAGAACTACGAAAAAGATATGAAGCTGTTTGATGGACTTGCTGGAGTGATTTATTTATATTGTGACATGCTGGAGCCCAAATCTGCCGCTTTTCCCGGGTTTCAAGTTCCGAAGTGAAAACATAGTCAGCAAATGTTAAGAGGTTTAAATGCTCTTGTTGTATGTCAAATACGTTAATGGACTCGAACTCTTCTTAATTTTATAACTCGCCGCCAATAATTAGGTTAAAAGGTTTGAGTTAGAGTTTCAGGGCTTTATTATTTATAGGACCGAAAGTTGGGGATGAGAAAGAGATAGATAACTTAGTGAGGTTATTGTTAAGTTTTAAAACAATCAGACGACGCCAGATGTTGAGTGGAATTTTGTGCAAAAACAATGTTGATTAAGTAATAGATTTGGTGTCTGAACCTTTTTGGCTATATCTTAGAAAACCACATGCTAGTATTTTGGTCAGAAGACCTGATATCATTCTCGGCAATTTATCTTCACAGAGACAAACAGACAAGAAGATTGCGAATCTTTTATTAACATAGGCAGCTCTATTTGATATTTTGTCGAAACTCAGTTTATTTGTCGACGAGGAGTTGTTGTCGGTCATTTTTGGGAATTGATGTTAATTTTAGTACTCAAAAACAAAAATTGCCACAAAAAAGGGTCTTCTGATAGAAAATCGCGTACCTTTCATTTATTAGAGTAAAATCGTGATAGCATCAGAAAAGTAAATTTTGCGCGGCTTTAAGCATTCAGAGCCGCGCGGTGTTTACTCCGGAAGAGAGCTGAACAAGTGAAATTTGTAGATCCCTTCCTGCAACAATCAGGGATAACATGCGACTAGTGGAGTCAAAATTATAATTCCACACAAAAGAAAATTTACAAACCTTGTAAATGGGGAGGATTGCCAGAAAGCATCCCAAGGGAATCCAACAGTCACGACTTATTTCTTATTTACCCTTTGTCTAGACTTTTAAAAGGGCTTTTAAGGAGCGTTGTCGTTGCATTCATGTACAACATACGAGTTATTGATTGTTTTGAATGAAATCTTCTAATACCAGTTGCGATGCACTGTGACATATTTTACTCACTTTTCATAGGAGTCTGCTTTGGACTCTTAGATAAGTGCAAAACCCTCTACTGCATACTGCACACACTGCATAATTATAATTTGTATTATTACAAAATAAAACGTATGCCTTCAAATGAACACAGGTGTTCAGGTTCTAATGGAGGAAGGGGATCTGATTTGTCGAATTTGCAGATCATGCAAAATTTACGTGTGAAATAGTTTTGGCTGGAGGTACATTGAAGTTTGAACCTTCGAACGAACGCAAAGTGCTCGAAATGGCCATTTATACCTGAAAGATGGCAATTTTCGGGATTATGGATAAAAATTGGTTAAATCTAGACGAATCAAACGGTGAGCGACCTCAATTTTTATTGAACCTTTTTAACGAGAAGAAAAGAGGAAAATGATCTAATTACAGGGTGGCCCAGAAGTAACTGCCCACACGCAACCCTTCGATAACTCACTAGTCTATGTAATAAGCGCCATGAGTTGGCACAGAATTTTTTGTCTCTGATTTTGATAAATTTGGTACCAAAAGTTGCCTCTAAGTGTGAATAATGCAAATTCACCGTGTAGCAAAATAACGTCGAGCTATATGTAATGTGGGCCTCCTGTGCATTACAAGAATGTACAAAGGACGAAAAATGGGTAATTTATTGCTTAAAAAAAAAAAAAAAAAAAAAAAAAAAAAAAAAGGGGGGGACCCCCAACCCATGTAGCTGAGACACCTCACAGCAAGTAGACCAAAGTGGCTCTTGCTTGTGAAAGGTGCGTCAACTACCCGCCGAAGCGGTGGGTTGGGAGTCCCCCCTGGGATCATTTCGTCCGTAAAATTATATACAACATAAAATAGTACAGTAAAATATCAAAATTTACATAAACAAATCTAGGAGACCTCAAAGCTCGTCTTCTGGGGGATGAGGTTGAAGGAGATGTCATGCAGTTCAAGATGCTGGGCCGTTGATCTTCCTCTGATTCCTCTTAGTGCAATGAGTGTACTTCTTAACAGATCAAATCTGAATCGTGTTCTGATATGATTTTTGACTTGGCTCTTGGCTTCTTTTTTATGGTCAGCTATCATCTCAGAGACACGATCTACAAATACAGTGCATAGGGGTCCCATACCTCCAGAGGTTGTGAAGACTAGAGGGACAAAGGATCCTTTCTCTGACTGAAGTACTCTCTCTTCATACAAATCTTTCTTTTCTTTCTCGTGATCTTTATAGATCTTATCTAGCGTCTTAAATGTGTTTGTGTCACAGTTAGGATGTGTGACCCTAATGTCAAAGAATGTTCTTTCAAAGGGTGCATACAATCCGACAAAGGGTGCATACAATCCGACAGCTGCAACATCATTTATTGCTTAAAATGCCTATAACTCCTGAAATATTGAATATTTTGAAATAATTATTACAGTATCGTAATGAGCTTAGTCAGACGCAACTTTTGGTACCAAAATTATAATATTTGAAGCACCAAATTTTTCAAAAATTTTGTGTTAAGATTGAAAAATTTTGAAAATAATTTTCCTTTAAATCTTAAAATATTAGTAACTAAAAGTTTCGTCTCGATGAGCTGATTACGATGCCATAATAATTATGTGATAATAACGGAAAACGTGAAAGTTATAGGCCAAAAACTAAAAATTTGCGCGAAAAAAGCACGCGCGGCGAACAAGCGCCGTGTAGCATTTTTAGCGAAAATTGCTACACGGTGGATTTGTTTTATTCACATTTTTAGACAAATTTTGGTACCAAGTTTATCGAAATCGGAGAAAAAAAGTTCTGTGCTCGCGCTTGGCGCTTATTACACTGACTACACGTAATTCGTATTAGAATTGCACACAAATTTCAGAGCATATAGATATGGGTCAAACTTAAATTTCCTGAAAGATTCTTAAAATTTCATTGATCAGAGAGGGTGTGGCACGCCATTCCCTCTTTTACACTACCGTTGGCGTCACGATAAAGTAAGAACTTAAAGAACGCTTTCAGCTATACTAGGAACTCCAAAGTTTTTAGACACATTTGGTTTGATAATTGAAGTGCTTTCTCAAAATTTCAAGTTGGTTGTTCACAATCTAACCGAGTTGTGGTTACTGGGCCGCGCTCAGCCTGTCATTCCGCCTAATCTCTATTCTATAAATCTGTTGTTTACCAACATTAAAGCCTGGGGTCCTCAGGTAAAGTTGTGGACCCTGGTCATCAGAAAAGTTCGCACGAGATGGACCACGTTTTTCCCAGTTTCACTTTAGAAGATTGTCACAGGAAGAACTTGTAAGATCAAAGATTTCACATGTTCAACTAATTGAGTTTCGATTAGTAAAATTTTTGAAGCACTTAGTCGAGGACAAATTGAGGCTAATGAGTCGTTTTACATTTTGTTTTCTAATAACAGCTCCCAAGCATGCAATAAAAGTTTAAACGTGTTTAATCGATTCATCAAATCGAACTTTTTCAGAATCCGAAGAGAAGAGGGACATTTTTTAACATTTTTTTTGTAACTGAGGGAAAAATTAGGCTAACAATGAAATTTCTAATTTTTGAATTATATTATAATAATACCTTTAATCAAAGTATCCTCTGACTTAAAATACATGAGATGGATGCTCTAGGTCGAAGGCCGGCCTTGTATTACGTGGTGACCCACACTGTCGCTTCACTATAGAGTTTCTACGATACAGGGGAGCCGCGCACTCGTGCGCGGCGGGTCATACAACGTATGACAAGGCCGGCCCAGCCGATCCCTTTTAATGGAGGGTAAAGTGAGGCTAACTTGTCATACGTTGTATGACACGAGTGCGCGGCTCCCCCTGTATCGTAAGGGGTCGTTCGCATATTGATATTATGTATTACGTAATCAGCCGAGGGGGGTTTCCGAATGCTTACGGTTGATTACGCGGGGGGGGGTTGGTCGTTGATTACGTAATCAAAATTCTCTTTTTTACCCTCTAGAATTTGCTCTATCCAGAGCCCTTGCGCTTGCAGTAGCGCGCGCCCGCCTCACGGCGGTAAAAATATATACTTTTTTAAAAAACATATATACTTTTTCAAAAAGCATATGTTTTTTGAAAAAGTATATATGTTTTTTTAAAAAGTATATATGTTTTTTGAAAAAGTATATATTTTTTAAAAAAGCATATATTTTCTTCGTAAGTGGTAAGGCCCCTTTTCGTACACCGTAGGGGGGGATGGGTCATGCCATGATTACGTAATATTGCTGTCAGGGGGGGGGGTTAACGGGTGATACTCGTAAAATATCTGTTCCATATTTTACCGTCGACGAGTCCAACTCGGCGCGCGTCCTGGTAGGTTGTAAACCTACAGAAAATAACCCGGCCAAATTTCGAAAAACCGTTCAAATGCAAAATTTGTTCTTTCTTGCTTTAATTTCACATAGCCATGTGTATACGCGTACTTGGTACTGCGTGACGCGCTTGCGAGAGGGCTCTGGTTAGAGCAATGCTTTAATGTCAAATGATTTTTGTCTATTAATATTGGACTAGCCCGGCGCTTGCTTGCCTCGTAGCACTTGCCTCGGGAAGAAAGCGGCGAGCGCTACTTCGAGGAAATTTAGAGGAGTAATATATATATAGTAACATCCGTCAACAGTCAAATGATTTTCTGCAGTCGTATAAAATCAATTCGAAATTGGTCTTATTATATATTAGTCTCAATTTTTCCTTTCCGAAAGGTACTCACTTGACATACTTAATTGAAGTTTGAATATTGTCACTCCGCGCGCAAGAGTTTTTGCCAAATTTCTTACATATGCACTATGCACTTGTCATACGTTGTATGACCCGCCGCGCACGAGTGCGCGGCTCCCCCTGTATCGTCGAAACTCTACTACTACTTAACTATAGTGAAGCGACCGTGGGCGTCACCACGTGATACAACTATGCACTACTTAATACGCGCAGAAGCATTTTAGTTGTATGACCCGCCGCGCACGAGTGCGCGGCTTCCCCTGTATCGTTACTGGGCCGCGCTCAGCCTGTCATTCCGCCAAATCTTTATTCGGTTATTCATGTTAATGAACATAATAGCCTGGGGTCCTCAGGTAACCTGTATCGTAGAAACTTTCCACTTCAACCATAGTGAAACGACCGTGATACAACATTTTAGTTGTTATTAGTCTATGTAATAAACGCCATGAGTTGGCACAGATCGTGTAGCACGATAACAGATAACGTCGAGCTGTATGTGGGCCTTCAGCACATTGCAAGAGTGTAACAAGTTGTCATACCACATACGTTGTAGACCTTCTGCGCACGAGTGCGCGGCTAGGTATCGTGCCATGTACGATACTATTACTACTACCACTTAGTGAAACTACAATGGGGGTCGCGACGTGATACAATGAAATCCTCGTTATCTTCCTCCGGCAAACTAAAGACTGTAATTGATAATGTTTTTGCTTAGTTCCTCCTCTACTACAAGCTGTTTAGCTACTGTCCGAAGAGTTTCCTGTGAGATTGGAGATGACAGGGCTGAGACTGCTCGCAACTTGTGAACTGGCTGCTTCGCTGTACGATTTCTTAATCTTAATCTCTGATTGTATTGAGTCCTGAACTGTTTTTGAGAGATCCTCTGTAAAATTTTCATAAAACTGGTTCCTCTCCTGAGCTTTAATAACCTTGTTTTGGGTGGTGGTTCACTACAAGTACACTTCTGCCTTTTTTGGTGTATGGTGTAGTAAAAAGTGCAAGTGTAGTAAAAAAGGTTAACTTTTTTACACTTTTAATCACATTTAACCAAATTGTCTTCTAAAAATCTTCTTTTTTTCTATTATTTTCCAATTAAATCAGTCTTCATATAATACATTTACAAAAAATAAAACATACCTTTGGTGAGCAACAAATGTCACCTTTTTAATTTTACACTTTTTAAGACCGAGCGTGCCAAATCACTCTACAGTCGACCTTCGAGATTCTTAAAAGGGCCCCCGACAGTTGACTTTGAGACCAACTTGAATCAATGTATTTTCGGACGCTGATTCCGAGCCCCCCTCTTGACATATGGTTAAAATGCTCCCTTGGGGAAAACTGTCTCAATCACGTGATAAGATCATATAAGGAAGTTGGTCTAATTTTTCGTCAGGGTTTCAGCATATGCTTTTTGTTAGAGATTGGGTTAGGGTTAGGATCAGATCATAGGTCTAGGATTTCTAATAGTCATTCAGGGCCACGAAGAGAACATGTTTAAAAAGTCACGTGTACTGCAGTGATTGATCATCATCCTTTTTGGGCTATTTTAAATTTTACACTACACTTTTGACTTTGTTTATGTATGGTGTAAAAAAGTATCATCCGTCATATCATCCGTCATATCAAGCTAGAACGAGTTGGCATCGACGCGATGATCGAATTACCAACATTATCATACCACACGATGAATTCAACATAATCTTATCAGGGTCAATTTCTTCCCGTAACACCGTACATCACAATTACACATAACAAAATAAATGAAACAACTTAATTAAAAAAATTATTGTGTGATAAAACAAATACAAAATTGGAGAAATACGGGATTATTGTCCCGAATATCTAAGTCAAACATTACTTTAATAGTTTTGAATACTATAAGTAATAAAAACTTATAACCGTCTGTGGACACTATTAACCTTAGGTTTTTTTGGTTGGGGCATGGGCATGAATCCCACATTCTGATTCGAGTTCGTTGCAGCACCACGACCGTAACTAGCAGAGCCAGTCTTGCTGCTACCAGAGCCAGCACTACTCGGAGTCTTGTAGTTGTACTTATCAAAATTACCCGGCCTAGCAGGTGCAACAGATTTCCGTGGTTTCCTTGCTCTTCCTCGACCTGTTTTACTTATGTTCGAAGGAGCAGGTGCGCTAGTGTTGATCCAGTTTGACGACGACGAGCTGATTAAATCAGCGGTTGATTGAGCGGTTGGACGAGGTTTTCCCGGTGGAAAGTTTTTCAGTCGCTTCAAAAACTCTGCTCCATAAAAGTCTATTTTTAGCTGAGTGACTCCGGTGATATTGAGAAGTTGCTCCACGGTGTGGGGTCTGACTTCACTCATCTCGTGGAGAGTATCACTCGACAAGATATTGTGAACCGCCACCCTCTTTTCAGCTGCTATGTCCTTCCTGCACTGTATCAAGGCATCGTAACAGCACTTCACAACCTTGTCTACCGCAGGGTTAGACTTGGTTTCAGCAGCAACACTCACTCTCTTCTGAGTAACTTCAACATCCATCACGATCTTTAACCGCCCTGAGAGTAAGTCCTGAGCCTTCTTACCAAGCTGAACATAGCTTACCACCATTCCGTGAAATCCTACAGTTATTGTTTCTTTGAGAACGTTGTCTGAGACTAATCGTCTCATTAATCGTTCTATTACCACTCGTTTCTGTCCTTTCATTTTTCCGAACGCCACGTTTCGGTTGTGCCCTGAACCAGTCACTTTCTTGGAGTCGGTACCCCGTAAAACGTCGCAACAATGAATCAAAGTAAATTTGCTGTTTCCTCCAAAATCTTTGACTAATTTAACGACCGTCTGAGCATCGGATGAGAGGTCTTTTGCAGCGTACTTTCCACGTGATACACAGTTGTCACAGGTGGTCCGGCGAACTTTTCTGCATTCTTCTGCTGAGAACTCTTCTCCTGTAAAACATTAACTGTCACAAAGTTGATACATTAGAAAATCCCTCTCCGATATTATTATTAAGTCAATATCTAACTTTCATTCGACTATCTAGATATCTAATAAACAGGAACCAACCAAAATATATGAGTAGCTGTGTCCGCCTACAATCCAATCTATTCTCACAAAACTGTATCATATAATTCAGGTTGTCCAGATGAACATTCTTCGTCTCCCAGTTGCCCTGCCCGTCATCAGAAAATATGAGCTTCTTGATCCTAGCGACGTCACAGTAGTTGTAGAGTAGTATACAGTCAGCAGGATCACCATCACGACCAGCTCTCCCTGACTCCTGGTAGAAACCCTCCACACTCTTAGGTAACGTGTGGTGAATAACGTACCTCACGTCGTGCTTGTCTATTCCCATACCGAATGCTATTGTAGCACACACCACCTGCCGAGAGATAATTTTAAGAAGGTTCTAGATGAAAAATGGAATGAATTTTCTGCGAGGATTGATGATTGACGTCAGCGCAGAATTGATAAAATTATTTTAGAAAAATCTTTTTCCTTGTTTTGGTTTTGACATTCCTTCTATGATCTGAGACAAGACATTAGAGGAATGTGGGAGTGCAACCTATTACTTTTTAAATCAATTATCGTGCACAGATCTCTGACTCGAGAATATGAGATGAGGGTGGGGGGGGGGGGGGGGGGGGGGGGGAGGGGGGCTAGTAGAAACTTGTTACTTTCATCTGAATAAATCTCTTTGTTTTTGTCGTTCTTCTCGAAGGGTCACAATCTTAGGGGACCCCTCTTTTTCCAGCCACAACGTTTCCGGACAATTCTCCCACGCGTAATCTGTCTCACTGATAATATGTTTTAAACTCAATTAAGTGCGACTGCCGATTTCAAGAGCGAGCAACTCTCCACATCTACTCATTACTGAAAATGAAGGTTTTCTTTTGCATCGTTACACTGATTGTGTCCACTGCTCAAGGCAGTGGGTTCAACAGAGTCTTACAGTTTCCACGAGAAGTTTCTCTTGAAAACTATGTGATGCTCCAGCCAGATTTCAATGATATTCAGGAGGAACTGACTATTTGCGGATGGGTCCAATTCTATCGGACTGAAGGGGGACGTTATTGGTTCAGCTACGCAACAGGTATTTTTACTGTTTTCATTCTTACAACTACTGATTGGGGGATGTTTACTTGAACGTACAAGAACAAAATAACTAGGAAATTGAAAAACTGCGTATTGGTCAGTGGTCACTGGTCAGGGTAAAATATAATTTTATTTGAAATAGTTAAATCTGCATTCTACAGGTGGTGGTGACAACCAAATACTATTCGGGAATCAAGTAAACCAGCAGCATTTTCTTGGAAACCCGATGCCTACAGACTACTATACTAAACCTCTCACCACCTTCACATGGTATCACACATGTTTCTCATGGAACGCAGGAAGCCAGTACGAGGAACTTTACTTAAACGGGGACAAAGTTTCAGAGAGGATATCGGCAGCAAACAGCAAGCTTCCGACTGGCGGTACATTAGTTCTCGGCCAAGAACAAGATACTCCTGGGGGTGGTTTTGCTCTCAACCAAGCGTTTGGTGGGGAAATCTACGGACTGCAAGTCTTTAAAAGGAAACTTTCAGGAGCTGAGGTAGAAGATATGTACAAAGCTGGGATTTGCAACTACCCGACCCCTTCAGAAGGTGTGGTGATCGACTGGGAGGATTTCCTGGACGCCCAACGTTACGGCAAGGTTGAGGAGATTTCCGCAGGATGCAGCAAATGGGAAATTCTGAGGAATTTTGTGGGACAAGAAATAACTCCAGAGCTCATATCTTATTTTGAAGCTCTCCTCTAGACACTACTAGTACTGAAGCCATTTTTATCGTTATTTTTTTTTCTCCAAAAATTGCCTTTGGTATCATCGGCTTTATTTTTGTATGATAAATTATAATTTATTGATTTTCGACATTATAATTATGGTAAAAATGGAAATATTTCCACATGAAAAAATTTATCGTGTTTGATTTTGTCTTGGAACGAAATTATAGGATTTCTCAAGAATTCGATAACATATGATGCCAGTATAAAAATGGCCGATAAACTCTTATAAAAAACTTCAAAGAACATTTCAAAATGAGGATTTAACCTGAACTTCGTCGTCAATCCATTTTTTCTGAGTGTGACACCTCTGTATATCAGTAAGGCCTGCGTGATAAGCCAGAGCGTTGACGTTTCCCTTAGCCAGAAAATCTGCACACTGCATAGACATTTTAATGAATACTGGAACGTTGTGAGAATTGGTAAATAAAAAATGCACACAATTTAACATGTGTATTGAAAATGTGCTATCAATTTAACGAAATTAACTAAAAGTAACAACACGATAATTGGATTGTGTAGCCAGTTATTTGCACTCTTAATACGGAATACCCGCTCAACGTCATGTTAACTGTAATCTACTCTTACATTTTCACAGTCATTTCTGGAGAGACAGTAAACAATCCCACACAGCCCTTTGTACGACCTGTTGATCAACTCGAGCACTCCCTCAAAGTACGTTTTCTTCGGTTTTGGAGTGATGATGTACTTTAAATTCGCTCGGTTAAAACTGGTGATAAACCTGAAAAAAAATATGTGTCTTGTAAAGAATTAAACATCAATAACGAGACATCTTATTCCAGGAAAAAAACAAACAAACAGTTTTTGCACATTTCTCACACTCCCCAAATACCGCGTGGTCACGCAGTCACGTGGTGTACTCACACTTTAGAGTCACGTGGTGTACTCACACTTTAGAGTCGTTGAGTCCGAGGTTGTGAAGAACGTCAGCTCTGACCCGAGGAGCGGCTGTTGCAGTGAGCGCCATTATCGGAACATTCCTGTAACTGGTCCGCAGTGAACCTAACTTGGTGTAGTCCGGCCTGAAGTCGTGACCCCACTGGGACACACAATGAGCCTCGTCTATCACGAACCTGCGGGACAGGTGTCAGAAAAAGTAAATTTCTTACAATTAATTAATTAAAATAAATTAAAAATTGTGTTAAAACTGGTGTACCGATCATAGTAATATGATAATATATACTGGTTGAAAAAAAAAACTAATATATTATATACTGGCCACCAAAAAACTAAAATCAATATTTGATATACCTATTCAATAGGTTCCGGTTGTATAAACTGTTAAAGCACTCCCGGAGTTGAGTTGAACATCCTATTTTCTCCGGAGTTACATAGAGGAGTTTAAGTTGGGGCTCTCTACTGTTCAGATCTCTGATTACCTGCATTGCCTGTCCTGCCGTCAGGTTACCACTAAGATGAGATGCTGGTATCTGAGGACAGGGGACAGTTACAAAATGTATTATCCTTTTTCAGATATTAGTGCAACTTTAAGTTCACAAAATTGGTAAAAGTTTTACGTTGGATACAGTCAAAGTTAATGACTATTACGTAAAGACTGACAACTAACCCCAAGTTCGACCAGTTTCTGAACTTGGTCCTGAATGAGGGACTTCAGAGGTGATACCACGATAGTAACACCATCTTTGATGAGTGCTGGTAGCTGGTAACACAAACTCTTACCACCTCCCGTCGGCATCAGCACAAAACAGTCCGTCCCTGAAAGAGAATGTCCAGAAACTCATGCTTATTCGTTATAATTTGTCTCATTCAATTCATCATTAAAACGTGTTGTGATAAGGAAATCAACGGAAATTCTACTGATAAAAATAAACGATTTACCTTGAAGAGTAGCATTCATACATTCGAGCTGATTTTTTCTAAATTTACGTAGTCCAAATACAGATTTGAATCCCTGAAGCAGCTTTCTTGAAAATGAGAAGTCTGTCCTTGCCAATTCTTCATGATCCGAAATCTGAATAGGATAACTATTGGAAATATCAGATCATAAGTGTACTTGACTTAAGTGTATAGCTTCTTTGGTGAACAATCCCAACTGTTTACCAGAACATCCTTAAAAATTATTCAACCATGTCCATGTATAAAAATTAAAAACCTTTGTGTTGTGAGTAAGTTGTGTGGCAGTGAAAGATGTCTCTCCATTATAAGGGTTAGCCATCTGGCCCGCTGAACTTGCTGAGCTGGCGCTGTTCCAGGTTTGTTGGCTGGCTGCCAGAGATTCCTCTGCTACACGGGACAGTATTTCGTCATCAAAACCATCGTCACTAAACGGATCCTCTTCCTCCTCATCAGATGGCACTGATGGTAAGTTGGAGATAATCTTACACTCTTCAGTGAGACTGAGAATAACTATAAAGTAGGAAAACGAAGTGTCTCCATTAGATTTTATGATTAGCGTCTTTATGTGAAATTATTGAGTCAGCCTAAAACCTTTGTTTAGAACGAATCTTACGGTGATTTTGCGGGGGCTCGATAAAGTGATCCTCCTCAGGATATCCGTCATCCAGCTGCTCCTCCTCAAACTGATCCGGGGTCTCAAATCTGTCCTGAGGACAGAGAAAAGAAGCTATCAGTATCAGTATCTTTATAAAAATCTTTCTAAATATCACGATCTTTATTATCACTGGTAGTCCGATAAAGAGGCATATTATCCAATAACAACAAATCATACGAATATAACATGAAATTAAATATGTAGACTGATAATATATTAAAATGATTAAGTGATGCTGTGAGCACAATAAATGTCACGTTGATAAAATTTACCATTAGACTGCCATGATTCATTAGCATTCAGTTACATCTTCCATAAATTCGATTAAAAAGTAAGACTCAAAATATACAACATTGAGCAAATCGGCCGAGGATTGTGAAGTTAAATTACAGTGGGTATGAAGGAGAATTGTGAAGTTAAATTACAGTGGGTATGAAGGAGTCCTCAAAGTTGATATCCGGAGGAGGTGTTTCACGCTCGAAAATATCATCACATGTCTTCGATAAATCCTTCTTTGGAGATTCCTCTTTTGTAGTCTGCAGCTGTAACCTTGATAGATTTGGCTATTTATGAACAAAAATATTCTCAATACTCAAGCTCGAATTGAAATTAAAATCTCAAAGCTAGTTATAGGTATATAGATATATAGGTTTGAAGATGAATTAGAGCTTACCTTTTCTTCTGCAGAAATTTTATCCTATTCAGAACGACAGGTTTGAAAGGTTGCACCCCATCACCCACCAACTCGCAGATTTCTTCACAAACACGTAAATAATTGTCAGATCTTGACGTGATCAATCGGTCTGAAATGTTGAGATAGAAGAAATGGAACATTAAACAGTAAAGCCACAGGATCTGACATAATTACCACAACTCAGCAATAACTGATGAAGATTCAGAATAGTCAAAACAACACAAATTACAAAATAACATTAAATTGAAGATAACTATCGACACCGTTTAGCATCAACATTTACTAAATAATGCCAACCAAAACTAACCATTTTTAGCATCTCTGATGTCCTCAAGTTCTATATCGACCACGTTTTTCTTGACCCCCTTGGTAGGCTGTACCTTGACCATAACACCAGTACTCTTCTCGGGACTTAATAATTTGGAACTAGGTTGTCGAGTCAGGGAGCTAAGTCTTGAAGTCAGGGTTGTTTGTTGCTTGACTAAGTTCGATTGATGTGTTGCTGGTTTTTGGGTGGACATGTTTTTCTTCTCAAGCAGGCCGAACTCTGCGATGGTTTCAGCAAGGCTTCTTTCACTTTTTACCGGTGATCCAGATGTTGCGACATCATACATGTCGTATTCAGAGGTCGTATCAAACAAGCTCCCTTTTGAAGTTAGTGATTTCTTTACGTTTTCTTTTACTGGATCTACAGTAACTTTCTGTCCCGAAAAAGATTCGTCATCACCAATATTGAATACTGTTCTTGTGTTTTTAGCTTTTGGCGGCGGTGGAGGAGGTGGAGGATCGTCATCACCAAAAAGTTCGTCAGCACGAATGTTGAATTGAGTTCTTGTGTTATCACATTTTCGAGGTGGCGGTGGAGGCGGCGGAGGAGGTATATCATCCTCACCACCGAATATAAAATTAGAAGAGCGAGAGGGGACCTCATCAAATATGCTGCGGTTTGTTAGTTTTGGAGGAGTAGGTTTCTTTATTTTTGCCTGTGAAGGTCTAAGTGGCTCAAAATCATCGTCATCGTCATCTTCAACCGGGATCGCTATGGCCCGTTTCTCATCATCAGACAGATTTATAACACCTGATTTAGGGGAAATGTCTTCTGGTTTAGGTGACAACTTGAGTCGCTCCGAACTCAACGAGCTCCGTCCAAAACCTCTGTTAGACCCAAGAAAAGAAGAGGAAGAGGAGGGAGGTGGGGTATTGGGTAACGATGAAGTACTCAGCCCGAAACTAGGACGTTTAGACTGAGATGTTAGGGGGTCACTCTGGCGCTTCCTCTTTAGCATACTCTTCAGATTCTTCTTCTGGAGCAGGGCCATTTGCTCCGCCAAGTTGTTTTTCGGTAGCGACATGGCCTAATGTTGGAAATGTAAAACATGTTAAATGCCAAATTCATGGCATTAGGGTTTTGAAATCAGAAATAAAGCAACGAAGTGCATGGAAGGTAAACAAAGCGAATAAATGGTAGTGTCTGAAATGAAAGTTCTGATCAGTTTTTATAGGCGAAATTTAGAGACTCGAGGTAGAAAATTATCGAATTAAATTTAAATCACTAATTATTAGGCTAGGACTTTATATTATGGAAATAAATACAACATAACAATTCACATTAATACTCCTCCAAAAAAATCCGACATTCTATGAAATATTTACAAATAATGTCTTTTAAAGCTGCGTATAATAGAGACTACTTAGTGACTGCTCGCCGTTCTCGACTCAGCGTCTTCTCAAAGGAAACCCGGCCTGTGTCAGCAGTATTTCATATAGAACCCTTATAAGATATAAGTTTGTATCTTTTATCTGAGCTGTCTTACTCAGGACCTCCCATCTGAAATGTTATGTGGCATAATGGTTTCCAATTTTTCCATAGTTTAACTTTTAAGACTGACTAATCAAGGCTAAAGAATCAAAAGGAATATGTTCGAACAATAATTGTTCTCGAATAAAATTATAATGGAGAAATTTGGATCTACTCACATTTATACAGTTTATCTCAAGGTCTTCCAACGGTCTCCGCCTGTATCGGAGAGGTAACTCATCCAACACTACTCTAGTCGAGAAGTTCGCGTCTTCAACAGCCGGTACCTGCACAGCAATAAGTGATGTGTAATGTTTATCAGACTCAAAAACCAAAACACCCAGCAATCGTTACAAGTAATGAAAATAAGGACTGATTTATTTGGGTGACCCACACAAACGTGCGATGTAAGCCAACAATAAAAAGTAAAACAAACATTTTGGTTGAGCTGTGCGGCAGTGAGGGGTGGAGGAAGGACGGGGGTTAGTGGTGTCCGGACGGGGAATGTTATCAGAGGACGGTGTTGAGCCAGTGTGACCACGCCCCTCCGCACTACACAGTTCATGATGATGATTGGTTCCGGACAGATTAGGACACGCAGAAGGGAGCTAGTTCATCGCTAAAGCGGGGAAATATTTAGATATAGGAATGCTTGATGATTTATTTAATTTATTTAAATTTATTTAAATTTATTTAAATTAATTTAAATTTATTTAAATTTATTTAAATTCATTTAAATTTATTTAAATTTATTTAAATTTATTTAAATTTATTTAATTTGGAATATATCAACTAGATAGTAGATTTAGATCGAGGTTTTAGGTTACAATTATATTTGTCGAGTAAACTTTAACTTTCAAGTGGAATATTTTTACTATACAATAAAGCACGCTTCACCAGGAAATCTCAATGGAATAGTAATATGAAACAAACAGTATCATTTAAACTACAATTAACTAATTTAGCTGCGCTTATAAAATGCCTACAATGCAAGTTTGTGTCCGAGAATAATGTACAATGATTTAAATAAGTTAACAACCGAAGCTGACCACGCCACATCGTCCGACCCACCAAATGACCAGTTGACTGGAACTCAATGCAGAGGTCCCGTGGGGATCTCATGATCAAACTTGGTTCTGTAGTAGGGGATTCTCATGACGAAGGGTTTGTAGTCGAAGATCCACCACACAGCACAGGTGGCTGTTAGACCCCAGATAGCCAGTGGCTTCAAACTGAAATTGGTCGAGACATTGTTGTTATATTATCCAGAAAGTTAAATTTGGTTTTGTTGAGTCTACATTATAATGCGCTAATTTGTTAATTTATCAATTACGCGAGAGATAAATGATTCATCCGCCTTCAAACTTTATCTTAAGCGGTTAGAATACTCTTAGCGGTTATAATACTATTTTCAATTTATAAATCATGACTCATGAGTCACTGAGTCAGGTCAATGTGCTTAATACAACACATATTACCACATATTACCACATACTACCACATATTACCCACTGAAGTCACTACAAGCATACCTGGTTATGTTCTTTGGGAGGTTCCTGCCCATCAGGCTCAGGATAGGCTTTTTAGGGGGGAGTACACTCTCAACCATGATGGCTTTCTGAATTAAATTCTTTAGAAAACGAATATTTGTCTGTTATGTTTACATGCCATACGCATTAAGTTTTTTAGATATAATCAGGAAAATATAAATAAGTTTTTTAGATATCAGGAAAATTCCGACTATCACAAGAAAGACAATTATACGCTTGTGTGTATAAAATCCAAAATAAAAACACAAATTCAAATATAACAGCAGAAATCCAGAGCAAAATGATGAAAGTAAATGTTTCATAAAATTCTGTACAGATTAGAAGTTAGAGCGCAATTTCAAGGACCCGCATGAAACCAAAGCATTTTGTTGCGTACATTCCCCGTCGATTTTATTAGACAAAAACAACAAAAAGTACACTAAGTACACTAAGTACTAATATAACTATATAAGTACGCTGAAAATGATAAAATGAAATGTTGGGAATGTTGCCCCTTCAGGCCAGATAGTTGGAAAGCTTATCGGTAATTTCTCTATCTACCCCCTGGGAGAGCTTGGTGAAAAGTTCGGCCCCCACAGCATGTTGTAGTTCTGCAAACTTGGCTCGCAGAAAGGTGAGAGTGTCTATCTTGGCTATCAGATCCGCTGATTCCAGGATCTTCCTGCGTTTGTAGTCTTCCGTCTCACCTACACCAATTTAAGGTAAAGTTAGTTAGTAAGTTTTATTTTGCTGAGTTAAACTTCTTCGTTCGAGAGTAGAGTTTTTAATCAGTAATCTAATTGTCGGAGCCAGTAAGTTACCTACCTCCAGTAATAAACTCATCTGCGGGGGAGGAATGCTTGCGGAGTATACAATCGAACCTTGTCCCCTTATCATCCACATCAGTACACTTTCCTACCGCTTTTTCAATCAACTTCATTATGTTCCTGGCAATGTTTGTAGGTGGTAGATTTTTATGGTGCTCAAATGAGGAACAAAAATTGGAGACAACAATGATTTATAAATCCTCGCGTTAGGAGTTAGGACACGATTGTAATTTCACATTTCCCCACCAATCAACCAACATGATAAATGAGAGTGTGAACTTTTTTGAGATACTTACACAAAATGATGTGAGATAAGGTCAGGGTTGTACGTTAATAAAGTGAGCAGAGCTATCAGCGACAACTTGTGCTGCTCCATCTGGTAAAAGTGCTCCGCTTTGGACGTCCAAATCTGGAAAAATTGGTGTGTAAGAATTTGTTTTGATCGGAGATCGCCCAAAGTAAAAGTAAGTAAGACTTTAATAATCTTAGCGTGTATACGAAAGCAAGCAATTGAAGCGATCAAGCAAAATGGATAAAGTATCAGGATCAAATATATTTATGGAGTTTTTTTGTGAAAAGCTACAACAATTACCATTTTACTCACCTCTAACATGTTTTTAAGTAGGTTTTTGTTGTTGAAAGAAGCTATTAGATTGTTGAAGTACGTCAGATCTAATAATATTAGGTAACACAGTACGTTGATATTTGTTGTCAAAACCTGCAAAAAAATGTTTCCAAATTTAGATATCATAATTGTATAATGTATATCAAAGCGGTTCAAATCGACCAAAATCTAAAGGTGAAAGTAATTCGATCATAAAATCACCAAATAGTATAATCAAGTTTCCATGCTAGTAGCCAATAAAAACAATCCATATTCTGAATCCATATCACACAAAAAAATCATCCTAAACCTTGGAATAGTCTGAAAATTCGTCCAGACTTTTGAGCAAGACGTGAAGTAACGGAGTGAGGTCAGGCCACTGGTCCCTGGGAACAGTCTTTATAACCGCCAGTAGGATGTTGTTAATGAGCACCTTGGCTTCTCCTACTACCTCAGGGTAAAGTGATACACAGGCCGATAGAAGTCCTGGTCCGTACCTCTGAAATATTACTATCGTCATGGAAATGTTCTCGATTTTTTGGAGATAATTCACTGTTTATAATACAAAGATATAATTACATCGAGATAAGAGACCGAATGTTAAGATTAGAAATAGAAATGATGCATACTAAGATAGAAAGGAACTTGATTTCATTGATTGTATATTAAATTTGGGGAAGAAATCTAAAAATGAAGGTCATAAAATCTCACATATCATTAGTTTATGGAACACTAGAACAACTACGCAGCTCCCCAGACTTACTGATATTATAGCCGGAGGGTCTAACAAAATAGTACACTCAATTATAAGTAAAGAAGTCTTAAGTGAGTCACTACCAAGCTGAAGAAGGGGGTACAACCATTCAAACATTTGGACGAAGGAAGGTGTGCTGCAGGGGGCGTTTTCCAAGAGTTGGAGCCACAAACCTATCCCATCCTCCAGTAATATCATCTCTGGGTCCTGTGAAAAGGGTTTAAAAGTGATTATACAGGAATGTGGAAAAAGATAACTGATGCACGGAATCTAATTCGTTCAATAATAAGCTTGCAAATACACCACGAATCCCTTCGTTTTTCAATCACTAAGAACTTTAATTGTTAACAATTCTGACTGGTATTGTAGAGAGCATTTTATAATTTTATAACAAAACCAAAGAGAGTGGATAGTGGATAGTCTCAGTAAATATACACGTGTCACAGTAAATATACACGTGCCGATCGCTCTTAAAAGGTTAGATTAATTATAATCAACCAAAATATTCAAATCCCACCAACGAAACAACCGTGAAAATAAAGACAAACCTGAGTAAGGACGTATTTAAGAACCGGATCAGTGAAGCCGTACAACTTTACACTCATAGGACCAAGACAGCGGGACAGTTTCCTAGCAGTGGTCAAAAGTTGGGACTGGAGCATAGAGTGTTCGGTGGCCACGCCCCACAGCCCTGGTAACCACCCTACTAATGGGTCCACGAAATCAACTATCTGAAAAGCCATTGGCTTTATAATACCTACTTTTAATTGATGAAAATCTTACGTTTCTTAGCATGACTCAATCTCTCAATCACAAATAACAATTCACAACCTACCCTATCTGCGGGCAAGAACGAATAAAGATATCAGACTAACCTGTTTACCACACCCATCAATGATGGAGTTGACAACCTCCAGGATCTTAATTCTTGACTCGCACTCTTCAACTTCTCTGAGCAGAGAATATAACAACTGCATGGTGACCTCCAAGTATGGGCTGTAAGAAGGCGGGTAAAAAGCGAAGTCGGAGACCGCCGCTTTGAGGGCAGTCGCGGCCGTCAGACGGACAACCAGATCCTGAGAGCTTGCCATGTACTGCAGACAAACTTCATAGACCGCCGGGTGTTTATCCTGGGACAATTTGATTGTCACCCATCTCCCTATCACCTCTAGGATGCGTCTCCGGAGGATGCTGCAGTAGGGAGTCTCCTGCACGAGCTCTTCTACCAAGGTGGCAAACCAAACATCTATGTCAATGTGGTCAAACAGATCGTACGAACAGGTAACGGTTATAGAATATATACTGTCTATCATGAGCACTGTTTCTAAGTTTGATCTATCATGTTGAGTACACTCCTTTATAAGTTCCACGATATAAGGACACACGATGTCCTGAAAGGTGGCGGTCATGTTCAGAAGAAAATGTTCTGACGCGGCTTTAATATTGAAGAGGGACACGTGTCTTGTCTCCTCAAAGGCAAACTCTTCCGGACTTTCTTGCCAGTTCTGCAGCTCGAACTCTGACAGTTTCAGATACTTAGAAATACATTTAACACACATGTCCTTCAACCGTTCTTCGGTGAAGAACGAATTACGGTCGTCAGTAAACTTTATAGAGAGCGATGAGACGTGTTTCCCCCGATTGTTGAGCTTGAAAACGTCGTATGTTTCACACAGCATTATGCCGCTAAGAAGATGAAGAGCTCGAGCAACAAGCCGCATCTCCAGCAACTCCGCGTACTGGAACCCCACCTTGTACGCGAACTCTAACGACCTCACGATGTACTGACCAAAGAAATCCGGAAACTTCTCCTGAATATTAATCAGAGCCTTGATGATGACGAGGAGGTACTTGTCGTAAAGCTGGCAAACCGGCTGGTCGGTGATGGTGAGCCGGTGTTCCAGCTGTGATACTGACATCTTGAGGATGGCTTCCAGGCAGGATTTGGGGAGGTTCACTGAGATGTCCTCGAACCCGTATGTCAGCATGGAGCGGATAATTTTGAGGGATATGCAGCAAGGCTGTAGGTATGTGAGTGTGGGCTGAGAATTGAACATTCGGAGGTAGTTTTCCCAGAGTGCCCCGATAAGCGGAAATATCGCATCTGTAGTCTGAAACAATATTCCAACATATAATGGAGTATAATGTCCGAATTGTAGCAATGTAACCCCATAAGTACCTATAAATACCTATACCTATTTTGAACTCGGAGAGAATAATAAGTATTTATGGGGCTGGTCCTCCCTACAAGTACTAATAAGAAATATCACAAGAAATCAAGAAATAAGATATATACCTCACGAAAACCTTTTTTATCGGCGGATAGTCGTTTGGTAGATAGCATCTTAACAACTTTGTAGATCATTGTCAGCGCTCGAACCTTGTGTTTCTCGGTGGGGGCACTCTCAATTACCTGGCAGGTGGTAATTGAGTTCAGGATCCAGGAGATTAAACTTGTTAAGATTGTGACCGGTTTTAACAAATATGATCAGGTTAAGTTCAGTTCTTCATAATGTAATATTATGGTGTTTTTGGAAGTTTTTCCAGATTCGGTCACAATCTTTTATAAACATTTTAACAACCGCGTAAGTATTAAAGTTTTAAGTAAGGAAACATTCACATATTACGTAAGCAGTGGTGGGTGTTAATAACATATATATTGCAATAAATGGTAGTGTAATTTCCATTCAATAGGTATCTGTAAAAGTGATTACGGAAGTAGGAGGGACCTCTAAAATGGCAAAAATTGGCTTATTACGTAATATGTGAACGATCCCCCTGAGGCCATAAAGGTATAACATTGAATAACGTTAAGTAGAAATTTGTAAGTTATACCATGGTAACAATAATGAATCTACATTTGCGCTTTCAACTCAGGACTGAAAAAGAGGGTAATCTGAGTTAGATTAAATCCAAGATCATGTACACACGGATACTTTAGAAGTAGAATCACAAGCGTATTCTACCAAATTATAGTACAATATCACCTACATTTTGAGGATCATATTTTAAGTATGAGAGCAAGTGGAGGATTATATCTGAAATGTTGAAAAACTACATAGATTAAAATATAAAAGTTGTAGTAATGCAGCAGCCAATCTACCTGGAGAAGGGTGGGAATGAAATTGGGCCAGTTCTTGGGAAAGTCGTATCTGGATATCTTTTCCTACCACCTCTATCAGCTGATCAAACACCTATGGGAAAATTGGAAATTAAATCGGAAATTAAACCGCACAATCACATGAATGGTGTCGCTCATGGATTATGGTCTCTTATCAAAGGACATTCAGAATATAATTTGGTCTGCACTGAATTACCTCTTTCTTTTCCTCAGCGTGGCAGCCAAGTATCACCTCCTTGATCCGATCTTTATCCTCTTTGCAAAGGGCACTAAATATTTTATGTCTTGAATATTTTGCTGAATGAACAAAGAATCATAAACACCTTTCAGAGTCTATAAAAACAAATTATCATTTAACAACATTTCAGATTCTATGATAACTATATCTAAATTTAATCTTACTTGGGTGACATGGACCGCCAGAATTTAGTGACCCCGTTTTTGAGACATATGGCAGCCATCCTCCTCGCGTCACCAGGAACGTTGGATCCGACCGACATCTCCTGATAAAGGTAATATCATAGAGGATCAGGAGTTATCTGATAACTGTAAAACAAATGAACTATCAAGCTAAGCTGAGGGGAAGAGAGGGTATTTACCATTTAGTTTAGTTAACAACGTGGATCCAATAATATTCAATGTCCTGTCTCATCTTCAACAAGTTTTACTTACCGCGAGAATAGGATGGAACCCAGATTTGAGCTCTAGTTTGAGTATCAGGGACTCAGCTTGTTTGACCTGGGTGTAGTCAGACGAACACGCTGCCACCACCGCCTGAGTAGTCAGATCCACTGTACACTCCACCTCTTCCATATACTAATTAATTTGTAATTTAGTTATTAGTTATTTAGTTATGTTGGGTTATTAAATGTGCTGCAACTCCTGTTTTAATCTTCGAAGTCGACTGTGTACCAAATTACTATTGTTTTTGTTGAATAAGGCACAAATTCTAACATATTTCAGTGAATTTTAGTTCAGGTTTTTTAATTCATTCAGATAATTTACGACGATCATTGAATTTTAGTAAAATAGTTTGTCCAACAATTCCAAGTTCAGTTCCAATTGCGTCTCGAAATGGGAAGATGGTTAAGAGACATACTACAGCAACAGTTATATAGTTAAAAGAGAAACCTTTATAATAGTTTTAAAAATGCTCGTTAAATAAAAGCTTAAAAATTTGCCAAAATAAAAGATATAACAAGGCAATTTATAAATTTCAGTCAACAAAATGGTTCACTAGTCAGTTCCCAAGTCACTAACAGATTAACCCCTCATTTTACCCTTACTACGACCTTCTTTCCTCCTTGATTTCTCTGGCGATTCATCTTTGCTTTCACTACGCCCTTTTCTCATTGGTTTCTCCCGAGATTCATCTCTGCTATCACTACGCCCTTTTCTCCTCGGTTTTTCTGGCGATTCATCTCTGCTATCACTACGCCCTTTTCTCCTCGATTTTTCTGGTGATTCATCTCTGCTTACGCTATGCCTTTTTCTCCTCGGTTTTTCTGGCGATTCATCTCTGCTTACGCTATGCCTTTTTCTCCTTGGTTTCTCCCGGGATTCATCTATGCTATCACTACGCCCTTTTCTCCTCGGTTTTTCTGGCGATTCATCTCTGCTTACGCTACGCCTTTTCCTCCTTGGTTTCTCCCGAGATCCATCTCTGCTATCACTACGCCCTTTTCTCCTCGGTTTTTCTGGCGATTCATCTCTGCTTACACTATGCCTTTTTCTCCTCGGTTTTTCTGGCGATTCATCTCTGCTTACGCTATGCCTTTTTCTCCTTGGTTTCTCCCGGGATTCATCTCTGCTTTCACTACGCCCTTTTCTTTTTGGTTCTTCTGGTGAATCATCTCTGCTTACGCTACGCCTTTCTCTTCTTCTTGATTTCTCAGGCGATGCATCTTTGTTTCGATAAGATTCTTGGTTTCCTTTCCTACTCCGCGGTATTTCCCTCTCTTCTTCAACCTCTACAATATCCCTGCGTGACTTTTTGCCCCTTCTTTCACTTGGAGAGTCAACGTCACTTGTTTGATGTCGCTCCTCCTCCTTAGCTCGATCGTCTCTCCGAAAATCGCGCTTTTTTGAAGAATTCCTTTCTGGACTGTTATTTTCTCTAGATCTAGTTTGATCCTCTCGATTTGATTCTCGAGGGGGAGGTCTACGTTGGTCACGATCATCACGACCACGTGACTTATCTTCCAAACGACTCTGATAGTTCCTATTGTCCCTACCATCCCCACCTCTTCTTCTGTCGGGAGCTGGTTCACCTGGAGCTCGTCTGGAAGGGTGAAAATCATTGGACGCCCACACTAATGGTTCTTTGCTGGTTTCTTTGCCAGCTGGCTCTGCCTTTTTAGATCCAGTTGGCGCTGTATTAATAATGCCAGTTGGCTCCGCCTTTTTAGTTTCAGCGTCGCTTTCTGAATCCGAATCTGAATCTGAAAATGGAGGTTTCATTAGGTCATCGTCTTATACTTAAAACCACCGGCAAATCTCCTTCGATAACCAAATTTACGGTTAATTAAAGAAATAAGATTATATTATGTTTCCAGCCCGAACGGTAATATATTTCCTGTCATGAATTAATTCAGAATTTACCCTGATAAGAATTAACCCACAGATAAATCAGTGCACCAATTACGAAAAACTATGCACAAAATAACGCCACGTAGGTCGTAGGTCTTAGAACCACTTATAATTAAGTTATGAGGGCGACACGTTTGCAGACCAATTTTGGTTTCGGCTGATTAGAAAAACTTTTATCGTTACGACATGTTATTCGTCTATTTCTTGGTCATGGCATGCCTGATCCCGAGCAGGGTCCTAGGAGACTCAACTCCTGAAGTTGATATCATGGATCCAAAAGAGCAGTATCTTGCTGCAACACTAGCCCTTGTGCTGGAAATTAGAGATTCATTAGGTACACTGGTCGACAGAGTGACTGGCATAGAAGATATATTAGCGGCACACACAAAGAAAGGGGAAGGAAAACTCAGAGGCATAGAACAACGATTGGGTGCAATTTCCAGTACAGTTTTCCAGAAGTTCGCCGAACAGACATTGGTAATCGAGGAGAAGATGGCTGAACAAACTAGTTCGTTGGAGACGTATATCACAGAACTTTTTGTGAAAAATTGAACAGGACGTGTTTTAGAGGGTCTTTTTTCTAACGTTATATCAGTTACTAATTAATCAACATTTTTGGACGATTTTCATAACAAACATGATTTCATAATATCTTATTTGGGAGAATTCGAAATTTCATAACAAATCATTATTTTATAACAAACATATTTTCAACAATAAAAGTAAGATTTATTGTTCTCAAATCAGTATTGATGAAAAATCTAGAATTTTTGATTTTGATTTTGATTTTTTGATAGGTTATTATCGTTTCAAGAATGATTATCGGAATATCATGCAAGTAAACAAGCCAAAAATTTGTACTGCAAGCGCTTTTAAAGTTAGCTCTGAGCAATACGTGTAGCGTTGTTGAGGAAATTCTAGTCTTATTCATAGTTAATCTAGATCTCTAAGGTAATCTATTACTATAGTGTAATAAAGAAGAGTATATAATAATAATAGAAACTGTATAATGTATAGTACAGTCTTCTAAGATGAAGTTTACTCGAGCCACACAAAACACAACCTAATGACAAGAACAAGAGATCGCTAAAACATTGTACCTGAAGACGAACTACTGGAATCTGAACTTGACTCTGAACTGGAACTGGAGCTACCATCATCAAGTCCAGTAAGAAGGGGGGCGGGAGGGGGTGCTGTTTTTAGCCATTCTCTCAGCTCCTCGGTCAGATAGCCCAAACCGATAGCCGTGAAGTAATTGATAGCAAACCTGAAGTGTAGTTTTAGTAAAGTGTACACGTTTTAAGAGTAAGGTTTGTTGACTGGAAAAGTTCATATGCACTGTTTTAGAAAATTATCGCGTGATATAAATTACATAACTGTACTATTATATTATGTATTTTAAGAAAACGATAGAAAAATACAAACATTTTATTTGAAATAAGACAGGAAACAATAAAATTGGACAAACCTGGTATTTCTGGGATCATCGCGCGGGAAGAGCCCTTCAAAACAGACCTGAAGGGTGGGATCCTTCATTCTCACCCTCAACTTCTTCTCTCCCATCTGACTCGCTATTTCTTGTAGCAGAATCTTTATAAATACTCGACTGAAAGGCGAAAGGTTAAATAAAGTTATGTGAGGTTATGTTACCTTTACATAAATGTGTATATAAGTTTAAGATATCCCGTGCTGCCTTTTCTCCGGTCTTTTTCAACCGGGGTCGAAAAATATAATCTAAAAATCAATAAAATAACACCTATAAATTAATCATTGTTCAATCACTATCTTAAATTGTATGACGCATATTTCCGCACCCTCCTCCTAGACAGTACCTGGAAGAAGTAGTATCCGCCTCAGTGAGCCGCACAATCGAGAACACGGTCCAGGGGAGCGCGTCAGTGTAGAGCATGTGCGCGTAGCAACACGCCACATTCCGCAGCTTGTTCGTCTCCAGACGGTGGATCGTCTCGAACTGTTCTTGGAATTCCTCCGCGTAGAGGGGGATGTACTCTCGCTTCAGCCGACAGTAACGCTCTCCAAGCAATCTGGCAGTGGGTATGATAAGAGAGGTATAATACTGTTCTTGTAATAAATGGAGAGTGACAAATTTTAGCTAAGATAGTGCAAGTTCTGCTCTAAGGTTATATTCTTACCCATAGAACTTCTTGTAGCTTCTCTCTTGTGAGCAACATTCTATTATCAGCTTCACGAGGATGGTCTCTTGTCCAGGCTTTAGCTGTAGTTTTGCCAACTTGTGTATGCATTCCTCGTATCCTAACGAGCTCTGAAATACAACGTTGCATTAAACAGTGGTTGTCTTATAGCCTATCGTGACGACTGACGCGGATGATAGCTCGGATTTTATGTGCGTGCTGTAAATTTTAAAGCTTGTTTGCGATAAATAATGAACTTGATGAACCTGAATTGTAAGATAAATAGTCCTCCTTAACGCTTGCATGTTGGTTCCGGTTTTGTCGATTATTTCCGTTCCTTCCTCCTCCTGTTCCTCCTCACTTTCATCGTCGTCTTCGCCTTCTTCGTCACCACTGTCATCAGACCCTAGTATCTCGTTTCTGGAAACATAATAGTGTTATAATAGTTAGGAAGCTTGTTACGAATTGGAAAGTCTAAGTAAAACTTGGGATTTTATAAATTTCATGTAAAAATCAGTCAATATTAGAACATTTCGCCAAAAGTAACAACAAAACACTAGAATAAAACTTGGCGTCCTGCCAACATAAAGAGGATAACACTAACTTGATAAGTTGGTATTTGGCCATGCTCCCCTCGTAATCAGTGTCGAACTTGAAGACGTTCAGTATCTCCTGACCCTTGACTTTATCATCCAGTTGCTTGAGATGCGTTATTTGGTCCTCCTCCTCCACCAGCTCCAACCCCGGTGCGAAAGTCGGATGATCCTTAAACTTGTCTTTTCTTATTGCAAACATGACTTCTATCATGTACTTGACCCTGATGTCCAGATCTCCTTCCTGTAGAAGACTCCTGAGTCTATCGAATATACCGTGCATGGCACGGGGAGACAGCTCGTCCAGCTTAGCTCCCACCTCCTTGATAAGAGCAATAGAAATCTCTACACTGTCAGCTGTAGCTTTCTCCAGGAGTAAAGTCAGGATTTCCAGACAGATGATTTCGTTCACCACCTGCTGGTTTACCAGATGTCCTATGAACATGACCGTGCTCAGACAAATCGCTTTCTGGTTCCGGAGGTAACTCCGTTTGAACTGGAGGATGAGTCTGTCAAGCAGGAGAGCCCCGATGTCCGGGAACTTGGTGTTGATAACTGCGATCGCAGCGGAGTAGACGTTTGTGAAGGGTGTAGCTTGGGACTGGGCCGTCATGATGTTTCGGATAAAGAGACCCTTACCTCGGACTAGGTTCTCACCGAACAGCTCAACAACAATATCTTTGATATTATCTGTGTTCACCTAGAAATCCGCATAATTAGATCACTCGACTATAAGATTCGTACATACATCAAGTTCAAACACCACATTTAAAAATGTGCATAATCAAATTAAACAATCAATTTAAAAAATCACAACACAGTACAGAAGTCTGCTCACCTTGTTGACAAGACCATTCAAACTCTTCTTGAGGGCCTCCCATGTCAGCCTCTGATAGGGTTCAGATGTTTTGTCGGTTATACTGGCTTGCAATGCTCGAAGCTTGTGGGGAGGCATGTAGGCCCCGCCCGACCGGAGAGCTAGCGGATTATCCTCTGAAAAACGTTGAAATTGTTGTTACATAATTTTTAAAACGTAAATTATATAGATATTTAAAGCGCGGCTATTATAAAATATTAAGATATTGGACCATGAAGTACGTTTATATTCGGCAAATAAATGAACATGATACCCGGTTTTGGCTTTTTTGGGAGCATTTCATCTTTTTTCTTCTCGGCTCCATCTTTCTCTTCATCCTTGCCTTTACTTTCGTTCATTTTTTCTCTTAGGTCACCTTTGAATCTGATCCGGTCACGAGTTCTGTCTCCTTCTCGCCCATCATCTCGTCTTCCACGGTCAGCTCTCCCACCCCGTCTATCCCTCCTGTCCCTGGATCTGTTTCTCTCACGTGACCTGTCTCGGTCACGTGACCTGTCCCTAGAACGATCTCTGCGGCCCCGTTTATGATCTCTATCCCGACTTCTTTCTCGTCTTCGATCACGGTTTTTACTGCGTTCCCTACTTTTATCTTTACTGGGATCCCTACTTTGATCTTTACTTCCATCTCTGCTCTTATCTTTACTTCCATCTCTGCTCTTATCTTTACTTCCATCTCCCTCGATACTCCTATCCTCACTGCCAGCCCTTCTCCCGAGCCGTTTATGAACTGGTCCTCTATCAGGACTCTCTTCATCTCCTTTCTGAAACCAGTCACCTGACTTTTGTTCGTTCGTACCGATACGAGATTCTTTGTACTCTCCTAAATCTTCTTCTACTCGATCTGGAGACCTGAACAAATGGACACTATTTGGTTAATTGTTTGAATGATAAAACTAGATATATGTTATAATCAACAGAATACAATTTCATTTAAATATGCCACAGGCGTTAAACACCTAATTCCAGTGGTTGTGAAAATTAAAAATAGACAGTTAAGGGGGCAGGGGGGGGGGGGGGGGGGTCTTTATGAAATTTCTCTCGAAATTGATTTTATAGTTGTTTCTAATAGAGGGGAGTGATATCTATCTGCTACTTTTGGTCCCATGGAAAAATATTGTTCCTAGCCGAAATTATTGCCGGTCAAAGGTCAGTGCTCATGTGTAATTGTATTGCGCGAGCGATTTTCAATCGCGCGCCCTGAAAATCGAGTCTAAAAATCTATCTCCTCGGACTACATTTTTTGAGCAATCACCTTGAAACTTTCAGGATATGTTCTAAGGACCATTTAGAAACTTTTGCTCGTTTCAGAATTTTGAGATAGGCCTTTAAAATATTTTTATTCGATTTTGAAAATCTTGGACCTCTTTTTTTGACGATTTTTCCAGGTCCAAGATTTTCAAAATGGAATAAAAAATTTTAAAAGGCCTATCTCGAAATTCTAAAACGAGCAAAAGTTTCTAAATGGTCCTTAGAACATATCCTGAAAGTTTCAAGGTGATTGCTTTAAAAATGTAGGAGGAGATAGATTTTTAGACTCGATTTTCAGGGCGCACGATTGAAAATCGCTTGCGCAATACAATTACACATGAGCACTGACCTTTGACCGGCAATAATTTAGGCTAGAAACAATATTTTTCCATGGGACCAAAAGTAGCAGATAGATATCACTCCCCTCTATTAGAAACAACTATCAAATCAATTTTGAGAGAAATTTCAGAAAGACCCCCCCTGCCCCCTTAACCTAAACCACATACCCTTCTTCCCCAGGATCCACTCTATTCTCCTCATACCCAGCTAAAGTTTCCATTTCGGGTGTTACCGATCTGCTTTTACTGCGTGGTGGTGAATAAACCGGAGTCCTAAGGTGCGGGATGAGTGTTATATTTCTTGGGGAAAACATTTCATTTAAAAAAAAAATTCATTTTTGGAAAGCACTCGAAGGCTGAATAGCAGGTACAAGCTTCAAGTCAATAAGATAAATAAAGAAAGCATGTTAGATAGAGAGCGCAGTCAACTCAAGACCATGCAGTGTATTTGGGTTTAGCAAAAAGCATCGATCTCAATTTTAGAACTGTTAAATGTCCTGGTAAAAAGCTCCAGTAGGATTTCTCTGAAAATAAAAATCAAAGAAGACCTTACCGGAGGAGATCAATTATAGGGCTTGATAAACCACAAAATACTTGTGAAGGACATACTTCGCGGCTTCACTGTCCTTATCTGACGAATCATCTGTGTCGTGGCGCTTTCTTCGCTTTGAGTTTTCTTCTTCGCCTCCCTCTGATTGTTTTGACTGGTCACCGAACGCAATTAAATGATATCAAGACCAAACATTAACAATTATGGAATGTATGAGCTTATATGCTCTGGTTTTGCTATCAACAAATCCACCCATCATTGAGCCGTTATTTACCCTAGAAAAAAAAGTGATAATAATTTTCAGGATATATATTATATTTAGTATCTACCAAACTTCTAACTTTATAAAGCAGTTAGCAGGCTAGGTCAAGAATATGGCTAAAAATCTTAGGGTCAAAGAGTTCAGATACTTTTATTTTAACCAACCGGTGGAATCTTTAGCGGCAGCACGTTTCTTAGCAAACCAACCCAAATCCTCATCTGTCGGAAGGATCTTCACAGCATCTTCATCATCACTGAAACATATTATCTGATGTTAATCGGAAATTCTTTGTAATAAATTTAACGAGTCTTGAAATATTTTGTGTCAAATAGCGATCGAAACTTGAATCTTCAGCCGAAGCCCGAAACTGACCACGTTGATATAATATTATAGTTCACAAATTATATATCAAAATAGGGTGCACACTGCACCTAATAAACTAACCTTTCGACGTAATCAAAAACACCGGTTTTGGGGCGTTCCTCCTGTTCCTCCTCCTTAACCTCATCCCCAGAAAGCTCCTCCTGCTTCACATCAGCATCAGACTGAGATTCTTCCTTCACTACTAGTTTCACTTCCTCTTTCAGCGAGGCCTCATTGGGACTACCAGGATCTTCGTCAGGTGGGGAGGGAGGACTGCGTATGTTTTCTAGGACTCGCTCATTGTCGTCTGAATCTGAGTCGTGACGGGTATTTTGGCGGGGAGGGTCTGACTGTGTACTGGTTGGAGAATCTGCAGCATTCTTCGTCTTAGAGGATGTAGGATTTTGTACTGGTTTTCGCTCTTTGAGGGACATCTTTTTATCTTTTTTGGCGTGTGTGTCTGTTTCTGATTCTGAAGAAGATTCTCTATGTTTTGGTGAAAATTTGCTGCTCATCTTAACTGGGGGATCTCTACTTTTATGTTTCTGAGTGGACCTTCTCCCAGATCCACTGGAACTGGAACGGTGTTCTCTGCTGGGGGCAGCTTTATCAGCAGAACCGCTACTTGAATCTGAATTAGAGCCACTACTCTCAGAACTGGACGATTTCTGCTTCACTTTACTTCGTTTCTTTTTCTGTGATTCTTTACCAGAGCTGCTGCTGCTGCTGCTACTACTACTGCTGCTACTTGAATCATGACGTTGTTTCGCAGCGCGTGCAGGTTTTCTTCTGGTTTTCTTCTTTTCTGATTTTTGTTTACGCTTTGAGGGACGATTCTCTGGAGAGCTATCCCGTTCTGAAGAGTCGCTGCTGCTACTACTTGCCATACTTCTAAAATTTAGTTGTTTTAGATAGTAATAAAATAATAAAAATGCTTCATGATAATTTTATAGCGGAAATGTGTGCATATTTTGTGTTCACGTACTGAAAAATTGTTTAATTATAAAAAATGGTTATTTTAATGAATGAAATGAAACTCACAAATTAAAACAAGACTGTAAATATTTTATAAATTGTATAAATACTGCTCGGCAAAATGCTTCATAACGAAATAAAATATCGAACCTATAATTAGAAATAATCTTAACGATACATTAACACTATCAAAGCGTTAGCAATATTTAAGCGTACGTGTGCTCATCGATAAAATAATTGATGTAAAAGTGGAAGTAAAAGAAGTGTGAATAAACCTAAATCTCAATCGTTGTATCACTATTTAGTCGGAGTGATTCACGGGTATTTCAAAAAAAAATCCTGTTTTTATCTTTCTATCCTACTTTCTATTCATCGCTCCCTATCGATGAGCACATTGTATTTGTACATAATGTACGGGCACATAACGCAAAATTCACAAATAAAAAGTTGATTGAATGATTGAATGATCTTTAATGATTATCAAGATTTAATAGTTCAAAAATAATGAATATACATAATATAATATGTATCAGTACAATATGTGCTCAATGCTCATATCCCATAAAAACATTTTTACCCTTTAAATTGGAACCATATCTTAAATAAAAACCCGTTAGAATCGTCCCATATTTTATTCGTCTAATTTATGTGGGTACAAACAATAACAAGAATTCTATAGCCCCTTTTTTGAACACTAACGTCAGCAAACTCTGCTTTTAAGCTGTTGTTCAAGTTTTTGTATATCACGCCGACCAAGTTTGGTTTGTATAATTAATCTCAATGATATCCCTATAAGTATATCTAGTTTTGCAGGACCCCGTGTTGCATATAATAGTCGTGTTACTGTACAACAAGATACAAGGGCAGGTCTCTCCCGAACGTTGGGATGGCCTGAGGTGCTTATCTCCTTTTCCGTAACCCTAAGCCACTCTGTGCCGAGGCACTATACTAGCTGTAGGAGGGTTAGTCCTACGAGCCAGAGAGTGTGTATCACCAGCCGAAGCTGTACCAAATCACAGCTTGGTAACTGGCCAACTTGCATCCGACCGGATTTGAACCCGGGTCTTCTGCTTGGGTGGCGATGGTGTTACCACTACACCAACCGGCCGATATCATATGTATAACTTACTATACTGATAACTTGATAGTAATCGATAAAGTCATAATTAAGGAAAATACGTGAAAAATAATTAGGGGAAAATAATGGTGACATACATTTTGGTAGTCCGAAAATATGGTGTTTTTCGAAAAACCACCGACTTTCGTACCATTTAAATGTCTCGTATTAGGTAACCTAAATATAATTCCTTTTCTGGCAACAGATATCTGTCTTGTGTCTAGTTTCCCAGCGAGGAAGGGCCTTGACTGGCCGGAACCGGCTGATTAAGTACAGGCAAAGTGACTGAGCTGGCGGCAGATTGTGGCTTCTCGGCATTAGGGACACCGGCGCCTGTCTGCGAGCGGAGATTCGGCGAGAAGTAAGAGTTCTGGTAGAAAGGTTGGTAGAATGCCAGTGGTACACTCCTTCCATACGATAATGGAGCTGTAAATCCGTATGCAGGTGACTGTACTCCTTGAGCAAAATTAGGGGAGTAGGGAGGGAAAAACTCGGAGAGGGGGTTGAGGGTAAGCTGTGGTACTGGTAGTCTGAGAAGGGTGTAGAGGGTTGGCTGTGGTACTGGTAACCTGGAGGGTAAAGAGGCGTTGAGGGTTGACTGGGGATGAAGTAGGATGGAGACTACATGTTGCAGGGTGCTGCATGGTTAGCTTCCGTAACTTGCTCCAGATTGAGATTAAGTCTGAGCTTATTTACTCCACGATCCGACAGCAAACTCTGGATCCTGCCACCCTCTGGTGGTTCGGGATACATAGTTGTGGAGGTTGATTTAGTGACAACTGGTGTAGGTCGTAGGAGTGTGGTCTTGGGACGGGTAACCCCTACTGGCCATATCTGGGGAGGCGCTGCACTCTAGAGCGTGGCTGGCAGTTGTCTGTTGTTTCACCACCAGGACCTCTTTTCTTCGTATGCGAATGGCAGGTTTGATCAGCAACTTTCTACCGAACTTGGATTCAATGTTCTCCTGAGCTAGCAGTCTCTTAGCTTCATTTTCGCTTCTAAAATCCACGAAACAATATCCCTTACTGCACCCATTAACGTCCCGTATTACCTTTATGTCCTCTGGGTAGAATTTGTAATGTCTCATGATCGTACACACGTCGTATTCCGCCATCCGTGTGTGAAGGTTGCCAATAAAGACTCTGTTCGAGTATTGCACCCCTGTCTTGACAACTTGTTGGTCGTAATCTGACATCATAACGAAACCTCAGAAGGAGAAGTAAAAACGGTAAAAGGAGCAAAGAATGTGCAATAACTCTGATGTAAATGGCAAAAGGGCCGGATGTGGATGGGGTCAAATTTCTTCAACATTCATTAAAAACGAGTCTTCATGAGAAATGTTCTCTTCGCACATGTCACAAAGCAACTCAGCCTCAGTAAGAGATAAATTATTCTTCAATTCTCTCTGCATTTGATATGCAGATTTTGTCTCAAATTATTTCACAGCTGATGAACCCAGAGCAATCATATCAGTAACTTTCCATGATAACTCTCTTAGCTGCTGAGAACGGGCTACTTCCTTTGCATCTTTAGTTTTCGCTAAATCTTCCTTGATCTTGTAACTGTAGGACATTTAAATTTCAATCACCATCTAACTAGCAAAAAACATCTGCGAATAAACTCAATAACAACAACAACCATGATAGACAGGACCGCCATTTCAACTGTAAGACAACTGTACAGATCAAACCCACGACCCTCGCATACTCCCACGAAATCACAGCCCTCCTCCGGAAACATCTCAAGAATTTTATCTAATTTACACGGGCTACCACAGTTGGGAAACTCTATCGGTTTCTCGTTAAGAAAAGTCTGAACAATCCTCTCACTGGAGTCTGGACACTTCATGGCAACCATAAAGAAGTTGCTTCCCAGAGGGGTGATATCCCCATAGAACTCCCTCTCGAGGAGACTCCGCTTGGCGGACATGGGCTCAGTCAGGTGACCCATGTGCTCCAACAGCGGGAAAATAGTTTCCGTATGAGCGAATTTCAGGTTAGCACCCCGGTCTTGTTTTAAGAAGTTAAGACCGTCCTGCATCAGTACACAGCTGGAGTTGACTGCCTCAGGGATCATTTTACCGTTATACCTCATTAGATCGAGATAGAAAGCTGTAACGTAGAGCTCGTTCTCCTCAAACAGGCTGCAGAACTGAGAGTTGCTCATGAGCCGGGGTACTCCCACTTCCAGTGCGCACAGGATGTGTAGAGTCACCACGTCGTGAGGTGACAGTTGTATTCCCAGACGCTCCCCCATCTTCTTAGTGAGTCTTGTCATCCTGGAGCCGGTTAGGTACTTGTTAGGCGCAGCTTGCCACGCTGCTTTATTACCTTCCTTGGTTACATAGTTCCGGCACTCTTTGTAGTATCGCAGGAGATGGTTTTGCTGATGCTCGAATGTGATGTGAGGTCGGTCACTTTTACGATCCCTTTCACTTTTCATTTCAACGACCGGCTCATAAACATGGCACATTCCCTCACAATCACGTCTGATATCTTTTGTTTTTAGAATCTCACTCTCGTTACTAACCCGGAAGGATTTCCCGTATGCCCCGTGCAGGAAGCTCAGAGCTGAACTGATACAACGGCCCTTAAAAGAGGTCCCTACCCGCACGTGAGAGGTGTCGGATAAAAGGTCGGGGAACACCTGGGAGAACCTCTCCCCCTGCCCAGAGAGTTGTCTGTATCCCTCCACTATCAGGTCCTTGTTGGGCTTGTTACCGTGACTGAAATCTAGGAGAACAATACCATTTAACATCCAACCAATTAAACAGATATTTAGAACAAGTTTTAATTTTAGAAAAAGAAAGTATTCAAGGACTTAGTTTTATATTTTGGTTAAATGATAATAGCAAGTAAGGTTCATACCTAGAAGCCACTTAAGATTATCGTTAGGTAGGCCCTTAGTCTTGTATGTAGACTGCAGGGCACCCACTAGCGTGTCTATTCTCTTCACTATATTCTTGCCGATGTTCCTTGTGCCGTGACGGTGTACACTGAAATTGAATCACAGTTAGAATTGAAAAGATTTTGTCCCATTATGTATCACAGCTCACAAAAATAAAATTGGTCACTACAAAAAAACAATTCCACAAAACTCAAGCACTCCAAAACAAACTTTCACCTGAACAAGGACACTGGTTTACAGGGGAAGTCGAAATCAAGGACATTTCCTGCTACCAGGTGGTATGGAGTTTTAGAGCCATACGGGGCGTGTTTCTGAGACCAGACCAGCGGGACCAGGAATAAAATCAATAGTTGTAACATTCTGATGATAGGTGTACGTTCCGATTGACTGATTGTGCAGTTCCTAACTCGAACCCATTTTATCTCATCGTAAGGTAAGCCAGACCGCTCTGCTATGAGCGTCTCATCCTAAAGTAGGGAAGTTTATCGTTAGGATCAGCTGAAACTTTGCAGAATGTTTGAATATCGAAACTCGTGCGTTTAATATGTTAGAGAAGTGGGATTTCCAGGGCTGAGTTATGGCCCAAATTATAACAATACAAAATATTATTGTAGGCAATAAATCAAAATTCTGCGAAATACAACGTTAGAATCAGAAAATAACACTGTCACATCAGCATTCAGCTGGATTCATAAACATAACGTTAAAACGACAATGCCAATTACAAACATTATAACATTATGAATATCTCTAACCCACGCTACATTTTTTCCAAAGCTAAAAGGATCCATACTTTACTAATTTAGATCTGAATCTATTCACAGTCCGCAGGTGTTAAACACTATACAGCGTGTCACAGGAATCCGAACATTCACATCTTTTCCAGATCTTTCGAGTAGCTTTATCCAGCAATACTAAACTTCTCCTATAATCATTAATCAAGCAACATGAAACCCTAGATCTGAGTTCATTACGATTGGTTTCACGTCAAACAACGTCCTTAGTCTGAGTTCTCTGCCAGGCTATGGTGGCAATGTATTGGGGCAAGGTGGGCACCACTCTCACAGGGAGTTCCCAGGAGAGTGTGGAGACGTTCAGTGTCTCCAGAGGTCTCCAGTCGCAGTCCAGACCTTTGGCTGAGACAGAGGTCAGGCCCGCGTCGACTATCTCCCCTGATTTGCGGAGATGTGCGATCACAAAATCAAAGTGGACCTGGAAGAGAACGTTTACAGACGTTTTAAACGTGAAGACAGTTTTTAAATGCTACAATAATGGCGATTGGTGGGTAATTTAGATTATAGCGGCCCATATTTACAGCAAATTGCTGGGAACAGACATAATCTAATCAATAAACGATTAAACAATCAAACAAGAAGCTACAGCTTACCTGCCACCTGACGAGAACAATATTAGTGGAGAATGAGTTGACAACGTTGAGGGGGATATGAAGGGTAACGGCGGTGGATTTGGTGTGAATACACTGAATAGTTTTAGTATCATGAGTGGTACATCTGGTGTCAGTCCCTTCGTTTATCTCACTTTCTGGGGATATCGTCTCCAGAGCTTGCAATTTTAATGTTACCTGTAGAGTGTAGATGTATAAATATTTACTAATCGATTATTAAATTTTTACAATGCAGCTAAAATGAATTATTCAACTCAATATCATGTAGTGACAAAATATTAATCAACTCAAATATGGCGCCCAATCCATAATCTCATAATTAGACAAGAAAGAGTTAAACATTGATTCACCAGTTAACACATTAACCAATGACGCAATTATACATCTCACCAACCTGAACACATTGCAACTCTCCGAACTCTAAGTTAACTTCTATCGGATCTCCTAGTCGGTAAGCTCCTTTAGTAAGACGAACTATTGACACCAACCCTTCACTCGTTTTCACTTCAAAACTTCTCGGTCGTTTACAGCACAACGACTGAAAAGGAATTATGGGATTAATCCACTATAGCAGCCAAAGTGTAAGAAACATTTTAATTTATAAACAATTGTTTAAGAGAATTTGACAGCAAATTTAATTTTTTTAAATGTTTCCAATGTCCAAAATTCTCTCGTTTCAATATTGAAAACACTAAAAAATAATCACAAACATTTAACTGAATTATCTTAACCACGTACAATTTTCCAACTTAACCACTTTACATTAAGATCTAATTATCTCCTCCGCTTTAACCTAGGTGTGGACCGAAATTCACATCTTTACCGTTTTCAGTCTTATTCCAAATAACTAAATTCCTAAATCAATTATAAGCAACTCGATCCAGATGAGCATTAGCGATGGTTCACATCAAAAAAACGTCTATCTATTCTTCCAGGCATCAAAATTCAACACCACTTGAGTTCCCAGAAGTGTGGATTCATGTTCTCCAAGAGTCTTCATCGCAGTAGATCTTGCTAACAGATAGCCCGCGTCACTTACTTCCCCTGATTTCAATGCGTTCAAAACATAAACAGTAACCTGGAATGAGACTTTACAGACGTTTTAAACGTAACATTAATTTAATTGCTACAAAATGCATGTTAATAGAAAATACAATTACAGCAATTGCTCGGAACAAATAATCCTGAATAATAAGATAACAAATCAACAGAAATTTAAGATACCCACTGAGTAGAAACAAGTAAAAGAGTGACAAGTATAGAGTGGATATGAGGGTAACGGAGATGATATGGTTAGATACAGAATAAGAGTACAGAGTACAGAGTGTCAGTCCCTCGAATCTCACTTTCTGGAGTCCCAGAGCTTAGCAATATTAATGTTACTGTAGATAGAGTATAAGTTTATAGATATAGTAAAGTTTACAATGCAGTAATGAATTATCAACTCAATATATGTAGTACAAATAGATTACAACTCAAATATGGTCCAACAGTACGATAATTAGACAAGAAGAGTAACAGATACAGTTACACATACCAGAGCATATATACATTACACTAAACCATTGAACTCCCGAATCTAAGTAACTAGTATACGGATCTCCTAGTGTATAAGTCTAGAGTAGGTATAGACGTACAGACACAACCTTCACTGTTTCACTAACAACGTCTCGGTCAGTTACAGGCACAAGCTGAAAAGAATTAGGACTAATCAGTATAGAGTCCAAGTTAAGAACATTATATAACATATAGTAAGAGATTACAGAGTTTTAAGTACATGTAAAAGTATCTCGTATTAATATGATAACTAAGTAATAATCACAACTTTTTAGAATTACTGAAGTACCAAAATTCTCATAATGCATAAGTACAAGAGTCTGCTTCAAGCTAGTGTGGCCTTACACTGTCGTTTATTCATATTACTACTAAGATTTCCTTGATGCTATTATCTGCCAAATGAGCCTAATCCAAGCTGAAAATGAATTTCTCAATTCTCAGAATGATATGTAACACCTTTCCGCATTTGTGATATTCAAACACAGGAAATTTTTCCCTTCAGTATCGGTATACATACTCCACAATGTAATGGAAAGTAACATAGGATGAGCATATCGCCCGCTACCATAATTTAGCTCTTTCTGACTGCTCCCGCCAAGCATCCGGCATAGAAACAAGGATGGCAATTAAGGCGAGTCCCTGGGGCTTACAATCAGGTCAGTCAGCAATACTCATAGAGTACAGAGCATAGAGTATAGAGTATAGAGTATAGAGTACACAGTATAGAGTATAGAGTATAGAGTACAGACTACAGAGTATAGAGTACAGAGTATAGAGTACACAGTATAGAGTACAGAGTACAGAGTACAGAGTACAGAGTATAGAGTACAGAGTACAGAGTGCAGAATGCAGAGTACAGAGTACAGAGCATAGAGTATAGAGTACAGAGCATAGAGTATAGAGTACAGAGTATAGAGTATAGAGTACAGAGTATAGAGTATAGAGTATAGAGTATAGAGTACAGAGTACAGAGTACAGAGTACAGAGTACAGAGTGCAGAGTACAGAGTACAGAGCATAGAGTATAGAGTATAGACTATAGAGTATAGAGTACCCAGTATAGAGTATAGAGTACACAGTATAGAGTACAGACTACAGAGTATAGAGTACAGAGTATAGAGTATAGAGTATAGAGTACAGAGTATAGAGTACAGAGTATAGAGTATAGAGTATAGAGTATAGAGTATAGAGTATAGAGTATAGAGTACAGATTACAGAGTACAGAGTACAGAGTACAGATGCTGCTATATACTCTTCTGACCTGGACTTTGTCCATGAAGTAGTCCTCATAGTTGATGCACTCTTCTCTGGGTGCGAAGGGGTGTGAAAGAGGCTTCTTGGGTCCGTCAACAAGACTAATACCTAGGATAAGGTGTTACAGATAAGATTACCATATTTGATAACACTGAGAAAGAAAATGTTAAATATTTATAATATTTATCAGTACAATAGTATCATAGTAAAATGGAATGCATAAAATGCAAAGAATTAGTTCAATATGCCAAAGCAGACAAAGCTGTAGATGAAAATGAAGAGTGTAACTGGAAATATACATATTGAAATTTACATTTTAGAAACATAATTAGAAGAAACCGGAAGGATATTGGTAATTTGGAACTCACTGAATTGTTCCATTACCCGTAGTATTGTTACTGTAACTCTACTGATAAATATCGCTCAAGTGCTATGGCGGATCTAAGCAAAAAGAGCACATAAATCTAAGAATTGTTCTAGATACTGATAGTTGGATAATATCCAGTTGGAAGAGACAAGGACAAATGAAACAGGAAGTTAGGAATGTAGGCCATAAATTGTTCTAGACATGTAACAGTTTCTATTACCAGTCTGGCAATTGCCATGGTGGTAATAAGCTCTTCCTAAAGTGGAGATACTAGGACATTACCAGATCAGCTAAATGCTTATTGCTTGCTTAGAGTCGACACTTAACAAAGAAGCTAACTTAACCAATAGTATCTATATCCCAGCAGTTGATAACTATATTACGTGAAATAAAGGGGAGAAAGCCTGGTGGACATTAATCCTACAGTTATATCTTAACGTAAACTGTATAAAAGGGTTACTATTGAGGTCCATCATTTCACGGATATTGATCTGATTGATAAGGAAATAACCGCAGGTGGAAGATCAACCTCTGCATTATGACGGAGGCCGAGGTCAGGTCTTTGTTGTTGAAAGAGCTGGGTTTCATTTAGACGTGTAAACAGTAATAGAAAGAGAAGAAATTACTCAAATACTCTTATATAAAAACACATTTTAATGCTCAAGGACCTAAAGCTGAAACGATGAGTTAAAAGGAAGATGCATAGACCATAGTTACACTGGAAAATACACAAATTCTTAACAAACCCTGCCACAATTTTAGAAAATAGTTATGTTAAAAAACGTACCAGGAAGGTTAATAATTCTGATAGGAAGGTTGATGAGGGTCACTGGCTTGTTAACTCGTTGAAGTCCAACCAACACGATGTAGCTGTATTTGATGTAGGAGCCCCGATATGAAGGTGGAGAGTGAGTTGGTACAATTCCGCTGAACTTCAACTCCTACTGGGGAGGGTTCTGGGTTTAGCGGTTAATTCGGTCCAGAAGATTGTTATACATGGTATATTTTAACATAAATACAATGGGATCTAATGCCATGGACCGTGGCTATCATTGAAGGCCTCCATACCAGTTTTAAAATAATATGCTGGAATGCTGAGCTGAGCGGAATCGATCTACAGAATTGTCTAGTTCTATTCGCGCGCGTTAGGAATTCGCGCGTACCAAATTCCCAACAACTTTAACTCGACTCAATCGTAATGCATTTGTCTTTCGCGCCTGCCGAACACTGGTATGTGATTCCACGAAATAGTACCACATACGGACCTAGTTATATTAAGATGTTACCCTGGCTTTGGTATGCGCAACAGAAACAACATGCCCCGCTATTGCTATATGTTATAAAAATTGTTCAAAGAGAAATTACTAACAGTTCCAAATTACAGCACTACGTTACCTTGGAGGAATGTGGTAGCAGTTGAAGATCACAAAACAATATCTCAGGGTCAGAGGAAAAGAAACAATCGTTTGCAACGTGTTTATTAAGAGCAGAGTTGGAGTTAGTAACTTCTTGCTGCTCCCTGGCGATCTGCACGTGACGCTCGTCTACTCTGAGAATGTTAGAGTGACCAAGAAGTTAACACGCCCAGTCAACATGGTGCGAAACTAAATAACTCACGGGATTTTGGGTTACAACGAAAAAGATATGAACGGTATGCAGATCTGAACAAAATGTACTTCTACTGGACTTTTCCAGACCCCCTACCATAAAGGTTAACTTAAGAAAACCATACTTGAAAGAAAAAGCAAGGATATATGTAGGATCTCAAGTTGAAATGACGAGAAATTAATAATCCATGATGATATTTTAAAACACACTCACGTGACATGACCAGATATTTGGCCGGTAGCCCAAGCCAGTCTGTCAGCAACATCGGACGAGTTGTGAACCAGGAGGGCACATTTTATTGTCTGTCCTACAATGTACACTCCCCCTCCTTCCACCGACAATGTTACTTCGACCATCTCCCATACATTCTCAACGTTCCATTTACATTCCTCGTCTGAATTTGAGAGGTTGGTCAGCATTTGTGATAATATTCAGGGAGTAAGGGTTATGGCGTAATCACTATTAAAATAATCCATGAATATTAATACACTTCTATTAATTGTGATATATATATAATATGTATATATTATATATATGTTTAAACCTCTTAACCCAACAACGTTGACTTGAATTATTGATGTCCTAGAATATTCCCTCCCAGCAAAACACACTAAAAAGAGTGCTTCATAACTTATTTATAACAGTGATCTAATGAAACAAAAACGTGCATTTTATATCGAATAAGTTAAACAAATCATGAAAATCATAATTGTGGTTACCAAGAAGGATTTCATAGTCTTCTAATACAAAAAACGAGGCAAGTTAAATATCAAAATTTCTAGTTCGTCCTCCAGCGAGTAAAAGGTTTATTGACGAATGTCGATGATTTGATTTTGACTCCAATAATTTAAACTAAGACATGTTAGATGATCATTATCACCGGAGCTCCATTAAAGCGAACAGCTGATCTGTGATCACGATTCAAACTCTAAAGTAGTGTGAAGTAATACAATTTACAGATCTCAACTGGATATATCCAAACGAAGAGTTACTACTGTTGCTGGGTGTTTCTTGATGTAAAGCACAAGTTGATCGTACGGTCTATTTGCTATAAAACAAAGTTTATCCCTATCAGAAAAGTTATTATTTTTGATAATCAGAGCCATCAGGACCAAGTTCACGTTGACTGACACCCGCATTTCGTTCTTTTTCGTCGGACCAGTTCTTCCACCGATTCTCATGGGCATCGATCTGCCAGTGGTAGTTCTGATACAGATCGTTCTGACTGTACCTGGACGGCTGACCTGGGAATTTTAAATCAAAGTGAGGAGGAAGAGTTTTAAAACATTTCCGTTTTCAAAAATTAAATTTGCATGAATTGAGAAAAGGGAGTGTGATAACTGGTAGGGCTTACAACTTTACAATTTAGAAATTTCAGCGAGGATTTTGATGGATGTCAATTGTCAATGGAAGGAGCAACTTTTAACAAGAATTTCGCCGCGGTAACACCACGCACGATCAAATTTCCCTACTGCATACAATTTAATTGTTCTACTTTATTGTATCCCAGAGTGGTGTTTGGCGCATGTACAGCAGGGTGTCATAATTATTGGCGCGCAGACAATTTTGCTTAAAATTTTAGCTTACCCAAGCTTTTAGAAACGATCATAACTTGACTTCTGAGGGTCAGTTTTCTATGGAGTCTTAATCATTCGAGAGATAATCCTTCATACTACAGTTCAGTCTAAAAACAAAGTCCGAAAGAAGTTATATATGATATGTTTCGCTATCGCCTGAAGAGCTGTGCACTTTAGTCTAAAGAATAATTTCAGAAAAAATTCACCAAAAAAAAATTACACATAAATCCCTTACTCCTTCGTAAATCTAACCAAGTATGATATCGACACTTTAAATAACAGTCTAAATTATGGGTTTTGAGGTACATCAACACAAAATTCTGAATTTAAGAAAAAGTTCAGACGATTGTTTACAGACCAGTTTTTGAATTTTGTAATTTCGATATTCAGAAGTAAAGTTATGACCCGTCGAAAAATATTGATTTCATCATAAAATACACATAAAATTTCAAACACGCCAATAATTCTGACACCCTGCTGTACAATGTAATAAACGTTTATATTATATTAGGCGTGCAGAACTTGAAAAATCCTGCGCGCATCTGAGGTGTCGCCGTCGATCTGTATGTGGTTTGGTTGTAGATCATTTCATACTTTGCGCGGTTTTGTTTCGTGTTAACAATAACGATATGCGTATCATGTCACGTCATATTACTGCATCGTATGCCAACTTATTGACTGTAATAAAATATGCTGTCTCGTCTTAGTTATTATTTGTATCTAACATAAACTAATACATTTTGATTCTTACTCGACACATCACAGCACCATCGACTTTCGAGCCTTTTATTTGATAATAAAGCATACCACAATCTTGATATTATAGTTGCTTCTTGAATGTAACTGTGAAGTAACATTTGTTCTCAACTATGTATTCCAATGCTTTCTACCATTCAGTGTCGATTAACTGTTAAACAATCAGCCCACAGCCACGAGTTTATCAGCTGACATCATAATTTTATTTGTTTTGACTTGCTGAATTTTATCACTCGGTAATTTATTAAGCTTGTTTCGCACAAATAACACCTATATTGATGATTGATCCGTTTGTAACAGTCGTCAAGCACCAAAAACTGGTTGCTATGCCTGTAATTAATTAACTCATAACCAGCGTCGCGCGCGCAAAATAGACTCCTTTTATACACATAATTATAGGGGAGTGGTCTATATTGCGAAGGAGCAGACTTTTGTCGACACCGTAGGACCGTCGGGCCACCTCATATATCCAAACCCGATTACTTATTCCCTACGATCTTTTTGCCTTCGGCAAGAGTAGGGAAAAAAATTGTTTCCGTAATTCTCTAGAAAACTGTAGACGCAGGACTAATTGTGTCATTTAAAAAGATTCATATTAAAATGAATCGGATTAGGTGACCGGAAATATTTCTCTCTTAGACCTTCGTACTGAAATCACGACGATGGTCACCAGTAATGAAGTTTAAACTGGTCCTATAAAATACCTCCGAGTGCGACACGTTCCTCGTCTGTGAGCAGGACCCTCATTTCCCGCGGATTCCACGGCGTCCAAACCTCTTCCTGCGCATATGTCCTCCGATGGCAGTCCCAGTCAGTCCCGGCTCCAATCAAAGCCAGGTCCTCTTCGTGTTGTTTCCGTGCCCGCACCATCCTGGCAAGTATTATTAACAATGAAAACAACGTAAGTTTGCTCTAGGGTCAGGAGCGACAAATGACCAATTGTTCTATACGAACGCTAGGAACGTTCCTAGCGAACAGGGGTCTGTCTATTGCCTGCCATAGTCTCAAGACATAGTGTGTGGCACACACCTTGACTGGAGGGTCACACTTTCGAAAAAATCCGCTTTTTGTTTTTAAAGCGTCTGAACTTCAAAGTTTCAATTTGGTTAAGTGTGTCACTGTGATACCAGTTGTTAGTCATTTTTCCAGGTTTTAGGCCGAATTTTTTACTGAACCTTAATATTAATTCGTACGAGAAGCTCGCCAAAGGATTATTTGATTGAACAACAGATGACCACGGAATTATCTGATCACCACACATACCTTCTGTCTTGTTCAGCCCAGATAAAGGGGTACATGTTTTTCCTTATATGGTACTCTTGGTGATCGTTAACCCTGCAAAAACATTTCGTTATAAAAAATAAAAACACGGTCCATTGTGGGATTATTGTGATCTTAAATCTGTTTTCTCACTATTACGCTACTAAAACGGAATACATATCGTCGTGGTTTTAATAAAAGGGCGAATGTCAAATTTCACCATGGCTTAAATTAGGTCTAATAAAGGTCTATAACATACCAAACAGTTTGATGCTCTATCGAGCATAGTTTAGATTTTCGAAGGGCGAATGTTATTTTCGAGATTTCCAAAAACGCCGAATGTTATACATTGGGCGTTTGATAATAGTGGTCGAATGCTGCAAACATATGGCGAATGTTGGACATTCGCCATTTTGGAAGGGCCAATGTCAGTTTTAAAACTTCAAGTGCCATTATCTGAAATTGTTTTTTACATTCGCCCTCATGAAAAAACCACGACGATATATAACTCTGTATAATAACTCTTGTTAGAAAAGTATGTCATTTTAAAATGATGACTTCAATGCGAGACTATAATCTGTTCTTCGTATAAGTCAATGTTGGTTATAATAAATTTGAAGAATACCTCTGCTCGAAGCGCATCAGGGCCATCTTAGAGTAGCAGTAAATAGCACCACCCAGCCAGGCTGAGAAGATAAAATACCCGGGGATGGTACGCTTTGGAGCGTATCTTTTCCAGTGGATCGGAGCATAGCCCCCTTTAGGGGGCATGTCCTGTCGTATAGCTAGCTTTGAGGACGACATACCTTGTTACATGGTCTTGGTGTTATTACTGGGCATGCTTGAGCATTTCCGGTGACAAGAGAAAAGCATAGATTGTAGGATAGCCTAATAAATTGGCAGTTTTTCAAATTTAGATATTCATAATTATAATGCGTGTGGTATCTTCTTCAATTTTCAAAGGGTTAACATTACTGCAGTGTGATAACCCTGGGTGTATAACTGTATAATAGGAGACATAAAATAAAAACAAAGTTTAGCAAATCGATATAGCATTGAATCTGAAACATGCTACAAACAGGTTGAATTGTTAAATACTAAATAGTATGTTCATCATCATAAAAGAATCAAATATTTACTCAAAAATTAACACATTTTAAACTGAGATATGGATGAATGATAAGTTGTCTCAATTTGACAAGTTTAGAAAAACAAATCCACGTACACCCGCCAAAGGTTGAGGACCGTATTTTCGGGATTGAAGCTCGTTTATTTCGTAGCCAGTTTTAATCGACTTCTACACGGTGTCCTAAAAATAACAACACTCACATACTAAAAATTATGAAAAATGGGTTTTCCAAAAATGGGTTGGTTTTGTAACAAAAAAAGTCAAATACTCAATTATTAGCTCTACATATTATCTTTATTGGAAGGGGAAAGTGAACAGGGCCGGGGGGGGGGGGGGGGGGGGGGGGAGGGGGGGAGGGCGTAAGAAGTTTACAAAATGATATACAGGGTGGCCCATAAGTGACTACCCACACGCAACCTCTTAATAACTCACGTAATTCGTCTCCAAATTGCACCAAAATTTCAGAGATTATAGATATGGGTCAAACTTAGATTTCCTGAAAGTTTTGTAAGCCACGCCCAATTACAGTGGGCGTGGCGTGACACTCCCTCTTTTTCACTATTGTCTTCATAAAATGAGAACGCTTTAAGCTAAGAACTCAAAATTTTTTGCACACATTTGGCTTGATAATTGAAAACCTTTCCCAAAGTTTCAAGTTCATTGGTTAAAATATGGCTAAGTTATGACCATTTCAAAACTGATCGGATACGTGATCCGAGCACACAGTCAGTGATCTCGTCACTTGGTTAATGGCCTGTTTGGCTCACATGCACCGCTTGATTGGTTGCAGCCTGCTTATGGGCCGGCCTATACAGCTGACTGCACCTAAAACGCTATCACACGAATTTATGGTGGTGTCACCATTTCAGGGCTTGTTAGCCCTGCTAGTCACAGGTTCCTTACAATCAATAAAAAGAAATGAACCATCCATTGAATCATCGAACCGGGCCTACCGAATCACAAAGAAACACAAACTTTTGGACCGTGATTTCCAATCGAGGATAGATTTCGCCAACACATTCCAGAATGTGGATCCCTACTTTGAGGACGAAATCTGGTACAGCAACAAGGCCAAGTAAACGGATATGTCAACTCCCAGAATGCAATTCACTGGGGCTCTACTAGACCGGATGAAGTGGTGGAGAGAACGGCTTTTCCTGAAAAGTCACGATCTGGTTTTTATCCTAAAAATTTGTGTTTCCCTTTCTAGCAAAGTCATCATCGGTATCCAATCAAAGCCTAATGAACCTCATTAATACACGCTAACGCCTTACTCTTGATCAGATTGGGTGACGAGATCACTAATTGAGTGCAAATATCACTGACTGAGTGCTCGGATCACATATCCGATGGATTTTAAAATGGTCATAACTTAGCGATATTTTAACCAATGAACTTGAAACTTTGGGAAAATTTTTCAATTATCAAGCCAAATGTGTGCAAAAAATTTCGAGTTCTTAGCTTAAAGCGTTCTCATTTTATGAAGACAATAGTGAAAAGGAGGGAGTGTCACGCCACGCCCACTGTAATTGGGCGTGGCTTACGAAACTTTCAGGAAATCTAAGTTTGACCCATATCTATGATCTCTGAAATTTTGGTGCAATTTGGAGACGAATTACGTGAGTTATTAAGAGGTTGCGTGTGGGTAGTCACTTATGGGCCACCCTGTATTATATATATAATATACTATATAGCGATCTTATAGCGTAAATAGTAAAAAAAGATATTTATAGCGTAAATATCTAAGACTCATTGCGATGCACAAACTAAAAGACTGACATTGGGTCCACAGATTTTAACTCAAAAACTGTGTTCTCAAATAATAAATATTCAAATCATAAAAAAGTCAACAATATTTTTCACGGTGTCAACAGACACTATATCAAAAGTTCTGAAAATACTCCACAAAAATTTCATAACAGCAGCGACTTGATTAGCCAAAATTAATAATACAGTCCATTATATAACCCGCCATAACTTCCAGTAAATAAACCTAAGTAAGCTCTTAGGGGTTGAACACGGATATTTCGCAAGATCGAGCAAATTAGCGATCGCCTTCGAATCAGCTTAAGCTTAAAACTTTAAAATACATTTTGGAAAACGTAAATAAATCTAGCTTTAACTCTGGTAAAATACAGCGGAAAATAATTTTCACCAGGATATTGACAGTAACAGATCACATAATTTCTACCAGAATTATGAGGTTTTCGGAAACCACGCCTAAAACTCAACCAGCTATCTCTTTCTCTTTATCTTGCCCTTTCCACGATGAGACTCTAGACTTTTCTGGAGTTTTAGATTAGATAGCTCCTCGAACTCCTCTTTAGCTTCTTGTGAGATGGTCGTGTTGAGAAGTGCTTCCCGAGCTTTCAATCTGTCACCTTTCTTGACCTGACGTGGAAATAATACTTAAGTGGATCATTGGAATGCGTACGCTTGTGATTTAGTTTCAAATTGTACTTTGTATTATATAACTACATTTCAACCTCGAGATTTAGAGCTCTTTGTGGATGTGGTAAAATTATGAAATTTCTTTAATATGATAAACGGTTTATTTAGTTAATCCTGCTATATAATTATCCCGAATCATACATTTTAACCCTGTAACTGCAACTGCTGGAATTGACTTAAAATGAATATTAATCCGTATTATATGTTAGCATCCCTAGTATACTAGTATGTTAAGATAAAATAGAATAAAGAATTAATTAGAATTTTCACTCATGATTCATAAAGCCTACCTTCAAGATGTCGGTTTGATAAACTTGCTTAGCCTTGGAGTAGGGGAGCTGTTGTTTGAACATCACGAGTCGTATTATAGCTTCAGGTAGCATAACACTCAGACCGTACGCTTGGGGGAGCTTATATCTGCAATTAGAACAATTAATGGAAACTCTGTTACATTCATTTAGCACTATGTAATGGGAAGGAAACATTTTAACTAGGTATAGTAGCTAGTCCACACCCTAGCTACATAATATTATGAAGAAGAAGAAAATGTATTTCACTTCTTGATGAAAAGCTCTATAATATAAAATTATGTAACTGACCTCTTAGCAAATTTCGCTTGCATCTGTCCGATAGCAGCGACAACTCTCTCTTCCTCCAACTCGGTTTTGGCGAATGAACCGAACAATGCACCATTGTTAAGGGTATCTTTACTTATCTTAAACTCCTTGTGATAGTGAGACACTAGCTTTCCTTGGATTATTTTCAAGAACATTTCTTCGTTTTTGTTGATGAAGTGCACAAGTTGGTTTTTGCCTTTGTGGGGTGACACGGGTTCTTTAGGCGCACTGAAATAAAACAAAATCATAACAAATAACTATGAGTACTAGCACATTGTATTTGTAAATAGTTTATGGTTGAAAATATTTTATGGATTTTTGAGTACAACAAATCATCATATAAACCCTATATAAAATAAGTTATGTCATCTTCATAGCTGGCTCCAAACATCATATAATACATAATAGTTTCACTAACTGGTTCCCATTTGAGAAGAGCTGGAGCGGAGTGATAGACAGCTCAACATTAGGATTCAGAGCTGTGAATTCCTCGTAAGCTATCATGAATGCTTTTTTGAATTCCGCTGACAGAGTGGAATTTATGCCCGCCTCTACGTTGCTGACATAGTCAGTACAGTCAAAGTGAGAGATGTTTCTCAGGGCAGTTCTGATGGAATGTTGACCGTACACCAGGTAGTGAATCATGAGGTACCCACTTTCTATGTCCGTAACCTGACAGTCAAATGAAGAGTTTTTAATACTTAATGTGTTATGTTGTTATCTTAGGTTTTTTAAATGTTCAATATTAATAACAAAATTATTTTCCTCTACTTTTTTTTTCTTCTACGCTTTTAAATATTTAAACTTTTAATAACTTTAACTAATAGCTAATAAACTGAAGTAATAATTGTGATGATGAAAGTTAAAGAAAAACTCTTAAGGTACTGTGAGAAATGTAGCAAATAGTTCTGGATAATTTTAAGCACATAATAACAGTATTACTGACCTTTGCAGGCCAAACCGGGTGGTTCCTGTACTTGGCCCAAACTATGTCCCCCTGAACATGCCCAGTCATGTTTGTACGGCTACCCAACTTTCTCCGCTTACCTCGGCCATCTGAAGTAATAACGTTATGAGTTACAATTGGTATTAGCTTAGCTGTAAAGAAGAGTATATTGTTATATATGATAATATTTTCGGTCCATGAATTGTTGAATTTAAAATGTGCGTCTTATTTGTGAAGACACAGTAAAACTCCAATTTGGGGGAAAGGAAGACAATTCGGAAAATTGGGTTGTACAGTAAATCGTGGTTTTGAGTTTTGAGTCTACGTCGGATCACATGGTTTCTCCCCGCACATTACTGGTTCCCAATTAACGGTTATGGATCACAAGCACTTTATTAAGAGAAAATTAGGGGAAGTAGCTCGTTTGACATCAGGGACCCATTTAAAAGGATGAAGGATCACGTGATATCAAACCAAAAATATAGACATTTTCCCAAAAAATTGGGGTAAGGGAAAATGTACGATAAATCGGGGTTTACGGTAAATCGGGGTTTGGTAAATCAGGGTACGGTAAATTGAGGTTTACGGTAAATCAGGGTTTTACTGTATAATAAAGGAGAGTAAAACAATTTTCCAACCTTCTGTACTCGAACTAGCAGGTTGAGGAGTAGACGGCAATTTAGTTTGAATTATACCGTTAGTTTCTTTATCCACAATCTCCTTAGCCAATGATATTGCTTCATCCCACAGTGGTAATCCCTTCCCCTTATCCTGAGAGTTTAGTCAAGCTTTACCATTTGAGCAGTTTTAGCATGGTTTAGCATGTGGATGTTACATCACTTCAACTTTGTTTTAATTGCACAAGCTACGTAAATTACGGTGTAATCTATTTTATTTTTGGAACCTTCAACATTTAGGTACAGATCTACAATTTTTAATGGGAATCAGACCAACAGCTGCAGTAAATAAAATGACAGTGTCCTTTAGCTGCAGTCAACTTACCTCGTACTCATCATTCAGAACATAAGGCACACAGCCTTCAACAGTGATAGCTTTCATTTGACGACCAAGCATCTTTACAGTTACTTTTTCACCCCCCTTCACTGAAGTAACCTTGGCAGGCCACATTGCATTCCCGCCATTATCATCTACCTTCAGTGGAGCCCACACCAAATCCCCTTTGCTGATCGCATCATTGTCGAATACACTCTTTTCAAATATTTCATCCTCATCTGAATCCATCACTACATATTACCTAACGTGATCGTCCTAGAGTGATGATAAATTTTCATCAGGTATTTTAAAACATTCATTAATCATTACAGTTAATTGAAAGCTTAGATGTGCTGATTTGAGCCAATTTAGGAGGAAGGGAGGGAGAGAGGGAGGGAGGCAGGGGTGTGCGCAGGATTTTTGAAAGGGGAAGGCGAAAAGTCGGCGCGAAGCGCCAGCTCCGAGGCTACCGCCGCAAGCGAAGCTAGCTGTGGAAGGGGCCCGGGGGCGCAGCCCCCGGAAATTTTTTTAAACTGAATTATAAGCTAAACCAATAGGATATCAATACAGAAGGTTCACAGCAGTTGATAACACACTTGGTTATTAGTAATATTTTGATTTCAAAACATTGGACAAATTAAGATTAAAGTTGGCACGAATTTTAAGTTATTTCGGATATCTCCAGTCTGAAGAGTGTCAGTATGGTTGGGAGGGAGGGAGGGAGGGAGGGAAGGAGGGAGGGAGGGAGGGAGGGAGGGAGGGAGGGAGGGAGGGAGGGAAGGAGGGAGGGATGGAGGGAGGCGTTTAAACCAGTGAAATTCGAATTTAATACGATATAAATCGTGTAAAATCTGAATCTGTAAGCATACAAATGTCCAGTTCAATATACTCTGAAGGGGAGGGAGGGAGGGAGGGAGGGAGGGAGGGAAGGAGGGAGGGAGGCGTTTAAACCAGTGAAATTCGAATTTAATACGATATAAATCGTGTAAAATCTGAATCTGTAAGCATACAAATGTCCAGTTCAATATACTCTGAATATACAATACGGCATTGATAGTAAGAGATATTTACCCTCTGTAGCACACATTTTGCTATTGCACACATTTTCCGACACTTGTAAAAATTTCACGGATTTTCGACACTTGTAAAAATTTCACGGATTTTCGACACTTGTAAAAATTTCACGGATTTTCGATACTTGTAAAAATTTCACGGGTTTTCGACACTTGTAAAAATTTCGAGCATTTTCGACACTTGTAAAAATTTCACAGATTTTCGACACTTGTAAAAATTTCACGGATTTTCGACACTTGTAAAAATTTCGAGCATTTTCGACACTTGTAAAAATTTCACGGATTTTTGATACTTGATAACCGTTTTACAAACTCTATTGCTGAACCAATCACTCCTAATTTACTATTATCTGTAGATCTAAAGAGTAACTCTCTATGATTAGAGTCTGAAGATCCAGAAAACAATTAGTTCTTTTTAACTATTGTCTGCAGTTCCATAAAACTTTGTCAGCCTCTATTGAATAGATCTAGAATAGAGAAAACAGTCAACCCTATGGCCTCTCTAGATATTTTTAACAGTGCAAACGGTCTCTCCTCGAGTGAAGTTATTGTATGAACCATGAAGATTAATTAACAGCGTACGAAGTTTTTCATTTAGATAGAGCAGATGATTGAACCGAGCGGTGAGCTTGTAAAATTCAATAACTCATTGTTCAACTAGTTCACTGTCTATTGCATGGAAGCTAAATTCTTAGAAGTTTAAATTTATCACAGATCATAGTAACAGAGTGAAGTGTAGCACAGTTTACCTACCATACTATCTTGATGCAAGCTAGTAAGGTATCTTGATGCAAGCAAACTACAGTAAAATTCTTTTTTTGGACTGCCTTATTTAACTTGAACGGTGACAAATTTTATTTTAATTTAAATTTATCATAGATCATAGTAACAGATTGAAGTGTAGCACAGTTTACCTACCATACTATCTTGATGCAAGCTAGTAAGGTATCTTGATGCAAGCAAACTACAGTGAAATTCTTTTTTGGACTGCCTTATTTAACTTGAACGGTGACAAATTTTAAATTAATTTAAATTTATCACAGATCATAGTAACAGATTGAAGTGTAGCACAGTTTACCTACCATACTATCTTGATGCAAGCTAGTAAGGTATCTTGATGCAAGCAAACTACAGTGAAATTCTTTTTTTGGACTGCCTTATTTAACTTGAACGGTGACACATTTTATTTTAATTTAAATTTATCATAGATCATAGTAACAGATTGAAGTGTAGCACAGTTTACCTACCATACTATCTTGATGCAAGCTAGTAAGGTATCTTGATGCAAGCAAACTACAGTGAAATTCTTTTTTGGACTGCCTTATTTAACTTGAACGGTGACAAATTTTATTTTAATTTAAATTTATCATAGATCATAGTAACAGAGTGAAGTGTAGCACAGTTTACCTACCATACTATCTTGATGCAAGCTAGTAAGGTATCTTGATGCAAGCAAACTACAGTGAAATTCTTTTTTGGACTGGATACAAGTAAGCAGAAAAGGAGGAATGTTGAGCCCAAATGAAATGAGCACAGGCGTCCTTATATAGCTGCTCCACTTCCAGTTCACTAACATTCAGTTCTCTTTAAGTTTAAGTTCTTTGTTTAAGACTCTGGGCCCCACTTGAGAGTCTAAATTTTGAATTCTAAAATTCATATTTCTTATCTAATTTTTTAAATTTTATGTTTAGTAAGCACTATACTATGGAACTGGGACAGTTGAACGCCGACGCAAATGTTGAAATAGAGGGGAGAGTTAAATATCTAAAGACGAAGATGATTAGTGGAGCGAAGATCGTTCAAAATTTTGCTTTGACGGGGTCTGACGGACTTCAGATACTCTCCCATTTCCCCGTGGATGAAACAGAAATGTTAAAGGTAAATATTCAAAAATTTAAATGATTCATATAGAATTAAAGAATTTTAAAAACTTGATTATAAATCTTGGTTTTGTATTTGTTTCAGTAAATAAGTAGGTTTCAGGAGGGTAAACTCTATTATTATTCAATTGATGTTAATTATTATCTGAAAGATTTTAAAATCACATCAACTCTAGAAGGGATTGACGAGTGTTTTAGATTAAATGATATCGTTTTCAGAATGGTGATGAAATCAAGGGGGCTGCCTCGAAAAAGGGGCAATATCTTACATTACGTGTATGGATCGTAACTAGTTCTACTGATAATATTCCCACCCCACCCTCCAAAAGAAAGAAAACTGTCTCTCGGCCTGCTATAAGCAGAGGGAAAACTTTACCAGTGAGTGGCTTTTTTTTTTTTTTTTCTCTTCCCTATTTCTAATTGGAGCCTAAGTCAGGGGTGGTTACTGCGAATTAGCCGAGATTAGAACCTGAAGTTTATTAGCTGGGATTAGAAAGGGTCGGGGGTTGTGATTTTGGCTAGAGTCGAAACCTGATTGAGGTTGAGGCCTCCAGTCGACCACTGAGTATAGTACACAAACAATTTAAAGTGTTTTAATGTTGATATATTTTCAGAATCAGGCGCCGAGCGAGCCGGCAACCAGTTCAAAGAAGTCGATTAGGAAAGTACCAACGGTGAGTAGCTTCATTTTTCTTATTCTTTTAAACAAACACAACTTTGAATCTCACTAGAACTACAATGTATCATAGTTCAGAATTATCCTATCCTAAGTATAAAGAAATTCAAGAAATTAAGTAAGAAAAAAATGAATAAATATTTGTTTTAGCTTCAGTATCCCAAAACATTATAATCAACAAGATGTTTTTTTTCTCACAATCAATTTAACTTGATATATTTTTCAGGATCTGGCTTCTCTACTGGATTTAGACTTTGACTAACGACCCTACCCTAATCTGATTTAGTGACGACACTATTATTTAAAAAATGTATTAGACCACCAATAAACATTTCATACCATGATTTAACTTTGACCCTCCCAAGACCATTGATTTGTGTCAGAATATAGTTTAACCCGTTACTAATATTTAAATGTATGCTCAATTGAGCACTCCTTCCATGATATTGTAGAGAATTATTCGCTTTAAATTTCGTAGTGTTTTAGGGATCTCAGTTCCAAATGAATAAAAATGGTGTTAGTTAACCTCGAGATCTGATTGTATACATTTAAATTTTTGTATACTAGATCTATCAGCACCGAAGCTTATTGCAGTCATGAAATTCAAATGAAAGTTGGATCGCTCTCTCAATTATACGTAATTTACTCATGTTTTCCAAAACAAATTTATAGACAAGCTCATTTGTAACTCTGCTCATTTTTCCAGGTGATTTTGGAACTTGCAAAACTCCACATGTATCAATTTCATTATAAAGTTATGCGACCTCTGTTTCCAGGGAAAATTGAGGTTAGTTCTACTCAAATTCTAGCTTAACAGAACAACAACAGACCATTATTCTAGATGTTCTTATTTTTCTCTATTTAAAATTAACAAATTTCAGTTGTGCTACAGTGACACGGACAGTTTTCTATACCACATACAAGAAGGCGATTTGACTGAAAAATTTTCGAGAATATCCTCAACTTTCATGGACTTCTCAAACTACCCTGTGAATCATTGTCTCTATTCCATTCAGAATAAACTCACCCCGGGCAGGTATTATCAGTCACTAAATCAAATTAAAAATCAATGTATGATAAATTAGGGTTGAAGGCAGTCGAATTTAACTCTTTCACATTTTCAGATTCAAGGACGAAATGGCAGGTTGCGAAACCCATCAGTTTGCTGGGTGTAGAGCCAAATGCTACTCTATAGTTACAGATGAAGAACAGAAAATGGGAGCCGCGGGAGTGAAGAGAAATATGCAAAAGAGACTGAAGCATGTCGATTTTGTAGAAACAATCGCACATTCCACGTTTAAGAACATTACTCAGAACACCCTAGTATCAAAAAATCATAGAATTTTTATGAGACAATCAGAGAGAATAGCTCTAAGTTTTGTAGATATTAAGAGGGTTGTTTTAGGTAATGGAATTGACACAATTCCATACGGGTATAATGGATATGTTGATTGACTTTTTATTTGTTTGTATCTTATTTATGTTTAGGTTATACAAAATAAAAGTCGCATATTATTCGTTTATAAAATTAAAACGTAAATGATAATAACTAAATCTAAAACAATCAACTAAATCTAAAATATCCAACTAAATCTAAAAACACCCAAGAAAATTAAGATTCAATAAAATTTTTTATAGCAATACATTTTGCCTTGGCACAATATCTGGCATTGTGTGACCTAAAACAGTTTGCATCTGGCAACACATCTGGCATCTGAAATCCTAATTCCTGTACATTTGTAACTATAGTTGTTGGTAGAATGTTTTGAATAAATTTCAAGGTAAGATCGTTGTAGGTATACACATGATATTCTTGAAATCTCCAAAATATTTCGTTCATCTTCTCGTAGGGAAACCAGCCATCATGATAGGACAGGTTGTTGAGGTTCTTGGTGGCATACCGTATGGTTCTTTTATCAACATCATTTAGATCTCGATTCATAGGGGGTTTCACAAGGTAGTGGTTGAATTCATTGTTGATAAACATACAGCAGATTTCTTTGACGATAAAACCGCTCGGTAAAGTATATCCGTCTGTAGTGATGTAGACATTCATGATTTGAAACGTTCTGTAATTCGCAAAACAAGAAATGAAGTGAGAACATTCACCTCCCTCTTTATAGCTTTGCTTTCTTTACTTTAACCATAGCCTCAGAAATGCAACTGTCGTTTAAACTGTTGATGTATCTCCCAAAGTACAATGCTTGAGGAGAGCTTGTTAATAGAAAAGTTTTTCCAAGATTACAGTAAATGACAGCATCTTTTTTAAGGTCGGAACTATGAGGCAAGCTTGGCGCAAAAATTTTGTACAATGTTGGCAAGGAACCTAAAACTTCGCCTCTGGCTTTTTCAAAATGGTTCTGAACTCTATCCAATAGTGATAGCTGATGGTGTTGGTGGAGAATATCATTTTTCATTCCATCTTGACAACCAGGACAATCTGCTAATGTCCATGAAACGCATTTTCTTATCACATTTTCGGTGAGGAAGCCAACCCAGTCAACATTATCGTAAAATGTCATTTCAAACGAATTCAAGAATGTTTTAATGGAAATGAACTCATTTATAGAGGTTAAACTTTTCAACAAAATTTTTCACGCTTGGGTTAATATTTCGGTCAAAATACTTGTAAACACAGAAATAAAACTCTGCAAGATTCTCAGGATGATGTCTTAACCAAATACACATTAAACGTATGGTATTTTCATCGTGAAGGCATGCTTGGTCTTGATTAATTCTACAAACCGGACAAACAACCATGTTGATGGAAATTACTATCTTAGATAGTAGCTTTTATAGATATCTACTAGAGAAAGTTTAGTGCAATTTTTTTATCGTACTACACTCTATGATCTAGGACATCAACAGTTAAGAACTGACTCATATATCTCATTAAGTCTTAAGCTTCCCTCAATATAGAAAAAAAGTTAGACATCAGTGCTAATAGATCTAGGAACTTTAGAAAATTTCACTCCATCAGAAGCTTGAAGGATTTTTACCCATGATTTTATAGCCTCCTCTTTTAGATTCAAAGGAATACCTATAGCTAGCACTATCAAAACAATATACCAATAGTTTATATTATTGTATTGTGCAATTTGGGCAGAACAATTTGTAGTACATTCTTCAATCTCATCTATAATAGGTGACAGGAAAAGCAGGCTGTTGTAGTTCAATTTGGAAGTGTCTCCAACTGATTTTGTTAAATTCATAGACTTTCCATCAATTTCAAATCCAATCCAGGAAAATGTGAATGTTGATTGATTTATTGCCGCCTCAAAAACAGTAAAGTTTTCTCCCTGGTTCAAATATAGATTTACGATTTTCTGTGACCTAAACAAATGAGCACTTTGATTTACACCCTCAAAGTAAAAATAATCTTGCTGGCCGTTTAAGTTAACAGGAAACTTGAATACAAAAGTAAGGGTTGAGATGAAATGGAAAACTACTTGGAGATTCATTTTTCCTGGTTTTCAATATAGTTTGTGACACATGCTTTATATAGCCTAATTAGAAGCATTGTATCTGTTATAGGTATCTCTGGCTAACTTGATAGAGTCCTTGATAATTGTGAAGAGGTTAATAACATCACCCCGCTTATTTCTAAGAATATTTTTTGCATTTGATGGTGAGGCCGTTTGTAGCTGCTCCACCACACGTCGTTGTTCATTTGTTACCTGATCTCGCTGTGGTTGACAAATTGGTAGAATACCAAATGACAAGCTAAGTAGTAGATTCTGCAGTGTCGGTAAATGATTTTGAATTAATTCATCAATCTGATGGTTATTGATTAATTTTTGAATTTGAAAAATTTCCTCCATTGTTGTGCAATTAAATATCGCTTTTGTGAGACTACTCAAATCTTCGTCATCATCTTTCACAGCTTGAAGTTGTTCTGAGAGAAGTTTTATTTTTCTTTTGCATTCTCGTTCGAAATCATCCATTGCCTTTTCATGTGCATCATTCAAATCTTTAGTAGCTTTGACATGCGACTCTCGTATCTTACCAACTCTTTCATCGTATTCAGCCTTCATTTCATTACCAAAGTCACGCAATTTATCTCTATAATTCTCTTTTAGAGAATCTATTCTTTCTTCGTGCTTCTTTTTTAAATCTGTGATCTTCTTTTGACATATGTTTTCAAATTGCTTTTTAGAAGCTAAACACTCTTCATACAATTTCTTGTAGTCAATACTATCAATACTATCAACCACTGTTAGACCATCATCAGATTGTCCATCATTGTCATAGCTGTCAACTACCTGAAGTCCTTTATCTCCTTGTCCATCATCATCAAAACTATCGACAATTTTCAGATTATCGTCAGCTTGTCCATCGTATGTTTGTGGAGTAGGATAAGTTTTGATTTCATAGTCTCTAGGTTTCTCTTTAGGATGATTATGTTTAGTTACTGGTGCTAAATCACGTTTTTTAGCATCTGGGTGAGATGTGTTATATCCTCTAGATCGTTTACTCGAAGATGATGAACCATGTGAGTGGTTAACCAACATGAGTTTCGGTTCTGGATGAGCAAGGCTTTTGTGTTGATACAATGTAGCGTTTGTTGGGTAAGATTTCCCACACTTATCACATTGTAAACTCATTTTTAAAATTACAGTGAACTCTGGGTATTTATAGACAAGAAATATATCATGTAAAACAGAAATGAATTTGAAAGACTTGTATGAAGACCCTACCTTTCCAGGGTCCTTTACTGGAAAGAATCGCTTCTACAAACAGCTTAGAAATAAAGGCCATTTAGTAAGTCCTAGAACTGTAACAAAAAGTTTAAGAGCAATTGACAGCTACACACTACACAAACCCGATAAGAAACCTGGTTTATATCGCAGAATTTGGACCAAGGGAATTGGATACTTGTATCAGTGTGATTTAGTTGACCTCTCGAGTTTACATCAACACAACGATGGTTACAAGTGGATTGTTACTATAATCGATACATTTAGCAAAAAAGCATGGGCTCTTAAAATGAAAAATAAGACAGCAAATTCTGTTGTAGCTGTTATGGAACCGTTCTTACGTCAGAACACTCCACAAAAAATGCAGTTTGATCAAGGAACAGAGTTTTACAACAAGAAATTTTTGCGTTTATTAAAAGATTTACGTATAAAACACTACAGTGTTTATAGTGATAAAAAAGGGGCAATAGTTGAGCGGTTCAATAGAACATTAAAAACGCGAATGTTTAAGTATTTTACGTCTAAGGGTACTCACCGTTGGATCGATGTTCTACAAGATCTATTAAACGGATACAATGAGAGTAAACATAGATCCATAAAGCACACTCCCAATGAAGTAACATCTGCAAATGAAGCATTAGTTCGAAAAATATTATTCCCTAAAGTGATAAAGAAAAGTAAGTTTATGAAAAAGCACTTCAAAGTGGGGGATACGGTAAGGATAACAAGGCAAAAAAGAACATTTCAGAAAGGTTATGAACAATTATGGAGTCACGAAGTGTTTACAATAAGTCAAATCAAAGACACTTATCCTATCACATATGAGTTGAAGGACTATAAAGGTAAAGAGATTAAGGGTTCATTTTACACTAGTGAAATACAATTGGTGGATAAATCTAACAGCATTTATCAAATTGAAAAAGTTTTAGATAAGCGTACGAGACGAGGTCAGACCGAATATCTTGTCAAGTGGCAAGGTTATCCAGACGAAGCAAACACTTGGGTACCTCAATTCGATCTCTTCAGTTTGTGATGCCGATTAAGTTTCTAGCCTCCCACAACTGTATAATATTTGGACCAACAAGAGCTGGAAAGACTCAATTCATATTGGAAGTTATCAGACAAAAACTAGTACACCCCTGGCCTAAACGGATCTTTTACATGTACAAAATAGAGCAGAGTTTTATGAAAACTTGGAATGATGAAGAAAATGTGCCGATAACATTTATCAAAGGACTTAATTTTGATAAAATAGATACTTCTGAACCTAGTATGTTGGTTGTTGATGATTTAATTCTTAGTGATAACAAGGAAATGGCAGAATGTTTCATTTTAGGGTCACATCACAAATCAATATCTACATTCTACATAACACAAAACCTATTCCCAAAATGTCCCTTGTTTAGACTCATGAGTTCTAACAGTCACTATTTTGTTCTCTTTAATAGTCAACGTCATTTTAGACAAATTAACACATTGGCAAGACAAATGTTTTGTGGTGATGATTTGAAGCGTGTCACTAACGCCTTTAAAAGAACATCAAAACAGGAGAGAGGGTTCATTCTACTTAGTCTTGCACCAAGTCTACCACAGGAGCTAACTGTAATAACAGATTTTTGGGAATGGTTACCAAGCATTTATCTCTAAAGCAGGCAGATATGTTGAATAAACATCGATACATACTGGAGAAGTTAGCTGCTAGTAATATGAAAAACCGTAAAATCATCTTGAAAAATTCACCTCCAGAACTTTTCAAAGTTCTTGGAATCGTGTTCAATCTTTTAGCAAATAAAAAACTGGATCTAGATAACAAACAACATCAAACTTTGAAGAAGCATAGACGTTTAATTCGATCGACAAGTGGTTTAAAAGGAGCGGGTATGAAACAGAAACTAGTTGCACAACGTGGCGGAGCATTAGCTACTATATTAAGCACAGTTTTACCAATACTTGGAGGAATACTACAATCAATTTTCTAACATGTCTCGATATATTATATCACCCTCTCACTGTAAAGATATGCATATGCTTTTACCATCAGAGGGGATCTCGGAACAAATCAAAACTATTGAACTACCAAAAGGAATCTTCCCGGATTTTAACTATAATGAGCTATTAATTAAACTTTCAAAAGCAGATGTACAACGATCCAAAGATGGACTGATTTTGATTAGATATAAACCGATTAATATCAAATATGATGATTTTGTCAATGATTGTTGTAATGGTGATTTTAAAACACATTACGAACCTATTTTCTGTCATCTTAGAGATTTTGGAATAACATTTTAACTATAAAAGGAGGAGTTTCAATTGCTTTAGCAAAATGGATAACATTCACAATATCATTGTTGTTGGTGGTTATGAAGGCAATCAATCGAAATTTGTAACTCGGGTTAACCCCGTTAAAATAAAAAAAGAAGCCGAAATTGCAGTTACATCGATTTTTCATGGTCAAGTGTTCAATATTAGTGATGATAACAACAAGATTCACTTTTACAATACAGTTAACGTGACGAATATGTTTACACCCATGGAAGTGCACACACTGATAACATATGGTGAACTTGATATTGAATTGAAGACAGTTACAATACCACCAGGGTTTTACCATTCAATTCATGCTATATGTCTTGCAATAGAAGAAGAGATATCTAGTGTAATAAAACCAAAGAAATACAAACCTTTCACTGTATCACTTGATAAGCACAGACAAATTGTACAGTTAAGTTTGGATAATCTTATTATAACGAACAGAAAAGATTCACCATGGGGGCTTGTAGGTGTTGAAACTGATTTGTATAGCACATACACTCTTCAGAATACCTCGTTTGAAGGGGAATCACTACCTGCATTTATCTACATTAACATTATCGAAAACTCTTACATTAATGGAAAATTATCTAGAATTTCTTCTGTGATTCCTATAAAAACAAATCCAGGATGGAATTTTTTTCATCAAGCTCATCCATATTTTGTTTCGATAAATGTAAAGGAATTCTCAAACATCTTGATCGAGATAAGAGATATTAATGGTAAATTCTTGAATTTCAATCCTAGTTTCAAGACAATTCTAACTCTGAGTGTACGTCCTTCTACACTATATAAGGAAAGCAATTGAGAGAAGAGAAAATTAAAATGGAGGAATTTAACTCTAGCTATCTGAAAAGTAGACCATACCATGCTGTGTTTGTACAGCAAGGTGGGTCTTCAGATATGGACCGATATATTTACGGTATGCAGGGAGAAGGGTTGGGAAGTTTTCTTGGTTCCTTACTAAAGAAAGCGTTACCACTCGCTGGACAGGCTATAAAAGCAGTAGCTAAATCAGCAAAACCAATTGCAATCGCTGCTGGTAAAGAACTACTTACTGCTGGAGCAAAACAGGGAGCAAAAAAGTTAAAACGTTTAGCTAATACTTCTGGGGCAAAACAGGGAGAAAAAAAGTTAAAACGTTTAGCTAATACTCAAGTGACACATAAACATCACTCCAAACGTAAAAGAAAATGGCGAAATTTGTAAACTCTAGTGATTCAATGTCATCTTCTCTCCTTCTATGGAATGACACACCTACACAAGTTTCGATTCAAGAGACTTACGATTTGAAAGTGTGGCCTGTAACAAATTTATTCAACGAGGGACCCATAAATTTCAACATACCACCACAACCGAAAGGACTTTTAACGGATTTACACATAGTTACCAAGGTGAAGCTAATGCAAAATGGTCGAGATATCAGCACACGAGCAAAAGATGTTTCTGTAGTTAACAATATTGCAAACAGTCTATGGGGTGAAGTTTCAGTTGTAACAGGAAATCGCATTGAGTTATGTCAAAGTATGCGGAATGCTTATGCTTACCAGAGTTTCTTGAATCAGACTCTAAGCTCGGATCAAAACCGTGATGGGTATTTGTTCTACAACGAAGGATTCCTGATGGATGAAGGTGTAACAAAAACATCTGAGGAAAATCTAAGAACATTTTGGAGGTGGGATGAAATTGATAGAAATATAACTTTATGGGATGATCTTGAATCTGTTCCAGGATTTGAGTCTCTTAAAGAGGGGATTGCTGCAAAAAGGGATTATGCGTTTGATATGGAAATACCAATGGATATCGATTATAGGAGCGAAATGTTAGAGGTTATTAAGAATGGAAATTCAGATCTAGATGGTGATGATCTTGAAATAGAGTATCAGAATCAAATGTCACAAGTGGATAATTGGGTTCCAACTCAAACAAATCCAGCTGCCAGTAAAAGAAGTACTCTTTTCAATAGAGGAAAAAATGTTACTCTAAACACCAAATTTCACTGTCCATTGTTAAACACTACAAAATGTTTACCTACAAATATGAATTTGAGAATGAGTCTAACTAAAAATACTGACGATTTCTTGCTTTTGTGCAAAGCAGATACTGGATATAGTTTGGTTATTGAAGATTGTTTTCTTAACATTACTTACTATCGAGTAAGGGATGAAATTTTAGAAATGATTGAGGAGAGACTTAAAAAAGATCCTATTCCATATTTCATTTCTAGACCTGAAATCATAGTACGTCCGGTAACGCAATCATCGAGGATAGTTAGAATAAATGATATTTTTGCAAACTCTATTCTTCCTCCATATGCATTCTTTATGTTGCAGAGGAGTCGTGACTTTGATGGACATATGCCCTCAAATCCTTTTATTATGATACCTTACAAAAAATTTCAACTTTACCGTGATGGTGTTCCAGTCTTTGCTGATCCTTTAGAAGTTGGTAGTATCAGAAAAATTGGTGAGAATAACTTCCAATTCAAAGAATTTGGTGAGTATCTACGACAACTTTACCGCACCTTGGGTAAGGATACCCAAGGATCATGTCTTATAAATGAGAACAACTTTCATTTGAATTTCATGACTGCAATAAGCTTCGGTGCTGATAGATCTAGTATAAATGATCGTCATCTGAATCTTCAAGAGAAAGCAAGTACCAGCATTGAAATAGATCTCGGAACAGAGACTTTTCCAGAAGATCTCATACTAATTGTTTATGCTGTCTTTGACAGACAAATTCAAATAGATTCCGATCGTATTGTACGCATCATTGAATAATGCTTGAACCTCTTACCACAACGCAACTTGACGATATTCTTTTCAACACAAGCGTTACTAGCAAAAACTATATTGGTACTTACCCTTCTTGTTTCTCACCTACATCTACCAAACCATATTATGCTTTCATTTCAAACACTGAGGAGCATGATGAAAATGGAGAACATTGGTGTGCTTGGGCTGCAAAAGATGATACAATATGCTTCTTTGATTCATTTGGACGATCGCCAGACCACAAAACTCTACCTAAATATTATAAGGATATTGTAAAAAAGTTTAAGTTTGTTAGATACACAAACTATAGAGTTCAAGGCTGGAATAGCAAAGCATGTGGTTACTTTTGCATTCATTTTATCTATGTGTTAAGTTTAGGGTTAGATTATAAAGATTTTTTAAACGACTACTCACAAGATTTTGAAAAAAATGATTCTGTAGCTTTTAATTTTGTTTCTTCAATAATTTGAATAAATTTGTTTTATTTGTACAAATGAAAACAAGTTCATAAAGACATAAAATAAAACCAATAAAATTACAACTAATTGATATCAACTACATCGAGAAACTTTCCGTTTGGAGCAATCCATCCGACGACCCAGTATTTGTGTCCAATTTTCATATTTTCAAGTTTCTGGTATGCAAAGTTATTTGGGAAAATAACCGGAGCAAAGGCTTTGTTATCTACTTCACTGAAAAGCTCTAGTTTGAACCCTGCACTGTTTGAATACTGCTTTAGCGTTTTAGAAACGATCTGCATTTGAGTATTCACTCTTTTCTTGTGTTCTTCCTCAGGTATCAATCGACATCCATCGCATCCAATCTCCATTCTTTGAGTATCAATACCCTCCAGTGAGTTAAAGCATATTGGACAATTGTCAACGTGAGATGAAACCATGTTAACGAGTATAGGATACCCATCCTTGTAGGAATATTCCACTTGTACTTCTTCTCCCACTTTGAAGGGAATCGCGGTACTGGATCTAGTACTTCCAGGTTTCTTTAACTGTACGGTATCCCAAACATTGAACTTAATCAATCTTGTCTTGAATGGTATATTCGTTGAGATCGTCAAGCGAGTGTATCCTTTTGTATTTGGATTAATTTCACAAATCAATCCATAGTTGTTGAAGAGTGCCATGTTTGAAACGTAACCAAAGTTCTGTATCAAGAAATGAGCTCTCTACATTCCAACTCGATTTATATAGGCGAGTCACTGGGCATTGAATTCATGAAGACCTTAAAACAATTGCGTAACATGTACTTGTTTTCATTTGCCATCTGAGTAACATCTGATAAGTTCAGCTCTTCTCGTATTGCTTGCAAAACTATATTTTCATGGATATTGATGATATCTTCATAACTCTTACTCTGAGCTGATATCAAAATATCAAACATAGGGAGTACTCTTTTTCGAATACGGTAAATGTCAAACATAGTTATAACTTTGGTTCTTTGATAGTATGAAAGCTCAGAGTGAAGCTCATTCAGAAATTCTGATGGTGAGTTGACAAAGAACTCTTGGAAATATTGTGTGCTGGTCTGCATCTTTAATCGGTCAAGGTTGGAACTCTAAGTTCTTATATATCATGCCTCCCTTCAATCAAAATGAACTCTGGATACTCTGAAAAGTAGCACCCATCTCCAAACCTCCGTTCATGTTTAACAGGGTGGTTTTGATCGAGATTGTTCCTGATGATACTGGGGACATTGGTTAAAAGCTGTGGCATGGTAAGCAAATATTTCTTTGGGGTGTCGTGTGGTTATGAATTAGTCTGTTCTTTGAAGAAATATAATTTACCTCGATAAATAAGTTTTGAATTAGCCCGATCACATTCACTCTCTTTAGTTTCGAGTATTTATCATAAGAGAATATGACACTCAACCTAGACCTATAACCGATACTACCAGGAAAGTTTACGAGATGCAACTCTTAAACCTTAGTAGCAAAGTCCGATCTTCTAGATCGGTGAGTAAAATCCAAGTTGAAAACTGAGCCGAGTCATGATTGCATCTGTATGGGTACAAAGGATGACATATCAAAACCTGTTGATCGAACAAAGGAATTATATAGTTTTGATGAGTTGCACTTGAAATATCTTATCGATCAAATTGGAGAGATTAAAATTGTTGTTGATTCTGTTGACCTAAGACTCTAAGAGACATTGGAAACTCAGAAATTCTGATGGTGAGTTGACATAGAACTCTTGGAAATATTGTGAGCTGGTCTGCATCTTCAATCAGTCAAGGTTGGAACTCTAAGTTCTTATATATCATGCCTCCCTTCAATCAAAAACTTTCTATTCATCCATCTGTATTGGCCCAACACCTCGATCGTTTCTGCAACAGCATTAGAACATTGTGGTGCATGTAGGTGTTGGCTTTTAGTGTTATGATTGTACTTTGTAACACAGTATGGGTAGATGGGTTCATTTCCAAATATTTCCGTTTGCTTAAATCGGACAGACTTCTTAGTTTTTTTAGTTGATGTCTTTTTCAGTATTGATGTTCCTGGATACCATGTCTGTGGAAGTTCTATATCAAGCAAAAAGTATTCACTCCTATTATCAGCACATTTATGAAGGGTGGGTGCTTCTTTTCCTTGCATGTGTAAGAACAATCGCTTTTCAAACTTTTTGCGACGACGTTCACAAATTGTTAGAACCTCATAACCATAACAGAGTTTTTGCTCTTTCAGCTTTGTGCGCAGATCTTCAATTGATAAATCACGGATCTCTTGCATATTAGCTCATATCATTCACCTCTATAATATGGTTGCTTGCTGTTAACCACCCTACTACAACATAATTTTTACCTACTTTTAAATTGGGTACTCGATTAAAAACAAGAGTGTTTTCAAAAATCCTTGCTCTTAAAATTCTATTCTCTTTAAGATAGAGTAACTCTAATCTGAAAGCTCTGGTAACCGAATAACTATGTACAGCAAGTAATCTCATGATCCCAATAACAAAACCTCTGTGATATTCATCTTCAATAAGAATATCTGACATTGTAAAACTAACAAAAAGAGAAATGAGATATATAATGATGTTGATCCTTTTAATAACAAATTTTTACAAGTGATGAAATTGCTCGAAATTTTTACAAGTGTCGAAAATCCGTGAAATTTTTACAAGTGTTGAAAATGCTCGAAATTTTTACAAGTATCGAAAACCCGTGAAATTTTTACAAGTGTCGAAAATCCTCGAAATTTTTACAAGTGTCGGAAAATCCTCGAAATTTTTACAAGTGTCGAAAATGCTCGAAATTTTTACAAGTATCGAAAATCCGTGAAATTTTTACAAGTGTCGAAAATCCGTGAAATTTTTACAAGTGTCGAAAATCCGTGAAATTTTTACAAGTGTCGGAAAATGTGTGCAATAGCAAAATGTGTGCTACAGAGGGTAAATATCTCTTACTATTGATACAGTACGCTATATATAACCAAAAGTATTAAAAGTACACATAAATAATATCATGAATAATTAACGTCAAAATTAAAAATATAACAAAAAATATATCAAAAAGTCTTGTCTAAAAGTGTTCCTTTGTGTCTTTTAGATTTTTCAGGTTGTTGATCATCAGTCAGCTGATTCTTCTTGCTATCCCTTCCTAGCTGTTGAGCTATTATCTTGGCGTTCATCGTGTAAGATGCTTCTGCTTCGTGCTAAAATGAGGTCGAGGTTAATTTTGCTTTAAATACCTTTCAAAAGTTCTGTTAAGTATGGTTTAGTAATCAATCAAATCAATAGTGTTAACAAAAATATGAAAATCAAAATCCAAAAATAGATCTGTCGTGCAAATGGGATTAAAAAGTGAACATTTCGCTGAACAGCAAATATAGCTTTTTAATACCTTTTCGATTTCGTTTTCCTCTTCATCTATAGTTGATACTGTTACACTACCGAATTTTCCAGCTTCACGGGTGAGTTTGGTCAATTTAACGTTTTTCTTTTCCTTTCCAGCCACTGACATACTGGAATCGACAATTAAACTATCTGAAACGTTTTGATGATAGAGTAATCTAGACTAGAGAAGTCATTATACAGGTTTATTCTGGAGAAATTGATTTGTGAGTTATGTTCAACTAAAAATTTACTTCAACCAATAATTGGTAAATTAATATTAATTTACAATTGGTTACGTACCTTGGTTATTACCCATAAATTAAAAGGACTTACTTGCAACAAATAAATTGTCAAACCTTTGATAACGAAATAAAGATGGCTGTTAGGAGAGGGTCTGTAAAATATAGGAAGTGTGCAATGTTTACATTTTTGTAAGACGCGCATTTCATACCCATCAGGTCTCCGAATATAGATAGTTTTATCTTCTTCTGTATGGAACTGAAATTTTAAATACTTATTAAGTACAGAATATACTAAATTACCTGGTAGTAACAGGTCTGAGTTGATTTTTAAACTCAGGAAAAAGCGAGAACACTTTTCAGTTTTAAATGTAATGCAGTGAGACAAAATTCCATCTTACTTTAGCTGTTTTCTTTGAAGTATCAATTACTCTGGCACCATCCAGTTTTCTTAAAGGTAGCTGATCGATAACAGTATCAGCAATGAGAGCTACCTGTATAGAATAGCCCTGGTTAGATCTTTTTCAGTGAGGTAAGCCGGTAAGTTAGAGGTTCTCGTTATTTTATATTTTCAATCAACTTTACCTTTATAATTTGCAAATTCAAGTCTTGCCAAAGCTTAAAGATGAAACTCTCTTAAAATCAATGTATTGTCTACTTACTTGGTTACAAATACAGCGGTATACGTTGAGGGATACACTTTCACTATCATAGTCTTCTTGATCACGAGAATCTGACACAAGAATTGGTCGAAATTGGAACCGCGCCATGATCTCTAAACCTATACAGATTACTTTTTTATTATGGTGATTTATAAAAGTCAATAAAGTAATATTGCCCATTTATACAATACCTATTACATACATTACTGTATTACCTACTCAGTAAAAATTCTTAAAGTTTTGAACTAATTGGGGGGGGGGGGGGTGTCAATTTCATAAATATACATAAATACCTATAAATTTACCTATTTTGAAATCGGAAGGAATAATAGGTATTTATAGGTATTTTACCAAAGATTGTCTAGGGCAGCTAAAAGTTACTTTTTTGGACGTTTTTACTTTTTTAGAAGATTGTGAGCAACATTAATTTTTTGAAATTTTAGGTGAAAATATCATAAGATTTTACTTCTAAAATTTCGATTACAAAATTTTTTTGGATATATTTTCAATTGTTGTTCAAAATGTTCAGAAACTTCTATATAAGCAACCTTTTGGGTACACAAAGGCAAAAAATCAAATTTTTTCCCAACCCCAAAAAATTGGTTTTAAAACTTGATATCAACCCCCTCATGCAGTAAAAACACTTTAAAACAACAACATTATGAATAGAATTGCATACCTTACTCGGGAATATTATAACCGGGATAAAGTGGTGGGTTTTGGAAGATTCCGCCATATTTTTCCCGGTCAAAAATTTTACCAGTCATAAAAAAACCCGCCGACTCAGATTATGGGGTTCCAAGGGGGTGGTGATCATCATATTTTACCTGAAGTCTCATATGTGCTAGAGAAGACTTTTGAAGCAGTGGATGGAGGGCTGTAACTTTATTGGCGGTTGCTACCATAATTTCGTTATAAAAATCACAATTTGGTTATAGAAATCAGATTTCAGGGTGGACCGTGATTCTCACTTCTCTTGCCCATGAATCAGTGAATCGTAGAGAAGAAAACAATTTATATATATGTTATAGAAGAAAACGAAAATAATAATAATATATAATATATATTATAATAATAATGTCTCTAAAGATTGATCGCTTCTCGTGTGCAGTGTGTAGAGTGTAGACTAAAGAAAGAGGGAGTTTTTCCCGTTAAAGTAACTTGTGGCCACATCCCGCTAGAAGTGAGTAAACTGTGCCACTATTTCATGGTCCACGGTGGATTGATTACTGGAGCAGTTGAAGATGCAAAGCCAAGACGTTCCCCAATACCAAGCGGTGGGCAGGAAATTAAGCTCCGGCTGACCTTCAGAGCAGTAGCCCCATTAGCGGACAAAATGAAAGTCTTGTTAAGACAACAATACAACTTCGAATTTGATGGTCAGCAGCTCAGGGGGATATCAATAATGATAATGGCGGGGACATTAGCGATAATGAGAATGAGAATACGCTTTAATGAAGATTTGACTTGCTTAGATTTATTTTCCTTTATAAAATAGACGTGTCTTTTTTTTCTATTTCTGAGTAATATCAATAACTGTAAATTGAAATAACTTCTTTAACAAGTAACAAAAACAGAAATTTCGGTTGAAAATTTGTTGACCTCTGAAAAAAAAACTTGAAAGGTCGGCCACCGGTAAATACATGACCGGGATAATTTGGCGGGTTTTTGGAAAGTCCGCCATATTTTTCCCGGTCATTAATTTTCCCAGTCATAAATTAACCCGCTATAATATTCCCGAGTAAGGTATATATATTATGTTAAAAGTGGGAAAAATACTGAAAAAACAACAAAACCTTTAAATAACCATAAATATACACAAGTACCTAGATACCTATTTTGAAAGCAGAGGGAATAATAGGTATTTATGAGGTTGATCCCCCCCCCCCCCCCCCTTATTACAACACTACAAATCTATTACAGTTATTGAGTATTAATATACTATTATATATATTGCTGTGTTCATGAGTCTGTGATAGACCTTACCTGAGTGAAACTGTGTTAATTTTAGATTCTTCACTTTTAGACCACTATGACCGTTACATTGCAACTAAATCTGGTTTCTTATCAACAGACGTCAAATTTCTTCCTTTTCAGCAATTATAACGAATTAAAAGTCACGAATAATTCATTAATCGAGTTAAATTTAACAGAAAATAGTATTTAAACATAATACAGTTGTCACAGTAGTTAATGACAAGCTGAACCATATATATATTATCAGAAAAATCATATAATATAATATGAGAATCAAAACACCAAAAAAATGCAACAGTGTGTAGCATGATTGACAATAATTGTAGATTGTATCTAACGACTTGTTTATAATCTTGTTTATAAATCGAAAAGATTTGGTACTTTGTATCAAATCTACTATACTATATCTTTAATATATCGTCATGGTTATCAAATGTTTCTAGAATGTGAAGGTAAAAGTGCAGCTCAGTAATGTGAAATGAACAAACAGCTCTTAAAATCTAAGCTTGAAATTGAAGGAGTTGTCAATAGGGAAACAGACCAATTTTTGGCCTGATCTCTGCTTCAATGGTGATTTCGGATCAATTTCTATCTCAAATCTACCCAAAATTTCACAGAGGTAACACTTGAGTTGCAGAATAGCAAAGTTCTTCCCGATACATTGCCGTGGCCCCAAAAAAAAGGGAAGGTAGGTGTAAGGTGTAGGAGTTGATGTTAGGAACCGTTCTGGTTGAAACTTCTCAGGATCAGGCCAATATTGTTCCAAGTGCTGCATGACCCACTGACTACTCATCACACACGTTTGTGAGGGAATTTTGTAGCCAAAAATTTCTACATCTCTGGAAGCCCTCCTTTTGATGTGGGTCACTGCAGGGTGAACCCGTAACACCTCCTTTAGAAACGCGTCAAGATACGGCATCTGTTTGAGAGTGTCTCCAATGAAACTGGGATCAGTGTGGCTGTCTATATGAGCTCCTGCCCATACTCCGTCTATCTCATTCACCAGCTTGTCCATGACATCTGGATTTCTGGCTAGTTCTCCTATACACCATAGCAGTGTTGTACTGGTGGTGGAGTTGCCGGCTACGTACATTGCCATGAAATCATCCAAACTCTCTTCCAGCTCGAACTTACCACTATCCTCATCCATATTAGCACTTATAATGCCATCAAGAATGTCCCCAACACGACCAAATTCACCATTAGAAGTTCTGTCAATTATCATCTGAGCTCCAATCTTTCTTATCTTTTTAATACTTTCAGCATAATTAACCAAGATCTTCCTAGTATCGGGATCGAGCACCATAAGAAGAACTCTTCCTGCTTTGGCTAAGATCTTCTTGTTTGCTTCACTACTTTTGGCATCCTCGCCTTGTCTGCGTAGTTTGCTCATCTGGTTGCTGTCGGCACTGAAACCTGCCTTACTTATGGCATCAACAGTGAAAGGGGCCACGACGTCTGTTATATCAACAGGCTCTCCTAGGCATTCTTGTTGAGCTGTTTCAATAGCATCACACAGGGAAACTGCTATGTCGTAGAACTTGCACAAATGTTTTGTTAAAGGCTGTATACCAAATGCTGGATCCATTATTTTCTTTTTCCGTTTCCATATTGGTCCCATGTCAACAGTAAAAATACTGTCATATCCGCAAAACCTTTGCGTGTACATTCTCTGTGCATTAAATCCTATAGATCTCCGAGCTATGAATCCTCGAGCTTCACGGATTTTAGGGAATTTCTTGAAGTCAGTGACCATTTCTTTGAGCACAATAGGATCTGCAACAAACACCAAAGGCTTCATCATCATCCACAATCGGAAAATCTTGCCGTGTTCACGGACCATGTCCAGCCAATAGGGAGCCCAAGCGCCATCAGTCATCAGTCGTTTTCTGAATTGTAGAGCATTTCCAAAGATGAAATTCTGTGTCGGTGGGCCGGGCAAGTGAGAGAATCTCCTGGGAGTAATGAAATATTTTAAAATCTTATATGTATCCTGGTTTTGATACCACAAATTAATTGTTTTACAGTCACTAAATTGAGCTACAGAAGCCGTTTTTTTCTTCTACAGAAGACAAACATTAATTGTTATTAGGAAATATCAATGATCCACATTTTTAAAGATTAGCTGACATTGCACTTGCAACTTACCAGTGATCATATTTTAGGTAACAAAGCTTGAAAAATACAGTGAGAACAACTGTAAGACTAATAAATTCCAGCAACATCTGACCAAACAAAACTGATTCTAGTACAATACTGATATATAATGAGGTGGTCGGTGTGGTAGTGTAATTTCGTCGAAATTTAAGTACATTGTACAACAGGAAAGCTTTCAAAAGACCTATTGTACTGTAGGTCGCACGTAATTAGGTAGAGGTTGTATCACCGATCATTCCTTATTTGGAATAACTGGGGTCACGTGATTGCCCCTTCCGTGCAATAACGACTGGGTCACCTGATCACAGTCAGAATGTGTTGCACTGGTTTTCGTATCAGGTTTTTGATGTCACTACAGAATACGTGCTGCTATTTAACCTTATTTAGAATAATCTGACCGGACTTGCTCAACATAATCTCACCGACCATTTCGATTTGGTTGCTTGCCCATTGGGTATTATTTCCGTTTTTGCTTGACTCATTTTGGACTGAAACTGTAAGGAACAAATTCTACATAACATAATATTCTACATAACATTAAGATGAAAATATTACATGTCGAATGTTAGATGTTTCCACTAGCAGCTGGTCTGTTAAAAACAAAATGATGCGACAAAATAGTCAAAGAAATAAAACTTCCTCCACTTTTTTTGTTGTCAAGTCAAGTCAAACAAACAATTTTGTTCAACAGACCAGCTGCTAGTGGATATAACTAACTTTCAACATGATCAACAAATTAATGCTGCTTTTAAATGTAAAACTTGTTAAACAACTGTGGATAGGACTCAAAGCTCTAGCTCCTCTACAGCACCACCCCCAGTTGATCCAACATCGCTCGCGCTTGCACTTGGTTCAGCACCACCCCCATTGGGTACAGCACCACCCCTATTGGGTTCAGCACCACCTCCATTGGGTCCAGCACCACCCCTATTGGGTTCAGCACCACATCCATTGGGTTCAGCACCACCCCCATTGGGTTTAGCACCACCTTCATTGGGTTCAGCACCACCTCCATTGGGTTCAGCATCAGCTGCACCACCCCCATTGGGTTCAGCACCACCCCATTTCTTTCAGCACCACCTCCATTGGGTTCAGCACCGCCCCGGCCCCATTGGTTTCAGCACCACCTTCATTGGGTTCAGCACCACCCTCATTGGGTTCAGCACCACCTCCACTGGGTCCAACACCTCTAAATGGCGCACAGCACTTCAAGCCGGTCCACAACTAACTAAAGCCGGTCCTTCAGGGAACGAACGCAGGGATAGCTAGGCTATAGGCAGTTTTCACTACTGTAGACACTAGACAACACTAGTACTCGTGACCACTGTACTTTATTTGACTGAAAATAGACACTGACCAAAATCAGATTGTAAGTATATCAAATAGACGGCCCGAACGTTAATGTGGCTCTTGCTATGTGTTGGTTCAGCCGAATTAATTATTATGTGATCAAGTTTATTTTTCTCTTTTAGTTAGTTGTCATCCGGCCAAACATTCAGCAACTTATATTGCAGTACCATTTATCAATTAGTTTATCAAAATATGTCATTGTAATTTTGCATGGCTGAAATGTAACGCTTGATAATTTATATATATAATAATTAATTGAATTTTCAAAAAAAAATTTGATCTGGGTACAGCACTGCCACCATTGGGTTCAGCACCACCTCCATTGGGTACAGCACCACCCCTATTGGGTTCAGCACCACCTCCATTGGGTCCAGCACCACTTCCATTGGGTTCAGCACCACCTTCATTGGGTTCAGCACACCCCCATTGGGTTCAGCACCACCTCTATTGGGTTCAGTACACCCCCATTGGGTTCAGCACCACCCCCAGTTGATCCAACATCGCTCGCGCTTGCACTTGGTTCAGCACAACCCCCATTGGGTTCAGCACCACCCCTATTGGGTTCAGCACCACCTCCATTGGGTCCAGCACCACTTCCATTGGGTTCAGCACCACCTTCATTGGGTTCAGCACCACCTTCATTGGGTTCAGCACACCCCCATTGGGTTCAGCACCACCTCTATTGGGTTCAGTACACCCCCATTGGGTTCAGCACCACCTCCACTGGGTCCAACACCTCTTAATGGTGCACAGCACTTCAAGCCGGTCCACGACCAACTACAGCCGGTCCTTCAGGGAACCAACGCAGGGATAGCTATAGGCAGTTTTCATTACAGCAGACTGCACCAGTACTGAGAAAAGACAATTTTTTTTGAGAAAAGACAATTTTATTATTTATCACCAATTCAATACATAATCAATAAATATATATCCGAATAAATTTGATTAAAAATTAAATGATACAAGTATGCTAGCAGCTAGCGCGCTTATATTTGATAAATATTCACGCTGTTAAAATGGGTTTTACCACACCGCCACTCACATTAGCACAGTTGGTGAACGGACCCAGGCGCTGTTAAGCTTTTATGAGCCCTGGTTGACTGCTGAGAGTGGCGAAGGGGCTGATATTAATTTTATCTTAGTTTAACCTAGATTCCAATAAAATTTTAGTTTTGTGTTATAATTATATGATTTTTATGCGATATTTAAGTTACAGCTGCTCTCAATTCATTATTGCTTAAAAATTGTTAAATATGCTCGCTATACGCTTAATTTTAGATACCGTATGTATATATACATATCAGCTCATAATACCAAATAACAATAATAAATAAATTAAAAGCATTGAAGAGGTCCAAAACCAATTCAAGCATGACACAAAGTTGAATATATTTTCATCGGAAGCTGCAAGCTTATTAACGTTTGATTCCGTACGTTCATGATCCGTTATTATGCATTCACCTTCAGGCGGTGTCGACGGATCATGCGAAAAGGGTTTTTGACAGGCTGTGCCCTTACCATAATTAAACTGAACCATTGCCTGATACGATGTAAAAAAGAGTGTTGGATAGGTGAGCCGCGCAAGCGCTCGCGCATTTGTGTCGCTCTGACAAATAGCACTTGAATAATTTAGCTACCAAGACGTAAATCGCGCGTTACGTAAAGTATTATTTTTCCCTTCGGATAAAGTGAACGTTACACCCGCGTGTAACCTGCTTTAATGTTTTGTGTGCATGTGTGGTGGAGTGGGTGTATAATGTAATGATTGAATGAATCTTTTTTCTTTTGTGGTGCATATATGATGTGAGTGACAGGTGTAAAATCTAAAAGATATAAATATAAATGGGGGTCTTTTCATAGGAAAGTGTTGAAGTTTAAGTCCTGCCAGTTAATATTGTCAGGTTGGTGTTGAGCCTTCATGATAGAAAGCTTCAATCGGGATTTAATTGAACCTAGTGAACCTATTTTACCACGTGCATTTGACTGCTCAAGAAACCTATTCCATAAATTTGCCCCTTTATATGCGAAATTGTGAGATGAGTGTGGTGTCACAAATCTGTCATCTCTGAGCTCAGACTTCTTAAAGAGAGAATACATGGATATGGGCTGATGACTCTTCACTATCTTCATTGTTTCAGTAATGCATCTGTATCTATATATGTTATGTACTGTCATTAGTTCCTTAGATTGGAAAATAGGTTTTGTTGATTCTCTAGAGTGGAATTCTGCCCCAAGTATTTGGCAGCGATGTGGCCTTGCTTGTTTATCACCAGTCTTCCTCAAGCTGATACATATAGAACACGGTTTAATGTGAGGTATAGTTGATTCATTGGATATTTGACCTTTCTTGTTTATACTGCACTGGATTGGCCTGCTACGAGAACAAGTTTTAAACTTGTCGCTAAATGCTTCCGAGTCCCCAAATAAGATTCGGACACATTTCTTCTGTGCAAGGAATAGTGGTGAAAGCTTATTAATTGATACACCACCCCATACAGTTATACCGTATCCTAGATGAGATTCAAAAAGAGTGTGGTATATCTGTTTGTACAGCTGGCTGGGGAGGGAGTTTTTTATTCGATAAATACGGCCACATATGCTGTTTAATTTCTTAGTTAGTTTCTCGATATGAGGTGTCCAACTCAGTTTGTCATCAATAATTACACCTAGAAATTTCGTTTCAGTAACCTGTTTGATCGGGATCCCATCAATTTCTAGATTCAAGTCATTTTCAGTATTATCAATGGTCTTACGTTTAGTAGGCGAGAAGTACATGTAACAAGATTTTTTAACATTAATGTGCAGTAGGTTATGGCGCATATATTGGCACACAGAGTCGAGAATTTCATTCGCTATTTTGTATGCTTGTTCCTTAGTTTCAGCAGCTACAAAGATGTTTGTGTCATCTGCAAATAGTACAAATTCTGCAAATAGTACAAACTCGTGACCACTGTACTTTATTTGACTGAAAAAATAGTCACTAACCAGAATCAGATTGTAAGTATATCATTTGATCGTCTAAAGTAAAGTAAAATTTATGACATCACATCATCACACATGTCTACAAAATATCATCACACATGTCTACAAAATAACATCACACTATGTGAAAAAATATATAATAAATATTTCCCCACCAACATTAATTATTTATCAAATACAATGTTTTCTATGATTTATACAGATGACATGCTATCGAAATAGTGTTAAGATAAAGCATCCAGCAAAATTTCTAATGTAAAAACTGCATTTTGCTTTACAGCTCTGCAAGCAGTATCCTTCTTATTATATTCTTTGTGATTAGGATTTTAGCTGCTGACACTGGTAAATGCATTTAAAGGAATTATACTTCCACAATGATTTAAATAAATCTCTAAAAGAATATTCGGTGCAACTATCAGAGCAACAAATCAAATAATTAATTATTCCTGTGATTGAACTTTGCTGAATAATTTCACTCCAGTGAAACTGCCCAAGAAAGGCAGCATGGTAATGACACATGGTAAAGTTTTAAAGTTTTCTTTGCTGAGAAAGTAAACGATATCAGACTTGGGATAAAAGAAGAAGGAAGGCATATCAGGGGGAACTTGTCACCTCCAGAGAATCAACTTTGCAAGACCATCCTTAGATAAATTTCACTCCATTACTAGGCAGCACCTGTTATGTACCATTTCTAAGATGTCTAACAAGTTTTATAGTCTTGACCCTATTCCAACTTTCCTGCACATAATAAACGGTTCTATGTGTTAGTCTGATCACACTTTTATTTTCTTTTCTGTGACAGACTTCTAACCAGGTTTACCTTTTCTAGCAATGACAAGTAACTGGTTGGAGCAGACTAACATCCAATCGGTAAGTATTTATAATTGTTATTTATTAGGCACGGTTTATTTGGAATTGGTTTAATATGGAAGTGAAGTTATTTTATTGTATAACTGTATAATAAAGTATTTTGTTTTACAGGTTTTGTACATACGAACAAGGAGTTTCATTTGGTATCTAACAGTGATAGCAGGAAGCCGGCAAACGATCTACCCAACGACCTAACAGTGGAACTTTGTTTGTTATTTAGAGACAATTTAGAGACTAAATTTTTAGAGACAATTTTAGAGATCATAGATTTTGAGTCAAATTATGAGTCTTTGTGAGATACCAGTTTTAGACGACAGCTGATTACAGCACATGGAAAAAGAAAGTTCTAATATGGCAGCTTGGCACCGCAGCAACAGAGAAACAACAAGCTAGTAAGCTGAAAATGAACATGAAAGGAAAGCCACAAAAGGTCTCTATAAACATGACAATAGATGTACTAGGAGCTGAAGATGGAGTTAATAAACTGGAACTGGACAAACTGTATAAGAAGGACGGTACCCAGTCTTTATTTAAGGCAATATATATGACTTTGAGAGATATAGGAGAGGAGATGGAGAAGATATATACAACTACATCTTGGAATTCCAGTATAAAATTCTCAAACAGCTGAGAGAGAAAAAAGATTAGCTGTAAAAGTCTATTAAAAAGGACATTCGGAGATGGATTCACAAGAAATCAGAACCACTCTAGTTAATACCTTTTAAAAGTACTCCTATGGAGGAAATGGCGAAGCAGGAACCTGTCTGTTATAACTTATATATATCGAATATTGATTGTTATTATTATTAATTGTTAACGTTATTTTCTTCCCTAGCCTCTATGTTTACGTACTAACAGATTGTTTGATTTCTATGCTCACGCTACAACACTCTCTTTCTAATTGAGGGTTACAAATTAGGGTCTGACATACACTGGACCAGAAATGGGGATCAAAGAAATTTCACGGGTCAACCAATGAGAGGGGAAAAAAGATATAACCCATATGCTCAGAAACGAGGACAAAAGCCTTACATGAGGGGGAGTAGTAATCCGAAGATAAGTTGCTTCATAATATGCCATCAACCGGGGCATGTGGTTGCAGAATGTTCATTCAACAATTCTCTAAAGCTCATTCGTCACGAGATCAAAAACAAGATGATGAGTCTTGCAGAAAGGTCTATGCTTTATTTGAATCAGACTTTTCATTTCCAGATTGCGAAGAAGAGATAATTTACTTGACAGGTGAATGTACGAACAAAGCTTTGATAGACACAGGGGCATGTGCAACCATTTGTGGAAAGAGTGGCTTACTGTTTTTGAAAGTTCTTTGACTACAGAATAGAGGAAACTTATACAGACTAAGACTACTGAAAGGGTATTTCGATTTGGAGATGGTAAACTAGTGAAGTTAATTGCTTTGAAAACTATACCTATTAACCTTTGCAACAAAGATATGTTTTTGAAAACATGCGTGGTGATGAATGACATTCCTCTTTTGCTAGCAAAGCAAACCATGACCAGAATGGGTATGGTACTAGACATGGAAAATATGACCCTAAAAATAAGAGACAGCAAAACACTGGAGAAGATGCGGAGTACAGACTTGGGTCATGTAGCTGTGACAATTGCACGTTGTGGAGATGGGTGAGAAAGTGGAGTAACTTATCAAATGTCTGAAGAGCAGAACTGCGGAAAAACTGCTGACTTTTATCATCGTTACTACGCTCAGACCTCAGTGCTCACGCATCGGCTTCAAAGATAGGAAAAGTCATCTAAAATGCAATCAAACATATGATTTTTGCCTGAAACACAAGACCAGATCTATTCCTAAGAGGAAAGTGGGAATCCCTCAAGTTTCCATCTTTAATGAAGTCGTAGCAATGGACTTGAAAATCATACATGATGAGGTGACCTTATCTTAATGTCTTCTGTTTTCTGTCTGTCTGTGTGTGCGGGACTGGTTTTTTAGTATAGCATAGTGCCAAGAAAACTCTGACGAAGCCAAATGGTAAAGGTTTTTCAAATCGGTCGGTGGTAAGTGGTTTAATTGAATGTTTTGTACCACAAATGTTACATAAAATGGCTTGAGCAGCTTAATCAAGAAAACGGTAAGAGTTACGGGGCTCGCTCTCTCTCCCATTACTGCATATTATGTAGGTAGAGTTGGTATCATAATTACACTGTCATGAATACTTTAAACTTATTAGGGGAGGGATCGCTCATATAGCGGTCTGTTTGGACTGTAGAGCCCAGTGGAATAAATTTTAAATATGACTAGGAATCCATTTTGGGAAGAAAAAAAGGCTATATATTTTTCGGCCGCTTTGCGGCCGACTTGTCACTGGTCAGCTCTTCTCCCAGGTCAAGATTAGTTTGAAATGCTTAGCGTATCCATTAGAATAATTACCGGATGAATATGCAATTGCAAATTTTGAAATTAAATAAAAAATTTCTGAGAATTCTTTAATTTATTTGAAACGCAAGGAAATATTTTTTAAAAGAAGTATAGAGCCTAGCCCACAGACATCTCCACACTATTCTTCATACTAACACGGTAGATCGAGTTCAAAGATTTGACTCTCATCAGCATGACGAACGATTCGCTACTCTGAAAGTGGCATCTACCTTGTGTCGATATTTATGGCCTGACTTTGGATCTGAAGCTTGCTTCTGCCAGGTTAGATACAATATTGGACAATAAACAATGATAAACTTCGGACTTAAAGCGGGATAGGGATGTATAATGGAGGGGGTTGTCTGCACTGTACTCTAGATGATCTAGGATGTGAAGCTTGCTTAAGCCTAGAACACACGAGTTCCCCTGATATAGTAGCAATGGCTAGATTCACTTCCTTCCCACTTGCACTGTTGTTGACTTGTAGCTACAATATTAAATTGATTCGTGGAAATCGGTCTCGGATGTGAAGCTTCCTTAAGCGCCAAACCCTGAGAATACTGTATTACTCGAACTTCGAGAATTTTCTAAATGAATCTAGACTAAAGGAGCCAACTTGAATCCATAAAATTTTGAATGCTACATTTTAAAATACCGCTCTATATTTACACCGTTCACCAGTTAATATGGCTGGGAGGATTGGGAGGATTCATATTAGATTGTCGATTGTTTAAGATTAACTTGATATTTTAGCGTATCAGAGCTGAAATTTTGCATGACTATTTCAAATGACTATTTTACATGACTATTTTTTCATATTCCGGGATGTTGAGGAAGGAGGAATGGATAGCTCGCGTTTTCTGCGCGTTTTTTGGTGTCTGAATGCGCAAAAAATAGTCAAGCAATCTTATAGGTAAGAAATAGTCATGGAATCTAGGAATGCGCTCGATTCGAACTTCGAGTCGATAAAATGATGTAACATCGCGTTAGCCCTGAGAGCGACCAATTTTGATTTAATTTTAAATTAATGTGAATATTTTTTCCACAAGAATCTTTTTTTACCGGTTATCAACAAATTTTGACTAGGTGTTAAATTCCTGGACGCCTGACTATTTGCCACTGGGCTGTAGAGAGAGTTCATACTTTCATACGACAATGTAATGCATGTTTTCAAATATGCGGGTGTGGTGCGGAGTTAATAAGGGTTAATTTCTATTGATTATTGTTTAAGATACTATTTTTAAAGATACTATTGGATACGTGAGGGCACTCCGAATAGAATTGCTCACCTAATGCGGGTTTTGACTCAGCAGGTAAACACTCCTACCCTTTTTAACTGCGAAGTGAAATCCCGGCCGAAGGCCGGGTTACACTGGTTACATTATATTATGGTTGACACTGTAACTGGTAACAAGGTATTCGTGGCAGCTCGAGTGATCAGCAAGGAAGCTCAAGAAATAATTTATAAGGTATTTAAGCATTGGATATCCATATTCGGACCACCATCGACTTTCATTTCTGATAATGGAGGAGAATTTGTAAGTAAAATACAATTTTTATTTTCCACAGAAGAATCAATACATATTGAATTATAAATATCCGATAATTCCATTAATAATCATTAAAAGTTGCGTTGTCATTTGTAAAATCAAAAACGAAAAGCCCCACGCTGAACGCGCGCGGCATTTTTTCTGCAGCTGCCTAGCTTCAAGCTTGTAGCCGCTAACATCAAAGCCGCCGCGCGCGCCCAGTGCTGGGGTGCATTCTCATTAACAATTAAACTTGGTCAAAGATATTTATATACAATTCCTAAATTACAAATTAAATCAATAATCATGTTAATATGATTATTCAACACTACTCGACAACAAACATTTGCCGGCCCATCAACGATTCAGTCGCCGAAACAAAAATCAAATGTTTGCTTTTTCGTTCCGGGGACTGTTTGAACTCAGTACTATATCCGACTAATCACACTTTATAATGGTTAAAATACAAAGTAAAAAGATTTTCCTCGATGGGCCGGCATTCGCAACCGCGAAACGTTTTGAGTACGACAAACGATGACACCACCACCAGCCGTTAATTGATAAGTCCATGGGTGACGGGATAAAGTTAAAGTAAGATGTGTAATTTCATATTGCCTATCACCTATCACCTAAGTTACTTTGCATATACTGCTTCTAGTTACACGATAGCGATCTCAGTCCCCAATAACGTGTGACCCAACAGAGGGGATTGTGGAAGGACACGTACATTTTTCATTAACACGTGCCCTGATTACCCCCTCCGTTGAGCTACTATACGGGGAACGTTGACCGCCAGTCTGTAGTCAGATCGTTAATAAATTATACTTTAAAATTGGTCGCCGGGTGATGGTGTCAGTGAGAGACGTTAAGTTAGGTGAACATTGGTACAAAAATATAATAATCTAGCAGTTTATCTCAAAGTTAAAATCACTATTTGTTAAAGTATACAAACAGTTCTATTCAGAAGAACAAAGTCCGAGAGCAGAGAGAAGATTTGGAGACTATACACGCATATGTGGGGTTTAAATTTGGTATTAGTAATTTTAGGGTTCGACCGAAAATGTTGGTCGGTTGGTTAATAGGGAGCAGTCACTGTCATTAGAATTATCAGATTAGGAGCAACAATTAGAATCAAATTGGACATATTGTGTATTGTGTATTGTGTATTGTGAAATCAGTGAAATCTAGAATGGCGCCAAAATGCTAGCGCGCCTTGTTATGCGCGCTAACATACTAGCTGCTGAAAATAAAGAAGTATATGCATGATAATGTCGTTTGGCGGCAGCGCCTGCCGATACCTGGATTATATTGTGTTTAACTTAGAATTCAGTGAAATTTTTGTCATTCCATTCAGCACCATACCTGTTTTGGGCATTCATCAATGACTTTTGTAATTTATTCTTAACAGAAGAACAAGAGGAATTAAAATTAAATGAGCCAATTTTACAAAACTCATTCCACAGCCACGCTGATTTATAGATGAATTGTTTAGTTGGAGAGGGTGTGATTAACATATTGTCTTTCCTATGAGATACGGTGAACAAAGAGAACATTGAAATTGGTACTCTTGTCTTAATTATCTTAAAAAATTCCATTAGGCAACGTAGTCTATATAGGTTCTCTACAGCTAGTAATTTATGTTTTGCAAATAGAGGTTTGGTAGACTCCTTAACATAAAAATCGCAACCCAAACGTTGGGAGCCGAACGGTCTAACTCTAGCACATGTTTTGAATTTGTCTACATACCTTTTATGGTCTCCGAATAGAATTCTTATACATTTCTTCTGAGTAATAAATAGTGAATTTAACTGTAAACGACTGTTTTAATCAAGCTTGCTCAGTACTGAAAATCAAGATTCAGACATCACCAGCATACTCACCATGATGCAATGGAATCGTAAAGAGACACAACGGCATTTTGGTATAATGCTTGATAAAATCCTTATTAGAAGAAATGAGATGTGAAATTCTTTGAGTAATACATACGGATTCAGCCCCCACCAACTAGTATTCGGAACAAACTCCTGGAACTTTACACCATGAAGGTGTTCTTAAAAAAGTCAGTGATCACCTCAACGCTCTCTCTTTCTGGCTAGACAGAAGTTTGTTGAATTAGAAGCTAACGGCTAGTTATTGGGCCGCGCTCAGCCTGTCATTCCGCCAAATCTTTATTCGAACATAATAGCCTGGGGTCCCCAGGTAAACGGCAAGCTCAAGAGAACACTTCAACAAAGGATATATTATATATATCTTGTGTAGTAAATTTCGTCGAAGTAGCGCGCGCCGCTTTCTTCTCGGAACTTTGGACCGAGGTAAGTTGTAAGTGCTCCAAAATAGCGCGCGCTGAGCTAGTCCATTAACAACAATGGACATCCTAAACATAACCTACCAGGATGCGCGCCGAGTTGGATTCGTCGACGCAGTCCCGTTTGAAATGCAAATACTTTACGAGTATCACCCGTTAATGTTTAACTAGCCTGTCACGTGACCAGAACAGTTTTTTGCCCATAATGCATAACTAGACTTTTGTAGGTTTACAACCTACCAGGACGCGCGCCGAGTTGGACTCGTCGACGGTTTGTAGCGCGATGCACTACTGTGTACTGGGTCGCGCGCGCATCAAATAATGCTTCTCGCAACCACACGTATGCAGATTGGCGAGATGCGAAGGATTGACATCGTGAATCAAGTCGACGGTCCAATATATAAAACAGATATGGAATTGGAACAGATATTTTACGAGTATCACCCGTTAACTAAACTTTCCTTGTAGTTGTATCACGTCGTGACCTTCACCTAACCATGGCCATGTGCGGTGATTACCCCTTATAGTGAAACGAAAATGGGGGTCACGACTTCACTTGATTCACGATGTCAATCCTTCGCATCTCGCCGATCTGCATGCGAGAAGCATTATTTGATCATGATGCGCGCGCGCGACCCAGTAGTGCATCGCGCTACAAAATACGCTGCTTTTAGCTGTAACATAATGTTTGATGGTTGGATATGCTTTAAACTTTTCGGACATTTTCCTTGTAAGTCTATGAGTAAGCTTACCAATTTTTGTTGCAATCGGAGGTCGGGAAGGATACTTAATATCTATTTGTTTGAAGAAAATTGTGCTGGCCGAAATTAGCGCTAAAAAACCATCCTACAGTTGGCACGCGCGGCTCACTGTCGATGGCGCACTACCTATTGTTAATTTCTTCATCTTGCTCGTTTCTCTTTGCCTCACGTTGTAGGCCCGCTGCGCACCAATGCGCGGCCGTATCGTGGCTTTTGCCAGGGTATTATTAAATGAAATTGCGATGAGGGTCACGACGTTGTTCTATTTATAGGTTTACAACCTACCAGGACGCGCTCCGAGTTGGACTCGTCGACGGAACAGATATTTTACGAGTATCACCCGTTAACAGGTTACCTAGTAATAGTATATAGCGTGCTAGTGCTACTGCTAGTTTATAATTGCTCGCTTCTCTCATGAAGGGGAAAAGAGGAGGCCCGGTGTATCGAAGTTTCCGGTATCCGTATAGAGAGGCATGGTGTGTCGGTGTAAATGTAGAGGTTTTACTTATCGATTATTTCATTTTGAAATCCCGTTCCCAAACTAAGAAAAACAATTTTTAATGATTAGACATCAATCTAATTCTATAGTCATGGTCGGTCATCGACATTTAATAAAAACATCAAAATATACGAAAAGTTAACACGGTAAATGTGGCCAATGAATTTTGATTTTCAGTAGGAACATTGTTTCCGAGAAACAAAAACCTTTTAGCTTAACAACGCCATTTCCAATTTCGTCTGCTCTTTAGCTTTACCGAGTTCATTATTATCTTTTCTTGCCACATGGCGAATGTGGCCTTGTTTGCTGCTTACATTATATAAACTGGTTTGGACTATAAACAATAAATGATAAACACCATTACATAAACTGAGGAGTGAGAGCACCACACTTTTATTGTTTATGAATAGTGACTGGCAACTGTAACCAATCAGTGGCACATAACGCACCATTTCAACCTAATCTCCTAAACATAACATCTTTACTATCAACTCAATAAGAAGTTAGAGTTTGACTGAGTGCAAAAAGTTAATAATTAAAATAAGACTGATTTCTTTAGTACAACTGGAAAATAAAAATCTAAAGCATGCAGGGCATGTGGTGAGATTTGATTTTAACTGAACTGCTAATAATATAGAAAGTGTTTCCCTTAAAAGTTAAATTTTAAATGTTAGATAACTTTGTTGAGAGCTGATATCAAGATTTGGATGAGCAGTTATCCATAAAACAAACCTTTTCTTAAATTCGTCTATCAACATTTTTATACAAAAGGCTCATTACTCAACTAACGTCACCGTAACATATCAATAACATCAATAACATACAAATTATTTTAATCTCCGTAAAAAAGATAAATCTAAAAAGGATCATAACACGGTAAGCCGATGAGGTGAAATATAAAAATAGCCCCATTATACCACGAGACGAAGGTTCCTCCGTCTTCGGACTCGCGCGCGCGTCAAACAACAACTACGGTAAAAATCACGACCTTGGCTTGGTTAAAACTTCAAAATCTGATCTGGTAAATTGCTGTCCCTGGGTGGGCAGCGCAGCTGCTATTTCTGACTGGTACTTCTTGGCGTAGTTGAAGAGTTGGGACACGGCAAACTTTGTCCGGAAAGGTAGAGCAGGGAGTTTGCTGTCCGCCACGACGGTGCGGAGTGTGACTGTTGGAGCCTGCCGTACGTCTCGATACCACCTGATACGGGAGGGGGGTTATTCAGAGAGAAGTGTTGATGGAGTTTTATTTAAAAACGAGCATCATGCATGTTCTGAATTAGTAAACTTGGCAAATTTCTAAATCTAGCGGTTTGAAGATATATTTTAATCAATATTTGCTCGATAATCTACATTAGTCCTTAAAATATTCGTAAACAAAATATCTAAATCTTACTTGTCGACTGCCTTTCGGTATTGGTTAACTTCTTTATTGTAAACCAGTTTATTCGCAGAGGAATCCTGAAAAAGAAAAAAATTAACAACATAGTAGCTTAACTCTTCCATATCACCTTACCAAGAATCACCCAAAATTTGACTCATCATAACGAGGCTAAACAAAATGTGGATCAAGTGTTATAACTTTATAAAAAGAAAAGCACGGTACAACAAGTAAAGTTAAAGTTAAAAACCTTATTCAATGTCATGGTGGCGAGAGAGAAGGAGTCCATGAAACACTGTCCTATAACGGACAAATAGGAGTCCATTATAGGGGGCTTCTCGATGTCGAATAAAAATTGTGGGTTCTTGAAAATATTAATCCAGAATCGCAGAGGTAAACTGAAAACAAACGCATTTATACTTAAGTGTCGATATCAAAGCATATGAATTAGGGAATTAATTCTATTGATATACTTTGTCATTTGAAGGGGAGTTTTAAATTTGAGTGTAAATTGCTTCTGATGACAGTTATACTTATATTTGACCAATTCTGACTCTTGGAGGTATATTGGATGTAATGCCCACGTTATGATTACAAAACCATTAATCTCTGACCTGTTTGTTTTCCAGACATGAGCTATTTCTGGATCCTGCCTAGCTGTAGGATTTAGCAAGTCCGTTTTGCTGTCCAGATAGTCGAACAGACATTTAATTGCCGCTGGAATGTTGTTGCTTTCCATGAAAACAGTCGACATCAGCGAGTTTAGAACTTTTCCCAAATGCTCCTGATTAGATAAAATTAGATAATTTAGTTACAAATTAAAAATAAGATTTATCGGCAATAATATATCGGCTGATCGAATAACGTGAAGTAAATACCAAATTGTTACAAATTCAGTGGTTTGGGAATATCAGTTGAGATAAAATAACAAACCTTGGTTTAAATGAGAAATAAAATGACAAACCTTGGTTCGAATGAGGGAGGGAAGGAAAGCTTCGCTCGCAATCTTACAAGTAGTGGTGGATGAGGAAGATGTCTGCCGCTTGTTCACGGCGGGCGATCTGAAGTCCATTTCACCGTTAATGTTCTTCACTAGGTGATACCTGCACAGAATCTATTTATAGGACCTTTCAATGTTAATGTGGAGAAGTTTAGTCATCAAAATTTTTTGGAATTTAAAATAATCTTATTTTGTAAAATTACTAGCCACTAATACATCGGAGGATGTGACAACTTAAAATTATCAGAACACGATTAGTCAGCTTATAACATAAGTGACATAAAATATCTTTTATCTTCCATAACTACCGAATTATACAAAAGAACTTTTTATCGTTGGTTAATACCGAGCTCCTTTACCCGTAGCTATGTTCACGCTGGTTCACTATTCAAGAAAGGCAACTTGCTCTCAGACAAGTCACAAGACAACAGCTATTTTAGTCACTAAACATTTTCATTATTTCTGGACCATCTATCTTATTTGGCTAGAATCCAATACGATGACAGTATATTAAATGGGCTGCCTGCCAGACAGTTGTAGCGCTCAGAAAACTCTTGACTACAATACAGTATGTATCCTGATGGTTATTTCCCTCTTATTATCATGTTATTTCACTATCTCTCTAGTAGTATAGTATACGATGCTACTAGTGGGGGTTGATGCATCATTTCTTACTCTCTCTCTCTCTCTATCTCTCTCTCTCTCCAACCTACCTTGAAACCTCTGACACAGTCTGTCTCTTGACACTGCGAATAGTGCTCATAGGAGCTTGATGGTAGTCATTGAACATGGTGAGGGCGAGAAGATCGTTATTTTGTACTTTGTAGGTCTTCAGAGTGTTGAATTTCTTTTCTGATCCCATCTCACCCATCTGAGAGGATACGATTGTTTCAGGGTGTGGTGATTGAATGTATTTAATAGATTAGGCTGACATTTTAATTATCAATTAGGTGGTTAACTGTTAATTTTCCGTTACCCTCTCATCGTGATCACATAGTTCCATGGAGCCAGACTGGCCGGACTGTGGGGTCCAGAGGAGACTGAGGGTCTCTAGTGGGGGTTGTTGAGAGTAGGGCTGGTGGCGGTAGATATCCCGGTACAACTTCCCTTTGACTTGGGTTATTGTGTCGCAATCCAGGAGGAGGACGGGGTTTTTAGAGCGGGTTCCATCAGGCCCTTCAGCTTGTACTTCCAACTTCTCGTAATCAACCTGGACAAGTTCTAAATCACGTGATGCTCCTTACTTAACATTACAATGTAAATCACGGCTGGAAATTTTCGATCGTATAAATAAAGTTTTGAGGCAATTTCTAAGGTATATTAGGTATTTCGATTAAAAGATTGCACAGAAAATCGGGAGATTAGGTTTGGCCACGATACAGCCTCGTACAGATCGATCGTTTATAGGCTAGCTCGAAAAATATAACTAGTCAAATCAAAAACATGATTTACAGAACTTTCGAGAGATCTATATTGAGCCTTACCTCCTCGCTAAGAATTTTATCCTGAGACAGAGCAAATCGGGCCTGGTGAGTGACGAAGTCGAGTGGACCCAGCTCCACAGTCACAAGTATCTTGTAACACAGATCGTAGAGGGGTGGTCCCGTCATAGTGCACAGGTAATCGTATCTGAAATTGTAAAGTTTAGGGACTCCTCAGTAATATATCGCTGGAGATATAAGGTCCTATTGTATTATTAGAGACGTGGCACAATTGGTTGATTATTTTCCTCTTGCTAATGATCTGGTTTTGTTAGAACAAGAATTGCATTCGTTTTTTCCGCAGAATGGGAAAAAATGTCCGTCAATGAATCGTTTCAACGGACAGACAGTGACACTTTTTACTAAAGAGTCCAATGAAAACTAAGTTAGCTAACATGAATCAGAATTTAAAAGCAATTCCTAATTACACTTTTCTGGATTCTTAGTATGTCACCACCAGAGTTTTATGGTGATTTTGAAGAGTGTCTACTGTAATTTTGATTGTTGATGATTTTACTTTGATGGCAGACGTGCAGCAGTGCCTTAGTTAGAGAGATGAAACATGATACTCTGTATGATGATGTGTTAGAATTATGTAATGAAATAATAAACCACCAACCCGTTAAATTACAGACCTAATTGCTAATTGAATAAATGGCCAAGACACCGAACTGCCAATTCACCGGAAGCCAACTTAACTGCAGAAAATCTTCTGCAAAGCTCGTCTCGTTTAATTAAACAGACATAAATACGGGCCCTAATTCGGGAATCACTACACGATCAAACATACCCTAAAAGTAGCGCCGTAACACCCAGTCGGCATCTCTAGTATAAAAGTATAAAGTCAATTTAGTGACAGTGAGGAGGAAGACTGCTATTTATACCACCTCCAGAAGGTGATGACACTGTAATCTGATACCCCCTCCAGGGTAGTAATAAAATGTTATAATTTTCCGGCCCACATCCAGTCGTTTACCTGACCTTATGTGACACCCCTGGGCAAACTTGATATTTGAATCGCCTTCCTATAATTCTACATTTTGTCTTGTGATGTTAGTATTTGTTGCGTTATTGTTTTCAGCTTGCTGCTCGCTCGTTTCTGCTGACGCTGCTGAGAGCCGGTCTTGTCTTGAAGAACGGGTATGTTGTTGTTGTTGTGTGTGAAATTGTATTTATGGTGGTCGGTGGAGAGGTTGTGTGTATAATTTATCACACATTATTTATTATGTAATGATATGTCACGCGCGTAAAGTTTTGTGAACTTGTTATGAGATATGGAGTTGAAATCGACCATAGCTGGAAATTTCGTGGTAGTTTCCTTCCTGAAGCAGTTAAATAATAAATATCTGCGACGTCAGATTTCAGACATACCTAAGTACACATAGTGCATTGCCTCCCTCAGTGTATTGCCTCGTGATATCGTGAAGAAGGTCGGGTAGACCCATAAAAGCTCATATTGTTAGCCTTAGTCGTTCTCTTAATCGTTACAGCTCTAGTTGTTCAAGTAGTGATGTGCAAGGCTCGACCGGGACCAATTTTTTGGCCGGGACTGGAAAATAGTGTCGGGACCGGGATTAAGCCGGACCGGAATTAAGACCGGAGCAGGGATTAAGCCGGGACCGACGAACCGGGATTTTCGCTAACAAGGTAGAGTAGTGATGCTACCAGCTGTAGTGATGCTACCAGTAGTGATGCTACCAGTAGTGATGCTACCAGTAGTTATGCTACAGTAGTGATGCTACCAGTAGTTATGCTACAGTAGCGATGCTACCAGTAGTAATGCTACCAGTAGTGATGCTACAGTAGCGATGCTACCAGTAGTGATGCTGCCAGTAGTGATGCTACCAGTAGTGATGCTACAAGTAGTGATGCTACCAGTAGTGGTGCTAGCAGTAGAAATGCTACCAGTAATGGTACTACCCAGGAAGTAACGAATAACCCCCTTTCAGTTTGTAGCAGAGGAGCTATATCAGCAGCAATTATCTGAGGCGACTGATTTGGGAGATGATTTGCACTTTTACGTGCCACAATGTGATGTAAGAACTGGAAGTTGGACCCCGCTTCAGAGTGACAGTAAGAACCAGAGATGGTGCGTTGACGAGCAAACAGGTATTGGGTTTAAACTAGTTTTTAGTCCGTTTGTTTCAACATGATTCAGTTAGGTATCTTATCCCAGGATAAATTCCATTTCATTTTTGAAAACACGATTATCTGACTCTGTCCTTCCACACACCTGATATACTAACTACGGGATACATACCATTAAATATTATTACATATTATTACAGGTGATGTCATCTCAAAGAAATCAGACCAGTTGACGAGTTGCACTGGCTGCCTGGCCTCCAAGCTTACAATTGACATGAGCATTGAGCGAGCTGATGAAGCTAGAGCCAGAGTTAACAACGTCTTCATACCAGGGTGCCAGGTATGCTGTGTGTAATTATATTCTAGAACATTCTTTCAACACATTCGAGGAGTAATGGTGAAAACTACATTAGAGACGAATGTTTGAGAAAAATATTCTGACATCTCACATCCTTAATACTGCAATACGATACATATGTGTTATATGTGACGATGATAACTTATTATGTGTAACCAAGCAGAACTAAAATCCAGGTTTACTGTTAAAACTTTCTCCTTTTTTTCTAAAAAAGAGGCTAATCCTGGTGGCGCATTAAAGGATAGCATGAAGATGTTCCGCCTGCCTCTGGGGTGTCCCACCTTCCAGAAAGAAGATACCGGAAATAAAGTGGTACCTGGAATTACTAAATAGCCGAAAACTTTCTCCTGTTCGCAGCCTAGATTGAATGTTATTTGTTTCAGGACGAATTCCCAGAGAAATACGAAGCAAGTCAATGCTGGAACGGGTACTTTAACGCTTGCTGGTGCGTCAACGTTAACACTGGGGAGGCGACTACTTTCCCTTCTCAATACGAGGTTACTACTTTCAATAAACTTAAGTCAAGGTGAAGTTGTTATTAAGATTTCCTGCAAATTGCATTAATTCATTCATTCTTAACTCATCCTAAAGGAAAAGGTTGCCATCCTCTCCATAATCGGATTCGTGGGTTGATTAGATATAAGTACTAGTCCAAACATTCTAGGATAACCGCTCCCCGCAAGGCCACGGACCGGTGCACCCATCAATGCCTTCAATAGTATCCATGGTAACTACAACCATGCAACCACCTATCCAGGACCAGGTGAACTGCAACACGGGTCGACCCCACCACCACCAACACCGGGCCGTCTCCTGGTGCCGGGTCCTGGAGAGCCTCACCACCAGCTACTACAGTGTTTATGAGAACGTCAAGGAGTGGAAACAGGGATCAGGCTTGGAAACCACCTCTAATGTGAAGCCTGACGTTACGATACAGGTTTGTGATCAGTTTGAGGGGGTAAGGATGTGGGAATTTATACACTAAAATGATTCCAACTGCCGTAACTGTTTATGTTTTTCTTCAACGAAATGATAATATGTAACCCAGATAAAATGCGATGAAAACGGGCAGTTTGCGGAGGAACAGTGCGTGGGGGAGGACTGCTGGTGTGTGGATCCGAAATCAGGGCACGTTGAGAAGGAGTGTCCTCGGCACCGAGCCAAGAGATCCCTCTACTCTATCTGTCAGGATAACAGAATTCAGCAACTCGAGGCTTACTACGAGTTTGTTTCCATGGGTAGTTTAAATGAAACCATACTTAGTACAAACCCTTCTGTATCGATACTCAGAACTCACATGACTCGGGTAATTTTGAAAAAAAAGGATTCGGACACAAATCTATAGATGCCGTAGTACAGTACAATATTAAGCTAACATTCCACTCGTTCCATCAGGTGTGATGCTGGAACACTTCACTATTCCACAGTGCACTCTGTTAGGAGGCTGGGACGAGATCCAGTGCTCCAACCAGACGGTGAACGGCGAGAAGACGTGCTGGTGCGTGGATCAGATCACAGGAACACAGACCACTAATGCCAGCAAGTCCCTACAGTCGTGCGATAGTTGCCAGGCACATCAGCTCAGAGCTGCTCAGGCTGATGTTACGGTGTGTTAATTTATACGGTTTAAAATAATAATCTAAACGTTTTATTCCAACCAATGATAGTGGGGCCAGAAATAATTAGATTTACTCATCTATCTCTTATCAAGGAGGAAAATAAAATTACCTAGACATTACCTCCAACCCACGTCCCTCCGCAGGACACAACAACTTGCGACCAATCAGGGCAATACTATACAGTAATCCAGTGCACCAGCTCCAACCGCAGAGTTGACGGCGAGACGACATGCTGGTGTGTCGATCACGTGACCGGGCGAGTTCTGCACAGCAGCAGGCACGGTGACGTTACCGGGGAACTGTGCGAGAGAGAGGACAGACTCTACAATTTGAAGAGCAGAAACTGAGAGGAGAACGAATGTGGAATTTTGGGAATGAGAAATTTCCCGGGCTAAGAGACCATTTCTGATGGATCAAATGACTGTTAGGAAATTAAAATGAGCAGAATGATGATCCTGAACTCCCTGTGAGACTACGTTATTTTTGTACCCTTAGTCTTAAGGGGAGATACACCAAAACCGTTTTTGCTCCGAACATCGATTTTATTTTATATTATTTTTAAATAGACAAAAAGAATAAGATTGTACACCTTCAAAAATTTTTAAAAATATTCCCTCATCGAGAAAAAAAAATATTTTTCTTTTTCGAAAATTTTTAAAATTTGGAGAAGTCTGTCACTGTAATACCGATAGTTCGGCCATTTAAAACGTTGTTTGGCTGATTTTTTTACTGAACATTACTTACACTCCGTACTAGAAGCCATTGAAAGGATTATATAATTGAACAATAAATGACCAAGTTACAGACCGAACAAGGTGAAAAAAGAAAAATTGGGATTTTTGCCTACCACCAAAGTTGTACATTTCACCACCCGCCCAGGTCATCAGATATCGCTTCAAAAATTCTTGTGAGTGTAGTTGATGATCATGGCAAGCTTTTTGGAACCGGATTTTTCTCAATTTTGAGTTTTAAGCTATGCAATGTGGCCTCAAACGACTTAGTAAAATTCATCGTAAAAAAGGGCAAAAAGGCAGATTTAAGGCTTAAAATACCTATAACTCAAAAAGTATCAGTTTTTTTGAAATAATTTTTACAGGATCGTAATCAGCTTGGTAAGACGAATCTTTTAGTACGACATTTATAATATTCAAAGCCACAAAATTTGTAAAAATATGTGTACAATTTGTACAAAATGTATACAAGGGGGGACCCTTGTGTTCGAGCTAGAAAATTATTTAAGACAATTTGTCTTCTAAAAGCACCTATTTGGTACTAAAAGATTCGTCTTACCAAGCTGATTACGATCCTGTAAAAATTATTTCAAAAAAACTGATACTTTTTGAGTTATAGGTATTTTAAGCCTTAAATCTGCCTTTTTTGCCCTTTTTTACGATGAATTTTACTAAGTCGTTTGAGGCCACATTGCATAGCTTAAAACTCAAAATTGAGAAAAATCCGGTTCCAAAAAGCTTGCCATGATCATCAACTACACTCACAAGAATTTTTGAAGCGATATCTGATGACCTGGGCGGGTGGTGAAATGTACAACTTTGGTGGTAGGCAAAAATCCCAATTTTTCTTTTTTCACCTTGTTCGGTCTGTAACTTGGTCATTTATTGTTCAATTATATAATCCTTTCAATGGCTTCTAGTACGGAGTGTAAGTAATGTTCAGTAAAAAAATCAGCCAAACAACTTTTTAAATGGCCGAACTAACGGTATTACAGTGACAGACTTCTCCAAATTTTAAAAATTTTCGAAAAAGAAAAATATTTTTTTTCTCGATGAGGGAATATTTTTAAAAATTTTTGAAGGTGTACAATCTTATTCTTTTTGTCTATTTAAAAATAATATAAAATAAAATCGATGTTCGGAGCAAAAACGGTTTTGGTGTATCTCCCCTTAAGACTCGGTTACTGATGAAAAATAGCGCATTCTTTATTATTAAACAAAATTTCTGGTTGATTCAATGACTTAACAATTGTCACTTTTTATCTTGTAACTTTTAAAGTGATATGGCTATCACTTAAAATTAAAGTTAACTGCTTTTTTATTTTATCTAAATTATTATATTATATCCATCATGCATGTGTACAAATTTTCAAAATGACTATTTCTGCTTAAAAATCAAAGATTTTTATGGGTCTCAATGTTAAGGAGCGCATGATCCATATCTTTGTTGAAAAACTCGGCTTGAACCTTAATTAACGGATCTTTCAGTTATCTGTAATAAAGTTAAAGTTTGGAATAAATTCAATTTAATTCGATCTAAAAATAACTATACTAAGATCCCGAAGTAATTAAAATTGGGTTACCAATAAGAAAATTCAAGAAGAATTATTTAGTGTGGAGCAGAATAAAACTTACAGTGCAAGAGATAACCAATTAGTTAGCAGCTTCTCCGCCACAGATTTAGTGGCCCTGAGTAGCAGTTTTGGAGTTTTGTTGATATCGTTGAGTATGAGCTTGTCTAGCAGGGTGAAGAGTATCTTGGAGAGGTAGCTGAAGTCACTGTACAGCGCTATGGTTAGGTAGGAGGCCACTTCACATCTGTGTGCCACCTGAAGTTGGATAAATAATTAACTTTTAACAGCTCCCATTAATCGTTTCAGTGTAGATCTCTAGCACTATTGAATTATTCAGTGTAGATCTCTAGCACTATTGAATTATTTCGGGACACGTAAAAAGTATTATGGAGATAACACATACTGTTATTAGATTATATACCTTATCGGACCTTATTTGGACGGACATCAATTGAACGCTGGAGGCCTTAACGTTCATCTTAATGTCCGTTCAAATAAAGTCCGTTCATTTAAGGTCCGTTCAAGTTAAAGTCCGTTAAATTTTTTTCAAAAATTCGAACTTTTATCCAGAATATGACAACTATGAGAACTTTATTGTGCCGTAAGTTAACGACGGAAAGGTTCTCCTTGGTCTGCCGGAGGCACAAAAAACTCTACTAGTATGTGATGTTTTCAAGGGGAACTTTGCGGAAAAAGTCAAAGAAATTATGGCACTCAACAACATAGTTCATGAGCTAGTCTCCGCCAACATTACAAACTTGTTCCAGCCTCTACATATATTACGGTAAATCGTGTTGCCAAGGACATTGTCTATTAGACGAGACTAAAGAGTTTCTCCAATATAAAATTGATTCATAGATTGCAACGGCGCTTGGTACATCGACTTTAATTCTATTTTAAGTCTATATAATTATCTGCACCCGGGAATTAAAAACTGCAAAATCTTGCAGCTTCGGGAAATTATATTACCACAATGATATCAGAGTTCAGACTACGAAATATGTAAGTCAACGAAAATAAATCCCATGGAAAAAGCGCTCTTGATGAATCGCTAATGAGAGCGGCAACTGGAAAAAGGACGGTCAAGCAAAACCCTTGCAAATCTGATCGAAGATATTCCCTCTAAGAGTTACTCCCAAGCTCCCACACTGTAAAACACTAAATAATGTCGAGTCCTAAATAATGGCGATCAGTGCAGACCAAACAGCAAAGCCAAAAAAAGAAAAGGCTTAGCTGTAGGCGTAGCTGAGACACCTCACAGCAAGTAGACCAAAGTGGCTCTTGCTTGTGAAAGGTGTATCAACTCCCCGCTTGGTTCATCTAGGCCTGATGGAGTTCTCTTCCAATTATTCAATTAGACAGTTATATATAGTATAGCCTTCTGAAGCAGCCCACAAGTGAGCCAGAAAGGAGGTTAACTTATTTTATTCCAGCTGTTGTGAGCCTAATGATCATTATGAAAGTCTGGAAATAGAGATCAAGTTTCTAGCTGACTCATTGAAACTGAAAAGACGGTAAAACTGGGATAAAAAACATTACACGAACGCCCAAAAAAGATGAACCAATTGATATGAGCAACGTTTAAAATTTAACAGCGTTTTAACGTTGTATTTAATTTTAGATTGTGAATGAAAAGTTCTTAAACGTTTTATAGGCCAACGTTGGTTAATTTTAAAGGTTAATTTTTTAACGTTGAACTATTTCATGCACGAAAGTCGAAAACCCATTGATGAAGATGATATGCGATATTTAACACTGATCATGTACACATCTTTTAACATTTTTACTGCTTAACGACTGCTTTTCTTACTTACTGTATAAAAATGGATTTAAAAATCATTTTTTGAAATAAAAAACGTTAAAAAAAATGAGAAATTTTTTGATGGTTTTGAGTGCCTTCTAGCGTTCATATTAATGTCCGTTCATAATTATGTCCGTTCATTTAATGTCCGTCCGAATAAGGTCCACACTATTTTCATTACACGTACAACGTGATATTATCATCAGTGTATAGTAGTGTGTTCAACACCAACTAAACCGATCAATTGCCAATCTGCGAAACATTTATTTATTATTATCACTTCGAGATGGCAGGGCCTACTCTCATGCTGTATATACATATATATATATATATATACAGCATGAGAGTAGGCCCTGCCATCTCGAAGTGATAATAACACATACTGAGTAAGTGTCATCTTGATATCTTGTGTACGTCGTACACAAGATATCACGAGCAAAAGTCAGGGTGATCAGTGCTACAGTGTAACGATTGTTATTATGAGCCAAACCTGAAACTCTCGCTGTCTCTCAATGACATCTATGAAAGTGATGAGGAACTGTTGGTTGTTGAGGAACTTGGTGAACTCTTGGATCTGGTAGTCTGGGACCTCACAGTGGTCAAGCTGCGGGCAGGTTTAACATTTAAGGGGGGGGGGGGGGGGGGGGGGGGGGTGGGGGGGGGGGGGGGTTCCAATTTCCAACAAATCGAATCAAACATGGATCTTGCAGCATTGAAATTGAATTTATTACATTGAGTCATCCAAATGAGCATTAACTATCCAGGAATTGGACAAGACTTAACAGTTTTATAAAGTTATATCTAATAAGCTTTATGAGTGTAGACAAAGCTACTTCTTATCCCTTTCCCCAGCATTGCAGCCCTATCCCCAGCTCAAACCCTAACTTTCCAGTCCTTAATGAATTAAGGAAACAATAGGTCACCGCTCATCGGAGAGATTATGTTTTACTAAAGCTCTGCAGAATCAGACTTTCTGCACGATCCATCCTTATCAAATATCACTTTGTTATGGATACATGGTCTACTTGTGTAGTCTGTACTCTGATGTGTAGTACATGTGTACTACACATGTACAATGTGGGTGTGTACATGTACAATACACTGTACATGTGTACTACACATGTACACATCCACAAGTACAAAGCGTTCAACATTCTATAAGACTGATATCATGGTTTCTATTAAATTATCTATACACCCATTTTTTTTCACAGTTCAGTATTACACTAATTTCACAGTTCAGTATTACACTAATTGCATACGTTGCTCTTTTCTTACTCTCTTATCTTAGTGCTTATCTCTGTTGATTGTAACGTGCAGCTACAGTGGTTTGTGTATCACCGTGTTACACGACCATGACCATCCCGCCCAGCGAGTATGGTGAAAAGGAGATCAACATGTTAAGGGGTGACTCAGTTGAACTTCTCAGCAAGGCTTTGAACGAGATGGAGATCACAGCAATAAGGCAACTATCCCCTTCGTGCGTGAAGAAGATGAACAAGGGTACTGCGTGTGACTTGTTGTACGATGCATTAAAATATTTGGAGGAGTTCACTGGTGTCGTATCCACGGACTACAAGATGGCCTCCAACTCAGTTAAACATCAGATGTTCGAGACACAGGAGACCATCATTAAGCTGCAGTCAGAACTTCTAGCCTGCAAAAATGAACAGTTGGAATCGTTGCAGACGTCAGTTAAATCGTCAGTCGGAGAGTCTGTCAAGGCTGAATTCCAATCCTTCAGCTCGGTATTACAGGCGAATTGTCCAGAATCTCAGAAGCCAGTCAGTTCTGAAATGATCAAGAGAGCTGTGAAAACTGTGGTACAGGAGGAAGACCGAAACAAAAATCTGATGATTTTTGGTTTATCGGAGCAGGACAATGAGGAGCTCAGCACCGTGGTCAGTGAAGTGTTCTTAGCAATCGGAGAGAAACCCAGAATGGAAGCTAGTAGAGTCGGAAAGCTCAAACCTGGCAAGGCTGTGAGACCAGTTAAAGTTACTGCGACAAGTGCAACAATTGTTAATCAGATTCTTGCTAAATCGAGAAACCTGCGAGCAACGGAAAAGTTTAAAACTGTTTTTATCAGCCCAGATCGATCTCCAGAACAGAGAGCCAAGCAAAGAGAACTCGTCAGGGACATGAAACGACTGGTAACTGAGCAGCCTGATAAGCTACACTTTATCAGAAACGGTGCTATAAAGAGTACTGATAAGACTAATAAGACTGCAGAATGAGCTTGTGTGTTTTTAATAATTGATTATTATTAGTGTATTCAAGTTTTTTTTGTGTGGAGGATGTTTTCACTCACTCTTGTGTGCCCAGTCTTGCACTGTCAGTATTTCTCGACACTTTGAGCACACAAAACTGTCAGTTTTCGCGACAATTGTCAGATTTCGTTTTCAGTTCTGTCAATTTCAAGCGCTACTAGCTCTACTACTAGTAGTCTACTTCAGCTCACATTAAAGGGAGTTTTCGTCGTGCGTGTAGCGCCCTTCAAGTTTAACTTGGACGGATAGGATTTATAAAACTTCTGATTATAATATTTATACTATATTGTATTTTGTATTTATGTATTTTAGTAAATGGTCATTAGAACCACCGGCACCGTCCGGGCCCAAACAAACAAACCATGAGATAAGAGCACAGACTTCCGTGGAAGAGAACGCTGAAGAGAGCTGTTCTGCACCCAGACAAAGGTTTTACACATGACATTTTGATATATCAATAAAAGAGCTGCATACTAGCTGGTTTGACTTCAACATGTGCTATATATTATATATATTATATTATGAGCTAGACGCCTAGATTTTAGATATTATCGTTGACAAGGGGAGTGGATTGATTACACAGAACCATTTGCAACTATCCTGTAATAGTTCAGTAGCCTTGTATTTGTCTGAAATCTTTGCCTTCAAGCATACATTGCATGAAACGGGATTTTAGCTTTTTAACACCAATAACGATAAAACCACTTGATAAAATATCGCTAACAAAGGATACCATAAAAGACCTATCATCAAGCTTCGTACTTCATAGTATTAGTAGCTGAGTTGCTGATGGGCACGGAACGACCATGAACCATGCAAAATTTGGTATAACTACCGACACCATGTAATAAATAAATCTAATAAAACTTAAACAGTTGATCGAATATGTATCTTCTTGTCATCTTGTGATATTAGTAGGATCAAAGTTCATGTTCATTTTAGCAGTGCCTGTTTGAGTTGAACGTTAGGGAGAATTTATAAGTACCTGGAGATTGTTGAGTATCTTCTTTTTATCCACATTCGGGAACATGATATGAACCAAATAGTCACAGTAGATTCGGTACGGTATTTCACGGGGATCGATCTTTATACTTGCTGAGTGATCCGTCATCAGCGTCAACTCCGTGAACTCTAGAAATAAATGTAAAATTAGTTCTACGAATCTGCAAACTCTTTACCAAGGATGATGGCTATTCAGTATTCAGCTCTGCGAATCTACATACTAAAAAATCTGCCCTCAATTCCAGAATTCATTCAAACGGCATATTCACACTTTACAGTTAACGGAACTATTTAATATCATGGTTAAGGCTAGACTTATATGCCGCTTTAGTTCATTGATTTAAAATCAAATCAGCTAGGAGTATTGAATAACCTTGCCGAGCAGTCTTAGCATAGGACGCCTCCACTTTGTCAATCTCATGTTGATGCTTCTTCTCCAAGTCAATTATGTGATGTTTGTCGTGGCGATTCTTTACCACCAGTATGATGAATATAGCCATGAAGGCCGCCACCACTCCTGAAAGGATCATATTTGTTGTAAAGTCAAAACCCGATTAACCGCCATCCTTACTTTCATTTCATTTCATATATGTGAAAATACTAGGGGCAACATTCGTCATCGCAACATGCGATGAAAAGGTAACTCTGGCTCATGACTGGAGTAATCAAACCAACGGGATAACTTTGCTCTTGTTCGAATTGACCTATATTTTTGTAGAACCGATCCAGTATTTATTTAGTTCATTGTTACCTTATATAATATATAAATGTACATATTCAACAATCTACCTGTGTCACAATAGCTGGGTACCTGCTAATTACACAAATTATACTCTGCTGATTACCTGCACCTAATTAGCTACAAGTTATTGTAATTACCTGCACCGATGTAAATCCACAACATCTGGAATCCCTTTTCTACATAGGCGATAGTTCCTAAGGAATCCTCGTAAAGTCCAATTTTCATCTTCACTGGAAAGCGGTCTGTTTCCTGATCCCCAAGTAAAGCTCGCTTGGTTCGCCCCTCTGGTGGAGGATGGTTTATACTCGCTGAAAGAGAATTATTAGAGTCAAATCATGTTATGCTTCCTTAATATTAGCGCAGAATAAGATTATTACATTATATAATTTTTTACTTTGTTAACGCAAAAATATCGGTTAGTATCAGGTATTATGTTACAGGAATGAGGAAATAGATTTTATCAGTGACAAGAGAGTGTCAAGTGAGAGTTAAGTGTTTATTAGTTTAACTATTTATTAGGTTCACCAAGGTTTCCAAACTGTTAAGGAACTTCGCAACGATTTCATCAATTTAATCCCAGTAACAGAACTACGCGTGACCATCAAGCTCAAAGCCATTACAGGAATCACATTTATATAATTCAGACTATAGAAGCTGCAGAACTATTGTATATATTAGTGCTCACTGCTCGCAAGTATTGCAATCCAGACAAATTGCTTATAATAATCTAGCTACAGCAACTGTAATTAATGCACTTATAATAATCCAAATTTCGAAATTGGTATTTATCTTTAAGTTTAAGCATAATATTCTTCAGAAAACGGCAGAACTAATGAAAGGCTTTATAAGGAAACGTCATAACTTCATTATTCCAGTCACTGGACAAGGCAGAACTAATGCAAGGCTTTAAATTCTAACTATTAGAATTTACCTAGTTCTTTAACTTTAGCAGACGCTCACGTCAACTGTTGTTGATCATACCAAAAACTTGCGTGCAATGAAGTTATGCTGAACTCCCCACTTGAGCCCACTTTATTGTAATGACATGTTTTGCTTTTTGTCGACAAACGACACTACACACAATAAATTGAACGCCTTTAATTAAGTATAAAAATACTTGTTTCTCACCTTTCACTTCCTCCACGGTAGGTACAACGCACACAAATCTCCCCAACTGTCCGTCACTATCGTCGATCACATGAACTGTAGCGTTGTGGCACGGTAACTTTCCGATCATTATCATCACTTGGTCTCCAAATCTGTGGCAATTATCGTAATAAATAATAATATTATATCCTTGTTAAAATCTCTCAAGACTCATTTCTCGTTGAAAAGCTCCAATGCTTTTACCAAAAAAGATATATATGATAAATACTTTACCAGTGTAACTTGAGCAATGTACATTTACATTTGGACATTATATAATTCATGAACGTTCCAGTGTTTGATCCAATGATATACTACTCATATACGAGTAATAAACAATATCGCTGTTCATATAAATTACTGATTCGAGCTTCCGACTATAATTAATATGGTCCATGAAGGACAAATCAGGCAATTTAAATAAAATTCCGTTTCACTGACCAGTAGAAAATAATTTTAATAAGAAAAATTTAGAATTTATTCATTCCTTCTGTTCATTAAGTGTGGAAATTGTATCTATTATTTAAGTAACTCTAAACAATCAGAAGAAGTATATAATATACTATCTTGTGCACGCAAAGTACAAAGCGGTTTTGAACTTCATATATGAAGTTCAAAACCGCTTTGTACTTTGCGTGCACAAGATAGTTGCCATGTTAACGAAGAAGTATTTAACACTTCAGATGTGATGGTTTAAAAGGTATATACAATATTTATAACACAAAAGCGAAGTCAAATTGAAATTTATATTTTGTATTTTGTACTTAGCAATTTGTAATTTCAGTTATAGGTTTTTGAATATGCTTTAATATTTCGATCTTTAATAAATTTCCTGACGTCTAATTTGCATTATTACTTAAACACTTTCGAGTATTTGTCTTATAAGGTGTTCATACAAATGTCCCAATATCTTCTGGACTACTTAATACATGAGTCAGACAGGTACAAGGTTATTAATCTAGGCAGGGGTCCTCGTGAGAAGGAAAAGTTACCACAAGTTACCAAATTATACCCATTCTTATAAATATATCCGGCAAATCATACTGGTCATATTATTTAGTCGACCCTGTAAGTGTACGTCTTTCATGGGGGTAGCGTTTGAGATTGGTCCGTTGTTGCATTGGATTTGCACGAGTAATAAACCTCCCAATGTTTAAGTGAAGTTGAGTATAAACGGCTTAGTAATAATTTCTGTTGCGTACGTGTAAATACAGTCAGATCAGTTTTAAAAACAGGAAGCTGCCCAAAGTTATTCACATAGCTAGTGCATTAAAGGACACTGTACAGAGTACATATTGAAGATATTGTACTAACACCATGGCAAAGCCGTGATGGCTGTAATATACAATCCGTAGTTTTTCATTTCCGTTTAAATCCCACTTCAATAGCTGCACTAAAACTGCACCTATTTCTATACGCTTTACACAACCCTCATTGTGGAGCAAGTGCGTAAGTACATAACATACTGTTTTCATTAGATCTTGGAGCAGTCAATTCTGGGCCACTCTTTCCGCATACCTTACACATTTAAATCTGGATTAAGAGTAAAGACCTATTTTTATTTGGCAGAATGCCCAAAGATTGTCACCATGTTGGTATTGACTAGGATCGTGTCTAAATTTACAGCTAATAAAAACGGAAAACATACTCTAACTTTTCAGCCTTTTGTCTTTTTTCAAATATTGCACAAAATATAATTACGGGTTATTTAGCATGTCAAACGACAAAAAGCACATACCAAATCTTTACAACATGGGCAGAATATTTTCGTTCATCATCAGTACCTCAATTATAAATGTAATAGATTTGTATTGTTGTAATTAGTTTAAAAGGGCATACCTGTGAATCTGAGTCATGGTCATGTTGATGTGGCAGGGTGACCCAATGTCACAAATCAGAGTGTTGTTCATCCCACCATCAAAGTTATTGCTGATAACAGTTGGAGAATCCAGGACGGTCATTATTCTTTTAGTCTGACAGAGCTCTATTACCTGAGGGATTGTAGGTGTTGTTACTAAGTTACTAAGTTTATTATTAAAGTTACTAAGTTACTAAGTTACTAAGTTACTAAAGTTGCTAAGTTACTAAGGTAACGGCCGTATTTATGCGTACGGTTCTTTAAAGCAGCCATCTGCTTAATAAATTCTTGATTTGCTAGTTTAGACTTTCATTTAAAACTAAAAATCTATGTAACATTTATTGAGGTGATTCTGAAGACATTAAACAGCTGAAACAAGTTGACAAGTTGGGTATTACAGAGCTTACCGTCCAGTCTGACTACTACAGTCTAAAAGTCATGTGATAAACACGTGTTGTAAACTTGAGGGGATTATAGAGCACTTACCCCGTCCATCTTGAAGCTGTAACTGTAAGACTCAGACGTATTAGCAGGAAGAGTGAACACAAGTTCGCTATCATTCCTCTCCACAGCCTCAATAAACGTGACGTCATCGGAGCCACACGTGACGTCATAACTTGCGCTTCTCTTGGTAACGGTGTTCTCGTTATTTATTACCAGTTGAGGGCTTTGTATGATGTCAAAGTTACTTCCATGTACAGTGATGTTCAGTCCACCTGCAAATTTTCAATTGTTAATAATAATATGAAGTTTAACAATTAATAATAACAGCAATGGGACCCAAACAGAAATCTTGGCGCTATTTTCTAGCTAATATCATTATTCTAGCCCATATAATAATGTACACTTGCGAGTGATGTTACTACACATTTCTTCTGTTTTAGTTGTACTATCTCTCTACTTGCCACTTGGTGACAGCTGGTTACGATACTCTCTAGATAGTATCTATTATATATCTAGTACGATACTATCAGGACTAACTCTAGCAACACTCAGGACATCAGGAGAGTGGAACTTAAGAGGCTTGACAAACTCGTTACTAAGAGCTCTCGAAAAAGTAAATTTACATTCTCTTGAAGCCAACTAAATAATCCGGGGTTTTTTTTAACAGGAGGCACGGTATGCGAGAGTCAACATGTTCCTGTAATATAATAATCAAATCCGGTGATATTGAAATTTATAAAAATAAATAATGAGATCACGAACGACCCTGATTAGATCACACTACTGCCAATTACAGAGCATGTGTTTTAACGTAGCAACATATATTGTAATTAGTTAAGTAACTACCATAACCCACTACACAATTCCTCCCTGACTCATTTGTACGGGAAGTAGGATTTAGGACTGAAAATAAGGTGTAAATTGTGTGACACATTCCCAGAACAGAATCTACTACACAAGAAAGTGACCAATAAACCGATCATTAACTTAACTACGTACCCTGGAGAAGAGTACAATCAGGCAGGACCAAGTCCACTACAGGATCAGGTCCGTAGGAGAAGCTCTGGCTAGCGGTGGTGTTAGCATTTCCCAGGTACACAGTCACTGTCTGGTTATCAGCTCCTGATGGGGCAATGCACTCCAGGGACTGTGATGTGATGTTGCAGCTGAAAGGGGGACGGTGTTGTTAGAGGTGTTACTGGTGTTACTGGTGTTATTGTTAGTAGAGGTATTGTTAGAGGTGTTGTGCTATTATAGAGTCGTCAGGGTATTTGAGTGAGAATTGCCGGGAAGTGCCGGGATTAGAGATAATATATAATATAGACACGGCACGCAAACGGGTATATTTCAGATAGACCCGAGGTGTCTGTCTTTGTGTCTTCGCTTCGGGACCACACAAAGACAGACAACTCGTGCCCAGGGCACTCAGTGCTGCTTATCAGATAGATACCGCTCTGAAATAGACCCGTCTGCGTGCCGTGTAAATATATATCTGGTCAGGTTAAGATCCTGATCAAGCTAACACTAGTAGGTGGACTATTGAGGCCACGCCACAGTTCAATTAGGATATTGTCAGTGAATAGCATCGCTTCATTTTGCACACTTAATAAGCAACATTTAATTCAGAAAATTGTTCAGACCTCCAATTTCGGCAGATCAATTTCCCGGATATTGCTGGCATATGAGTAGCAAAATTTCCATTAATATGCCCTTACCAAAATCTTCTATTCACAGATTTCTACGAATAATGTAAAAAATCCCGAGTATCAAGTGGAGCTCACTAGCGTGAGTTCCCGAATGATAATGGTTTCTCTAGAATGTAGAAAAATAATAGCAGTAATAGCAGGAACTAAAGTGCGGACAATGCTCTTGGCAGGGAAGTTCATGGAATTATAAATCATTTAAGGACTTATAAAGTATTTAACTGTCTATGTGCAGTTACGAATTCTTTGCAGTCCGTGTTATGTAGTCCTTGTTATGTAGTCCGTGGTTTACATACCTGACACCCTCACAGTTGTTGCCGTCCCCGATGGTCACAGTAGTGTGATCTGGAACACAAATCCTAGTCCCGTTCACTGTGATCCTAGTTCCTCCTGACTCTGGGCCTTTGCTAGGGATCACGTTGGAGATGTCCAGCGGCTGTAAGAGTGGTCATGTCAACAAGGGATTATCAACTTTATCGTCCAAGATTTACAATAGGTAAATTTATGAGGAACACAATCGTACTTTTATTTCGTTTATCAAAATTTAGAGGGCAAATGAGATCAAACACATGAGGGAAGAAGTTACCGCGAACAAGAATTCCTTGTCAGACTTGTGGGGAGCCACACTACCCGAGTACTGAATAGTGACGGTAGTAGATTTAGCATCGTACAGGGACACCAGACTTAGTTCCTCTATGATGTTGGGTGTGATACATCGCAGCCTGGAGAGAAGAGAATGGTCAGTACTACTATTACTGACTACTAGCCAATAAAAATCCCTCTTTTGAGGGTCACCTCCCCAGCAGTACTCACATCTATTTATAGATGTGAATATTTATAAACATCTCATAGAACGTATTTTTGTCTTGATTATTATTTTATATTTAGCTTCAGTTAAGCGCATTTAAAAGCTCATGTCAAAACTTCAAAAAACAACTCAGAATTTGAATGGGCTTGGATGCAGAGACGTGATTATACCCGATTTGCTTCAAATATCTCCAAGTTGGGGCTTTTCGAGGATTAATAGACGAATTGTGACAGTTTGCGATCAGTAAGTGGTCATAAGCCAAATTAGAAACGATTAGTATCAGATTTCGCTCCGCTTATTTCTTTTATCCCGTCTGAATTCTGATATATAATAGAGCAATTTCGCGGTTTGCCATTTTTGATTTTTCTACCCCGAGCTTGGTAGAATACAAATCTGTGAATTTGTTGGAACATAAAATTCCAAAATTATTGCAACCGTTTTCATCTGCCGTTTTTCTGACAATGCTCTTAAAGACCATTTTTGAAATTCTGAATTCTTTAACCCAAATTTCTTTTTTGAGTCAAGATCTATCCCTGAAAACCATCAGAGACCATTAGAACCAATCGCTGGCGTCCAGAAACGACCACCATTTGAAACGCTTAAAATGCCAAAATGTGTCATAATTCATAAATGTGTCAAAAGTGTTTGAAAACGTCGGATTATTGAGTGGTCTTTAAGCACTTTTGTAAGAAAACGGCAGATTTGACCCTTAATAAAATCAAAGTTTGAAATTTCAAATTTGGTCACGACTTTTTTAAGGATTTTCAAAAACTCCTGAAGTTTCATGAATGTTAATCTATTGTTAATCAGCTGAACATTCCATAGCAAACAACTGTCAGCTTCCTACACAATTTTGGAAAAATCACATTTCAGAATTTTTGATTAAGTCGTGTATTGTCAGATGTACAATTGATTGTCCCGTTTGACAAGCTATCCACTCAAAACCAGCTGAGCTGAGTGGTATAACAGTTTAACCTTGATCTTACTACTGAATTAATATATTATCTCCAGTTTATTAATATGTTGCTATTTTCAAGAGCCATGTTAATCAAACTCAATAGTTTCGTATGCAAAACTGATCTTATTATTTTAATCATTTCCAGTACTTCAAAATTAACTTACTCGGTCGAGTCTATAATCGTGGAGTCCTGACAGACGATAGTCCGACCAGAACCAATACCATCAGGAACTATGAACTGTATCTCGATAGTCTGAGCTGCTACGGCCAGACTTTTACCGGTTAAAGTAATCGGGACACCTCCTTCTCCTGGGCTCCAATCTGGTACAATCTGAAGGTATTAATATTGATTACTGGACTAGTAAAGTGAAGGATCGAAAGAGAGATTGATTTACCCATTTAGCTTGAATTCCATTTGGCTTGAAACTTTGACATTTAAGTAACACTGATAACAAAGATTTATCACTTAGTGGAACAGAGAAAGAATTAGAGTACAAAGTGACGTTAAAAACAGATTTTCCATTTATTCAATGTGATCGTGATTGGTCGATGAAACGACTCAAAAATGAAGTTTGGAATCCATATCACATTAGACGATCAATATTTCTATCGCATTTTGACTACATTTTAAGCTTTAATCAAATTAGAGTTGATCTGATGACAGCAAATTCTCGTAAAAAAGAGAAGAGATCTTATCATAAATCAAATTTTCGGCTTTGTTTCCAACTTTACAGATGTATTTTTAGAATATATTTTTAGAATAGCAGCAATCAGCATGTAATCGCTAATTCGATTGAGCGATCCGGCGAAGTCACATGGTATTGTATATAAGTTGTTTGGTGCTTCTTAACTTTGATTCTTACGCTGACTACAAGCTGTATTGTGTAAACAGATTGTTTGAGAGTTGACTTTGTTTTCGTTTTTACCAGTTCATTAGAGTATGTAATGACTCTATACACCATCGTAATATGCATAACTTTTGACATGTTTGCATCAAATAAATACCATATATTATTAGTTAGTATTTCTATATGTTTGCTGGTAGCCTTTGGTTTTATCGAATAGAACCTCATTACATAAGATTATTAGCTGTGCGTGTATTATCCGTGCCTGAAGTAGACTAGCAGGAACCCGTCTAACTCTAAAATGGTGTCAAGAAACTACAATAACTATTTATTTTGCGATTTTGACACCCCCACTCGGGGGTCCAAGTTTCGGGACCTACATTTTTTATTCTTCTGCCAATTTTTAATTTCTTCGTATTGATAAAAAGGTCACAAAAGCACTCGACCCAGCCAAAAGAGTTTCGATTGTATATCTCACGGTATATGTATAATTAAAAAAATAAAATGGTAGAGCCATTAATCATTATTGACAGTTTTTAAAGCTATAAATGGCCAGCACATTTTAACGAACGCGAATTTATGTCCAATGAGCTGAGGTTTATTGCAACGTAAGTGCCGAGTAAAGAAGTGTAAAGAAGCGGTGCCGCAAGGTGCTTGCAGCTGGGGGACGACAATTTAAACATCTTAATTGAAATTATTGAACTGTTTTTGTAAGGGAATTTTGATTAGTTGATTTCAATTATCCTAAAACTTGGTGTTTTCCTGTCTAGACTCTAGCAAAGTTATTATTGGTATCCAATCAATCATGAATAGATTGAGTGGCCGGATCCCTGATTGAGTGCAGAGATCACGTATCCAATGGATTTTGAAATGGTCATAACTCAGATGTATGCAAGTGTGTGCAAACAATTTGAGTTCCTAGCTTAATTGGGCGTGGCTTACGAAACTTTGAATTTGATGAGTTAAAAAATCTCTTCCTGTACGCTTTGTGTTAACGGTTAGTCCTCAACCGCTTTAGCGCCAACAGTCCGTGAACAATGATGGAGAGGCATAAGCTGCACCACTAGTCATGTGATCGATAATTATAAATATCATCAAATGCCAGAGCTGAACACCTTAAGAGTTAAGATCGCCATCGTCAAAACCAGTATATAAATTATCAATAATTTAAATTTTAATGTTGTTTGCAATTGGTGTCAGATACAAGCAGCGTCCACTGTATCATTACGCTCGACAGCTGCATTCAAAATAATAGTTCAATAGAACATATGCCGTTTATTTTACAGACGATTTTTAAATAATTTGTAATTCTAGGTTGTGACTAAACCCTAAGCCTTACATCCTCGAAGGGAATCTCAGGAATGATAGGGACAATCGAAATTGATGAGAGGGAAACGTACGTTCAAGTGCTAATAACTATCATCTTTACTCTTGCTTTTACTTTGGGCACTATCGGCAACGTTTGGGTCATCTACGCCGTGAAATATCACCGAGCTATTAAACTGGACGCTACTTCGGTACAGTATAAAGAACCCGATTTACCGTGCCGTGATTTACCGTGCCGCCATTCACTCCGAACGTTTTCTATCGAAATATTTGGACACATCAGGAAAAATTTAATGGTTTAATCAAAACAAGAAGTTATTATCAAAAATAACCCTGATCAATAATTCTAGATATTTTCAGGTTTGGATCATACAGACACTGAGTATAGCGGACTTTGGACACGGCGTCTTCATTATATTTCCCTCCGTGATAGCCAACATGAACAACAATAAGTGGCCCCTAGGCGATCTCCTCTGCCGACTAAATTTCGCAAACAAGTACACATTTCTTATCGCAAACGTCCTCCTGATTACATTACTATCTCTGAACAGACTCAGCAGGTGTATGTACCCACTCCGGGCTTCATCACGGCCTATCGAACCTCGTAAGAAAGTTTTCATTTCTGGCGGGGTGTTCCTGGGTTTGCTGGTTGTTCCCTCCTGGACAACTTTTGTAACATTTTATAACAAAGATATTGGATTTATAGCTTATTCGAGCCTTCAGTCACAGTGTCAGTTTGACTTGTATTTGAATTCTACGTGGAGGACTGCGGACATGATCTTTGAAAAAGCTGCATTTGCGATTTTTGACTTTGTGCCAACAATAGTCATGATTGTGGCGAATGTCATATTGATTGTGATCGCTATTAGAACACAGTTTCAACTCAGCATAGAAATTCAAAAAAGGTTCCACAAATCAGCGAGTGTGATGCTTGTGACAGTAACGTTTCTTCTAACCACATTACCATTATTTATCTGGCATTATTTCTACTCAAACAGTCACCCGGTGGCGTTCAACAAATACTTTGCCCGCACCATCCTATGTCTAAAAATGATCCCAAGTTTCTCCAATCCTATAATATATTTCGGAAACAACAAAAGTTTCAGGAAGTTTACACTGTGGAAGTTAAGGAATTTCTTTATAAAGGATGTACAGAGGGTGAGAAGCCCCTTTGGTCCGGAAGTGTATGTAAACACGGTCATTAGAGCTAGACGGCCGGATACGCAATTACAAAGACAAACTACAGTTTAGATCCCAGTCACTAGGAACCCTCAATCCTCATAAACCGGAATCACTGGTGTTACTGCGGAGTTTCAACTAAGGTAGAACTCCCAATTTATTTACCACAGGATTATCAGAACCCAATAGTGTTCATTCACATGATTTCACGTGCTTTGATGTCATACATAGCGTTATTTATTTATTCAGATATTAATTTATAACCATAACATCATTAAATGTTATGCCTTATAATATGTTCTATGCAAAGGGTTGAACAATTTTGATGCTTATTTATGTTAATTCAAAAAATATCTATCTAGGATAACATGCAGTTATTTATTACAACTCTAATGTCAAAGTTTATGTTAAATGTTACATCTGTATTAACATTGATATTTAACTTATTTCCATATAACCATATTATCATATCGTTATCATATATACGTAGAAGGGTTTTTATGTTAACAGAATAAATTTCCGATTTAGTTTATCCTGCATAGCTCCGTATAAGAGAATCATTGAATCGTATATTAGGTTTCAATTATTACTGTGTAAACTTCGATTCTATTCTTTACCCAGAGACAAATTACAAATAAATTAATGTCTATGATCCCCAAAAAGCTTTAACATCAAACCTGTTGTATCTCGGTGTTTTTCAGTAAACATTTGGTCGAGTCCTCGGCGATAGATTCATCCTCACAAATAGTTTCGCCAGAATAAGCACATCGGTCAGTACAGAACCTACAGTTGTACTCTGCGTGGCTGAAGAGACCCACACACTGGACGCAGTCACTTGCCAGCAGTCCACATGCGTATACTGTCACTGAATTACAACAACATTAGATTAAATAGCACGTGTTAGTTCCATGAAGATAGCTATTGATAATAATACTGTTAGTTGGTTATAACTTTAAGACTTCATACTCACGTTGGCTTACAACAACAATCACTCCGGCGTTATCACCTTTAGCACTGAAAATTATAATCAAGTTAGTCAAAAATTATAGCATAATAGAGTAGAAAATTCGATAACAACATTATTAATAGAGCTGCTATGACACAGAAATAAAATTCAATAAGTTTGGCAAACTGACCCATAGACGATGCTTATGTCGATTTTACTTTCTTTTGCATTGTACTCAGGGAACTCCTGGTCGACCTGTGAACAAGTAAAAGTAAAATATTTGTACTCTACTTATAGATATGAGTTTTGAGAACCATTTTTTACAATCGCAGACTTTGCTAAATTCGAAAACGTGACGGCTAAGATTGTTACACTGAGAGCCTAATGAATTTTCCACATTATTGACGATATTCTAAATAGTGAGCTGATTGTACATTGCATATACAAGGACCTGTTCTTTAGTCGTTACATATTAATAACCATAACATAACACAACAATTCAATAACGGGTGGGGACAACCTGGATCCTGACTCCTGAGCTATATAATCAAGTTTATGCTGCGCGCGCGCAGCATGCAGTATAGTCGTACGTGTAATATTGCATAAACATCGTACTTTAATATTTCAGATACTACACGCGCGTTCCGTAAAAGTGGGCAAATTCCACGCGTTCGCGAATTGGCGGTTCAATAACAATGCCACTATCTAAATCAAGTTGACATTTCTGGTGAAAGTTCTGTAGTGTTTGATGTCAAACGGAAACAATTTTCAGGTTAAGGGAGAATTTCTGGCAATTCCCCAACACAACATGTCTAACAATTCGTATAAGTCAGCGGATTTGAAAAGTAAAAACTTGCTCACCTGAACACCATCACAGAAAACTGTATCATTCGTTGATGAATCGGAGATTTTGAAGAGTCGTGTTAGCGAACTGTTCAAACGACTGGATATCATACATTGATAAACGTCCCTAAACTGAAAATTCGAATAGTTGTAAGAAGGAATTCTAGATCATTAGTGTTTAACTCGAAATAACTGTTTTAAAATTGTTCAACGCAGTTTAGCATGTACACACGCTTAAAACGAACTGTAAAGGTTGTAACATTAAACAAAGTATAAAACCTGAAATAAACAAAAACCTGGTATTCGGGAAGGTAGTCAACATTTACGACAACATTTTTTATCGTATCACGTGACAGTTTAGGAGGCTGTATTTCCGTTATCGCTGGACAGTTTTCCGGGGCCTGGAAGAAGTCGATTTGTCAACTTGTTTCCAGTTCATTTTTGGAAAAGAAATATCTGGTGAGGTTAAGGATATGGAAAAATATACCTTTTTCTTTGAATGTCACTGTCCATTATTAAATAATGAAAGATAAGACAAATACAAAAATCACTTAATAATTATTAAGCACTTACAGTAACTTTGTACTCAACACAGATAGCATCCGCCTCCTTACTACACGTCCCTTCAAGTGGACACCAGGAGCAAAACTTGTTAACTCCACTGCAGTTAGAACATCTGAAATGAGGTCACGTGAGAAATTATCACGTGATAAAAAGATATTTTAAGTTTTAATGTCCTGTGTTACTTGACATAGCTGCTGGCCAGAACCGAGGTACAAAATCATTGCAGTAAATTTTGTTCAGTAATTATCTAAACAATAGCAAAACTAGAAACTGATTTCTGGTTCGTGGTTAGGGCAATTCCACGGTAAGGTTCCACTTGGTGAAAATGAAAAATGTTAAGATAGGCACCTAATTTTGGTTAAATTATGTTCATTAGACTCTTAACCTTACAGGTCAACAAAAGATTTTTATTTCATATTGCATTAACTTTTGATTTTTCTCATTCAAAGGAACACTACTCGGAAATGACAATAATCATTCAAATTTTCAAAGGGCCATAGTTTGGGTATGCAGCAATATTTCTCTATGAAATTTCATACACTTAAGCATAGGCATAAGAATGAGAGCTATGCAAAGTTTCAAAACCGTTACTCAAATGCTTTTTCTAAAAAATTTCCACAAAGATGGTGTCGCGTCCGTCACAAAATTAAGCAAAAAAGTTTTTTCAGAGCCACATAGTGCTATTTATATTCAAAAAACCACTGTAACCTATCTCTTCTGAAGGTAAGGGAGTACCGTAAAAATTATCAGGCTTGTATCTTTTAAGAAAAAAATTTTGGAAGGGGGGTCCCAACTTGTCGCGTCCGTCACATTTTTTTGAAAATGCTCCAAAAGATCTTTTAACAGACTTTAAATGCAGTTTTGTTAAAGCTGATACCGTCCTTAACAAAACGGTGTTGTCAAATCGAAAATTGGACAGAAAATGACTGAGTTGTGTATAATTTTGTATATGCCCATATATGGGCGTACGGCTCACTTTTAGCCATTTTTATCCATATTTCCATTATTTTGACTAAAACCAGGACAAATTGAAGTCAAATAAGGTTTGACTATGTTGACTAGACTATCAAATAACATCATATGCAATTCAATAATTGAATTTACTGAGTTTTGCCATTTTATTTGCCTTAACCTTTTTCAGGGGAAAAGGCACAAAAAATGGACTTTACCCTATTTTCGCATATTTTTGAAGTAAAAATTCAATATCTTCCACATTTTAAACACTAAAGTAATGAAACTTTTGGGAGATGGTCTCAACAGTGTGATGTGTTGAACAGAGATGAATGTTTTACCAGAGTTATAAATTTGTTCAAGTAGAGAAATAATTGCTGCCCCTAGATTGATACCCTAGCGTATGCCCAAAATGGACGATTTTGGCTATTGCAGACCTCGTGGAAGTACTAGCGGCCTAAAAATTGGCATAAATACAGAATAAAGGTCACTGAACAAGATAAAAGTGTCAAATAGAAGATTTGGAGAAATTGAAAAAAAAACGTGTGTCCGTCACAGTCACGTCCGTCACAATTTGAAAATGGCGCCACGCAAACAAAAACTGAGCAATCTCCAAAAAAATGGTATCTCAGAAATCCCTAAACCTTTTTCTATCACTGCATGTCCAAATTAGAGATAATAGATAACGTTTTGAGATAGATTTGAGTACCTTCTGAGTAGACACCCAAAAAAAGTGTCATATTTAAGTCGCGTCCGTCACAGGGGTGCTATCTCAGAAAGTAATAATGGTAGGGGTCTGAAATTTTCACACAACCTATAGAAAGGTTAAATGTGGACTAATAAATAGTTTAAGCTGATAAAGAAGCAACATCCTGAGCACAACATTCGTTTGAACTTTAAAAAATGGCATAATCGTGGTGTCCGTCACGGTGGAATTGCCCGTTAGACATTTTAAATGATAAAAACAGAATTACTGATTTTACACATTTACTGATCAAACAAAAGAAGAATAGATTTTCAAGAATACAAAATGAGAAAATGTTAATTTTCAGATCTGTACTATATACGTATTATTTTAAGTCTTTACTCGTCTTATATTAGTGGCACCCTGTAGACACCAAACAATTAGTTAGTCCCGCTTATAACAGTCTAGCAGCTCATTTGAACTCATGAATATACTATTACTGTCTGGACATGTAGGCAGGCATGACGACCTTCTGGCACACCAACTTCTGTTCTGGGACGCGCACGCTCAGCATGGATACAGGAGACCGGGGAGGCCCCACCTTACGTTTCTGGACATGCTAAAGAAGGACACCAGCCTTTCCTGTGTTGAAGAGATAAGATCTGTTATGCTTGACCGCGACGTGTGGCGAGGAATTGTAGCTGCTCGGACCAAGAAGCCGACTTAAGTCAGTCAGTAAGTCATATACTATTACTACTACTACATGCTGTGCTCATGAATATTGAAGACGCAATGTTTAAAAGTAAACCACAAGACACAGCCTGCAGGTTGGTACCCTGCCAACTTGGGTGAAGTTTACATTTAAATTACTGGTGTAGTGGTGTGTACAAGGTATTATGGGTTTGTCAGAGCGGTAATCTTTGTATGAAAGACATCTTGCAAATCTTGCAAATTATGCTGTATTACGTTTTGCTAACAATTATTAATGTTTGTTGTGTACACAACATCCAATGACTACTCACTATGTTGAAAACATGTATTTTCTGATGTAACCTAAGTATGTATCTGGAATGTTCTGGTAAAGTTAGCTTCAACATAAAGTTAACATAAACAGTAATTAAAGTTGCAGAGTGATTGCTTTGGTGTAAACATTTTTAACAGAAGTTCCACTTATTGATTGAAAACTCTCAAATATTAGACGAGTAACTTTAAGTACTCAATTGTATTTTGAATTCCAACTCGGCATAGTTAATGTGCAAATACATTTACTATGCGGAGTTAGTATTCAAAATATAATCAACACAGTTTAAAGAAACTACATTAAGCTTAACTGCAAGATTCAATTACAAGGAAACATTTTCTAAATGGCTAGATTTTATTAGATAAGACCACAAATTTTGAGGTAGTAGCAGATTCAGAATAAACCTGACGTCAAAGTTATAAATTGTGGGTTTCTTTTCTCGTAAATACGTGTAAGTGTACAAAATTCAAACTTCTAACTTCTACTGATAAAAAGGAATTCCATTTTGACGTCATAAGACTTAAATTACATAAAATGATAAGAAGCTTAATAATTGAAGCGCAATATTGGCTGGGACCCATTTTTTGTAGTTGAGTCCTTTTAAACATCCTTTCGATGAATTTGTTAATAACATTTAAGTGCACTGGATTATAACTATCCACGGAAAAATAACCCATATTCTTTGGAACCGTCCTATTAATTAATCACACCATTTAAACACAACACATGAAACACAACCGGTTAACACTTCAAACTCCCTAACTTCTCAAATTCACTCAACTTGTTATCTCCACACCGCCAAAACACCATACACTTCCCAAACCTCTACTAATGTCAATCAGACACCATTTGTAGGCATCTAATTCAATTTGGGGACTTCCTGTACAGGGGTAATACTAGAAGGTATACTAGGTTAAACTAGGTTCTATACTCTCAGTGTATTACAGTGTATTTAGTATTAGAGTAATGAGTATCACGTGTTTAGTTTAATCTTTTATAACCAGCTAGAGAGAGTACATTCTCACGCTTCATATAAATCATCAATCAGGGCACACGGCGGTGATAATAAACCCCATCAGTGTGTAACTCTCAGAGATAAGGGGCTCCCCGGTTTAATGAAGTATTAACAGCTGTTATGGTCTGATAAGGAACGTATCACAGTCTGTAACAGTCTACAGGTGATAACATCAAGATACACGCTGGTAGATAATATCTAGATACACACAAGAGTACACTGGTTGATATCATGATCACATCATGACGCGGTGTCTGAGGAGTGTCTGGTGTCTGTGGTAATGAGAGGCCAGTTTAGTTGGTTACCCGACTGAGTGTTTAGTTAAAATTAGATGTGATCTCGAGCAGTAGTTACATCTTCATAAGATACAGTTCATATTCTGTGGCAGTGCTTCCTAATCGTAATATCATCAGGAAGTGCGCCCCACTAACCCTAAACTTGGAGTTTGAGTAGTATTTAGCCTTTAGGAATGAGGCAGTGGTTATATATAACCCCAAACTTCAGACGGGAATATGCTGAATTCTGGTGAGAATAGTCAAAATAGTGCAATTAAAGTGACTCGTTTGACCTATTTTCCGAAATCATAGGATAACAGTTGCAGTTGAGAATTGATAGGCTTTTGTCCCGGTTTAAAAATACCAGTCTGATACTGCGTCTCTGGTAACATCAGTCTTAAAACATTTTACACATTTTAGACTATATCTCAAATTCCACATCGGTCTAAAAATGTTGAGCTTCAAACGTGTTTTGAAAACGCTGACTAACGACTTTTTCTTATAATTCCCTAATAACACTTGACCACTAAACGTTCATGCACAGTGAAGACCTCAACAACAGTCACCAAAACTCGACACATTACACTGCACATACTTATCCTGTATCACGTGTCCAATCATCAGCTGATCACGTGTACAATCATCACTTAATCTAATAATCTTCCCACATATAACCAGATCACTAACACTTCGTTTAAATTCCTCACATATCAGGTTGCTGTCTGTCGTGGTGACATCGGTTAAAACTGCCGTCCAATTAAGATATTACACCAGAAGGTGAGACATTTTAAACTTGGCTAAGACTTTTTTTGGCTGCAGGCAAGACATTCCAGACTCCTGTAATATTTGAATATTATGCTGACTATTATTAGAAATAAATTTCAGTTTCTCTCCTCATATACACGATAACACATTGGCGCACTTAGCACGTCGCGGGTGCTAAGTGCTGGTAATTATTCGTCTCGGTTTTACTGAACGCGCACATGATAATAGATTGAGCGGTAGTGGAATTATAACAATTACAAAATTCCATGTAACTACGTAGGAGAACAGTGCACAACTCACTTGTAGTGCAGGTGCAAATTTAAATTATCTAAATTATTAGAAGTTTCCTTATAGGCAGTTGATGGTGTGGCGCGGCACACTATATTATAACCAGCGTCTCTCTCTCTCTCTCTCTCTCTCTCTCTCTCTCTCTCTCTCTCTCTCTCTCTCTCTCTCTCTCTCTCTCTCTCTCTCTCTCTCTCTCTCTCTCTCTCTCTCTCTCTCTCTCTCTCTCTCTCTCTCTCTCTCTCTCTCTCTCTCTCTCTCTCTCTCTCTCTCTCTCTCTCTCTCTGTGCCCAACATTGGGTGTTAAAAAGCTTCAATACTGTGCGGCACACCATGTGTTGAGATTATGAGGTATTGTACGGACACCACAGCAGCTCACAGCACTTGTTCGGGTTCAGTGTAATAATCTAGAGCTGCTGTAGATCACTACTCCTGGGTAAAGTAGGGCCTCTATCAGTGAGTAGCGTACCCGGGTTGTCTGTGTGTGTTATAATGTTGTGAGACACAACACAAGCTTTAACACATGTGTTGTTAGATGTTGTATTATAACTATATGGTATAAATATACGTCTGACTTAATGAAATAAAAAGTGCTGTATAGGGTTTGTAATATAGACAATAAGCCGCGCACAATAGTTGGACGTGTCATGTGTGGGAGGATTGTTCTTACTCTCTGAAAGTGCTTCAGAAGATTGTGTATAACTTCTCTCTCTCCCAAACTTGGGGGGATTCGGGTGGTAACACTGTCAAATCATCGTGTCAAATCGTCATCACTTGTAGCTGGGGAGATAAGTGACAGATCACCTCTTATGAGTGTAACTTGTTACAACTACTCGGTCTCTATCTTTACGGGGGTATCCATGAGCTGTTAACAATATCTGACAAGACCATTGTTACTTGGGTCTTGGTTACTATGTTTAAAACTAAGTTATAAACTTGTTTAAAGCGAACAAGCAATGCAAGGCAAATTCGTTTTATTTCAAGTCTAACGGTACTTGAATTTAACAGTCTAGAAAGTTACCCATATTATCCATATTGTAATATCCATAAATGCTAAAAGTTTGCTGTTAAAAATAAACTTGTTGGTCTAAAATAACTTTTCTACTCTAGAGGAAGTGCTCGATACAAAGAACCAATTCAATATTATTATATTCAATATTATTATATGAGGAATACAAATACAAACAAACTTTAATCGCAGATAACAACAGAAAGAGTGTTCCTTAAATCTCATTGTTTCCCGGCTATTTCCTCCTCTCTCCTCTCAGGTTAACATTGCATCGAGCTGTGTCTGCTGAATAGCTAAACTTGGAGTGTGAGTAGAGATTTAGGAACAAGGCGGTGCTATATAACGACTGTTGAGCGTGACAATGTGTCATGTGATTAACACAGTGACAAGACTGGGAAAGGAAGAGGTTGTCTGCGGTAATGTACTAAGGAAGGGAAGGTAGGATGGTAGGAAACATTCATCATTACTAGAAACTGGGTTTCAATCAAACCCACCCAGTCATGAGGTGTCAATCTTGTGAGATACTTAGAGTGTACTTGGAGAATATTTATACTATTAATACCTAGTTATGTTGTGATGATGTTATGCTCACATTGCTACATTGTTATCATACTGATAATTAGTAATAATTGTAGACACATTTAATCATTGATTTGCGAAACAGCTTTAATCAGCTAGAAATATATAATAAATAAAAACAGATGCTGATACAATGATAGTACAAGATACTAAGTCTAGTAAATCTCCTCACAGCAGCCGTGTTTTAAGTTACAACAATGGGCTATAATTACTATTCGTGCAACACAGAACACAGTGCAGTATTCTCCAAATACCAGCATATCTAGCATATCTAGAGTATCTGGCACCCTACAACCAGTGTGAGTGATACCAGTGTAATTGCCCATAGTAATCATTAGCGAGTAAGCAAAGTACGTGCAAGCAGCTTACTACTAGATGAGCTTGCAGTATATATTATTATATCACATAATATAATAGTACATAGTAAATTATAACACAAAATATTATTTGACTCAAAACATAGGATCTGGTTGATCTAAGGCTCATGAGTTTGTTGGTGTTAATCTCCGTATTTTCTCTGTGATTGCTCAAACATTAGTCCAGTTCAGCTAATTATCAGTCGTCTGGGGACACTCAAAACGTATTATATTTAGTGGCCTTAGTGGGAATGTATTATCCTTATTCCTTATCAGCCACAACTGGTCGGGCTAGAGCAAGTTATCTTATTTTACATCATTGAAACCAGAGGTTATAATTATAACTTGACGCTCAGGTTATAAAACAGGTTTATAATACAGTTTCTTATTCAGGGTTACGGTTTAGAGTGCTCCAGATAAGAGGGGCACCACTGCTTTACTGCTACACTTTCAACAATCAACATGTATATTGATTATTGCTGTGTGATGACTGTTTTATCGCAAAATTTCAAAAAACGAAATAACGTAATGATAACATACGTCCCTAAAACCAACTCATCTCGCATGACAGGTAACTATACTTCTGATCAATATTTGTTGAGTAGTTACAGTAACCAATACCATCCTAAATATAGCCACATCAACATGTCAGACATACACAATATTCAGTAAGGTTCCTTAAAACTGGTAACATTGGTGAGAAAAGCACATGACATCATACACGCTACTTCTTCAGTCTATGAAGATATTCAGGTAGTCATATTATAGACGTATTACTTCGTTCGATGTAGTGCCCGAGAGTTTCCAATCAGGTAATGGGACCTAATTGTTCCTACAGTTTATTTTGGATGACCTTTAGGCGTCATACGAGAGCATACTTAAGATTCCATACACTTTCCGGGACATAAAAATGTATGGTAGAGCTCGGGAACCGTTCAGTTTAATCTTTATCAAATTGTATCAAACACAGAGTTTTCTTTCGAATAGTCAGTAATCGCTAAGGTTACCAATAGGGAGCAATCACACAACGATTTCACGAAACTTCAGCACTACAACGGTATCGTTTCCTTATGTACCAAATTAATTAATGATCATCAAATATTATCACCTTTTTGCGCTACATTGATAACAAAAATCTAAGGACTCGACTCCTATTAATAATATCAGCGTGATTTAATTTTATCACGTCCAGTGTAATTAGTAGTATATAAAGTTTAGTACTATGCTATAGACCAGATAGGGACCAGATACTGGCAATGTTCCGTGCTATACATAAAATATAGCGTGCCCTTCTGAGGAGACATAGCGTCAGCTGTAGTGGTGAGGGTTACAAATAGAGAGCTAGACATAAAACCGCAAAACCTTTTCTCGATATTTGAGCACTGGTTCTATGACAACAGTATCATTACCTGATATACCAAGTTTATTAATGACCATCAAAGATAACTTTAAGGAACACACGTTTAAGGACTGAAATCAACCATATCACATCCTGTGTACAAATGGGAATGTAAAGTTTAGTAAGATACCAGATACCGCCCCACCCCTAAATCAGGAGGGTATTAATACTAAACATGCCAGCAAGGATCAAATAATATCTAAATATTTTCAATGTAGCATAATATGATTGGATGCTGACCACAGCTAGATCCGCTAGTGAGATGTACACTCTCTACACAGCCTACAGGGGGGGGGTGCACTGAACACTTCATGTGGGATGCAGCGCCCCTCTAACGGTGTGAGGTCACCAACATATCGGGAATACAACACACGTTATTGTTCTGGGGGCGGGAATGTGGGAATCACGTGACCAAGCTTTATGTCACGCGAATTACAGGATAAATTTGAAAATGTAATGATTACCGGAATATCTTTTTACTGAAATTTCCATGTAGATATTCTGGGCTAAAGACGTACGTATAGCTGGAGTCACCCGACGTATAGCTGGGGTCAACCGACGTATAGCTGGGGTCACCCGACGTGACAAGTGCAATGTATGGTATGTGGACTGGTATTTAATCGCAACATCCATTATCCATTTCTGTCACATCATCAGTATATTATTAGTACATATTGTGGCAGAGTAATTTGTCATCTTGAAGAGATATTGTCCGGGAGCTATCTGTGTAACACCCACTAGACTACTCAGTACTGATTGCTGTCCGGATACTGTGTGAATTGTGACAGTAATTTGTAATTTACAAAGACTGTAATTTGTATAATCTACAAAGACTGTTTTTAATTATGTGATCATTTGTAACTTCACCCCACCACTCGCCTTTAATTCTCAGAGATCTGAGAGGGTATAAATTCTTAATGTTACTAATAGTTGATAATAGTGCGTTTATGCTTAAATCACCAAAAATCAGAATACTACTCAAACCAAACATTTGCATTTTACAGATGCCATCATCATCATTCCAATACATCATCCCAATACATTAACCCAAATACAGTTTCCGGGAAAAAAGGACCATGGTTTGAAACATGATATATGTGGAGAGAAGGGAGGAGAAAGAAGGAGAGAGGGGAGAGGAGGACTCAGCTGAGAAGAGAGACGAGGGAGCGACACGCTGACTAATCATCTGTCTACAAAACAACTGAGTAGGCTCAAAACATTACCGTTCTTGTGGTAATTACACATTGTGCAACTCATGTTGATAATGGCGGGTAATACTCGGGAAGTAGTAAACCTTTTGTTTAAATGTAGAGAAAGAGAGAGGGGAGAAGAGTAAGATGAGGAGAAGATAGGGAGATGAGAGCGGGCAATTCCCTGACTAACAATCTGTCAAACAACTGATGAGTAGACAAAAACACTCATAATATTATTGGTTTTTATGGTAATTAGGTGTTTTAGCGATAGTTTACACACAGGAGCAGGTCTCATTACAAAGAGCCGCGCTGCTTGAAACTTTATAAAGGAGCTCCTTAAAGTGGTTACATTTAGCTCAGGGTAGCAGAATGAGGATCTTTGTGAGCCTTATAAAGGAATGATTGGAAACATTCCAAGTGTTTGGGCTTATTTGGAATTGTAATAATGTTTCCGGCAGGAAATGTTGAATTGATAGCTTTGATAAAATGCGTGGTTAACAATTCGATAAATTCAGGCTTGTCTCTAACTACCATTACCATGTCAATTTTGAGTTGCTTATAATCTCGATAATTTCTAAGTTTAATTTCAGCTGTAAATCTCCATGTAATTACAGCGAAGTTTCCACGTTTACATGTACAAGTTGAATTGTGTACTCCGAGAGAAACGACTTGTTACGAGAATCTAAATCAAATTTAAGTTACAATTGGACAACACAGATCTAGTTAAAACTCCCTGATCATGAGGGATACAGTATTAACCGGTACAGTTAGATCAGGTCCTGGAAATATTATGTAACATTTTACATTCCGGAGACCACACCAAAATAACACACATGCATACCTCACATACCATGGCATACTACACAACATGTACATTGAAACACCTAAACACGTGGGAGAGATGATTATACTGTGTAAATACTAATACCTCATCTACTTCCTATACAAACCGACCGACAGGAGAGTTTGACATTAGATCTACAATCTACATCGCACATTGTAGACTCTACATCGCACATTGTAGACTCTACATCGCACATTGTAGACTCTACATCGCACATTGTAGACTCTACATCGCACATTGTAGACTCTACATCGCACATTGTATACTCTACATCGCACATTGTAGACTCTACATCGCACATTGTAGACTCTAACCTGCACATTGTAGACTATACATCGCAGATTGTAGACTCTAACCTGCACATTGTAGACTCTAACCTGCACATTGTAGACTCTAACCTGCACATTGTAGACTCTACATCGCACATTGTAGACTCTAACCTGCACATTGTAGACTCTACATCGCACATTGTAGACTCTACATCGCACATTGTATACTCTAACCTGCACATTGTAGACTCTACATCGCACATTGTAGACTATACATCGCACATTGTAGACTCTACATCGCACATTGTAGACTCTAACCTGCACATTGTATACTCTACAGTCTACATGTCGTATATTATATGGTATATTTTATAGACTTCTCCACGATGTATAACAATCCACCCTAAGTTGACAATATAAACAAATCACTGATGTATTTTCATTGTTCAAAGCACCAGGTGCTCTGTCCCTTTATTTAAAGAAAGCAGAAGGGATGTAAGATCATTTTTCTAATTTCGGCTGTACTAGTGACTGAAGAATAAAATCATTATATACAATATATAATGTTATACAAATAATGTTTTGTATAATGTTATTATAGCTGACTCCAACAATAAGTGTAATATCCACCTACTCAGGCAGCTAATATGTGTGCGCTCGCTCGGAACCGCTATCATGTGTAGATAACGAGCTAAATATAACAACGCGGACAAACGTACATTTTATTGTTGTGATTTATCTGAGCTTGATCTGAGCTTGATCTGAGCTTAATCTGAGCTTAATCTGAGTTCGATCAGAGTTTGATCTGTGTTCACATCATGAGTGTATTGTGTATCATACACAATATTATTGTAAAGAACTTGAGGAAAAGGGTTATAGAATATGTGTATTGTTAAAGGAAGCTCCTTTTGTGGGGCGAATGAATTTAGGAACTATACTTAGAACTGAACTTAACTTAAATTAAGTTAATAAATGAGATAATAATTAAATAATCAAGTTAGGGAGTATATTAAGGAGTGAAGGAAAGAACACCCGGACGGGAAGACATAATATTTTGATCAGTTCCGTGTAAAACGCATGACATCACCCTACACATAACCAACTAGACTTATCTTCAAAGGCAGGACTCATCATCCCACTATTTACCAGGTAACACTTTCAAATGAAACCCTAAAAAAACTTAATTTGGGGTCATGATTTGCCGAGAGAAGTTTTAGCGCCGAAATTTCTGTCTTCTTGAACCGAGACACCTGTCACACAGTCGAGTAGCACCAGCCAGCTAGTAGTAGTAGTAGTAGCCTCTCAACAAAGTCTTTAATCCTGTATTTTAATTTCGACATGCAGATAATGATTGTACTTTACAATGTATGGGATGAGCTTATTATTTTGTATATACTTACACAATAATACGTATGATGCTTATCGTGTATTTTGTTTACGTTGTATATATTTAATATTTAATGACAACAGGGGGAGTCTATCAAATTAAAGATTTTAAAGTTGGGGTTAGAATGTGTAACTCTGTGAGGATCATTTATTTAATGTAATTTTTGTGTAAATGTCACGACTGAGCAGGACTTTTTAAGAGCATGCGATGTGAAGAACATTTCACGTTTTATCGAATCATTACAGGGGTGAGTTGAACTTTTCTTCATTCTTTGAAATGATTTTAATGTAAACCTTAGATGAGTAATTATGAGAATCCTTTTTGTGGACACCTTAAATCTAACTTAGTAAGTTAGTTACAAACATGAACAGGGTGTCAGAAACTTTAAAATCTCCGCACTACTATGGGCTTACCTAACCACTTTGTACCTAATAAAGAAACCGGGAAAAAACTTTTGAAGATAACTGAAAAATTATGTGTAGACAGGTCGTTGACCAGTGGAACATTTTTCAAATTTCAAGGAAATATTTATAATATGCACAGTGCACACCACCAGTCTATCCCCTGTAACCTTAATGAACTAATCATATCGAGATATGATACAAAGTAAGAGCACTCCCCCAGCCTGCTGACAGTATACTGCAACATCCGTACTAAACAGCGGCAGAGTCCTTCCCCTGCTCCTAACTTCACCCTGACGGCCTCCCTTCCGCCAGGGATCCTGACAAGCGGCACCAGCCAGCACAGCTCACCTGTTGACAGTTTACACCCTCAGATCCTTGATAAGAGACACCCCACACGAGACACACGAGTCCCGTCATATTACAACATGGCTTACACGCCGCGCGCGCGACCACAGAATGCGAGATTTTAACTCCCGTTTTTAACTTGTGTGCAATGTGCATTGTGTGCTCTCCTCGGCTGTGTATGTAGGTTATGCCGCTGACATGTGGTGTTCTTGATGGAATGTGACACGGTGCTTGTTTGTGGGGTGTCGGACAAGTTTATACGTTGGGTATTATATCTAGAGATACATTTGTAACATGTACAGTGTCAAGTGTCACAAATGTAAGGAGTTGCCAACTATTATTACTAGGTTTTCCCACTGCTCCAGTCAGTGAACATTGAGTTCACGGTAACTACATAACTACACCGTACTTCTAGACTACTGTAAGTCTGGAGTAATATATAATGTGCGGTCTGGCAGTGAGAGGGATGGAGAGAGGGAGGGAGGGAGGGAGGAAGGGAGGGAGGGAGGGAGGGAGGGAGGGAGGGAGGGAGGGAGGGAGGGAGAGAGAGGAAGGGAGGGAGGGAGGGAGGGAGGGAGGGAGGGAGGGAGGGAGGGAGGGAGGGAGGGAGGGAGGGAGGGAGGGAGGGAGGGAGGGAGGGAGGGAGGGAGGGAGGGAGAGAGGGAGGGAGGGAGAGAGGGAGGGAGGGAGGGAGGGAGGGAGGGAGGGAGGGAGGGAGGGAGGGAGGGAGAGAGAGGAAGGGAGGGAGGGAGGGAGGGAGGGAGAGAGAGGAAGGGAGGGAGGGAGGGAGGGAGGGAGGGAGGGAGGGAGGGAGGGAGGGAGGGAGGGAGGGAGGGAGGGAGAGAGGAAGGGAGGGAGGGAGGGAGGGATGGAGGGAGGGAGGGATGGAGGGAGGGAGGGAGAGAGGGAGGGAGGGAGGGAGGGAGGGAGGGAGGGAGGGAGGGAGGGAGGGAGGGAGGGAGGGAGGGAGGGAGGGAGGGAGGGAGGGAGGGAGGGAGGGAGGGAGGGAAGGGGGGAGGGAGGGAAATGTCCACTTCATGAGAATTAACTGCATATTATTCATAGCTGCTTATTTTTACTAAATTGCCGTTTTAAAAGTTAATCGCAATTTCTCTTAATTCAAACTTGTTAGGCCTAGCAAGCATTGTACACCAAAGTTCTGTTTTCGTTTTTATGTAGTAAAGATACCGGTAAAGGTGCCGAATAATTATTATTATAGGTATGACATCTCATTATTTTAACAGTTGCAGAAATCCAACAGCAAGTCTGAATCGAACATAGTTTAAACAAAAATTACGGGTGATTGTGTTGCAATTTGTAGTTTTAACATCTTGCATTTTTTCACTGAACCAGCAGCCGCTTTGACATCAATAATTATAATGTTGATATTGACTGAACTATTATAAGCGGTATAAAGTATTTCAAGGCGTTCTACAAATTAACTCACTCTGTGTACAGATCACAACGATGATAACGAACTGTGCTCATTCCAATTGAAACGTTCTCGTACAATATACTGACATCTAACAACATCAGTCCTGCGGGAAGAATTGATGTCAATAATAACATAAAATCTATCAGTTGCAGTTTAAAGAGACGAAATATTTGTGGGGACATACAGTTCAGCTATGACAATATGACAACGACGTTAAAACTTTACATACTATAAACAGTGCCCATTTTACATTGAGCAATAAGAAGTAATAGAACCAGCACTTACCGGAATTGATACGGGATATAACCGGAACAGCACAGTGTATCTCAGAGCCACTGTAAGAACCGTTAGTAATGTGTACCTCTGCTGGATCTGTTGGGCTGGTAAACTCACACGTGTACTTCAGGTCGGTGGGTAGGGTGATGTATAGCGCGGATACGTTCAGCTGGAAATAAATTCATCGTCAAAAATAGTCGTAAAGTTAATATTTTACATCCATATTATATTCTTTCAGTTTATTTTCTGTTTGACTATATCTCACGAGATATTATCCCCAATGTCCAATGCCAATAACGAGTAAGAAGTTGGTTAAATCAACCTCACTGTCCAGGAAGAGTGGACCACCAATTTAAAAACATTCTCTAATTAGAGATTTGTCATTGTGTAGGTTTCACTTAATCAGAAACTTCCAGCCAACCTTCAGTTCCACTCTTAATCAATATATAAAAACCTAACACGCTTTGTTTTGATACCCGCGTATCACTTAAATCCGATAAGATCAGTCTAAGCCATGATTGGCTACATTTGGCCACATGACTGAAATAAAAGCCCGCTATTGGCTGGAACTTGTGAGGTTATCTTAGAACGTTGGTGACATGTAGGGTGGTCAAGTTACAGAGGGTGGGAGAGAGAGAGATGAGGGGAGAGGGATGTGTGTTAAAACTCACTAACGTCATTATTATCACACTTTTATTCATAATCGTCAGATGGCAGGAATTGGATTACAAATTTGGGGGTTTATGTGTTTTATGGAGAAGGATCTTTAGCATTGAGGGCATTCAAAAATGATGATGATAAGTAAATGTCATAAGATTAGATTTTAAGCAGACGTTTCACGACTAAACATACAGTGCTGACTGCTGATTAAGTACATTCTCTTCCGGATAAAGTAGCAACAATGTACACGGTGTTACCCTGTATTATATATTATCGTGATATATAATACACTATACACATTCTGTTATCTATATGGGTGCTGATTCATTTTATACACCAAACATCACTGACGAAACTTGTAGGCACCTCATAGAACCTTTGAATTGGATAGTTCACTAAACTGTATGACCCACGTTACAATAATGCTCATAAAAGTGAAGTAGAGGACACCACGACGTAACACTACATTTTATCACATATTTTATCACATATTTTATCACACAGAGAGTTGCTGCACCTGGGGACTAGTGCAGCAACCTGGATCATTGGGTACAGGGAATGTGCTGGAATGTTTACAACGGCTAGCTCATTAATCACATCTGGTGTTGTGTAACTTTGAACGTGAAGGTTGACTGACAGATCTTCTTGTCGTCTTATTCTATATATAATTGGTTCTAACTTCCGGGTATAATGTAACTGATAAGTTCTGAAAACTAAATCTGTATTTTGAATACGGCGCTTAGAGTAAAAATATTTAAATTCTTAAAGTAAAATTATCAGTCATGTGACAAAATTAAATAAATTTTAGATGAAATTAGAGTAAAAACTCACATTAATACCAGACATAACATCGATGTTATCATCAGTGATATCGATCTCTAGGCACTCTGACGAGCTCTTGGTCCACAGATCCGGTTTAATCGTACACTGAGACAGTGTCGTGCACCTAAATAAGAAATGTTACACAAATCTTCACTATTTTTAAATATACAAATAAACTGTAGCTGTAAGTGTAAAGAAAGAGCAGAGTAAAGGAGGAACGGCTGAGACTCTTGTGCAGATATAATAAGAATACAGTTAACTTATGGCTTATAAGGTAAGTGGTTTAGGTATAATATCATGACATCTGAATTTCTTATAATATTTAACTGACACAAATATTTATCGATAAATTACTGTATAAAATTAGACTTTATTTATTCATTTATCTGAGTATAATTTTCTCACTCGTTTTGAAGAGTGCACCAGCCACAGTGAGGATCCCTTAGTTCAGTGCAAGATTCACAGTCTGCATACTTTCCACATTGGTGAGGCACGAAGCTTACGATCTGAAATTTACAAATTATAAAACACACCACAATTATTAAATTTAGAGTCAACACAACGTCCACGATCATAAACCACACAAACTTCATCTTTTATCTGTCTATTTTAAGTGCAAACACCAATGTCCGCTTTGAAAACGAATATCAGTTGGATTTGACATAATACGAGATCAGACCATTTAATTGAACATTGGTTTGTTCTGTGTAAACCGATTAAGTTAAGAACATAAAAATACCCACGGTCAAATTTGACGATGCGTAAACCAATTCATCGTTGAAAAATTCCAGTTTGTTGATTTCCTCAGAAGTGGTGATCAGAATCCCAAGAGATCGGAATGAAGCGTCATTTTCGGACAAGACAATCTGAAAGTGGTGATTAATGTAAATCAAACACGAACAAGTCATCAATATTGCATGGCTCGGTGACAGGAGGGCCAGGGGTTTAGCAAAAGAAATTAATTAACAAAGCCACGCTTAACTATACTGAACTAGGTCATAAGCAACAGCTTAGTTATTAGTTTGAATCCACTAGGGAAATTCGAGTAATAGAAGTATGGTTGAAATCTAACTATTTAATTAGAGTGTCATGATTTAATGAAGATTTTTAAGAGTGGCCCAGAGTTACCACAATATCAAGGCCAAGTATAAGTAAGCTGTGATTTGAGGATATATACAATTATAATCAAGAATTGATATATCTCACCTTATACACAGTTGGTCCAATTGAATAAAGTATCACAAGTTCATCATTGACGAGTCGTCCATTGAATGACTTTATATCATCACTTCCAGTATCAGTTGTAAACAAGGAATTTTTATTTAATTCAATCAAATCTCTCTGATTATCTGATGGCTTCATCTCAGTATCCTCAGTGTATGAGCAGATTCTATATTGAGATATATCGTTGTTGTAGAGCACAAAATGAGTGAGTTTACCAGCAGAAAGAATATTTCCTACTTTAGATGAAGTTCCTCCTTTCAATCCGAACCCAAGAGCGATCTTATCTGCGTTGCTATCACAATTCAGAAGTGCAACAGGATTTCCAGAAAGCCGTTCAATATCCGGGTTGAAATAAAATGCGCTCTGCTTAGTAGACGACTTCCTAATCACCACATAGGTTTGAAATTTAGTGGGCGCAGGACTTAATACCTGAGAACGGAATTGTCTTATATTTTGTAGTCCATTGATGTGTTTTTCTTCGTAATCAAGTTTGTTACTGCTGACATGAGGAAACCAAATTCTCGAAAAGCTCCCAGTTGTTTGTTTAGGTAGAATGAAGTAGGACACCAGCATATAGAAATTATTGCCAGCTCCATTGGCCGCTGTACTGTAGCAAGGGTAGTGGAATCTGTTCAGCTGGAACTGGTTACATAGTCCTCTATCGTTAGTGCTCGCAACGCTTGTTAAAGTCAGGGGATCTCTCAAAAAGCAACAATCATCAGATGATGTCAAATTACTTCCACATTCCAGCAGGAAGTCTGAATTTGCAAAGAACAGCAAAGATTTGGTGAAGTTTTTAGAAAAATCATTAACCCTTGACAATGAATTGTTCAACAGGTAAGTCCTTTTTGGTGTGGTAACATAAACTCTATCTTCTATTATAGAAAAGTCATCAATAGGGTCCTCCTTAGCTGTTTCAAAATTCTTCGCTGACAGTAATGTGGAAGAGACAATTAGGAGAAGTAACTTGAGCATTTCTAGCCATCCATTGTACAGCTACATGACCTGAAATAATTTGCAAATAAATAAACGTGTCTTTTTTTTTTTTTTTTAAACAAATTTTATTTTATACCCACAATCAATTCATATTTAGTTCAAATATTTAAAGTCAAAATAACCATTTCACATAAGTGGTTATATTATAATAAAATAATTTGTGATAAATTAATAAATTAATTTACACTCAAAAATGAACAAAATATACACAATTTTTACCTAGTGCAACACTGGTTCAGCGCGCGGCTGATCGAAAAAGTTTGATTTGATTTACTAACTACAGTGTACAGCGTACATGAAAAAATTACTTACTGAATCTTTTAATACTAGACACATTTTAATTCAGATGTTGTTCAATGAGTTAGCCACAAAAATGTTCAAATTATGTAGGAGGGTAAAGGACACAATTGCTAGTAGTGCTTCTTTGTGCCCGTTGACTACAATGAACATTTTGCGGAGTTTCTCCAGACGGCTTTTATCGGAGTGCGTGTTATTTACTTGGTTATGCACAAGCCAGGCCAACATTTTGTTTTTGTGTCAGCCGAGCTACCAGGTTGCAGAGTATTATAAACACTAAACAATTATACACTATACAAATTTGCTAATACAATATCATGCAGAGTCCGATCTAGCTGCAAACGTCAGACACCACAGTTCAGCCGCCAAGTACCGTTTAAGTGAACACCGAAACACGAGGTTTAGGTGTCATTTTGTAAATCACTTTATGGATGGATAATTCAGTAATTGTTGAAGAAAATTACAGTCACTGCCACCTATAGCGTTATGTCATGGGTCTGATTAACGGCCAAGAATAAACGTACGTGTGCGCTTAAGAAACCCGCGCAAATGTTGAGGTAGGGAGTAGCTGCGGCGCGCTTTTAACATATATTACGTATAGCGCCGTACGGAAACGGCAATATTTAAGTAATTAAGTATTTGTTTACATAAATTCCACGTTTTTATCAATAATCTAGCATGGTCCAAAACTGTTAAAGTTGTCATTATGCCACTAGAACTTTTATAATTTCAGAATTTCAACAGTTAGTGTCCTACAAGATTTGTCAAATCAGCAAAAACAAGAATAATTGAGACCATAAAAACATCAACCTTTCTAAGACTAAAATCCAGGATATCTAACAATAATAAAAAGTTATGAAAAGAGATCAAAGGTTGTAAGGCAGCGATAAATCCTTTTGGCTCAATAAAATTTAGAAGCTGTAAAAGGAAAATAAGTTTCTTCTTGGATGTTATGCCTAAAACTCAAAAATATAAGGCTCATTCTGAACAAACACAAATCCTCTGATGCTCTTTTCTATAGCCATTTGGTGGTTGATGTGATGAGAACAGAATTATTTTTAGGAGTATCTCCTTTAGGGGTATCCCACCCATGATATGTGATGTGTCAAATGTAAGTGCCAGTCTTGAGATACACAAGTTAAGTGGGAGATACTAAAAAGTAGGAGAGTAGAATGACAAATAAAAAGTAGGAAAAAAGTAGGAACGGTGCAAATTTAGTAGTCTGAGCTTTAAGTTTTCAGTGCCTGATCACAATGTCATGTCTGAGGTCAGTATCAGTGATCTCAGACATAAGATAATAATCTTGAGTGGGGCCACTTAAAAATTTGAAACATACATTTAGCTCCTTGACGGTGTTTTGCTCCACCTTTCTAGGACCAAGAAATAATGTTATGATTGAGTTTGATAAAAAATGTTTCCAACAGTAAAGTAAAATTTAAGATAGATACTGATCTTTGATGCAAAAGTAAGATTACTTTATTGAACAAAATATCAGGCAAGGAGCAGCGGCCTGAATGCCGAGCCAAAGGTTTGGTGATAATGTTTCCATGAGTGGAATAATATTTTAGACATAGAAACTGGGCTTTCAATTCTAAGGTGCAACTATTCTGTTTGACGAAGTATCAAGACAAGGAGCATAGTCGAGGGCATAGCCCCAAGGGGCCGATGGTCTGATTAAGATGTGTGAAAAAGTGTCAGTGCAGTAGGCCAATGAGCAGGACTAATTTTAGAGAAATGAATATATCTACTATATAAAATGAAGAATTATTTTTGTACGACTCCGCCCATGTGCAAATTCTGCGCATGTGGTCATTGTAAAGTTTGCTTTGCCCAAATTTGACTGCCAAAATTGGTACAATTTGACCGGTTGAGCTATTCAGTGAGCTAGCATGCCACCTGGTGTTCACCCTTTGTTAATATTTCACCCAGATGGAAACAAATGTTCACTGGACACTTTAACATGTAATCTATATGTGTTACTCAGCCAATGTGGAGCATATCAGTGCTTCAAAGTGACATTTTAAAACTTTTTGCAATCTCGTTGGTAACTGAATCTGGCAGTCAAAACAGGTTGAGACTCTCAGAAAAAGGTCCCATCTACACAGAAAGCCCCGGTTGAGACAACTTTTAATGCTCAGCCTGTGTGCAGCAGTAGCTTGAAAGTTAGGCAATTTTCAAGACCAAAAATCATACGCTAAACAGTCAAGTTTTTGGTTGAAACTCTATGAACTTATTAGCTGAAACCCCTCTCAAGAGTTTTTGACTATTTTCGATAACACACCATGTCTCAACCGACGTGGAGCGAGGTTTTGGCAATGTAGAAATTTGTAAATTTTTAATTTATTAGCTTTTCATAATGCTTTTGTTTAGATCTGTAAGATTTTTTTAGCTTGGTAACTCTTACTAACTCTATTTTGAGTACTGAAACGGATATTTATATTCAGTACACTTCTCTCAACCCTGTGGAGCCCAAAATGGTTAAAAATTTGCCAACTTTTAAATTCTTTCTGGGTTAAGATAAAGTGACTTCTGTGATTTACATCTTGACTCCTGTATCTATATTTTCACCGTTGATGCAGACTCTTTAGTCGAGAACAGCCTATCTCAACCATGTGGAGCAAAAAGAGGTCTTCCTTTTGATCAATCGAGACAACTTTTAAGTGCTTCATGGGATATCATTTTTATTCATTCTAGAGAAAATATGTTATAATATTGGTGGTCAATAAACTTACTTCATGGGAACTATTCAGTGCTCAACCTGTGTGGAGCAGAGATGATTTCTGTTGTATTAGATTTTCGAAGCTCACCGCAGACCAATATGTAGTTGACCAAATAAAGTTTTACTCAGTTTGACTCTATTATTTTTTGTCATTTCTAGCTCTGCTCCACTCTGGCTGAACAGTTCTGGAACATCAATCATGGTAAGAAAAGTATTTAAAGTATATCAGTAAACTTTAAATTGCATTACGTACAAATTCGCTACAGATCGACCATCATGGAGCTGGAGACTCTTTTTACCGTAGAAAAGCCTGTTGCTCCTCACGGTTGAGCATATTGTCTTTTTCTATGGTGGCATATTTCTCTTTAAAGGACACAGTACATTTTTAAACAGAGGGTTTAGTTTTCTTAACTCAAGTTGGCGTTAGGTTGTTTTAAGCTTGATTTGATCTATTGATATTCTATGAATTTAAGCTCTACTCCTCTCTGGTTGAGCCTATTAAATACAATTTTTCAATCTGTTCTGCTAGTAATTTATTTTAAAAGCTAAAATACTCATTCTAATTTCTCATCCAAGTCATATCAGCCGATGAGGAGTCATGTTATGCAGTAAAAGTCCTCTGCTCCACATGGTTGAGCATTACTAGGTTTATCAGCAGTTCCAAAGAATAGAGTCAGGGGGTCTGAACATAATCACAAGAAAAAATTATATTTTTATGGCCTGATTAGATGTATTTATCGTTTTTAATCACACTCACTTTCAAAACTCAGTTTCTTCCCAATCAGTATTCCCAACTAAGGTATAATAGTTTCGTGCTCCGCATCGGTTGAGCAAGGTGTACCATTATTGATTATGTTATCTGGTGCGTATTCCTTTAAACTAAGATTTTGTGAAAAGACGGAGATTCTACTGTAATGTTTACCCCTGGTTGAGACGAAAAATATGAGGATATTTCGACTGCTCCACACTGGCTGAGGTCCATTTTATGATTTGTCAGTGAAAATATTTTGCAATTAACGTCCAGGATCTATTTGTTAAATGGCGATCAAAATAGTCAAAAAGCATAGATTTTATTTAATTGGGGTGCTCCACACTTTTTTGCTCCACATCAAAAACCAGGTCATAACTTTTGCTCCACATGAGATAGAAACTTCATTCCAAAGAATTCAGAAAATTCGGAATCTTCAGATGAAAATGATATCAGAAAGGATTAAATTGCTCTTTATCAACCTGCTCAAAAATTTAAATCAAAAAGTAAGCAAAATGGGCAAAGCAAAATTGACAATGACCATGTGCAAACATTTTGGAACTTCATTTATATCGGTTTTGTGTTTATATTGCCGATTACATATTAATAAACTGAATATCTTCCTTTACAATTAATATTTTTTGATGCGATAAAAACTGTCTATCAGTGCCATAGTACTTAAACATGTCTCCATTTACATGAAATGTAATCTACTTCATATCAACATGTCCAAATGCTGCTACATACATTTTAAACCTGCCTCTGAATATGATGACACCTGTGCACGGACTAGACCATTTGCTACCCTGTTAGATGAATCAAGATCAATATTCATCAATGGTAAGGTTATTACTAAAGTCAAGGATACCAAATTCTTAGGTGTTGTTATAGATAGTAAGCTAAACTGGATTGCCCAAATGCACTACATCCGTAAAAAACTGCGATCTATGACTGGTGCAATCTGCAGGATTCGGCACTCGATACCTTCTGAACTATATTTGCTGTGCGCGTTGTCGGCCGAAACCTGGGAAGTTTCCGCTCTAATATTTCAGACGACAGTGATGACTCATTAAGAGCACTAATTTCGACCACTTTCCCGGTCGAACCATACCAAATCAAACTAATTTACCCACGTGTATAGCCCATGTCCTGGCGGTGCTGAGCCGATGTAAAACTCTTCTGTAAACTCTTTTGTCTCTTGTTTATATTTTATATTTTAGTTATACTGTGTACTGTGTACTGTGTACAATAGTTATAGTGTATAGTGTGTAGTGGTTATTTTTGTTATAACGTGTCACTTTATATTTTGCTACCATCGTCAGCCTTGACTGCAACTCACCATTCATTGTACTTGATACAGCAAATATCAAAATTAAAACACTGTTTTCGATCTGACGGGTGATGGGCTCTCTCTGATGGGACATAGTTCTAGGGGGTACCCGGGGTACGAGTTAACGAATAGTGTTCGTGTCCTTACACAATCCCCTCTCGCTATGTTTCTGACGGAGGAGGAGCCTAGGTCATCCGTCTGCATCGCTTAATCGAGTTTAAAAATTTAGCCAATTACAAACTTAATTACATGTTATATCAGGTGTAGAGTTTAGCATTCAAATTTTAAATTTTTGACGGCTGACGATGGTGAGTCGCTACGTTTAATTTGGGACTTTTATAGTCTTAAGTCTCGGAGCTCAAAATGTCTCGTACCACCCCGCCTTACATTACTTCGTGGTTGCCTCGAGCCTCGAGCCTCGAGTGGCGAGTGCTTACCCATCGAATACACGATTGAAACACTAATTATTTATTAGCATTCTACAGTCTCCAAAACGAAGTACGAAGGTAAATTAACTTTGAGCTTTGTTTTGGCGACTGCTTCATCGATAAGCGAGTAGGTATTTGTTGTTTAGCAGGGTTGAAGATTAAAGCAATTATATAAAGTATATCTCCATCATGATATATGCTAGTGTAAACATACATAATCAATAATACAATCAAATAGTATTAGTAACTCGCTAGATTATAAAAGTGCTTTAAGCACATGTTTACGTCAATTATTACTAAAATTAATATACTTTTTGCTTTAATACAAACAACAAATACATGTCACATTATAATTGAGTAGTTGAATGAAACCTGTGCTACAAATGTCTACGCATGACGCAGAATTGCGTACTGCTTGATCGCGGTACTGCTGTTCACAGAGGCGCGCGCTCAATCACAAATAAAGAGCTTGCGGTATTTGGAATCTGCTCTCCATTATTATATTAATTAGATCGCAGTGCTCACGCGCGGCCTGTACTGCGCGAACGACAGAATTAGTATCTTTTAAATTATTTTGCTTCTGAAATTTTGGCTCTAGTAAATGTTCCATGTAACTGTAAAATAACAATTAAATAAATCCTGTGCGCGGCGCTTACGGCTGCACCTAAGAATTGCTCAACAATTGTGGCTGTGTGCGCGGCGTACTGCATATGTTGTATGTGGTTGAATTGAAATTTGAATTTATTTGTGAATATAATATTATGTATTGATTGTTTTGTGGTAAATAAAAAATTTTTCTTTCTTACATTTTTTCTTTCTTATAGGCCAGCCTATCACTATGGTCGTTGGTGACGTGATAGATACACCTAAAATTGGCACCTGAAAACAAAGAAACACCAACTTTTAGACTGTGATTTCCAATCCAGGATAGATTTTGCCAACACATTCCTGTCCAAGCAGAATGCGGATTTTTACTTTGAGGACGAAATCTGGTACAACAACGAGGCTCACTGCCACATCAATGGATGCGTCAACTTGCAGAATGCAATTCACTGGGGCTCTACTAGACCGGATGAAGTGGTGGAGAGAACAGCTTTTCCTGAAAAGGTCACAATCTGGTGCGCCATCAGTTCTCGTGGAATCCTAGGACCTTACTTTTACAAAAAAGAAAATATTTACCACAAAACAATCAATACATAATGTTATATTCATAATTAATTCAAATTTCAAACACATATACAGTACGCCGCGCACACAGCCATAATTTTCAATTGTTCAGAAATTCGTAGGTCAGATGTAGGCGCCGCGCACAGGATCTATTTAATTGTTATCTTACAATTACATGTCGCATTTCTTAATTACTAGAGCCAAAATTTCAGAAGCAAAATAATTTAAAACATATTTCTGTCGTTCACGCAGTACAGGCCGTGAGCACTGCGATCTAATTAATAGATCGAATAATAATAATGGAGAAATTCCAAAAACCGCGCGCTCGTTATTTGTGATTAAATTGAGTGCGCGCCTCTGTGAACAGCAGTACCGCTCAATCATGAAGTACTAGGCGGTACGCAGTTCTGCGTGAGGCGTAGACATTTGTAGCACACGTTTCATTCAACTAATCAATTATGTGACATGTAATTATATTAAAGCAAAAAGAATATTAATTTTAGTAATAATTGACGTAAACATATGTGCTTAAATAACATTTATAATCTAGCGAGTTACCAATAATATAATACTATTTGTTTGTATTATTGATTATATATGTTTACACTAGCCTATATTATGATGGAGATATACATTATATAATTGCTCCAATATTCAACACTGCTAAACAACAAATACCTACTCGCCCATCGATGAAGCAGTCGCCAAAACAAAGCTCAAAGTTAATATACCTTCGTACTTCGTTTTGGAAACTGTAGAATGCCAGTAAATAATTAGTGTTTCAATCGTGTATTCGATGGGCAAGCACTCGCCACTCGAGGCCGAGACAAACGGCACCGGCTCTGCCCTGCAACCATGAAGTAATGTAAGCAGTAAGGCGAGGCGGTGGTGTGCGCCGTTTATACGGCCCACAGCACGAGACATTTTGAGCTCCAAGACTGAAGACTTAAGACTATAAAAGTCCCGAGTTAAACGTAGCGACTTACCATCGTCAGCCGTCAAAAATTTAGAATTTGTATGTTATAAACTCTACATCTGATATCAGTATAACATGTAATTTAGTTTGTTATTGGCTAAATTTTTAACTCGATTAAGCGATGCAGACGGATGAACTAAGCTCCTCCTCCGTCAAAAACACAATGAGAGGGGATTGTGGAAGGACACGAACACTATTCGTTAACTCGTACCCCGGGTACCCCCTAGAACTATGTCCCATCAGAGAGAGAGCCCATCACCCGTCAGATCGAAAACAGTGTTTTAATTTTGATATATGCTGTACCAATTACAATAAATGGTAAGTCAAGGCTGACGTTGGTAGCAAAATATAAAGTGACACGTTACAACAAAATAACCACTACACACTACACACTATACGCTATAACTATTGTACACAGTACACAGTATAACTAAAATATAAAATATAAACAAGTTACAAGAGACAAAAGAGTTTACAGAAGAGTTTTACATCGGCTCAGCACCGCCAGGACATTGGCTATACACGTGGGTCAATTAGTTTGATTTGGTATGGTTCGACCGGGAAAGTGGTCGAAATTAGTGCTCTTAATGAGTCATCACTGTCGTCTAAATATTAGAATGACAGTCAACGAAGTTCGCTATATGGATCTGCTGGAGAACAAGTTTTATCCTGATCTGTCGCAGTTCTACTTCAACAACCCCCACCTCACCACGAACTGGTGGTTCATGCAGCATGCAGGATGGAGCTCGACCTCACATCGTTCGACCAGTTCAGAAATTCCTCGCAAACAAGTTATCCACAGAATAAACCTGACTTTGTGAACACATCTTGTAACTCAATCAAATCAAGGCTAAACCGATCTCTTCTAGATGCCTTAACGGATGTTATATTATTATTACTCGTCTAAAGTGCTACGAAGTAGCGCGCGCCGGGCCAGACCATTAACAATGGTCAACTAGATGCCCAAAGCAGGTTCGATAATGAGTGGCATAATGACAACTTTAACAGTTTTAGACCATGCTAGATTATTGATAAAAACGTGGAATTTATGTAAACAAATACTTAATTACTTAAATATTGCCGTTTCCGTACGGCGCTATACGTAATATATGTTAAAAGCGCGCCGCAGCTACTCACTACCTCAACATTTGCGCGCGCGGGTGTCTTAAGCGCGCACGTACGTTTATTCTTGGCCGTTAATCAGACCCATGACGCTATAGGTGGCAGTGACTGTAATTTTCTTCAACAATTACTGAATTATCCATCCATAAAGTGATTTACAAAATAAAATGACACGTAAACCTTGTGTTTCGGTTTTCACTTAAACGGTACTTGGCGGCTGAACTGTGGTGTCTGACGTTTGCAGCTAGATCGGACTTTGATATTATATTAGCAAATTTGTATAGTGTATAATTGTTTAGTGTTTATGATACTCTGCAACCTGGTAGCGCGGCTGACACAAAAACAAAATGTTGGCCTGGCTTGTGCATAACCAAGTAAATAACACGCACTCCGATAAAAGCCGTCTGGAGAAACTCCGCAAAATGTTCATTGTAGTCAACGGGCACAAAGAAGCACTATAGTAGAGGCTCTTACGGGCAAAAAGACGTGTTTTCTGCACGAGTTTAGAGACCTAACCGCTAATTGGACACAATAGTATGATGTCTAAGGATCGATAATATGTTAAGAAGTATAAATTTGGCCTTATTAGTCACGTGCTATACCAATGCGCGTTTTAAACTTTGACAGTCTATTACTCTAAGGCAAATAGAGTAATTATATTCATATTTTGTCAGCAATAAGATCACATTATTTTCTATTTAGTGTGAAAATATGAGCTAGAACGGACATAATCTCGCTGAGTTATAGCTGTTTGAAATTTATGATGAACGCGCGGGTGCCAATACAATTGATAACAACTAAATGCTTTTGCGCGTAGTGCGCGTCGAAAATTTGGCAAAAACGCTTGCGGAGTGACAATATTCAAACTTCGATAAAGTATATGAAGTGGGTACTTCTCGGAAAGGAAAAATTTAGGCAAACACGATGTGACTATTTTTGGGTTGATTTAATACAACTGTAAAAAATTATTCAAACTTCAAGCAAAAAAAGTCAAATTTTTTTACCACTTTTTTGGATTTTTACCCCCAAAAAAATAGAGGGATTTTTCAAATTTTTATATCATCTTGTGCAGCTGTGTTTTAGCTATCTCCATGCAAGTTTTGCCGACATGCCAACAAAATTAACTTGTTCAAAATATCGAAAAACATGGTTTTTTGGCCTATTTTTTGCCCAAAAATCGGTTTTTTTGCAATTTTACCCCCAAAAAGTCAGTCCAATCATCTTAAAACCACTTTTAATCGATTCTACGGTCAAAAATACGTCTAGTAAGGTGTATCTGGGGTCCCTAGCGTATTGAGCAGACAATGCCCGTAAGAGCCTCTACTACTACTAGCAATTGTGTCCTTTACCCTCCTACATAATTTGAACATTTCTGTGGCTAACTCATTGAACAACATCTAAATTAAAATGTGTCTGGTATTAAAAGATTCAGTAAGTTATTTTTTCTTGTACGCTGTACACTGTAGTTAGTAAATGCAAACTTAATTGACGATGTCAATTCATGGTAGCTCGGCGCGGCACAGTAGCGCATTTCGCCGATCTAGCCGCTGTGAGAAGCCTTGACATACGGAAAATAATATCTCTGATATTTGTGATACGTAACATGTATCAAGAGAAGCCTTATTGAGTGCGCGGCACAGTAACGCATCGCGCTACAAATGCAAACCAAACTTTTTCGATCAGCCGCGCGCTGAACCAGTGTTGTACTAGGTAAAAATTGTGTATATTTTGTTCATTTTTGAGTGTAAATTAATTTATTAATTTATCACAAATTATTTTTTTAATTTAACCACTTATGTGAAATGGTTATTTTGACTTAAAATATTTGAACTAAATATGAATTGATTGTGGGTATAAAATAAAATTTGTTTTACTAAAATTTGTTTTACTAAGTTCGCCCACAGAACCATCGGACATCTTGGAACACACCACGTGTGACTACTTCCTGTGGGGGTGGGTGAAGGGCCAACTCTATACTACAAGAGATATCCTATTGCAGACATCACGCAGCTAAAGCACCACCTGATCGACATCATCCATAATATGGACCCAGTGTTTGCTATGAACGCTTGTCGGACTGAAACATCTTTATTGAAATTATTGAATTGTTTTTGTGTGGGAATTTTGATTAGTTGATTTCATTTATCCTAAAACTTGGTGTTTTCCTGTCTAGCAAAGTCATTATCGGTATCCAATCAATCATGATCAGGTCGTCATCTCCTCAGTATGTTTGGTAAAGCCTAGTGAACCTCATTAATACACGCTAGTGCCTTACAGTTCCAAAATACATAATCATGGCGACGATAGTTCAACTTGAACCTTTATAGTTTTTACAGGTTCAAGTAACTTTAAGTGTTAGAGCCTCGAATTATTCTGTAAAACCCTCTGGTGTCGAGATTACTCCATCAGATCCCAAATTCGGATCCACTATTGTTAAGGAGACCCGCATGGCGCATCCAGTAGGGACTGTTGGCGGTAAGCTACAGCTCCTGCTGGTAATCGACTCGGAAAACAGTAGTAATCCCCGTTTTTGGGTTGGAAATGAACACCAGATCGAAAACAGTTCCCCAGCTAGAATCCACTCTTACTGCTCCTATACCCCCTCCTAGAAGCCGTAAATCTCTAAATCCCACCTCCCTTAGTGAAAAGCATGCTCTCCCTATCCACATTCACAAAAGAGCACAAGAAATCCAAGCTCCTAACACAGCCATAGATGAGTTCATAACATCGGAAAGACTGAAATCTAACAGACAACAGATCCTAATATCAGACCACAGCACCCAAGAAGATATCTGTCCAACATGCCACCTCGGTGTTCTTGCTAAACAAGATGGGCTCCTTTGTGAACAGTGCAATGTTTGGCACCATCCCATTTGTGAGGAAATCAACACCAAAGAATACAAACACCTCCAAGATGAAAAGTTTGACATTGCATTTGTATGTGGTAACTGTGAAAAACAACGCCTTACTACATCCACTTTACCTCCCCCGGATGCAGTCATCGCATCGATCAACAATGCAAAATGGGGAGTCCTAAAAGGTTTACAGATAAGGCCAGCTGTAGACTCTATCTACAAGAGGGTAGTCCTTTGGAAGAAGAACATGTTTAAGGTACCGAAAGGCAAGATAGGAGAGAGTTTTATTGAGGAAGTTGCCAATACCATCAACCTCTTTAACAGTGGCTCTAACCTCGAGAGTGTTGCAATTACTATGACGCTTATAATTTTTCCCCTCCTGCTCCAGAAACCCTCCAAATCCTCTAAAGCCAAAGACCATGTAGCACACCTGGAAAGAAGACTTGTTATGTTATGTGCTTGCGTTATTGTTGGACAAGTCATACACTAGTTTCCCATCAAAACCTGAACAATATATAATTAACCATTTATTCAAATACAATATATATCAACAATATATATCAAATATACAATACATAACATCTCCCTCTTTGGGAACTAACGAAATAAAGACACGTCACACGCTATGCGCGTGCGCGCGCTATCTCTGCGCAAGTGCCTACGTCCTTCAACAATTTCACAGGAATAGTGCGTTAGGCGCTCGCGCCTTCCATCTCCTTTCCAAAATCTCTTTGTTCTCACATCTATTCGCACACACAATGTTGTGGAATCAAAATAATTTAAAATAAATTAAAAATCTGGAAAAACTAAAAACTGAATTTACTTAAAATTGTCTCGTTTAATGGTAATAAATATAAAAACATCCGTATACTAGATTCTTTAACCGTATCTAACTCTAGACTTATAAAAAGAAACTATTTGGCAGCCTTCCCCGCTAATCTCTCAGACCGTCTCAACGTTACCGGCTGAGTATTATGCCTCTCGGCATATAACCTAAGTTTGTACTCCTTAGCTATCGCGGGTGGCATATTAGATTTTGTAACAGGGACAGTAATGGTCTTCTTTAATTTGGCTGGGGTGCTGCAGGGGTTTGGTTTGGGAGTTTCTGTTTGTGCCTTTGGCGCTAGTATGGGTTTTGGAATCAGTCGGGGGTCACAACTTTTTGGTACTTCCAGTGGGCTGGGGGTCTGAAGAGTATCGAAGAACTTATCATGAGAAGCCGAGAATCCTCTACCAGTTTTATCCTGGATTACCATGGATCTGTTTCTCGTGATAACATTTCCAACACTGTTCAGAAGGGTGTATGAGCGAAATTTGCGGTCAACAGACACAACTTTGGCTTGGCGCCAAGTCTTGTCAGATTTCCCGTCTTTGTAAATCACTATATCACCCGGGTTACACATATCAAAAGATTTAGTAGCATTTCTATTATAATATTGAGCACTTGCTGCTTGTCTATCGAGTAATAATTTACGGTTTTTGCAGTCTCTCTCAGTTACCAATGAGCTTTGTAAATATGGCAAATTTGTCTTAACATCTCTTCCCATTAATAGATTATGGGGGCTTCCCAATTGAGGGCTCAATGGAGTCGCTCTATAGTCTAGTAAACACATATTAACATTATCTAAATTACCTTTACATCGTGTAATAATGTTCTTAACGTGCCCAATAGCTCGTTCAATCTGCCCATTAGATTGACTGTATCGTGCGGAACTAAAACACTTATCGATATCATATTTCTCACAAAACTTCCTCATTACCACCGACGCGTATATTGGTTCTCTGTCTGAAAAAGCTATATCAGGAATACCAAAACGGGCAAATATAGACTTAAAATGTGAAATAAGTTGGTCAGACGTCGGATTTCTAGATAACTCGCTAACTTCTATCCATTTGGTAAAGTAATCTATGACAACTTGATATTTCCGACCCATAACAGTAACAATATCTGCTCCTACTTTCTCAAATGGTCTCAATGGAACACTATGCGATTTGAGTTCAACTTTCATCGGAAGCTTCCGTGTACTTAGACACTCAGTACATTTGTCGACCATATTGTCGATATCTGAATTAATATTTCTCCAATATACTCCCTTTCTAGCTAAAGCTTTACATCTAACACGACCCTGGTGTGTGTCATGCAACTTTCTCAGAATATCATTTTGCAAAACCTTTGGAATTACAATTCTATCATCAAACAGAACTAAGTCGTCAAAAACTGACAGTTGGTCTTTCATTGACCAATACGGAGTAACATTTGGATCACATTGCCGTGTGTCATCTGGCCACCCATTGGTGATATATTCCGTGATTTTAGCTAAACAAGGATCCCTAGCCGTTTCTATTTTAAGTTTATGTTTCATTTGCATCGAACTCTTTACAGTCTCTACAATCATGTGTACATTAAGATCACATTCTCGCTCTAAAACAGTGTCGTGAGTGGAAATTGGAACTGTGGCACGACTAAGGGTGTCTGGTATGACGTGATCTTTACCTGGTTTGTAGGATAGCTTGTAGTCATACTTCTGTAGTCTGAGCAGGAGGCGCTGGCATCTGGCTGGGTTTGCATGAATTGGTTTCATGGATATCGGAGTCAGAGGCTTGTGGTCTGTATATACCTGCACGTGTTTCCCATACACGTATTGGTTGAACCTCTCTAAGCCAAATACAACTGATAGTAGCTCCTTTTCAATATTTGCATACCGCTTCTCTGTTTCAGTCAGTGATCTTGAAGCATATGCTACTGGTTTTCCTTGCTGTAAGAGACAGGCTCCCAAACCAGCTTGGCATGCATCTGTGTGTATCTCAACGGGTTTGGTGACATCATAATGTGCCAGAGCTGTATCATCTGTAAGGTCCTTCTTGAGATCGTCAAATGCCTTCTGTTGCTCGAAATTCCAGCAGAATACTTTGTCTTTGTGGAGCATGGTCCTCAAGTGGTGTGTCTTTTCACTGAGGTTTGGAATATATCGGGCCAGATACGTTACCATGCCCAGGAATCTCTGGATTCCTTTTTTGTCTGCTGGTGCAGGCATCTGAGTTATCGCGACAATCTTCTCTGGGTCGGGTTTGAGTCCTTCCGGTGTGATAATGTGTCCGATATACTTCACCTCGTCACACAGGAATTTGCACTTCTTTTTGTTCAACCTTATTCCTACTTGGCTGCATCGTTCTAACACAGCTCCAAGCCTGGCCGTGTGCTCTTCGAAGGTGTTAGAGAATACGAGGATATCATCAAATATTATCAACACGCCTGGGAAACCTTCGAATTTTTCTGTCATTCTCTTCTGGAATATTTCATTTGCGCTGTTCAGTCCGAAAGGAAGACGAAGGTATCGGTACCTTCCAAATGGAGTGTTGAACGTGGTCAGCTTGCTGGATTTCTCTTCGAGGGGGAGCTGCCAATATCCACTTTTGAGGTCTAGTTTGCTGAAACATCTTGCATTTGTTATCTTTGATAACGTTTCTTCTGGGGTAGGCAAATGGTGGTGTTCTCTCATGACCCATCTGTTCAGATCCGTGGGGTCAAGACATATTCTTAGCTTCTCTGGTTGTTTTACAACCACCATCGAGTTCACCCAATCTGTGGGTTCGTCAACTTTCGTTATCACTCCAAGCTTCAGCATCCTCTCCAGTTCCTCTTGGACTTCGGTGTGGATCGAGAAGGCTAGCTTTCTTGCCGCATGTTGAACTGGTTGTGCACCGTCTTTCAACTTGATCTTCGATTTTACGTTTGACAGGCAGCCAATCGTGTCTTCTTTGAAAACATCTTCGTGATCTTTCATCAGGTCTCGTATCTTATCTTCGTGTTGGGACTTTGTCTTGGGTGTTGCTTCTTTCTTCTCCCTTAGACTTTGTCTACCAGAGAGAATATCAACCTGAAATTGATGTGAAGGTCTGTGATGAGGTGTTGTGGGGTTAGTGTGAACTGGATTAGACGAGCTGGTTGTGGTCGGTGGTACACTCGCAAACGGGTTAATGAGATTGAGTCTGATCAATGATTCTAAACCTAGAATAGATCTGGCTAGAAATGGTACAACATGAAATTCAGCTCTGTGCTTATTACCGTTTATCTCACAATTAAGCAATATAGTACCTAAAGAGGTTATTCCAGTTCCTCCATAAGCTTTTAATCTAATACTAGTATCTCTAATTTTGGGGTTTGATACAATCGATTTTAACACTACACTAGAGATAACATTGCATTCAGCACCAGTATCAATTTTGCAAAGAGTTTTTCTACCATTTAAAAGAATTTGCTCAGTCCATTCCCTACATTTGATTTCTTCAACTGCTCGTTGACTTACCGAGATAGCACCAATGTTGAGTTCCGAGGTGTAGATGCTGTCATCTTTGTCGTCTTCGTTCATCACTGCATCTAGATCTTCTTCGGAAGGGTCGCAAAAATCTTGGTGGATCATGTCGATCTTTCTTTTAGATCTGCAAACCTTGGCGAAATGGTTCTTCATTCCACATTTTGAACATGTCCGTCGATACGCTGGGCAGTGCTCAGGGTTTCCAAACTGGTGTTGGTTCCCACAATAACCACATTTTCCTTGTGAGTTTTGCGGTTTGTATCTCTTGTTAACTTGAGGTTTTGATGGTTCGTTTTGAGGTCTGGGTCTTTTCCTCCCGATGGCATTTATGCTGGCGTTAGTTGTAGCTAGCAGTGTTTGAATCCTCTTGTCTGCCATCTCCTGGGTTTTAACAATTTTGACTGCAGTTTCCAGTGTGAGGTTGTGTTCTCTAAGAAGCCTTGTTTTCGTGGCTCGGTTAGACACTCCTACTACGATCCTGTCTCTGATGAGGCTCTCTGATATGTCCTCTGCTTCAAGTTTGATCTTTTTCTTCTCTCCACCTTCTAGATCGATTTCTATTTCTCTTGGCGGGATCGTGTAGTTGCATTTCTTAACCTGCATTCGAAGCCTCATTTGAAATGCTTCAATGGTTTCCTCTTCTTCCTGGTCCATTGTGTTAAAAATGTGTCTTTCTACCGTCTCGTTTGCAGTATGTCTAAATTTATTGATGATCTCGACCTTGATCAACTTGTATGAAGCTTTCGCTTCATTGCTTAGGCTTGATACAAATTTTTTTACGGCTCCCCCACACAGCTGCATCAAAATGGCTTTCTTTCGCCTGTCGTCTATTTCCCCAAAATTTGCAAGCATTGAGTCTTCAAATTCTTCTACCCACTGGTCGAAAGGCTGGTCATTTTCATACTGGGTACATTCGAAAAATCCTCTAACTCCTGACACCATGTTATGTTATGTGCTTGCGTTATTGTTGGACAAGTCATACACTAGTTTCCCATCAAAACCTGAACAATATATAATTAACCATTTATTCAAATACAATATATATCAACAATATATATCAAATATACAATACATAACAAGACTCCAACTATGGAAAGATGGCGAAATAGAGAAACTCGCTAGGGAATGTAAATCAATACAAGACCGCCTACTCAAATCTAAGTACAGCCCAGGACATCACAACAAAGTCTTTACACGACTCATGTTACTAGGAAAAGTCTCCGCAGCCTTAAGATGGAATGGGAGCCAGAGAAGTGAACTCCTGGACACAACCCCTACTGTCATACAGGAACTCATAAAGAAACACCCCGAAAGCAGCCCACCACTCGAATCTAGTCTGATGAAGGGACCCATTGAAGAAGTAGACAACGTCATATTTGATTCCATTGATTCCAGCAGAATTGAAAAGGTTGCAAGACACCTCGGCGGATCTGGTGGGCCCTCAGGAACTGATGCAGAGACATGGCAGCATATTCTCTGCTCTAAACAGTTTAAGAAAAAGCCTGAACTTCTAAAAGAAGCAGTCGCAGTTTTGGCCAGAAAGCTGTGTTGCCAAAAGATACAGCCCGACCACCTGAAAACATACATAGCAGGTCGCCTCATCCCCCTTGATAAAGACCCAGGGGTTAGACCCATTGGGATTGGTGAAGTCCTTCGAAGAATAGTCGGAAAAGCAGTGATGACCACATTGAAACAGGACATTATCATGAACACAGCACCCATGCAACTGTGTGGTGGCTTACAAGGAGGAGTGGAAGCGGCCATTCATGCAGTCAGAAAGATCTTTGAAGAGGAATCCACAGAAGCGATCCTGCTTGTTGATGCTGAAAACGCCTTCAATGCATTAAATCGCAACACAGCCCTTAGGAATCTTCGATACACCTGTCCAGAGTTATTCACTTACATCCTAAATACATACAGACAAGAAGCTAACCTATTCATTGCCAACAGTGATGACCACTTACAATCTGAGGAAGGAACTACACAGGGAGATACCTGTGCACTCGGATGGTATGCACTGAGCCTAATGCCTCTGCTCAGAGAAGTCCAGGTTAAACAGACAGAACCTGAAACAGAACTAGAATCAGACAGAGAACTCAACACTTATCCCAAACAAGTTTGGTATGCTGACGACTCTGCAGCAGGGGGTAAACTTGATCAACTCACGAAATGGTGGGAGGACCTTAAAGATCATGGTCCCATGTATGGGTATTACCCAAAACCCAGCAAGACATGGTTGATAGTGAAACCAGAGCATGCAACCAAAGCTAAGGAACTCTTTCCAGATGTTCAGATCACTACCAAAGGCCACCGTTATCTTGGGTCATATATTGGATCAGAAGAAGGGGTAAAAGAGTTCATACTAAAGGAGACCGAAAGTTGGAAAGCAGACATTCTCGGACTCGTCGAAATAGCTGCAAACGAACCCCAGCTAGCCTACTCCGCTTTCATCTACGGAACCTCCAAAAGATGGAATTTTGTTTGCCGTACAACCCCAGGGATTTCCGACCATCTGAAACTCTTGGAATATTGTGTCAAGGAAGACTTTATACCAGCCATTATGGGCAAAAGGTTTGTGCCTGATCAAATCAGAAAAATAGCTTCACTTCCTGCAAGAATGGGCGGGCTGAGCATTCCAGACTGCACATCAACAGCAGAGATGGAGTACACTAACTCAGTAAATGCTACAAAACAGCTCACAGAAGCAGTTTTTCAACAGCTTACTACTTTCCAACTAAACGGAGAACTGCAGCATGACATCATAAGTGAAGTAAAGAAGCGTAAGGAAGAGCTTTACAAACACCAACGAGAAACTATTACGAATGAGGTATCCCCATCAACACAAAGGCAATTAGAACTCCTTAGTGAAAAAGGAGCATCCATTTGGTTATCCACACTCCCTCTAAAAGCATGTGGGTACGTCCTTAACAAACAAGAATTCTTTGATGCCCTCTCACTCAGATATAATCTTACACTGTCTACAGCTAACAGAAGTCCCCTATGTGTATGTGGAAATCAAAATCATATCAACCATACTCTAACCTGCAAAATCGGAGGCTACGTTTCACTTAGACACAATTCACTAAGAGATACAATAGCTGAACTCCTAACCACTGTTTGCAAAGACGTTGAAACAGAACCCCAGCTTCTCTCCGTTCCTCACACACTTGAACTATCTAATGGAACAAATAGACAGGATGGTGCAAGACTGGACATCAGTGCGAGATCGTTTTGGTCGCCGCTAGACAGGGCATTCACAGATGTAAGGGTACTTCACCCTCAAGCCCAGTCCAACAGTGACAAGAGCATCTCGCAGATGTACCAATCTCACGAGAAAAGCAAAAAACGTGAGTACAATGACAGAGTCCTCAATGTCGAAAAGGCTACCTTCACGCCACTGGTGTTCAGTACTACAGGAGGAATGGCAACTGAGGCTTCACAGTTCCTAAAACATCTCGCTGAAAAGATCAGCCTAAAGAAAGGCCAACGGTATTGTGATGTGATGTCATTTGTCAGACGCAGACTGCGTTTTGATCTACTCAGAACCTGTATAATCTCTATCAGGGGGTACAGAGGTACCAGAACCCTTCCACCCACGGCAATAAGTGATTTGGACCTTAACCTGATCAACACTCTTAAACCCTAAAAGGTCATGGAGTGCTTGTTGGATGGGGGTCTTAACTGCTTTTTGTTGTGATGTGATTTAGTGGATTTTATATATATTTATTACAAAGGGTTTTATTTTTACCTCAGTTTTTAAATTTGTAACATTTTTACAGAATTTTTATATAGGGTCATTGCTATATTATGTGTATATTGTTTGAATATTTTATTTTTATTTAAAAAAAAAAAAAAAAACGCTAGTGCCTTACTCTTGATCAGATTGGGCGACGAGATCACTGATTGAGTGCAGAGATCACTGACTGAGTGTTCGGATCACGTATCCGATGGATTTTGAAATGGTCATTTTTATTTTTATTTTGAACAATGAACTTGAAACTTTGGGAAAGGTTTTAAATTATCAAGCCAAATGTGTGCAAAAAATTTTGAGTTCTTTGCTTAAAGCGTTCTCATTTTATGAAGACAATAGTGAAAAAGAAGGAGTGTCACGCCACGCCCACTGTAATTGGGCGTGGCTTACTTAACTTTCAGGAAATCTAAGTTTGACCCATTATATCTATAATCTCTGAAATTTTGGTGCAATTTGGAGACGAATTGAGTTATTAAGAGGTTGCGTGTGGGTAGTCACTTTTGGGCCACCCTGTGGCCTGTAGTATACAATACAGTTTCAGTAGTTGACCCATACAGTTAAGTCCGTCATAACTCACAAGCCTTTAATCGTCTGTCAATTGTCAAAGTCGTTGGGTGTTTTTTCGCTGAGATAGTAGTAAGATAACCACGAACCAGACGATTTCTGAACCTTAAAGCGTCTCTGGATTCATCAAAACAAGTTTTAAAACTTAATTTTAAATTTAGAAAAAGGTTATGAACTCCTGCAGATCAATGCAAATGATTCAAGAAAACAACAATTTCAAGAAAACAACAATTTTATTTAGTATCAATTAAAGCAGACAAAAATATATTTCATATATATATAACTATCACGAACTTTAGATCAGATATCTTAGGGGACTTGGAGTAGCAAGAGATTGACTAAAAGGTATATAACTTTTTTTTTACAAAGATACGTCGAGAAGAATCCAGGGTGATACAGGATCGGAGAGTGCAGACCAAAAGTTTACGCACCCACCTTTGCCTCCTGAGTTCTTGGTTGGGTAGAAATTTATGCAAACTTGGTCGTTTATACTAGAAATTTATTAAGTATTAGGCAGGTGTAAAGCATCAACAAGCAGGCGTTCAATTAGGTGCAAAGAGGTGGGTGAATCTGAAACCTACCTTACATCAAATTACATGTAACAAACAATTGTCAGCTTATTATAACCATTGATACAAAGGCCATAATCTTTCACCAGCTCTTCAATATCCACCTTGAAGCTGCATTTTATATCCTAAATATAAACTAAATCATGTTTTAGTGTAGACTTTTTGTCACAACAAGACTGCAACCTATAGTAACAATTATAAACAGAACCCCTAATGAACCCCCTAGTCCTAATCTGAGCCTTGTCTCTAAAAACTTAACTGAACTAGCGTTTCGGTGTGTGCAAAAGCTTCCAGGCACGCGCATTCCTTGCCCCGTTAGTTACCTGTCCTTCTTAAACCAAACTAGCAGTCAGGACAAAAAGTCATACACCAAATGGGCATTATATTTTATGAATTGTTTTACATCTTTTTATTCTGTAAAAATGTGCTAAAATTAAATTTCTTGTTTCATTGAATTTCTTGTTTCATTGTCACAAGCCACGGCCACTATTGCAAAGTACACGTAAATTTAGAGATTTGAGGTGTTTCTGAAACACATGATTGAGCTCTCGATTCCTAACATTGATCTGAACCCCTCTACAATAATTGTGCAGCTTAAGCTTTCACTGCGTGCGCCTTTGGTTGGCATATAAAGGTTTGAATAATTGCTGGATAAGTATAACAATTTTGAATATTAAAATTATTTTCTCAAGAATGAGTTGCGTGGGTGCATCTTGACACCCACACAAGCTGCTCCTGGGAATATTGTAATAGTAGCTTCACAGTAAAATTTGAGGATTTTTAAAGATCGGGAAAACTGGTGTATTGTATCTTATGATTCCAGACAAATGGGCGTGAACTTAAATTATTATTATTACTTGTCGGGGAGTTAGCTGAACCCTCAATTTTATGTTATAAATTGTATATTGTATTATAAATATCATCCAGAAAAAAATTCTGTGGAAACTAGAAAAATGTACACAAATTGTCAATTTATGCAAAAGTTCACACTACCAAACAGATATTGGCATGATCTGTACTAATTTGATAACTTTCAGGATATGTATACAAAACAAGACAGGAAAAACTGAAATTATCGTAATCAGCACAATCATGTTCAGCAGAAAGTGATATGGAGGAAGACATTGTGATTCGAACCTTAGCTCGAGTAGCTGCAAGTACTTTCCAAACCAGTGCTCTTCTCCTCAAATTCCTTACTTTCAGAGTTGTTGATATATTTTGTATGCTCTTTAATATTATTGCTGTCTGCACTGTCATCAGAATTCCTGCAATATATTTTGCTGTGAAAAGAAAACTTCGCGATACTCAAGGAAATGATTCCAGAAGATTTCCACACTGGATCAACCTTTGGTACTTTTTGGGCATTTTTCAAATTGGAATCTTCATAGTGGACATACCTTTTGTACTCATGTCCCTTCCTTTAACAGTATTCTTTTGGAGAGCAGTTTTATTGCTGAGGGAACATGGACCTATCAAGTTTGAGAGGGATAATTCTCAGTTACATGGGGAGATGAACGCATGGGGATACACAGGATGGCGACTCCGAAAGCTAGTTTGGAAACATTTTTGTTTGCTCTGTACAGACTTTTTCTTCATTCCATTCTCAATTTCTCTAACATTATCCTGGAGGAGCAGTCGATTCCGTAGGCTTCTCCGTGAACAGTATAGGTCTTCTGATGAGTTAACTTGGAAGAAAATGATTGTGAAGGAATTTCTCATTCTCTGCAACGAGATAATTTGCTTTCCAATTATAACATTTTTGCTGATGTCTTGGAGAAGCAGAAGAGTAAGAAAAAAGATCATGTGGCCGAATCAGGCAAGAGACAGTGATGCTGACATGTCTGACCTCGAGGTTCTTTGCAAATTGACTGAAAATGACAGGTTGGGAGAGTTATTTTTTCACGAATGGTATGTAGTGATTTCCGAAGGCTTCTACTTTATTATCGATCTTGGCACTCTGCCTGTATTGTCGATTTTATTCTTGTCTTGGAGATTTCGTGTGACCTGGCTTATATTTAAGCCTTGGTTTATTAATAATATTGCGGTAACCCATCCTGGGATCACACTTCCCACGAACAATGAAAATGAAACCAGAGCTAAGATATGGGGGCAGTTCTTCAATGTGGTCATCGATTTGTTCTTCATCCCGCCTATGATGTCCGTCTTGTTCTCTTGGAGGGTCATGGAATTTTGTCGATCTGTGATTGCAATTTATTCACAAGAATCAAACACACCAAATTCAGCTGAGATCAGACGGTCCTCACACCATGACATACTCGACAAGAAGTTTCAGGAACTGAGAGAAGAAATTATACAACATTTTGTTGGTATACTAACTGACGTCATATGCATTTTGCAATTTTTGGTGATACTTATCCTGTCAGTTGTTTTCCCGTGGCGGCTTTACATTTGTGTATCATCAGTCTGGCGTCAATTTGGAAATAGAACACTTACAGAAAAATCCGTGAAGAGTTGCGTATCCAGTGAATTTCTATCGGCAATCGGGGATATTCCCACTTCAATAGCAGGACTCATAATACTTCTGACTGTATGGAGAGTTCCATTTCTTTTAAGTGACTTCGTCAAAGTAAGAAATGATGAATCTTCTGAACGGAAGAGCTATCGGATCACATCCTGCATCTTTCAGCAGTTAAGCTTTTTAGTGGTCGATATTTTGGTATCTCCTTTTTTTGTAATAACGTTATTTTCGATTTGGAGATCGAAGAGTTTTGTAAAAGAAGTTCAGGATTCAAAACAACCTCTGGAAGCTACACATTGGCAATGGTTCATGGTATCGTATGATGGATACATCGTCAGAAAAGCTGCAGTGACTCACGCTCTATCATTCATCTTTATTGATTTACCCTGCTTTGGTTTGTTTTTAATAAACATCGTGATTCCTCTTCGGTTACCAGCTATTGCTTCTTCACTGTTCAACTGTGGTAACTTCCTTACTGAGTACCCGATAGTTCTTATTACTGAGACGCTTAATCTCTTAGTGGATCTGGTTTACATTTGCTTTGGAAGTGTTCTTTTCCTTGCCAGGCCTGTTGCTATGTTTGTGCACTTATTTGAGGATGAAAGGCACCGCAAGGCTAGGGAGTTGAAGGAGACAATTGGCACTGTTTGGCATCTTTTGAATAAATCACAAAAATGTGTACATGATTTGGAAGATATGGTCAACATTTTGGTCAAAGCCAGTTCCACTGTTGATGAAACCTGTGCAAGTTCCTCTTATCGAAAATCGTTGTTGATTATTCAGCTGATATGGAACAGCTGAAAGTAAAGCTTGTGGAAAAATGTGTTGATGATAGATTCATTCATCTGATCAGTAAATACTTGTTCCTGTATGATAAGCAAGGCTACTTTATGTATCGGCGATTTCTTGTCGAAAAGATTCATCTCAAGCGACCCTCGTATTATGCTAGGTTACTGAATCTCGACATGTTTCATTCCGAATACACTGGCTACTCAGAGCAGCTAAAGAAGACTGAGGGCGAAATCTTAAAGTTTGATGTAGATGATCCCCCTCTTTGGTCAAAATCTTTCGGCTTCATGCTTCGAACGAGGAAAGAAAATCATGCAGTGATTATCAAAACCGTGACCACAGGCTACTTCGCCACATTCAGTATGGTCTGCTTAAATGTCGTATTTATCTACAGGGCAGTTCCTTTGTTGGTCCAGATAATTAATGCACCGTACTTAATTAGAAAGAAGGCAAGACGAAACCTAGGGCAGTATTGGATGGATTTGAAATGTTTGGTACAAATACTACTTGTCATTGTTAGTATCTATCGTTGCCCAGATCTTATAAGCGATCTAATAACTGACATATTCTATAAGAAAAGTATCAGTGCTGTACGGTCAACAGCTGCAGCCTACCCTCCAAAGGTGAAAGACGACATCGTGAAATGTCTGTCGGCGTTATTTAGATGGAGATTTGTGGCATATCTAATTTCATCAATACTTTTCTTTTTCTTTATTCCTCTTTCTGCCCTGTTTAATGTGGGGAAAGCTTTTTCAAGCGACTCAAGGAGAGTTCTAGGAGGGGTAATTCTTGTTTACCTCGGTATAATTACCATACCAGTTGGAATAATCTTTGACGTGGATGACAAGATGATTCTTATACAACATCAACTGTTCGAGTACCTCTGTGGAGTTTCTATCGTGTTAATCTTGTTCCTGGGAGTTTTGACAAAGAGACCACACCATCTCCCACCAGTCGACTATGTTCGTCTCAATTGGGGGCTTATACATGTGATTATACATGAGGTTTGCCAACTGGGCCAAAACTTGGGACTACTTTTCCGGCTCACGCTTGCTATTGACCCAGACAAGTGGTATCAAAGTATTTTCAAGACATTTCTCTTTGAAGGTGATGATCCAGAATCAAATTTGGCAGTTTTCAATAATTATTTTTACTGCTGGTTCTTCATATCATCTGCACCAGTTATCTTAGAAGGTGTACTCAAATACGTTCCAGAAGGAAAGTTTTCCAACAGTAATTTCTCCTGGCAGTTCTTACTATCACTTCTAGGCTCTGTATCATTTTCTGTCATTCCTTATCTAGGATCAACATACCTGTCCAGTAAAAATGGTGAGGGCATGCCGATCTGGCAAGGTGAGCCGTATGTTGCTGCCAAGTGTCTAATGTTCCTGGTATGGTACCTTCTTACATCAGTCAACTTTTACTGCCGGTACTTTAACTCTACTAACCCCATGTTCGACCTGCACTTCTCTCCGCTATACAACTCAACAATCAACATGATGAAGTTGGCCCTTATACACACTACAGTGCTCCTAGACTTGGCTGTTATAACTAAGATTCTAATTCTGCTGATTATGATTATTTTGATGATGGCAGTAACGGTGTTTTATCCTCAATTGATTGCCAGAATATCTACTCTGGCAGACCAGCACCCTTGCAACTCGAACTTACTGAAAAGCTGGCGTCTCTCAATTTTACTCTCAACTTTCATTATAATTTCAATAAGTTTGCTGAACGAACTGTTTCCATCAATTTTCGCCAGCACTCTTAGCATTTCCATTCCGCTTGTTCTGGTGGTAATGATTATCTTTATGGTGGCAAAAATTATGCGATATACATCAAACTCTACAAATGAAGAGTCAAGGAAAACTTTTATTAGCCTTGTCAAAGAAATCGAGGAATCAATGAGGGAGAAAGATAAAGATACCTTGAACTGGAAAAGTACACGAAGTGGTTGGTTGAATCTATTGAGGGCAGTACGCCTTGCAAATGAGCAAGACAAACAAGCAGAACAAACTAACGAGGAGTTGTTCGAAGAAGGAGAAATAGTCGCTGCTTTGACAGAGACAGCACCACCTACATACGACCAAGTGGATGGAGACAAAGACCTTCCATCATACCACTCAGTCAACACATTCCAGCCTCCTTCAGACTATAATCCTGGAACTAATTTCATACCAGACATGGATTATCTCACCTCTCCAGTTGGTATCTGGCACCCTTACTCGTCTTCTCATCTTGTTGAAGAACTGTCCTATCTGAGCGGACACTGTGACTTGACCCAAACTATCACTGATAAGAAGTGTACTGGATCTAACGTTCTCCTCTTATTAGAGAAACACATACACTACACTGCTCTTACTAGGACCTGTGTTCAGAAGTTAGTCGTGTGGCGAGCCCTGGTATCAAGAGCAGATTGGGCAGGATTAGTAAAGTATGCCAAGATGCTCAAACGTGCACTGACATGTCAGTATGATACACCTACTCAAGCAGGGATTGTTAAAGATCTCATGGAGGATGATTTTCTGCAGCCACTTGCAGACGACAGCTTCTTCCCAGAGTTTGTGGAAAATGCTAATTTGTGTGAAGTTAAGTTAAGAGTTCACAGAGTGGGACGAGAAGCGCTTCTTGCTATTTTACCTGATAAAATATCTCAACTATTTGCTATGTTAATCTCGGAGAATTCCCCCATGATTCACAAAATTCAGGAAGATGCCTCCTCAAACATTCACAAAGTCACATGCGAGTTCTTCAAAGCGATTAACATAAACATTCAGTCTGTGCCGGGCGAGGGGTTTAAAATGGCTGCCGGAGCTTCTATACAGATACCAAAAACTCTTGTCTTCGAAAAGATATCCGAAGAATGTGTCAAATTCTCATCACCTTATCCACTGGCTAGTAAATCTTTTCTGTCAGCAAGTATCACTATGTTTAAGACGTTTGATGTTGATGGGATTATTAGGATTGGCATCAGCGACGATTGTGGTAAGACTGCTGAATTGGAAAAAGCTATTCAAACATTGACAGATTTAAGTTGGAACTGATGGTAGTGCACGTTCTTCATGCGTATTTTAGATGGTTAAATAGTTTTGTAGCAATTTTGAGTTACTCGTTAGATTCACTTTTTATGTGCACATAAGATGTCAGATTGGACATAGATTTACATTATGACAGATTTTAAGTTTTGAAAGTATTATTGTTATTATGATTCTTATTTTCTAGTATGGTTATCATAATGTTGTTACTATATTTGATTTATCATCATTTTTCCTTCACCTGTTAATCTGATGATATGATCACTTTAATAACCTTATTTGGTATTTTTTGATTTTATGGGACCCTTGTTTGGTTTAGAATTTGTTCTCCGATGAGGAGAGAAAGTTTTTTTGAGGAGAGCTGTAATTATTAATTATCATACAATTACAAAGTTAGAATTACCATTAGTTATCACTTATCTACGAAATAATAGTCAATTTGCTGAGTAAGAAATATAAGTTATATACTCTGAAAGCGTTTTCTTGAACCATTACCTGGTCTTGTTTACTACTTGTTGACCCTTTGCAAAGTTTATTGTCTATTCAAAAACGATATTTAACGCCTCACAATAACAATCAATCCGTCAATAACTGTACACATTAGATAATATGGCAGAATTGTATGGTAACAGAGCTGCCAGTGGGCGATGGGAAGTTTGGGATTACAACTGATCTGGAGAGTGGAGAGGGAACTTAGTTGAAGTGAGTTTCAGGCACTTTATCTCGAAAACAATGGCGGCCAGTCTGATATAAACTAATTTGAAGGTTTGTATGTCGTTTCAAGTTTTCATTTTAGATGCAGGTTGTAAAATAGGGAAAATAATTGGTTTTTATATCATTTATTTGATGTACAGAAATGTCACTAGCAGTAACATTAAAAACTCATGAGTTGAATAGCAACAAACTGAGTCGTGACTCGTGAGTAATACTCACTATTCAGTTTGTATACACATATTTTAAAACACCATCCTCACTAATTGTGAATTATGTATCATTGTATATCTATAATGTATAATGTATTATGTACTAGAAACCCGCTAGTCGAAAGCTTTGGTTATACAGTCTATGAACTGCTATAGATAATAGAGATGGAGTATGGACATTGGACACACTATTTTATTACTTTTTACTACAAGAGACATATTATGACATGCTAAATATGAAGCTTGTTTGGTATTAGTTCTGGTTTTTACTTTTTGTAACAGAGTTAGACAGTTCTTAATACCTGAACAGATTTTCCACCACTTCAAAACTGTACGTATTCTACACATTTGATACTATTTTTAAGTAGAAAATGAAATGTTTTGTCAATGTTTTGTCATTTGCACTTCCTGTTACACTGAAATAACAGTGCACTTATAACCGCCTTCTTTTCCTCCTACAATGAGTCGAGTGTTATACACTAGGCTAGGTCACGTATAACATTCCATACTTCACGTGTAACATTCCATACTTGTAATCTGGACAATGAGCACCGAAATATTTCATGTAGGTTTACTACATCATACACACTGTCACTACACAATGCAGTACACAGAGTACACACTGTCACTACACACTACACAGAGTACACACTGTCACTACACACTACACAGAGTACATACTGTCACTACACACTACACAGAGTACACACTGTCACTACACACTACACAGAGTACACACTGTCACTACACACTACACAGAGTACACACTGTCACTACACACTACACAGAGTACACACTGTCACTACACAGTACACAGAGTACACACTGTCACTACACACTACACAGAGTACACACTGTCACTACACACTACACAGAGTACACACTGTCACTACACACTACACAGAGTACACACTGTCACTACACACTACACAGAGTACACACTGTCACTACACACTACACAGAGTACACACTGTCACTGCACACTACACAGAGTACACACTGTCACTACACACTACACAGAGTACACACTGTCACTACACACTACACAGAGTACACACTGTCACTACACACTACACAGAGTACACACTGTCACTACACACTACACAGAGTACACACTGTCACTACACACTACACAGAGTACACACTGTCACTACACACTACACAGAGTACACACTGTCACTACACACTACACAGAGTACACACTGTCACTACACACTACACAGAGTAGACACTGTCACTACACACTACACAGAGTACACACTGTCACTACACACTACACAGAGTACACACTGTCACTACACACTACACAGAGTACACACTGTCACTACACACTACACAGAGTACACACTGTCACTACACACTACACAGAGTACACACTGTCACTACACACTACACAGAGTACACACTGTCACTACACACTACACAGAGTACACACTGTCACTACACACTACACAGAGTACACACTGTCACTACACACTACACAGAGTACACACTGTCACTACACACTACACAGAGTACACACTGTCACTACACACTACACAGAGTACACACTGTCACTACACACTACACAGAGTACACACTGTCACTACACACTACACAGAGTACACACTGTCACTACACACTACACAGAGTACACACTGTCACTACACACTACACAGAGTACACACTGTCACTACACACTACACAGAGTACACACTGTCACTACACACTACACAGAGTACACACTGTCACTACACACTACACAGAGTACACACTGTCACTACACACTACACAGAGTACACACTGTCACTACACACTACACAGAGTACACACTGTCACTACACACTACACAGAGTACACACTGTCACTACACACTACACAGAGTACACACTGTCACTACACACTACACAGAGTACACACTGTCACTACACACTACACAGAGTACACACTGTCACTACACACTACACAGAGTACACACTGTCACTACACACTACACAGAGTACACACTGTCACTACACACTACACAGAGTACACACTGTCACTACACACTACACAGAGTACACACTGTCACTACACACTACACAGAGTACACACTGTCACTACACACTACACAGAGTACACACTGTCACTACACACTACACAGAGTACACACTGTCACTACACACTACACAGAGTACACACTGTCACTACACACTACACAGAGTACACACTGTCACTACACACTACACAGAGTACACACTGTCACTACACACTACACAGAGTACACACTGTCACTACACACTACACAGAGTACACACTGTCACTACACACTACACAGAGTACACACTGTCACTACACACTACACAGAGTACACACTGTCACTACACACTACACAGAGTACACACTGTCACTATACACTACACAGAGTACACACTGTCACTACACACTACACAGAGTACACACTGTCACTACACACTACACAGAGTACACACTGTCACTACACAGTGCACAGAGTACACACTGTCACTACACACTACACAGAGTACACACTGTCACTACACACTACACAGAGTACACACTGTCACTACACACTACACAGAGTACACACTGTCACTACACACTACACAGAGTACACATTGTCACTACACACTACACAGAGTACACACTGTCACTACACAGTGCACAGAGTACACACTGTTACTATACACTACACAGAGTACACACTGTCACTACACACTACACAGAGTACACACTGTCACTACACAGTGCAGTACACAGAGTACACACTGTCACTACACACTATACAGAGTACAGACTGTCACTACACACTACACAGTACACACTGTCACTACACAGTGCACAGAGTACACACTGTCACTACACACTACACAGAGTACACACTGTCACTACACACTACACAGTACACACTGTCACTACACAGTGCACAGAGTACACACTGTCACTACACAGTGCACAGAGTACACACTGTCACTACACACTACACAGAGTACACACTGTCACTACACACTACACAGAGTACACACTGTCACTACACACTACACAGAGTACACACTGTCACTACACACTATACAGAGTACAGACTGTCACTACACACTACACAGTACACACTGTCACTACACAGTGCACAGAGTACACACTGTCACTACACACTACACAGAGTACACACTGTCACTACACACTACACAGTACACACTGTCACTACACAGTGCACAGAGTACACACTGTCACTACACAGTGCACAGAGTACACACTGTCACTACACACTATACAGAGTACAGACTGTCACTACACACTACACAGAGTACACACTGTCACTACACACTACACAGAGTACACACTGTTACCACACACTACACAGAGTACACATTGTCACTTCACACTACACAGAGTACACACTGTCACTACACACTACACAGAGTACACACTGCTACTACACACTACACAGAGTACACACTGTCACTACACAGTACACAGAGTACACACTGTCACTACACACTACACAGAGTACACACTGTCACTACACACTACACAGAGTACACACTGTCACTACACACTACACAGAGTACACACTGTCACTACACACTACACAGAGTACACACTGTTACTACACACTACACAGAGTACACACTGTCACTACACACTACACAGAGTACACACTGTCACTACACACTACACAGAGTACACACTGTCACTACACACTACACAGAGTACACACTGTCACTACACACTACACAGAGTACACACTGTCACTACACACTACACAGAGTACACACTGTCACTACACACTACACAGAGTACACACTGTCACTTCACACTACACAGAGTACACACTGTCACTACACAGAGTACACACTCTCACTACACACTGCACAGAGTACACACTGTCACTACACACTACACAGAGTACACACTGTCACTACACACTACACAGAGTACACACTGTCACTACACACTACACAGAGTACACACTGTCACTACACACTACACAGAGTACACACTGTCACTACACACTACACAGAGTACACACTGTCACTACACACTACACAGAGTAGACACTGTCACTACACACTACACAGAGTACACACTGTCACTACACACTACACAGAGTACACATTGTCACTACACACTACACAGAGTACACACTGTCACTACACAGAGTACACACTGTCACTACACACTACACAGAGTACACACTGTCACTACACACTACACAGAGTACACACTGTCACTACACACTACACAGAGTACACACTGTCACTACACACTACACAGAGTACACACTGTCACTACACACTACACAGAGTAGACACTGTCACTACACACTACACAGAGTACACACTGTTACTACACACTACACAGAGTACACACTGTCACTACACACTACACAGAGTACACACTGTCACTACACACTACACAGAGTACACACTGTCACTACACACTACACAGAGTACACACTGTCACTTCACACTACACAGAGTACACACTGTCACTACACAGAGTACACACTCTCACTACACACTGCACAGAGTACACACTGTCACTACACACTACACAGAGTACACACTGTCACTACACACTACACAGAGTACACACTGTCACTATACACTACACAGAGTACACACTGTCACTACACACTACACAGAGTACACACTGTCACTACACAGTGCAGTACACAGAGTACACACTGTCACTACACACTACACAGAGTACACACTACACACTACACACTACACAGAGTACACACTGTCACCACACACTACACAGAGTACACACTGTCACTACACACTACACAGAGTACACACTGTCACTACACACTACACAGAGTACACACTGTCACTACAAACTACACAGAGTACACACTGTCACTACACACTACACAGAGTACACACTGTCACTACACAGTACACAGAGTACACACTGTCACTACACACTACACAGAGTACACACTGTCACTACACACTACACAAAGTACACACTGTCACTACACACTACACAGAGTACACACTGTTACCACACACTACACAGAGTACACATTGTCACTACTCACTACACAGAGTACACACTGTCACTACACAGTACACAGAGTACACAATGTCACTACACAGTACACAGAGTACACACTGTCACTACACACTACACAGAGTACACACTGTCACTACACACTACACAGAGTACACACTGTCACTACACACTACACAGAGTACACACTGTCACTACACACTACACAGAGTACACACTGTCACTACACACTACACAGAGTACACACTGTCACTACACACTACACAGAGTACACACTGTCACTACACAGTACACAGAGTACACACTGTCACTACACACTACACAGAGTACACACTGTCACTACACACTACACAGAGTACACACTGTCACAACACAGTGCAGTACACAGAGTACACACTGTCACTACACACTACACAGAGTACACACTGTTACTACACACTACACAGAGTACACACTGTCACTACACACTACACAGAGTACACACTGTCACTACACACTACACAGAGTACACACTGTTACTACACACTACACAGAGTACACACTGTCACTACACACTACACAGAGTACACACTGTCACTACACACTACACAGAGTACACACTGTCACTACACACTACACAGAGTACACACTGTCACTACACACTACACAGAGTACACACTGTCACTACACACTACACAGAGTACACACTGTCACTACACACTACACAGAGTACACACTGTCACTACACACTACACAGAGTACACACTGTCACTACACACTACACAGAGTACACACTGTCACTACACACTACACAGAGTACACACTGTCACTACACACTACACAGAGTACACACTGTCACTACACACTACACAGAGTACACACTGTCACTACACACTACACAGAGTACACACTGTCACTACACACTACACAGAGTACACACTGTCACTACACACTACACAGAGTACACACTGTCACTACACACTACACAGAGTACACACTGTCACTACACACTACACAGAGTACACACTGTCACTACACACTACACAGAGTACACACTGTCACTACACACTACACAGAGTACACACTGTCACTACACACTACACAGAGTACACACTGTCACTACACACTACACAGAGTACACACTGTCACTACACACTACACAGAGTACACACTGTCACTACACACTACACAGAGTACACACTGTCACTACACACTACACAGAGTACACACTGTCACTACACACTACACAGAGTACACACTGTCACTACACACTACACAGAGTACACACTGTCACTACACACTACACAGAGTACACACTGTCACTACACACTACACAGAGTACACACTGTCACTACACACTACACAGAGTACACACTGTCACTACACACTACACATAGTACACACTGTCACTACACACTACACAGAGTACACACTGTCACTACACACTACACAGAGTACACACTGTCACTACACACTACACAGAGTACACACTGTCACTACACAGAGTACACACTGTCACTACACACTACACAGAGTACACACTGTCACTTCACACTACACAGAGTACACATTGTCACTACACACTACACAGAGTACACACTGTCACTACACACTACACAGAGTACACACTGTCACTACACACTACACAGAGTACACACTGTCACTACACACTACACAGAGTACACACTGTCACTACACACTACACAGAGTACACACTGTTACTACACACTACACAGAGTACACACTGTCACTACACACTACACAGAGTACACACTGTCACTACACACTACACAGAGTACACACTGTACCACACACTACACAGAGTACACACTGTCACTACACACTACACAGAGTACACACTGTCACTACACACTACACAGAGTAGACACTGTCACTACACACTACACAGAGTACACACTGTCACTACACACTACACAGAGTACACACTGTCACTACACACTACACAGAGTACACACTGTCACTACACACTACACAGAGTACACACTGCTACTACACACTACACAGAGTACACACTGTCACTACACACTACACAGAGTACACACTGTCACTACACACTACACAGAGTACACACTGTCACTACACACTACACAGAGTACACACTGTCACTACACACTACACAGAGTACACACTGTCACTACACACTACACAGAGTACACACTGTCACTACACACTACACAGAGTACACACTGTCACTACACACTACACAGAGTACACACTGTCACTACACACTACACAGAGTACACACTGTCACTACACACTACACAGAGTACACACTGTCACTACACACTACACAGAGTACACACTGTCACTACACACTACACAGAGTACACACTGTCACTACACACTACACAGAGTACACACTGTCACTACACACTACACAGAGTACACACTGTCACTACACACTACACAGAGTACACACTGTCACTACACACTACACAGAGTACACACTGTCACTACACCTACACAGAGTACACACTGTCACTACACACTACACAGAGTACACACTGTCACTACACACTACACAGAGTACACACTGTCACTACACACTACACAGAGTACACACTGTCACTACACACTACACAGAGTACACACTGTCACTACACACTACACAGAGTACACACTGTCACTACACACTACACAGAGTACACACTGTCACTACACACTACACAGAGTACACACTGTCACTACACACTACACAGAGTACACACTGTCACTACACACTACACAGAGTACACACTGTCACTACACACTACACAGAGTACACACTGTCACTACACACTACACAGAGTACACACTGTCACTACACACTACACAGAGTACACACTGTCACTACACACTACACAGAGTACACACTGTCACTACACACTACACAGAGTACACACTGTCACTACACACTACACAGAGTACACACTGTCACTACACACTACACAGAGTACACACTGTCACTACACACTACACAGAGTACACACTGTCACTACACACTACACAGAGTACACACTGTCACTACACACTACACAGAGTACACACTGTCACTACACACTACACAGAGTACACACTGTCACTACACACTACACAGAGTACACACTGTCACTACACACTACACAGAGTACACACTGTCACTACACACTACACAGAGTACACACTGTCACTACACACTACACAGAGTACACACTGTCACTACACACTACACAGAGTACACACTGTCACTACACACTACACAGAGTACACACTGTCACTACACACTACACAGAGTACACACTGTCACTACACACTACACAGAGTACACACTGTCACTACACACTACACAGAGTACACACTGTCACTACACACTACACAGAGTACACACTGTCACTACACACTACACAGAGTACACACTGTCACTTCACACTACACAGAGTACACACTGTCACTACACAGAGTACACACTCTCACTACACACTACACAGAGTACACACTGTCACTACACACTACACAGAGTACACACTGTCACTACACACTACACAGAGTAGACACTGTCACTACACACTACACAGAGTACACACTGTCACTACACACTACACAGAGTACACACTGTCACTACACACTACACAGAGTACACACTGTCACTACACACTACACAGAGTACACACTGTCACTACACACTACACAGAGTACACACTGTCACTACACACTACACAGAGTACACACTGTCACTACACACTACACAGAGTACACACTGTCACTACACACTACACAGAGTACACACTGTCACTACACACTACACAGAGTACACACTGTCACTGCACACTACACAGAGTACACACTGTCACTACACACTACACAGAGTACACACTGTCACTACACACTACACAGAGTACACACTGTCACTACACACTACACAGAGTACACACTGTCACTACACACTACACAGAGTACACACTGTCACTACACAGTACACAGAGTACACACTGTCACTACACACTACACAGAGTACACACTGTCACTACTCACTACACAGAGTACACACTGTCACTACACACTACACAGAGTACACACTGTCACTACACACTACACAGAGTACACACTGTCACTACACACTATACAGAGTACACACTGTCACTACACAGAGTACACACTGTCACTACACACTACACAGAGTACACACTGTCACTACACACTACACAGAGTACACACTGTCACTACACACTACACAGAGTAGACACTGTCACTACACACTACACAGAGTACACACTGTCACTACACACTACACAGAGTACACACTGTCACTACACACTACACAGAGTACACACTGTCACTTCACACTACACAGAGTACACACTGTCACTACACACTACACAGAGTACACACTGTCACTACACACTACACAGAGTACACACTGTCACTACACACTACACAGAGTACACACTGTCACTATACACTACACAGAGTACACACTGTCACTACACACTACAAAGAGTACACACTGTCACTACACACTACACAGAGTACACACTGTCACTACACACTACACAGAGTACACACTGTCACTACACACTACACAGAGTACACATTGTCACTACACACTACACAGAGTACACACTGTCACTACACACTACACAGAGTACACACTGTCACTACACACTACACAGAGTACACACTGTCACTACACACTACACAGAGTACACACTGTCACTACACACTACACAGAGTACACACTGTCACTACACACTACACAGAGCACACACTGTCACTACACACTATACAGAGTACACACTGTCACTACACAGTGCTGTACACAGAGTACTGATACTACTCTGAGACAGGGACAAAAGGAAATCGCGGCATGTACGGAATCGCGATTTTTCCCATTATTTGCGACAAATTTTATGTATAGTTTAATGTATAGTCTGTTAAAATTCGCGGTATCGCGATTTTTGGCCAAAATAATCGCGAAATCCTTTTGTCCCTGCTCTGAGATATTGTACCGATACATTTCACTCTCTATCTCGGACTAAGAGGCATGTGCTACATAATATATTATGTGTTATATAGTTATATATGCTTAATACATTTTACACTCTGCCTGTAGGTAGAACATATGTTACAATTAATATACATTACGCTAAAATATAATTTAACATGTGTATCGTTAACGCCGTTCATATAATATATAGAATCTATTCTTATACTTTAATATAATTTGTAACTAAATATGGGGGGGGGGGGGGGCCAACCATATTAAAGTATATTAAAGTATATCCCCGGGTCAAAATCGGAAAAAATCCTACATTTTAATATACTTTAATATACCTACAATTAGAAGATTTATATTCTTCGTTAAGATTTACATGATGAACTATATTTTTCACTCAGATTCGCAAGATAAGCCTGTTTTAGGACTAGTACATGAATTTCCATCCAGATTGGTCAAAAATTGGCTGAGCTATGAGCTTTAAAAAATATGCCCATATTTGGGCATACGCTTTTGCCCAAATTCACTTTTGCCCAAATTCGATAAAATTTCAATATTTTTTAATGAGACTAACTCTATGTGAAAGATATAACTCAGTGTTTGTTGAATATAGTGGATACTAAGTAAAAAGACCTCCATGAACAAAATTGGGAAAATTGCACATAATATCTCGGTTCGGAATACTAGCCAAAATGACTTCATTAAAATTGAAATAACTCCATCAGTTTTCAATATTTTTTCAAGAACTTTTTGGAATCGATTAAGAATTGCATTTCAAGCTTATTTTGGGCAACAATTTTTGATGTAGGTCTAAGGAGATAGGGATATATTAAATTATATTGTAGGTATATTAAAGTATATTAAAGTATATCCCCGGGTCAAAATCGGGAAAAATCCTACATTTTAATATACTTTAATATGGTTGGCCCCCCCCCCAAATATAATTTTTAATACAGAAGTTAAATTTAAAACGAACCCTCCGGGGCGTTTCAGTTGACCAAGGGCAATATCAAATAACTTGAGTCAGAGTTAGAGCTTATTTCAGGTCCGTCAAGCAGAACGGTTGAGTCATTGGATTCTCCTCCTAAAAGTTCTTATCTGAAGATGACATGGTGAACGGTTTATCGTGTGTCCTTCCTTGTGGTGAAAGAAACTAGACTCCGCCACCTCCCAGCACGACAGGCATTAAAGGGGACACTATCTTTTTAACTCCGACAACATTCTGAGTCACTCACTGAATTGCTGACTGCGTCAAACATTTTCCCAGCCTCCAGTAAGATAGATGAAGTTTAGGCAGTGTGGTGGGTATCTCGCCTTCTGTCCAAAAAGATAAGACACTATTCATGCCATGTCAAAGCAGAAAGACTTGTGAAGAACAGTCAAGAATTTCTTGTGAGGTATTTTTTTGGTCCCTTGTATAATTCTACTTGATGAATTGTCAATGGACTGCCAAAGGAAAATCATTGGTTTTCTTAGAAAGTTAATTTTTGATTTCGATGTTTTTCATTTCTGTTCAGCACTCTGTTTTATTTTTTCACCTTCTCAAAATCGAAAGTCTTGAAAAATATACGATTTTCTTCAAACTGTCCAGAGAGATGGGTGTAAGGGTGACATTCTGTGCAGGTTTGGATTAATTTATATGTGCCAAATTCGAGATATCACATCAAACACAAGAAAATATCCCATAATCAGTGAATTCTACGGAATGCAATACTATTTTCTTCAAACTTTCCATTATTTATATAATAAGATGGGTATAAGAGTGACAAAATTGATTCATAGAAATTTGTCCAAACTTTCACATTATTTAAATCTTCAACCCTCACTATCTATACTCCTATTATACCATATATTCAGATCAAGAGAAAATCTGAAATTCTTCTATGTTATTGCTTAAAACGCTCAATTTTCGTCCTTGCAATTTGGAACAGTTTAGTCGAGTTGTTAAGTTAGAATAAGGTAGAATAATACTGGCAGTAGCTCAATAATAGGCAAACTACATGATGGCCTGATGGAGTGATGAGTCATGAGGGCAAGATTCACATCCACCACCCTGGAGCTCCGCGACAGTACACCCTCAGAGGTGTCACCCTCTGCGAGAGCACGTTTCCTTGATTTTTGTAGGGGATTTGTAGGGGATTTGACCCTTGTAGGGGATTTATGTTCCGGGGTATTTGGAACAGGTTTAGGGGTTTAAATAGTTAGTACCTGTCCCAAACCATCAAGAAAATCAAGTTTCGACCTCCCAACCCACTCAGGCCACTCCCAGGGGCCACGCCCATCCCAAAATAGCTGAAATCCAGGTAAAATCAAGATCGAAAATCTTTACCCCTGTAGGGGATTTATGTTCCGGGGTATTTGGAACAGGTTTAGGGGTTTAAATAGTTAGTACCTGTCCCAAACCATCAGAAAAATCAAGTTTCGACCTCCCAACCCACTCAGGCCACTCCCAGGGGCCACGCCCATCCCAAAATAGCTGAAATCCAGGTAAAATCAAGATCGAAAATCTTTACCCCTGTAGGGGATTTATGTTCCGGGGTATTTGGAACAGGTTTAGGGGTTTAAATAGTTAGTACCTGTCCCAAACCATCAGAAAAATCAAGTTTCGACTTCCCAACCCACTCAGGCCACTCCCAGGGGCCACGCCCATCCCAAAATAGCTGAAATCCAGGTAAAATCAAGATCGAAAATCTTTACCCCTGTAGGGGATTTATGTTCCGGGGTATTTGGAACAGGTTTAGGGGATTAAATAGTTAGTACCTGTCCCAAACCATCAGAAAAATCAAGTTTCGACTTCCCAACCCACTCAGGCCACTCCCAGTGGCCACGCCCATCCCAAAATAGCTGAAATCCAGGTAAAATCAAGATCAAAAATCTTTACCCCTGTAGGGGATTTATGTTCCGGGGTATTTGGAACAGGTTTAGGGGATTAAATAGTTAGTACCTGTCCCAAACCATCAGAAAAATCAAGTTTCGACCTCCCAACCCACTCAGGCCACTCCCAGGGGCCACGCCCATCCCAAAATAGCTGAAATCCAGGTAAAATCAAGATCGAAAATCTTTACTCCTGTAGGGGATTTATGTTCCGGGGTATTTGGAACATGTTTATGTGGTTTAATAGGTAGGACCTGGCTCAAACAATCAGAAAAACCAAGTTTCGACCTTTTGACCCACTCAGGCCACTCCCAGGAACAATGTGCAACTATTTGTAGGGGATTTGGAATCAGTGTCAAATCCCCTACAAATCCAGACTGAGAATCTTTACCCCTGTAGGGGATTTATTTTCCGGGGTATTTGGAATTTGTTTAGGTGGTTTAATTGTTGGTATCTGCCCCAAACCATTAAAAAAAATCAATTTTCGATCTCTCAGCCCACTCAGGCCACTCCCTGGGGCCACGCTCATCCAAAAATATCTGAAAATCCCATAAAACCCAGACTGAGAATCTTTACCACCGTATGCGATTTGTGTTCCAGGGTATTCTTTTTGGTATGACTTACTATCACCACTCATTCAAGGAATATGTTAAATCAAATAATATTCATGCTCATTTTTTTCGAATGAAGGTTCATTATCGCATTTATTTGATAGTTTTGATTATCAGATCAAGCCAAACTTTATGGAATTGTATTTGGCCATTCAAATTACGTTCGATCTGAAAAAATGAGAGTTGTAGCTTCTCAGTTGACCGAGATCCGAGGCATAACGAGTTTATTAATTACGTGTGATCAAGTGATTGGATTACCAGTTCAGGTGATTAGGCGACCCCGTTAAATTGCAAGGGAACCCAATTAAGGTGTCCTATCACATAATCACCCAATCAATTTTGTTAACGAGATACATAAAATGCTTGATAACTTCGTCATTTCAAATCCGTTTGGCCTCAATTTTTCAGATCAGATGCACCAATTAACTATCTACAGTAATCTGAAATAAATGGGCGTCTAGCATGTCCGGAAAGAACAATATAGGTGATTTAATATTATATGCATATGGACGTAATAGTTACAGCATGTCATCTGCAAAGTTACAGGTCCATAATATGAAACACGGTGGTGGTATAAACTATAAGACACAACGTATGTAACGTTACTTTTGCCCCACCCCACCCCATGTAACTTTTCTGGGTTAGGCGTGGCCCCTGGGAGCGGCCTAAGTGGGTCAAGATGTTGAAACTCGGTTTTTCTGATGGTTTGGGTCAGGTACTACCCATTTTTAAATAAAAACATGTTCCAAATACCCTGGAACATAAATCCCCTACAGGGGTAAAGATTTTCGATCTTGATTTTACCTGGATTTCAGCTATTTTGGGATGGGCGTGGCCCCTGGGAGTGGCCTGAGTGGGTTGGGAAGTCGAAACTTGATTTTTCTGATGGTTTGGGACAGGTACTAACTATTTAAACCCCTAAACCTGTTCCAAATACCCCGGAACATAAATCCCCTACAGGGGTAAAGATTTTCGATCTTGATTTTACCTGGATTTCAGCTATTTTGGGATGGGCGTGGCCCCTGGGAGTGGCCTGAGTGGGTTGGGAGGTCGAAACTTGATTTTTCTGATGGTTTGGGACAGGTACTAACTATTTAAACCCCTAAACCTGTTCCAAATACCCCGGAACATAAATCCCCTACAGGGGTAAAGATTTTCGATCTTGATTTTACCTGGATTTCAGCTATTTTGGGATGGGCGTGGCCCCTGGGAGTGGCCTGAGTGGGTTGGGAGGTCGAAACTTGATTTTTCTGATGGTTTGGGACAGGTACTAACTATTAAAACCCCTAAACCTGTTCCAAATACCCCGGAACATAAATCCCCTACAGTGGTAAAGATTTTCGATCTTGATTTTACCTGGATTTCAGCTATTTTGGGATGGGCGTGGCCCCTGGGAGTGGCCTGAGTGGGTTGGGAGGTCGAAACTTGATTTTTCTGATGGTTTGGGACAGGTACTAACTATTTAAACCCCTAAACCTGTTCTAAATACCCCGGAACATAAATCCCATACAGTGGTAAAGATTTTCAATCTTGATTTGTCCTGGATTTAAGTTGTTTTGGGATGGGCGTGGCCCCTGGGAGCGGCCTGAGTGGGTCAAGATGTTGAAACTCGGTTTTTCTGATGGTTTGGGACAGGTACTAACTATTTAAAACCCTAAACCTGTTCCAAATACCCCGGAACATAAATCCCCTACAGGGGTAAAGATTCTCAGTCTGAATTTGTAGGGGATTTGACACGGATTTCAAATCCCCTACAAATAGTTGCGCATTGTTCCTAGGAGTGGCCTGAGTGGGTTGGGGGTCGAAACTTGATTTTTCTGATGGTTTGGGACAAGTACTAACTATTTAAACCCCTAAACATGTTCCAAATACCCCGAAACATAAATCCCCTACAGGGGTAAAGATTTTCGATCTTGATGTTACCTGGATTTCAGCTATTTTGGGATGGGCGTGGCCCCTGGGAGTGTCCTGAGTGGGTTGGGAGGTCGAAACTTGATTTTTCTGATGGTTTGGTACAGGTAATAACTATTTAACCACCTAAACATGTTCCAAATACCCTGGATCATAAATCCCCTACAGGGGTAAAGATTCTCAGTCTGAATTTGTAGGGGATTTGACACGGATTTCAAATCCCCTACTAATAGTTGCGCATTGTTCCTAGGAGTGGCCTGAGTGGGTTGGGGGGTCGAAACTTGATTTTTCTGATGGTTTGGGACAGGTACTAACTATTTAAACCCCTAAACATGTTCCAAATACCCCGGAACATAAATCCCCTACAGGGGTAAAGATTTTCGATCTTGATGTTACCTGGATTTCAGCTATTTTGGGATGGGTGTGGCCCCTGGGATCGGCCTGAGTGGGTTTGGAGGTCGAAACTTGATTTTTCTGATGCTTTGGGACAGGTACTAACTATTTAAACCCCTAAACCTGTTCCAAATACCCCGGAACATAAATCCCCTACAGTGGTAAAGATTTTCGATCTTGATTTTACCTGGATTTCAGCTATTTTGGGATGGGCGTGGCCCCTGGGAGTGGCTTGTGTGGGTTGGGAAGTCGAAACTTGATTTTTCTGATGGTTTTGGACAAGTACTACTCATTTTTACACAAAAACATGTTCCAAATACCCCGGAACATAAATCCCCTACAGGGGTAAAGATTTTCGATCTTGATTTTACCTGGATTTCAGCTATTTTGGGATGGGCGTGGCCCCTGGGAGTGGCCTGAGTGAGTTGGGAGGTCGAAACTTGATTTTTCTGATGGTTTGGGACAGGTACTAACTATTTAAACCCCTAAACCTGTTCCAAATACCCCGGAACTTAAATCCCCTACAGTGGTAAAGATTTTCGATCTTGATTTTACCTGGATTTCAGCTATTTTGGGATGGGCGTGGCCCCTGGGAGTGGCCTGAGTGGGTTGGGAGGTCGAAACTTAATTTTTCTGATGGTTTGGGACAGGTACTAACTATTTAAATCCCTAAACCTGTTCCAAATACCCCGGAACATAAATCCCCTACAGGGGTAAAGATTTTCGATCTTGATTTTACCTGGATTTCAGCTATTTTGGGATGGGCGTGGCCCCTGGGAGTGGCTTGAGTGGGTTGGGAAGTAGAAACTTGATTTTTCTGATGGTTTTGGACAGGTACTACCCATTTTTACACAAAAACCTGTTCCAAATACCCCGGAACATAAATCCCCTACAGGGGTAAAGATTTTCGATCTTGATTTTACCTGGATTTCAGCTATTTTGGGATGGGCGTGGCCCCTGGGAGTGGCCTGAGTGGGTTGGGAGGTCGAAACTTGATTTTTCTGATGGTTTGGGACAGGTACTAACTATTTAAACCCCTAAACCTGTTGCAAATACCCCGGGACATAAATCCCCTACAGGGGTAAAGATTTTTGATCTTGATTTTACCTGGATTTCAGCTATTTTGGGATGGGCGTGGCCCCTGGGAGTGGCCTGAGTGGGTTGGGAGGTCGAAACTTGATTTTTCTGATGGTTTGGGACAGGTACTAACTATTTAAACCCCTAAACCTGTTCCAAATACCCTGGAACATAAATCCCCTACAGTGGTAAAGATTTTCGATCTTGATTTTACCTGGATTTCAGCTATTTTGGGATGGGCGTGGCCCCTGGGAGTGGCCTGAGTGGGTTGTGAGGTCGAAACTTAATTTTTCTGATGGTTTGGGACAGGTACTAACTATTTAAACCCCTAAACCTGTTCCAAATACCCCGGAACTTAAATCCCCTACAGTGGTAAAGATTTTCGATCTTGATTTTACCTGGATTTCAGCTATTTTGGGATGGGCGTGGCCCCTGGGAGTGGCCTGAGTGGGTTGGGAGGTCGAAACTTGATTTTTCTGATGGTTTGGGACAGGTACTAACTATTTAAACCCCTAAACCTGTTGCAAATACCCCGGAACATAAATCCCCTACAGGGGTAAAGATTTTTGATCTTGATTTTACCTGGATTTCAGCTATTTTGGGATGGGCGTGGCCCCTGGGAGTGGCCTGATTGGGTTGGGAGGTCGAAACTTGATTTTTCTGATGGTTTGGTACAGGTAATAACTATTTAACCACCTAAACATGTTCCAAATACCCCGGATCATAAATCCCCTACAGGGGTAAAGATTCTCAGTCTGGATTTGTAGGGGATTTGACACGGTTTTCAAATCCCCTACAAATAGTTGTGCATTGTTCCTGGGACTGCCTGAGTGGGTCAAGAGGTCGAAACTTGGTTTTTCTGATTGTTTGGGTCAGGTTCTTCATATCTAATCACCAAATCATGTTCTAAATACCACGGAACATAAATCCCCTACAGGGGTAAAGATTCTCAGTTTGTATTTTAGGGGACTTCAGCTATTTTGGGATGGGCGGCCTGAGTGGGGTTGGATGTGTTATTTAGTTATCGGTTATATTTATATCTTATTGTGTCTAAATACGAGCAGTTTAGTGAGACCTCTAAAATCTTATCCTCGTAAATTCTACAATTATAAATATTGTAACGTACGTGCGACGCGCAAAATCCCCTACAAAATCCCCTACAAAATTCAGGGAAACGTCTTCTGCCCTCTGCCAGTCAAAAATACTGGCATTGAGAGCACGTTTCCTTGAATTTTGTAGTGGATTTGTAGTGCTTTTCACCCCTGTAGTGCTTTTATGTTCCGGGGTAGGTGGGACATGTTTTAGTTTAAAAATGGGTTCTGCCTGTCCCAAACCATCATAAAAATCAAGTTTCGACCTCTCAACCCACTCGGGCCACGCCCATCCCAAAATGACCGAAATCCAGCTAAATCCAGACTTTAAAATCTTTACCCCTGTAGTGCTTTTATGTTCCGGGGTAGGTGGGACATGTTTTAGTTTAAAAATGGGTTCTGCCTGTCCCAAACCATCATAAAAATCAAGTTTCTACCTCTCAACCCACTCGGGCCACTCCCAGGGGCCACGCCCATCCCAAAATGACCTAAATCCAGCTAAATCCAGACTTTAAAATCTTTACCCCTGTAGTGCTTTTATGTTCCGGGGTAGGTGGGACATGTTTTAGTTTAAAAATGGGTTCTGCCTGTCCCAAACCATCATAAAAATCAAGTTTCGACCTCTCAACCCACTCGGGCCACTCCCAGGGGCCACGCCCATCCCAAAATGACCGAAATCCAGCTAAATCCAGACTTTAAAATCTTTACCCCTGTAGTGCTTTTATGTTCCGGGGTAGGTGGGACATGTTTTAGTTTAAAAATGGGTTCTGCCTGTCCCAAACCATCATAAAAATCAAGTTTCGACCTCTTAACCCACTCACATCCACAACCTTCCGAATGTAGGTACGGACTTCAAAAAACCGAAAAAAATATTTTGGCTCATAATGATTAGGGTAACATGAAACAAGAATAAAAGTAGTGATCAGGGTAGCAACTAGCATGAAACTTGAACAAAAGTAGTTTCCAGAAAAACTTTGAAAAATTTTGACTTAAAAAATTTTCAGTCCGAGTCATTCTCGATACGTACCTCTGAAAGCAGAGCTCCCGCTTCCGAGCTCGTATTGCGAAGGGGAGGCCTGCCTTCCGAGATCGCATTACAATGGGGAACCCTCGAGTCCAAAATCGTATATCGAACTTCGAAAACCGAAAAAAATATTTTCGGCTCAGAATGATCAGGGTAACATGAAACATGAACAAAAGTAGTTTCCAGAAAAACCTTGAAAAATTTTGACTTAGGAAATTTTCAGTCTGAGTCATTCTCGATACGGTTCGATACGTACCTCTGGTAGCAGAGCTCCCGCTTCCGAGCTCGTATTGCGAAGGGGAGGCCTGCCTTCCGAGATCGCATTACAATGGGGAACCCTCGAGTCCAAAATCTTATATCGAACTTCGAAAACCGAAAAAAATATTTTCGGCTCAGAATGATCAGGGTAACATGAAACATGAACAAAAGTAGTTTCCAGAAAAACTTTGAAAATTTTTGACTTGAGTTCAAAATCGTATATCGAAGGGTAGGTGCGGACTTCGAAAACCGAAAAAAATATTTTCGGCTCGAGGGTTCCCCTTTGTAATGCGCTCTTGGAAGGCAGGCCTCCCCTTCGCAATACGAGCTCGGAAGCGGGAGCTCTGCTTTCAGAGGTACGTATCGAGAATGACTCGGACCGAACATTTTCTAAGTCAAAATTTTTCAAAGTTTTTCTGGAAACTGCTTTTGTTCATGTTTCATGCTACCCTGATCACTATGAGCCAAAAATATTTTTTTCGGTTTTCGAAGTCCGCACCTACCCTTTCGGAAAATATACGATTTTGGACTCGAGGGTCCCCTTTGTAATGCGATCTCGGAAGGCAGGCCTCCCCTTCGCAATTATACGAGCTTGCAAGCGGGAGCTCTGCTTTTAGAGGTACGTATCGAGAATGACTCGGACCGAAAATTTCCTAAGTCAACATTTTTCAAGGTTTTTCTGGAAACTACTTTTGTTCATGTTTCATGTTACCCTGATCATTCTGAGCCGAAAATATTATTTTCGGTTTTCGAAGTTCGATATACGATTTTGGACTCGAGGGTTCCCCATTGTAATGCGATCTCGGAAGGCAGGCCTCCCCTTCGCAATACGAGCTCGGAAGCGGGAGCTCTGCTTTCAGAGGTACGTATCGAGAATGACTCGGACTGAAAATTTTCTAAGTCAAAATTTTTCAAAGTTTTTCTGGAAACTACTTTTGTTCATGTTTCATGCTACCCTGATCATTCTGAGCCGAAAATACAGGGTGGCCCAAAAGTCAGTGGGCATACGTTGGCCTTAATAGCTTAGTCACTGAGTGCCCAATTGTAATAATTCTTTCTGGTACCTATGACTTACTACTACCACTGGTTCGAGGAATTTGTCAAATCGATAAATATTTTAGTTATTTTTTTTCGGATGAAGGTTCATTTTTGCATTTATTTGATAGTTTGGATAGTCGAATCGAGCTAAATTTTGTTGAATTGTGTTTGGCCATTCAAATTACGTTTGTCCTGAAAAAAAAATTAGAACTGCTCCTCAGATGACAGAGATATGAAGCATAACGAGTTTATTCATTACGTGTGATCAGGTGATTGGTTTACCTAATCACGTGATTAGGTGACCCCGTTAACTACTCCGTTAAACATTATGGGAATTGTTAAGGGTGCCCAATTAAGGTGTCGTGTCACGGTGTTACATAATCACCCAGTCAATGTTGTTAACGAGATACAGAAAATGCTTGATAACTTTTTCATTTCTAATCCGTTTTGTCTCATGTTTTCGGATCATATGCAACATTTAATAATCTACCGTCTCTGAAAAAAAAATAGGCGTTCAGCATGTTCAGAGAAAACAATATAATAGGTGTTTTAATATCGAATGGGCGTGGTCTAAAATATTCGAATTTTCAAATATTTACGACAGAATCCTCGAACCAGTAAGAACAGTATGCCATCTGCAAAGTAACAGCTCTCAAATGTAAAACACAGCGGAGCTATTAAGGCCAACGTATGCCCACTGACTTTTGACTTTTGTATATTTTTCGGTTTTTTGAAGTCCGTACCTACATTCGGAAGGTTGTGGATGTGAGTGGGTTGAGAGGTCGAAACTTGATTTTTATGATGGTTTGTGACAGGTAGAACCAATTTTTAAACTAAAACATGTCCCACCTACCCCGGAACATAAAAGCACTTCAGGGGTAAAGATTTTAAAGTCTGGATTTTAGCTGGATTTCGGTAATTTTGGGATGGGCGTGGCCACTGGGAGTGGCCTGAGTGGGTTGAGAGGTCGAAACTTGATTTTTATGATGGTTTGGGACAGGTAGAACCCATTTTAAAACTAAAACATGTCCCACCTACCCCGGAACATAAAAGCACTACAGGGGTAAAGATTTTAAAGTCTGGATTTAGCTGGATTTCGGTAATTTCGGGATGGGCGTGGCCCCTAGGAGTGGCCTGAGTGGGTTGAGAGGTCGAAACTTGATTTTTATGATGGTTTGGGACAGGTAGAACCCATTTTAAAACTAAAACAGGTCCCACCTACCCCGGAACATAAAAGCACTACAGGGGTAAAGATTTTAAAGTCTGGATTTTAGCTGGATTTCGGTAATTTTGGGATGGGCGTGGCCCCTGGGAGTGGCCTGAGTGGGTTGAGAGGTCGAAACTTGATTTTTATGATGGTTTGGGATAGGTAGAACCCATTTTAAAACTAAAACATGTCCCACCTACCCCGGAACATAAAAGCACTACAGGGGTAAAGATTTTAAAGTCTGGATTTTAGCTGGATTTCGGTAATTTTGGGATGGGCGTGGCCCCTGGGATTGGCCTGAGTGGGTTGAGAGGTCGAAACTTGATTTTTATGATGGTTTGGGACAGGTAGAACCCATTTTTAAACTAAAACATGTCCCACCTACCCCGGAACATAAAAGCACTACAGGGGTAAAGATTTTAAAGTCTGGATTTAGCTAGATTTCGGTAATTTTGGGATGGGCGTGGCCCCTGGGAGTGGCCTGAGTGGGTTGAGAGGTCGAAACTTGATTTTTATGATGGTTTGGGACAGGTAGAACCCATTTTAAAACTAAAACAGGTCCCACCTACCCCGGAACATAAAAGCACTACAGGGGTAAAGATTTTAAAGTCTGGATTTTAGCTGGATTTCGGTAATTTTGGGATTGGCATGGCCTCTGGGAGTGGCTTGAGTGGTTCAAGAGCTTGGTCTTTGTGATGGTTAGGGATATGTACTACCTATTTACCCACCAAACATGTTTCAAATACTCAGCAACACAAATCCCCTCAGGGGTCAAGATTCTCATTCTGGATTTTCAGGGATTTGTCACAGATTTCAAGCTATTTGGGATGGGTGGCCTGACTGGGGTGGATGTGTTACTTAGATTTTCATATCTTATAAGTTTCTATAAATGTATAAGTACGAGCAGTTTATTGAGACTTCTGACTTCTACCGTCGTAGATTCTACAATGATAAATATTGTAACGTACGTTCGGCGCGCAAAATCCACTACAAAATCCACTACAAAATTCAGGGAAACGTCTTCTGCTGGCATTAATCTAGCGCGCGAGTACGATATTTGTTGACTGTCTCGCGCGTTTCCCAAATCACAGTCGATCAGCTAGATCATATATTCATTAAGACCAAGAGGGAATGCTGTCCCGCCAAGCGTCTCTACATTAATCCTCCAGGAGAAGTAAATCATTTTTGACATCGGTGGACATGTCAGAATCAACATAATCTACAATCTGCATGGAAGCATCTGAGAAGACGTGACCAGGGATATTAAAATGTTCATATAAAAATGTGGATGATTTGGCTTTGACACAATTTCTGTGGCCATTGACTCTTTTATGAAGTGGTTGAGTTGTTTCTCCAACATATTGTTTTTTACAGGTAGAACAGGTAATAACATAAATAACATTATTAGTTTACAATTAAATATAAAATTTGTATGTCCAAAGATAAAATCATTATTAAAAGTACTGCTCCTAAATGTATTTACAGGATTAAAACTGTTGCAAGTGAGACAACCTCTACCATTGCAACATCTAAAAGTGCTAGAAAAGACATTTCTAGGGGTTACCCATTTATTTGAGGATTTTGAGAAAAATTTACCATTACGTTTAAGTCAAGAAGGTAACATCATCCCTTTCGGCGTTTCCGCCTAGACCCAACGACTCGAGATAGGCCAAGGACAACGGGTCGGACATCAACCTATTGTCATGGGGCTGCCATGATTGGGCGGGCGTTAGATGTCATGAACCTAAATAGTTCTCCCACCGACGCAGTGTAGCCTGGCGAGATTCTTCGCGACCATAAAAATCTCTTAGAACCAGATCTTGCACTGCCGCTGTTTCTCGTACCGTAGCATGGCGGACAGCTCACGCCAGAAAATGAAATAAACAGGTAAATACAGGATAAATCAGGAGATGTATGTACAACAACAAGACTTCAAGGAGGGCGCCCAAGAAAACAAAGATCAACCAAATCTCGGAACCAATGGCCGGGAGGGATATAAATGTAATTATAGAGCAATATCAAGAAAAGCTATCAATTATGTATCCAACGGGGCGGAAGAACCGACCACCAGTATATATTCACCCAGAATTTCAAATTCCATATAATGTGACAGAATTTACATAATTTCCCAATATAACCAAGTGCATGTATTTGCTAACTTTTCAAAACAACATATTTTAGGGCTATGATTGGCAGAAGAACCATCAAATAATGAGTTGAAAGGGTTTTGAGGACATCTCACAGTAGAAAAGAGGTCTCGTATTCTGAGTGTGACAAAGTTTACGAAATATTGCCTTAAAGCCGTTCGATCCGTGCCCTTTAACCGATGTTGTATCATAATTGTTAGATTGACCTAATCTACTATATTTCCGACCAAGGAATGATAATTGGGCAGCTATAGTAAACAATGTCACAAAAATGTGACTTTTTTTACATAATAGTGCCTAAAAGCAATACATTTTCTTTCTGAGCAGTGCATATGGGAGTATGGGTCACGTGGCTAATGTTCAGAACTTATGAACACGCTAGATTAATAGATGCTAAAATTAAGCCACTATCGTCGAAAACGCTATTTTAGAAATTTACCAATTTCCTCAAATTTCAATGAACGTGTCCATGTATTGTTTTGATGTTTTGGTTGATTTCTCAGTTTTCTATACCGGGTTTTTATAGCGTGCATTTTTAGCCTCCCCAAAGTGCCCAGAATAGAGAGGTTTTACTGTATAATACGACTTACGGAATGAATAAAGGTCAGGCTGCATTCAGTACGGGTTTTAAGGTTTTAAACAGTATAATATTATGTACTTGATTTTGATACAGTATTATAATTTATCAGGCAAGTTATCATGTAACATAAGCTAATACTGCCCTATTTACCTTAGCAGCTCAGCTACCTGCCGTAACAGCTCACCTCGGAACTGGTAGTTCCACTGGAGAGCCTTTAAGTACTGGTGGGATTTATACTGCTCACTGGAGAGCCTCTCAGCTGTATTGGTGGGATTTATACCGCTCAGCCCTAACCAAACATTTTAATAGTTAGTTGTTCTTATATTTGCCATAATAGGATGAAATATATACAATTCATATTTTGGGCGTTTTTAACCACTTGTTGTAATGTTTTTAATTATTTAATATCTTAACTTAACTAAATTTTTATTCAGATCGAATTAACAAATAATATTTGATAATTTATTTGATAGTTTAGTCTGATATTGATATTGACTATATTGATATTGTTATTATTGAATGAAGTTAACTCCAGACGTACATAATATTACTTCTTTTAACAAAGGGACTTGGAGTATAAACGACCAAGTTAGCATACATTTTCAACCAACCAAGAATTCTGGAGGCAAAGGTGGGTGCGTAAACTTTATGGTCTGTACTCTCCGATCCTGTATCACCCAGGATTCTTTTCGACGTTTTTGGTAAAAGGTATATACCTTCTAGTCAATCTCTTGCTACTCCAAGTCCCCCAAGATTTCTAAACTAAAGTTCGTCCTAGTTATATTATATTATATAAAATATATTTTTTGTTTGCTGTAACTGATACTAAATAAAATTGTTGTTTTCCTGAAATTGTTGTTTTCCTGTGTTCGATAGGATTATAGGAGAAGAACGCACACGGACCTAGATGAGTCACCAATAATAATTGAAAATAAACACAATTTAATAAAAGATAAACTTAAGAAATATTATCGAATACTATATTACCCAGCGATCACCGACTCAGTTATTAGTCCGAGACGAAAGGGAAACTCGTTAGCTTTTTGTGTTAAAAGCGATTTCTCGACTGTTATCACCTCTCTAGATAATGCTTAAAACATTTGGCCACTATTGCATTTTTGTAATAAATGCAATAGGGACGTTTTCGGCTCCATCCTTTTTCAGGGTTCCGCAGTCACTCGAATTTTTGTATTTCAACCAAGGAAGGGGGGGGGGGGGGGGGGGCCAACCATATTAAAGTATATTAAAGTATATCCCCGGGTCAAAATCGGAAAAAAGCCTACATTTTAATATACTTTAATATACCTACAATTAGAAGATTTCTATTCTTCGTTAAGATTTACATGATGAACTATATTTTTCACTCAGATTCGCAAGATAAGCCTGTTTTAGGACTAGTACATGAATTTCCATCCAGATTGGTCAAAAATTGGCTGAGCTATGAGCTTAAAAAAATATGCCCATATTTGGGCATACGCTTTTGCCCAAATTCGATTTTGCCCAAATTCGATAAAATTTCAATATTTTTTAATGAGACTAACTCTATGTGAAATATATAACTCAGTGTTTGTTGAATATAGTGGATACTAAGTAAAAAGACCTCCATGAACAAAATTTGGAAAATTGCACATAATATCTCGGTTCGGAATGCTAGCCAAAATGACTTTATTAAAATTGAAATAACTCCATCAGTTTTCAATATTTTTTCAAGAACTTTTTGGAATCGATTAAGAATTGCATTTCAAGCTTATTTTAAGCAACAATTTTTGATGTAGGCCTCCAAGGAGATAGGGATATATTAAAGTATATTAAAGTATATTAAAGTATATTAAAGTATATCCCCGGGTCAAAATCGGGAAAAATCCTACATTTTAATATACTTTAATATGGTTGGCCCCCCCCCCCCCCCCCCAAGGAACGTCGTAGAGACTATTCCGATACACCAAAATGTGCCTAATAGCCATATTTATCTACATTTTAAGGAGCAATATATACTTTAATATACTTATTTTCGGAAATGTGGCCGAAAAACGGATTTTTGCCGAGGGAACAATGACAATACTCACAAATGGGCTATTGGACTGTTAACTAGAAAGGTCCTAAACATTGTATTTCTAACATTGTGTCTATTTCTTTGTAACCTGATTGAATAAGTTCGGAGAACTTGTCGGGGTAGATGTGTCTATTTCAATTTTCATCCGATAATCAATTTTAAAAAGATATTATACGCATTATATTTCATTGGATTTTAATTCCAGGACGAATTATTATTTAGCATGATTACTATTACATCATAAGACTTGATTTTAAAGACTCCGAATCTACTCGTTTTCATTATCAGCACATTCTAAAATCAAGACTTTTTTTTGGAATGTAATAATGATTATAAAAACGTGGTTCTAATTCATGGCTGAATATTTGCTCAAAATAATTTTCACCATAGATCCAGTCTAATCAATTTTTGAGGTGATTTTTAAGACTATGGAAACTCATTTCTGCAGAGAAACGCCTGATACGAATTGATTCACAGATAATTCAATGATTTCATTATTTGCTCAAACATTATTCCTAATTCATGGCAGAATAATTGCTCAAAATATTTTTCACCATGGATCCAGTCTGATCAATTTTTGAGGTGATTTTTGGGACTATGGAAATTGAAACTCATTTCTGTAGAAAAACGCCTGATACGAATTTATTCACAGATAATCCCATGATTTCCACAAACATTATTCCTAACTGTAAACACCCAAAATCCAAATCATCTCAACTGTAAGTGTAAACAGTGCTCTTTCGCTTCGCCAAGAATTATTCTTTAAAACCGTTAAATTGTACAGTGTACAGCAATATTGTACAATAAAGCAATGTTAGAACAAAGCATTAAAACGATTTCACTGGTTACAAATTAGCATAATTATAAAAATATAAAAAGATAAAGGTAGGTAAAAACCCCTCTATCTTCAACGTTCTTCTCAGGACTCAGGGAACTCAGATGGAAAACCGCAAAAGGCTTAATCTGCGTTTTAGTAGTGATCCAGATTCCAGACTTCAGATTCCGGTACAACAGGATTGAGGATAGTGATAACAGCAGCCTTGTAGATGCGGATCTTGGTTGGTATTTTTATAGTTTTGTTGTTCCATGTCTTCCAGAAATTTGCGAGAAAGTAAGTTAATCGACTGAAAAAAAATGTTTCAAGTTTCAGTATAGGGAAGTGGGTTTAAGTTTTCTAAAACCCTTGTTTTCATCCATAAAGATATTTGCTATTGAAGTTAGTGCTTTTTTGAAGAATCTATATACTTATCATCTTAATAATCTCAAGAAATCCGTGTGTGTGTGAGTGTGTGAGTGTGTGAGTGTGTGTGTGTGTGTGTGTGTGTGTGTGTGTGTGTGTGTGTGTGTGTGTGTGTGTGTGTGTGTGTGTGTGTGTGTGTGTGTGTGTGTGTGTGTGTGTGTGTGTGTGTGTGTGTGTGTGTGTGTGTGTGTGTGTGTGTGTGTGTGTGTGTGTGTGTGTGTGTGTGTGTGTGTGTGTGTGTGTGTGTGTGTGTGTGTGTGTGTGGCTTTCTTTTGGATGAAAAGTTGGCAGTAAGAAACCGGAATGGTATAGTTTTGTACAACGACCAATCATATGGTTACCATGGTTACCAGTTTTGATTTCAATTACTCTTATTTTGTTACTTTTTTATACTTTTCAGACTCACTGAGTCAAACTGCCATAGGGCAACTTATCAAGAGTTTATGACTGCCGAGTGCTGATAAAGATTTCAAATTAAATTACTCACGCTAGATACAAGACAATCAAAATATGATTTACTCATGATTTGTGAGTATCATCCATGGTCAGCGAGTATTGATATCCACATCAGACGTTAGCTTCTTTCATCTCTTTGTTTGAGTTAGAGTAATTGAATTACGATTCCGACTATACTGATTACTGTTCACCGTACAAATAAAAATATTTCACGGTCTCTTCTGCAAGCATTCCACTCTCTCCGCGGAACACAGCAGGAATGTGCCTGTGTGATTAGTCCTTTAGTCGTGAGAGCGTATGACTATTGTACCACGTACGCACTGTATATAGTTTCCTTCAACACGGGAGATGCTAGTTTTTTACACAACTTTCATAATCATAGACACTGATCTACAGATATTTTGACATTTTTTACTGCTTATAACGACGGCCTTTCTTGCTCATTGTATGAAAAATTAGTTTACAAATTATCTGTTAAAATTTTAAAAACGCCAAAACAAAGATGACAAAATTTATATTTTTGTTGGTTTTGAATACCTTCATTAAACGTTGTCTGTTAATAATTATGTCCGTTCATTTGATGTCCTGCAAATAAGGTCCGGTAAGGTACATTCGATCCGCGCCCCTTTTGTGTTCGTAAAATAGTTAAAATAGTTAAAAACTTGCAGTGATTGTAGCAAGATTCTCTTATTCAGCATGAGTTATTCCAGGGTCTCCTGTCGACAAACTTACATTATTTTAGCGCCCACGTGCTGCAACTTCACGGAGAATCAGCTACATTGTATCGTTAAAGTCATGACAGTAGAAATTTTAAACGAAAACTTGGTCATTGCAAATCCTGTTTTAAACGTTGAAGACTTCGATGATTCTGAAAGTGAATCTGCTCAAAGCAAACATGGATGGCAAATATACGGTTAGCAAAATTGAAAGTATTTACATTACTTGCTGCAGTTTTTTAGTTAATTAAATAGAGTTAAATTATTATTATTTTTGCTATTGAATATGACATTTCCAAAGCGAAATGATTTTAAATAAGCTGACGATAAATGGTAATTTCAGACTCTAGCCTGACATTGGAAGTTACTGTTTTTGGTGAAACTTTAGAAGGGAACGATGAGGGCAAACCGGTGTCATCAGAACTCAGAAGACGAGGAACGTTCGGAGGGTAAATGTTTAGTTTCTGTTCTTTTCCGCTCACGAGAATATTAATACTCAATACTCCCAAGTCCGTACAATTAGAAATATTTAGGATTACCTACAATTACTAATACTATAACCTTTGCAGAAATGACAACATGCCATCAGATGACTATAGTGATCTTTGCTTGCCTTGGAATGTACGTCGTATTTATGACCCGACTGTATCCGTCCGGATTTTATTTAGACTTCCTTAAACAATCTGGCTTCAGTACCATAATAGGTAAGTGAGATTACATTTACAGTGCTGGCAAGCACGACCGCCGCCATTAAATACTCACTATACTAATTACCCCCTATACTATTATACCCCCTTTACTGCATTTTTCTGGTATTAAGACTTATCGAAAGTAGTTCAGCAGGCATATTTTAAGGTCAAAATATTCTAATTCAATGTCAAAGATGGCAGAAATTAAAAATAGTCATGTGGAGGTTTTTAAGAAATTTGCGAGAAAGTAAGTTAATCGACTGAAAAAAAAAGTTTCAAGTTTCAGTATAGGGAAGTGGGTTTAAGTTTTCTAAAACCCTTGTTTTCATCCATAAAGATATTTGCTATTGAAGTTAGTGCTTTTTTGAAGAATCTATATACTTATCATCTTAATAATCTCAAGAAATCCTTGTGTGTGTGTGTGTGTGTGTGTGTGTGTGTGTGTGTGTGTGTGTGTGTGTGTGTGTGTGTGTGTGTGTGTGTGTGTGTGTGTGTGTGTGTGTGTGTGTGTGTGTGTGTGTGTGTGTGTGTGTGTGTGTGTGTGTGTGTGTGTGTGTGTGTGTGTGTGTGTGTGTGTGTGTGTGTGTGTTTGTGTGTGGCTTTCTTTTGGATGAAAAGTTGGCAGTACGAAACCGGAATGGTATAGTTTCGTACAACGACCAATCATATGGTTACCAGTTTTGATTTCAATTACTCTTATTTTGTTACTTTTTTATACTTTTCAGACTCACTGAGTCAAACTGCCATAGGGCAACTTATCAAGAGTTTATGACTGCCGAGTGCTGATAAAGATTTCAAATTAAATTACTCACGCTAGATACAAGACAATCAAAATATGATTTACTCATGATTTGTGAGTATCATCCATGGTCAGCGAGTATTGATATCCACATCAGACGTTAGCTTCTTTCATCTCTTTGTTTGAGTTAGAGTAATTGAATTACGATTCCGACTATACTGATTACTGTTCACCGTACAAATAAAAATATTTCACGGTCTCTTCTGCAAGCATTCCACTTTCTTCCGCGGAACACAGCAGGAATGTGCCTGTGTGATTAGTCCTTTAGTCGTGAGAGCGTATGACTATTGTACCACGTACGCACTGTATATAGTTTCCTTCAACACGGGAGATGCTAGTTTTTTACACAACTTTCATAATCATAGACACTGATCTACGGATATTTTGACATTTTTTACTGCTTATAACGACGGCCTTTCTTGCTCATTGTATGAAAAATTAGTTTACAAATTATCTGTTAAAATTTTAAAAACGCCTAAACAAAGATGACAAAATTTGTATTTTTATTGGTTTTGAATACCTTCTTCGGTTATATTAAAAAAACGGTAAGAGTTACGGGACTGGTTTTTTCGGTATAGTGCCGACAAAACTCTGAAGAAGCCAATAAGCAAATTTTTAAAAAATCGGCCAATGGTAAGTGGTTTAATTGATGGTTTTGTACCAAAAATGGCTTGAACAGCTAAATCAAGAAAACGGTAATAGTTACGGGGCTCGCTCTCTCTGCATATGTTTGCAGGGTCTGTTTGGACTGCAGAGAGAGAGTTCATATTTTCATACGACAAGGTTATGCGTGTTTTCAAATATAATAGGCAGGTGTGGTGCGGAGTTAACAAGGGTTAATTTCTAAAACGATTTAAATAAAAATGGAAAGTGGTTCAAAACGGGAGTGATGAGGTATAATAGTCGGTGTTCGGACCTTATGATCATGGAATGTGGTGCCTAATAATGACTTAATTATCCACGATAAAGAACTGATTATGAGATTATTCTTTAAGATACTATTGGATACGTGAGGGTACTCCGAATAGAATTGCTCACCTAATGCGGGTTTTGAATCAGCGGGTAATTACTCCTACCCTTTTTAACTGCGGCAGTGCAATCCCGGCCGGGCTACACTAGCATATTATATAATCTCAATAAAGCTGTGTGTGTGTGTGGGAAATTTCCGAGCAGCTTTATTAAGAAAATGGTAAGAGTTACGGAACTGATTTTTTTTTCCGTTATATAGTTTTGACAAACCTCTGACGAAGCCAAATGATTGATGTTTTTTAAATCGGCCTGTGGTAATGCCAATGGTTTTAACAAAAAGTGTCTCATATACTCAACCCCTCTCCCACTATATATTACTGTTATATAGATACTTGAGGAGCGCTCAGAATTAAATACATTCATATGCGGCCGATTTTTACTGATCGTGTTCATACTTTTGTACCGTTTTAACTAAAAACACCCATTTTGCGATTTAGTATTCTCTGGTGTTGGGCCATCCCTTCGGTTGCGGAGCTCAGTTCTGCGTCCTATGGGTCTATATTGTGCATTAAACTAGTTTAGTTTTGCTAAAATCATTGAAAATTGCTATTTTTACGATTTTCATCAACTTTGGCGTCCCGTTGAGATCCAAGTTCTTTTTGAAATCTTTTGAAACTTCGCATACTTATTAAATAATATGTATGAGAATACATATAAAATTTCAGAGAATATAGATATGGGTCAAACTTAGATTTCACGTAATGTTCGTATAATTTCATCAATTACCGAGGGTAATTGCCACACCCTCTTTTCTCTTTTATCACCATAAAGTGAGAATTTTAGTGAAGAAATCTTTAGTGAAAAATCACAGTGAAGAAATCACAGATCAAGTGCCGAGATCATGTATCCGCCAGATCTTAAAAGGTCATAACTCGGTTTAGTTGTAAACAACCGACTTGAAATTTTAGGAAAGCACTTCAATTATCAAACCACATGTGTCTGGAAATTTAAAATTGGAGTTCCTAATTTAAAACGTTCTCACTTTATGGCGACAAAAGAGAAAAAGAGGAAGTGGTGTGCCACACCCTCTGTAACTGATGGAATTTTACGAAAATTTCAAGAAATTCAAGTTTGACCAATATGTATATTCTCTGAAATTTTCAAGCAATTCTAATACCAATAACGCGAGTTATTAAAGGGTTGCGTGTGGGTATTTACTTTTGGGCCACCCTGTAATCTGTATATTTTATAAACCCCTCCGGGATAGAATAAGATTCTGATAATCCCGGCTCCCGCTAAATAGATTCTGATAATCCCGGCTCCCGCTGTTAGTTTTTTCCCGCTGAATAAATAACCCCGGCACAGCTTTTATAATCCCGCCCCGCTAATTTGGCTCAACAAGATTTGTTTTGTTTTGATATTCCATGAGACCGCGTACTGTCACGTGTTTTGATGACGTGTATCACGTGACTAACTACTACGACGCGCATTGGTAAAAAATGTCACGTGACCTATGGCTTAACGTAAGAACTATAAATACACTCGATCTACGTATCGGTCTAATTGCAGGCCTGCAATTCTTGAAATTTTCGTAAAATTCCATCATGATGGAATTTTACGAAAATTTCAAGAAATTCAAGTTTGACCAATATGTATATTCTCTGAAATTTTCAAGCAATTCTAATACCAATAACGCGAGTTATTAAAGGGTTGCGTGTGGGTATTTACTTTTGGGCCACCCTGTAATCTGTATATTTTATAAACCCCTCCGGGATAGAATAAGATTCTGATAATCCCGGCTCCCGCTAAATAGATTCTGATAATCCCGGCTCCCGCTGTTAGTTTTTTCCCGCTGAATAAATAACCCCGGCACAGCTTTTATAATCCCGCCCCGCTAATTTGGCTCAACAAGATTTGTTTTGTTTTGATATTCCATGAGACCGCGTACTGTCACGTGTTTTGATGACGTGTATCACGTGACTAACTACTACGACGCGCATTGGTAAAAAATGTCACGTGACCTATGGCTTAACGTAAGAACTATAAATACACTCGATCTACGTATCGGTCTAATTGCAGGCGCTGGCAAAACTCCAGCACACTACATTACTTAAACTCTTACATTAATTGGACCAGTTCCAAAACTTGTCTCGACGGTTACATTTGATTTTGTCCGGTTCGGTTAATTTTGTCGAGTTTGATATAAGCCATGTATTATAGTCGTCTACTTTGATGAACTTCATGACACGATATCATTATTAGCTTTTATCGCTTGTCAGGCTTAACTCGACGCCCCTTATCGATATTCATATTCATTCAACGTTCTGACTGAGGAATAGTGTTTAGATATAACGCCAATTTCAAAAGTCATAGTACCTTAGTTGTATTTATTTGGAAGTCCCCAATTCCATTTCATATTTTCCATAATGATCTCATATAGCTAGAATTAAGAGTAAATGTCAAATTTGTTGGTCCTAGCACTAACCCGGAGGGGTTTATAACACATAACACCGGCACGCTTAAGTTATATTAAAATAACCCCTCGTGCTAAAGCACTTCGGGGTTATTTTCATAATAATCCCTCGTGCTTCGCACTCGAAATTATTATAAATTTTTCCCGCGCGTCGCGGGAAAAATTGAAATATAATCCCTGCGCATGCCGGGGTTATGTGTGTTATATACCTCCGCTGTGTTTTATATTTGAGAGTTGTTGCTTTGCAAATGGCATACTGTACCTACTGGTTCGAGGATTCCGTCGCCAAAATTCGGACCCGGCTCACGTCCGTTATGTGAACACATGCCGAGAGCTCAAACAGTTCTTAATATACTTCATAATACAGTTACACAGCTACTTATTACTAAACTGTCATGTGAACCCTACCCAGGTTCTTGGTTGTCCGGCTGTTAGGATGGTTATAATATGGATCACATCACAAATGATACGTCACTGATTGGGCCATGTGATGTGATACCTTTGGGAGGCCGGAATGAGAGGTTCCTAGTTGTCGGTCACCGCTAATTTTTTCAAAGACGGTAGGGTGTCAAATATTGCATCTGATATGAAAACAGATTAGAAATGACGAAAATATCAAGCATTTTGTGTATCCCGTTAACAAAATTGACTGGGTGATTATGTGACATCGTGACACGACACCTTAATTGGGCAGCCTTAACGATTCCAATAATGTTTAACGGGGTAGTTAATGGGCCGGTGACCTTATCACGTGATTAGGTAAAGCCAATCCCCTGATCACACGTAATCAATAAACTCATTTTGTTTCGTATCTCGGTCATCTGAGAAGCTACAATTACAACTATCCAAACTATCAAATAAATGCGAAAATAAACCGTTATTTGAAAAATATGAACACAAGTATTTGTAGATTTGACAAATTCCTCGAACCAGTGGTAGTAATATAAGTCATACAAGAAATAATTATTTCAATTGGGAACTTAGTGACTTTAAAAAATTTACGGTCGCGGTGATTCAATATTGGATGAGCACGCAATTAAAATTCGTAAGCCGTGAATGAATGGAAAAAGCGACCAACCGATTTCATTATCTGTATCATTTTGTATTTGCCGACAGTCATTTAAATTAATATCATTTACTTTTGTTCGGGAAAGAGACACTGGTAGCGGTCCACTCTACCCAATTATGGGTTTTGGTCAAATTAAATAATACATTTTCAGTATATCCATTTTCCAAACATAAAAATGTTCGCATCACGTGTTAAAGCTGTAATTCCAAAGAAGATGCATTGAGACATTAGAGAGTTTAAACTCAAGTTAAATTATATAAAACTAAAACTAGAAAACCTATAGTATATCGGTATTTCAAGAGTTTGAACAATTATATAAAACTAAAATAAGAAAACAATCACTGTTTTTTTCAGGCACGGTTTCCATTTCTGCAGCTCTGATAACTTCGCCTGCCGGCCCATACATCTACAACTATCTGCCAAAAACCATCAGAAACGCGTCCCTTTTCAAAAGATATTTTTGTGGGAGCCTTTTGAACCTAACCTGTTCCTCCATGATGGCTTTGATTCAAGTATTCATTGATATGAACTGTGATGCTCCTGTTATTTTCGTGACAATAGCATTACTGAGGGGTATTCAAGGGTTTGCAATGGGCATAATGCATGTGTTTGTCCAGGTGAGGAATTATTCCATCTGCAGCCATATGTTTTTTTCTAATTTTTATTTTAAACTATGTCAAACATATGAGTATTGCTGATTGCTGAAAGCACAGTGTAAGGCCTACACGGACCGCCTCTAACTAGCCAATCCCTGTTTACATGCCGTGTAGCAGGGGACTAGATAGAGCTAAACTAGTAAGCGGGGCATAGCCAATACACTATACTATGATTTGCAGCTTCCAAAAATTGCAAATATAGATTTATCAATTTTTCTATCTTGCAGGGACAGTTATTAAAAATAATTTCAGGGCGAGGTAATAGATTTGTATCTTAAGGAAGATAAGAAGACGATGATCTTGATAAGCAGTTTCATGCAAGTTGGGGCAATCCTCTCAGCAATATTGGGCACTGAGCTATTTGTAGCTGGTGGGTGGGTATTAGTTGGTCTTGGTATAGCCTCCTTCAACATCTTCCCTCTTTTAGTATTTCCATTCCTAAAAAACATAGAGGTGAAAGAAAGTAATAAACAAAAAGTTGATTCCACCAATAAGGAGTCCCCAGAATTGACCGATCGAAGTAACAGCATCGGCCCTCAGTCTATTCCGCTTTGGTCACAAAAAATTGCATTCTACTTTCCCGATGTAGTCTTGTTCCTGAATAATGCGTTAAGTGATCTTATACGTTATTTGCTGCCTGCAAGGATCTTGTATTCCACCACCATGTCCCTTTCTTCAGCCGTACAATTAGTGCGCATCATGGGAATTGCCTCATTGATTTCTGCGTTAACATTGAGCCTTTTAGCTGGTAGAATCAAAACGCTTAATGTCATCACCACAATGGCGATAGGAAACATATTCTATCACTGTGGATCAGTAGTCGCATTTGGAGCCACTACAAGTGATTTCAAATTCTTTGACTTCACCAACCAATTGGTGATAGGATTGATTCTTATGGGTGGAGGGCATGCGTGTTATCTTAACCTGTATACCCCCACCAAGTTCTACCTTTACAAAAAGTGGAGTTTGGGCAACAGTAACCTCGGAGAACAATCTGCTAAGATCTTCAACATCGTTCTAAGCCTTTCTTCTGCTATGGGGACTATCGCATCAGCCCTGTCGTTGAATGAAGGGACTGAAATCCTAACTATAACTGCAATTTCCGGGCTTTGTGTATTTTTAACATTGGGACTATTTCTTTGTAACCTGGTTAAATAAATTTGGAGAACTTGTCGGGGTAAACGTTTCTTAGACACTGTTTTAAAGAATTTGACTTTATTTCATCCGATAATCAATCTTAAAAGATATAATACACACTAGTTTTATATATTTCATTGGATTCCAGGATAAATTATTATTTAGCATGATTACAACACACATAACTCCGACATGCGCAAGAATTATATTTTCGGCTTGGTGAATTTTTAACATTGGGTAAATTTCTTTGTAACATGATTAAATAAGTTCGGAGAACTTTTCGTGGTAGATGTGTCTATTTCATCCGATAATCAATCTTAAAAAGATATTACACACATTATTTCATTGGATTTTAAATCCAGGATAAATTATTATTTAGCATGATTACTATTGCATCACAAGACTTGATTTTAGAGACTCCGAATCTACTCGTTTTCATTATCAGCACACTCAAATAAATGAAGGAAAAATGAAAATGAAGACATTTTTTTGGAATGAAATAATGATTATTGAAACTTGGTTCTAATTCATGGCAGAATAATTGCTCAAAATATTTTTCACCATGGATCCAGTCTGATCAATTTTTGAGGTGATTTTTGGGATTATGGAAATTGAAACTCGTTTCTGTAGAAAAACGCCTGATACGAATTTATTCACAGATAATCCCATGATTTCCACAAACATTATTCCTAACTGTAAACACCCAAATCATCTCAACTGTAAGTGTAAACAGTGCTCTTTCGCTTCGCCAAGAATTATTCTTTAAAACCGTTAAATTGTACAGTGTACAGCAATATTGTACAATAAAGCAATGTTAGAACAAAGCATTAAAACAATTTCACTGGTTACAAATTAGCATAATTATAAAAAGATAAAGGTAGGTAAAACCCCTTTATCTTCAATGTTCTTCTCAGGACTCAGGGAACTCAGATAGCAAAACGTTTAATCTGCATTTTAGTAGTGATCCAGATTCCAGACGTCTTCAGATTCCAGTATAACAGGATAGAGGATAGTGATAACAGCAGCCTTGTAGATGCGGATATTGGTTGGTATTTTTATAGTTTTGTTGTTCCATGTATTCCAGAACTGGTGGAATGCACAATTGGCACGCCGGATCCTGATGTCAACATTTGGATCGATTTACCATCCCAACTGATGTTGGTACCCAGATAAAAATTGTTACTGACCTGCTTAACAGGGATTCCCCCTAGATTGAACGATATATAAATACATAACGTATTAATATCTATTATCCAAACTCATAGCAAAAACACGTATTTTTGCCCGTAAGAGCCTCTACTACAGGCGAAACGTAACTGTTTGCCCCGCCCCCCCCCACAAATTTGTTTCCGCGCCACCAAAATCTTTTTGGTTGTAAAAAAGGTCGGGCTTCCTTTTTGCCGCCTCAAACAGCTTTTTGCCGTCCCCTTTGGAGCAAAAGGACCCCAAATATTTTATTCACGTCGACTGAACTTTAAATTGGATGGGATAATACACAAATTGGGCGTTTTTGCTTTTGAGAAATACCTGAAATTCGAAAAAATACCGCCTTCCCCTCTCACCCGCATAGCAGGGGAAGCGGGCGCGGTCGTTTCTGTGGTGGATCCCAGAGCGAATATGGGAATAAGAGTGCTGAAGAGTGAAGAGTACTGCTGTTCTCAGAGACTTGTGTTTTAGTCTGACTGGAAGAGAGAAAACCAGGAGGATGAACGTTACGTTTGCCATGAAAACTGTTACATCTACTCATCTAGGATGTAGAACGCGATATTCTGCAACGGAGTTGCTTCTTTCTTTTTGGAATCAACAACTGAATACTGATGATTAATTTATAAAGTATGTATATTGCATTTCGACACGAACATCACTAAGGGAGACACACAAGGTTAGGCTTGAATCCTTCGTAAATAAACTACATTTGTAGAGCCTTTAAAACATTTTAGATAAGCACTCTATCAAGCAAAGTTGTATATTCATCATAATTTATTAACTCAAACGCATTAAGCATATATGCTATATTTAGTCTGGTCAATCATGCACATTGAACTGTAATTCATAGTAGAGTTTCTAACATTTTTTGGCCGCGCCCATTTTTATTATGTTCGTATATAATTATCTAAGCTTCTGAACTTCGTAGAGACTTTCGGGTTTTGTGAGTATCGCAAGATGGTAGCAGCATGGCCGGATGCTCATTGGACAAAGAACACTTTGTCTCGGAAGTAGTTACAGTTATTCGCCGATTCAACACGGTTTAAATGCACCGACATTTTGGACGGGAAATGTTTCCAACACTATTGTCATGTGCCATAAGCAATTGTAAAACTCCTGACGTAACTTGTGCCTTCGGCACTCGTTGGGTTAAGAGTTCTATAACCTACTATACCATAAGTAATCAGCAAGTCTTGCACGGTATAGTCATAACAGAGTAACAGAAACAATTGTGGATCTAATCTTTCCATGTCACCAAGGACACGATCACCAGTCCTTGCGAAAGTGCATAATTATTCAAATTATTCACTAGGTCAAAAAACTACAAACAAACAAATCTTCATTTTGAGAAGAAATTGTTATTTCAGAAATATTGTAGCTAAACAATTTCTTAAGCGCTTTGTGACATGACATGTGATTCGCTGTCCACGTGGTGTTAACTTACCAATCAGATCACTTTAAAGTAACATATACCTACTCCTAGTCGTCCAGCTGGACGGTTCTCCGCAGGACATATTTAATGCAATTTTTGGCCTTTTTTAGACTAATAATGAACCATAACTATATTTGCTTGTAATTTTTTTTAACAGATAGTTCAGGCGATAGGTAGTGTTCTACCAAATAAAAATTGTATTATTAGTCTTTATAATGAATCCTTATCATTATCTATATTGTATTTTAAACTTGACGAAAAATCCCCGGAAACAACATAAAACACAAAATATAGACAAAAACTGACCCTTCGATGTGGTCAATTTCAGCTCGAAAATAGAGTTGAAAACTCGCGATGTTTAGCAAGGTTACAGAAAAAGAATATCCATCTATTATAACATTTTCAGAAATTTGATTCAGGCTTTAAATTTTTTATAATTAACGTCGGAAGAGATAAATTGACGATAAAATATTAGCTTTATTTCATCACAATTTGACTGCAATTTTTTCACACTATAGATGATGAAGAGAAGTTAGAACATAACTGTTTAAAAAATACTCGAATAAAGCTTTCGACTATCAGGTTTTCTATAATTATTTTTATATTAATATAGCATGCAGGGCACAGCTTTTCAAGCTACTATCTTTATATTATTCGATAGTTTTAATAAAGCAAATAAGATAGTTTAATAATCCACCTATTTCATTAACTATCTTATCATGCTCTTCCCCAACAGTGTTGGGCCAACACCTCTACTAAGGCTGTTATTAAGCAAGGTTTTTAACAGTTTATCTGCCCAGAGAGGACGGAATTGAAAGCACTCCCACGGCCCACTTGTAAATTTTAACATTCATGCTAGAAATGCCATTATTTAGGAAACTTCAACCCTCTGTCTCTCTGATATACCCATTATGAAAACTGCCTGATATTTCTAAACTGATAATTGTAATTTCTCGGGTAATTTATTCACTTACCTTATCGGACCTTATTTGAACGGACATTAATTGAACGCTGGCTCAGTGGCTTAGTTGGTTAATCTGCTTGTCTACTGGCCCTGACGTTGCGAGTTTGAATTCCAGTTGGGCCAAGATTTCAAAATTGATGGGCAGCCGTCACTCACCAAACCATGGTGTGAATGGTAGTGGCTCTCATTAGAGCTGCGAAAATAACACTAGTGCATATGCATAACGTCATTAAACGTTGTCTGTTAATAATTATGTCCGTTCATTTGATGTCCTGCAAATAAGGTCCGATAAGGTACATTCGATCCGCGCCCCTTTTGTGTTCGTAAAATAGTTAAAATAGTTAAAAACTTGCAGTGATTGTAGCAAGATTCTCTTATTCAGCATGAGTTATTCCAGGGTCTCCTGTCGACAAACTTACATTATTTTAGCGCCCACGTGCTGCAACTTCACGGAGAATCAGCTACATTGTATCGTTAAAGTCATGACAGTAGAAATTTTAAACGAAAACTTGGTCATTGCAAATCCTGTTTTAAACGTTGAAGACTTCGGTGATTCTGAAAGTGAATCTGCTCAAAGCAAACATGGATGGCAAATATACGGTTAGCAAAATTGAAAGTATTTACATTACTTGCTGCAGTTTTTTAGTTAATTAAATAGAGTTAAATTATTATTATTTTTGCTATTGAATATGACATTTCCAAATCGAAATGATTTAAAATAAGCTGACGATAAATGGTAATTTCAGACTCTAGCCTGACATTGGAAGTTACTGTTTTTGGTGAAACTTTAGAAGGGAACGATGAGGACAAACCGGTGTCATCAGAAGACGAGGAACGTTCGGAGGGTAAATGTTTAGTTTCTGTTCTTTTCCGCTCACTAAAATATGAATACTCCGTAGTCCGTACGGTAACATAGAATTCACAATGCGAAAAGTTCAAGATTACATTTGTTCATAACCTTTGCAGAAATGACAACATACCATCGGATGACTATGATAGTGATATTTGCTTGCCTTGGAATGTACGTCGTATTTATGACCCGACTGTATCCGTCCGGATTTTATTTAGACTTCCTTAAACAATCTGGCTTCAGTACCATAATAGGTAAATGAGATCACAGTGCTGACAAGCACGACCGCCGCCATTATACTCACTATACTAATTACCCCCTATACTATTATACCCCCTTTACTGTTTTTCTGGCATTAAGACTTATCGAAAGAAGTTCAGCAGGCATATTTTAAGGTCAAAACATTTTAATTCAATGTCAAAGATGGCAGAAATGAAAAATAGTTATGTGGAGGTTTTTTAAAAATTTTCGCAAAATACGCGCCAGCACTGAGCACTGTTATACGAAATTCGGTTTAAAAACCCAAAGTCTCCATATTCAGGTGCTTGAAAAACTATGTTAAAATTAAGTTCTAGTTAGATATATAGAATTTTTGCAGGGCGTCTAGATGTCGGGAAGTAGGTTTTCTGAAACCTCTGTTTTGCAACAGATTGTATAACACAGTATAACTATAATATAGTAATATGTATATATGTATTTGACCAAAACCCATAATTGGGTAGAGTGGACCGCTGCCAGTGTCTCTCTTTCCAAAACATGAAAAGTAAATGATATTAATTTGAAAAACCGTCCGTAAATCCAAAATGGTACCGAGAATGAAATCGGTCGCCCGCTTTTCCCATTTATTCACGGCTTACGAATTGTAATTAGTTTCGATTAATTACATCAATCACATGCTGTCAAGATCTCTTTGGTTGCTTTCGGGTCGATACCTAGTATTTCGGGATAAGGGCGGTATAGTTAATGTCCAATTAGCTGATGTTTATTGAATCGTTATTGCCGAGTACAGCTGCCGTCGGATAGTTTTTTTATCTATTACAATTGTAATTGTAAACGAATAGATTTTGTATTTGAGAACGGTTATTCATTTCATTTTGTTTGGGAAAGAGAAACACAGTGTCCACTCTACCCAATTATGGGTTTTGGTAAAATACAACATAATGTTATAATGCTTGTATTCGTTTTAAAATTTTACCTCGTATGGCACTCTGAAAAAATTGTTGACATGTTGCAGTAATGAATAATCGTGGTTTGTACTTCTGTGACAACTTCTCTAAAAAATAAAAATAAATCTTACCTTTACAGGACAAGTTGATCGAATCATGAAACTGAAAGTAAGTAACGAATTGAGCTTTCACGTATTTTCAACAGACATCGACACCAAAGTCAATTTGATCAACACAACACTCAAAAAACCTTTTGAAGAGGCATACCCCATTACCCATTAAAGATCGGTTAACTAATGGCCAGATACACAAAATGACATTGGGCAGCAATAGCAGACTACAATCATCAAAAACCTTAACACTACATTCAAAATAACATACAACAATACAGAACATGCACGTTCATCACGGGACACTGTGGTTTCAATAAACACCTCTATGCCATCTGCAAATCAAACACGAGTGCATATCCTATGAGTGGTGATGAAGAGATGACTGTCTTACACTTTCTCGGGGAGTGCTCAGCCATTGCACATCTAAAAAGTAAGAGCGCAGTACTTTCATGATTATTACCTATCCGTCAACGAAATATTTGACAACCAACATATTATTATTACCACTATTGTCAACTTAGCTAATCACACCAAACGGTTAATGGTGCCAGAGGAACTAGATCAAACAGGAGTGACCTAAAGCCAACACACTTATGGTTCAGGTCATTCTCTCTGCTTCCCCGTCATCACCTTATCGACACCAGAGCATCTACTAACCCCTTTATCTTACCTGACATTTTTACTTTATCATCTCCACACATTTAACTCCAGCACCAAGCAAGGATGCCATACACAGAGGCAGACAGACGATCTTCATGCCACCCAAGTCCAGCCTCTCTTACAACAACAAAAAAAAACAAAAAAAAACAGGGTGGTGAAATTTGAAATCAAATATTTCAATTTTCCAAAATGTAGCACGATATCTTTGATAAACATCCTAAGTTATACTTATGGACTTTCGTTAATTATCACAACTTCAGTCTGGACTCCTCAGGGCAGTCTCGGTATTTGCTGCCATCTACCTACAAAATGTTATCGAGTACGGAACTTCAGTAGTTTCTTCCTCTTTCTACGTATCTCGTCTGGTTGCTAGAGGTCAGTATTGAGAAATAATTAGATTTAGAAGCCAGATACGATTGTGCTTGCTGTTAAAGATTGTAATTATTATTCATAATGATCTATACAAACATTTACTGATTTACTGATATACAAACTAAACACCTACTGGTCCAGGAGTGCCAGACACACTGATAGGACTCGTGGGGATGGGTCCCGCTGTCGGTAGCATATGTAACATCTTTTACGATATTCTGGATTATTTACTGAACACCAGAAAAATCTCCTTGAAAGCAACTCAGTGCTTCCTTCTGGCTTTGATGATGGTCGATTGTGTCGGTTAGTAGTAAGTTGGAGAACTTCGCCGCTTCGACACGCCGCGCGAACTATCACTCTTGCTTCTCATCGAACGATCGTTTGACGCATCGTTCGATCGTTGCTTCGCAGAGCAACGATCTCGATGGGTTTACATCGTCAATCAAGTAGTAAGACATGAACAACCTAACAATATCTTCTTACTTCTTATCAAGTTAACTAACTAACAACTTAGTATATGTTTTGAATAAAGTTGAATAATAATACGGGGGGGGGGGGGGGGGGGGGGCTCCGACAGAGTCTTCATGCTGATGCTACAGCTCTGGCCAAGGACATGATGTTGGGAAGAGTCTGGTTCACTGCAGGCGAGGTCTCTACCAGGGCTTCTGAGATGAGGTTCTGCGTCGCCGAAAGAGGTTGGTCTGCAGCTTTCCGTTTTAGGGATACTAGGACTTCTCTTCGCTCAGGAGCTGCGAGGTCTGCTTCGTGGGTGTGCGTTTTCTGACTCAGTGTAAGAGTGTTGTCTGACAGGGTGAGATAACACCGACAGGGACACTTCGTAGGAGGAGTGTGCTTGCAGCACCGCCAGGCAGACTTGAGGGCTGAATTCTTGTCCTTCTTCCGGGAGTAGATGTATCCATCAGAGTCGAGTAGCTGTTGACATCCTGTCCGACCAGAGATGAATTTGGAGAAGGTAGGCATGGGCATGTTGATAGAATGCGATACTATTGTCTATCATCTTCCCGTATATACTATATATACCTAAGAACAGTTGATCGGCTCACTCCCGTTGCATGCCTTTGGCACGTACGTCTCACATCCCTAGATACGAGAACCCCCCTTTAGCAAGAGCTCCCGTCCCTTATGTGATATATGGTTTTGACCAACAAACTAGGACCGGTGACCGAACTTTTGAGGGGGTCCCGGACCCCAACCGCCAAATGGTGCCCAATTTAGCCAAATACCCTGAAAATGCCCAAAACCCAGATTTTTTGGCATACCAAATTTGATCGATTTTGGTCCATAAATTGGTCAAATATCAATATTTTTGAATAAAACCAACTTTATATGGAAGGTAAGCCTATACTACACATTCTCTATGATTATCAGCTCAGTATCTACCTAACTGTGGATTCTGCGTTCAAATAATTGCAAAAAATGAACAAAATCGTCCATATCTCAGTTCGCGATATTTGCGAAACTGATTTCGTTCAAAACAATAGAACTCAATAGTATAGGGTTTCAATATTTTTACATGAAATTTTCAGAATCAACGTAGAATCGCATTTCGACCTTAAGTTTTAATATGGAATTTTGAGTTAGGCCTTTAAAAAATTTGGCGGCCAAATTCTGAAATTTGCCGACCCCCCCAAAAGTTCGGTCACCGGTCCTAGTTTGTTGGTCAACTGCTATCTCAAAACCAAGTTTCACAAAAAATCAGGGTGAACCCCCCCCCCCCCCCCCCCCCCCCCCCCCCCCCTTAAATATTGCATCTGATCTGAAAAAAATGAGGCAAGCGGATTAGATTATTTAAAAATGACGACGTTATCAAGCATTTTGTGCATCTCGTTAACAAAATTGACTGGGTGATTATGTGACACCGTGACACCACACTTTAATTCGGCACCCTTAACAATTCCCATAATGTTTAACGGGGTCACCTAGTCACGTGATTAGGTAAACCAATCACCTGATCACACGTAATGAATAAACTCGTTATAATTATGCTTCGTATCTCGGTCATTTGAGAAGCTATAACAACTCTACTTTTTTCATGACAAACGTAATTCGAATGGCCAAACACAATTCAATAAAATTTAGCTCTATCCGACTACCAAATAAATGCGAAAATGAACCTTCATTCGAAGAATGAACACGAATATGTTTCGATTTGACAAATTCCTCGAACCAGTGGTGGTAATAAGTCATACCAAAAAGAATTATTTCAATTGGGCACTCAGTGACTGAGCTAAGGCCCCCCCCCCCCCGGCCCCTGTGCAAATAATGACATATTTAAAATCAACCACAAATGCAGTAATTGAATTATATGCAATGATAAGGTTTTAATTTTGTCAGCAAAACATCGTAATCAATTGTCCTTTTCCTGATTTAATTAATTTCATAAATTTTAACCGAAAACATTGCCACCCTTTCCAGTAAATGATTAGCTGATAATACCAAATAATAAGAGTAGCCTAAAAGCAATAGTAATACTATAAATATTTTCCAGGTCAAGGCGTTGTTGACCTTCTACCCACCAACTATAACGGACTCTTCATCTCCATCCTGGTCCTATTACGGTTTTTTCAAGGTTTCGTTGGATTCCTTGTCTGCAAAACAACCCTTGAGTGCTGCAGAGCATGGTTCCCTGATCACCTCAAACTGATTATCGGACTTTCGTGCAGTGCTTACTATCTAGGCGGAGGCCTCTCAATTATAATGGGAGGATACGCTTACGATGCCTTCGGATACAAGGAACCATTCCTGATCATGATACTTGTCAGCCTCCTTTTCTGGGTTTATAATCTGTTGGTAATGCCATCAAACTCTGAGCCGGTGTACGTTACTGATGATAAAGAAACAGAAGAGGCAGTTGTGAACCGGGAAGGCCTCCCCCCTCTCACATCATTTCCTTATAAAGACAAAGCAGAGACGTCATGCTCCAATAACCATGATATAATTCAAAGTTATACTGTTGAAAAAGATGAAGAAGAAGACAAAAAACAGGAAGGTCTTTCATGGACCGTTCTAATTCCTGTTCTCTCACTATGTCTCACCGTAGTTCTGGAGGGATTCACTTCAGCTATCACTACTCCTTACCTGAACGAAGAATTCGGCCTGCCTATCAGTCGAGGGAGCAGTTACATATTTGTCATGTATGTAGGTTTAACTACGGGATCAGCAAGTGCTGGATTCATTTTACAACGAGGCTGGGCTTCTCCGTGCAAGGTTATGGCATTTGCGTCACTCTTGAGTGCTGTGGGAGTGTTACTGAACTTCCCAGGCCAACATGTCCGCTTTATGTGGAATTTGGTTCCAGAGATGGCCTACGTTGGGACATTCCTGCAAGGTTACGGGAACCAGGCGGTTACAGTGGCAACCCTACTCGCGATGAAAGAGGCTCATACTATTTTAGGAGGGAGAACCTACACAAACAAGAACAAGTCCTTCGCTTCTACTGTATGGCTGTCCTCCTGGATGCTGTCAATTTTTGGAGGACACATGGTGGCTGCAAAGATAATGCAATTCGTTACATTCAGCCAAGGGGGGCGGATACTTGCAAGCTGCTCAGTGGTTTCAGCGATTCTGAGCACGACCCAAGAAATCTTGCAGAAGAGAAGATTAGTTATTACTTCAAGAGTACAGCCGGAAGCTGAAAGATTTGGAGTTATGGTAAATGAGATGAATAATCAGGATCTGGATCTCAGCTTGTGACTCAGTGACTGTGAGTACAGATGACGACAGTACTTCGAGCAGACACGAATTGGCCAACGGACGTTAATGTATGTTAAGACTTACTATTTCAATTCAATGTAAGCAATAAGGAAATTGATACTCATAACAACAAATAATAATAAAGAAGACACATATTAAAAGGAATGTAGGAAATGGACGAGAAGACCGTTCAAGAAAGATAAGCTCGGAATGAGAGGATTAACGAAGAAAGAAGGTTGAAGAAAGAAAAAAAGAGGAAGAATAAGTTGGCTGAGAGGAAGGAGGAGGTGTCGGGTGCTAAAGTGATTGAACACGCTGAATATCTTCGTCTTTCAGCGATTCAGATCGACTTTGAGTTTACCGTGTTATCATTCTGTTAAATTTATTTGTTAGATTAGCCTATAAATAATATTTCTTTAGCCATAATGACACCATCATAATTACTAGCAGGAACCCGTCTAACCCTTAAGTGGTGTCAAGACTCAAAGACTAAAATAATTATTACCTATTTAATTCGCGTTTTTGACACCACTTGGGGGTCCAAATTTTGGGCACCAAAATTCTTATTCCTTGGACAATTCTTTATTTTTTCATCCTGATTTGAAAGCTATTAAAGCATTTGAACCAGTCAAAAAAATGTAAGTTGTAAGATATATATTATATTGTTGATTCGGCTGCCAGACTTTGGGGCCGGAGTGATAGGTTTACAAGGTTTACAAGGTTTACAAGGTTTACAAGGTTTACAAGGTTTACAAAGATAGATCTGTATATTACAGTATTATAACGTTAGATCGGCGTTGCTAAAATAAATCCAAAATCCGTAATCCAAATGGGAGAGAAAACCATTACCAAAATGTCGTGGTGTCACTCTACATAACAAGCCAGAGGCGAGTGCAAATCGATCAAAATAGGAGCTACCAAAAAGAGCGATAAAAGCACGCAAACCCTAGCGGGAAAACAACAATAAGGTGAAATGTGAAAAATAAAGATGCTTGATGTGTGATTGTGTAGTCGACGATGTGATTGTGTTGGAGTGGAGTGCAAATGTTGTAGAGTGCAATGAAGGAGTAGCGGCGGAAGGGTGATGTCCTCGTACTGTGCGCTAGTGTTTGTGTTTCCTTCTTCACAAGTGGAATCGTGTTCTGCATAGCTGAGCGACGAACTGGTGAAATTTCACTTATGTTTTCCGGAGAAAAGGCTCTTCATGTCCAATGAAAAAGCAAGGCGACTCTGTGGGCTCCTTCATGTTTAGTCCCTACTGACTGGTTACCGGGACAATTCTAAGGAAGTGTTCTTACATCTTCCATGATCGGGTCGACACCTGGAAGGTTAAGGAGGAGCTCCCAATAACGGGCTTCCGCTGCAGAATTCACTCAGATACTATAATGACTACTACCAGATCGTCTCCCATATCTTTCCTGTTTCATGTTAAGCTTATGTCCACTTCCATTCGGATCCTAGCCACGAAGTTGCTTCCTCCAGTCACGAACGGTAAAAGAGTGAGGTACGGCTCCGCTTTGAAAGCCTCTTTAACTTTGAGTTTGTAGAAAGTAAGCTACTTATTGCTTGTCATTCCTGTTTCCCATATTTTATATAAATCGATTGTGTGCCCTTTATTGCATAGCAATGGGTTGTAAAGTTATGATTTATCTATTATGTTCTCGTCGAGTATCAATTAGCATTGATTCTAGAGCTCTGAACCAACCTAGTCAAGGTTTCATTCTGCTCCCACAAATGCCGTGGCCAGGCCAGCGCTGGCGAGTCTTCTAGTTAAGTCTTAGCAAGTCGATTATGGGGAAATCGGTGACTTGTTTGAGCATATTGAACTACAAAGGGGTTCTTCCGCATCCGCCCCGAAAAAAAAATGAAAAAAACAGCTGCGTTGATGTAGATTTGCCAACGTCCAAGAGTCCATTAAAGGATGGTGAGATGCATTCCTTTTCGAATGGGTCAGCTGCGATGCCTGCCAGTAGGGAAATAGCAGACGATTGATCCGGTTTGTACTTGCAAACGCCTTTATTCCTGATCTTACTGCCTGATCCAGACTTCTATCCATATGACACAACTGGCAGGATGAGGGAGTCAAGCAGTTTGAGTACTGCGACCTTGGATATATTGTTAAGGTCTACCTCACTTTTCAGTCCAAAGTATGCCCGGAGAGCTTTTTGTCGCAGTAGATTTAATGCTGTCTTGAAGCTGCCCGACAGTGAGAAGGTGATCCCTAGATAACAATATGTTTTCGCTGATGGGATCGTGGCCCCCATGTACTGAAAGTTGTAACTTTCTTTGAGTTGCCGTCCACTTTTATTGAAGATCATAATAGCAGTTTTCTTTGTGTTCACCGAGAGCCCCCAGTCTCTGCAGAATGACTCAAGTTCACCGATCATGACCTGAAGGCTTTCTTTCGAGAGTGCGAGGAGGACCAGATCATCTGCCCACAGGAGGTGGGTCAGGACAGTATCATTCAGCAATGGACTTGAGAGGTCTAGAATACTGTTCAGACGTTCTGAAAGTTCATGGATGTAAGTCTTGAATAGTTCGGGGCTCATTGGGTGGCCCTGCTCCGTGCCTGCTAGAATATCGAATGAATCTCATATTTTAGCGATCAGCTTGATCTTTGCTTTGGAATTCTTGTACATATGTTCTATGCATTTAAGAAATTTTCCATCTATGCCAAGGGTTGAGAGCTTATACAGGAGAGCTTCACGACTGATGGAGTCGAAAGCTTTGCGAAAATCCACGAAACAAGTATAAAGTCTTTGTCCTTTGTTATTCACGTATTTGTCTACACAAGTGGAAAGGGTGAATAGGTGATCCACAGTTCTAGCGTTTTTACAGAAGCCAAGCTGGTTTACTGTGTCCGGACAATGTTCCTTTCTGAATTTTAAAGGACCAGTTAACTGAAAAAAAAGTTATCCTCATATTTTGACAGATTGTGACAAATAGCAAACTAAGCAACGAGTCGAAATTCCTAAATCTCTAACTGCTCTCTAACGCGTGTAAATAGCGTTTGTATTATTTTGGCGATGACGTCATAAAGTCCCTTTCACGCGCAGAAGAGCTCGTGAGACTGTATTTTACAGGTAGAAAATGGACATAATACAATGTTTTTCCCCGAATAACTCGAAAAGTAAGTAATTTAGGGTACATGTTGCTTCATAAGTTGTATATAAACATTGCCATTTTGCACAATTTGCACACATTCAAAAACCTTTAGGGCCTTCATAGCCCAATTTACCAGATACCCATAGTTTTGCATGATTTCTAGAACCGAAAATCAGTTTTTCGCCAATAACTGAAAAAGTAAGCACATTAAGGCATATGTTTGTTCGTAAGTCATACATTAATATGCTAATTTCGGTTCTTTTGCACCCTGTCTAAAGACTCTATCACGATCCTATCGAAAATGGGCTCAGCACCACGCCCAAAATGGTTTTTGGCGAATTTCTCGAAAAGTAAGGATTTTAGGCCATGTGTTGCTCAATAACTCCTATATAAACATGCATATGCGGCTTCGTTTAAGCCTATTTTGAAGTCTCTACGACCTTCAGAAGCAAGGGGTCGGTTACGTTATTGGGTCAATATGGGCGTGGCCCTCCTGGGTTTTCTCCACGGTCAAAAAAATGTCTCCAAACGAAAATCGTTTATTCATACCTTCGGGAAGGTCTGTGCAAAGTTTCGTGAGTATTTGAACATTTGCAGGTTAATTTCCATAAATGTCCATAATAGACTGGACTACACAACTTTAGAGTTAACTTTAGAGAAACTCATAAGTCATTTATCTCAAATCAAGCTGTTAGTGTCCATGATCAACCTGTGGCGACAATGTTTTACGTGAAATGTAAAAATCAGGAGTAATATAAAAAGTGTATTTTTAGATTAAAGTGCTAGCTCATAGTTTTAGAATTGTATAGATTAACGTTGGTCGTTTAGACATCTAACAATCGATCGTGCCGTAATATATGGCCAGAGAATAATAGGGTCTTGGAAATTCTATAGTTGTTCAGTGGGTTGATTGACTGAACACGTTTGCACTTGGTATTTAAACTTACCAGTAGTTTATTTATGTTATGTACCGATGATAATGCAATTAGGATAACAACTAGGTAAGCCGTAAGTCTAATTCAAAACACACCGCACACCGTACACTCCAATCAGTATTACTATTTGGTAGACCCGAGACCGGGTATTTTGGCGGGAATTCTGTTCCCAGGGCACTGTTCTGATAGAAGCTACTTCTACTAATGGTCCCAGAGGAACGGCCGTAAAGTAGCCAGACTTCTTGTCTCCTGTACTGGCTGACACATGCGGATTAAAGTTATAAATTTCGCTATGCTATAAATATAATTGCTCTCGGAATTGAACAAGCTCCTACTTATCTAGATCCTTTCTAAATTCGTTAGAGTTTCATGGACAGTCTCCCTAGCTGCTTGTGTAATTAAGCAATGAAAACAATCCAAAATTATCACATATGACATAAGTTGTAATAGCAGAAACTTTCTAACCGTACATTCACCCGCCACTGTTCAAGAACCTATATCACTGTTTAAAATCATGACGTGAGCACTGTACATCCAATCAGCTATTCCTTTAGTTAGAATGATAGCCAAAACTATAAAGATTTTGGAGAACTAGGGTAATAGTCATAATTCTAAAATTTGAGTGAGTTACACGTGTTTTATTGACGATGATAAACATTTGTAATGTAAATTACGCTATGCAAGCGCGCACTGAGGGACTTTATGACGTCACGAGGCCACAGCTTATTATTGCAATAAGACGCATTACACGTACGCTAGAGAGTTGGTTCTTTCGGCGATACGATTCTTTACCAGTTTGTCACAGCTGATTTAAATCTTAGCCAAATTGGAGACTACAAATTTTTCAGTTAACTGGTCCTTTAATAAACGATCTAATAATATTGTCGAAAACAGTTTACCAAGGTTGCTCCCGATTGCAATGGCCCTGTAATTATCAGGGTCATAAATACAACCTTTCTTATGGAGTGGGCTCACGATCGTAGTGTTCCATGGATAGACGCCAAGGTCCAAGCAACCATTAAAGAGCTTAACCAACACTGAGAGGGCGCAGTGGTTTTGGACGGCGGACTTCAGCTGCTCATTGAGTAAACAATCTAGTCCAACCGCCTTACCGTTCTTAAGTGTTTTCACTGCTTCAACAACCTCTTTTGATGATATATCATCGTTAAGTATGCTCAGTATTTGTTCATTTGCCCGGGTCACTGATCTATTCTGTGGGAAGTTTGTATCCTTCTTTTTGTAGAGATCCAGAAAGAATTGGTAGAACTTCGCCATGTCGAATATGTCAAGCTTTGAGGGTTTTTCATTAAACTTCTTCAATTTCTTTATGTTCTTCCACGAAATCTTGTTTTCCTGTAGAATATCCTGGTTCAGTTCTTGGAAGAAAGCAGCCTTTTTTCTTTTTATTAATCTTTTATAATCTTTCTTCCTCGAGTAGTAGCGGATTCGTAGAAGGTCGTCCAAGGGGTTTTTTCCGTACTTCCTTGTTAAAGTATTAAGCTCTCGCTTTGTTGTAATACACTCAGCGTCGAACCACTTTTGTTTTGGGCGGAGTTTACTACGTCGTTTATTTTTAGAGAAACACCTCATCTTTTTCTCACTATTGACACAGTTTGGGGGCTGATCGGTTGCAAGGGCGCTTTCGAGGATTTGAACGAACTTCTTGTTAGTGGAGTAAATGTTTTCAGCAGAATCAAAGGTTGAGGTCGAAATATCCAATAGCTGTTTTGTTATTTCGGCCTTGTTCAGATTATCGGTAAACAGTTGTGCCGTAGTGTCTACATCCCATTCCGGTCTTTTAGGTGCATCTTGATGAAGCTCTTGAATAAGTTCAGCAGCTATCATCGGAATTCTAACCGAGAGTTGACAGAGGATAGGTCTGTGATCTGATAGATTGGTTAAAGAGAGAACTTTGAACCGCTTCACCAAATCCCTGATGCTCGGAGAAACTGCAATGTAGTCAACAACACTTTGTCCGTTGTATTGATAGCAGGTGAACTCTCCAAAAATGTCACCAATAACATTGCCGTTTAAGAGAGTGAGGTCACAGCTACCCAGAAAGTCAAGGAATCTATTACCTCTTTCATTTAGTACAGAATCTTTACTAGCCCGGCAAGGTTTGGGTGCATTCGAGTTCTTCTTTTTCATCCAGTCTTTGGTCACTGGGATGAAGTTGACACCACCTGTACGGGCATTTAGGTCACCTACTAGCATGATGTCAGAGTGACCAAGTTGCTCACCGACAAAGTGGAGAAGAGCTTCAAGAGTATTTTCCTCAGCTCCAAGACTCCTCATCCTAATCTTATATGAGGAATTTTCGGGTGAGTCGTAGATGTTTATCAGAGTGATGTTCTTTTCGGTCTTAGTGTACGTTTTCGAAATGGATATTGCTTGGATGTCCGTTGAACCTGTTTCGATTTGGGTTATGTACTTTTCGAGCGACCGTTGCACACCAATGCATAGACCTCCTGATCTTGAGGATTCCCTGTTTTTGTTAAAGCAGCGGTAGTTAGGCACCACTACTTCTCCCTTTGTTTCTTGTAGACAAAATATCGGTGAAATCTTGATGATCTCACGAAACTCATCAATCTCGGTTTTCTTTCCTAGTGAATGATGAGATATGTCATTGATATTCCATGATACAACTGAGAGGTTCTGATTTTGTCCTGCGGTGTGGGATAACTCGTCGACTTTACTGCTGTTGTCTATTTGCAGTGTTTCCTCATTTATATGATCCACCATATACGTCATCAAGTAATTAACATGCAAGCTTGAAGCTTGTGGCGTATAATTAGTGATGTGATCCATGGATTGAATATAAATGATTCCAGAACAAAAGCTAAAAACGCAACCATCTCTTGATACGAGAACCCCCCCTTTAGCAAGAACTCCTGTCCCTTATGTGATCTACGTGTCGAGCAGTCAGATCATGTTTACTTCTTAATGCACAGCTATGATTTATAGAATTGACATGTGAACTCTACCCCAGATCTAACCCATTTCTATGTGAAATTCATCTGAATCAACAATATATCTTTGACGAAAACGTACTGGTCATAGCAAATCCTGTTCTGAACGTTGACCTGATCAGGACTTCGATAATTTAAAAAGTAAATCTGCTCAAAGCAAAACATATGTTTAGCAAATTGGAAATCTTTATATTACTTTCTGTATAAAAGATTCCCGTAACCCTTTTAATACACAGGACATAACGTCCACATGAGTCATGAACCATTGTACCCATCTAAAGAAGTCAAGATAGGCCCTCCTCAGTCTCCGCACAATGAAGAAGAAGAGGAGAACTCCCAACATACAGGTAACAGGAACTTCATACTCTTCGGCGCGTGAAGGCCGGAGGGGCCCCAGTTTGTCCCTCCTTTCATTACCTATATTACAACTTCATTATATTTCTATTGTTTACATATAGTTATTTTATATAATTATAGTATCAAGGTTTGGCAGAGGATGCGCATCTAAGTGTGTGAATTTGTTGATCGTTCGAGAGTAGTCTACCACCATTCGGGGCCTTGCCGAATCTAAACCTGTAACGAGGACCTGTGCTCTCCAAGGACTATTACTCTATTATTTACTTACTTTAGGTTACTTTAGGTAGGTTCGGCAGGGATCGCTTCTGGACAACAGTATCAAGTACGTCCTCCAATCACTCCTGGCTTAGATCTTTTTGTAGAGTCCATTCCAGAAGAGAATTATTTGTGATGGCGGTATACTCTTTTGTGGGCGGGGTGTCCGGGAAGCCTTTCAGGAATTTAGCAAGGGAGGATTTGAAAGTTTCCAAGACTTGGATTGTGTTAACTTCCTTGGGGAGCAGGTTCCATAGTTTGGCTGCTTTTACTCCAAAAGAGTTTTCATAATGGGTCGAGATTGAGCATTGTGCCTTTTTGTTAAATGCAGGCACAGTGGCCTTTACACCGTGTCGGGAGCTTTCCTTGAACTGCATGTTGATGTCGTTCGGAGCTAATCCATTCATCATCTTCCATGTATGGATTATGATGTATCGTTCTCTGCGTCTCTGTAATGAGAGAAGATTCAGGTTCTGCAGGCGTTCCCAGTAATCAAGGTTCTGGCAGCCACTGATTCGACGAGTGTAGTGTCGTTGGATGCTTTCAATAGCTTCTATATCGCTGATCTTGTCAGGGTTCCACACCGGGCAGCAGTATTCGAGTTTGCTTCTCACCATGGTTTTGTAGAGTGTGAGCATGAGGAAGCGTGACCTATCTCTGAATACGCTAAGGACCCATGACGTCATCGTCCTTGCTGTTTTAGCCATCTGCTGTATGTGAGAAGACCAGGAGCAGTCATTTGACAGGAGAACCCCTATAGGTCCCTCACAGTTTTGGCTGGGTCAATAGTTCTTCCATTTGTTAAATTGTAACAGGAATATTGACTGGTGAAGGGCAATTCTCTTAACAGTAATGAATTGTTCAAGCTGTAATTCAATATTTCGAATTTGGCCTCATTTAGTTGCATGTTGTTCTTCAGGGCCCAAGCGATTACATTTAGGAGGTCGTCTTGAAGTAGGCTTTTGGTAGCTAAGTCCATGATTTTTCCAATGAGCTTGGTGTCGTCAGCAAACACCTTTCCCAGAGCGGTAACCAATGTATCAAGTTGGTCGTCAATGTATAGAATGAAAAGAATGGGTCCCAATACTGTTCCTTGGGGTACCCCACTGATTACTAGCTGAAAGGATGATTTTGTTCCTTCCACGACCACAGTTTGCAGGCGATCCTTCAGGAATTCAGTCAGCCATTGCAGAGTCTTTCCTCTTATTCCATAGCGTTTTGCCTTTGCAAGTAATATTTGATGATCTACCTTATCGAACGCTTTGGCATAATCAAGGTACCTTATCGGACCTTATTTGGACGGACATTACATGAACGGACATAATTATGAACGGACATTAATATGAACGCTCGAAGGCATTCAAAACCATCAAAAATCCGAATTTTTTTCAATTTTTTGACTTTTTTTTAATTTCAGCAAATGATTTTAAATCCATTTTTTATACAGTAAGTAAGAAAAGCAGTCGTTAAGCATTAAAAATGTCAAAATATGTGTACATGATCAGTGTCTAATATCACATATCATCTTCATCAAATGGGTTTTCGTGCATAGAATAGTCCATATGCTTAAAGCATATGTGGTTTCTAGCTTTATGGAAACCTTTTTTTATCAAACTACCCCGGTCCTGCATTTCAGTGTTAACTTTTACAAGCCATTCGGCGTGAAGTGGTTTTATCTTAGACAACTTTAGGTTTACTTTAACATCACGTGGGTCTTTCCTAGCACTGTTTCATTACCTCCCCTGAGTTATATGAACTATAACAACGTCGGACAATGTCCTTGGCAACACGATTTACCGTAATATCTAGAGGCTGGAACAAGTTTGTCATGTTGGCGGGGACTAACTCATGAACTATGTTGTTGAGTGCCATAATTTCGGTGACTTTTCCGCCAAGTGACCCTTGAAAACATCATATACTAGTAGAACTAGTGTTATATTATTTTTAGAGAATATTTTAATGGTGTACAGTGTAAGCATAGTTCAAAAATGTCTCTATTAGTATTGCCAAATTGCTTCCAGACGTTTTGCACGAGCAAAATGTTCAAAAATGTTTGCCTTCTGCACGATACTACTACTATAGTATTGAAATTTATAAAACCTTTGAAATTCTGACTGTGGCGCACAGAAAATCATTCCTACACCCCTGAATTATTTGCTATTACATGTGAACATTGCGAGGTATCTAGGGGTGGGAAAGGAGGAATTATTTTTGTTTTACGGGGAATTGAATAAAAATTGAATCAATTAATCAAGTTTTCTTGGAAACGCGTAGCTCCAGTATAGACATGGGTTTAAGTATAAGTATAAATTACAAGTCATTATCAGGGTACCATACCAACTACCTCATAACGATTGAGAAATTTAATTATATCTCCCCACGAATTTTACCTGGGGACCTCTCTGTTCATAAACAGATTGAATATATATTGGAATAACAATTGATAGGCCGAGCGCCGCCCAGTAACAAGAATTTTGATAGAATTAATTTGTTTATAATAATATGCTCTCACGTACCACAATTAGAAAGTTTATTATTTTACTCTTAGTTCCCAAAAATTATTTCGACAAACATTTTGGCGGCCCTCTCGTAAATTAATGGCACATATAAATGTTTGCATTGCATTGACACTATACAATATACATGTAGTTAAACTTAAATTATTTCATGTTCAATTCCATTGGAAATAGTTTTCAACCAAAACCCAAAATTGGGTAATAATATAAAGTGCATGGAACATAACAAAAGTTTCCTTTTTCCAAATAAAAGGAAATGATATCAAATTAAATTACTGTTTCTGTACTAAACGCGAAATGTTGCCGAGAATGAAATCGGCCGTGAATGAATCAGAATAAAAAAAGCGGACGACCAATATAAATTGAAGTTTTTTTTTCACATTATCTGGCATCCTGAGGATAGAAATAGCCGCAGAGATATATGTTTATCTTAGAAACATAGTATGTCCACAGGCTGGGTTATCGTCAAGGGAAGCATTACCTTACCGTAGATGTTTACTTAACGGCTATACTATACTAGGAAAGATTCATAGATTCCTCTACTGGGTTAACTTCCGGTTACCTGATTTAGATTTGTATGAAGTCGTTACCCCCATACCATTGTCGTGACCCTCATAACATCATGTCGTGACCCCCATACCATTGTCGGCCCACTTAGTGTCGGGGTGCAAACGTGAGGTAAAGTAAGATCATTTCCAGAAATTCCAGAAATCCTCCATAAATTGCAGAATGTTTAAGGGCTGTTCCACACCAATTATACAGTCATAAAATATTTCTTGTTTCATTGAATCATTCAGTCGGCTAAGCTAATTTATCATTCGATCCCACCGCCAGCTCATTTTTGGACTTGGGTCTTATTTTCAATTTTCAATTTTCTTCGTCCATCAAATTTTCCTGAACGTCACTTATTATATTATAGTACAGACAGATCCGTCTGAAAAAATCGATCTGCTGACACACGAACTTTTCAGAGGATTTTTGACGTTTTTGAGTTCCATTAGGTGCCCTTTATGGCTGACCAACTTTTCCAAACTTTTCTACTTGTCTTAAGGCCACTTTTTGCCACTTTACCACTTTTTACCACCTTTCTTGTTTGTCGAATATCTTTAGTTGTGAACATCGTAAAAGGTTGCAGATCAATCGAGTGTGTTCATATTATCAGGAAGAAAAACTTTTGTTCAAACAATTTTTACGTCAGATAATAAGTTAATTGGATAATTATCAATTAACTAATTAGCAAAATTCTAAAAATTTTTTATTGGCTCAAAATGATCGGAATAGCTTAAAACACGGAGAAAAGTAGTTTTTAGAAAAAATTTGAAAATTTTTCACTTACATTTTTTTTCGAGACTTGAAAAAAATTTCGAAAATTCAAAATATTTTTTCCGCCAAAAGTGATCAAACCGCATGAAACACGGGGAAAAATGCCTTTCAAACGCACTTAGTGAATTTTTCGTTTCAAGAATACTTAAATAGCCAGTATTTGTAGTTGGAGTTCAGTAAATCTCGGCAGATTTTAGTAATCAGGAATTACTAAGTGAAGAGGTCTGAAACTGAAAAACGTTAACCATACGATCGCACGGCGATATAAGAGTTTCATAAACTAATTTTCGCAGAAACTGCACCAATGGCACAGTCAATATCGAAACGATAGCCTGCTGTACTGTCATTTTATTGATTTCAATGATTTATCAGTGGGGTTAAGATAATCACATTTGTAATAAATAAACATCTCTGTACCGTCAATTGTGCTAATCTAAACCAGCCTACCTGTATTACCAGACCTCTTCTTTTCTTCGACAATCAAACCAAGTTGTTCATATCGCATTTGGTGGGTGATGTAAGTAGTAATACATATCGTGATTGTATTCAATCACAATACGACACAATGCAATACGTGTATATTATGGCCCTTAATGAGGTATATGAAACGTCCTATACCGTACACTTCTCGTTTCTCCTGTGAGAGGCCCAGTATGGAGAGGTTTTACAGTTTAGCACGAAAACGTCTACTTGGCCTCATGGCTCTTTGACAGCTCAAAGAAGGCAAGAAAAGACCAGAAAGCTTAAAATTTCAACTCGCTCTTTTCAATGCTCTTCGATCTGTCCCACATTAATCCTGAGCTGATCATCATGGCCCCGAATATCCTACGGGAAGAACCTGTATTTTTACCTCACGACGTCCGGTTTTCAAATCAACACCCTCAATAACATTAACAATCCTTCCTGATCAGAATCTGTCTCTATTAGCAACTTCCAAAATATCCTGACTCTCGTGGAGCATTTCACTGAATTAATTATTACCGGTTCCTTTTTTTTTTTTTTTTTTTTTTTTTTTTTTTTTTTTTTTTTTTTTTTTTTTTTTTTTTAATGAGGAACCTGCCAAACCCCAGGACACCAGGAGGATACCACCGGCAAAGCGGCTAATAGTACCCTCCGGTCTGTGTTGTACCGAAGAAGCTGAGTTAATCGATCAAGACTCGGCTTGCCAGCCAAGAGGCAAAATCTGAGCGGCACCAAGGGTTCAGAGAGTGTCATTTCAGCTTCTCCGGTGCTGGATGCCCTGGGGTTTCACATGCGCCGTAGCAAAATAAATATAAAAACACACGCACACAATTTTTTTTATTCTTTTTGATAATACGTCGAATAAAGTCAGTGGATATAGAGTAATAAAATGCACATAAGATGGAGAGAAAAAGGAGAGATACTACTGGTTTTAAATATGACTCTATATCAATACTAGTAGTGGAGATAACTCCACTGGCTACAACTTGTGAAATAAAGGGTAAAGGTAAGGCACGGCTGTAATTTCGAGAGAATAATAAACAAGAGTGTATAGTGGATCCAGAACTTTGGGTATAAAATGGTCATCAAGGTATAACGTCTTTAAGGCACCGTATAATATCCGGTTTTTCACCTAATAAGAAAAGCTTAAGATGTTTAAGATATCGCTCCCAGAATAGGGGTTCCTTGTTCTGGAAACTCCTTCCAATAAACCAACAGCAAACCGAATTTATGAAGTTAACACTTTTATCTCTGTGATTTAAGCAAATCAAATAGTGGCGATCTGGGTCGTCATAATTTGCGTCAATATTCGATCTAATAAACAGATTTACTCCCTGTAGGAAAGAGCTTGTGGCTGGACAGTCAATAAATATGTGAGAGATAGTTTCGAGGTTGTGATTACATAACGAGCAATTTGGACTATCTTTTTCAATCTTCATTTTATATCTCATGTACCGACAAGTACTAATCCGGTGAAGGAGCTTATATTGGTACTGAATAAGTTTGAAGTTATTTGAGAAAGAAGTAAAAATATCCGTAAAAATACTAATCCAATCAATATCCGTTAAGGAGAGGTTAGCACTCCAGTTCCTCATTGGAGGAAGGGTGCTGGGATCTAAACGCTTAGACATGGTATCTCTAATGTTTCTACCTTTGATAGTGAGAGGAGTATCTCTAGAGTTGGGGGTATTCCTACCTCCCCAAAAGCGAAGTGAAAGTTGGGTATCGATAAATGTAATGTTACTTGTAAACGTATCGGTATTATTAAATCGACGTATTCCCAATTTTATACTCGCATATTGAGTCGAAGAGATTATACTACTTGTTTGGCCCCACTTTCTCAGAAATTGCTGAAAACTTAAGAGGTTACCTTCCTCTGAAACGAAATCAGAAAGATAGATGATATTTCTATCAATAAGAATATCGTTCCAGAGCTTGGAGCCAATGTCCGTTATTACGTCGCTTCCCCACACACAGTGGTTGACTGTACTCTTACTTGACTGTGAAGAAATAGACTTCCAAAGCTTATAATGGCGAAGAATGTAAAATCCGGATTGGAGTATTATTTATGAGTCGCATTGTTGTAATGTATTCTGGGTAAAATTATCTTTATCCCGGTTGTTGCGACAAGTAAAAATGCTCTTATTAGGGAAAGGAGATTACTCGACGTTTCAATGTAACTACATCGTATTCATGATCTCAAATTATTTGTTATATAGTAGTGTTGAAAGTATTAATATAACAAATAATTTGAGATCATGAATACGATGTAGTTACATTGAAACGTCGAGTAATCTCCTTTCCCTAATAAGAGCATTTTTACTTGTCGCAACAACCGGGATAAAGATAATTTTACCCAGAATACAATGGCGAAGAAGGTTAAAGGTAAAACCAGTATTCTTTAATGTGAGACAGTTTTCTATACACACAGTTGGTATATTTGGGTGTAAAAGCTGATTGATGATAATATTTTTCCAGGCATGTTGGAAATTAGGATCGATAACTTTTCCTATAAGTGACACTTTTAAACCTATAATAAAATCGTTAGTATAGAAGAGACCTAGACCCCCACATTCACGAGGAGAAGTAACAATATCACGTTTCAACTTATCCCTCTTACAACCCCACAAGAAGTGAAACATCATAGTGTCTATTTTACTGATGGTGTTAGTATCAGGAGTTTCTAGTGGTATGATAAGGTAAGTGAACTGGGAAAGAATAAGAGATTTAATAATTGTACACTTTCCTATCAGAGTTAAGTCTCTCTTACTCCAGGTGTTGATAGCGGTGCTGGCGTTACTAAGTTTACTGTGGTAGTTCATTTTGCAGAGATCAGCTCCACTAGACGTGTTGTCGAACTTGACTCCTAATGCTGTAAACTCGTTAGCTACCATGTCTTCCCCGTATGTACTGGTAAGGTAATTTCGAAGACTAGTGTTGTCTCTGGTAGCTCCTAAAGGTATGCACTTAGTTTTACTGAGGTTGGGCTTACAGCCTGAGTGCTGACCGAACAGGTTGAGCTCTAGGATAACTGCATCTACGCAAGCCTGGGAGGGATCCAGGTACAGATCCGTGTCATCAGCAAACAGACTCATGAGTATGTCGATACCATTAATGCTGAGGCCTTTAATATAAGGGTTATACTGTAGCTTATTACTAAGTACCTGGGACACTAGGAGGAAAAGAATTGGGGAAAGGGGGCTCCCCTGATGGACGCCACGAAGTATGTGAACAGGGCTGCTAAGGTGTCCGTTAACGTTAGCGTAACTCATACCAGCGTGAAATGCCACTCTCACCAAGTTGATTAAATAATTTCCAAACCCCATACCTTCCAAGACACTGAAAAGGAACTTATGTTCGACCGAGTCGAAAGCCCGTTGGAGGTCGACCTGCATAATCATACCAGTATCCTCTTGGTTCTCATGGTAATGTTCTAAGGTTAGATACATTAAGATCAGATTATCGCTGGTACTCTTCCCTTTTTGAAACCCGGATTGGGCTGTACTAATAAGTGTTGGAAGTGAACTTAAGATCCTATTTTTTATAATATGAGTGAAAATCTTATAGTCTACATTCAAAAGGGTGATTGGTCGCCAGTTCTTTATATAGTTTAACTCAATGGGGGTTTTAGGTTTCGGGATAAGTGTTATAATTCCTAGACGTTGTGAAGGTGACATAACCCCATTATCAACCGACTCTAAAAAGGAGTTAAATAGGATGTTCTTAATGTCCTCCCAGAATACTTTGTAGAATTCAGCAGTGAGGCCGTCCCACCCTGGAGATTTATTTTTCTTAAATTTACTGATAATACTATCCATCTCCAGGAGGGAAATTGGCCTATCTAACCTATCAGCGTTCTCCTGATCAATAGTATCTAGGTTACTGGAATTAATATAATCGGTTATTTCATGCTCGTTTGGATTCGTAGAGCTAAAGATGTCCTGATAAAAGTTAACTACGTGCTCAGAAATATCCTGCTGTGTGCGTAGTACACTCTGATCGCTGTTAATAAGTTTGGTAATAGACTTTTTTTTAGCTCTACTTTTCTCCAGCCCGAAGAAATATTTGGTGGACCTTTCACCCTCCTCTGTCCACTGAATCCTAGACCTGGTCATGGCCCCGTTAACTTCAGCTTTAATGATACCATCAAGCTGGGATTCCAAGTCATACAATTTTTTGCGCAGATCATCTTTCTGCATAAAATCAGTTATCTTTTTAACCTCTTCAATATCAGAGGATATTTTTTTCTTTTTTGCAACTTTTTCTTTCTTTTCTTTTTTTCCGAATCTGATCGCAAAATCTTTAATTTTCATTTTAATCACGTCCCAGAGTCCCGAGTACGAATCAAAATTACTGTCAGCCGTTTCATTGATAATCTCCCGTACATTACTCAAAAACGACTCATTATTTAGATGGCTATTATTAAGTTTCCAATATCCTATTCCACGTTTAATGGGGGAACCCTGTAGAGATAATGAAATGTAGCTGTGATCAGATCGAAATCCATGACTAATATCTGCGTTACAGACCGGATAATTAACCAGACTATCATCTATAAGGAAGAAATCTAGGCGTGTTTGGGTTTTGTGCTGTTTATTTACGTGAGTATAAACACGCTCATTACCCCTACTAACTTACTAAGACGGAAGATATCACTGATGCCATGATCAGCGGTCACCTGGTTCAAATATTGCTGACGCTTAGTATTACTGTGGGAACTATTACCACCATATTTATCAAGATTATTATTTAAGATAGTATTCCAGTCCCCAGCCAAGATACGATAATCATCCCTTGTACGTCCTAGAGTTTCCAGGAACAAGTTCTCTACAACATAAGTATCATTGCTATTAGGACAATAGACGTTTACCAAGCAATACTTGATGGAATCCTTCTCAATTTCTAACAGTGATACACGTCCCTGTGTGATGATCCTGTGACTGCAAATTTTAATATTAGAATTGGGTTTGACCAGGAATGTAACCCCAGTGGACTTAGAGGTACCATGATTGAAATAAATATCTGCCCCCCAGATTGTCCTCCAGAAGTCTTCCGTTTCAACTACAGAGTGAGATTCTTGTACCATAATAATATCTTCTGGTTTAGCTAGTAGCCAACCAAGAACCGATCTACGTTTCTCGGGATTTCCGAGGCCATTGCAATTGAAAGAACCTACCCTAAGACTGGCTCCTACACTGTCATTTTCTGACATTGTAAATTCTGAAATTAGCCGCCGCTCTAAAGTTATTTTCACTAAGTTCGTGACGAGTAAAGCTAGTATTGAGTCTAGTACCGTTTCTCCCAATATTGCAAAGAATGACGTAGTAGTTATTGTACAATGACAAAAAAACAAAATGATAAAAACACACGCAATCACACATCTTATTACTAGTAGATGTATGAATCATTAAACAAGAAATTGCTGAAATAACGCTGCTATAGCCCATATAGTAAATGTATTTTATACGCTTAAACAAGTCCTAGAAATCCCGTGATGGGGCGTCCCCCTAATACTATGAGCTTCTAAGCTGATACTCTCCAATATAGAAGTCAGAGGGAAATCAATCTGGCTAGAATGGCTCAAGTGGCTGGATGTGAGAGGTGAAAGGTGAACCTGACCTCGCCACCACCTGGCCCAAGCCCACACACCATCACCCAACAACAAACCCCCCCATCAACCAACACCACACCGCCTGACCAGCCCGGCCCAACCCCTGAACCTGGTGCCTGCTGTGAATGAACCCGGACATGGTGACGAGTGTATGAGCCGGCAAGATGGTGCAGGGAAGCTGCTAAGAGAAGAGGTTTGTGAGCGGGCAAGATAAACCCTGATAAAGGTGGGTAATGTGTCGTACGACATGATGAAAAAACTAATAAATGGCACATTGTAAACTGCTATGAAGTTATTAGATTTGGAAATATACCGAACAGTCGATGAGTAGTATAATACTAGGTAGTCACGAGATATCGCAAAAATTGTGGGGGGACAGAAGCTCCTAAATTAAGTAAAAATTATAACGTTACACTGCGTACTAGGAAAAGGAAGATGCTACTCAGAATTAAGCTTTGTAAAGTGGTTTATAATTTAGAACACAACACTCTGACCGTGGGATAGAGTGAGATATACCGTTCATCCTCTTCCTCTGTTGGAGTTCCGTCCTCTGCGAGTTCCACCTCCCCGTCCTCTGTGGTAGCTATTTCCACCTCTGTCATTCTGAGATCCTTGTTCAGCATCCATCTGCTCTTCTCCTCCTGCTCTAATCCTGGGTCTAGGGCTCGTGTTACTTTTCACTCTCCTGGAATTTGGGAGGTCATGACGGGCACGTAAAGCATACTTTATCCTACTAAAATACAACTTTAAACCACTGGTATTTAGATGAAGAGGGTCTTCAGTACCCATTGCAAGTCCAGTTTTCAGAGATCCATCATTTGCCATAAAGACTTTGGTATCAATGTAGGTTAATCGAATGTGGGAGTTACACATAGTCTTGATAAAATGATTATATAACTTAACTTTTGAGTTAGTCTCACTACCAGGCGTGCAGATAGGAAGGACTCCAGGGAGGAGGACGTGAATCTCGGGGCGTTTCTTCAGCAGAGCTGCAACGTAGGTGAAGGTGTTCTCCACCAGCTCCTCGGGTTTGCTGCCTTGCTGTCTGAGGTCGTTTGTCCCTACTGCAATCACGACATCTGAAACGTTCTCGAACTCTTGGGAATCTGGGTTAGTGAGGTTGGAGAGTGTTGGGCAGTGAACACTGGACCCTGGAAGTGCGGGACCGAGTGTTCCTTTGCCGTCCCCAAACTTGATCTTACCTGAGGAGTTGGAATCACCTAAAAGTTTTACGGAAACTCGGTCAGATCCTGTGGGACTCCACTTCCACTCCTCTCGATCCTCTCTACCCTCACTCCCAACTGACTCAAGCTCTCTGACTCTCTGTTCAAGGTTCGACTCGCTCTGCTCGATCTGCACTACACGCTCTCTAAGTTGAGTTACAGAACTAATATTCGTATTGGAATGCTCTTCAAGAGCTGATAAACGTTTATTAATATCTTGAAGTTGAGGATTAATCTCACTTAGATGTTGATCAAATTTACTGTGCAAGCTAACAATAAGAGATTTTAAATCCGTAAGTTCGGACGGGTTATCACTTGCTTTATCATCATCAAAACGAATACTGGACTGAAAGTTGTGAGTAACTGGCATTTTAGCCGGAGGTTCTTTGCCAGATTCACTAGTTATACTATCAGAACTATTTGCACTTGAATTTAGTGCACGTTTAATAGATTCACTTTGAGAGAAAGCACTGTCAGAAGAAAAGTAAGAATCAATACGAGGAGTATCGTCAATTTTAGAAAATGTGAATATCGATTTTGAACCCATCAGATAACAGATAAATCTCAAATGTGACAGTTAAATTGACTAATTAATGGAATGTCAAAACAGGTAACCGTTGATATATCGTAGATTAATAGCAAGGTTGATAGAAGCACTATTAAGAATATGTAACACTAATGTACGGGATGTACGGAATATTCCAGAAAATGTATAGCTATATGGTAAAGGTGGCTTGAGCAGCGCAATTCTATAAGTTAGCTAATCTAAGAGATAAGAAAAGACCAACATATAGATAATTGTAAATATTACCGGTTCTTTACTACCCCTTGCCCGTCACTCGTATCTACATCTTACCCTTGCCAGTATGTTACTCTTGCTGATTTTACGTTTAGCCGACCCTGACGATGACATATGGGGGTGATTTGAGGTAACCACCGATCCAGCATAGTAAATGAAGCGGTATGCAGAACAACACAAAACAAGGCACAGTTGATGTTGGAAGGTGTATTTACACTTGCTTCCTGGACCTGGCTGTTCCTTAGTTTCCCTGATCTGTTCTTGCCTTCTTCGAACTGTAAATGAGCCATGAGGTCAAGTATACGTTTTCGTGATAAACTTTAAAACGTCTCTATACCGGGTTTCTCACGGTATAAAGCGTTACATAAACCTCATTAGTCATTAAGAGCCATATAATATACACGTATTGTGTCGTAGTCTGATTGAATACAGCTCGATATGTATTAGTTTCAATACTTTCAACACTACTATATAACAAATAATTTGAATGACAGGATGGATTACTGAGGGCACTGTGTTAAGGTGATTTAAGTGGGTCCCAATCCCCACCGACCATTCTTCTTTGTGTCATGAATACTTGCTTCATCATCTCCTTTTAATAAAAATAACGGTTAATAATAGGTGTCTTTATTGACTAAGCGCATTACTACATACATCACCCACCAAATGCGATATGAACAACTTGGTTTGATTGTCGAGGAAAAGAAGAGGTCTGGTAATACAGGTAGGCTGGTTTAGATTAGCACAATTGACGGTACAGAGATGTTTATTTATTACAAATGTGATTATCTTAACCCCACTGATTCATCATTGAAATCAATAAAATGACAGTACAGCAGGCTATTGTAGGTTTACAACCTACCAGGACGCGCGCCGAGTTGGACTCGTCGACGGTCCTGTCCAATATATGTAGGTAGTGCGCCATCGACAGTGAGCCGCGCGTGCCGACTGTAGGATGGTTTTTTAGCGCTAATTTCGGCCAGCACAATTTTCTTCAAACAAATAGATATTGAGTATCCTTCCCGACCTCCAATTGCAACAAAAATTGGTAAGCTTACTCATAGACTTACAAGTAAAGTGTCCGAAAAATGTAAAGCATATCCAACCATCAGACATTATGTTACAGCTAAAAGCAGCGTATTTTGCCCCATTTTGATCACTATATCAACTCCGATATCCACCAATTTTTTCGGACAGTTGTGAAAGCCCTATTGGAAGGTCGTCGCCAATTTCCAGAATGATCTCATTTAAGGAACTGAAGATAAATCCGAATAATACGACAAAAATGGTCAAATTTGGACGAATTTGGTCAAATTACGCGACTTTTACAGCTACTTTTGCTCCAAAAGCCGCGCACAATCTAATATGGCACCTAGGCGAAACTCACTGATCTTTCCAAAAAGGTATGACAAATTTGGTATTGTGAAAATTCTCACAGTCTCTAGAAAACAGTGGTACAAAAATTTTTAAAATCCGAGCAAGTTTATTTTTATCGTGCACCCCCAAATATATGGAACAGATATTTTACGAGTATCACCCGTTAAAGCAGGCTATCGTTTCGATCTTGACTGTGCCATTGGTGCAGTTTCTGCGAAAATTAGTTTATGAAACTCTTATATCGCCGCGCGATCATATGGTTAACGTTTTTCAGTTTCAGACCTCTTCACTTAGTAATTCCTGATTACTAAAATCTGCCGAGATTTACTGAACTCCAACTACAAATATTGGCTATTTAAGTATTCTTGAAACGAAAAATTCACTAAGTGTTTTTGAAAGGCATTTTTCTCCGTGTTTCATGCGGTTTGATCACTTTTGGCGGAAAAAATATTTTGAATTTTCGAAATTTTTTTCAAGTCTCGAAAAAAAATGTAAGTGAAAAATTTTCAAATTTTTTCTAAAAACTACTTTTCTCCGTGTTTTAAGCTATTCCGATCATTTTGAGCCAATAAAAAATTTTTAGAATTTTGCTAATTAGTTAATTGATAATTATCCAATTAACTTATTATCTGACGTAAAAATTGTTTGAACAAAAGTTTTTCTTCCTGATAATATGAACACACTCGATTGATCTGCAACCTTTTACGATGTTCACAACTAAAGATATTCGACAAACAAGAAAGGTGGTAAAAAGTGGTAAAGTGGCAAAAAGTGGCCTTAAGACAAGTGGAAAAGTTTGGAAAAGTTGGTCAGCCATAAAGGGCACCTAATGGAACTCAAAAACGTCAAAAATCCTCTGAAAAGTTCGTGTGTCAGCAGATCGATTTTTTCAGACGGATCTGTCTGTACTATTATTGACTTTTTCCGCCAAGTGACCCTTGAAAACATCATATACTAGTAGAGTTTTCTGTGCCTCCAGCAGACCAAGTAAAGGAGAACCTTTCCGTCGTTAACTTACGGCACAATAAAGTTCTCATAGTTGTCATATTCTGGACAAAAAGTTCAAAGTGGACAAATTTTTGAAAAAAATTTCAACGGACTTTAACTTGGACGGACATTAATTGAACGGACTTTATTTGAACGGACATTAAAATGAACGCTAGGGCCTCCAGCGTTCAAGTAATGTCCGTCCAAATAAGGTCCGATAAGGTATATAACATCAACCTCGTTGCCGTCGTTGAGAGTTTTCAGGATGTTATCTACGTGGTCTATTAGTTGAGTTAAGCAGCTTCTTTTCTTGCGGAATCCATGCTGATGGGGGGAGAGAAAGCTGTTTGACTCCATATGTTCCACAAGATGATTTCTGACCACTCTCTCAAATATCTTAATAATGTGAGAGGTTATCGAGACAGGGCGATAGTTAGCGGCAGATGTTCGGTCTCCTTTCTTGAACACAGGCGTGATGTACTGTGTCTTCATGCCAGATGGTATGACTCCGTTATCAAATGAGCGTTTCCAGAGTAGATAAATTGGTTCAGCGATTGTCCTTCGACATTTAGTTAGGATCTTGGCCGGGATGTCACCATCAGGGGTGGAGGCATACGGGTCCAGTTCCTTTATGGCATCTGATATGTCGTCTGCTGTGAAGGTGAATGTGTTGAGATCTTCTTTTGGATGAGGATCTAATCCGGCGAGGCATTCTTCAAGATTTGCAGAATTTGGGTTGCTGAAGACTGTGACATATTGAGTCTGGAGAATTTCTGCTTTTTCCGCTGGGTCCATTTTCAGAGTTCCGTTTTTATCTCTAATTGGGGCGACGGATGATTTTACCTTTGCAAATCGTTTAGCGTAAGAATAAAAGAATCTTGGGTTCGTCTTTATTGTACTTACAGCTTTAACTTCTTTTTCGTTAAGTTGCTTGATCACAAGTTCACTTATTTCGAAGGTCAGAAGATTCACTTCGGTTTTCAGCTTTTCGATTTTTCTCGAAGTTGGGTTGTTTTGAGTAAGTGCACTTATTTGGGCATTGAGTTTTCTTCTTTTCCTCTTCATTGTGTATTTTTCACGGACTTGGCGACTTCTACGGGGGCGGGAAGGGCCAGATCCAGTAGGGTCTTTAGAAGGCGAGTTTAGGAGGGTTATCTGGAGGACAGTTAGGCGTATCAGCTCCAGAAAGGCACTTCCATCTTCATCTTCATAACAGAGTTCTCTCAAAGAGATCCAGTTAACAGCTTCTAAACAGTCGTTCATTGCTTCAAAATCTGCTCTATGAAAATCAGTCGCCCGAAAAGAGTTTCTGTCGAAAGATATAGGAGTATGTTCTTTTGGGCAGAGCGGGTTATGTCCGAGAACGAGCTCGACTAGCCTGTGGTCAGATAGTTGGCATTCGGAGATATTTGTCTCAACTGTGTCCTGTGGTTTATTTGTGAGGACGAGATCGATGGTGTTGTTATTTCTCGTGGGCTTACAGATCATTTGTGTCAAGAAATTTCTCTCCATGAAATCAATTAGTTCGGAACAAGCTTGCTGGTCACAAAGCGGTTGACCAGGTAAAGCTTGGCAAGAGTCCCAATCTATATTTGGGAGGTTGAAATCCCCCATAAAGTAGATGTCAGGTGATCTATCGTTTGATGTCAAGTTATTTAGTTTCTCCTGCACCTGGTCCAGGACTGCTTTGAAGGATCCGGGAGGAGCATCTGGTGGGCGGTTATATATCACGGAGACAAGGGCGTTCATAGAGTCTATGAAACAATGCAGCATACTGCAGTGTTTGTCACTAAAATTTACAGTATCTGATAATAGCAGCGAGTTTTCAACGTAAAGCACACAACCACCACCTTTTCGACTATGACGGTCTGCTCTAAGACTGTTGTACCCATCTATAGCTATTTGAGCATCACTGATATATGGCTTCAACCATGATTCAGTGATAGCGAGAATAGGGACCGGGGGTCTTCCTAGGTCGTCAAGTATGTGGTCTTGGATGAATGGAATCTTCCATTTTACAGTACTGGTTGCGGACCGAGCATTCAGTAGCAAGATCCTTGATAGTTGGGAATGAAGTTTAGTGGCATCGGCATCCGCATTGGCTGGTTTGGGAGTGGCACTTGGACTGAGAACTGTGCTGGTGGTGGGAACTGTGTCGAGATTTGCTGAGAGGATGTTTGGCGTGATCTCGGGTCCAGCTGGCTCCGTTGTGTCTCTTGGACAAGGGCTGGAATTTGCCCTCGAAGTTCCTCCATTTTGGAGTTCATCTGGGTTATAATTCCGTTTTTCATGTTTTCCATGAGCTTCTCTAAAAAAGCACTATCCCTCTCAGATGTACTGTCTTTACGTTGTCTGAGGGGTTTCTGATATTCAACAGTGGGTGGGTAGGGGGTGTTGAGGGAGTTTAGACTACCCATTCTGTCCACATCATAACCACCAGGAGGCGGCCAGGAACTTCTGTTCGTGTTGAATTCTATTCTTCTCGTATCTTTGGGCTGCTGCTGCTGAGGCAGGCGATTTCTGTCAGTGAGATTCACGTTTCCAACAGTCTTACTTGGCCTAATAGTGCCCTGCTCCAATAACTCTTTAACCGATTTTGCTATAAATGCTCTCTCTGCATCAGAGTACTTTCTGGACCTACAAGCGATTAGATTGGTGACTTCCATTAATGTGGAGAATAGTGGTATGGGCTCAAGGTTCGACATTGAAAGCTGTGCACAGTTCCTACCAACTTCATCTATCACCAAGGGATCTCTATTTCCTCCGAAATTAACCACAAGATTCATATGACTTCGGAGTAAATCCAAACCCACGATCGCGACGCAACATAGTTTGTCCATAACTGATAATTTACACTTTGAATAGGTGTGGCCTTCAATCACAATATCTACTACACAGGACCCCTGAATGTTTGTTGACATTGATTCCGAAGCTAAAGTTATTTTGTTCGTACCAGGGCCTATCGTTATGCTGTTTCGCCTAGCAAAACCCAAGTCAACAAAACTCTCTGAGCTACCAGTGTCAATCAAAATGTAAGCGATGTTATTATTTATCTTTGCGTTGACGGTTGTCTGAGACAGCGTTGGAGGTGTAGATGTAGACATAGCACAAAGATAAGAGAATGGAGATGATTGCTGGGGCTGATCAGCGGACGGAACGTTGTAGGCGTATAAACGTTGTTTGCAGAGTTCTTCTTAGAGAATTTATCATAAGGTGCGGTCTTCCCAAGACCCGACGCTGATCGACATACTCGTGCCCAATGTCCACGCTTACCGCAAGTTTTACAAGTAGTATTATTAGCAGGACACGCTGTTCGAACATGGTACTCATAACCACAATGTCCACACTTTATATTAGAACTTACTGAATTGCCGTGAGTGGCAGCTACAACCGCATGATCCTTTGAATCCTGTCCAGAATCGTTTCCCTTAACAATACCATTTAGATTAGAACCATTATACTTTTCATTGTTTGAGATTGATTGCTCCAGAGTACAAGCCAGAGTGATGGTATCATCTAAACTTTTAGTGTCCTCCATCAGGCGCTGCCGAATTTGCTTGTCCCTTAGCCCACTGATAAGAGCTGTTCTAATGCTCTCTTCCCCATGAACAGCAGCTGATACTTCGGTAAAATTACACTGTTTCGCCAGTGTCCGCAATGCCAAGATGAATTGATCAACTGATTCAGATTCAGTTTGACTCCGTGTAGATAAACAATATCTCGCAAAGTTAGTATTCTTTGTTTTAACAAACAAACCATTCAAGATCTTAACTGCCTCCGAAAACTTTGTTTCACCCTTGATAGTTGTATATATTGAGGGGCTCACATAATTGCAAAGCACCATATACTGTTTCTCTTCGGTGTCAGCTTGGTTACCAAGAATAGTGATAAAATAGTCCACAGTCTGTTTCCAGTGCAGGTAGGTATCTGCAACATCATCACCTTTATCTGTGAGGGTGATGTTCAAGCGCTGAGGGCTCAAAAACTTTTCCATGATGAGGGATGTAGACAAATATGTTCTAAACAAGTGAGACAACTCTTGCAATAACTGGAAATTTGTCTACATGCCTAACAATGATAAATGGTTAATAAATAAATTACAGCAGACCAATCATATGGTTACCATGGTTACCAGTTTTGATTTCAATTACTCTTATTTTGTTACTTTTTTATACTTTTCAGACTCACTGAGTCAAACTGCCATAGGGCAACTTATCAAAAGTTTATGACTGCCGAGTGCTGATAAAGATTTCAAATTAAATTACTCACGCTAGATACAAGACAATCAAAATATGATTTACTCATGATTTGTGAGTATCATCCATGGTCAGCGAGTATTGATATCCACATCAGACGTTATACTCCAGTAGCAGGGAGGTGTTGAGTGTGCACTTCGATGTATAGAGTTTTTTGCTATTGAATCGGGTTAAATAGGTCATTGGTAATTCAAATCACCGAGGGGGGAATTTTGTGTCGCTAGTCCCAACCCTGTGGAGCCACGCCCATATTTCATATCAGGTGCGTATATGGGAAATATGTATCTCAGCTTCTGAAGGTCTTAGAGACTCAAAATTGAGTTTAAAATGACCGCAATACACATGTTTATATTAGTACTATGAAGGTCATGAAAGCCCAAAATGCTTATTTTTGGAAAAAATTCAGAAAAACCGATTTTCACTTGAGCGTGAGTAAAAAAATCTACTCTAGAAATTTAGTGAAAATCGAGTAAGCAGTTCAGTGTCTACAAGATTTCTAAACACAGGGTCCTCTGTTAGGTCATTCTGAATTAGAATTGATAAAGTAAGCAAATTCTATAAGTAGTTTCAACCCTGTGGAGCCACGCCCATATTTCATATCAGGTGCGTATGTGGGAAATATGTATCTCAGCTTTTGAAGGTCTTAGAGACTCAAATTTGAGTTTAAAATGACCGCAATACACATGTTTATATTAGTACTATGAAGGTCATGAAAGCCCAAAATGCTTATTTTTGGAAAAAATTCAGAAAAACCGATTTTCACTTGAGCGTGAGTAAAAAAATCTACTCTAGGAATTTAGTGAAAATCGAGTAAGCAGTTCAGTGTCTACAAGATTTCTAAACACAGGGTCCTCTGTTAGGTCATTCTGAATTAGAATTGATAAAGTAAGCAAATTCTATAAGTAGTTTCAACCCTGTGGAGCCACGCCCATATTTCATATCAGGTGCGTATGTGGGAAATATGTATCTCAGCTTTTGAAGGTCTTAGAGACTCAAATTTGAGTTTAAAATGACCGCAATACACATGTTTATATTAGTACTATGAAGGTCATGAAAGCCCAAAATGCTTATTTTTGGAAAAAATTCAGAAAAACCGATTTTCACTTGAGCGTGAGTAAAAAAATCTACTCTAGGAATTTAGTGAAAATCGAGTAAGCAGTTCAGTGTCTACAAGATTTCTAAACACAGGGTCCTCTGTTAGGTCATTCTGAATTAGAATTGATAAAGTAAGCAAATTCTATAAGTAGTTTCAACCCTGTGGAGCCACGCCCATATTTCATATCAGGTGCGTATATGGGAAATATGTATCTCAGCTTCTGAAGGTCTTAGAGACTCAAACTTGAGTTCAAAATGACCGCAATGCACATGTTTATTTTAGTACTATGAAGGTCATGAAAGCCCAAAATGCTTAGCAAAAAATCTACTCTAGAAGTTAAGTGAAATCGAGTGTGAAGTTCAGTGTCTACAACGTTTCTAAACATAGGATCCTTTGTAAGATCATTCTGAATCAGAATTGATAAGGTATGCAAATTCTATTAGTAGTTTTAACCCTAGGGTGCAAAACTCCTAAATTACCCCCAGGCGCAAATATATGACTTTTCTATCTCGGCTTCTGAACGTTGTAGGGGCCTCTCTTTGAGCTCAAACTAACTACAATGGCCACATTTATATACCGACTATAAAGCAACATAGGGTCTATATAGCTTAGTTTATAGAAATTCATTAAAAACTGTTTTAACCTTCATGCATCATAAAATAGTAATATGATGAAACATGTACTTAATAATGATATCTCGGGCTAAAAAGATATTTGCAGCACAGTAAAACGTTCAACATAAACACATTAGGATAACATTTATGGAGCAGCACATACCACCTAACTTTAATTTTGGTATAACTGCGAAAATACTCAGTTTCAGAAGGCTGCCTTCAGCTCCCTCTCTGGGGCTCTCTCCAGTACTGCTCGGCTATTATGGCTAATCAACTTGAATCCAACCTCATGTAGCAGAATCTACTTCTAGCTGCCTTCTGCTAACTCCAGGTCAACTCTACCCAGCTACCACCATACGTTATAATTTTAGATCTTATAACCTCTGATATGAGTGCTACCTCCGCTGCATCCAACAATTTCCAGCTCATTAAGGAAGAGGAAATTTTTCTGATGGTTGCTAGATAGGGCAAGAAGTAGTCCACTAACCTAAGCTAAGATTGCTAGAAATAGCAGAAGTTGGAGGAACCTTGGTGGTAGCTAAAGAGATAGTAGCCGAAGTAGGTGAAAACAGCTGGAATTGGTGGTATAGTAGCTGGATAGAGGAAGAGGTAGCATTCATATCAGAGGTTGCTAGAAAGATCTAAAATCATAACGCACTGGTGGTAGCTGGGTAGAGACTAGAGATGATGCATGAAGGTTAAAAAAGTTTTTAATGAATTTCTAAAAACTAAGCTGTATAGACCCTAAGTTGCTTTGTGCTTTATAGTCGGTATATAAATGTGGCCATTGTAGTTAGTTTGAGCTCAAAGAGAGGCCCCTACAACGTTCAGAAGCCGAGATAGAAAAGTCACATATTTGCGCCTGGGGGTAATTTAGGAGTTTTGCACCCTAGGGTTAAAACTACTAATAGAATTTGCATACCTTATCAATTCTGATTCAGAATGATCTTACAAAGGATCCTATGTTTAGAAACGTTGTAGACACTGAACTTCACACTCGATTTCACTTAACTTCTAGAGTAGATTTTTTGCTAAGCATTTTGGGCTTTCATGACCTTCATAGTACTAAAATAAACATGTGCATTGCGGTCATTTTGAACTCAAGTTTGAGTCTCTAAGACCTTCAGAAGCTGAGATAGAAAAGTCATATATTTGCGCCTGGGGGTAATTTAGGAGTTTTGCACCCTAGGGTTAAAACTACTAATAGAATTTGCATACCTTATCAATTCTGATTCAGAATGATCTTACAAAGGATCCTATGTTTAGAAACGTTGTAGACACTGAACTTTACACTCGATTTCACTTAACTTCTAGAGTAGATTTTTTGCTTGTGAAAATCAGTTTTTCTGAATTTTTTCCAAAAATAAGCATTTTGGGCTTTCATGACCTTCATAGTACTAATATAAACATGTGTATTGCGGTCATTTTAAACTCAAATTTGAGTCTCTAAGACCTTCAGAAGCTGAGATACATATTTCACACATACGCACCTGATATGAAATATGGGCGTGGCTCCACAGGGTTGAAACTACTTATAGAATTTGCTTACTTTATCAATTCTAATTCAGAATGACCTAACAGAGGACCCTGCGTTTAGAAATCTGCTTACTCGATTTTCACTAAATTTCTAGAGTAGATTATTTTACTCACGCTCAAGTGAAAATCGGTTTTTTCTGAATTTTTTCCGAAAATAAGCATTTTGGGCTTTTATGACCTTCATAGTACTAATATAAACATGTGCATTGCGGTCATTTTAAACTCAATTTTGAGTCTCTAAGACCTTCAGAAGCTGAGATACATATTTCCCGTATACGCACCTGATATGAAATATGGGCGTGGCTCCACAGGGTTGGGACTAGCGACACAAAATTCCCCCCTCGGTGATTTGAGTTACCAATGACCTATTTAACCCGATTCAATAGCAAAAAACTCTATACATCGAAGTGCACACTCAACACCTCCCTGCTACTGGAGTATTAGCTTCTTTCATCTCTTTGTTTGAGTTAGAGTAATTGAATTACGATTCCGACTATACTGATTACTGTTCACCGTACAAATAAAAATATTTCACGGTCTCCTCTGCAAGCATTCCACTCTCCTCCGCGGAACACAGCAGGAATGTGCCTGTGTGATTAGTCCTTTAGTCGTGAGAGCGTATGACTATTGTACTACGTACGCACTGTATATAGTTTCCTTCAACACGGGAGATGCTAGTTTTTTACACAACTTTCATAATCATAGACACTGATCTACAGATATTTTGACATTTTTTACTGCTTATTATAACGACGGCCTTTCTTGCTCATTGTATGAAAAATTAGTTTACAAATTATCTGTTAAAATTTTAAAAACGCCAAAACAAAGATGACAAAATTTGTATTTTTGTTGGTTTTGAATACCTTCATTAAACGTTGTCTGTTAATAATTATGTCCGTTCATTTGATGTCCTGCAAATAAGGTCCGATAAGGTACATTCGATCCGCGCCCCTTTTGTGTTTGTAAAATAGTTAAAATAGTTAAAAACTTGCAGTGATTGTAGCAAGATTCTCTTATTCAGCATGAGTTATTCCAGGGTCTCCTGTCGACAAACTTACATTATTTTAGCACCCACGTGCTGCAACTTCACGAAGAATCAGCTACATTGTATCGTTAAAGTCATGACAGTAGAAATTTCAGACGAAAACTTGGTTATTGCAAATCCTGTTTTAAACGTTGAAGACTTCGATGATTCTGAAAGTGAATCTGCTCAAAGCAAACATGGATGGCAAATATACGGTTAGCAAAATTGAAAGTATTTACATTACTTGCTGCAGTTTTTTAGTTAATTAAATAGAGTTAAATTATCATTATTTTTGCTATTGAATATGACATTTCCAAAGCGAAATGATTTCAAATAAGCTGACGATAAACGGTAATTTCAGACTCTAGCCTGACATTGGAAGTTACTGTTTTTGGTGAAACTTTAGAAGGGAACGATGAGACAAACCGGTGTCATCAGAAGACGAGGAACGTTCGGAGGGTAAATGTTTAGTTTCTGTTCTTTTCCGCTCACGAGAATATTATACTCAATACTCCCAAGTCCGTACAATTAGAAATATTTAGGATTACCTACAATTACTAATACTATAACCTTTGCAGAAATGACAACATGCCATCGGATGACTATAGTGATCTTTGCTTGCCTTGGAATGTACGTCGTATTTATGACCCGACTGTATCCGTCCGGATTTTATTTAGACTTCCTTAAACAATCTGGCTTCAGTACCATAATAGGTAAGTGAGATTACATTTACAGTGCTGGCAAGCACGACCGCCGCCATTATACTCACTATACTACATAATTACCCCCTATACTATTATACCCCCTATTTTACTGTTTTTCTGGCATTAAGACTTATCGAAAGTAGTTCAGCTGGCATATTTTAAGGTCAAAACATTCTAATTCAATGTCAAAGATGGCAGAAATTAAAAATAGTCATGTGGAGGTTTTTAAGAAATTTGCGAGAAAGTAAGTTAATCGACTGAAAAAAAAAATGTTTCAAGTTTCAGTATATAATAGGGAAGTGGGTTTTCTAAAACCCTTGTTTTCATCCATAAAGATATTTGCTATTGAAGTTAGTGCTTTTTTGAAGAATCTATATACTTATCATCTTAATAATCTCAAGAAATCCGTGTGTGTGTGTGTGTGTGTGTGTGTGTGTGTGTGTGTGTGTTGTGTGTGTGTGTGTGTGTGTGTGTGTGTTTGTGTGTGTGTGTGTGTGTGTGTGTGTGTGTGTGTGTGTGTGTGTGTGTGTGTGTGTGTGTGTGTGTGTGTGTGTGTGTGTGTGTGTGTGTGTGTGTGTGTGTGTGTGTGTGTGTGTGTGTGTGTGTGTGTGTGTGTGTGTGTGTGTGTGTGTGTGTGTGTGTGTGTGTGTGTGTGTGTGTGTGTGTGTGTGTGTGTGTGTGTGTGTGTGTGTGGCTTTCTTTTGGATGAAAAGTTGGCAGTACGAAACCGGAATGGTATAGTTTTGTACAACGACCAATCATATGGTTACCATGGTTACCAGTTTTGATTTCAATTACTCTTATTTTGTTACTTTTTTATACTTTTCAGACTCACTGAGTCAAACCGCTATAGGGCAACTTATCAAAAGTTTATGACTGCCGAGTGCTGATAAAGATTTCAAATTAAATTACTCACGCTAGATACAAGACAATCAAAATATGATTTACTCATGATTTGTGAGTATCATCCATGGTCAGCGAGTATTGATATCCACATCAGACGTTAGCTTCTTTCATCTCTTTGTTTGAGTTAGAGTAATTGAATTACGATTCCGACTATACTGATTACTGTTCACCGTACAAATAAAAATATTTCACGGTCTCCTCTGCAAGCATTCCACTCTCCTCCGCGGAACACAGCAGGAATGTGCCTATGTGATTAGTCCTTTAGTCGTGAGAGCGTATGACTATAGTACCACGTACGCACTGTATATACCTTACAAGACATATTTATGGCGGCCTAATTTGCGACGACCGAAATTTTGGCGGTCCAAAAATATGGCGAAATTGAACAAAAACCGTCAAATTTCGGACGTCACAGAAAATAGGGAATTTTTCATCATTTTTTGTGACAGTAAGGAAATTTCTGAAATTCGGTAAAATCATGTTCAAACTTAGTCTGTATTAAGACTGTAAGACTTTCATGTTAGCACATACATGTATTTTAATGCAAATTTAAACTGTATTGCTTGACATTCAATTCGTCATTGGTTTGGTGATACTGATAATTTGTCCCAAGATGCCAGAATTTATTTATTTATTTTACTTGATATTACTTTTTAGAAACAAAATAAAGCAGTGAAGGCACAGTCATTGAAATAAGCTAAAAGATAATGCGACGGATTCTATTACGATGACTGAAATTTTGGCGGTCCGAAAATATGGCGAAATTTTCGGAAAACCGCCACATTTCGTACGTTATAAATATGTCTTGTAAGGTAGTTTCCTTCAACACGGGAGATGCTAGTTTTTTACAAAACTTTCATAATCATAGACACTGATCTACAGATATTTTGACATTTTTTACTGCTTATAACGACGGCCTTTCTTGCTCATTGTATGAAAAATTAGTTTACAAATTATCTGTTAAAATTTTAAAAACGCCAAAACAAAGATGACAAAATTTGTATTTTTGTTGGTTTTGAATACCTTCTTCGGTTATATTAAAAAAACGGTAAGAGTTACGGGACTGGTTTTTTCGGTATAGTGCCGACAAAACTCTGAAGAAGCCAATAAGCAAATTTTTTAAAAATCGGCCAATGGTAAGTGGTTTAATTGATGGTTTTGTACCAAAAATGTGACATAAAATGGCTTGAACAGCTAAATCAAGAAAACGGTAATAGTTACGGGGCTCGCTCTCTCTCTGCATATGTTTGCAGGGTCTGTTTGGACTGCAGAGAGAGAGAGAGTTCATACTTTCATATGACAAGGTTATGCGTGTTTTCAAATATAAATGGCAGGTGTGGTGCGGAGTTAACAAGGGTTAATTTCTAAAACGATTTAAATAAAAATGGAAAGTGGTTCAAAACGGGAGTGATGAGGTATAATAGTCGGTGTTCGGACCTTATGATCATGGAATGTGGTGCCTAATAATGACTTAATTATCCACGATAAAGAACTGATTATGAGATTATTCTTTAAGATACTATTGGATACGTGAGGGTACTCCGAATAGAATTGCTCACCTAATGCGGGTTTTGAATCAGCGGGTAATTACTCCTACCCTTTTTAACTGCGGCAGTGCAATCCCGGCCGGGCTACACTAGCATATTATATAATCTCAATAAAGCTGTGTGTGTGTGTGGGAAATTTCCGAGCGGCTTTATTAAGAAAATGGTAAGAGTTACGGAACTGGTTTTTTTTCCGTAATATAGTTTTGACAAACCTCTGACGAAGCCAAATGATTGATGTTTTTTAAATCGGCCTGTGGTAATGTCAATGGTTTTAACAAAAAGTGTTTCATATACTCAACCCCTCTCCCACTATTACCGTTATATAGATACTTGAGGAGCGCTCAGAATTAAATACATTCATATGCGGCCGATTTTTACTGATTGTGTTCATACTTTTGTACCGTTTTAACTAAAAACACCCATTTTGTGATTTAGTATTCTCTGGTGTTGGGCCATCCCTTGGGTTGCGGAGCTCAGTTCTGCGTCCTATGGGTCTATATTGTGCATTAAACTAGTTTAGTTTTGCTAAAATCATTGAAAATTGCTATTTTTACGATTTTCATCAACTTTGGCGTCCCGTTGAGATCCAAGTTCTTTTTGAAATCTTTTGAAACTTCGCATACTTATTAAATAATATGTATGAGAATACATATAAAATTTCAGAGAATATAGATATGGGTCAAAATTAGATTTCACGTAATGTTCGTATAATTTCATCAATTACCGAGGGGTAATTGCCACACCCTCTTTTCTCTTTTATCACCATAAAGTGAGAACTTTAGTGAAGAAATCTTTAGTGAAAAATCACAGCGAAGAAATCACAGATCTTAAAAGGTCATAACTCGGTTTAGTTGTAAACAACCGACTTGACATTTTAGGAAAGCACTTCAATTATCAAACCACATGTGTCTGGAAATTTAAAATTTTGTAGTTCCTAATTTAAAACGTTCTCTTATGGCGACAAAAGAGAAAAAGAGGAAGTGGTGTGCCACACCCTCTGTAACTGATGGAATTTTACGAAAATTTCAAGAAATTCAAGTTTGACCAATATGTATATTCTCTGAAATTTTCAAGCAATTCTAATACCAATAACGCGAGTTATTTAAGGGTTGCGTGTGGGTATTTACTTTTGGGCCACCCTGTAATCTGTATATTTTATATGGGGGGTGGGTAGGGGGAGTCAGTGTGCAAACGTTGGGTCTTATTATACCTCCGCTGTGTTTTATATTTGAGAGTTGTTGCTTTGCAAATGGCATACTGTACCTACTGGTTCGAGGATTCCGTCGCCAAAATTCGGACCCGGCTCACGTCCGTTATGTGAACACATGCCGAGAGCTCAAACAGTTCTTAATATACTTCATAATACACAGCTACTTATTACTAAACTGTCATGTGAACCCTACCCAGGTTCTTGGTTGTCCGGCTGTTAGGATGGTTATAATATGGATCACATCACAAATGATACGTCACTGATTGGGCCATGTGATGTGATAACTTTGGGAGGCCGGAATGAGAGGTTCCTAGTTGTCGGTCACCGCTAATTTTTTCAAAGACGGTAGGGTGTCAAATATTGCATCTGATATGAAAACAGATTAGAAATGACGAAAATATCAAGCATTTTGTGTATCCCGTTAACAAAATTGACTGGGTGATTATGTGACATCGTGACACGACACCTTAATTGGGCAGCCTTAACGATTCCAATAATGTTTAACGGGGTAGTTTGTAGAGGTTGGTGTTATACCGGGATCTTGAGGACTAGTTCAAGTACTTTTTTAGGCGTCTAATACAAAGTGATACTCGTTATATTAGTTTGACTTCTTGAAAGGTAAAGTCAACAAAGGCTTTTTAGAATATGGGAACTAAACACAAGTTCATTCGTATCTCATAAAACGGGTCAGAGACAGACTTATTTTACAATCGTAGCCACGGACGGCTATGGAGGTGAAAGTAATGTCATGTGAGTCGTGTTTCTCAATTGTGATTGGCTGATGTTAAGATAGTGTTAGGACGGTAAGAGGTGAAGGTAGTTACTTAGTCTTAAGGTTTCTGAGAATGAATTCGTGAGGGAGGTATTACTAATAGGTGTGAACTTGAAGTGTTGAAACTTGTAGGCAATGCTTTGTGAAATTAGTATGAGTTTATTTGAAGCCGTCCGGGAATAAAACATGAAATATTAGAATTAAAATTAAGAAATGAAATTATATGCTCTACAATCTTCCGTTCAGAAATTTAGTAAAATTTAAGACCCTCCAATAATTTAGTAAAATGTATTAGAATTATAAAATAACAGGTATTACAGTTGATGTTTTTGCAAAACATCAAATAATAAACATTTAAAAAAAATTTAAACGAGTAAAACATACGAAAATGTTAGTGTTTTACACTGTTAACTTAACCTTCGATATCGATTCGTTTCATTTCGTAAGTTAACTTCTACACGTATACTTCTATTCGTTTTTCGTTCCAAATTCGTTCTCGTTACAAACAAAATTCGTTACGTTAAATAATCATGTGATTCGACTCACTGATCATCCAGGGTGCATTAGGCGCCCTTTCAGATTAAAAAGTTTAAATAGAAAAATTAATTTTAGTCCAAATCGGTATCCGTTTCAGAATCCGAGTCTAACACATTCATCTTGTAGGTGAAGGGTGATTGTTAGTTAATACTCATTGCGTTTTAGGAAGTAGGCTGATTAGTAGTTGCAATGAGTATTTTGAGAGTTGGAATTCAAGGTTGATTAGGATGTAATTTTAGAGGTACTGTGGGTACGGGAAATCGGTGGTAAAGTTACAGAGCCATGTGCGTCTGGCGCGGGTTTACTGACCACTCAGGGCGCCAGCTCCTTGTGACAGCAAACCTCTACACATGGTGACTCCGCATTACTCGAGATCAGACTTCTTTAGCCAGGTCACTGATTTCCCGATGGCCGATACCGACATTTATCACAGTCATCTGGTGTATGAATAAGTCCATTGAGATGCACCACGGATCCCTATAGTACTTTCTGAATTTAGGGTAATGTTTGATGGAAGGAGATAAAGGTTTCAGGACCAATACCTTGTCACCTCTTTTGTCTGTTCTGCGGAACCTTCTCGTTTTATCGTGAAAAGTCTTGTGGCGTATTTGACTTACACTAATGTTGTTTCTTACGACATTGTACAAGTCTTTCATATCGTGGTACGTGACTGGAGCGAGATGAGCAGTGAGCACCGGATTTATAATATACTGTGCTATCGGTTTTTAGGGATGCATGAGGATCAATAGGGGTATCAGGGTTCCTGATTGGAGTGTAGTCCTGTTTAGTGGATTCCTCTGATTCGGTATCCATTTTATCTTCGTTGTTAGTCTTCACTTTGTTCGCAACGCATATAAAGTAAGTTTGTGTAGGGAGACTTTCGAAGGCAGTATGGTTCACCAAAGGTGACTTTGATAGGCTTTTCTCTCTCAAAGCCGGGTTATTTTCTACAGCATGTTGAGGGAGAGGTTCTTTCTTGAAGTTATTCTGTTTCTTTGTGTGCGTGTCTGCAGTATCATGCTCTTTTTGAGATTTAAGGTCAAACATTAATATTAAATCTTTGACGCTGTATTGCGGCTTAGTTTCAAGGCTCGAGTCTCTTTGGACTCCTGGAGGAGGTGATTTTCCGACAGGAATAGGTGATTCTTTGACAGGAGAGAGTAATTCTTTGACAACAGAAGGTGGTTCTTTGACAGGAGAGGGTGGTTCTTTGACAGTAGAGGGTGGTTCTTTGACAGGAGAGAGTGGTGGTTCTTTGGAGTTGGGTGGTCTTTCGCAAAGATTACCAATGAAGGAATAGTTGCTCACCGTCTTATTATTAAAGTCTAGGATCATCCCGTACTTTTCGAAGAAGATTTGTCCTAGAATACACTCTTCTTTCATTTTAGATGTAACCACAAGATCTATTTCGAAAACAGTTCCCTTAATAATGACATGAGCACCTCGAATGACTCCTAGAACTTGTAATGGCATACCCGTTATCCCTACTAGTTTGAAAGTGGCGTTTTTAACCAGGTATAAGAGATTATGTTTTTTGACGAAGTCTTCACTTACTAGGTTCATAGAGGCTCCAGTATCTAGGAGAAAGGTTGTACGGATGTCAAATATGGAAGCATCTAGATATACATATCCATTGCACGAATTCACAGATGTGTCATGTTTCAGCGTATGTGGCGATAGCTCCTCCCTCCCTCCAGGGGAGGGGTAAACTAGTTTTTTGGGACTGTTGAGGTAGTTTTGGAGTAGGATCTGCCGTTGCTAGTAGCTCCTTGAGTATTACAGTTCCATTCTTGCACTGGAATTTGGTTGTAGGATACCGGTCCATAATCAGAATATAATTCATTTATTCCGTTGTACGGGAGGTGTGGATTAGTACAGTGGTTGGTGGGTGAGTCTGGTGGGAGCTGTCCAGGTAACTGAGCTTCATCGAAATGTACTCGAGCATCCTGGTTTGAGGCGTAATTTCTAACGTTCGTTTCAGATAGTTCTGGTCTGGTGTGGTTGCCTTGTCCCGGATACCCTCTAAATTCTGTTTCACCGTGGTATCCTCTCTGCGACTGGGACCTATTTAGGTCGCTGATTCGGTTTCGGCAATTTCGGATAATGTGCCCAGCCATTCCGCAATAGTGACAAGAGAAATTTCGATGGTTCCGGTTGGGTGGACTGGAGCGAGGATCTTTTAGTGGACAGTCGATGATATAATGCCCCGGTCTCTGACATCCATAACAGATAACTGTGGGTCTCCCAGAATGTCTGTTATCTCTTAGATTGTCGTTGTAAGAGCTCTGAGGCTGGTTACTTCGTATGGGATTCGGGCCGTAGTAGGAACCGGGTTGATGTGCAGTAGGGTGTTGATAGGGGTGGTCAGAGTGTTCATCGTTTGCGTATAATTCAGGTCTTCGAATGGGGTGCTGGGGAAGGAATGAGTTGGTCCTAGCGGTATCTGCTGCAGTGGTTCTCTCGTTCTTTAGTACCGACACTGTAATATCATCGCCTTCTTTAAGAGTGGATCTGGCTCGATAAGCGCAGTCCAATTTCACTGCTACCTCGAGATTTCTGGCAAACGTGTCGTCTGTGTTCCCTATTAGGACAATAGAGATTTCATCTCGGAGAACTCCACCCGAGAGTGCGTCAATCAGAGCTGATTCCCTGGCTGCTTGGTTGTCAGAACGGTAACCGAGTCTTCCCAGGTCTCGTAGCCTCTCACCAAACTGGGCCACGGTTTCGTCAGCTCGTTGGATTGCTTTCTTCAATTCGAACCTTGCTTGTACTGCTTCGCGAGGAGAGCTTAGAGCCCTGATTACTTGGTCTTTGAAAGTGTTCCAATCATCCTCGGTAGCGGAGTCCATAGCTTGAACTATAGCTAAAGACTTAGGGTCCAGATAAGTCTGAAATTATTGTACGGCGTTTGCGTCCTTTAGTCCAACGACTCGCCTAAAGGGTTCGAAACATTCGAAGTACGCAGTGATGGAGGTTTTAGCAGGGTCAAATATCTCTGGTCTTCGAGTTCCAGCGACGCCTGCTCTGAAATCCACCCTAGCTTGTTCTACCGCTGCGGCTCCTGCATTTCTTGTAGCAGTCTCAATGAGGTTTCTTACTTGGGCTTTCTGATCTTTGGTGATACCGAGAGCTTCCACGGTTGCCATGTTCGGTTAGAGATTTTGGTTACCGGGAATTAGAAACAAGATTCGAAGGATGTGACTTTGTTGCAGGGGCGGATGATTAGAAGTTCTGACCTCACTACACTGACGTTAAGCTGAGCTCTATTAGTTAGGTGACGTGAACAAACTATAGTTGTTCCAAGCAAAAACCAATCGGTGCCCGGGTTCTCCACCAATGTAGAGGTTGGTGTTATACCGGGATCTTGAGGACTAGTTCAAGTACTTTTTTAGGCGTCTAATACAAAGTGATACTCGTTATATTAGTTTGACTTCTTGAAATGTAAAGTCAACAAAGGCTTTTTAGAATATGGGAACTAAACACAAGTTCATTCGTATCTCATAAAACGGGTCAGAGACAGACTTATTTTACAATCGTAGCCACGGACGGCTATGGAGGTGAAAGTAATGTCATGTGAGTCGTGTTTCTCAATTGTGATTGGCTGATGTTAAGATCGTGTTAGGACGGTAAGAGGTGAAGGTAGTTACTTAGTCTTAAGGTTTCTGAGAATGAATTCGTGAGGGAGGTATTACTAATAGGTGTGAACTTGAAGTGTTGAAACTTGTAGGCAATGCTTTGTGAAATTAGTATGAGTTTATTTAAAGCCGTCCGGGAATAAAACATGAAATATTAGAATTAAAATTAAGAAATGAAATTATATGCTCTACAAGTTAATGGGCCGGTGACCTTATCACGTGATTAGGTAAAGCCAATCCCCTGATCACACGTAATCAATAAACTCATTTTGTTTCGTATCTCGAACTATCCAAACTATCAAATAAATGCGAAAATAAACCGTTATTTGAAAAATATGAACACAAGTATTTGTAGATTTGACAAATTCCTCGAACCAGTGGTAGTAATATAAGTCATACAAGAAATAATTATTTCAATTGGGAACTTAGTGACTTTAAAAAATTTACGGTCGCGGTGATTCAATATTGGATGAGCACGCAATTAAAATTCGTAAGCCGTGAATGAATGGAAAAAGCGACCAACCGATTTCATTATCTGTATCATTTTGTATTTGCCGACAGTCATTTAAATTAATATCATTTACTTTTGTTCGGGAAAGAGACACTGGTAGTGGTCCACTCTACCCAATTATGGGTTTTGGTCAAATTAAATAATACATATTCAGTATATTCATTTTCCAAACATAAAAATGTTCAAATCACGTGTTAAAGCTGTAATTCCAAAGAAGATGCATTGAGACATTAGAGAGTTTAAACTCAAGTTAAATTATATAAAGCTAAAACTAGAAAACCTATAGTATAGCGGTATTTCAAGAGTTTGAACAATTATATAAAACTAAAATAAGAAAACAATCACTGTTTTTTTCAGGCACTGTTTCCATTTCTGCAGCTCTGATAACTTCGCCTGCCGGCCCATACATCTACAACTATCTACCAAAAACCATCAGAAACGCGTCCCTTTTCAAAAGATATTTTTGTGGGAGCCTTTTGAACCTAACCTGTTCCTCCATGATGGCTTTGATTAAAGTATTCATTGATATGAACTGTGATGCTCCTGTTATTTTCGTGACAATAGCATTACTGAGGGGTATTCAAGGGTTTGCAATGGGCATAATGCATGTGTTTGTCCAGGTGAGGAATTATTCCATCTGCAGCCATATGTTTTTTTCTAATTTTTATTTTAAACTATGTCAAACATATGATTTGCAGCTTCCAAAAATTGCAAATATAGATTTATCAATTTTTCTATATTGCAGGGACAGTTATTAAAAATAATTTCAGGGCGAGGTAATAGATTTGTATCTTAAGGAAGATAAGAAGACGATGATCTTGATAAGCAGTTTCATGCAAGTTGGGGCAATCCTCTCAGCAATATTGGGCACTGAGCTATTTGTAGCTGGTGGGTGGGTATTAGTTGGTCTTGGTATAGCCTCCTTCAACATCCTCCCTCTTTTAGTATTTCCATTCCTAAAAAACATAGAGGTGAAAGAAAGTAATAAACAAAAAGTTGATTCCACCAATAAGGAGTCCCCAGAATTGACCGATCGAAGTAACAGCATCGGCCCTCAGTATATTCCGCTTTGGTCACAAAAAATTGCATTCTACTTTCCCGATGTAGTCTTGTTCCTGAATAATGCGTTAAGTGATCTTATACGTTATTTGCTGCCTGCTAGGATCTTGTATTCCACCACCATGTCCCTTTCTTCAGCCGTACAATTAGTGCGCATCATGGGAATTGCCTCATTGATTTCTGCGTTAACATTGAGCCTTTTAGCTGGTAGAATCAAAACGCTTAATGTCATCACCACAATGGCGATAGGAAATATATTCTATCACTGTGGATCAGTAGTCGCATTTGGAGCCACTACAAGTGATTTCAAATTCTTTGACTTCACCAACCAATTGGTGATAGGATTGATTCTTATGGGTGGAGGGCATGCGTGTTATCTTAACCTGTATACCCCCACCAAGTTCTACCTTTACAAAAAGTGGAGTTTGGGCAACAGTAACCTCGGAGAACAATCTGCTAAGATCTTCAACATCGTTCTAAGCCTTTCTTCTGCTATGGGGACTATCGCATCAGCCCTGTCGTTGAATGAAGGGACTGAAATCCTAACTATAACTGCAATTTCCGGGCTTTGTGTATTTTTAACATTGGGACTGTTTCTTTGTAACCTGGTTAAATAAATTTGGAGAACTTGTCGGGGTAAACGTTTCTTAGACACTGTTTTAAAGAATTTGACTTTATTTCATCCGATAATCAATCTTAAAAGATATAATACACACTAGTTTTATATATTTCATTGGATTCCAGGATAAATTATTATTTAGCATGATTACAACACACATAACTCCGACATGCGCAAGAATTATATTTTCGGGCTTGGTGAATTTTTAACATTGGGTAAATTTCTTTGTAACATGATTAAATAAGTTCGGAGAACTTTTCGTGGTTGATGTGTCTATTTTATCCGATAATCAATCTTAAAAAGATATTACACACATTATATTTCATTGGATTTTAAATCCAGGATAAATTATTATTTAGCATGATTACTATTGCATCACAAGACTTGATTTTAGAGACTCCGAATCTACTCGTTTTCATTATCAGCACACTCAAATAAATGAAGGAAAAATGAAAATGAAGACATATTTTTGGAATGAAATAATGATTATTGAAACTTGGTTCTAATTCATGGCAGAATAATTGCTCAAAATATTTTTCACCATGGATCCAGTCTGATCAATTTTTGAGGTGATTTTTGGGACTATGGAAATTGAAACTCATTTCTGTAGAAAAACGCCTGATACGAATTTATTCACACTCACAGATAATCCCATGATTTCCACAAACATTATTCCTAACTGTAAACACCCAAATCATCTCAACTGTAAGTGTAAACAGTGCTCTTTCGCTTCGCCAAGAATTATTCTTTAAAACCGTTAAATTGTACAGTGTACAGCAATATTGTACAATGAAGCAATGTTAGAACAAAGCATTAAAACGATTTCACTGGTTACAAATTAGCATAATTATAAAAAGATAGAAAGATAAAGGTAGGTAAAACCCCTTGTTCTTCAACGTTCTTCTCAGGACTTGGGGAACTCAGATGGAAAACTGCAAAACGCTTTATCTGCGTTTATAGTAGTGATCCAGATTCCAGACTTCAGATTCCGGTACAACAGGATTGAGGATAGTGATAACAGCAGCCTTGTAGATGCGGGTCTTGGTTGTTGTTTTTATAGTTTTGTTGTTCCATGTCTTCCAGAACTGGTGGAATGCACAATTGGCACGCCGGATCCTGATGTCTACATTTGGATCGATGTACCATCCCAACTAATGTTGGTACCCAGATAAAAATAGTTACTGACCTGCTTAACAGGGATTCCCCCTAGATTGAACGATATATAAATACATAACGTATTAATATCTATTATCCAAACTCATAGCAAAAACACGTATTTTTGCCCGTAAGAGCCTCTACTACAGGCGAAACGTAACTGTTTGCCCCGCCACCCCCCCCCCCCCCCACAAATTTGTTTCCGCGCCACCAAAATCTTTTTGGTTGTAAAAAAGGTCGGGCTTCCTTTTTGCCGCCTCAAACAGCTTTTTGCCGTCCCCTTTGGAGCAAAAGGACCCCAAATATTTTATTCACGTCGACCGAACTTTAAAATTAAATTGGATGGGATAATACACAAATTGGGCGTTTTTGCTTTTGAGAAATACCTGAAATTCGAAAAAATACCGCCTTCCCCTTTCACCCGCATAGCAGGGGTAGCGGGCGCGGTCGTTTCTGTGGTGGATCCCAGAGCGAATATGGGAATAAGAGTGCTGAAGAGTGAAGAGTACTGCTGTTCTCAGAGACTTGTGTTTTAGTCTGACTGGAAGTGGAAGAGAGAAAACCAGGAGGATGAACGTTACGTTTGCCATGAAAACTGTTACATCTACTCATCTAGGATGTAGAACGCAATATTCTGCAACGGAGTTGCTTCTTTCTTTTTGGAATCAACAACTGAATACTGATGATTAATTTATAAAGTATATATATTGCATTTCGACACGAACGTCACTAAGGGAGACACACAAGGTTAGGCTTGAATCCTTCGTACATTTGTAGAGCCTGTAAAACATTTTAGATAAGCACTCTATCAAGCAAAATTGATATATTCATCATAATTTATTAACTCAAACGCATTAAGCATATATGCTATATTCAGTCTGGTCAATCATGCACATTGAACTGTAATTCATAGTAGAGTTTCTAACATTTTTTGGCCGCGCCCATTTTTATTATGTTCGTATATAATTATCTAAGCTTCTGAACTTCGTAGAGACTTTCGGGTTTTGTGAGTATCGCACGATGGTAGCAGCATGGCCGGATGCTCATCTCGGAAGTAGTTACAGTTATTCGCCGATTCAACACGGTTTAAATGCACCGACATTTTGGACGGGAAATGTTTCCAACACTATTGTCATGTGCCATAAGCAATTGTAAAACTCCTGACGTAACTTGTGCCTTCGGCACTCGTTGGGTTAAGAGTTCTATAACCTACTATACCATAAGTAATCAGCAAGTCTTGCACGGTATAGTCATAACAGAGTAACAGAAACAATTGTGGATCTAATCTTTCCATGTCACCAAGGACACGATCACCAGTCCTTGCGAAAGTGCATAATTATTCAAATTATTCACTAGGTCAAAAAACTACAAACAAATAAATCTTCATCTTGAGAAGAAATTGTTATTTCAGAAATATTGTAGCTAAACAATTTCTTAAGCGCTTTGTGACATGACATGTGATTCGCTGTCCACGTGGTGTTAACTTACCAATCAGATCATTTTAAAGTAACATATACCTAGTCGTCCAGCTGGACGGTTCTCCGCAGGACATATTTAATGCAATTTTTGGCCTTTTTTAGACTAATAATGAACCATAACTATATTTATTTGTAATTTTTTTTAAACAGATAGTTCAGGCGATAGGTTATGTTCTTGCCGATATAGTCAGTGTAATAAGCGCCAAACGCGAGCACAGAACTTTTTTCTCCGATTTCGATAAATTTGGTACCAAAAGTTGTCTAAAAATGTGAATAAAATAAATCCACCGTGTAGCAATTTTCGGAAAAAATGCTACACGGCGCTTGTTCGCCGCGCGTGCTTTTTTCGCGCAAATTTTTAGTTTTTGGCCTATTACTTGCACATTTTCAATTATTATCACATAGATATGGTATCGTAATCAGCTCATCGAGACGAAACTTTTAGTACTAACATTTTAAGATTTAAAGGAATTTTTTTTTCAAAATTTTTTAATCTGAACACAAGGGTTTGTGTGAAATTTTTAACAAATTTTTGAAAATTTTTGTGCTTCAAATATTATAATTTTGAAACTAAAAGTTGCGTCTGACTAAGCTCATTACGATCCTGTAAGAATTATTTCAAAATATTCAATATTTTAGGAGTTATAGGCATTTTAAGCAATAAATTAACCATTTTTCGTCCATATTACACTTTTGCAATGCACAGGAGGCCGACATACATCTCAACGAATCGTGCTACACGGTGAATTTTCATTATTCACAGTTAAAGGCAACTTTTGGTACCAAATTTATTCAGAGACAAAAAATTCTGTGCCAACTCATGGCTCTTATTACATAGACTAATAGATAAACACAACAAATAGCGTTTTCAACATTAGTGGCTTAATTTAGGTATCTATTGATCTTGTTGTGTAGCTATAATAATCTTTTGTAACAATAATGTACGCTCTACTAAACACTTTTACGAACCAATTTCCATTGCTACCAAATAAAAATTGTATTATTAGTCTTTATAATGAATCCTTATCATTATCTATATTATGTTTTAAACTTGACGAAAAATCCCCGGAAACAACATAAAACACAAAATATAGACAAAAACTGACACTTCTATGTGGTCAATTTCAGCTCGAAAATAGAGTTGAAAACTCGCGATGTTTAGCAAGGTTACAGAAAAAGAATATCCATCTATTATAACATTTTCAGAAATTTGATTCAGGCTTTAAATTTTGTATAATTAACGTCGGAAGAGATAAATTGACGATAATATATTAGCTTTATTTCATCACAATTTGACTGCAATTTTTTCACACTATAGATGATGAAGAGAAGTCAGAACATAACTGTTTAAAAAATACTCGAATAAAGCTTTCGACTATCAGGTTTTCTATAATTATTTTTATATTAATATAGCATGCAGGGCACAGCTTTTCAAGCTACTATCTTTATATTATTCGATAGTTTTAATAAAGCAAATAAGATAGTTTAATAATCCACCTATTTCATTAAGATCTCGCCATGTAACATGTATGTATTTCATTAACTATCTTATCATGCTCTTATCATGCTCTAGATCCCCAACAGTGTTGGGCCAACACCTCTACTAAGGCTGTTATTAAGCAAGGTTTTTAACAGTTTATCTGCCCAGAGAGGACGGAATTGAAAGCACTCCCACGGCCCACTTGTAAATTTTAACATTCATGCTAGAAATGCCATTATTTAGGAAACTTCAATCCTCCGTCTCTCTGATATACCCATTATGAATACTGCCTGATATTTCTAAACTGATAATTGTAATTTCTCGGGTAATTTTTTCACTTACCTTATCGGACCTTATTTGAACGGACATTAATTAAACACTGGCTCAGTGGCTTAGTTGGTTAATCTGCTTGTCTACTGGCCCTGACGTTGCGAGTTTGAATTCCAGTTGGGCCAAGATTTCAAAATTGATGGGCAGCCGTCACTCACCAAACCATGGTGTGAATGGTAGTGGCTCTCATTAGAGCTGCGAAAATAACACTAGTGCATATATGCCTGGGGTTGCGTCCCGAATATGCTGCAGGGAAAACTGTACCGAAAGGACCGTGGCCGCACCGCAAAAGAAAAGGAGATCGGCCCCTCGATCCTAGCTTGCTAGGTTCGCCATTGTTGTTGTTGTTGGAGGTCCTATCGTCCATTTTAATGTCCGTTCAAATAAAGTCCGTCCGTTTAAGGTCCGTCCAAGTTAAAGTCCGTTGAGATTTTTTCCAAAATTATTCCACTGCGAACTCATGTTTAGGATATGACAACTTTTTAATTTCAGTCAATTGTAATTTCCATCATCGGATTCGGACTAATAAACTATATCATTGGATCAATGAAGAACGAGTTATTATACAATTTAAATATTCTAATTTCTAATTAGTATCAGTATCACATTCAAGATCAATGTTTCCCGCAATCAAACAACGAATGAGCTCTAAAAATTCCCAACAAGATCTTTATAACATCGGTAAAATATTTTCGTCCATATTCTCAGTACCTATAAAGATAAGATGGGGTTAAAACTCCAATAAAAATTTCAATACAAATTTCAATAATTTTTTATTGAAATCACATTATGGCATGAAAACTTTTTTGATCTACGGCTTCCTCGTTCACTTCTTCGGAGTTATTATTTACGTCCACATCTTGTAAAAGTTAACACTGAAATGCAGGACCGAGGTACTGGTCAAATAAAAAATTGTTTAAAAAAAGCAGGTATTACTGATGCTTTTAGCATAAAATATTTAATACACGATAACCCATTTGAGGAAGATGACCTGTGATATGATCATAAAATCTGATCATATTTCGTATCTGTTGTTTTTACACAACTTTCATAATCATAGACACTGATCTACAGATATTTTGACATTTTTTACTGCTTAACGACGGTCTTTTTTGTTCATTGGATGAAAAATTAGTTTACAAATTATCTGCTAAAATTTTAAAAACGCCAAAACAAAGATGACAAAATTTGTACTTTTTTTGATGGTTTTGAATGCCTTCATTAAACGTTAATTTTAATGTCTGTTCATAATTATGTCCGTTCATTTGATGTCCTGTCAAATAAGGTCCGATAAGGTACATTCGATCCGCGCCCCTTTTAATTGTGTTCGTAAAATAGTTAAAAACTTGCAGTGATTGTAGCAAGATTCTCCTATTCAGCATGAGTTATTCCAGGGTCTTCTGTCGAAAAACTTACATTATTTTAGCGCCCACGTGCTGCAACTTCACATTGTATCGTTAAAATCATGACAGTAAAAATTTTAAACGAAAACTTGGTCATTGCAAATCCTGTTTTAAACGTTGAAGACTTCGATGATTCTGAAAGTGAATCTGCTCAAAGCAAACATGGATGGAAAATATACGGTAAGCAAAATTGAAAGTATTTACATTACTTGCTGTAGTTTTTTAGTTAAATAGAGTTAAATTATTAATTTTGTTATTGAATATGACATTTCCAAAGCGAAATGATTTCAAATAAGCTGACGATAAATGGTAATTTCAGACTCTAGCCTGACATTGGAAGTTACTGTTTCTGGTGAAACTTCAGAAGGGAACGATGAGGACAAACCGGTGTCATCAGAAGACGAGGAACGTACTCGGAGGGTAAATGTTTAGTTTCTGTTCTTTTCCGCTCACGAGAATATTAATACTCTACACTCCCAAGTCCGTACAATTAGAAATATTTAGGATTACCTACAATCACTATAACCTTTGCAGAAATGACAACATGCCATCGGATGATTATAGTGATCTTTTCTTGCCTTGGAATGTACGTCGTATTTATGACCCGACTGTATCCGTCCGGATTTTATTTAGAATTCCTTAAACAATCTGGCTTCAGTACCATAATAGGTAAGTGAGATTACATTAACAGTGCTGGCAAGCACGACCGCCGCCATTATACTCACTATACTAATTACCCCCAATACTATTATACCCCCTTTACTGTTTTTCTGGCATTAAGACTTATCGAAAGTAGTTCAGCAGGCATATTTTAAGGTCAAAACATTCTAATTCAATGTCAAAGATGGCAGAAATGAAAAATAGTTATGTGGAGGTTTTTAAGAAATTTGCGAGAAAGTAAGTTAATCGACTGAAAAAAATGTTTCAAGTTTAAGTATAGGGAAGTGGGGCAAGTTTCCACAACTGATCTTTTCTGATCAGCGATAATAACCTCTTTTTTACGCTAAAAAAGCACTTATTGAGAAAACCCACCGTTTATTGGCGATTATAAAGCGATTATAAACGGTCCCGTTAATATACGATTAGAAACGATTATAATCGCTTTTTCCATAATTTTTTTTGCAAAAGCGATTATAAGCGCTTTAAAAGCGATAATAAATCTAGAATTAAAAATATTAATGATAAAATCGCTTTTATTTTAGGGTTGGCGATTATAATCGCTCCGTAAGCGCTTTTCAACAAAACGCTTATAAACCGTTTTTTGGACCGTTTTTAAAACGCTTTTAATCGTCTATAAGCGATTATATTCACTATATAGGGAAAGTTCCAAATTAAAAAGAGCCTACTAGTACTAGTAATAATCGTTAAAAAAAGCTTTTTTATTTTAAGTTTATAATTGCGGTTTAAAACGATTATAAGTATTAAATATTTGACCAAAACCCATAATCATGGGTAGAGTGGACCGCTGCCAGTGTCTCTCTTTCCCAAACAAAAGGCAATGATATCAATTTGAATGACCGTTATCAAATGCAAAATGATACCGAGAATGAAATCGGTCGCTCACTTTTCCCACTCATTCATGGCTTACGATTTGTAATAAGTTTCGATTTATAACATGTAATCTATTTCAATTGTAAATGAATGGCATGAGAAAAGCGAGCGACCGATTTCATTCTCGGTATCATTTTGCATTTGATAACGGTCATTCAAATTGATATCATTGCCTTTTGTTTGGGAAAGAGAGACACTGGCAGCGGTCCACTCTACCCATGATGGGTTTTGGTCAAATATCATCTCTTTTTGATTATAATGTCAGGGTACTTTACAAAGCCGAAATGTAAACTCATAACTTCATTAATATTAATAAGGAGGTGATTTCAACGATTTCGAAATTTTTCCTTTAAAAACATTTCCTTGTGTTTAGGTAAGCATATCGGTCGATCACTGACTGAATATGCCACTCTGTCTCTATACTCATTCAAGTTCGCATTAAATTCATATATAATGACATTGAACTGTCGTGGCAAAGCAGAATTTGTTCAAAATCACGAATGAGCAAAATTTTAACCTTTCGCACGTGCAAACCTTGAGCGAAAGTTGCGTGTGCATCCAATATTGAATCACCGTAAATTTTTGCATGATGGTGTTTTATATATAGTTTGATAAGCATGAAAAATTTCAAAGTATTTCAAGAAGAACTGTAATCACAACGGCACTCCAAAGTTGACGGAAATTGGTGAAAACAGCAATTTTCAGTGATTTTAGCAATTTTCTATCAATTTGGGCTTGGCCCCACGTGTGCAACTTTTCGATTTTCAACTTTAAAACTAGCCTATGACACAATTTAGACCTTTAGGAAGCAAAACTGAGCTCCACAACCCAAGGGATGGTGTAACACCAGAGAATACTAGAACGTAAAATTAGCGTTTTTATAAAATTATTCTTTAAAAAAGCACTAACTTCAATAGCGAATATCTTTATGAAGGAGCAAGCTAGAAAAACTTTCCGGTAGATTTTCAGAATGCTTAAACAATTATCTAACTTCAATTTGAACTCAAATTTTGAATAAAATTCTTCCTTAATGGCGTAAAATCGATTTGAAAAATGATTACTTTGTGTAAAATCAAGTTTTAAAAATGGTTAACTTGATGACGTCATCAAGTGGTGATGATGACGTTGAATTACTTTTTAACATAATGTAAACTAAAGTCTAAACAATTATCTTCAAGACCTGTGGTCCAAAATGGCTGTATCTTTTATACTTTAGAATCTATGGACACTTAAATGTAGGCTACAATTGACTGCCAAAGCGTCTATACATCTATCACAATGCTGGCAAGCATAACCGTTGCCCTTATATTCACAACACTATGTACCCCCTATACTATTATATCCCCTTTATTGTTTTCCAGGCATTAAGACTCATCGAAAGTAGTTCAGCAGGTATATTTAAGTTCAAAACATTCTAATTCAATGTTAAAGATGACAGGAATAAGAAATAGTTATGTGGAGGTTTTTAAGAAATTTGCGCAAAATACGCGCCAGCATGTTATACGAAATTAGGTAAAAAACCCAAAATCGCCATATTCAGGTGCCTTAAAAACCATGTTAAAATTGAGTTAGAGATCTGAAACTTTGCAGAGCGTCTAGACCTTGTCCAAATCGACTGTTAAAAAAAATTTCATGTTGCAGGAGTATCGGGAAGTGGGTTTTCTGGAACCCCTGTTTTACAACAGATTGTCGTGAAGCTATATATATATATAGTATAGACGCTTTTGCAGTAAATTGTAGCCTACATTTAAGTGTCCGTAGATTCAAAAGTATAAAAGATACAGTCATTTCGAACCACAGGTTTTAAAGATAATTGTTTATACTTTAGTTTACATTATATCGAAAAATAATTTATCGTCATCATCATCACTTGATGACGTCATCAATTTAAGTGTTTTTAAAACTTGATTTTTGACAAAATAACAACTTTTCAAATCGATTTTAAAGCATTAAGGAGTAATTTTATTCAAAATCTGAGGACATTTTTACCTTAGATAATTGTTCAAGCATTCTGAAAATCTACCGGAAAGTTTTCCTACCTTGCTCCTTCATAAAGATATTCGCTATTGAAGTTTGTGCTTTTTTGAAGAATAATTTTATAAAAACACAAAAGTTGTGAATTAGTATTCTCTGGTGTTGGGCCATCCCTTGGGTTGTGGAGCTCAATTTTGCTTCCTAAAGGTCTAAATTGTGTTATAGGCTAGTTTTAAAGTTGAAAATCGAAAAGTTGCACACGTGGGGACACGCCCAAATTCATTTAAAATAGCTAAAATCACTAAAAATTGTTATTTTCACGATTTTTACCAACTTTGGAGTCCCGTTGTGATCCAAGTTCTTTTTGAAATCTTCTGAAACTTTTCATGCTTATCAAACTATATATTAAATAACACTATGCAAAAATTTATGGTGATTCAATATTTTATGCGCACGCAACGTCCGCTCAAAGTTTGCACGTGCGAAAGGTGAGAATTTTGCTCATTCGTGATTTCGAATATATTCTGCTTTCCCACGATATTAAAATGGCATTATATATGAATTTAATGCCAACTTGAATGAGTAAAAAGTGCTATATTCAGTCTGTTATTGACAGATATGCCTATCTAAACACAAGGAAACGTTTTCAAAGGTAAAATTTCGAAATCGTTGAAATTACCTCCTTATTAAGTTTCGACTGTGTAAATTATCCTGACATTATAATCAAAAAGAGATGATATTTGACCAAAACCCATAATCATGGGTAGAGTGAACCGCTGCCAGTGTCTCTCTTTTCCAAACAAAAGAAAATGATATTAATTTGAGGAACCGTCCGCAAATGCAAATTGATACCGAGAATGAAATCGGTCGCTCGCTTTTCCCATTCATTCACGGCTTACGTATTGTAATAAAGCTTATTGAATGGGAAAAGCGAGCGACCGATTTCATTCTCGGTATCAATTTGCATTTGCGGACGGTTCCTCAAATTAATATCATTTTCTTTTGTTTGGAAAAGAGAGACACTGGCAGCGGTTCACTCTACCCATGATTATGGGTTTTGGTCAAATATAATATACATCTATTACAGTGCTGGCAAGCACGAGCGGTGTCTTTATTGGGGGAATACTATGTACCCCTTTACTATTGTACCCCCTTTACTATTACACCCCTCTACTATTACACCCCCTTTGGTACACGTTGGAAGCCTCTTTCGTGCACGCGAAGCGTGCACTCCGGCCGGAGGCGGGGAGTTTTTCAGGCATTAAGACTCATCGGAAGTCGTTCAGCAGATTTATTTTTAGTTCAAAACATTCTAATTTGATGTCAAAGATGACAGAAATAAGAAATAGTTATGTTGAGATTTTTAAGAAATTTGCATAAAATACGCGCCAGCACTGTTATACGAAATTCGGTAAAAAACCCAAAATCGCCATATTCAGGTGCCTTAAAAACCATGTTAAAATTGAGTTAGAGATCTGAAACTTTGCAGGGCGTCTAGACGTTGACCTAATCGACTGTAAAAAAAGTTTCAAGTTTCAGGAGCACCGGGAAATGGGTTTTCTAGAACCCCTGTTTTACGACAGATTGTCGTGATATCAAATTATAAGCGATTATAAACGATCGACGTGGTTGCGAGAAGAATTATTTAATGCGCGGCGTGCAGCCCAGTAGTGCATCGCGCTACAAGTAATTGTTTTACTTTATTGTATCCCAGAGTGGTGTTTGGCGCACGTTATAATCGTTTATATTAGGCGTGCAGAACTTTAACAAGAATTTCGCCGCGGTTAAACCACGCACGATTAATTTTCCCTACCATTGATGTACTTGTACTGCACCATTAATTTTTTGAGTGAAAAGTGTGACTAGTGGAAAAAAAAGTGCATTATATTTATTTAGTAACAAAAAATTTAAATTTTGTTTATTGCCATTTCAATGAATATGGAATAATGATATCATAATATATATTTTCATACTTTAATTTTTATGACCCACCACGCACGGGTGCGCGGCTCCCCTGTATTGTACGAACCTAGTGAAACGACAGTGGGGCCAGTTTATAACTTCACATAGCCAAGTGTATACGCGTACTGCGTGACTTACCTGAGGACCCCAGGCTATTATGTTCATTAACATAATAATATAGATTTGGCGGAATGACAGGCTGAGCGCGGCCCAGTAATGCGTGACGCGCTTGTTTCACTGCAAGCGAGAGGGCTCTGGTTAAAGCAAGTTTATAATTATAACCTATCAGGACGCGCGCTGAGTTGGACGTGTCGACGGTCCTAATATTTGAAACAAATATATTACGAGTATCACCCGTTAAGCGAATTTAATTACAAATTAGTAACAGCCAATGTAATGTTTAGAAAAGAGTGCGCGCGCTACTTCGAGAAATTTAGAAGAGTATCGTCAATTTGAAACCCTAACCCGTTAATCTGACACTGAAGCATACGTTAAAAACTTCGTTAGTTATATATCACGTGATCGGTTACCTATGGGGACCTCAGGCTATCATGTTCATAAACATATTAAAGATTAGGCGGAATGACAGGCTGAGCGCTGCCCAGTATGAGTAAGTGATCGGAACAGTTTTTCGCCGATAACTCGCCGCGCCAGCGGAAAATTTTAACTATATGTCATGTGCGTGTGGATTGTTGGGTGATTCAGAATCAGCGTTTAACTTCAAAAGGACATCAATTTTAGTTAGTTTCAATTGTCGGAAGCCCTTTTAGAAATATTTCAAAGTTCGAGTGATTTGGCACGCCTGGAAATTTTATACACGGTACACAAATAACAAAAATTGCGCCCGTTGTTTCGTTTTGGCGGACGCTAGATTTCCGCGTTCACTATAACTATAAATATAAACTCCAATCAGCTCACTAAATAATAATAATATTGATACACATCAGTACACTATATTACGCATGCCACGTACAAATTGAGCATAGTATACATTAAAATACGCTCGCGCTGCGCATTCATTGACAGGCTAGCAAAAGGGTGAACGGAAAAAATAGTTTGTTTTATAATAACAAATAAAACAAATTCTGCTTAATGATACAAAATATCACATGAGGGAACTTCAATTCATTGTACATTTATGGGAAAAGGGTCACTTTCAGTTCCAGTTAGAAATTAATAAATACTGCTTCTTATCGACAAAAATAATCAACATTAGAATAGATAAAAGAGAGGCACCGTTATTTATGATCTGAAATATCGCTCCTACTAAGTACTAAATCGCTCGCCCAAATTTTAAGAAAATTCTTGTGAAAAGGCCCTTTGGGTAGGAAATATATCTCATTCGGTGTATTTTTGGACGCTGATTCCGAATCACCCCCCATATGACGTAGGGTAAAAATGCTACCCTGGAGAGTTACGGGCAAAAAACCGTTTTGGTCACGTGACACTGACAGGCTAGTAAAACATGAATTCGATTGTTTAGGACTCGGGTTAGGGTTAGGGTTGTGGTAAGGGTTATGGATAGCTTCGGGGTTATGATTAGGGTTAGGGTTGGGATTAGGGTTTATGTAAAACCGTTTTGTACGGCTGCAAAACCATAAAAACCAAAGTCACGTGAAATTTTTGGGCGAGCGAATTAGTAAGAGCCTTATAATAGAGCAGTAAAATGTTGGATTTAGGAGACACTTTGCTATACCACGTTGACATACGTTGCATGCCACTTTTCGCGCGCGAAGCGCGCGCCGCCGAAGGGATACGAAACATGTATCAAATACCACGTAGGTCGTAGATCCATCTGGAAATTAAGTTGATAGTTTGCAAATAAATCATATTTTGATTGATTTGTTTTAAACTTTAAGGTTTAAGTCTTTTTTTTTGAGTCTTTTAAGTTACTATTTGTTCTCAAATCATAGTAAAGTAGTACATTCTTGCCATTTTGATGGCGAAAATGGTCATGATCCCATCTCTTCCTCCCCCAGCCACCTAAGCCTTGGACGTAACCTATCTAATTCTCCTGAAATTTTATCACAATAGAAGTAGTCGCTGAAAAGTTCAATTTCAGAATATAACAACCCATGCATGTAATCGTCTGTTTTGTGTTTCATTTTATACTTTTATACGGTTTGCTATAAAATTTTTGTGATATTCAGTCAAATTCAAAAAATTTTTTGGCGCTTCGCCCCATGCAAAGCATGAATTTCTTGTATCACATGGTGACCCCCACGGTCGCTTCATGCGCGGCGGGTCATACAACTAGGGGGTGCACCATAAAAATAAACTTGCTCGGATTTTAAAAATTTTTGTACCATTGTTTTCTAGAGACTGTGAGAATTTTCACAATACCAAATTTGTCATACCTTTTTGGAAAGATCAGTAAGTTTCGCCTAGGTGCCATATTTGATGGTGCGCGGCTTTTGGAGCAAAATTAGCTGTACAAGTTGCGTAATTTGACCAAATTTGACCAAATTCGTTGATTTTTGTCGTATTATTTGGATATATCTTCAGTTCCTTGAATGAGATCATTCTGAAAATTGGCGACAACCTTCCAATAGGGCTTTCACAACTGTCCGAAAAATTTGGTGGATATCAGAGTTGATATAGTGATCAAAATGGGGCAAAATACGCTGCTTTTAGCTGTAACATAATGTCTGATGGTTGGATATGCTTTAAACTTTTCGGACACCTTCCTTGTAAGTCTATAAGTAAGCTTACCAATTTTTGTTGCAATCAGAGGTCGGGAAGGATACTTAATATCTATTTGTTTGAAGAAAATTGTGCTGGCCGAAATTAGCGCTAAAAAACCATCCTACAGTCGGCACGCGCGGCTCACTGTCGATGACGCACTACCTAATACAACGTATGACAATGAATTTCTAGGTTAAGGATAAAAGGAAATTGCAGCATGTGCGGTATCGCAATTTTTCAGATCTTGGCCTCACGACAAATCGCGAGTTTTTCAGTTCTTCGCGTCAAATTGCGCATTCTCCTTTAAATCTGAGGACCAAATTTGCGTATTTTCCTTCAAATCTGCGGGCCAAATATCACGTTTTCTATAAATATAATTAGTACATGAAACCAATCAGTATCACATCCACAACCTTCCGAATGTAGGTACGGACTCCAAAAAAACCGAAAAATATATTTTCGGCCCAGAATGATCAGGGTAGCATGAAACATGAACAAAAGTAGTTTCCAGAAAAACTTTGAAAAATTTTGACATCGAAAATTTTCGGTAAAAAAACCCGAAAAAATATTTATTTTCCCAAAAATTTTCGGTCCGAGTCATTCTCGTCTCTCTATACGTATCTCTGAAAGCAGAGCTCCCGCTTCCGAGCTCGTATTTCGAAGGGGAGGCCTGCCTTCCGAGATCGCATTACAAAGGGGAACCCTCGAGTCCAAAATCGTATATCGAAGGGTAGGTGCGGACTTCGAAAACAGAATAAAACATTTTCGGCTCAGAATGATCAGGGTAGCATGAAAGTGAAACATGAACAAAAGTAGTTTCCAGAAAAACTTTGAAAAATTTTGACTTAGAAAATTGTCGGTCCGAGTCATTCTGAATTCTCGATACGTACCTCTGAAAGCAGAGCTCCCGCTTCCGAGCTCATATTGCGAAGGGGATGCCTGCCTTCCGAGATCGCATTACAAAGGGGAACCCTCGAGTCCAAAATCGTATATCGAACTTCGAAAACCGAAAAAATATTTTTGACTCATAATGATCAGGGTAGCATGAAACATGAACAAAAGTTGTTTCCAAGAAAATTTTTGACTTAGAAAATTTTTAACTTAAAATTTTTATGACTGGCCCCCCTGCCCCCCCCCCCCCCCCCGCTTCCTACACCCCTGATCATTGCACATGCTTAAATTATTTGTTATAAAATTGCTATCTACCACAAAAACCAAAATGTCACCTACCATGTCACCGAAACAGACTGTTAAGTTACTTTTCAGTATAACCAGCAGCTGGCTTGGGGTCATGTCTAGGTGTGGTCTGGTTTTTCTATCTCTCCTTAATATTTCCCTGATAGTAATTTGTAATTGTTCCTTACTGAACCCTTACCTGGACCAAATTTATCCGTTGTTTACAATAATGTCCATGGTTTCCTAAATACACGCGATTTAGCATCAGGAACACCACCACTAAATATGACCAAGATACATGAATTCCATGGTTATATCTACAAACATAAGCCTCACATCATTATTCTAAACGAGACATGGCTGAAAAATTCCATTCTCAGTAATGAGGTGCTCCCCGACAAATACAAAGTATTTAGGCTTGACCGATCCTTAAGATCGCATCCAGTGGATGCAACCCAGCCCAAGAAATTCAGAAAAAACGGTGGTGGTGTTCTGATCGCCCATAGAACAGACATTGATATCTCGAGTCTAAAGTTCTCTAAAGTTAGTGTTCAAGCTGAATTATTATCCATCATAATTAAGACTCAGTGTGGAAGAAACTTTTGTATATCAACATTTTATAGAGTAGGAACGCTTGGCTTAGATAATTTTGAATCTTTCAAGAAACATTTTGTTACTTTAGCATCTGCCAGAAAATTGCAAAGGCACATTCTGGTAGGTGACTTTAATTTGGCTTCGATTTCCTGGCCAGATGGTCAGTCATCTTGCCAGCTACATTCTAGCTTTGTAAATTTTCTCACTGATGACCTCGGACATACACAACTTATTAGCTCTCCTACTCACAAGTCAGGCAACACCTTTATAGATCTTGTGTTCACTAACATTCAAAACCTTATTAAGAATGTTAAAGTTTTAGATCAAAACGAAATGTGTATGTCCGACCACTTTTGTATCACATTTGACATTGATATTAAGACCAAGTATATTAAGCAGCCTAAAAGAAAGATCTTTAATTATAGTAAAGGTAATTTTAGGGGCCTGAATTCTGAGTTATTTAGCATCGATTGGGATAGTATATTTGAGTGTAATGATCCTTATCTTGCCTGGAGTCGATTCAGAGGAGTTCTTGGTGCAGCCTGTGACCGATGGATCCCTAAAAAGACCATTAAGTCTCAGTTCCAGCCCCGATGGTATGACTCCGAATGTGATCGTCTCCTACGAAATAAGGAGAAATGGAGAATAAGGCATAAGGGGAGCAACTCTGAGTCTCATAAACAAAAGTTTCGTGCATTTCGCACAAAATTTAAAAATTTGATGGACGAAAGAATGAGACTCAGTGTTGAGGATGACTCCGATGATGCTCTTATCTCCAAGAAATTCTGGACCTACGTTAAATCTAAATCAAAGTCAACCAGGATCCCTGAAACTGTCAAATATCATAATCGCTTTCGAAACAATCCATCTGATCAAGCTGCCCTTTTTAACGAATATTTTTATGAGCAGTTTTCTCAAGAGAGCGATTATGGCATTGACATAGATTTTCGTGATGATTGTTTTTCAACTCTTGTGTTTAGTAGAGAAGATGTTCTGTTGATTCTTAAAAAGTTAAATCCTAACAAGGCCCCTGGCCCTGATGGGATTCATGGGAGAGTCCTCAAAAACTGTGCCCAAAGCCTTGCATACCCACTTAGTGTTTTATTTAACCTGTCTTTCTCGAGCGGATGCATACCCCCTGATTGGAAGCTGGCACTTGTAGTACCAGTGCACAAAAAGGGCGATAAGTCTTCGGTTGAGAACTACAGGCCTATCTCGTTAACATCTCTTGTAATGAAAGTCTTTGAAAGGTGCATAAAGACTGCATTATACGGTGCGTGTTCTGATCTGTTGGATGACCGACAACACGGTTTTGTTAATGAACGTTCATGCACAACCCAAATGATACCTTTCACGGACAATCTTGCACTTGCATTGAATAACAGGTCCAGGACTGATATAATATATTTTGATTTTGCGAAAGCCTTTGATAGCGTTTCGCATGACCTCATTTTAAGTAAATTAAAGAATATTTTTAATGTCGATGGACTAATGCTTAAATTTATTAAGTCCTATCTTGAGGGGCGACAACAACAAGTAGTGATAGGAGGCCAAACGTCTTCTTCTCTACCAGTTCGGTCTGGTGTCCCTCAAGGTTCTATACTTGGCCCTTTATTGTTTGTAATATTTATAAATGACATGTTCTCCTGTGTCTCTGAAGGCACCAATATCGCCCTTTATGCAGATCACACTAAAATTTGGAGGGAGATTCTTGGTTACCCTGACCATCACATAATCCAAAATGACATCAATAGATTATATGATTGGTCAGTGAGAAATCGAATGAAGTTCCACCCACAAAAGTGCAAAGCCCTCTCTGTGTCCCTGCAAAGAAACGTGCTGGATAACTTGCCATTCAATACCTTCTTTTATAAACTTTCTGGAAGTGATATTGACTTTGTGCCCTCTCAGTCAGATTTAGGAGTCGCAATAAACTCCAGGTTTAATTGGGGTGCACAATGTAAAGCGCTTGTTTCCAAAGCTACATCTAGACTTGGACTACTTAAGAGAACATGTCATTTCACTACTGATAAAAGGCAGAAAAGATCGTTCTATTTAGCGTTAATTAGGTCTATATTTGAACATTGTTCTGTCATATGGTCCCCTCAATCTGCAACTCATCTTCAACAGTTTGTTGCTATCCAAAAGAGGGCTATTAAATGGATCAATGGTGAACCTTACTCCAGTTATAATGACGATAAACTTGCTACAGAGCAAAAGAAACTAAATATTCACCCGATACACTAGGCACAATGCTCAAATAATTGATATGTCGGATACTTCAACTTACATGAGTACCACTGTGCCCTGCTCGGATGCCTTCCGAAATAGCTTTTTTCATAGATCTATGCTGAAATGGAATAGTCTACCAGTATGTATCCGGCAGTCAGAGCGGATTTCTACTTTTAAGGCCAAACTGATCAAGTACCTCTGGGCTGCCGATACAGTCTGGCCAGATTAGCTCATCAGTCTTATGAGTCTCAGAAATTTGTTTTTGTTGGTTACAATTCTGTCCGTCCAAGTTCCTATCTGCTCGTCCTTTTCTTTTTTCTTTATCAGTTGTGACGGAATTGTAATGAACAAAATCCTTATAATTATTTATGATATGTTTGATTTCTTGTTAATGTTTGTCATTCAAATTTGGTAGACGGCCCCAACGTTAATGTGGCTCTTGCTATGTGTTGGTTCAGCCGAATTAATTATTATATAATCAAGTTTATTTTTCTCGTTAGTTGCCATCCGGCCAAACATTAATTAAGCAACTTATATTGCAGTACCATTTATCATTTAGTAATCAAAATATGTCATTGTAATTTTGCATGGCTGAAATGTAACGCTTGATTTATATATATAATGATTAATTGAATTTTCAAATAAAAAAATTTGCTTACGTTGCAATTATTGGGCTCAAAGTCCAAAGCAAATAAGCTTATCCTCAGTAAATTCATCTATACCCAAATGTCCAGCTTCTCTACCAATTCCACTCTCCTTCCAGCCTCCAAATGGATTGTTAGCACTCCTAATAGCACCTTCGTTAACAGCAACCATTCCACACTCCAAATTCTCAGAAACCCTCCATGCTTGAGACAATTCCTGGGTGAAAATGTATGCTTGTAAACCATATCGTGTGTTGTTAGCCATCTCAACCGCTTCGGTTTCTGTATCAAAACTAAACAATGACGCCACCGGTCCAAATATCTCCTCGTGAAAGATCGGTAACTCATTATTTTCTCTGCACGATAAAATTGCAGGTGAGTAAAACGGTTGTTCACCGTATTTGACATCCTGATTTTCAGTTATCAGCTCCACATTTGTTGTATTCAAGGCCAGGGTACTTTCAGGCAACTTGGTCGTTTAGCTCCGGACAGTCTATGCAACGTCTATGCAACGTCCATGCAACAACAAAAGAACCGTCTATGCAACGTCTATGCAACGTCCCTGCACAATGAACACTCTATGCACACTCCCTGCACGGTCAGTCTATGCAACGTCTATGCAACGTCTATGCAACGTCTATGCAACGTCCCTGCACAGTACCATATGAACACCGCCTACTAGCCGGCTACTAGCCGGCTACTAGCCGGCTAGTATCCACTTTTGTAATAACAGCTCCTCAACTTCACATTACCAACCGGCTACTAACCGGCACTTGAAAAGTGGTCACTAGCCGGCTACTAACCGGCTACTAGCCGGCTAGTGACCACAAAGTGGCTACTAACCGGCTACTAAGCGGTCACTAGCCGGCTATTAGCCGAGCTCTAAAGCAGACCTACTAGTAGCCGGTTCCAAACCGGCTACTAGCCGGCACTTAGAAAGCGGTCACTAGCCGGCTACTAACCGGCTACTAACCGGCTAGTAACCACCAAGTGGCTACTAACCGGTCACTAGCCGGCTACTAATAGGTCTGCTTTAGAGCCGGCTAGTGACCGGTTAGTAGCCGGTTAGTAGCCACTTGGTGGTTACTAGCCGGTTAGTAGCCGGTTAGTAGCCGGCTAGTGACCGCTTTTCAAGTGCCGGCTAGTAGCCGGTTTAGAACCGGCTACTAATAGGTCTGCTTTAGAGCTCGGCTAATAGCCGGCTAGTGACCGCTTAGTAGCCGGTTAGTAGCCACTTTGTGGTCACTAGCCGGCTAGTAGCCGGTTAGTAGCCGGCTAGTGACCACTTTTCAAGTGCCGGTTAGTAGCCGGTTGTTAATGTGAAGTTGAGGAGCTGTTATTACAAAAGTGGCTACTAGCCAGTAGCCGGCTAGTAGCCGGCTAGTAGCCGGTGTTCATATGGTACTGTGCAGGGACGTTGCATAGACGTTGCATAGACGTTGCATAGACGTTGCATAGACTGACCGTGCAGGGAGTGTGCATAGAGTGTTCATTGTGCAGGGACGTTGCATAGACGTTGCATAGACGGTTCTTTTGTTGTTGCACGGACGTTGCATAGACGTTGCATAGACTGTCCGGAGCTAAACGACCAACTTCCCTACTTTCAACCAATGATGCTACTTTTGCGTGAGCTTTGCTGTTAACAAGTGGTCCTACACTAATACCTTCATCAAGCCCATTTCCCATCTTCAGTTTTGCAACTTTTTTTGCAAGTTTCTCAACAAATTCTGCATAAACACTTTTGTTAATGAGAATCCTGTTAGCAGCACTACAAGCTTGCCCAGCATTTCTGAACTTTGCCAACATGGTACCATCTACAGCTCTATCTATATCAGCTGATTCAAACACTATCAATGGTGCATTTCCTCCCAGTTCCAAGTGAATTGCTGAAGAAGTTAGACAATAAAACAGCATTGAGCGTGCCGCTCGCGGTAAATTCCAAGGTTTAAGAATGCATTTGACTCAAAAAATCTGGTTCCTTTACTTTTTCAGAGGAAATATGGATGCTATTGTGAAAGGTGCTAAGAAGAACTTGACAAGGAGCAGGCTCAGAAGGTTCTGGATTGGACGTTTTCTCTGACAACCTGATACTATTTTCTCCAGGAATCTGAGAAGACATGTGGAGTATGCTTAAGATCGTATGGATGCATTGGGAAAATGAACATGTCACTCAGAGTTTGACAATGTGAATTTGGCTACACTAAGATTGACTTCTTGGGATTTGTTATTGACGGTGTTAGTGTGGGTCATTCTGAAGCTAATAGTATAGTCAAGAAGTTCCCTAAACCTAAAATACAAGAAAGAAAACCAACGATTTTGGGGGTAGCTAATTTCAAAGAAGATTCATCAAGATTTATTCCTCCATGGCTAAACATTAACCTCCCTGTTCAGAGAAAGTGCAATTCGAGTGGGGTGCAAATTCTAGAGGAAGCTTCACAGTGTTAAAGACAATCTCGGCAATGTGTACAACCTTTACATTCCAAAGTGGAAGGAACGTTTAACATACAGGACTGATGCTCTGGCATTTGCGGTGGAGGTATGCTTTTATTCAGTGTCGATAAATTGGTTTCAAAATTGCCCCATCTCGTTCCATTCCAGACACTTACCAAGGCGGAGACAAGACTGGGACGCTAAGAGAGAGAATTTGGGCTATTATCAGCTGATAAGAAAATGGAGAGTGTTATTGCTGTGAAGGAAAAGTAAAAACCATCCATACAGACAGAGCCACTGAAAATATCCGCAAACGAAAAGACCCCGAACAAGATAATGAGGATGGTTAAATGAACTCGAGGCTGTTGAGTTTGAAGTTTGGTACATCCCTGGAGAATTGAATGGAGTAGTGAAGTCTGAGCAGATTGTGGGTAAAGACTGACATTAAAACGGATAGAAGCGATGTGAAGCAGAAAGTCACATTTTGCTGAGTTGAGTAAAGGTGGAGAGAATGACAGCTTGAAAAATTAGCCCATAGAAAAACGATGCCTGGATTAAGTGGACTAATCTGAATACAGAACAACAAAGGTGTATCTCTAGAGGTCCTTTATAAAAAAACATAAATTATATAAGTGTTGACAGCTCGGGCTGTTTTATAAGGAAGACGTATTGTCGTGCCACCAAGCCTTCAAGATAAAATAATTCAGAGTACCACTGCCAAAGCATCCCGGGCCAGAGATAACCGCAACCCAATCAGGGGCTTGGTTTTGGTGGAGATGTTTATCTAAACAGGTAGATAGATGCTTTCACCAAAGATATGTAGAACCTGTATTCAAGGGCCAAGAGTAGACCTGGATAAGGCTGAAATGATTATCACTGATGTCCCTAAATCCACGAGTTGATTTCTTTGATATTGCTCAATGGCCTAAATCGCCCAAAGGTAATTGTTGTTTCATTCTGTGTGTTCGACTTATGTACAAAAATGATAACGCTACGGCTCTGCCCAATCAGACAATATAAGGTCCGCAAAGAAGCATTTTGGAGAAACATATTGCTATTATGGAGTAATAGATTCTGTCTCTGACAAGGCCCTAATGTAGACAAATCAAGCCATCAAAGTACTGTGTGTGAGATGGTTATCGAGAAGTGCCACTCAAGCCCATACCACCCACAGGGGAATGGATCGGCTGAAAGATCAATTCAAACCCGTTAAAAGACAGACTGCTGTATGATAAGACAGCAGAACACCTTGACAGGATTGGGATACCCTTCTTCCATGTAGCTGTGTTAGTGAGATGAACAGGTCAAATGAACAAGTCGCTTTATAGGGCGTCACCATTCTCGTGTACTTTTGTTAAAGATGCTAGACTAGCGTTGTTTAATTTCTTCCAACTACCAAGTATTTACCATTGAGCTCAGTTCAAGAAGATTATCTTAGTAGCAGTAATCACAATCCGTGACATGGCAAGAAAGCATACAGATTCAACATGACAAGAACGCCTCAAAGGAGGTGTAAGGAGTGGAAGCAAGGAGACCGGAGTGATTATAAGCGTACACATGGTAACATAAAAAGATCTCGCCCTAAATGTGGTTGATGGACCATCCACATCGTTAGGAAACTCAGCGATGTAACTGGGAAATCACTTGATTCGAAGGGTAAACATAGAATTTATACACAGTAACATGATGATGACGCAGGCACCAGAATAGAAACCTGTTGCAAGCTGAACATCAACAGATACTGAAGAGGTGGAATATCAACAAACACACCAAGACTCCATATTATGCATCGTTAACACTACAAGTACTATAAGGTCCTTATCCTACACTACTGATATTCTTCTCACTACATCGCTGGTGGAAAAACCTTTTTGGATAAGACCACTAATAGACAACCTTGATATGCTGGAGATTTAGGGAAACCGTTCTGTCGGAAAGCCTGAAAGCAAATAGAGGGATTGCATAAGGGATCCTGAGGATACCATTAATGAGACGGATATCGCTACTGAGGAGAGTACGAAAACTACGGAGAGGACGCTACTGCGAGGTTATACTACTTCATCTAATGCTACACGTCAGGAGAGTCTTAAGGCTGTGTTATAGGTAATTAGAATCATTGACAGAATTGATTTAGACTTTTATATTTTAAAGCAACTTGTTTATTATGACGGTTATCGATTTATAGTGTTATGTTATTTAGATTGATACTTATAGTTTTCTTAACCTTTTTGTACCGCCGATTTATATGGTTTGTAGGGGAGTATTGAATTATTTAATGATTGTTCTTGAAACTATTTTGATATGGGTTTTTATTGATGTGAAAAACGTTTTCGAGAACGAATGAGTAAATGTTTTCTTTTTTGAGAGATTTAACACATATTTTAAAAATTTTTGTATTTGTTCGATATCTTTGGGATATTTGAAATTGACTCAATCTTACTGATGCTATTTATTAATTCATTTAATTTATTAAACCATTGTTAAACTTATACGTTTTTAAACTGGGTTTGAAATTTTATTTAGAATTGGGTTTTTAAAACTTTTGAAGAGAGGGTGTGATGTCAGCTATTTTATTTGCTGTTATCTAACGAAATCCCCTTTAGTTATTCCATGTAATACAGTTCTTGTAAGTTTGTTCTAATTCATTACCTGGTATTTTCATTGAATAGTAAACAGTACAAGAAACCTCAAGGGTCATACAACATATGACAAGTTATGTTGTCATTCGTTATAATGACCCGCCGGCACGAGTGCGCTGTCTCCCCTGTATCGTAGATAAACTTTACTATTGTGAATCCGACAATGGGGTTCACGACGTCATACAAGTTATGTCATGGTGCATCACGCCAAGAAACATTATTTAATGCGCGGCGCTGGCCAGGCAATGTATTAGTACAAAATTACTAATCAACAATTAAACAAGCTTATATGTACATGTGTACATCAATTAATTCCAAATTTATAACAATAGAAATGAAACTAACAATTAGATGTTTTTATTTTGAAAAGAATACTATTTGCTAATTGAAAAAAATTAAAGCAAAATTAAGGAATTACATTTGTTAATTTAATTTTAAATGCATGATGGTCTGCATTAAAATCAAAATTATAAGTTGCGCGCGCGTGCATATTTTATTTTGATAGGCTGCATTCTGCGTTCTGTTTAATTCGTAGTTTGATAATGAGCGCTACCAATGTTTTCAACTGTTCTCTTTGTTACTTTTATACAATATTTTTATTGAAAAATTTATATATATCGTTGTCATAAGTTTTATTATTATATTTAATCTTTTTTAGTTACATTACAATTACAACACTAAAACAAAGTGCACCAAATTCCATTGAATGTTACGACGTTACATTAAACGGAATATCAACTTTAACAACAATAAAGTGATGTGATAGCTAAATCAATGCTACAGTTTACTTTGCTACTACAAAAGCCATTTAACAGTTAATTAATTGGAATTTAAAGCAGGAATGAAGACAGTCTTTATACCAGCTGGAAAGAATCATTATATAAAGTTGAATAAATCGACTGAGTGTTGCTCTAACCCTAATGATTTTCAAGATCTCGGACTCTCGATTATTTTATTGTTACCAAATTTACATCCCTCGGTATTGATCCGCTTGCTCCACTATGCTCATCTTACTTCTATTTACTAAATAATTTTCAATTTTGTTTGTGCTGCAATACTATCTTAATTATTGATAAAAGAATTCAATTATCAAACCAATATATGGAAATACTGCATCTGAGATATTAATATCAAAAGCTAAGTGGTTTAGGTTGCTTAAGATATTTTTAATTTTTGAAGTAGTAAGTGTGGCTCAAAGATCTGATTCAGTGTCCAACAGTAATTAGATTTTGAATAAGGTTTACTAAATTATTTAAATCTATCCGTGATTTTATACAGCCATGAAACAACAGAATAAGTCAGTCAAAGCTGTGCAACAAATTTAAGCTGTTTTGAATTCGCATATAATTTACAAGCTTGAACTGTGCAGTTTAAGAGTTCACAGATTGTGATAAACAGAAGGACTTTGATAATTTAGGACCAAATGCCTGTTCGACAGGTTACATATGAGCTACGCGTATTTGGTTCGTCGTAGTAGACTGCTCAACGTTCACCCTTGTATATCTCTAACCTCATACGCTTTGATAGGCATTTTATGGAGACATTGAACCGTTAACAATGCTACAAAAGCCCTGCCAAAACGACTAAGAATTGGTGGCATGTGAGCATTACAAAGCAGTGAAAGCAGATCAGTACCTTGCAATTTATTGTCAAGACTTTGAAGTAGCCGCAGTAAAGTTAAACAAATCAGGCAAAGCACCTCTCAAAGGTACTGTCAAAAGTTCCTGTTGCTGATGTGTGACTAGTTTTTTTATCCTCGTTATTGCGCGCCATTTGCATTGTTTATACTCTGTGATGTTTAAGCCTATTATCGTGTTGAAATTATTTGTTTTAATTACTTTCTTTAAATTAAACTTTTTACTTTTTAATCAAACATTTAGGGAGTATAATATGCTCATAAATATTGTACTTTACCCTGTTCTGCCTCCTCCAGGGAAAGAAGCAACACATTGCAATAGTGCCCCGTCTGACAATTGGTGGATTTTCCCTAACAGCGCTTCTACTCTCAGGCATCTAACTAAAAACACACCTGTTTCTGTGGAGCTGGAAGGTAGGTGATATCTGATAATGTATTGCCATGTGCTTGATTCTTTGATAAGATAATAAAGTCGTACAGTTTATCCAATAGATCTAGTGTTATTGTTAAAATCTTTATAATTCTAACATTCTTCAGGGGATATATCATTTCTGTACGAATGCTAAAGTAATGATAAATCGGGAAGCCACTAACATCACTGTCGAAAAAAGTAGAGAAGGAAAGCTGATAAAATGGGTGAAGTTGGAATGAAGACTCAGGCATTGGAGGTTACATTTTCGTTTTCATTAGTGGATTTCCGGTCAATATTGTTTTTATCCAGTTTGCCAGTTGTTTTTTTTTTTTTTTTTTTTTGGGGGCCGAATCAGTTAATGGTCACCAAATACTAGTTTTTTCTGCAACTTCTTCAATCGAGTAAGACATGGCAACATACAGACTTCAACCAGCAACAATAAAAACAATAACCATCCTAGTGTAATCCTAGTGTAACACCTAGTGTAATCAACAGTGTAAACTCCTAGTGTAACACCTAGTGTAACTCTTGTGTTTCCAACTAGTGTAACACCCCAGTGTAACACTAGTGTAACACCTGTGTAACACCTAGTGTAACACCAGTGTAATACCTAGTGTAACAACTAGTGTGTAACACCCCGTGTAAACACTAGTAGTAACACCTTGTGGTTACACCTAATGTAACACCTAGTGTAAACACCTAGTGTAACACCTAGTGTAACACCTAGTGTAACACTGGACTCCCAGGACGAGTATGACTGGGCAGCTGAGAGTCTAATACCGGAGGAGTATCACGTGGTACGTGTTAGCGGGGTACATGGTCTCAAACATAGAAGACGCTCCAAACACTTCAACTAACTGAAGAGCATGAGCACCATGTCCACTCTTCCTAGTCTTCAAACCTACCAGTAGGAAGGAGGTTAGTCCATACTCAAGTTCTCTTTAAATATAATACCTATAATATGTATTTCTCGGGATTATAGTACTGAGAGATATAGTATACATTTTATATATTGGACGTGATTGTTGAATTAAGGTAAAGAATGTTTGTTCTTGGTTAGATTGTATACACCAAAACGGTATCTGAAGAGTTTGTTATTCAGGTGATGCAGCTGATGGGAGAATAAGTCACTAATTAAATGTGCCACATGTGAGTGCCGCATGTGAGTGCCACATGTGAGTGCCGCAAGTACCACATGCTACATATGATAGTGCCACAAGTGCCACATGTGAGTGTCGCAAGTGCCACATGCTACATATAATAGTGCCACAAGTGCCACATGTGAGTGTCGCAAGTGCCACATGCTACATATGATAGTGCCACAAGTGCCACATGTGAGTGTCGCGAGTGCCACATGTTAGTGCCACAAGTGCCACAGTGCCACATTTACGTTATAAGGTTGTCTGTGTCATTATGGCATGATCACTTTCTTGATCTTCAGCTTCCTCGTTCACTTCTTCGGAGTTATTATTTAGTACCTCCACATCTTGTAAAATTTTACACTGAGATGCAAGACCGAGGTGGTCAAATTAAAAATAGTTTTCAAAGACTAATTGACCATTGTTAATGATCTGGCCCGGCGCGCGCTACTTCGTAGCACTTGCCATCGAGAAGAAAGCGGCGCGCACTACTTCGAAGAAATTTAGACGAGTAACATCCGTCAAAAAGACTAAGAGCAAGTATTATTTGAGTTGACATACTATACGTTGCATGCCACTTTTGGGATACGTTAACGTAACATGTTTACCTGGGGACCCCAGGCTATTATGTTCATTAACCGAATAGAGATTAGGCGGAATGACAGGCTGAGCGCGGCCCAGTAAATAACATGTATGTCCGTAAAATGTTGATACATATTACGTATCACAATTATCAGCGGCGCGCGAAAAGTGGCATGCAACGTATGTCAAGTAAAATGCAATTACTATATAATTATAAATAGGATTTTACTAATTCACTCGCCACCGCGCTATCACGTGTTTTTAATGCCGTGATTTCATTGGTCACCTCTATACCGAGCATTGTAGCGCGATGCACTACTGGGTCGCGCCGCGCATCTTACTGGGCCGCGCTCAGCCTGTCATTCCGCCAAATCTTTATGTTAATGAACATAATAGCCTGGGGTCCCCAGGTAAATATTATCAACACCGACTTTTAATGTGTAGGAGTACAGCAACGAAATATATATATATATATATATACAAGATATTGCGAGCGTCCTGTTACTCTCTTAGATGCAATCTCTGTAAAGTATTGGACGAGAACTGATTTTAAGTAAGGATTTTAAATCAAGTTCAGGATTAGAAAAAAGTTCTCCGATTTGCAGTTTGAATAGTATGTGCTTGTGACGCATCCGGTATCAGCATAATCTCAGAGTAAACATGTCTCGCGTGCATATCTTCTTTATCTTTTTTAGCAGAACTCTTTCCTCAGAAAGTCACCGAGTAAAAAGTCAGATGACTGTAACAAAGCAGCAGAAATCCCAGACATTAATAGCCCTCTCTCATCATTATGCTGAAATTTAAAAAATACAATTCGTGACTCTACAATGGTATAATTGAGACTTTTCAAATCTCAATCAGGTTTTAATTATCTCAGTTACTCGCCAGATTTTGAACGATTAGGCGCTAGACAGTATGATTCTAAAGATTTACAATCTAAAACTTTGTACTACCTTTGTTCATCCTTAGAACAATTACATCACGAAGCACTCCAGCGGACGAAGCACTCCAGCGGACATCTGAGCAGAAACGATTTCACTCGACCAAGGTACTGGAGCTGAAAAATTCAGAGTCATATCTCTTTTGTAAACAAGTGAAAAAGAAGTACTAAATTACAAACAATGTCATTAAGCTTATTAGCGATCATGGATGAAGATAACAATGTAATCAGGAACAATGTAAACATGGAATACAGCATCGTATTGATCTAATTGAGTGGGTCTCAGAATTAATTTGAAGATAACACACTTTTTAAAAAGTTTAAACCAGTCGGTCGGATTAACAAGTAAACGAAATACAGTAGTCCCGGTAACGAAGCTTTAATATACCACTCATCATGAGGAACAGTGTGTAAAATATAACATTAAAATAATTCACTGGCTAAACATTTCAGGTTACTAAATGATTGAATGTGCCTGTGTACCATTAGCATTAATATAGTACATAATACGGTGTAGTGTGTACTATTTGTACTATACACTATTTTTATATTAATTTATCGTGCATTGCTGGGAAGGCTGTTAATTTAGGATAGAGTTATTGTGGCACTTATATCAGTTTGCTCTTTTGCAGTTGTTCTCACACTGCTAAGTAAAAGTTTTACAACTTAAAAGCAAATTTAAAATTATTCTACACAGCCCACCTGTATAACATCAACCCAGGAAGTTAAGTTATTAAAGCTTTAAAGGCAAAGCAGCGTGTACGAAACCATAATATCAAAACTTCCTTTTCTCTAGATCTCTTAAAATATTGTACTAAGAACTAAAACAAATTCAATTAGGAATTGAAAGCAGTCTTCATTACGAAATTTAATACACATATGACTCGCTCCATGCACGAACAAAATTAAAATAATAGACCGAATAGAAATTACATCAAAGATCAATTAACAAGTATATTAATTGAGTGTATCATTAATTAAGTCCTCCAAATCCAGAGCACTGGAAGAGAGAGCTGGGTTGAGTGATAAGTGAAGAAGTGAAGAAAGCTCATTATAATGATTACGTGCACATGTTACATGCTAGTGGAATGAGTATACTAGTATAGATACACCTGTAGGTACTTCAAGTGGCTTTCCAGAGGCTGATGAGGAGGGTGATGGGCTTATATTACAGTATTTCGGTTGTAGTTGGAGCTAGGAGAGAAAGCATAGAGGTCCACATGAGATGTTATCCGTCTGCTGAGACTGCTGTTGGCACGGCAAGACACTGATATATTTCACATTCCTTGCTGTTGGATGTTCTTCTCTTCAAAAAATCCGGTCACCATCCTCACGCACTCACTAGATGATTTAGTTGCTACAGGAACTGGCAGGCGATTATTAATCTTCGTTGCTGGCTCTATTTTCCTAAAGAGTGGAGAAATGGTAACAGGCTTCACTCCCTATTCCACCCACTGACCGGTCTCCTCAAACACATCTAGCTCATACCCCAGGTTTTTCTCAAACTTCTTTTTCTTTTCTATAGTAGACCTGTTTCTCATAAGATATATGAATGTAACAGCAGGAATTTCATCCCCGACATGTTATATAATGAATATCTGTACCTATTAAGCTCATTCCTTGTGATTTTGCTCACAAATTGATGTGTTTATTCTATTCCGTAGCAGCTGTGCGCAAATATCCAACAGATGAAATATATCTAATGGATTTTTAAAAGTCACCTCATGATATCTGTCAAATAAGATGTACTTATGGCTTACTGGGCGACGCTCAGCCAGCACTGTCATTCCACCGAATCTCTATCTATGATTATGGACATAAATATAATAGCCTGGGGTCCCCAGGTAACTTGTGGCTTAACTTGGTTACAGGATGGTCTCTAGGGTTGGATTTCACAGTTTAAACTTTGTGGTGCCACAGCTCATCAAAGCTTATGAGGCCGTCGGATTTGATGAATTGCGGGATCTCCGGTTTTGAAGAGTCTGCAAGCTTTCCTCCGTATGGTGGCAGCATACCAGGGAACTGCTTCTCGGCATAGCGGGCCACTTGGGGAGCAAAGTCCACAACAGATATTGACGGAATATGCTGCCATGATCTAAGGAACTGAACGTAATCCGATGCCCCTTCATGCAGGTAGAGGACCTTAAACCCTACACATATTCATGTGGACACATAACTGTGAGAAGTCCACCACTCTTCCCAGCAATCTGTACAAACTTTTTAGTGAACGAATAGTGATCTGTGTTGTGTTCATGATCTTACCATGAATCAGGTTGAGACTGAGTTATCTGCCTCGGGGCTGCCCCTACAATATCCACCAAGGGGTGATTCAACTGTAGAGCCTATGCTAAAACATGCGATGGAAAACAAACGCATTCCACTGAGTGTAATCCACTCGTGTGTAAGACGGAATGTCAGTCAAATCCCTGTCAAAACGTATTCCATCCAAGAAAATCTGCACGGGCACCCACTGTAACCAGGGCAGTTGGTTACAGAAGGAGGCAGTGACGACTGTTGACATACATGTTAAGTTCTGTTTCACCTGTCAGACTCCTTATCGATACACCGATGTCTCGGAAGGGGTGTTCACTGTTCAATAACAACAACCATACAATTGTAGACTGTCAGCTTCTGGAAACCATCTTCACCAGACTGGCATTGTTTGTTGCTACTGTGGAGTCAATACTTCTTTATGGTTCTGAAACGTGGACGTTGACAGAGCAATTGAAGAATTGATACACTAGAATGATAAGGATGGCACTAAATGTGGATTGGAAGCAGCGCAAAACCAACAAAGAAGTCTATGGCAACCTACCGAGAGCAACCATGAAGATCCAAGAGCGCAGGATGCGACTAGCAGGCCATATCCACCGGCACCCAGAACTAGTCGCAAACCGCTTGCTACTCTGGGAACCAACTCATGGGGTACGGAGTAGGGGGAGACCAGCCATGACTTATGTTGATAGCCCACGAGCTGACACGGGTCTCAACGACACTGGAGAAATGAGCGGACTTATGGCGGATAGAGTTCTATCCAGAGACAGCGCATCAATACTCGGACGCTGAAGCCGCCTTAAGCCCACATCCAGAAAGTTAAAAATTTCCTCGCAGATACACATTTTCTGTTTTCTGTGGCCCGCTCGCTTCGCTCGCAAATTTTCCTTTTTTGCAATGTCGGCGAGTGAAGCAAGACAGTTTTAAGCATTCGGAGCTAGGCCCCAGAACATTTTTTTGCGTTTTTGCTTGGCCACATTAAAATCTACAATAACAAAATATCTGAAGTCCTTCAAAATAGTGTATTACAAAACGGCTTTCTCCTACAACCCACAAGTAAAACATGGCCAGCTTGCATGCACCATCTGTCGTAGTTATCACAAATTATTATTATATGTGTAATGTGCCTTGCAGAGTAGAGGCAACCATGTCCTGAGAAATATAGAGTGCATACAACTTAAACTTTCGCACAGACAGGAATTGAAGATATGTTTGCCGCAGGCAAAAATTCTTGATGATTTTTCCCACACAGAAGGCCTAGAAGCAATTTGGCAATAGAGATCATTTTCAAACACAGTTTCAAGAACGATTCAAAGAACTGTTAGTTTTTTCCTCTTTCATTTGTCAACAATTTTGGATTGTTTTTAGAATTAGAAAATCTCCTCTTTACCCCAGAAAATTCATGGTAAAAAATTCAGATCGTAGACTTTATAAATTTCCTCTTTGGCACCAAAAATTTCCTCCGAAATCGAAAATTTCCTTGCAGATTATCTGCTATGGTTTCTGGCTGTGGGGCCTTAGGTCAGTCAAGTCAGTAAGTCAGTCGAGTTCTATTATTCTCTCCACCCGTTGTCTCAGTGTCCCCTTCTTGTTTAATTTAAGCATGTCAATCATCCCGTATATGACGTTAGATCCGGGTTTCTGCTTGGTGATGTTCCACAAGTCATCAAATTGTATGGGGTAGACATCAGGTTTGCCGTCAGAGCCTTTATCTATTGCTTTCACATCAAAGAGGATGACAGGGGAATGTCTCCCACACTCTCTACAGGACAGAAAGTCTAGAGGTGTCTCCTTCATGCCCATATACCTTACAAGACATATTTATGGCGGCCTAATTTGCGACGACCGAAATTTTGGCGGTCCGAAAATATGGCGAAATTGAACAAAAACCGTCAAATTTCGGACGTCCCAGAAAATAAGGGTATTTTTCATCATTTTTTGTGACAGTAAGCAGTAAGGAAATTTCTGAAATTCGGTAAAATCATGTTCAAACTTAGTCTGTATTAAGACTGTAAGACTTTCATGTTAGCACATACATGTATTTTAATGCAAATTTAAACTGTATTGCTTGACATTCAATTCGTCATTGGTGTGGTGATAATTTGTCCCAAGATGCCAGAATTTATTTATTTTACTTGATATTACTTTTTAGAAACAAAATAAAACAGTGAAGGCACAGTCATTGAAATAAGCTAAAATAAAAGATAATGCGACGGATTCTATTACGACGACCGAAATTTTGGCGGTCCGAAAATATGGCGAAATTTTCGGAAAACCGCCACATTTCGTACGTTATAAATATGTCTTGTAAGGTAGATTAAAGAGGAGGAAGGCATCCCTTAGGGTGTTGGTGGTAAGGTGGGGGCTGTCAGACTCCATTCGGAAAGTATCGACTAGTGTCTTGGATATGGGGTGTCCAAAGGTGGTGAAGATGGTTTCCAGAAGCTGACAGTCTACAATTGTATGGTTGTTGTTATTGAACAGTGAACACCCCTTCCGAGACATCGGTGTATCGATATGGAATCTGACAGGTGAAACAGAACTTAACATTTATGTCAACAGTCGTCACTGCCTCCTTCTGTAACCACCTGCCCTGGTTACAGTGGGTGCAGATTTTCTTGGAGGGAATAAGTTTTGACAGGGACTTGACTGACATTCCGTTTTACACACGAGTGGATTCCACTCAGTGGAATGCGTTTGTTTTCCATCGCATGTTTTAGCATACGCTCTACAGTTGAATCACCCCTTGGTGGATATTGTAGGGGCAGCCCCGAGGCAGATAACTCAGTCTCAACCTGATTCAGGGTAGGATCATGAACAGTAGATGGATTCTTACTGTCGACATGTTTGCAAAACCTCGGTAAAACTCGGCTTGGTAAAGTTTTTAATTTGTATCGTACATTTTGAACGTTAAGATCAAAATGTACGATAAAATGTAATTCAAACATCAAGCATTTGTGAGATCAATTATAAACGTTGCATAGAAGATAAACTGAAGTTTCACCCGGGTAACAGCTGATTATCAAGCCTGGAAACAAGTTATTTAGATGGATTTGAGCATGACGAGTGACGACATATGTAACTCGAGATCACACATAAGCCCGGCAATATCCAAGTAGCCCGATGGCCGACACGTGTTCACGAACAGTTTTTCCACTTGTACTAACCGATTTGACAGTGCTGCATGTCTTGATAGCAGGTTTTTTGATATCAGGTTTCTTGGTAACAGGTTTCTTGATAGCAGGAATGCTCTCAATCTTCGGACTACTCTTTGGCTGAAAAACAATAGTTATTTCAATGAATGTTTATACCAAATGAAAACGAATGTAGGATAGTACACATTGCTGCGATAAGTTATGAAGCGTACGTTACAACATTCATACTATAGCTATGTTACATCGATTCTTTGACATTTGACAAGATATACTTACAGGGAGAAAATCATCCTAGCTCGAACTGTATGTTTCTTTGAGCAATTTGTTCATTTGTGATGAAATATTGTTCCTGGGCAGGTAACAGTTAAATTAAATAAGTTTTGGAATGTAAGTCAAAACCATGTAAATCTATTAAGTTGATCAACCAAATAATGGCATAGGTGGTGTCCAACCGTGTCCATGTCGATTGGGCGACATCTGTCCGACAACGACATCTGTCCGACAGCCGAATTAGGGATTTCGGACAGATATCGCTGTCGGACAGGAGTCGTTTTTGGCGACATCTGTCCGAATTTCGGATCATATTGTAATTTCGGTTCACATTCGTATTTCAGAATCTCACGGGTAATCTTCAAATCTTGTGACTTTGCTCCCATTGTTCTAATGCTGATGTGATCCATTGAGATATGATCCATCGATGATTCGATACATGATTGACTAGTTGAGAACAGGAACGTCAGATCGTGCTAGCCGTAAACTAACAAGCTGGCGATCACATCACAGTACATATAAGACAGCGGTATGGAGATTAGTTATCGCAATCCACAATTGCAACTAATCTTCAGTTTATCCCTGGACCCACAATTATGACGGTCCATGATAATGGATCTATAATTTAATTTTAATCCTGTGTAATCCTGTGTAATCCTGTGTAATCCTGTGTAATCCTGTGTAATCCTGTGTAATCCTGTGTAATCCTGTGTAATCCACCCACTAGAAATATTCGGATTTCCGAAAGGGTTGCAGAGCCCGCATCTCTACCGTGGACAAACAACTGATCACTCCTACTACAGTACTACTGCCCACCATGCTGAAATGACCGTCCACGTCAGCAAACAGAACTTGAAAAGAAAAGCTTCTGGTCGAATAGATCGACGTGGGCTTGTAGTTGTTATATAATAGTTGTGCCCGGTCTAATTTGTAGGTTTATAACCTACCAGGACGCGCGCAGAGTTGGACTCGTCGATGGTCCAATTTAGGCTTAGCTGACGTTAATATTTGGAACAAATATTTTACGAGTATCACCCGTTAAGGTCCAATTTATCGTTTCGAATAAATGTTAAACTGTTAATTGCTTTTTTGCTTTTGTAATTGTTAAATTAAAACAGTTTAAATGTTAAATTGTCGGCAGCGGATGTTTTTTATTAGTTATTCTGAAGTTTAAATGCTTCCCCATTAATTAATCGAAATCCGGGGTTATTCGTACAGTATAACAGATAACTATAAGTATCATTATTATATCACGATCACGGTACACTTATTATAAGTATAACAGTACACATAGTCATAACAGTCAAAATTGGACATGACAGGGTTAGTCGTTTAGTTTTTGGCGAAAGCTTGTTAAGGGATGGGGTTGTGCCCCATTGCAATGCATATTATATATACAAATATTTATATTTTTATATCATAATTTTAAGATTATTATGTACAAAAAAGTTAATTTCATGTCAGTCAGACTCACAATCGTAGGCACACAAAAAGGTATTCGATGAGCCTTTGTTTTGTAGTTGACCGATGATCACAATAGTAACACAATCATGTCATCTGTAATTCGTAATCGTATAAGAACACTGATAAATTCAAGCTTAACAAGCCAAATTATGATTGCAATCATTAAACAAATTAATATCGTCTTTAGCGTTATTAATGATTGCTGAATCGCAGTATGAATCGGGCAGAATTATATTTCACGATATTATCGTAAAAATCAATTTTATAACTTAAAGTTGAAGTAGCAACCAGTTCAGTTGATGATTCTTGCAAAAAAAAGCAGTATTGTACCTAACTATGCAGCATATTGGTGCCGTAAGTGCCACATGTGAGTGCCGCAAGTGTCGCATGCTGCATATGATAGTGCCGCAAGTGCCACATGTGAGTGCCGCAAGTGCCACATGCTACATATGATAGTGCCACAAGTGCCACATGTGAGTGTCGCAAGTGCCACATGCTACATATGATAGTGCCACAAGTGCCACATATGAGTGTCGCAAGTGCCACATGCTACATATGATAGTGCCACAAGTGCCACATGTGAGTGTCGCGAGTGCCACATGTTAGTGCCACAAGTGCCACAGTGCCACATTTACGTTATAAGGTTGTCTGCTAATTTGTAATTGCTGATAACAGTTTTTTGCACTTTAGTGTTTAGTCTCCCTGCGAACTTGATTCACGATGTCAATCCTTCGCATCTCGCCGATCTGCATACGTGGTTGCGAGAAGAATTGTTTGATGCGCGGCGCGACCCAGTAGTGCATCGCGCTACAACCTGCGAACGTAACATAAAATAAAAGCACGTGTGGCGATGAATGTTATATCATAATTATTTATTACCCAGCGTGAGCATCGAAGATTCGAGCATTAGCTTGACGGATGTTACTCGTCTAAATTTCTTCGAAGTAGCGCGCGCCGCTTTCTTCCCGATGGCAAGTGCTACGAAGTAGCGCGCGCCGGGCCAAACCATTAACAATGGTCAAGCATTAGCAAGCTAATCTAGGCGCTAAATTTTTTAAAATTACATTGCATAACATTTCCCGAAATTCGGGAAATAAAAAAATTTCCCGGTCGGGAATTTCGGTTCAAAAAAGATCAGGAATTCCCGACATTGGCAATTGGGATTAACTTCGTGATTGACTTCGTAATTGACGGATGTTACTCCTCTAAATTTCTTCAAGGTAGCGCGTGCCGCTTTCTTCTTGAAATGGTATGGCCCGATGACAAGTGCTACGAAGTAGCTTAATTGACGATGTCAATTCATCGTAGCTCGGCGCGGCACGGTACTCGGTAGTGCATCTCGTCGATCTAGCGAGAGAAGCCTCATTGCATTGAGTGCGCGGCGCGGCACAGTAACGCATCGCGCTACAACTGACAACGAAGTAGCGCGCGCGGCGCCGGGCCAGACCATTAACAATTGACAATGGTCAACTTCGTGCCCAGAAAAGGTTGACCATTGTTAATGATCTGGCCCGGCGCGCGCTACTTCGTAGCTCGTGCCGTCGAGAAGAAAGCGGCGCGCGCTACTTCGAAGAAATTTAGACGAGTAACATCCGTCAAAGAAAAGGTTACCGGCTGGTCGTGTTACTAGAGGTGGTTGTTTTTCGATAGCACGTGTGTCGGCGCGCGTGACGTCACGTTCACTGCATGATCGCTCGCGTGAATTACAATCTGGAGTCATGAGAACGACATTTCTTCGCAAAGTTTAAAAGCTGTGATCTTTTATTTAGCCCAAAATCAAACTTTTCGCGATAATTCAAAATATAAGTTGTCCCAGATTTGGCTTCTGGGGAGCCAACTTTAGTTTTACGAGACGGACATTTTGCTGAAAACCTGAACTTTCTATCTCTTTTACTTCCGAAGTTAGGCCCCTAACGGTAAGGTTTCCTGGGTGACGATACTGGATACAGCCGCGCACTCGTGCGCGGTAGGTCTACATAACAACGTGTGACAAAAAATTATCAGTTGACTTTGGTTTTTTATGGTTATGCAGCTGAACAAAACTGAAAACGGTTTTACATATAAACCCTAATCATAACCTTGAAGCTATCCATAACTAAACCCTAACCCGAGCCCTAAATCGAATTCGTGTTTTATTTGTATCACGTTGCGACCCCCACGGTCGTTTCACTATAGTCCTGACGATATTCCTGACGATACAGGGGGAGCCGCGCACTTCGTGCGCGGCGGGTCATACAACGTATGACAATGTTTTATCAGCCTGTCAAGTGCCACAGTTTTTTGCCTAGAAAACTCTCCAGGGAAGCAATTTTACGTCCTCATCTCATTATGGGGTGATTCGGAATCAGCGTCCAAAATATACCGGATCAGATCACTCTCAGTCTCATACCGACCCTCACTCTCAGGGCCTTTTCACAAGAATTTTCTTAAAATTTGGGAGAGCCTATCTTGCCTGGGTATTGCAAGCGCGCTAAATCACTCTGATCTACACTCTAAGGGGTCGTTCACATGTTACGTTTTCAGCAGAGGGTTTTTTTTAATGCTTACGGTTGATTGCGGGGGGGGGGGGGGGGGGGTTGATTTTAATTTTTTACCGATTTTCGAAATACCAATTGGACAATTTTCGTTAATAGTGTAATCAAAATTTTCGTTTTTTAAACCAATTTTCGTTCAGTAAGTGCTTTGGGGGGGGGGGGGGGGGGGGGGTTCGGTCTTGATTACGCCTACGGTTGATCACGGAGGGGGGGGGGGTAAAAATTGCCAAAATATTGATTACGTAATTTGACCAAAACCCATAATCATGGGTAGAGTGTACCGCTGCCAGTGTCTCTCTTTTCCAAACAAAAGGAAATGATATTAATTTGAGGAACAGTCCGCTAATGCAAATTGATACCGAGAATGAAATCGGTCGCTCGCTTTTTCAAATCAATAAGCTTTATTACAATTCGTAAGCCGTGATCGAATGGAAAAAGCGAGCGACCGATTTCATTCTCGGTATCAATTTGCATTAGCGGACTGTTCCTCAAATTAATATCATTTCCTTTTGTTTGGAAAAGAGAGACACTGGCAGCGGTACACTCTACCCATGATTATGGGTTTTGGTCAAATATCATCTCTTTTTGATTATAATGTCAGGATAATTTACACAGCTATTCGAAACTTCATTAACAAGGAGGTAATTTCGACGATTTCGAAATTCTGCCTTTGAAAACGTTTCCTTGTGTTTAGTTAGGTATATTTGTCGATAACCGACTGAATATGGCACTTTTTACTCATTCAAGTTGGCATTAAATTCATATATAATGCCATTTAAATATCGTGGAAAGCAGAATATATTCGAAATCACGAATGAGCAAATTTCTCACCTTTCGCACGTGCAAACTTTGAGCGGACGTCGCGTGCGCATACAATATTGAATCACCGTAAATTTTTGCATTGTGGTATTTAATATATAGTTTGATAAGCATGCAAAGTTTCAGAAGATTTCAAAAAGAACTTGGATCACAACGGGACTCCAAAGTTGATAAAAATCGTGAAAATCAAAATTTTTAGCGATTTTAGCTATTTTAAATGAATTTGGGCGTGTCCCCACGTGTGCAACTTTTCGATTTTTAACTTTAAAACTAGCCTATAACACAATTTACACCTTTAAGAAGCAAAATTGAGCTCCACAACCCAAGGGATGGCCCAACACCAGAGAATACTAATTCACAACTTTTGTGTTTTTATAAAATTATTCTTCAAAAAAGCACTAACTTCAATAGCAAATATCTTTATGAAGGAGCAAGGTAGGAAACTATTCCGGTAGATTTTCGGAATGCTTGAACAATTATCTAAGATGAAAATGTCCTCAGATTTTGAATAAAATTACTCCTTAATAGTGTAAAATCGATTTAAAAAGTTGTTACTTTGTCAAAAGTCAAGTTTTAAAAACACTTAACTTGATGACGTCATCAAGTGATGATGATGACGTTAAATTATTTTTCAATACAATGTAAACTAAAGCTTAAACAATTATCTTTAAAACCTGTGGTTCGAGATGACTGTATCGTTTATACTTTTGAATCTACGGACACTTAAATGTAGGCTACAATTGACTGCAAAAAGCGTCTATACATATATACATATATATATACATATATATCTTCACGACAATCTGTTGTAAAACAGGGGTTCGAGAAAACCCACTTCCCGATACTCCTGAAACATGAAATTTTTTTTACAGTCGATTTGGACAAGGTCTAGACGCCCTGCAAAGTTTCAGATCTCTAACTCAATTTTAACATGGTTTTTAAGGCACCTGAATATGGCGATTTTGGGTTCTTTACCTAATTTCGTATAACATGCTGGCGCGTATTTTGCGCAAATTTTCTTAAAATCTCCATATAACTATTTCTTATTCCTGTCATCTTTAACATTGAATTAGAATGTTTTGAACTTAAATGTACCTGCTGAACTACTTTCGATGAGTCTTAATGCCTGGAAAACAATAAAGGGGATATAATCGTATAGGGGGTAAATAGTGTTGTGAATATAAGGGCGACGGTAATGCTTGCCAGCATTGTGATATGTGAACGACCCCTAATTTCTCTAAAAAGGGCTCAAACTTCAATCGATGCATTTAAATTTTCGAACGCTCATTCCGAATCACCCCACATGACAAAATGTTAACCACCCCTGACGAAAAATTGTTTCGATCACGTGACATGACCGTTAAGGTTCTAAAAAGTCACACAGAAAGTGTTAGTAAGTAATGTACGTAAAGTCATAGTAGTTAGTAAAGTAAAGAACGTGATAAGAGTGTAGTGTATATTGATTAATAATATAATCATTATCCTACATTCAGAATAAAACGCCACTAAACACAGATTAAATTGTGCATGTGATTTGTGGTCGATTCGGTGCGGTGTTTACAGTTTACGTCAATTCATATTTTGTATATAAACTTCAACCTTAGGACGGACCCCGGACGGACGTGGTATTCTGTCGAATTTTGGTAAAGTACGATGTCCGGATTGATTTACCTCACGACTTAGCAATTTTTCATCCCCCTACTGATAAACGAAAAATACCCTCAATCTAATGGCAAATTAAAAATATAAATAAAATAAAACAGTCCGGCTCATAGTTTTAATTTTATAAATATTTTGGGCGATACTGAACTAAAAATCAAATACGGGTGTTTACCCTCTTATTTTGAAATTCTAGCCGGGTTCTGAGGCTTATTCAAATGTTTTGACAGATTCAAAAATTCAAAAAAGAATTTCTAACTTCGATCTCCCTTTCCCAAGATCGAATTAGATTAGCCCAAAAGGAAACACATTTTAAAAACACTACTAAAGAGCAAGATCACATCCAGTTCGGCAATTCTAAACTGCAAATGGAATATCCAGACTAATTGAATGTCATTTAAGACTGACTAATCAAGTCTAAAGCCTTCCTCATACTCTCTCTACAAGTCGTCATCGTCGTCATCGTCGGGAAGGGCCATGTTCGCCGCGTTATCCAAATCTTGTTCGTACTGTGAATGAAGTAATGAATAATTTAAGGTTTTTTCTTAGATTACCGCCACTTTATTTATAATCACCTAAGTATTAGCAACAAGTAATTCATTTTAGGACAAAGGATGGGTCCTTATTCAACAAACAATACAACAAGTCCGTATGGACTTGAGTGGGATCAAATAAATCAGTGCAGATCGCTTCAATCTTCGCGTTCGTAGAATTAAAATTAACAAATTAGGTGGACATCTGAAATACATACCTGAGCCATGAGATGAGGATCGACTTTGACCTCTGGGGGAGCCAGAGCGGGTGCTTCAACAAACTGTAATCCTGCCTCGCCCGTAATCTTTCGGGCTAACCAAAGGAATGGTTTCTCGAAATTGTAGTTAGATTTGGCACTGATGTCATAGTACTGAAATAGAATTACGTTATCTTGCAACTCATGCATTACTGGGGGGGGGGGGGGGGGGGGGGGGGTATGCAACGACCATTAATGACCATTAATGACAATGTCAGTTTTGTCAAAATTTCATCTACTGACATTAATGGTCATGTTTTTTCCGGCACTTCTTAGAGCGAAAAGGACGGACGCCTGCATCACTTAGACCCTACCTTAAGTTAACTAACTACAAGTATATGTTATTATTTTACATTTACAATTAGAGATTCGAAAGAGAAAACTTAGAATAGAATCTTCCGTGGTTAGGCAGACCTTCCAGAATATCACTTGAGTGGATTCTAGAGTGAGTTAGGGATTACATTTATTAAGTTCGAATGTAATGAAGAACAAATTTTGCGGCCACGGGATTTAAACCAGATAACAGTTGGTGACTTATAATAGTTATCAATAATAATAATTCAAAGGGCAATTTAGGAGTATCAGATCGTATCAATAGTAAAATAACAATCAATAATAAAATAATAATAACACGGGTATTAAAATTAAATACTTCGTTCCCGTTCTTATATCATATCAAGATTTATATTTTAGCCAAATCATTATGCTACTCGATTATATAGTAATTACACAGTAGATGAACTTATTCAACTTTAGCACTTCATGAAATACATCGTCATCAGTCTGAATCGGACAACAAAAAAGCTGATCTTTTCCTAGGATTAGATAGAACAATTCGTTTACAGTTCAATACTCTGCCTTTGGCAGTTTAAAGTTTTGACCCAAAATCGAGCACTGTCATCATGATAGGGACAAATTGATGCGGCAGGAATTCGTCTAGATCTGAAGTTGCCCTTTTTTGAAGCAGAGACACTCATTGATAAGATGGTACCGAGGCAACGAAGGGGACGTTTAGCATTTTTTGGAACAAAGGTAGCACTTAATGAGTCGCCCTTTCGAATTGTTCGACGTTGACAGGGCTTAGAAGAAGTTTTGCAGCCCGGTTGGTATGGCACAGAACCCTCGAAACAGCCGGTACCAAAAATTTCTATCTCCGACTTTTATTTCCAAATATCGTCTTACGATGACATAGAAGGTACTGTGAGGAGGTATTGAAAATCCAAATTATCAAAAGCAATCAACACAAATAAAGGAAATCAATACAATTCAAATCCACGCAAACTGCAAACAAGCATGTATACTAAGTCAACTGCAAACAAGCATTTATACTAAGTCAACTGTAAACAAGCATTTATACTAAGTCAACTGCAAACAAGCATTTATACCAAGTCAAATGCAAACAAGCAAACAGACAAGACAAGTTACCAACGTATAACAGAATGGTGCTTGGCACTCATTCCGAAACCGAGGTCCGAGCCTCTATTAGGCGAATATTAATTCGTTTTCTCAAACGAGACTCTGGCAATCGATGTAGGGGGCTGTGAGAAACTTCATAGAAGTGATACAAAGTGATCATAATTGTAAATTTCTTGGACATGTTGCTTCCAAGATAGTTCAGAATTTCAATTATTTAATGACCATTAATGACCATTAATGACAATGTCAGTTTTGACAAAATTCCATCTACTGACATTAATGGTCGTTGCATACCCCCCCCCCCCCCCCCCCCCCCCCCCCATTACTGGGCGGCGCTCAGCCTGTCCCCAGGTAACTCCTGCAACCTCAGGTTACAAAATTATATCTTATACTCGAGTAGGGTTTAGAGAACTAAACATTTAAGAGGTGAAGGAAATTAAAAGTATTTCTAGTATGATATTACGCAGCTAAACACCATACCTGAAGATTCTTCTTTCGGTGGAATGTAATCTGTTTAGCCTTCACTTTCCTGTCCTTGATATCGACTTTGTTTCCACAAAGGACAATGGGCACGTTCTCCAGTACTCTGACCAAGTCCCTGTGCCAACTAGGCACATTTTTGTACGTGACACGAGACGTGACATCGAAGAAGATGATAGCACACTGTCCTCCGATATAGTAACCGTCACGGAGACCTCCAAATTTTTCTTGGCCGGCTGTGTCCCACACGTTGAATCTGAAAAACACGACACATTCGTTCAATAAATAAGTCTCGTATTTACGTTATCTAAATTGATTTTGTGTATTGAAATTCGAAACCAATCAATCATTAGTCGCAAAATAAATTATTGTCTTATTCCCGAAAGTGATGTTTCATAACATTCGAGTGGAAAAGCATTATATAACAGTCAATTAACTGAATACTCAAATAAATGAGAACAGATGGTATTGGAAATTTCTAACGAATTGCAGACCTGATGGGCCCGAAGTTAGTATAGAACACCAGTGGATGTACTTCAACACCGAGGGTTGCTGAAAATATACGTGTTACAATATTACAGCCACACATACGGTCTATACATTTTATTACACTAAGTATTTCCCGCCTTTATTACATGAATGCGAGAGCGGCTAATAAAATGGCAATAAAGGTCAATGTTTGACCTCCGTATGTAATAATAATGGGCGTAGAGTAAACGTCGGAACAATTTCAAAACAGGGTTGTTTGACACGAAACTTTTATGAATTTGAGATACGGAGGATCCACTGGCTTGGAGTGGATTGAACCGGTCGTTCGCACGCACAAAGCGTATAGGATTAACATTTTTAGCGCGCGTCATCACGAATCGAGAGTGCCGAAAAAGGACCCAATTTTCGGGGGTAAAACGAAGCGCGCCACATTTTGGCGCGCTTTTGTACTGGAGTCAGAAGATCGTCACCTGCGAACTTCGACCCGATTTTAGAACGATGTACATTTTGTGTACTAAGTATTGCAAAATGTATCAAAACACAAACGTTAAAACTTTAACGTGGCTATGAAAACGGAAAATTTGTAAAAGCGCACTTTTTTCACGTTCTCAATTACAAGATCCCAACTGAATTTCAAAAAATGTATCCCATTAGCTATTTGCTATTCATAAGTGACCTCAGGAACACACCAAGGGAAATTTGTTATACATGGCTATGAAAAGTAGTGGCAGATCTTAAGTATACAGTTTTGGAAAAGCCAGTTTTTGAAATCATGATAAATTTCCTCCCCTTTTCAACTGAATCCATAATATATACACAAACTGAATTGAAATTGCTGGCATCTTCTGCTCTACTTCATTGCAACAGTACGATTTCAAGTAGAAACTGTTTAAACTGGCTTTTTATCACACTGAAAAGCCGTCTAACAGGTAATGTCAGTACTCAGCATACAGTGACAAGTGAATGGAAATATACAACTTACCAACGTATTTCTTCTCAAACTCTCCCGTTAAATGACGTTTGACAAATGTTGTCTTTCCAGTACCACCATCACCCACCAACACCAGCTGAAATTATTTTAATGGTCATTCTTTGACATTAGAAACTGCCTCAAGGTTTTATAATCCCTATTAAGTGCTTAATTAATTAGTCAAGTACACAATTCCCCGAATATTTTGAACGGTAGTTAATTGAACTGTTGATAACCTAAAGTTTAAACTGAGCTGTGGTTGTCATGGTGATGATGGCGACCTCCACAACTCAAAATCCACCATCAACATTTTCAACGTCAAGAAACTTCTTTAAAAAAACAATGATAGCCATTAGCCAGAATTTCGGATCAATCTGTACATACCTTGAATTGTGCGACGGGTTCTTGTTTGGTTTCCGACATGATCTCCCTTAAATATTTATATCATCAGACATATGAAACAATATTGACAAAAACCTGATTTACATTTCAGTAATTTAATAGTTGTATTCATTTTGGTGTCATCCAATTTTCTGAGTGAAATCAAAGATATTATGTCATTAAATGATGAGATATGTAGAAACAACACTTGCAACTTGTTTATTTGTTAACTTGAAAATGTCACGAATTGCTATATTACAAAATACTTTATTCAAATATGGTTAAAAATAAATACAGATTTAAATATTCTCAGTAAAGAGTCGACTCAAAATTAACAAAAAAGTGGTGTATTGAAGTTGCAAATAGTTTTAACCTCAAAATACCCATCTGCAATGCATGATATGAACACTATGCGGATTCTGAATAGTGTTCATATCATGCACTGCCTACAAATTTATTTTCCCGGAACATGGCTTAAATTAAAATCGTTACACATTATTTACATTTTTGAAAATTTCACATTAATGTAATAATAACTTGTATACAATTTCCTTTTTTCAATTTTCATTTTTTCTTTGTACTGTCAAATCTGTTGAGGGAGAGACTAAGCTGAATTGTCAAGTTTCAACTTTCAGAGATCACTTGCAAATTTGAAAATTAATAAGTTCTGATACTCTTTAAACCGAATATGTGTTCACTTGAGCATAAATAGACTTCTTGAAGTGGAATGTTATGTGTAAATAATTCATCTGTTTACAGGTATCTGTTGTTAATTGGGAGCTGCAGTTGGGCAGGAATTTTGATCAATATAAAATGATCATCCAAATCAGATCATGATAGGAGGCCATGAGGATTTGATCTTTTTAAATGCTTCAGACTTTCAATGTCCTTTGTCATGACAGTTACTCTTTTGGCATGAGATGCCAAGAGATTCAAATCTTCAAAGTAAATCGTCATGTAAATTTCACTAGCCTCATGGAGGCATATCAGGCATTCCTTTGTTACCCTGAAATCCCTGTTCCTGAATGCTGATCCACCATCTTCAACTATTCGCTGTAGTACAGTCCTGACAAATCTGGAAAAGGGAGCACGAGGAATGAGATGATGTACAGATTGTTGGTACTTCACTATTTCTCTGAAGACACGATCTTTCATCCTTTTTTTGGTGGTATTTTCAATAACGTTCTTACTTTTGCTTTTCTTTTCTTTTCCTCTGTCAGGTATTTTCTTCGTTCTTGCCATTTTCTTTCCTGAAGCAACACTAAGTTACCCTTCTATAAATGTACCCAATTTCATGAGACAATTCGATTTATAACTCTTTAAGTTGCATCGTAATGAGATAATATGGTCAAAAGATTATTGAAGAGGTACAATATAATAATCAAACTTATAAAAAACAATACAGCTGGACCAAATTTACTTTGGGGGAAATAAAATGGGAGGTTAATTTAGGTGTACACTGGAGGTAAATATAATGGTTTTCAATATTTGAATCCCAGCTATATCACATTGTTTACGAGGTACAGTGTCAGTTACCACCAAAGGTTACAGCTGACAATCACTTAAGCAAAGGTAAACACTTTCATGAGACAATTCGATTTATAAATCTTAAGTTGTATCGTAATGAGATAATATGGTCAAAACTCAAAAGATCATTGAAGAGGTACAATATAATAACGAAACTTATAAACAACAAGCAAAGGTAAACACTTGAATTAGCATCAACAAACAACATATTACCAAAAGAATAGTTCCTCAATAATTAGCTGCACCAAAAATTACTGCAGTATTACGACTGTCTCACCTCTTGTTCTTTTAAGGTGTAGAGTAAAACTGTGATATGTACAACTTGTCCTTAATTTATCGGAAGCAATCTCTTGGCTTGGCCCTTCGGATGGAACTAAAGTATCTGTCTGATCATTATAAAAATAGCAGTTCTGTTAACAACTTACACAATTAACTTCTACTGTATGGGTTAATTGAGTGCACATTTTTGCTTGATATCTCAACTTGGCGGCCTTGACTCACTAGAGGTTAGAGCTTCCGCTCAAATTGAAAACGAATAAGTTCTGATACTCTTTAAACCGAATATGTGTTCACTTGAGCATAAATAGACTTCTTGAAGTGGAATGTGTAAATAATTCATCTGTTTACAGGTATCTGTTGTTAATTGGGAGCTGGGCAGGAATTTTGATCAATATAAAATGATCATCGAAATCAGATCATGATAGGAGGCCATGAGGATTTGATCTTTTTAAATTCTTCAGAATTTCAATGTCCTTTGTCATGATAGTCACTCTTTTGGCATGTTGTGCTAAGAGATTCAAATCTTCAAAGTAAACCGTCATGTAAATTTCACTAGCCTCATGGAGGCATATCAGGCATTCCTTTGTTACCCTGAAATCCCTGTTCTTGAATGCTGATCCACCATCTTCAACTATTCGCTGGAGGACAGTCCTGACAAGTCTAGAAAATGGAGCACGAGGAATGAGATGATCTACAGATTTTTGGTACTTCACTATTTCTCTGAAGACACGATCTTTTATCCTTTTTTTGGTGGTATTTTCAATAACGTTCTTACTTTTGCTTTTCTTTTCTTTTCCTCTGTCAGGTATTTTCTTCGTTCTTGCCATTTTCTTTCCTGAAGCAACACTAAGTTAACCTTCTAGAAATTTACACAATTTCATGAGACAATTCGATTTATAACTCTTTAAGTTGTATCGTAATGAGACAATATGGTCAAAAGATTATTGAAGAGGTACAATGTAATAATGAAACTTATAACTTTATAAACAACAATACAGCTGGACCAAATTTAATTTGGGGAAATAGAATGGGAGGTAACTTTAGGTGTACACAGCTACAGGAGGTAAATATGGTTTTAAATTTAGGAATCCCAGCTATGTCACATTGTTTACGAGTTGCAGTGACAGTTACCACCAAAGGTTACAGCTGACAATCACTTAAGCAAAAGTAGACACTTGAATTAGCAGCAACAAACAACATATTGCCAAACGAATAGTTCCTCAATAATTAGCTGCACCAAAAATTACTGCAGTATTACGACTGTCTCACCTCTTGTTCTTTTAAGGTGTAGAGTAAAACTGTGATATGTACAACTTGTCCTTAATTTATCGGAAGCAATCTCTTGGCTTGGCCCTTCGGATGGAACTTAAGTATCTATGTGATCATTCTAAAAATAGCAGTTGTTATTAACAACTTACATAGATCTGTTCAATAAACTAATAAATTTTAACCATTAATTTAAGGATTTCGTTTATTTTTTGGTAGCAACGAACAAATTTCACAATAATACACGCCCTGTGCTCAGCTAAAATATCATAGGAATCTATGCTATAATTAGTCATAATTGAATGATTTTTTAAGTACTCCTCTCGATTGAGTATGTGTAACTGACAATTTGAATACGCATCAAATCATGTCTAAAAATACAGGGTGGGCCAAAAGTCAGTACCCATACGTTGGGTCTTATACCTCCGCTGTGTTTTACATTTGGGAGTTGTTGCTTTGCAGATGGCATACTGTACCTACCTGTTCGAGGATTTCGTCGCCAAAATTTGAAAATTCGAATATTTTAAACCACGCCCATTCAATATTGAAACACCTATATTGTTCTCTCTGAACATGCTGGATGCTAATTTTTTTAGAGACAGTAGATTATTAAATGTTGCATCTGATTTGAAAAAATTATGTGAAACGGATTTGAAATGACGAAGTTATCAAGCATTTTGTTTATCTCGTTAACAAAATTGACTGGGTGATTATGTGACACCATGACACGACACCTTAATTGGGCAGCCTCAGCGATTCCCATAATGTTTAACGGGGCGGTTAACGGGGTCACCTCATCACGTGATTAGGTAAGCCAATCACCTGATCACATGTAATGAATAAACTCGTTATGCTTCGTATCTCGGTCATCTGAGAAGCTACAACTCTAAATTTTTCAGGTCAAACGTAATTCGAATGGCCTAACACAACTCAATAAAAGTTGGCTCGATCCGACTGTCCAAACTATCAAATAAATGGGAAATGAACCTTAATTTTTTTAATGAACACGAATATTTTTCGATTTGACAAATTCCTTGAACCAGTGGTGGTAGTAAGTCATACCAGAAAGAATTATTTCAATTGGGCACTCAGTGACTGAGCTATTAAGGCCAACATATGGGTACTGACTTTTGGCCCACCCTGTAGTATTATGTAATCGATCTCCTTGTGGAATCTCGAGTTGGGAGTTTCTTGACAGTGTCTGCCTACGCTACAGATGGTGGATACCAAACACTCCCATCGCCTGCGGGTATGGGAAAACAAGTGATCTTGACCACCTTCTCATCTGTTAGCTAGGGGGCTACTGACCCCCAGTCGGCTGACATCTTGGGTTGTACTGGATGTAACAAGTTTATTATCGGATGTCTACTTATATTTATTATGATATCATTATTCATTGTAATGGCAATAAAATTTAGTAAGTAAGTAAGTAAGTAAAGATTATGACATTACATCATCACAAGTGTCTAAAAAAATATCATTGCACTAAATAGAAAAATAATTCAAATAGATATATTCTTCCATCAACATTAATAATTTATTAAATTCAATTTTATTAATTAATAAAATCTAATGCATTATATATAAATAATTAATTAAAACTTCCCAGTGGAATAAAGATTTATAAAACTTTTCTTTGCCACAAAAGGATGAAACCAAAGATATTCATTATGTGTCTCCTTATTGCTTAAATAACTGTGTCCTTCAATTTTCCCTAAAACTTCGTTCGAAACATTCCAAAAATAAAAATCATTTACACTGTTTTTAGAAATCATTTCTTTCTTAAATCCTTCCAACCTAACTTTAAAGCTTAAAACTGTTAAGCAGTTCTTGACATCTGAAGGGAGTTTGTTCCAGTAAGGAATGACTCGCTCCGGAAGAAAAGAAGACTGAAGATTCTTAACTTTAGTTACACTCTTACTACACCTATTGGTTGAAACTAGATTAAGACCAGATCTGCTCATTCTGAACAAACCCGATCCATATTCAGTCAAACCACTAGTTACTTTAAAAGCTTCAATAAGGTCCCCACGTATTCGCCGCTCTGCCAGCGTTGTCAAATTGAGGATATCCAGTCTACGGCTGTATGGAAATTTTGTTTTACTTAAAATTTTGTTTTACTTAGTCCCCATGACCCACAACATCAGAGACACAATGGCGAATCTCCTGAGTGAGGTATGTCATGATGTGAAAGTTGAACTCCAGCTACAGAAGGTAAATGAGGGTGACTTTCTCAACCCTAAGACTATAACATGGTCACATTGTGACCAAGCTCAGCTTGATGTATCTGCTAGAGTAAAACAAATTTTAGTAAAACAAATTTTATTTTATACCCACAATCAATTCATATTTAGTTCAAATATTTAAAGTCAAAATAACCATTTCACATAAGTGGTTATATTATAATAAAATAATTTGTGATAAATTAATAAATTAATTTACACTCAAAAATGAACAAAATATACACAATTTTTACCTAGTGCAACACTGGTTCAGCGCGCGGCTGATCGAAAAAGTTTGATTTGATTTACTAACTACAGTGTACAGCGTACATGAAAAAATTACTTACTGAATCTTTTAATACTAGACACATTTTAATTCAGATGTTGTTCAATGAGTTAGCCACAAAAATGTTCAAATTATGTAGGAGGGTAAAGGACACAATTGCTAGTAGTGCTTCTTTGTGCCCGTTGACTACAATGAACATTTTGCGGAGTTTCTCCAGACGGCTTTTATCGGAGTGCGTGTTATTTACTTGGTTATGCACAAGCCAGGCCAACATTTTGTTTTTGTGTCAGCCGTGCTACCAGGTTGCAGAGTATTATAAACACTAAACAATTATACATTATACAAATTTGCTAATACAATATCATGCAGAGTCCGATCTAGCTGCAAACGTCAGACACCACAGTTCAGCCGCCAAGTACCGTTTAAGTGAACACCGAAACACGAGGTTTGGGTGTCATTTTGTAAATCATTTTATGGATGGATAATTCAGTAATTGTTGAAGAAAATTACAGTCACTGCCACCTATAGCGTTATGTCATGGGTCTGATTAACGGCCAAGAATAAACGTACGTGCGCGCTTAAGAAACCCGCGCAAATGTTGAGGTAGGGAGTAGCTGCGGCGCGCTTTTAACATATATTACGTATAGCGCCGTACGGAAACGGCAATATTTAAGTAATTAAGTATTTGTTTACATAAATTCCACGTTTTTATCAATAATCTAGCATGGTCCAAAACTGTTAAAGTTGTCATTATGCCACTCATTATCGAACCTGCTTTGGGTATCTAGAAGAGATCGGTTTAGCCTTGATTTGATTGAGTTACAGGATGTGTTCACAAGAGTATGGAGTCCATTTGATAAGAACTTTCTTGACATAAGGGTTCCACACCCAAATTGCTTAAATCAAACAGCATAAAAACTCTTCAAGACATATATGAAGAGAACGAGGAGAAGAAGGATGGCTACTTGGAGAGAGTGTTGAATGTGGAGAAGGCCACCTTCACCCCGACTGTATTTCTCACATCTGGAGGCATGTCCAAATCCAAAGATTAGCGGACCTGTGAGCCATGAAAAGAAAAGAGATATTGCAACGTGGTAAGGCAAGTGAGGACAAGAATAAGATTCGCAATGTAAAGAACAAGGCTCATTGCTCTACTTCTATATCTAGCCTCTATGAGGCTACAGATCTAGAGGCAAGAAAATGGACAAAAAATATGAGAACCCTCTTATCAAAAGACTCTTACAACCTCATCCCTACCCCATGATGTCTACTATGAGTCATCGCGAGATACCAGTTTTAGACGACACTACTGATTATAGCACATGGAAAAAGAAAGCAGCAACAAAGAAACAACAAGCTAGTAACCTGATTATTAACGAAAGGAAAGACTGGGATGTGGAAAAACAAGTGACCACCTCTTTACATGTTAGCTAGGGGGCTACGTTGTGATAACCCACAATAACATCATTGACACAATGGCTTATCGTTTGAATTTTCCCATCGTTTGAATTTTCTCAGTTTTCTTCCAGTGCACAATGGTTCATCTCCTGCGAGAGGTATGTTATGATATGAAATTTGAACCTCAGCTACAGAAGGTAGACAAAGGTAACCTTGATATGACATTCCTTCAAATGAGGATTTCATATCCTAATTGCTGATCAAGCAATACGAAGACTCTCCAAGAATTCTACGAAGAGAACGAGAACAATGATAAATACGTGGAGAGTTTTGAAAGTGGAGGGCTACCTTCACCCTGGCTGTATTTCTCACATTCACAATAGGTTAGTCAACAGATAGAGTACCTCATAGAAAGAAGAATGATCGACGTAGGAATACATAAAAGCGACTTAATAATACATGTAAGGCATACGAGGAAGAGAATACATCACATCACACCCAGAACTGGCACAGGTACAATTGTAATATCTTACAAAGACAGCATGCTAAATTATTTCGCAAAACTTGTTTATCTTGACACTTGACAATATTTTAAGTTTACCGTTTTATATAGGCGCGGCGCGCGCTTATAGCTAAGTATAAATTTTGTTTTAATAAAAATATTGTTTTGCTAAAAAAGATTCGCAAGGTTTGGAACGACTTTTATTGCCCTACGTGGTTATATAGGCAAGAAGATAACAAAAAAGTGCAAAACCCCTTGGTTTATTGTAGTTGTTTTTAACTTCATCCCTGAACTAAACGTGTTTTGAAAATTAATTTTAAATTGTGTAAATATTTGATTGATTCACGATACGATGTCAATTCTTTGCATTTTAGTAGAGGCTCTTACGGGCAAAAAGGCGTGTTTTCTGCTACGAGTTTAGAGACCTAACCGCTAATTGGACACAATTTAATAGTATGATGTCTAAGGATCGATAACATGTTAAGAAATATAGATTTGGCCTTATTAGTCACGTGCTATACCAATGCGCGTTTTAAACTTTGACAGTCTATTACTCTAAGGCAAATAAAGAAATCATATTCATATGTTGTCAGCAATAAGATCACATCATTTTCTATTTGGTGTGAAAATATGAGCTAGAACAGACATAATCTCGCTGAGTTATAGCTGTTTGAAATTTATGATGAACGCGCGGGTGCCAATTGATAACAACTAAATGCTTTTGCGCGTAGTGCGCGTCGAAAATTTGGCAAAAACGCTTGCGGAGTGACAATATTCAAACTTCGATTAAGTATATGAAGTGGGTACTTCTCAGAAAGGAAAAATTTAGGCAAACACGATGTGACTATTTTTGAGTTGATTTAATACAACTGCAAAAAATTATTCAAACTTCAAGCAAAAAAGTCAAAATTTTTAACACTTTTTTGGATTTTTACCTCAAAAAAAATAGAGGGATTTGTTTTATTTTTATACCATCTTGTGTGGACTGTGGCTGTCTTTTAGCTATCTCCATGCAAGTTTTGACGACATGCCAACAAAATTAACTTGCTCTAAATATCAAAAAACATGGTTTTTTGGCCTATTTTTGGCCCAAAAATCGGTTTTTTGCGATTTTAACCAAGAAAAATCAGTCCAATCATCTTGAAACTACTTTTAATCGATTCTACGGTCAAAAATACGTCTAGTAAGGTGTATCTGGGGTCCCTAGCGTATCAAGCAGACAATGCCCGTAAGAGCCTCTACTATTTTGCCGATTTTCATGTGTGATGTGTGATGTGGTTGCAAGAAAAATTATAGTAGCAATGAGCATGTATGATGTAATGAAACATTAATTTCATTATTTGTGTATTGAACTGTATTGATCTATCGAATAACCTTTTATTATTTCCAACTGACGGGTTCAAAGTTTACTGATTTTACACTTACACAGTTTTGGAGGGCTTCGACGCGCCGCGCGTTCACCTAACCATGTGCTTTCGCGCCACTCGTAAAATATCTGTTCCATATATTGGACAGTCGACGAGTCCAACTCAGCGCGCGTCCTGGTAGGTTGTAAACCTACAAAGTGTTCATGTTTACTGTGTACATGTAAGCGTGTTTTAAGTGTGAAGCAAAATAGTGGGAATAGCATTGACCAAATACAAATGATGAATTAGGAGTGAGAAACGTGGGTGGCAAATATGGTTAGTTTGTGGATCATGTGGAGCTGAGTAGTGTGCTCGGTAAAGTATTGTTATAGCAAAAGTGTGCTAGTGTGAATGGTGTTCACATAGCCATGTGTCTACGCGTACTGCGTGACGCGCTTGTTTCTTTTGCCGCCTACGGCGGTCGCGCGCTACTGCAAGCGAGAGGGCTCTGGTTAGAGCAATGAATGGTGGCCCCTGCCCCTGTTATGTACAGGAAAAGTATACAAACCTATTTGATACTTGTTACGTATCACAAATATCGCGAAAAGTGGCATGCAACGTATGTCAAAAACCTATAAATAAATATCGCTACATGTCGACGATTTTGTAATTTTATTAGTTCCAGAAACAACTATAAAATCAATTTCGAAAGAAATTTTATGAAGACCCCCGGCCTCCTTGAAGGCATTATACAGGAGGGGCAAAACTACTGGTTTGAGGATTCTGTAGTAAAAATTAAATATTCGGATATTTAAGACCACTCCCAATTTATATTATTATATTATTATATATATATTGGAGTCTTCATGAGCTCAGTAATGTCAGCCCATGTATTCTTTACTCATACTTCTACTACAATCTTATACTTGAGTACATTTTTATACTTGAGTACAAGTCAATTTGACTTTTGGGAAAAAAAACTTAATGAAATCGGGCCACTGTTTGGCTATTATCCCAAGCCAGCCAAAACATGGCTCATTGTTAAACCACATTGTAAAGAAAAAGCAGAAAAAATGTTTCCAGATTTACAAATATCAGAGGTTGGACACAGATATCTTGGATCATTCATTGGAACTGAGGAGGGGACAAAAACGTTTTTAGATAGTAAAGTTGATGAATGGATTAACGATATCGAAGATCTGGCAGATATTGCCAAGAGGGAACCTCAGGCAGCTTATTCTGCGTTCAACTATGGGCTATCTAAAAGATGGAATTATGTATGTCGAACAACACCTGGTATCAGTCAACACCTCAGGAGACTAGAATACAAAATTCAAGAATCCTTTATACCAGCAATATTGGACAGGTCGTTTGGAACCGACCAAACCAGTAGAAAACTCTTTGCATTACCAGTCAAAGAAGGGGGTCTTGGTATATACGATCTGAGTTTGATGTCTGACCTAGAGTACGAGTATTCCTGCAAAGTAACATTAGATCTTACAGAAGCAATATACAACCAGCAACAAGATTTTTTTGATGATCAGGAAAAACTAGTAGAGATCAAGACTGAAATCCGAAAATCAAGGGAAGAGTTTTTCAAGGAGAGAAAAGAAGAGGTTACAAATGACCTGAATGAAGCCCAAAAATTGCAATGAGATCTTACATCAGAGAAAGGGGCAAGTTCCTGGCTTTCGTCACTCCCGCTCAAATCATTCGGATATTGTCTCAACAAGCAAGAATTCAATGATGCCCTAGCCCTAAGGTACAACTTTTGGATAAAAGATGCTGCAAGAAAATGTGTATGTGGAAGTGACAACTCAATAAACCACTAATTAATATGCAAAAGGGGTGGATATGTATCTCTTCGCCACAACTCATTGAGGGATGTGATAGCAGAGCTATTAGAAACTGCTGGCTGTAAAGATGTTACCACTGAACCTCTCCTCATTCCTGTCAACGGGAGAGAACTTTCTGCAGGGGCCAACAAAGCAGATGGAGCTAGATTAGATGTTAGTGCTAGGAGTGTATGGAACCCATTGGAAGGGGCATTTTTAGATGTAAGAGTATTTCATGCTCAAGCTCCTTCCAATAAGGCTCTTGGATCTCCAACCACTATGTACAATAGCCACGAGAGACAGAAAAAGAATTTATACAATAAAAGGATTGTAGAAGTGGAACATGGGACGTTTACACCGATAGTCCTATCAACCACTGGGGGTATGGGAAGGGAAGCTAATAAGTTCTTCAAGAAATTAGCGGATAAACTTTCTAGGAAATCAGGCCAACGATATAGTGAGGCAATGACATTTATTAGGAAGAGAGTAAGAGTTGACCTTTTGAGAACAACAGTCATAGCTCTTAGAGGAGAGAGAGGGTTAAAAAGTAGTAGTGCAGTAAAAATAGCAGAATTAGATATAAATTTGGAGCCAGTTCTTTAAACTGGCTTACTTATACTACTTAAAGGGTGTTTATTTAGTTTTCTATTGAATTTATATTGAATTTCTATGTAGGGTAATTGTTATATTATGCGTATATTGTTTGAATAATCTTACTTCTTATTATAACTTTTGGGACATATAATTTTACTAAGGATCACGTTTCGGTTCTAAATTATTTTAAGATTGTTGACATTTGTAAGATTGACATGTTTGATAATAATAATCTACTACAATCATATTATTCAGACTAATTTCGTGTCATCCAACCCACCATTATATAAGTACCCAGGTTAGAATTATAAAGTAAAGTTAAGTAAAGTAAAATTTATGACATCACTTCATCACACATGTCTACAGTAAAACAAAGTATTTAGTAAAACAAAGTATTTTATTTATTAGCAGTGCAATCAATTCATATGATATAATTATAAGAATATAATAGTATGTCACACCTATTTAACTGTTACGTTCGAGTAGTCGTGCCATGGCTAAATTTAACTAGGACCAGTGGTGTCGATTAACATTTTAAAAGGTGATTCTAAGTGACACAAATGGAAAATTTTAAGAAAAGACGGATCAAAACACAGATCCAAGGACAAGGAGACCCCACTGCAGGACCATACATGCTATTGGCTTGTGCATGGCCCAAAAGGTTCCAGTTGTCCAGGAAACTGTACGTAGCTGGTCAACTAGTTTTGAATTCAGACTAGGCTTGATGAGTTCTGGGGTTTCTAGAGTAAGATTTGATGGTGCCAGGTTTGTTCAGGCGGACATGGAAATTATGCGAGGAATATATAGGTATATAAAAATCATATCAATATAAAAATAGATCCAAAAATAGATCCAAAGATTCACACGGCAGTCAGGGAACTTCCAGACAGGATGCTTTTGAAACAGGTATAATTAGCGCTTTTGTAATTAGTTGTATGCAAGGGATGGGATGCTGATTGACTAAGCTGGTTCAATGCCCCAGCTATTTAGGGGGAGCCACTCAATTTCACGCCCATGTGTTGTCAATTGCTGGGTTTCAAGTAAGAGCTTTTTGATACGGCTCTTGATAATTGAGATGGGGGAGGAAAGGTCGGAAAATTTACTAGAGCCAGGGACCATGACATTGTTTTCATTAGGAGTGCATTTGTCGAATATTTTATCAACCAAACTGTTCCATATAGTCGTACCTTTGAAGACAAAATTGTGTTTAGAAATTTCAAGTTTGTGTCGGGGGACCCGCATAGTTTGGCTACATGCTCTGGAACTTGTTTGGAATAAACTTGTCAGAGAGATAGGTTGATGCAGTTTCAAGATTTTAAACAGTTCAGTGGATATATGTTGGGTGTACAGGTTGTGGATTGACATGATTTTCATATACATAATATCAGTGGCGTAATGAAAGGCCCTGCTGACCCCGCTGTGCAGGGGGGCGCCGTCGTAGGGGGGCGCCAAATCGTCATTTGAATGTGGGACAATTTCGAAAACTTAACTAAAGTACTAGCAAAACTGCGCGTTTTGCTCTAGATACACATTGTTTTAGAGTTTTTACCGGCGTATTCTTTAAAATCACCTAATTTGTTCAATTTTAGGGAGGGGCACCAAAAGGGGAGGGGGCGCCAACAGGGGGGCGCTTTTTTCGGCAGGGGGCGCCAACAGGCAACGTTACGCCACTGCATAATATCATCGCACTATGTAATATCATGAACACATCTATTCAAAATATCCCTTTTTAAATGTTGCATTGACTCTTTTGAGTACATATTCTTGTTTGAAATCATCATGAAATAATAGGTTTTAGAACTTTCATTTAATTAATTTTTTAATTTGTAAAGTTCGTAGATTCCTCTACAGGGTCATCGAATAGTTCGACCGCCCTTGTTTTACAGTACACTACATTGTAGATGTTCTGAAGGAGTATCCTAAGATTCTTGATCTTTTGGCACAGGCACCCCTCCTCATTTAACCCTCAATCAAGTTTCCTATCATTCGGCTGAGTCGACTGAGGAGATCGCATAGATCCAATGAATCCTTAGCTACTCCCTAGACTGAGTGACACTGGGATTAGAACCCTGAACCTTCTTTACAGAAGGCGGAAGCTCTAACCACTAGGCCACCCAGCCAATTTAATAATAACATTTAAGGTTTACTCATACCTGATTCTCAGACAACAGACTGCATCAACAGAATGGTATATTTGCTGCTCTATTTGTCACTTATGGTTGGATTTACTGCTATCTCTGCCAAGGACAAGTTTGATTATTGTCTACCTTCTAACAGTAGCTGCTGGCCTTCTCAAGCTCAGTGGAGCGAACTGAAATCCAAAATATCTGGTGGGAAACTTCATGACATCAGTGATAACAGTGAATACAACAAGATATGTGATGCCTCAAGTGTGGACCCTAGCGCTGCCTATACCCTAGAGGATAAAGGTGAAGGAAGATGCATGCAGTATCATGATTGCTCTAAGGAAAAATGTGACGATAAAGCTGGCTGGAACATTCCAGAGTATTCTGTCGAAGCGTCAGAAGAAACTGACATAATAGAAGCTATTAAGTTTGCCAACGAGTACAACATTCAAGTAGTGGTAAAAACAACTGGTCACAACTATGCAGGGGCAAGTATGGGAGATGGAGCACTCCTCGTATGGATGAGACACTTTAAAAAGTATGGGGACATCATAAAGGCTTATGAAAAATGCAGTGAAACATATGATGCAGTTTTAAAAGTTGGTGGAGGGCAAATCTGGGAGGAGGCTTATAAAGCTGTTGGCAATGATTATCATATGGTTGGAGGAGGTGGACTCACTGTATCTGCTGCTGGAGGTTGGTTGAATGGCGGGGGCCTTTCCGCATCTGCCAGACTTTATGGAATGGGTATTGACCAGGTTGTTGAATTTGAAGTTATTACTGCTGATGGATCAAAAGTGACGGCAAGTAAGTGTGAGAATGATGATCTTTTTTGGGCTTTGAGGGGTGGAGGGGGTGGATCATTTGGAGTAACCACAAGTGTCCATTACAAATTACATGCTACCAAACCTTTCTGTGAGATAATCTTTACTATTACTGATTTTTATGAGCCAACATGGGATACTAAAACTCTTGTAAAATGGATAGGAGTTCTCGTAGATTCTGCCCCTACATTCGATCAGAAATGGGGTGGTTACTGGACGTTGAATAGTGGAATATTCTACTACCAAGGCACTGATGAAGAATTGAAAAAGGATGAGTTCTTAATAAAGATTGCTTCACTGGGTTACATTAAATGGGACCGTTGGAATTGTGCTGAATCATACTTTGCTGCTAGAGGTGGCCCAGAGAACATGTCCACTGATCAAACTAGTCAGAAAGAGTTTAACATCGCTAGTCGCCTTGTTCCCATGAGTTTTGTGGAAAATAATCCTGAAAAGATGAAAGAGATTCTCGTATGGATGATCTCCAATGGTTTTTACACTTTCAATTACATAATTGGTGGAAAAATGATGGATGTAGCAGCTGATGCAACAGCTGTTCATCCCGCTATGAGAGAGTCTGTATTTCAAATAGAGACATTCGACGAAAGGCTCATACAGAAATTACGAGATGAATTACCAGACTCTGGAGCAGGATTCAACCATGCAGCCAAGAACGAACCTGATTGGGAAAACCAGTTTTGGGGGAGGAACAGGGAGAGACTGGAGACATTGAAGGAGAAGTGGGATCCTGAAAATCGGTTCAACTGCTGGCACTGTGTGGGTTACCTGGCTAAGTCTGATGCAGGAAGTGTGTCATTCTCCCTCATCTTCTACCTTACAACCTTGGTTATCCTGCTGTGCTCACATTAGAGCAGCTACTCTTCCTGACTCAACTATTGAAAATGAACTGGACTGTGTTAGCAGAGTTACTTGGGACAATACTAGAGGATGGTATTAGTGTTATATTTAACTTCGTTTGACATTTATATTATTTTCGCTATATTAGCGTTTGCTGAACTAGTTTCGTGTTTTAGAGGAACTTTTGACATTTTTCATCGAGTTCTAAACTAATATTCCAGTATCATGTTGAATACCTATAATACATTATATAATATACATTAAGTACTTTGTAGTTGCACGTTGTTGTTAAACTAGATTTTGTTTTGAACTGAGTATTATTTTTGTTCAGTTTTTCACGTTATAGATGAAATTCTACTTCTACTTGTCAAACCTTTTATAATTCTAAACTACGTTGTATAGCTTAATAATTAATTATCCAGTTTTGAGTTTTTAATAATGTTTCACCAATTTAGATATTTCGAGATTTAGTGCTAGTTATTATGGTTTAGATTTTCTTCATTAAACAAGCAACTTATAATTTACTTATTGTGTTTAATTGCATACTTGAAAAAATAACTTCTTTTATTTCAATATAATCTGATCCAAAATGTTATCAAATTATTTCTTTACCGTTAGCGAACGTACTCAATTACAGTTTTTAATTATCAAATCAAAACCAAATAGCTGTCATTGTCAGGAATGTCGTTTCAAGACCTGAGTATAAGCGGGTCTCCTACTCCAAGAGCGGAGTCTCGGGGAGCTGTTAGTGCCCGACATCAGAAGGTCAAACAGAGAACTCACTCTGGGAAAAGCATGGGGGTACGTTAAGATTACATAATTTACATTCCCCATCATAAAGTGATTATAGTAAAAAACACATTTTGATATTTTAATGTTGAACGGTTAAGTTGATACACACCTACAAGTTCAATAGGTGTGATTCACGACTAATTAAATCTGACAACTCCAGTACATGAAATTAATTTTCGGCCGTCTGCATTTCACGCTCCCACATTTTTGTAATAACTAATGTAATAATCAAATGAATAATAAATGATTTGTTATTTGTTCCAGGGAGGCGCAGTAGTGACACGAGACCAGCTAAACCTAGCAAAGAAGCTGGCGTACTACGAAACTGAGGTGGATAAAGCAAAGCAGGAGCTTAATGCTTATAACTCAAAGAAGGATAACACAGTAAGTGTGCAGTGGGTACTCGCTATTGTACAGCGACCTTTTCCATTCCTCACCTTTAAATTAACTCATTTCAAAATCTTAAATTAGTCTACTTCATGGGTTGTACAAGGAGAAAAGTATGGACTATGGCTGTATTATTTTACACCTACAAGACTCCTTACTCCTAAACAAACTTGTATCTGATTCAGTAGAAAATTACATTTTCTCTAATAACGATCATCTCCACTGGCTCCCCCATTTCAGCAAACTAAAGCTCCAGTCCAGCGAGAAGCTATCAACAAAAGTCGCTCTCAACCTCCTCCTATCAAAACACAAGTACCGCCCCTGAAGCTGAGCATGCTGAAACAGAAGAGTGACAGTTCACAATACCATGTAACACGTGGTGTGGATACTTCCCGGTCAGTATTGAGTTGGGGTGACCCCTCCTACAGGGATACTAGACCTCATGGGGTTGGGAAGATTAACACCGGGGGAGATAAGAGGAAGGGAGTTGATAAGGAGAACCGTAGAAAAGAGGAGCAGAGGGAGGAACGGAGGAAGGAGGAACAGAGGGAGAAGGAGAACAGGGACATCGAACATAGAGTAGGTATGAGTGTGTATCGAGCATCATTTTTCGTAATACAGTAACATTATTAGCGATACAAATCATAACAAGATATATAATGTACATATATATATAATATAAGCGTCAGGTGTATGATTGCATAGGAACATAATATAATGGCAAGATTTTAAAGTGCTTTCACCGATTACACTTAATAGCAAGATAGCAGTCACTTCAAGAACTAAAAATAGAAACCATCTCAAAACTTCAATTTAGTCCAGTAAAATCCAATGGTCATGGCCTATGTAATGTCATAATATTTAACACACAGATTAAAATCATTTTGAGAATTTTTCCTGATCCATGACTCAAAGTGCCGAAGGCACAAAAGAGCCTGTGTATATTTTGCGAGATATTCTGAATTAAATAATTGTTGTCACGCGGCGCTGAACTGACCAAGTAAATTGTTCATTTCACCATGATATGTACGTATCCCATTAGGCACTAATTGATAGCATATTGTTATTATTGTTAGTATTACTATTTTGCACAGATCTGTGTCAGGTTGCATAAACAAAAAAAATTAAACAATAAACATATGGTTACACGATTTTCAAATTCAATATGGAATTAACTCATAACTGGGCAGCGCTCGGCCTGTCACTCCGCTATATCTCCATGCTTATAAACAGCAAAGACTGGGGACCCAGGTTATATTGAATATAATAAAATAAGCCATCATGGATCGGGAAATTGAGCGGCCTTCCACAAAAGAAAAGCGGCTGCATTTCTTGTTTCATATACTTATCGTGAGTCATAGCCAGATTAAGAACTGTATTTAAACTTCTCATTAAAAAAAGATAATGTAGATTGTGAAAGAATATTGTTCTGTTCCAAAAACAATTCACTTCACCTCCTCGTCAGTAGTCAATAGTCATGTAATCACGTGACCTCTTGTTAGGCGGAGACGTCAAGAACAGAGCAGGGGGAGGAGGGAGCAGACCCAGATGGAGACATTGAGAGAGATACCGGACAGGAGCTGGGGTTTGAGGCTTTTGAAACTGAGGTAAAGTTTGTGGGAGAGAGATCCACTGTTGTCATGTATTTCAGTCTTGAGATCGAGCATGATTGATGATAATTGTTCACGTTTAGCTGATCGGTTCAAGCATTTATACAATGTATTATGTAACTGATGAAACAATCACTAGGAAGGAAAGATAAAACGAGCTCGACAAGAAGACGCAGTAGAAACACAGATGGTCCAGGACCTAACACAACCGGAAACAACCGACGAAGAGCCCAACTCGTACACCCTCCGCACCCCCTGGGCCACGTCAGAGCGCGCGGACTTTTACGCGCTGAAAGAAATACCACACGTGAAACGAATTGATAACTCGCTCCATACGACCAGCAAAGAACTTACATTCTCTAATCTGAACAATCGGGGAGTTCAGAAGCGGCTGAAATTCAGATTACGGATAATCAGCAGGTTTGTTAGACTCACATTTTCTGTATTTTTGTAACTGTGTCATTATAGATTGTTTTTAGCTACTAATTGTCGCTGTTAGATCTCCCATATGTCCTTGTTTTTAAGACACTATTTCAGATGCGGTAGAGACAGCTTACGTGATCTACATGGTTTCTACTTTCTATCAGACGACTCAATTGTCGTGTACGAGTACAAAGAAATCGGAAAGAGGGTCACCGCCTCCCCACTATTCCCTCGCACTGTATACCGTCACCCACGTGGACGCTGGATCGGAAACTCTTACTCCCTTCGCGATCTGAAAATAGGGTCCACACTTGATCTGCCGACCAGCAATAACCCAGCACTGCCGGCTAGCATCACACGAGCTCCGTATACTCTGCTTCGTGTTATGGGCGTGGATCAAGAAGACGTCCTCAGTTTGGTGTACGTTTTAAATCTGGTCAACAATTTTTCAACTGTGTTCAATAAAATATGATTATTTTTTATTTAGAGTGCTGACGAGTTAAATATATATATATTTATATAACTTATATATAAGTTAAGTGTTCAGACATGATACCTTATGATATAATTCGTTTCAGTTACGACGGTTGTAGGATTGAAGATCGGGCAGATAGAGCAGAACAGATTAAAGACTTTGTTACTCCGGAACAGATATGGAGAATCAGGAATTTAGAGCATATTCAAGGTTTTTCTTACATGCTATCAATTGGATAATTTACTTGATCAGCTTTGTAAACATTTTGTTATAATATACATGCTTAATTCGGGGGAAGGGGGTTATTTGCCATTTATTTGAAATTTCGGGGTTTTCACCATTCTCCCCATGGCCTAAATGGCTATGGCACCCCCCCCCCCCCCGATTCGGCCTTCACTTGATAAATTAATGCAATATTATGTTACATAAAATATCGAGTATTAGATTAGGTTCTTTGAAAAGGTGTGTGTCACTGTGAGTCACTGTGCCTATATCTGAATTGATAAATTGTACCTCCGTTTTTCTTATTTGCTTCTCAAGTTTCAACCCGTTTTGCTCATTTACGTTTTGCAAATCATGATCATCGATTATAGCTGCGAACCTTGATATCTCGGTCATCTGAGTAAGCTGTAAAATACAAACATGTTTTTATGACCTTTTCTCAATTTTGAATTAGGGCATTTGTTCTGCTGAACATTGAGGACACATCATGGCATGGTAGAAGAAAATATCGTGATACACCTGAGTGACAGTGATCCTCTTCTGGAGAGCAAGCAGATGCTTGTTGAAAACAGCAACGTTTTCTGCTACATTCTACTAGAATGCTACCAGCTAGAACACGACATGACAGACTTTACTCCAGAAATAGTGGAGATGACTTTAACTCTGTTACATGACCAGAAAATAGAGCAGATCGAAGAATCAGAATTTAGAGAAGTGTTTAAAATTTCTGTTGTCTTTGATTTCAACTGGCTTATTGAATCCTGCGAAGTTTGGCTTCTTGAAAAGATCAACACCATGGTAGAGACCATGTATTATGAGTCACTGGTATACCTGTTCAACGAGTGTTATTACATTTACTGTAAATGGAAATTGTCACAGTTTATGGAGGCACTGATCTCAAAAGTTCGTTTCAAAGACATTTCTTGGTTCCTAGCTCGGTACACAAAATAAAACCACCGACAACTGAGCAAAGATCAGCTGAAGTTCTTACTGCATCTGGCAGGTTCGAACTCCAAGGTATTTCTGGAGATGTTAATGTGCCGTATAAACGGTCAGGAATGTCTTGATGATCGTATCAGATATTTGTTAAAACACATGAACTTGTCTGTGTGTGCTGAGAAACACGAAACAGTGTACCATGAAATGTCTGCAAGATTATCAGATTTAAAGGATCTGTCAATGGATGATTTCCGACTGGTACTGAAGCTCATAACAGAAGCTTCAAGAGATGCCAGCGCCCGAAAAAGAAGTACCCCGTCGGCAAATCTTACTGTCATAGTGTCATTCATGAAAGCCAACAGGTGTCACTGGTAGAAAACTGTATTCAAAGTTTGAAAGACATCACACAGTTGATTACTGAGGGGAATGTGAAAAGCATGTACACTGTGATCGAGTATTGTTAGAATCGACCGATGATAACTCTCTCAGTTCAGGAGGTTTAATAGAATTTGTGGAATGTTTAGAAAAATTGTCTCACGGTAAACTACTTTTACAACGGTTGTCTACACACCATATTGACATCTTCATATCTTCTTTGAAGTCATGGGATAACGAGAGAAAAGGACAAGTAAAGAGTTGTAGGAGATTTTCAAGTAGTGTTTCAGAGGTTATTAAAAACGAGATAAAATTAAACTTTAAAGATGGTGCTTATTTGATGGCCAAGATTACGTCCTCTCGCCTTTCAAGTATCGAGAAGGGAAAAGTTCAGTTAATAAAGCTACTAGAAATGATAAGAAGCAGTGAAAAACTTGCATTATGCTACGATAACATTCTTTCAGTGGGAGATAAGATAACGCCAAATAAGTCCTTCAAGTCATATCTGGGAATGAAGGAGAAGGACAGACCTAGATACATGTTCAAAATGAAACATCCATCTGATACTGACTGCGAAAGAGAGGGGGAATGTGGATTTATGATGTTACAAACGTGTGAAGGTGTTTATGAACTATCTAAAGTAGAGGATGACTACATTGGGAGTGGTGTACATCTACATGAGGAGATAAGTACAGATAACATGAGTTGTTACATGGTCCAACCAATGTAAATAAAACCATCCGGACAGTGCACAACATCCCGACATTCAACTGAGTAAATTGTCCCAGTCATGTGGAAGCGGTGTTTGGATAGATTTTTCACAGAGTGTAAAACCCTGCATAGAATACGATATTGGGGACTGTCTTGTGGCCAAATTCTAGGTCCAACAGCCTTCTGATCCTATATTGTGAATTTGACGAAATCAATGGTCAAAAACTCTGTAGTATTGACTCACATTTACTGATTAACTTATTAGCGATTTTACCAAACCCCATAATCATGGGTAGAGTGGACCGCTGTCAGTGTCTCTCTTTCCCAAACAAAAGGAAATGATATTACTTTGATTGACCGTTCTCAAATGCAAAATGATACCGAGAATGAAATCGGTCGCTCGCTTTTCCCATTCATTCACGGCTTACGAATTGTAATAAGTTTCGATTGATTACATCAATCAGATGCTGTAAAAATCTCTTTGGGTTGCGTTCGGGTCGATACCTAGTATTTCGGGGTAAGGGTGGTAGTTATTAGTATTACTTATTGAATTAGCTGAAGTTTATTGAATCTTCATTGCCGAGTACAGCTGCCTTTGGGTAGTTCTTCTTAATCTATTATGTATTACAATTGTAAATGAATGGGAAAAGCGAGCGACCGATTTCATTCTCGGTATCATTTTGCATTTGAGAACGGTCAATCAAAGTAATATCATTTCCTTTTGTTTGGGAAAGAGAGACACTGACAGCGGTCCACTCTACCCATGATTATGGGGTTTGGTAAAATATCATCTCTTTTTGATTATAATGTCAGGGTACTTTATAAAGTCGAAATATAAACTAATATCTTCATTAATAAGGAGGAAGTTTCAACGATTTCGAAATCTATCCTTTAAAAACATTTCCTTGTGTTTAGGGAAGCATATCGGTCGATCACTGACTGAATATGCCACTTAATACTCATTCAAGTTGGCATTAAATTCATATATAATGACATTAAACTGTCGTGGCAAAGCAGAATTTGTTGGAAATCACGAATGAGCAAAATTCTCACCTTTCGCACGTGCAAACTTTGAGCGGACGTTGCGTGCGCATCCAATATTGAATCGCCGTAAATTTTTGCATGTAATTGTTTTATATATAGCTTGATAAGCATGCAAAGTTTCAAAGTATTTTAAGAAGAACTGTAATCACAACGGCACTCTAAAGTTGACAGAAAATGACGAAAACAGCAATTTTCAGTGATTTTAGCGATTTTCTATCAATTTGGGCGTGTCCCAACGTGTGCAACTTTTCGATTTTCAACTTTAAAACTAGCCTATGACACAATTTATACCTATAGGAAGCAGAACTGAGCTCCACAACCCAAGGCATGGCCCAACACCAGAGAATACTAAATCGCAAAATTGACGTTTTTATAAAATAATTCTTCAAAAAAGCACAAACTTCAATGACGAATATCTTTATGAAGGAGCAAGCTAGAAAAACTTTCTGGTAGATTTTCAGAATGCTTGAACAATTATCTAAGATAAAAATTTCCTCAGATTTTGAATAAAATTACTCCTTAATGGTTTAAAATTAATTTTAAAAGTTATTACTTTGTCAAAAATCAAGTTTTAAAAACGGTTAACTTGATGACGTCATCAAGGGGTGTTTATGACGTCATATAATTTTTTTATACAATGTAAACTAAAGTATAAACAATTATTTGCAAGACCTGTGGTCGGAAATGGCTGTATCTTTTATACTTTTGAATCTATGGACAATTAAATACAGGCTACAATTGACTGGCAAAGCGTCTATCCCTGAATATATATATGTGTATATGTATATATGTATCACGACAATCTATCGTAAAACAGGGGTTCTAGAAAACCCACTTCCCGATGCTCCTGAAACCTGAAACTTTTTTTGCAGTCGATTTGGTCAACGTCTAGACGCCCTGAAAAATTTCAGATCTCTAACTCAATTTTAACATGGTTTTTAAGGCACCTGAATATGGCGATTTTGGGTTTTTTACCGAATTTCGTATAACAGTGCTGGCGAGTATTTTATGCAAATTTCTTAAAAATCTCAACATAACTATTTTTATTCCTGTCATCTTTGACATCAAATTAGAATGTTTTGAACTAAAAATAAATCTGCTGAACGACTTCCGATGAGTCTTAATGCCTGAAAAACTCCTGCCGGAGGCGGCGGCCTTCGGCCGCCGCCTCCGGCCGGAGTGCACGCTTCGCGTGCACGCAAGAGGCTTCCGACGAGTACCAAAGGGGTTATAATAGTAAAGGGGGTATAATAGTAAAGGGGGTACAATAGTAAAGGGGGTACATAGTATACCCCCAATAAAGACACCGCTCGTGCTTGCCAGCACTGTGATAACTTTGCCGTAAATAGTATTTACGACATCATATACATTTTTATTCATTCCAAACGTTTCTCGTTCACAAATCTTAGTGTTGAATTTGTGACCTCCTATACTTTTGACTGGTAACGTGTCACGTGATTCAGTAATCAGTCTGTAAACCAGTTATACTAGTTCTTACTGGGTAAATATTTAAAACATACTGTGTTTCCATTGTTGATAGTTTTTTTTGGGGAAAATTGAACCAATGTATAATTATGGTGAGAGGGTATAATTTTCATATTTCAAATATGAATGTTGGAGCATTTCTAAAGAATTCAGCATATAAACGTCAGGTTCACGGACTGTAGTGCGACACGTACTCTAGTGCGACATAGAGTACGTGTCGCACTAGAGTACGATTACCTAAACGTCATCTCACTATCAGGTCAGATAAGGACACAACTACGTTCACGCCCTCTGAGATCGCTGGTAGGGCTAGGTCACTACTTTATCCTTCACGATAAAGATAAGGATGGATTCTGGAGGGCCGACGAACTTCAGGCAGTCCTCAGAACTTTCAGAATAAAACTATCGCATCAGGTCTGTTGTTAGTTTACAGTTGTTTTCGTGATCTACGGTATTTTATTGTGTTCGAATTCACGAAGAAAATAATGGTAATTTTAAATAACAACTCTGCCTCACCTGTACACATAAATTAAAAGGAGGTGTCAGCTCAGTGAGTTGAAATGTATACACATTTAAAGATAACAATACCTCCTATACTACAATGTTTATTTTATTCGTGAGCCACATTTTGAAAATGTTTCCGTGTTAAAACATTCTGGCGTTAACTTGAGAATCTGATGCATGCTATTTTAAAAATCTGATCAAATGCTATTGTCTAATTTCCTCCAAAAAGCACTGCAACAAAAATATTAAAACTCATGCTCCGTGTAAACTTTAATTAACCGTTCTTCCTCCTGCTCAGGATTTCGTTGTGTTTTGGGATATTCTAGATGAAGACGGAAGTGGATTGCTTGACGTAGGAGAGTTTCTGCGGGGCTTGCTGGGTGAAATGAGTGAAGCAAGGGTAGGGATAGTGTATAGAGCCTGGATAAAGATGGACCCCGGGAGAGTTGGGGAGGTGGCGTATAAAACTGTCGGCCAGTTTTACAATCCTGCTGTCAGTCTTAATCCTGACTCCGGTTAGTCGGAAATTGAAGTGATGTTAAATATTGGTCTTCGCCAATGGCTCTCAAATATTTAGAGTAGCAATTCAAACATGATATAATTTCGCTTGCCTCAAATCTGAAGCTCATCTGTATCATCAATTGTATTAAGCAAGCTTATCCTGCTATGACCCAGGGACGTAGCCAGGACTTTTCTTTGAGGGGGGCTGTCGGCGAGCGAAGCGAGCCGACGCGTCCAATCAAGCTGCGCAGCGAGCAAAGCAAGCAAGCTGTGGCAGGGGTCTGAGGGCGCAGCCCCCAGCGGGGTCCAGGGGCGGAGCCCCTTGGCGGGGGCTAGGGGGGCGCAGCCCCCCGGAAATTTTTTGCGAAACAGGGTGTTTTAGACGACATTTGGCATTAAAGAAATTTGTAGGACAGCAATAAACTGGGATTGAAAAGAATCAAGTACTCACGTAAATTTGGTAACTTCACAACAGCAATCTGCATTCTCCAATCAGAATTTACGACTTACTCAGGCCTCATCGTCTTAAGATTTTTACATTTCCTACGGTCTAGGGGACACTATTGACTATAATTATAGAAGTCTTCTAGAATGTTTGCTTGGATTTAATGACATATATTTACTAATCCACAGTTCAAATCTTTGACTGACTGCAGTCATAAACACAGCCCAGTTACCAGGCGACCATGGGGACTAGGGGGCTTATCTTTTTTCTGGGGTTCGATTTTTTCCGGGGGGGCTGCCGCCCCCCTAGCCCCCCCCCCCTGGCTACGTGCCTGCTATGACCTATGTGTTTTCGACCAATATATCTATAAGTATAATCCCCGCGCGTCGTAACAAAGTTCCTTCTTTCGTGTAGATAATTGTTAAAATTGTAAAAAAAGCACGTTTGTCAACCCGTAGTGCAGCATTTCAATATATAGCGCGCGCTGGCATTGGTATGTCGGTCGCGCGCATCAATAACAAACGGTCACATTCGGTTAACAAATTACGTAATTACAAGAAATGATCTCACTATCTCAGCGATCCAATTCTTACAAAAATTCTTAAAATAATAGATACTGATACATTTATTCATCATCACATTCTTTGTTGACTAAAATTGGGAGCCCAGGCTACGGTCCTGTACTGACACAAAACAAACTGAAATTATAAAGATTATGGTGCTCTTAAATCTGAATCCTGTTATTCTTATATCCCGTTCAAGAAGGTCACATTTACCTGTGACAATAAAGCAGATAATGTCCAGTTATTGAGTCCCTGGGAAAGAATCAAATTGAGTTTATGATTCATTTTCAGGGATCCAATCACCAATGGTTGATTCCTCTTCCCATCCACAAAAGTTGCTAAAGTTGTCAATAAGTCCTAATTTAGTAACTTCTCAGACGGCACCTCTACTAAAGAGCAGTTAGTTGAGGAGTTCCTGGAGTGTTTCAGTGCCGGGCCTCTCAATCAGAAGATAACATACAGTGTAAGTATATTCTTATACTCACAATCACTAATCAGGGTCAAATATCTATAACCTTGCTTATTTGCAAGAGAAAAAGCCTGATCTATATATTTTACACGATAGCTCTCGAAATTTCGTCAATATTTGAATATTTTGTAAAATTTTTGATATCTGGACTAGTTTTGACACAATTGTAATCGATTTACAAAAAAAAAGAGCTAAATATAGCCGATTGCTTCTTCATGAATTAATCTACAGATGTTTGAAACCGTGCTAATGTATCGTGAACACTCTGTATTTGAAAACATTATACCCCTTGAAACATGAACTAGTATTTATAATTTGTTTCATTGTAATCTTTATTCAATTGACTAGTAACTAGTAACTAGTCGATTACCATGCGTCTAAAAACTAGTTCGGCTTTTGTTTGGTACCGGTTTGAGGGCATACCGCAGAATTATTGAAAATGGTACTCTGACGAATGGCAACCTGAACTACAGCGTAACTCTAGCCTCATTATATGTGATGACAGACTTGTTGCTTTTTGGTATAGTTTTTGCCTACTATTCACATAAGTCAATTTATCCATTGATCAAAATCAAAAACATAAGGCGACTTGCAAAAAGGTTAAATGCGTTTTGTTGATAGACTCTATCAACGTTAAAGCAGCATATCATTAACATATCCCTTTTTCCTCCGCCGAAAAACATACCTATTTTGCCACTATACTCAGCACTTTACTGATAATTTATGTTTATTGCAGGAGTTTGTGGATTACTACACAGCACTGAGTCTGTCAGAAGAGGAGGACGAAGTTTTTGTTACCTTCATGAAACATTGCTGGAATGTGTAATTAATCAGACTAGAATTACGAAGACTATTGTAGTTTGCTAATTGTTAGGCAACATAGAAAACTGTGGGAGTTGCTATGAAAATGGACACATCCATAATACTGACGACAGAAATTATCTGAGTTATTAGGTCAGTCTAACTCAGAAAACTGTTGGTTACTAGGTAACCTTGATAGGACTCAGCGAGTTGATAGATTTGAGTTAATATATACAGTGAGAGAGAATGAAGAAAGGAACTGCAGATTTAATGATGTGATGAAATCCAGGGCGGTATACCAAATACTGTAAGAGTGATTTCCATTTAATATTCTTCCCACACACACGCCACTGGTCTAAATATAGCATGATATCATATTATTATCCCGTCCGGTTTGAATTGTGTTACCTGATTATACGACCTGTTGTTTATTGTTGTGACTTGTGAAATCGTGGTATGCCTTGCGGTCATTATCATTTATCAACCTTCATTTTATCGGCAGTGACCTATTATTTTGCCTAATTTATACTGACATTGGCGGTGAATTGTTAATATTGATAATTAGAGCACAGGTCTTCAACTCGATTACACTTACAGTAATAATGGAGCTGAATTATATCATTATTTTGTTAAATTTACAACTTCATTCGGCCGACCTTCTACCCGCTCAGCAAATGGTTGATTATAATTCCCTGAGCAATGTAGTTATTTTAGTTCCGTATGTCAGCTGGACTGATGTTTTCCGGAGAAGTAAACGCTGGCTAATTGGGTTCCATTTTATTCACTTAGCATATAGTTAAATTATTGCTCGCTTATGATAATCAGATTACATATACAATTAGTTTTCAATCCAACTGCTTTAAAATATAAATACCATTTGTACGAGGTGTCCAAATTTTGCATGCTCACAATTTAAAAACTTTCATTATTTTTTCAACACCTTATTTTTAATGACAGCGCCAAAACTCTTACTCTTACTCTTATTCTTCGGTTTTATTATTAGTCATATATTTTAAGTTCGAACAATGCCTGTTTCTGCGCCGGAAAAGATAATTACCTAGCATTCAAGCCGGCCTGGAAGTAGCTATTTTCTTTATTTTAGCTAATTGTTTTTCTGAATGTGCAAGTGTTAAGTACATTTTTCCATCACTATTGTGAATGTTCCTCGTGATTTTTATTAACGATTCATGTTCCTATCTTCAATTTTAATTCAGATCACCATAATAATTTATTTATGACGCTGTAAATATCATCTTATGTCGATAGTTTAATTTGAGTTAATCGCATTATTTTACTTCTTCGAACTGTGACAAACAAGGATTGAACCTCAACCAATTTTCGACAATAATAAACTAGTGATTTAAAAAAAATTGTCCTCTGAATGAATATTTCCCATTTCATGTTTCAAATTCCCAGGAATTCAAAAAATCAACCACAAACCAATTTAAGTTAAGGACATACCAGATGCTGCCCTGGATAAATGTAGATGTTAGTCTGACTGGCTAGTGAAACAAATTAGTTAATTGTACTTGTAGAAAAGTGCTGGAATATAAAATATAATCTCCCTTCCAATGCCTCGCATTCTTTCGGGACTTTCGCACCGTGCGTCACTCTTATAGTCTAAACACAAATTAGCTTGTACAATTTAGTTGTAAACATTCCAATTTTCACCGAAAGTATTTATAAAATTAGAAGATATTAGCAGTTTAGGCCGGGTTTCACTGCACAAGAAGAATTGAAAGCTGACGGACAGCGCGACTGTAGCGTGTTGACAGCTATACAATTTTGGTGAACAAATTTCGACCAAGTCGCACATTTTAGCTGCCGTTGTTTACTGGGCGGCGCTCAGCCTGTCATTACATTCCGCCGAATCTTTATTTTATGAACATAATAGCCTGGCCGGGTCCCCAGGTAACCGTTACTAAGCCTTGCTCGACAAATCGGGTGTCGTTGTCAAATGTACAATTTTGCTGCTGTGCGCGTTTCATCGCGTTTCTTATTTGCCTCAAAATAAGTACTCGAAGTTGAACAATCGACAGTTAATTCCGATGCTTTTCAGTTTCTTGATCAATTGTTGTACACTATTTGTTAATCCCCCATAACATAATGACACCAAAAACTGATGGTGCAGATTACACAGCTGAAATTTAATTAAATGAATGTTTAAAACCTACTGTATATAACTCAATTTGTCTGCATGTAATATTGGTGAGGTGAGGTTGGACCCTTAAACATTTAAATCGTTGGACCACATCTGCTTACTGCTGGTTAGTGGTTACATTTTACTTTTTACATCTTCAGCTTCCGTTATAATAAACCGTGTCATCTACCTCTGATCAAATTTCAGGGGAATTAATAATAATGCTAAAATCAGGAAAGCATGCCTGTTCCTTGTTACATGTTAACTTGTATTCATTAATTGTTCATTTTTATCCAACGAACGGACGTGACCAGGCCGGACCGCACGATCAAACCACTCATCACACCCTTGCTCCAGATGTTGACATTTTGTATGATCGTGAACGTTATTTTATCGAGGTGTGCTGCCTATTTTTGTTTTGCATCGCAAAATTTCATTTTAGTTATACCTCCGTGACGAAATTAAAAAACAAACGTTACACTTCATACATACACTCATGTATATGATAGATCCCATTTCAACATAGTAAAGCATGACAAATTAAATCTACATAGTTTTCATCTACAAAAATATTCAAAAATGATGAACTGATACCTATACTATGCATCATGATTAATCGCAATGCATTTAAGTTATCAAAACGTCATTGTAGTAAATCTCTTTTAGATTTATTCTTTCTTCAGTTGGAGTGTTCTAAAGTTTTATATGTACAACAACCAGGTTTTTCTCAGATGTTCTTTAAAAGTCGAAGTAGTAGGTAGCGTTAGGTATTGCACTTTTAACCTGTCAATTTGAGTTTTTTATGCTATTTTCGGCGCATATTTGCTTTACATTTAAACACAATATTTCACATTAGAAATGTATTGCTTTGTCGCAAGTTCTTCATCCAACAATACCAGCTGTTAAAAGAAGCTATTACTTATAAAACATAAAAATGTTATATTATATCTAAGTAAAGCTTCTAATATTACTTAAAACTAAGAGTGAGAAATTCAGTTATTGAGTTATTTATTCAGTTATTGAGTATCAACAGCACCTACTCAGCCTGATTAGTCAATAGTTTAGCGATCAATGACGGGTAAAATTTAAAGAGGGATCAGTGGATCACGAGTATTTCCAACCACGTACTATGATGGCAAAGTAGGTACTAGATATCTCAACCGTCTGTTCCGAGCATGCAGAATCTTTAAATATAATAGGAATAATAATCACATAAAAGGACATGATCATTTGAAGTTAGGATATTAGTAAAAATGTGTAACCCTATTAAATGTCACGATGTATTTAACTTTGTCACACTATGAAACTATATAAACCCTTGCTGATCAATAACTCGCCAGGGGAGCATTTCAACCCTATGTTATATTATGTCATGTGGGGTGATTCAGAATAACAATTCAGAATAACCATTCAAAATACATCGATTCATGTTGGTTTCGACTGTCGGTGGCCCTTTTACAAAAATAGCGATGTTTGAGTGTAGAGTGATTTAGCTACATACATTATACATACACGCTCGGTTAATTATGTCACACATTTAAAAAATGTATGAAGAATGTAAATGTTTAGGACATCCTGACAAGGAATGCCGAGTAGTCTAGCATTATTTTATAACCTGGATGTGTTGTCAGCATATTATCTCATAATTGTTGTAAGCAAATAAAAACACATATTTTTGTATGATATATCTCAGCATGTGCTATTATTGAGCAAATATTAGTATACCTACTTTTAATTTCCACCACAATACTTTCTTAGCAGACCTTAAGAGAATAACAAGGTTTGGTCTAACTCTAAGTCGTGTTTCCATTATTTCACTATGGAACTTACGCTGTCTTCAAAGATCAGAAAAAAGCACCAAATTCAGAATACCACTCTCCTCATCAAGTTATTCAGTTATACACATAATATGTAACTGTATTTGTAAGCTTCTTCGTTAACAAAAGTTTTTTATTCAGAGAAAATATTGCATTAAATTCAGAATTTATAGGGTCCAAGGTCGCAGTACTCAAACTGCTTGACTCCCTCATCCTGCCAGTTGTGTCCTATGGAATAGAAGTCTGGATCAGCAGTAGCTCAGGAATAAAGGCGTTTGCCAGTACAACCGACAATCCGATGCAATCCCTACTGGCAGGCATCGCAGCTGACCCATTCGAAAGAATGCATCTCACCATCCTTAAATGGACTCTTGGAGTTGGCAAATCTACATCCAACGCAGCTGTTTGGGGCGACTGCGGAAGAACCCCTATTGTAGTTCAATATGTCAAACAAGTCACTGATTTCCATAATCGACTTGCAAGACTTAACCTAGAAGACTCGCCAGCGCTGGCCAGGCACGCATTTGTTGAGCAGAAGAAACTTGACCTAGGATGGTTCAGAGCACTAGAATCAATGCTAATGATACTCGACGAGAACAAACTAGAAAATCAACTTTACAACCCATTGCTATGTCAAGAAAGGGCACACAATCGATTTAATAAAATATGGGAAACAGAAAGACAAAGCAATAAGAAGCTTACTTTCTACAACAAAGTTAAAGAGGCTTTCAAAGCGGAGCCGTACCTCACTCTACCGTCGAGAACTGGAAGCAACTTCGTGGCTAGGATCCGAATGAGTGGGCATAAGCTTAACATAGAAACAGGAAGATATGGGAGGCGATCTGGTAGTCGTCATTATAGAATCTGTGAATTCTGCAGCGAGAAGCCCGTAATGGAGCTCCTCCTTAACCTTCCAGGTGTCGACCCGATCATGGAAGATGAAGAACACTTCCTTAGAACATGTCCCAGGTACCATTCCAGTAGGACTAACATGAAGGAGCCCACAAAGTCCTTGCTATTTCATGACATGAAGAGCCTCTTTCTCCCGGAACACATAGTGGAATTCACCAAGTTCGTCGCTCAGCTATGCAGAACACGATTCCCTGTGAAGAAGAAACACAAACACTAGTGCCACAGTACGAGACATCACCCTTCCGCCGCATCACCTTCATCTGCACTCTACATTTGCACTCCACTCCAACACAATCACATCGTCGACTACACAATCACACATCAAGCATCTTTATTTTTCACATTTCACTTTGTTGTTGGTTTCCCGCTAGGGTTTGCGTGCTTTTCTCGCTCTTTTTGGTAGCTCCTATTTTGATCGATTTGCACTCGCCTCTGGCTTGTAGAGTGACACCACGACATTTTGGTAATGGTTTTCTCTCCCATTTGGATTACGGATTTTGGATTTATTTTAGCAACGCCGATCTAACGTTATTATACTGTAATATATAGATCAATCTTTGTAAACCTTGTAAACCTTGTAAACCTTGTAAACCTAGGGTCGCAGAGGCCTTTTGGCGAGGTATGTTAAATGTTAATGTATTGTTTTATTGTCTAAATTTGTCTTGCTGGAATGTTTCAAAGCCGATACACCTACTCTAATTCGACACTTAGCCCCTAGTTCGACTCGTACTCTAGTTTGACAAACCCTAATATTCGACTCTGTCGAACTAGACTTTAAAAGTACGCTACCTGGACTATAGTTCGACACGTACCAAAGTTCGACAGGGTGATTTCTGGCGAACTTTATTATTTGTCGAACTATAGAGTATGTGAATCGCAAAGCCGTCAAAACCTCAATCCTCTTACTGAAGTTGCTAATTCTACCCTTTACGGTGTACACACTAACTTAATCAGTTGATCGGCGCTAATTATTAATGCAATTCTTGTTAATAATGATATTTCGTCTTTTCTATTCGCTACTTTGCCTTATCAGTTGTAGATAACTAGTTAATGTGAACATTGCATTTAATTTGAGCCTACCCAAACGTATCTACAATGTTCAGAAGCTGAGATAACAATATATGAATAAAACACAAATGGGCGTGGCCCAAAGGGCGATTTTCCCAGTCTAAATTTCCGGGCATTTGCTTCTAAAAACCTTTGAGAGGCCCTAAAATAATTATCTGCCCTCTACTATAAAATGCAGGTCAATGTGCATTGTGCATAAATAACCAGACTATTAACAAAATTTTCCTACTAGACTGAATTTCGATGTTTTGTTTGATATATTACTCAGCTTATCAGGATTCAGGAGAATTGAGAAATGAAACATACGGTTATTTCTATATATTTATTAGGTTTGTTAATGTTTGTAACTTTTAACCCCGAGTGTAACAATGAATATTTTATTCTAATTATATATATGTAGTCACCCTTGACTCAAGGGTGACTATATATATATAATTAGAATAAAATATTCATTGTTACACTCGGGGTTAAAAATTACATACATTAACAAACCTAATAAATATATAGAAAGCACGTCTGTAAATACTAAATAACCGTATGTTTTCATCACTCAAGGGCCTTGAGTCATGCTCATTAAGTCATCGCATAGTCTCTCTACTTTTAGTGAAGTTCAAAATTTATTTTGCTAGGATAATTATAAAGTCTTCCTTTGTTCAGCCTTTTAAAGTCCAGTACGCCTCCCTTATATTATATAGATCACTGTCAGAGTAAGGCTTACTAATCCTCATTGTTACATTCCCTCGATAGTTGTAGAGCTTATTACTTATACTTCTTTGGATTCATTATATTTATAGTCAATCCCTCCCAAACATGCATGATTTATTTGAGAATCATACTAACTATAAATAATACTTTCTCTTAGCTGAAGAGGCATGTTATTCTAAAGCTTCTGAAACAGTTTCCTTTCCAATTATTTCCTATCAATTATGTGTTTATGGAACACACTCCAGTATAAATTATGTACACATGCACAATGGACATGCCTGGTGCGTAAAAATTATCAAATCCCGGTGGAACTAATTTTATGCCAAATGTCATGACACACCCTAGTTTAACGGTACCAATATTTTACTTCAAGAGTGACAATCAAATACAGAATACTCATGGATACAAAATATGGCTGACATGATCAGACCTGAATGAGTGAATGCTGGATTCCCAGTGAACACGACTAATAACATGGCTGAATGCTCGTACTCTATTGAATATAATCCAAATATAGCTCTTTTCCGGGTAGATGTCCACTGCCCGTATCTAATCAACTCGGACGGCCGAATCCTTAGACTTCCCCCAACTTTACAGTGAGTGTAACTTATATACGAATATGTAACATAGTCAGTATCACTTGTTACGTTGCTCTCGGATTCGTGATCATGGCAGGATTATAGTTAACGTCATCCAGCCTTCATGTCTGATGTGTTGCGACATCCGTTTGTTACAGTACGATCGGCCATGATTATGGACCGGCCTATTTGCATGTTTTCGAAATAATTGTTATCGATATTATACGGTAATCATTGTAAACGAGATTACTCTCTGTTATTTCTGTTTTATTTTTAAGATATCAAAGCTGTTATGTTGGCAAAATAACATCAACACCCGCGATTTCTTTCCAATTTCATAAGAATTCTAAGAATTTCGGTTGATAACCGAATATTTGTTGATAGCCAGTCGTTCTTTCAAAGAATGAGCCCTGGCTATCAACGAATATTACTTAGCCAAGATTTACAGCCGGGTAAGTCTTCAAATCCTTGCTAGTTTTTACCCCGCAGCAACATACGGTGATTTAGACTCTCAGATCGACTGAGCTTTGTTTATTAAGTAAACTTAATTTTCTGCAGCTGTAAGCTGTTCTCCGCTGTTAGTCCACTGGTAGATTACTTCGTTAAATTTCTAATTAGTATTTCCGATCCCGCTATTAGTAGGTAATATTCAGCTGTACTTGTTAATACTGATCGTGAAATTTCACCCTTTCTGATCTCCTGTTTCATCTGAGTCTCACTCTAAGCAGCTAAGAAATGACGTGTATAACAAGTCCCAAACCTCATGTAAAGTTTAGAGAGTGATAATGTTAGAAGGTATAGGGTGATCATAAGTTTGTATTGTATTTGTATAGTTTTAGAATGTACATAAAATTCAATTAGGAATGTAGATAGTTCTGAAGCCTGAAAATATCTTGTATTTAGACATTTTAGTAGAACTAAAAGGCTTCCTAGAGTAAAACATCAAGCCCCATATTTAATATTAGTTTCATCCCGTACGATCCACACAGTTAAAGGACCAGTTAACTGAAAAAAAAGTTATCCTCATATTTTGACAGATTGTGACAAATAGCAAACTGAGCAACGAGTCGAAATTCCTAAATCTCTAACTGCTCTCTAACGCGTGTAATTAGCGTTTGTATTATTTTGGCGATGACGTCATAAAGTCCCTTGCGCGCACAGAGCAGCTCGTGAGACTGTATTTTACAGGTAAAAATGGACATAATACAATGTTTCTCCTCCAAATAACTCGAAAAGTAAGTGTTTTAGGGTACATGTTGCTTCATAAGTTGTATATAAACATGGCCATTCTGCACAATTTGCACTCATTCAAAAATCTGTAGGGCCTTCATAGCCCAATTTACGAGATACCCATATTTTTGCATGATTTCTGGAACCGGAAATCAGTTTTTCGCCAATAACTGAAAAAGTAAGCACTTTAAGGCATCTGTTTCTTCGTAAGTCATATATTAATATGCTAATTGCGGTTCTTTTGCACCCTGTCTAAAGACTCTATCACGATCCTATCGAAAATGGGCTCAGCACCACGCCCAAAATGGTTTTTGGCGAATTTCTCGAAAAGTAAGGATTTTAGGCCATGTGTTGCTCAATAACTCCTATATAAACTTGCATATGCGGCTTCGTTTAAGCCTATTTTGAAGTCTCCACGACCTTCAGAAGCAAAGGGTCGGTTACGTTATTGGGTCAATATCGGCGTGGTCAATATGTCTCCAACCGAAAATCCTTTATTCGTACTTTTGGGAAGGTCTTTGCAAAATTTCGTGAGTATACGAAAATTTGCAGGTTCAATTCCATAAATGTCCATAAATGACTGGACTACACAAGTTTAGAGTTAACTTTAGAGAAACTCATAAATCATTATTATCTAAAATTATGCTGTCAGTGTCCATGATCAACCTATGGCTACAATGTTTTACGTGAAAATTGAAATGTAAAAATCAGGAGTAATATAAAAAGTGTATTTTTAGATTAAAGTGCTATCTCATAGTTTAAGAATTGTATAGATTAACGTTTGTCGTTTAGCCATCTAAGAATCGATCGTGCCGTAATATATATGGCCAACGAATAATAGGGTCTTGCAAATTCTATAGTTGTTGAGTGGGTCGATTGACTGAACACGTTTGCACTAATTGGTATTTAATTTTATGATCATACAAGTAGGACGATAACTAGGTAAGTCAAATTCAAAACACTCCACACACTGTACACTCCGATCAGTATTTAGTAGACCGGGTATTTTTCGGTTCCCACGGCACCGTTCTGATAGGAGCTACTTCTACTAATGGTCCCATGGGAACGGCCGTAAAATAGCCAGACTTCTTGTCTCCTGTACTGTCTGGCACGTGTGGATTAAAGTAAGAGATTTCGCTATGCTAAAAATATAATTGCTCTCGGAACTATGTCTTTTACAGCGAACCATTCGACTGCTCGCATTCTTCCGAACAACTGTAATATTATATTACAGAGTTACACTCTGATCAGCTATATTTAATATATAGCACATTATTTTGTGTATTAGTTTCATGTACTGGGGAAAAATAATCGGTACAGTCTCCCTTCGTTTGTAATGAAGCAATGAAAACAATCCAAAATTATCACATATGACATAACTTGTAATAGCAGAAACTTTCTAACCGTACATTCACCCGCCACTGTTCAAGAACTTATGTCACTGTTTAAAATCCTGACGTGAGCACTGTACATCCAATCAGCTATTCATATAGTTAGGGTGATAGCCAAAACTATAAGGATTTTGTAGAACTAGGGAAATAGTCATAACTCTAAAATTTGAGTGAGTTACACGTGTTTTATTGACGATGATAAACATTTGTGCATTGTATTACGCTATGCAAGCGCGCACTGAGGGACTTTATGACGTCACGCGGCCACAGCTTATTATTGCAATAACACGCGTTACACGTACGCTAGAGAGTTAGTTCTTTCGGCGATACGATTCTTTACCAGTTTGTCACAGCTGATTTAAATCTTAGCCAAATTGGAGACTACAAATTTTTCAGTTAACTGGTCCTTTAACGAATATTTGAGTTGGTCAAAATTCGATATGTTAATTGTGTAGGTATGTAGGACGTGATGAAAATGCGGCACTTTACTGCCCACCTCAATCCGACTGACCAGGCAAACTGGGCTACAAGTATGAACTTCTAATAAAAATAGCAAGCCGAATCGCCAAGTGCCAATGGCAATGATCCTAGAGCCAGGCTTTATATCAACATGTAGCTTTCATGTTACTAAAAAATCTTGGCTACACTAAGTAGCGAATAGCGATGTGGCAGCCGGCAGGAATGCAAGTTCCAGTAACACTACAGTGAGTTGCCGCCCGACTATGAGCAAGTTACTCAACTGAACGACCAAAATGTGTCACTTTTAATTGCATTACAGTGATGATGGATAGAATCTCATGTGCTTTACGCGAACTCAGTGCGCGCACTTTTGTAGTTGCTAATCTCCTAAATATCCTGCTCTCTCTCTCTCTCTCTCTCTCTCTCCCTGCCATTACCTATCATCTCATATAACCTCTGTTTCTCGTTCTACTTAGCACTTTGATAAAGTCACGTACCAGGCCGGTCAATATCTGAATATATTGTCAGTATTGTGAAATGGGGTGACTCGTTCTGATAATGTTAATTTTGCTTATCAGTTTTCTGTTTCCTCTCCCAACCAACTTTAGAGCCCGAACTGAACGTCATGGTCAACTCTGAAGTGCTAATTTATAGACATCAGCTCACAAATTGGCACTTTTTATTCGTTCCCAGCTGTAGCAAGTTCTATCACTGTCAATGGGTTTGCACTCAATTAGATAGTATTAGTAGATACTACTACTACTATACCAACTACAGATTACTTTAACAGTTAAGCTGAACTCCGTGATAACATAATCCTGATTTAGACTCAGCCAGGGTGCCCTGTCAACATTTAAACATTAAATATGCTACCAAACACCCATGTGAATAATGCAGTGCGATAGTCACGAAGTCGTTTAGTTAATAAAATCAACTCAAATAAGGTAATGTGTTATACGCATAATATGTTATACAGGCGGGAAGATTCCTGTCTTTCCGTTTAGATGTTAATAAAGCTGGACACAGTTACTAGCGGCAAACCTGTTATTTTGCCACATATAATAACGTATATAATAAACAGTAACAGTATAGTGATACTTCACTTAGTTTGTGTTTAAATATATCCTGTATTATATTTGTATGGGTTAGTTTTGTTGCTTTTTTGCAGCCGTGCCCCGTTTGTTTAACCTTTGTCTGTGTCAGAAAAGAAACAGTAGTCGGGGGATTACAATGTGAGACTGTTAATTTTATTTTAATTTGTTCTTTTTTATAAAGCTTCGTTTGTTAAACTTACAGGCAATGCTTTCGACAGAAAACTATGAGTTTGGCTGTTAACATGATCCCCTGAGTTTTCATAAATTGGGCGTGATAATTATAAAGGTGTTACATGTTAGGAACTCCGTCATGCGAATCTATATTTATCTAACATAGCCGGGTTATGGTCTTCAAAACTCATCGCTTGATTCACTACCCTGGGCGGGTAGTAACTTCTTGCTAGTACCTTCTCTTTTTCAAACACATGCAGAATAGTATGCACTTTTAGTTTTTGAACGTTTTGACTTTAAAACTGAGTTTAATTTGGGAAATTCATATGGTTAACACAGGTGAAAAGCTGATTCTGTTAATTTTTGGTTCTTGACTAATTGAATCTATCATTCAATCAAGCAAGTTTAAACATCTCCGTTAAAGCTGGTGCATTCCTCGGTATTATATTTAAACAAGCTAGCACCATGCAAATTAAACAAACCCATTGAAATATAATTCCTTAATTCTGCGGAGCTGAAACCAAAGAACCGGCTCTCTGGCCGTCTCAGAACGAGCAGGTTCCGCGTGTAGAGTGGGTATATGCGGGTCAGGTAGGAGGTTTCTGCACATCTCCAAACATCAACACATTTCAGGAAGCTATTGTAGACTACATTCTCAGTGGTGGAGGATATTTCGAGTCTGGCTTGATTTGACCGTGCTTTTTTGTTGTTTAGAGTTTTGTTAGGCCGGATTTTGTTTTATACTTTTAGCGTTCTGTAAAACTCTGATTTGTAGGGGGCCTTTTGGGGAAATAATAACCCTGGTACATGATGGTAACCGGTAAATTTTACTGTTTATTTACACTGAATTATTAAGTAAATAAGGACTTTCAGGGGATCTGAGAAATGCCCGAAATACTTTTTTTCTGTACATAGTAATTTGTAGCTGTTGGAGTTAGGTTTTTAGTAGACTGTCGACACCATCAGAAATGAATTGAATTTAGGTCAGATGGTGTCGACAACCAACTAAAAAACATTTAGTGCTAGTGTTGACTGAAACGCTGTACGATACTCTCACAGCGTTTAACCCAACTTGATTTAGCTTGTCAGGGTTACATTTTTTTAAATTAATATTTTTACGATTATACTTTTTAAGGTTTTGAAGTTTTGAAGATTCTACAATTACTTTACATGAAATATATTTGGGTGATGAATTATTAAATTTGGTCTCACTTAAACCACTTTGAGAAATATCCTGAAATTAGTGCTACTTGAAACACAAGGAAAAATCTTTAAAAGTTATTCCAGCAGCAAGATATCGATGACTGACGTACTAGAGCTGGAGGTTGAGGACCTGGATGATGAAGAATGTGGTACTTATAACAAATTAGAGTAATAATAGCATGGTTTTGAGTGCACGATCAAATAAAATACCGATAACAATTTGAACTTGTTGACCAAGAAGTAATTGATTGATTGATTGTTAATTGGAATATGAGCTTGAGTAAGATGTGATGTGAGTATGGATTGGTTCTGAGTTGTGACGATTGAATAAATGATGAGAGTGACATGACTAAATTGTAAGCAAGTAAGTAAGAACAGACACAAGGGGGAAGTCAGGGTCGATAGTTGGTTTACCACATATGAGCTCATGGTATGAGGTATTGTGAGGGGGTAGTAAATAAGAATCTGTGGTCTAGCATGAAGACACGATATTAAGATGGGTGTGCTTAGAAGTGTGTAAGAATGCTTGCCAAGAGGAATGTCATGAAATATTTGTGTCGAAGGAACATTTAAGATCCAGTGACAAAGAGGAGAAACGTAACATAAACTTAACCGAGTGGTGCTGAATGATAATACCTAACATCCAAGTCGCCGGAAACATAAAGTTACGATAACGTACGATGTAACGCAGACTCAGAGCATGTAACATTTTGGTAACATTCACTATCCTGCTGTAACTGCTGGTTCACCCGCACAGTGCACACAGCATACAGCATACAGCAGTAACAACGGGATATGGTGATGGAGGACCAAAACGTCTTATTATCTATGCATGAGCTAATAAAGCTGGTGTGATAATGGATTGAATTGAGAAAGAATGTGAATTAATATTATAAACGATCGAAATAGTCAATTGAAAGTGAGCTTGTGAATACTGGACATGATATAAAGTGACCAATGATTGAAGACTGAAGTGCTTATGAACTTTGAAGTGTTGTGATATTATTATTGCTTATTAATAAATCTGATCACTAGAGGGGATTTGAATCATATTTTTCTGACACATGACTGATTCCATTGTCACATGTCAAAACAAATATGGTGCATCTCTCCACCAGTATCCATATTTTGAACAAATGATAATTGATTATAGTGAATAAGAATGGCATGGTGAGTGAATTGTTATAATGAACATGTAATGTTGATTATGTTATGTTCATATATTATGTACATATTATGTATAATGTATGTGTGTTATGTATGTGTACTGTGTAGATCCTAATATTAGTGTTACTTAAAAACACAAGGAAATATCTTTAAAAGTAACCCGTGCAGCAAGTAAGATGGCTGACGTACAAGAACTAGAGGTTGAGGAGATAGATCTGGACGATGAAGACTTCAGTTGTGAGGTACACGATGATGACGAGCCAGAAACAGCCGAATCAGAGGTAAGAAATATTTTAGTAGTAATGATAATTTTTAACCGTTAATCGGGTTTTACTTTTTATCACTTCATTTCAAATTTTTAAAGATTTTATTATTTGTGATCATTTTTAAATGTGGCCTGATTTCGTTTTCAATTCGGTATCGGAATGGTTTATTCTGTTTGAACATAATTTGACCAAAACCCATAATTGGGTAGAGTGGACCGCTGCCAGTGTCTCTCTTTCCCAAACAAAAGTAAATGATATTAATTTGAATTACCGTCTGCAAATGCAAAATGATACCGAGAATGAAATCGGTCGCTTGCTTTTCCTATTCATTCACGGCTTACGAATTGTATAAATAAGTTTCGATTAATTGCATCAATCACATGCTGTAAAAATCTATTTTGGTTGCTTTCGGGTCGATACCTAGTATTTCGGGATAATATAAGGGCGGTATAGTTAGTGTCCAATTAGCTGATGTTTATTGAATCGTTATTGCCGAGTACAGCTGCCTTCGGATAGTTTCTCTTAATCTATTACAATTGTAATTGTAAATGAATGGGAAAAGCGAGCGACCGATTTCATTCTCGGTATCATTTTGCATTTGCAGACGGTAATTCAAATTAATATCATTTACTTTTGTTTGGGAAAGAGAGACACTGGCAGCGGTCCACTCTACCCAATTATGGGTTTTGGTCAAATATCATCTCTTTTTGATTAATGTCAGGGTAATGGGACTCCGACTACTGCGGAAATACCTTAGTATTGCTGTATAACTACTACAGAAGTAATCCCGATAACACTCGACCTCTGCCTGATCCAGAGGATGTCACCATTTTACCTTCACACAGACATCGAATGCTGTATGAAGATGACGATCAGACCTCGTTAATGTCAGGGTACTTTACAAAGTCGAAATATAAAGTGATAACTTCATTAAATAATAAGGAGGTAATTTCAACGATTTCGAAATTTTACCTTTGAAAACATTTCCTTGTGTTTAGATAAGCATATCTGTCGATCACTGACTGAATATGCCACTATATACTCATTTAAATTGGCATTAAATTCAAATATAATGCCATTGAACTGTCGTGGGAAAGCAGAATCTAATCGACATCACGAATGAGCAAAATTCTCACCTTTCGCACGTGCAAACTTTGAGCGGACGTTGCGTGCACATTAAATATTGGATCGGGCCGTAAATTTTTGCATATTAGTATTTTATATATAGTTTGATGGACATACAAAGTTTCAAAAGATTTCAATGAGAACTTACATTACAGCGGGACTCCAAAGTTGATAAAAATCGTGAAAATAACAATTTTCAGTGATTTTAGCAATTTTCAATCAATTTGGGCGTGTCCCCACGTGTGCAACTTTTCAATTTTCAACTTTTAAATTAGCCTATTGCACAATATAGACCTATAAAAAGCAGAACTGAGCTCCACAACCTAGCGGTGGCCCAACACCAGAGAATACCAAATCACTAAATATCGTGTAAATATTTTGCGCAAATTTCTTAAAAACCTCCACATTACCACATAACTATTTATTAATCCTGTCATTTTTGACATTGAATTAGAATGTTTTGAACTTAAAATATGCCTGTTGAACTACTTTCGGTGAGTCTTAATGCCTGAAAAACAGTAAAGGGGTATAATAGTTATAGTATAGGAGGTTAATAGTATAGTGTAAGTGAGTATAATGGCGGCGGTCGTGCTTGCCAGCACTGTGACATTATTTTGTTATTTTGTCAAAAGTATACGTATATTGGTTTCCTCAACCCAATTATAAATATTTCCCGGAAGGGGGAGTACCAGTTTGCTCATAGTAACCTAACGTTACTCACAGTGAGATAACCGCTATGTCCGTACATTCTTTGCTACATTGTAGTTGTTTATATTTAAAAAGATGTCGCTACTTTGTGAATCTTTGTTTGTTGTAGCAAATTAGTTGCCCGACAATAGCTGATCTTAGCTGCTCCGCTATCCATTTAAGCACTAAAGCAGCATTTAAATATTTTACACCCGATTTTTATGGATCTTAGAAAATTTAAAGTTAGTATTTAATAAATGGTGATCTGGAATCAAAAAAGTGATTTGTTTCGTGTTATTCCGTATTCTGTATTGTTCATTCCGTTATTAATATATATATTATGGAGTGCAGCTATATTTGGCACATCGTTTTTCACTCAAGCCCAAAATACATTGTTGTACATTGTGTATTTGTACTCAAACAGAGGCTAGCAGATCAAAGAACTCTTTTAAGCTATCGCCGACGATAAAGTGTGAAAGTGTAACATAACTTGCAACAGTTTGCCATAGAATTATCGAAGTTTAAATGACAGCGGCTCAGTTCCTAATAGGCTGTGACTCCCCTGCTGCTGTTGTGCGACCTCAAACTCATATCCAGCTGTATCAGAGGCTTAGAGAAAGTTCTCAAGCTGGAGAAAGTTCTCAAGCGTATGTGATCATGTTGTTTTAGCAAGAGTACGTGACTTCAACGAGTTTCTCTCCTGCTGACTGCTGAGATCCCAGCACTACAAAGCAGCGCCAGTCACTAAAACACTCACTAACTCCTCCACCTCACAGGTCGATATGTGTGGTATGTGCGAAGCTATCATTGACGGCCAGTACCTCACCGCTTTGGACAACAAGTTTCACCCTGAGTGCTTCGTGTGCGTCAACTGCAAGAACAAGGTCGCGCCTGGACAAGACTTCTTCGAAAGGTACAGACTAGGGTTTCCTTTAATCTTCAGTTACATAATCCACTATTCATCTGCACCATTTTAAACTGAGTTTGAAAGAATGAAAAGCCGTTTTGAAAAAACACTCAAATTTGTATACTAGGTATTTTTCGGGGCATGATTAATGATTATCTAAAGCAATACAAATATGCTCTACACATACAATCATGAATCAGTATATCTGTAATAGGATCATTTACTACACATCACTTATATTATAACCAGTAATGCACCTCGTGTCCTGTGCCGGCCACTTAACAGCTGTAGCTGCTAGAATGTTAACCATCAGATTCTCAGTCTGTCAGGTCAATATTTTGTGAGAATATTAAAAGATTTAGAGGATGGTCGCCCGTCTGGGGACTAATGATGTTACTAACCGCCATTACGGCATCTTTTTATAATGTTGTGGAGGTAATCCAGGACAACTGGCGAGGAAAACCTTATTTTTCTTTTAAAATATAACGACTCTGGTCGAAATTACTGTGACAAAATAACGTCAACTCTCCGCCAGTCAGCTCCGTCATTCTTCATAATATCTGAGCAACACCCCTAAGACCCTGTAAGTGTAATTCACCTTCAAGAAGCCCACCTATACGACAACAATAACACCTTTATGAAAATACCATCTTGATAATTAGTTCCATAAGTTAGAGAATTATACAGCGTACAGTCTGTAAATATAATTACTGGATGTTTGTAAACAAAATCACCAACTAACACTAACTCGCACAATTATAAGAACACCTTTGCAATTAGTTCTATAAGACCATACACTAAATTTGCTGGATGTCATTACTTATTAACCGTTATGACAAGCGCTAAGTCATACATTCCTATCATTGCATTGTACAGCCAGAGGACACATGTGATCCATATTGGTATTTTTATAAAATATAAGAAGATGGAGTACATAATACGGTTTCTAAACGATCTAAACATCATACATCAGCAAGCAGGCCTCTAAATATCATACATCAGCAAGCTGGCCTCTTAATCTTGAGCTTTCAGTGCAGTTATGATAATAACTCTCTTGCAATTTAAGGCTTCTTGCGGCTGCACTATAGTTCTGGAGGTGTCCAGGCACGTGTCAAGTGACAAACATGACTACAGACTACAGACCAACTATTAACACTAAATCGTACAGGAACGAAAAGCCACTGTGTGTAGATTGCCACTATCTGCTGTACGGCTACAAGTGTAAAGTGTGTAAGGAGTTCATCAAGGGACAACGACTCTGCTGGGGAGACGATGCTTTCCATTTCCAGGTGAGCAGTTGGACAATTTGTCACAATAATAATAATTTTTCACATACTTTGTTACATAGTATGTGTTCGTTTAAAAGGTATATTTAATATTGAATTTGCGTCTGAGACTTATTGATTCCAATTATCACTAAGAGCTGTCAATACTTAGTTTTTCTTGTTCTTAGCCAGGCCGACACATGAAACTGGTAAACACCGGAAACTGATACAGTAATATTTCAGTGCGTGAAATGTACCGGGTGCGCCAAGACCCTGTGCGAAACAGACGACCTGAAGGTGGTCAACAAGAAGGACTTCATCCATGTAAAGTGCTGTTAGGAACTAACTTTGTAGTGAGGTGGAGACAAGGTTTACACGATAGATCGTGAACAATAAGAACACGGTAGATCGTGTCGAGTGTGAATGCGGTGGACTGTGTACTGTGTTGGTTTTGTGTGGTATTTTTTTGCTATGACGTTGCCAAAAAATGTATAGGCTCCCAAAAATTTTTATTTATTTTGACGGAAGTTGATGGAAAAATTTCGAGGTTTAAATGTATGGATTTCGTTACAATATGAACAATGATGATTTATTATAAATTTGTACATTTTTTTTTCATTTCTTTACAAGTCTTATAATTTCCAAGGAAATAAATGGCTGTATCATTGTCTTCTGTATAATGACCCTTCCGAAATAAATTTATTTCTGCTGTATGTAAATCACTACAACTGAAATTTAACTCCTTCATAAGAAATACAATCAGATGATGGTAATTTATTAAAATATGAAATATTACAATTGTCCATTTGAGACATAATTATATCATATAATTATATTATATTATCTCCATTTGAGATTAACCACGTTCTAGTGAAACGTCGACTAATCGAACGATAAGTTATCTTGTCAATTAAAATGAATATATTCAGCTTAACGAGCTTAAAACCCCACCTCATAAATTAATAACATGCAATTTCTGCCCTTGAAATTGTCACCAACAAAACTGCAAAACATCCCAATTAACATCAAAAATCTCTTTCAAAACAGTTAACATACGTACTCCTCCTCTATGCATAGCATAGTTCAACCGATTTTAAAAAGCTATTATAACTATATTGGAAAACTAAATAGATTGGAAAAGTGAGTTTTTTTCCTTGAGTCTCTGTTGGCATATATACAGTTCCATAACCTTGTTACACAGTCCTGGTGGTGTGTTTCCTACGAGTAGCACGAGTTCACCCTGAAATATTTAATATCAAAATATTATGTAAATAAGTTACATAAATTCCATTTTTTTCGATGTCTAAAAAAACAAGAATTTTAAAACATAAAATCACTTTTATTCCCATTAACATATCCAAACATATTTAAAATCGATTTCGTAGACAATAATCTGATAATGGATGATTTTAATGTTATATTTGAATCCTGAATAATTTTAAAATACGCACACTCAACACATTAAGAGGTTAAGAAATTAAACTTCATGAAAACAGGAAAAAGGCTTGATATATTGCGGCAGCCGGAAATCTTGCAAATTTTAGCATTTTTTCCCCTACACTATGAAATTTAAGATGACTACCACGACCTTAATGGTGCTATCTATAACACGGCATTGTTTTCTACAGTATTATGCAGCTGTACAAATCTTTTCTTACGATAACCGCAGTGTAGTTACTGACTACTAACATATCATGACTTCATGACACACCCACTGCAATTAGGTTAAGCTTCTTTAATACCCAAATAAGGCAAATGGTAATTCCGCAGCGAATGTACACAATTTTCCGATTGAAGCGGCAAAGTCTTAGAAAAGGAAGCACAACGTGACGTAAAGGTATTATAGAATGGGGAACGGATGTTGTTGTACGGCTTGTTATTATCGGAGTTTGAATTGTCACGTACATTGAGCACATTAGTGAGCTGCAATCAGTAGCTTCAACACATGATTAATACTGGCTCACGTTAATACTGTTCTGGTTGTTAGTTAGGCTACATCAGCACTGAACACAGCCCAGATCACACACACACACACACACACACACACACACACACACACACACACACACACACACACACACACACACACACACACACACACACACACACACACACACACACACACACACACACACACACACACACACACACACACACACACACACACACACACACACACACACACACACACACACACACACACACACACACCCACCCACCCACCCACCCACCCACCCACCCACCCACCCACCCACCCACCCACCCACCCACCCACCCGCCCACCCACCCACCAACCCACTCTGATTTAAGGGAAACATTTACTGAACAGAAATGTGACATTAGAATGACAGAAAGTGCGACATTCGCAGAACGTGTATTTTAAACTTTCTGTGCAAACATGGTAACATTGTGAGATAACGTGTTTTATGAGTAAAACAGTGCATAAATTGGTGTTTTAGCAATGCGATAAAAAGGCTTCGGTCAGCTGGCAACTACCTTCTAAGTACTCTCAAATACTTTCTACGGTTTCTATAGAACTGGGGATATCACATTTTAACCACACCACAGTCAAAGTTATTAAACACAAATATACGAAGCAATTGAAGCCGCAGGTTATTCGAATAATCGTCGAAACCAAAAAAAGTTGGGCGGCAAATGCAGAACATCCTTAAAAATGACATGAATACTGAGAAGCCTCCGACAGAAACTGAGTTTGAAATTACCTGCACTTTTTCTGGATCACTCTCATCCAGGACTCTGTATGCTTTCTCCAGCACATCCCTGCTGACACAGGGTAGCACCTGATTTCTGAGTCTCTCCAACCTGTTCCGCAGCCTTGACAACTGAGGCGGTTCGCCAGACTCGGAGTCTTGATTTCTCTGACGGTGAGATTCGGAGTCCTCATTTTTCTGAGGTAGAGGACGGTAGGAAGGAAGAGGGCGAGCTGGGCGGTGGTCTCGATCTGGGGCCGTGTCTAATTCTGGTGTGTCTTTTAGCAAAGTCTCGTTCATCAGGTCTACCAGCTTTTCTTCTTCACTTCTGAGAGAAGAAACTGTCTCAAAAATAAGGGAATAATTGCGAATTAAGATGACGTTAGTAACTGTAAGTATTTCAGACAGGGTTGTAAGGAGGAATTATTATGTAAAGAATATAAACAGATATGTTAGGAATATCAAGTGTGAAGAAATTATGAGACACTTACAGCGACTTCGTTTTCCGTCTGCTGGCTTTTACACTAGGAGGCGTCGGAGGGAGTGGTCGACATTTGCTTCTGCCACCAGCAGACTTTTTCTTGATAACTGGACTGCGAGGGAGTCCTGGACTCGGAGCTCTGGCAGCTGGACTCGGAGCTCTGGGGGCTGGACTATTGCTTCTGGTACACGACGTGGGTTTATTCTCTGTTCTACACGGGCTATCTGGTCTACTGCTTGACTGGCAGGGGCTCGGAGGACGACTGGTTGGGAGACTTGGACTTGCTGGTCTGATTGCTGGACTTGAGGGAGGAACAGCAGGACTCTGGGATCTCGGTGGGCACACAGGACTTTGGGGTCGACTTGACGGTAGAACGGGACTTTGAGAGCGAGTGGGAACCCCGGGACTTTGTGCTCTGGTGTGTATTATGGGACTCTGGGGTCTGGAGGGGCACTGAGCAGCTGGACTAGGTGGTCTACTATCTAGAGTAGGACTGGGCGAGTCTGATCCCGTCGAGGAAAACAGATCAGGGCTCGTTCTGTCAGCTGATCTGCTCCGTTTTCTCTTATCTTCAATCCTTCGCTTTCTAGCAGAGCTGATCGGAGCTGGGATTGGTTGTGGTTCTATCACGTGATAATCGGACTGGGATCTCAGTGGCTGATCTGGCTCAATGTACTTTAAGCCATCTTTGGAACTCCTTCTTTTCGAGTCTCCTCGCACGAACGCAGAATCTTTCGTCTCATTCGATTTGTTTTCCTCTTTTTTGAGCAAATCCTTAACAGAGGGTATCAATGCAAGATGATTTGAGTTTGATAAACGTTTACTCGAAGCAGAGGGTCGGTTCGAAGTTTCCGTATCGTCACTTCTTTTATTAACTTTGTTATTTTTCTCAGCGTTATGTCGATTAGACTGTTGTCTGATATGAGGACAATGTCCTGATTTTAAACCAACTTTTTCCTCATTATTTGGTGTCGCAGTTTCTACTGAGTTTGCCCGCTGAGGTCGAGGGATCCTTGGTTCTTGCGAAGTTTCCAATTTTTCTGCGGAGTTGGATCTATCACAGCCAGTTTTCGGTGCTATCTTTGGCTTACCAGAATTGCTACCTCTGAAAAAAACCCGATTAGTGACCCATAGCAACTCATCGAAAAGTTAATAAGATAAATATTTTATTCCGGAAAGAAAAAATTCAGGTGACATAAATGATAAATCAAATCAACTCACCGATTTCGTTTGATAAACATCTGAATGTATGTTCGAATGAACTTGAGATGAAGAATCTCTGTAACATTTGGTCGATCTTCGGCCTCCTGCTCTAACATTGACGACACCAAACAACTTAACTCCGTCGAGAATTTGCCCGGTAGTGGGGGGACCTACGATTTAAAGAAATTAGAACGATTTCCTAAACTTTTTTGCCCATCTCACCGAACAAAGACGGTTTAAATTTGAATCGAATTGAATGTTTATTTTCGTCCGAAAATCAATGCGTGTGCGCACAGTTCTTGAAATGATGTCATCCGCGCGTTACAAGAAGTCAAATTCAATCAACGTGAGTTTGAGACGACCAATTTACCAGGTCCGGAGGACAAAGATTAAGTCATTCCAAGAAATTTCTAGACATTAATTCGGTACTGATATCATTTACTTTATGCCGTAATATTTTTTTTCCGGATCCCGTGAAATTAAAAATAACCAACTTATTCATGTCTTTGGCCAAGTTAGTACAGTACATATTAAGGTCTCTCCGATAACATTATAACAGAGCTAAAGTAACAGTTTGGAAATAATCGAATCTAACGCGAACCGAAAAAAAAAATCTATAATCGTTCACAGGTGACTGAAAACCATTGAAACCAACCAACAGGGCAAATATTTAGTGTACTGTTTTGACCCTTGCCCCTGAGTCCTAAATATAATCAACAGCGGAAAACTAATTAACTCACCTTTCCAGTGCATATTTTATAAGCAAGACCAGAAAAGTCCCTTGCTCTAAATGCGTGTTTCATCGTGCACATCTCATACACAACACAGCCCAAACTCCAAACATCACTCTGAAATTACGCAATATTAGTCCATTTAAACCTGACATACCTGTCTTTAAAACATCCCAAACTTTGCTCCAAACTTATGAAATATCTGCCAGCTTATACTGGATATTGTTTAAAACAGGATATTTCAAATCAAGCCTTTACAAATCCCTCAATAAATCGAGGTCTGAGAATATTGATGTATTGGCAAACTCGGGTATCGATATCACAATAGCGTAGTCGAGTATAATTATAGATTTACAAGACTCGACCTATAAATGCACTAAATTTCGACTTCAATCTTATGAGACAGAACATTTGGATCATTGCCAGTTGTTAACATAATCAGAAGTGATCTTAGAAAGGTTCTAATGTTACCAAATCTGTGTTTAAAATGTTACAAATGCGTTAAAAGTGTGTTAAAACTGTGTTAAATCGTACCTTGAAGTTGTAAGGGCGGTTGCTGAACAGTTCAGGTGACATATAGTAAGGTGTCCCAATAATGGTGCGCGCCATATCCTTTTCTCCAGACAACTGTCGTGCTATCCCCAGATCTCCCAGTTTTATTATCTCATTCTTGTGGGTCAGGAAAATGTTCTGTGTCTAGTTGGTGAAGAAATAAAGGATTAGTGAGTTATTTTAGCACCTTTTCAGTTAATTACTGGCTTTAGATTTAAATCTGTAACTGAAAAACCGGCCACAACAAAGCCGGAATATGTGTACAGCATTTCGGGATATTCTTTATGTCTGACACGAGCGAAAAATTTGCATCATTTGTAAATACGATTTTTTTTAAACTGTTAAAAATGCAACCTTACAGAAACATGGCAGAACCACGTCATTTGACAATTTGCCATGTAACTGTGTCAGGCACAACAGGCCCCTTTATCAGACAATTGATGAAGTAGTAAGTATAATGGTATAGATACATATCTTTTGTTTTTATACTGTGAACATGCTAATGAATTTGGTTCTTAGAAGTTAGACTTTCAAAACAAAAGGTTCTTATCGCCCAAATTATTGTACCATATTGGGGCGGCGTTGTAAAGAACACATACGCCAACAGCCCCATATTGTCTACTTGCGTTCTAAAGACAAATTGTCGAACGATTATGAACATATTATTTACTGAGTCTGTAATAGTCGCAAAATTTCAGGACCGAGCTGTGTCGGGCTACTCAGATTCTGCACAAAATGCATCACATGAAAATAATATCAATCAGTACTAAGTTAGGCCGATACAACGTTATAGTAAAAGTTATGTGCAGCATTTTTGCAGATTTTGGGGGTTTTTAATACAAACCCTACCAGACGTTTACGCAAATTTAATTATCAGGGAGACAAGTTTTTGGAATTCAAGGAATTTTGAGTTATCAAACTGCAGTATTGGTGCACTGATATTATAGAAGAGTATGGCGAAATATCACTTTTGTCGTTATAAGTTGTTCATCTGAATCTCTTATCTAAATATGAACTAGACAAATTCTAATTCCTAAATCTACATGGCGACTCTCTATCGCAATAACATTTGTGACACTGGCAGTAGAGCCTTTATGCCACCCTGTAACTCGAAAAGTAATCGCAGAAGACTTAATTTGACATGGTCTGGTGATTCTTCAGTTTGTTGCTCACTTTCTTCAGAGCATACCGGCTCTACTATTGCTCTATTGCCAAATGATATTATGCCTCATAAAATCTCGTACGGATTTAATATAATAAAAAACGGAAATTTAGAACTTTATAATTTTACAAATCACGTACTAGGCATACGATCAATGATAAGGTCCGCGAAATGGACGATATCAACTTACCTACCCCTCACATGGCAGGCTCCCCAAAATACAGTCCCGAGAATACTGACCCGGAAATTTATATAATTTATATATTATATTTTATTTGAATCCTCACGTACGGTATTGGGCGGCCAGAACATTGACGAAAGTAAAAATACCAATTTGATCAGTGAAGAATATATTGTTGTAAGTAAGGATAACAAATTTGTTACTTATCACAAACAGGACAAATTTCCAACCAGTCCTAGCTTTTATATTTCCACAAATAAACATAATCACTTTAAAATCAAAAGATAAGAGAAACTCAGTTTAATTAACTTACCTTGAGATCTCTATGTAGGATGTTTTTTGCGTGTAGATACTGAAAGAAAAATCTCTCATGAACAAACAGTAGGCACTAATCAGTCTTATCAATCAACATAATCAGTTCATATTTCAGGGACTGGTTCTTAATTACATGATCGATACTACTTTCAAGTACCGACACACGACCATTCGCATTATATACTCAACGATCAGTTATGATTCGAAATTCTGCCAGGGCAGTATCATTGAAGGAACGCCAGAATATATTAATGAAATTTAGGGATGAAGCTAATAAAGGTTACTTCCAATTTAATATAAAGAAAGCCGATTGGTGAGGGAGAGAAAATTAAGAGTAATCCAATGAGAGCGGACTCTGGTTATATAAACCTAATCTCAACTCTAATCGGAACTTAAGTTGAAGTAACATTTCTCAAAAGAAGAGAGCCAGTTATAATGTGTGGTCTGTAGTATGTACCTGGAGAGCGAGTGCTATCTGAACGAACCATAAGATTATCTCCAGCTCGTCCATCAACCGTCCTTTTCTGGGAAGAGATAGGCATTGTTAAAACAATTACTAGGCTTGATTAGTAGGCTTGATTAGTAGGCTTAGAGGTCTGATTAGTTATTTCGGGTACTGATTGGGTGCCCAGACCAGCTGTTAGTTCAATCAATTACTAGGGTTCCAGTAGCCGCTGGTTCATTTCCATTAAGATAAGAAATACCTTTTTTATCAGGAATATTCATCTACAATCTACATAACATATTCACTGAACAGGTGCTTGAAAATGTTAAAAACACAACCACATTTTAAACAATTTACAAATTCCTAAGTACCACAATTTTTCAAATTATCACTTACAACAAGCAAACACAAAATCAATCATAAACATCTAACTTCTATCTCATACTAATCACACTTAGACGCAACACTCATCACACACTAATCACACACCAATTTACCTGGAAGCTAGCCAAGTGTGAAGATCGCCCCCCTCACAGTATTGCATTACGATGTACAGTGTGCTGTTCAGTTGGAAGCTTTGCTTGTAGGACACTATGTTGATGTGCTTCAGCTGGGAGAGCATCACTGCCTGAGGTAGAATATAATAAAGATACTTGTGATATTCTAAATATGTGATATTCAACAGAAAATCAAGAAATCCAGGGTATAATTTGTGTTAAATCCAAAATATCATTATTCCTCAGATTTATTACTCAAATTCATGGAATTGTGGTGATTATCTGGTGCATGGATTGGGTGAGATTTAATTTAAAAGTAATCCTAATTTATCATAATCGTTTGGATCACTGTGTTACTTTTAAATATTTATAAGATAAAAACTGGCCATTAGTACCCTCTAAATTTTAGGTTACGAACAATCAAAATCAATTCACAGATTTGTTATTCTGGAACTCGAGGAGTCTCCTATAACATTTTTTTAAACGGCTAATGCTATTATGTGCTAATCTAAGCTTTTTCGGACACCGACTGATCTAGCAGAAATTAGTTAACATAATCAAATTTACCAGCTACAACTGATAAAACATAAAACTTATTTCCAGGATCACAAGCTATTTCTTCAGTGGTTCAAAATGTTATTGGTTCCGTTCAGGCCCTTCACACTTTGTTTCTGTCTGGTTCTAATACTCTAATATACCGTTACAATAATGACTTTAATATACTCTGAGAGACAGTACAGGAACCGAAAGTGGTTTAAAACTCTGTTGCGTCCGTTCTCTGGTGCTCTGCCAAGGGTGTGACTCTAATGATGACCTTTTAAATGGTCACCATTTACTCAGAAACTTGCTAAATAGTTTATATCATGACGTGATACATGATGATGGTTGAGAAAACAAAATGTTGCTTTTAGGGGCTTTCATTGAGAAATAAAATAATTGAATATGTTAAATGTAAATATTCGAATAATTTCCACCTTTTAAGCTTTTAAGTGACATGACAATATTGAGTATGAATTTTCCACAGTTAGACTCATCACCATCATGATGTAATGACTCAGTCTGAATATAAATAATATGAGGATATCTGATCCAATCATAAATTCTACAAAACCAGACAATATCCTAAATTTTATTGAACAATTGTATTAACTTGCACCTTGAACATTCTCTCCACAAAGAGAGTTAGGATCTAGTGGCGGTAAGGTGGAGCTGCGCTAATGAGATCTCGTTCACATAATGTTATTTAGACAGCTGTATCACAAAGGAACCAATGTCAGTACGTGATGCAATTAAAGTTAAGTTTGTACAGCTATTAGGTTTGTACAGTAAACGTCTGTACTCTAGTCTCTACTGCTCTTTACAAATTAAGGACCAATGAAATATCGACCACACAATTCTCTAAAATCTATGAAATTGACAGAGATCGAATAAAGACATTTCGTCACGTTATGACACATATTTCACAGTTTATTCTCACTGCGCCCTTCTTATAGTGGACCAGCAGATCTACAACTAAAAACTACAAAGGTATACATAATACAACATGATACGTCATTGGGGAATGGGGTGGCATCCTATACTTTGTTTTTTCGAAATGCTCACAAATGACATACTTTATAAAAGATTATCTACTTCATATCAGAACGATACCGATGAAGTTCTTTAACACAACAAATAACTCGCAAGGTTAATATCTTATACCGAGTTTCCTGACAATACAAGATGTATAATTCTAGAATTACCCTATAGAAGTTTCTACAATTAGATGGACAGGATGACTGGAACTAGTTCCTGTTGATGAGCATAACTGAGGCAGAGTGTTCAAGATTGTAACTTTACTGTTACAACATTGTCTAACTAATACTTTGACTATAAGTATATCTGTATAATACAACTGTATAATAACAATATGTCCGACTCAATTTCGTTGAGGGATTACGATCCAGCTTGACGAGCTATTCATTTCCCAATGTTCACCTTCTTTTGTTTCAATTATCGATAGAATTGTTTTGGACGAATAATTGATTGAAGCTCTTTTCGAAAGCAAGAAGACAACAAAAAAAAACACTTGGAAAAGTTTAATTGGAAATAGTAAATAGCGGTCGTGCAGTCGCACGGTAATATAACTTATAAGTTTGATTGTATCGAACTATCTAATGTAATGTTACAGCTCGCTTTATATAACATTTCTGTCTTCTGCAGAGCTTAAGATTCTTGAAGTGCATGCATTCCAAAAGATTTTAGCTTTTTTGATCGTGTTGGGTACGATTAAGTATAGAATTAATAAATATGCTGAAGTGTTAACTCTGCACTAATTGCTGTACCAACAGCAGTGTTCATTTTCATCGTCCTCTGGGTAACAAATAGCATATTTCAGGACCTCTTTGACGAATCCGTAAGTAAAAAATGTAATAGTACATTCTGTGAAACAGAAGCGTCAGGTGATAAAATTGTTGACAATTTTACATTTAACATATAGTCTCACATTGATGTATTATATTGTTTCCCTTCGCGTATGTTTTGTAGTATTTTTAGCTAGCCGGTATTAAGCACTAGTTTTAATTCTCTGATTTGAAAGTTTTCACGAACATCTTTGATTAATTGGGGTCGCAGTAAGCACCTGTGCATGATTATTGATGAAAACCTTTGTTTTTGCTAACATTGAGATTCAGTTCGGTACAGCTCATTTGTTTTCCTGTACATATTAAATCTGTAGGGTCGTGGACAAGATTTCATAACCTTGTAAGGGTTTACTTGAAACGTTACAATAGCTTTTTTACATAATCAGTATATAAAATACTGATGAGAATCCGTCACCTTCCTCTTATACCCAGGTATATTGTGTAAAACATGCAAACAGACAACAGAACCCTGTATGGAATCAAGGAAGACACTGAGCGTACAGCACTGATTTTCTGGAGTATAACTGTTCTTTTAACTTCTCTGATAGGGGACAGTATAATTCTCATTGCAACCCTCAAATACACTGCTATAAAACGGCACAAAGTTATAATAGCAGTGATGCAGCACATGGCAGTCTGCGACCTCCTGCAAAATACCTTCAGAGTATTCCCTATCACTTTGGCATTCATCACAGACCGCTGGGTGGTAGGAGAAATACTTTGTCATGTTCAGGATAACATGGGTTGGATATGCTCCGTGGTGACGATGTTACTAACATGTGCATTGACCACCCTGAAGCTGGTCATAGTAAAACATCCCTTAAGGACAGTGGCCTGGTCCTCACGGTCAGGACACCAAATCTGCTGTGTAATTTGGCTTCTGATACTAGGCTTGTATACCCCAGTGCTTCTAGTGAAGATATTCTACATCAGGGCGTCTGTCTACTTCAGCTACAATGACTACGAATGTAGCTATGGTTATTCTTCACCAAGTGTACCTGCATGGTATTTGTGGTATTTCCTTGCAAATGTAGGTGTTATAAACCTTGTCTCGTACACAACACTTACTGTAACATCTGTCCTTCTCTTGTTGGTCGCTAAAAGAGCTGCAGCTCAACACGGAAAGAAACTGAAGTGGGAGGGACTGATAACAGTGTTGCTAACTGTGGGTATATTCTTATTGTCGTATCTACCAATGACAGTGATATTTGTAACGTTTCTATTGGGAGTGAAGTACAGCAGCAGAGTGTGGAGAGCTGTAGCGCTAGTTCAGTACATCAACATTATGGCTAACTTCTTTGTGTACTCCGTTACTGTCCAGAGTTTTAGAGAGTTCTTAAAGTTGAAGACGTCACAACTTCTGTCTCTGTTAGGATCGTACAAATCTGAACTAAGACAACCACTCCTTCCAAAGAGCCCACTAGTTCGAGCGAAGGATCATCCACTTAGAGTGGAGGATCCTTCTACTCCAGCAGTGGAGCTACAACAATTACACTTAATATCAGATTCAGAAGAGGGGTCAGGGCAGAACATTCCAGTTATACGAGATACATCTGTTTGTGTTAAGCAGCTACGAAGAAATACTGATCGTGTTCATGTTGAAACAATTTTTACTACCTAGATGTAACAATATTACATCCTCATTTTTGCGCAATAATATTTATTCTTCTCTGTATTTGTCTTAATTTAATATAATTCAAAAACTTATAATAATAACGTAGGTCTGGAAATTAATTTCATGACACTATTTATTTAACCTGCCCCTGTCTCTAGCTCCGTGAATAATAAAACTAGCCACATCACGAGACTACGCACGGACCTGCTGTCAACTCGTGAGATTAATCAACCTCTCTGACACTGATATAATCCCATTGTGCTCTGTCAGCTATGTTTAACAAGATTGGTTATGTAGGGTGGGAAGTTGCTGTGAAGCTCCCCGCAGATCTGGGACCATGGTTCACTAGCTCTGATTAAACCATCTACTGTCTCGCTAGGGCATGATCGTGTTAAGTTATTATATTTTGGTCGAATATGATGATGATGAGCGGCCCTGCAGCTGCTATCAGTGATCATTAGAGAAATGAACTGTCAAGGTGCAAGACTGCAGCTATATTATCTACTATTCTAATTCAGGAGGCCACTTCAATCATGGTTCTATTATTAACGCTAGACGCTATCTCGATCTCTTTATTCGCATGGGAAAATCGGGCGAGATGATTAAAGTAGACTGAAACTCGTGATGAAAGTGAGGGTTAGATGAATAATTATTGTCACCTCGTACAGCGGGTGACCTTCTTACTGCTCCAACTCTACTTGGCTTGATGTCAAGCGGATAAAATTCAAATCTTCCAAGTTGTTATTATTCTTTAGAATATTACAGTTAAAACATTTTCAAGGAATCTGCAAAAGCCGCTGCATGAAAATATATCCGATTTTCTGGGGACCTGATTCTGGGTGATAATCTACAGGAACATCAGAAACAGCCGGGTCTTTATGAAGAGTCTTATATCGAGTCTGCCTGATAAGCTAAGTGAGGAGCTGAACAACAGGTTCAGTGTAATTTAACAGCCGCTTCATCTTATCATCACGTTTAATTATAGTCTAAGATATGCCCCTTTTCCGGCTCCTGGTCTCTACCTTTTCCTCTGGTCTTTGTCACTCGTTCTCCTCTAGCAAGAGGAATAAAGTAGAGCCGACAGAGGGTGAAATTTATCATACATTTCTGCTATTGACTAATGACAAGGCATATTGCAATTTATCATGACAGATGTGATGGCTGTAATGAAATGGTTTTATTCGGTTATAATGCCGGAATGGGGTATTAAATCTTTACACCAATTTGTATTTGAATGGGAGAGGTGCATTTAATTTATTTAATGCGACAGATCATTTACCTTTAAAATTGTTTGGATTCTTATGGAATTCCTGGTAGAAACGATAATTTCCTTGCATCTCTCCTTCACAATAATCCTGTATTCGTATGACTATGTGCTAAAAGTTGTTATGAATACCCTGGAGGGTACTTAATGTATTCAAATTATTTAGTTCAGAACACATTTACAATACAGACAATCACGTACGGGTAGCCTACTCTCACACAAAAGGCTAATAGTCATCAGACATCATGTACACTGGGTAATCCATTTTCTAGATTTCATAAAATTATTCAATCTATAGTAGAAATCAGAATAAGATTATTCAATTACTCGCACAATCCGTCCTCCCTAAATACCTTGTGACTCTGCCAGAAATGAAGCCCTCATCCCCTCCCCATACGACACTGAGACCGAGGTAACAACCCCTATTTAACATCACATGTTTCAAAAGATTCCCATTAGAATGCAGGGATATTCAGGTCTCATACCAATTTGGAGGATTGCCAAGTATTATGCCCGTTACTGTACTACTTCCAGTATAGAATATCATGACGCTGGATATTTACTTAACAAGTATGCAGCACATCACCTGGTTACATGTTTACCCGGTTACTGTTACTGGGGAGATGGGGCTACTACTGCCACGTCACGGGGTTGTCAGGGTAACCAGAGACCAGTAAACATTGGTTAACCCGGGAGAAGTGTGATTTAATGAGAATCAGACCTGCAGTTTTATCAGGAGATTGTAATTAGGGCCGCGCTCCTTATATGGGTACAATGTGTTTGTGAGGGGTTGAAGAACTTTAGAGCTGAGACCTGAAGCTCCCTCACAAAACGTTATATTTGACTGGTAAAGTTACAACTATGATTGACAGAATACCAAACACCAGTTTACGATGTATTGTGTCTCAGTACAGAGTAGTTTCACGTGACGAAAGCGTGATTATGTCATTGTGCTCTGTTTATGCTTTGATGGCCTTAGCAACGTTAACGATGGAGTAAAATGATTTATAGATCCAGCCGCTTTCTCTACCGATATAGGAACTGGCGCCTACCCATAAACAGCCTCAATCAGAGACTTTTCAAGATCCAATACACATGACGTTGTTTGCTGGTAGGCGTCTTGAATATCCTGAATCAATAAAACATGGCATGTATATTAAGGAGAAGGGGTCTGGAGTGACCCTCTTCAACAAGCAACCCAAATCTGTTTTGTTGTCGGGTTGCCGCTCGAGGTGTGTGGAATCAATTCATTAACTTACCAACATGTCTAAACAATCCGCCAATCCTGGCAATAAACGTTTTTTGCATGACACCGACCCTGCGCTCAATTAATCTTTCTCTCAGCCGCGAGGATATTTTCAGGGGAGGTTGGCCCCAGAGATGTTCGATCCCTTTTGAGGCAGGCAGATAGGTATTTAACAATTCCAGGAATGACACATTTGAAGGTATCAATCACTGGCACTGTCCTTAAAAATTTACACTAACTCTCCATCAAAATTATATATTGTGCTAGTTGTTTTACCATTTTGCGTCTAATTTTTTAGACGCTGCGTTAACATTAATATATAGAATTAAGTGCTATTTAATTTTCTCACGAAAAATTGTAATTATTTAACAAATTTCCCGCATCAAGTCGGCACGTTTTTCCCATGAATCTGCAGCTCTGCACGACTACACTCTAAGTACCTGACACGCATCACGCGACGCACACGTGACACACGCAACAACTCACGTGACCCGTAACAAACTTCAAGTTTAGTGATACCGTGCACACGTCTGCTCCAAATAGATCATGATCTGTCTATATAAATAAATACGATAAAAGTGATGAATACAAAATATGATGACCATTCCTGTGCTTGCTTGACTGTAACCGTGTGTTATTTTTACAAATAAACTCAGGGCGTGACTGTTTGACAAGCGGTTAATTGTGCACACTTTTGGAAAACTTTTTAACAAGCTTTTTATGTGCATATCTAAGGAACCGGCACGGAGTAAACAAGACATGGGAAATTACACTGTCAGTGTTACTTTGAGATCCAGAAAGTTCTGGAAACCTGCCACTTTAAAAAACTAACGATTCTTAATATTATAGCCGAAAAAAAAGAATTGTGTTACTTTAAAAAAACTTAAATTAGATTAAATTCAGACAACTGACACCCTTATCTACAAATAATCATGGGAAAGTATTTAGTGAAGAGTCACCTTTGACAGAATCCAAGTGAGTACGATAAAGAATAGAACGAGAGATTGCACAGAGACTGAAATACACCTAAGAAATAACATAACTCCCCAGGTATTTGTTCCACCGTACGTTACCAGCAGTCTACGGTAATCTTACATTCAAACTTTTAATAACGACAGCTGATCTCAGTACGTTGTGGTGTTTATTGATTATACCCGTATTCCTGGTCCAGAGAGAGAGAGAGAGAGAGAGAGAGAGAGAGAGAGAGAGAGAGAGAGAGAGAGAGAGAGAGAGAGAGAGAGAGAGAGAGAGAGAGAGAGAGAGAGAGAGAGAGAGAGAGAGAGAGAGAGAGAGAGAGAGAGAGAGAGAGAGAGAGAGAGAGAGATTATACCCGTATAGGAACCTGTCAGTGCAGCTCTCAGCTGCTTTCCCAATCACTCAGTTGCTAGGCAACCGACAAAACAGCTTGACAAAGCTGCTGGAACACAATATAATATAAAACACCCAATATTGTATTTATGGCGAATGTTTTAATATTGCAATCCCTTCTCTCCTTCCGAAACTATAATGTCGTAGAGTCATTTGCATTAACCACTCTGTCATTCAAAAGAGCAATTTGCGATATAAGAAGAGGCACTCTGCATCGTTAACAGTGAACACTGAAAATCACTGTACCCGCTTTTGTTTCTTTTCGCGCAACGACGAGTGCAAACTGCAAAGTGACCTGGCTCAAGCATTACAGCATTACCAAGGCGACTGAAAACAAAATATTTTATGTCAAATCTTTATTTTTCACTTTAGTTAAGTTATATTAATATAATAAATTCAAATCTTATGATATTGTTATTATCTTAACAGTTACTATTGTAGCTCAAGATTTTAAATTTGTATTCCTTGTATTCCTTGTATTCCTTGTATTCCTTAAAAAGACATTTTTGTAAATACCTGATACTTGATAGCTTAGAAAATGTAGTGCATAAAGAAAACGGATCCATTGTCCAGTCCCCCGACTTTTGCGACATGAATTTATTACTTTATTAACATCATAATGACGCTTTCTGTTGCGGTTAGTAAATTAAAACTACAGCACACGCACAAGATGTCAAATTATCAGCGAGTCATTGTGTTTTCTTTAATAAAACACCCGTAATAAGGTGCTGTATAGTGCTCACTTCAGCGTCACTGCACATTAAACTCTGAGCTGTTACGCCAGATGTGTGGGTTAGAGCCTCAGGGTCGCATTAAAACTCACATACTGAAATATATTGAGACAGCCTCTGAGCCAATAGCCAGCGACCGTCGACCTTAGCAGAGAGAGAGAGAGTCTCTGAGCAGTGAGTCTCAGGTCTTTATGTAGAGTGTAGAGTGTAGCGTGACGTAATGCACAGGAATATATTATTTTGAAATTTAGCACCGGAACCAAAGATCTAAAGTACATTTAATCTGTTACGCAACCAAAAGGTACTCTGTTTCTATATAAGTGTATTTCAGTGCTTTTAATAAATTTTGTGTCTAGTTTTAAATCTAACAAAGCTCTAGAGAAGCAAAAGACAGCTGTGTTGACCACTGTATCACCGCAGATGAGTTGCCAAGAAGAAGGAGGAACATATACTCTATCATTGACGTAGGCTCTATTCTCTCTCTCCAAAAAGACTTAAAATTCTTCAAAATGTCACGTTATCCTGGAAGGGCCGGTACAGCTTGTGATAAAGACAGAGTATTCCAACACAGGTCACATGCCATGCACACAGACATATTGTGTATCTTATATACTGTGTTACTCTACAGAACATGTTCACTGTATGCAATATGTGACTTTATCTGATATATCATTATCTGGGGAGTAGCTGCCAACGGATTATATCTCATATCTTACAAATATCTTATTTCATATATTTTCAGCTCCACTCTCGGTGCTTGCCTGCGTGCAGGTTTTAATCTTTAAATGAGATAGCTCATTAGATCTACTCCATCGTAGGTATAATAACATAACATGCTTTAGAGCCATCTCAACGATTGAATTCAATATTCTACAAAACAAAAAGGTACCCTCCGTTCAATGTTTATCAGTTAGGGCACCGTATTATCGATGGGCCACACAAAAGCTCTAATTTTGTCGGGGAATAAGTTGATATTTCAAAACGATTAACCTGGTTGAGTTCCAATCACAGCCAACTTCCTCCTTAAATCCATTAGCACCACTTCCTGCTCGCAACCACGGTAAAACAGACATGTTGCCATGACAACAGATGTACGGAGAGTGGGCTGAGAGGTCACGTGAGTGATCCTCTAATGCAACACTGGTCATGAGCAGGTGCAGGTAAATTATACCCGTATATTACAAACCATTAGAGGGCCCTGTTGGTGGAGGAGAAGGAGGAGCATGGGGCCCTGTTGGTACGCGGAGACAGGGTTACAGTACATTATACAGTCTTTACAGGTTCAACTTATCAGAGGGGGGTATGATGTAATGAAGACTGTGTACTGGTGATGTGTGCTAAGAATTCGGAATTGTTTGGATAGGCGGTAAGAAATAAATACTGAGAATTATACTGGGTATCTGGAATATTCTGTAATTCTGGTAGAACTTCCCTGCTATTTGCTGTGCCATTTAGATGTTTGTAGTTGTAAGTGGTTAAATTACTTACGATCAATAATTACACAGAATCTGCACGAAGTCCAGTCCTATAACAAGAACCAAACACCGACCATGGTAGATCTGACAGAGAGTACACAATGTTGTGACTTGTGTACTGCAAAGTAAAATGGAGCAGCTTGTTGCGTGACGTGACAGAGATGAAGTGGACTATGATGACTATACATGAGTATTGCATAATACACATGACAGTTATAACAGCTGAATATCACAATATTGTACACGTTGTGACACACTGGAGTTTGATAGGATTACTAGCTGGGAGGTCAACTCAGTTGCTTATATCAGGTGTTGTAACAAGCAGAGTGCTATGGTTACCAAATAACATAGCCCTCAGAATACCAGTGATATAACGGTTTAGTAGTAGTAGCAGTTACAGTTTAGAACTGTAGAAGTAGTAGTTTAGAACTGTAGAAGTAGTAGTTTATCAGTGTAGAAGTAGTAGTTGGGATGATAGAGATGAATTATGGAGAAGTAAGGTGATAGTTACAAGCTACGAGAAATTAATTAAGAATAAAGCGTACCTCTTGTTCAGCAGCAAATCTCTCTTTAGCCGATGCTCTGTGGAGTCCTATCTTCTTCAGAACGTACTAAAATTTGAAGGTATTGATGGTTTTTATCAAGAATTTAACGATACAAATATCAACAGTGCTGGAACATCACAGTATTATATACTAAGTTGCCAAACTCTACGTTAAACTGACCTCTTTTCCTTCGAGGACATGTTTTACTAGCTGGACCTCTCCGTAACTACCCTGACCCAGGAAGCTGATGTAGTCGTAGTTCTCCATTCTTTGACAAGTAGTGTTGTTTGCTACTATAACATCATGTTCAGCTATTCCTTCATTATGTTGAAAGGTTAACTCGAATGAATGATAAAATGAATACAAATTTGTAAAGACTAAATCAATATAATATTACGGCCTAATACTTGCACAAAAAACGCAACTGAGTATGGAGAATTAAACAAATGGTTATTGATTTCTACTGATGTGAAGAAGGTTTGTACTAGCTAGCAGTAGAAGTATGTCACTCTTTTTTTATAAAATAACTGTAATGGCAGCAGATGTAGTTTCCACATTGTTGAAAAGTATGATTCCTTTTAGCTGAGATAGAGTTGACCCAAACCATCACCCAGCAAGATACAGTATGTAAGACCTCCCACAGTACCACTCCATCATTGAAACATTGATCAAAATTGCCTGGAGCAGTACGGATCGAAAGAAAAAACAGTACTTAACAGAGAATAGATCTAGGTTGAAATCAGAAGACTGGCTGCCAACTAGATATTGTATAGTCAATTATCCTTATTGTTTCTCCAAATAAAATTGATGTACTGCCTGACATTGATGTGAGTCCAGTATCATAAGGAGTAAGATTCTTCCTAAGTAGTCTAATCTTTAAAACATCATTGCTATCAACACAAAACAGTCTCACCTTGCGCATCTAATGTACTATTTGAGAACCAAACGTTTTGTGCATTACATAACAAATTTAAAATAAAGGAAATGTGAATTCAAAAACCAAATACTATAAAACATGGATAATAGGTTATAAAATGAAATAAGAATCAAAGTACAAAACATCTCATACCCAACTGGTGATTAATCAAACAGAATTATACTATAATTTAAGAGTCCATACAAACTCTCTCATACATTTAGTAACTGTTAAAGATGGAATGAGCTGGAAAGCTATGAACTTCGTTCGTTTATTCCAGCTTTTACGGTCTGCTCATAAGCAAAATAGAAATTGTGATTTGGGCTTAGTCAGGAGGGACCCTGCCAAGAGATCTTGGATCTTCTATAGTAAGGATCCTTTATAGTAAGGATCATACCCTTCAGTTAACAATCGGTGATTTACGAATATCTTGTACACTGAAAGATTACCAAGGGACTGAAGTCATACCCGGGATCAAATTAAATCCACTGGGTTAATATAAAAGGATTCGCGATCTGTAGGATTCGAACCTACGCGGCCAGAGCCTGATTGATTTTAGTCAATCACCTTAACCACTCGACCAAGACCACACTGATTAACTTTGAATTGTTTTATCAACAATTTGAGTGGCAACTAACATCATGACTAACTTCCATGAGGTTACTTCTCTGGAACTAGGCTTCTCTAACACAAAGTTAAGTTCTTGAGAAACTCCTCCAGCCTTTCTAGACCTTTCCTCCTATTTGTTATTTAGTCGTATTTGGGAACAAATAAATCCAAAGGGTTAGTACAAAAGGATTCGCGATCTGTAGGATTCGAACCTACGCGGGCAGAGCCCAATTGATTTCTAGTCAATCGCCTTAACCACTCGGCCAAGATCGCACTGGTTAACTTTGAATTGTTTTATCAACGATTTGAGTGGCAACTAACATCATGACTAACTTCCATGAGGTTACCATAAGCATGACGCATGTAGTTGATATGATATATATACACACCATGTGTTGCAGCCTTGTTGATAATAAATGCAGCTCATTAGTCATTGAACTCAATTAGTAATTACCTTATCTAAAACTGACAAAGCTACCAAATCGAATTGTGTTGTGGATGACAGATGCAGCATGTTCACAAGATTGTAGAATTAGGTCAAAATTAATTGTTATAAAATTGAATTTTGTCAGTGGCTCAATGGTCTAGGGGTATGATTCTCGCTTTGGGTGCGAGAGGTCCCGGGTTCAAATCCCGGTTGAGCCCATCACTTTTGTATTTTCAAGAAACATACTGCTCCTGTGTCACTCATACAAACTGTTTTCATTTCATTTCTTGTTGGACCCATCTGCCACATGGATTATGTAATGCACCAAATTCAGTAAATTTGTGTGTTTGTGAATAGCTACAGTTGTTAATCACCAGAGACTATCAGAACCAGGTTGCCTTCAGCAAAAATTTGCCAGCTATTTTTAACGTTACTAACCTTAATTCGAGCTAGTCTAGTTATCTTTTCGTATGTCTGCGGAGCTCAAAAATTTTAGCAACACCAACAACCAAGGTGACAGATGTTGACAGACAATTAGAATTTTTAGTACAAATCCGATCAAAGAACAATTATGGTGACATGTAATGAATTATTGATAATCTTTCCATGCAGCTGCGCTGGCCTCACCAATATCTTAGCTACGAGACCATCAGACCTTGATAAAAACTATACTGGTACTGCAGTATAGCGATGAAGAAAATACGGTCAATTAATTGGCTTAATTTGGAATACAACTTTAGCGCTCGACTTTCGAAAACTAAAATGTAAGTAATTCCGTAAAACAACAAAAATATGCGCGCGGCGCTAATAAAAGTTATATTAAATTAAGTTTGTTACAAAATTATCAATTATGTTAATACAAATTTTAAAAACATGTTTGTTCGATAATTTAATTAATAAGCGTGATAAAAATACGAAACATATCACCTATTTATTTGTTTACAAGCACGACGTAATTTCTCGACGTTGATTCACGATGTCAATTGAAAATCCTTCGTTTCTTATTTCGCCAATCTAAGGAAGATTTTTTAGAATTGATGTGCGGCGAGGCCCAGTTGTGCATTGCGCTACAATGCAAGTCTCGACGTGAAAAAAAATTAAAGCTCATTTTACATAATGTACAAAATGTTGAAACTTTAAATATAAAGCGCAAAAATGAAAAATATTTCTAAGGGTTGATCAAATTAGTTTTGCTTTTTATATATCTCAGCAGGAAAATGATTTATTTTATATTTATATTCAATTTTAGCATTTTCAGTATTGGGTCGAATCGATTTTGATAATTTTCAATTGGCATAATCGTAACAAACTTAACATACATTTTATTAGCGCTGTGCACATGTTTTTGTTGTTTTACTGTTTACGGAATTAATTAATTTCTTATAGTTTAGTTTTTCGAAAGTCGAGCGCTGAAGTTGTATTAACGGGTGATACTCGTAAAATATTTATTTCAAGACCGTCGACGAGTCCAACTCGACGCCCGTCTTTGTAGGTTATAAACTAAAAAAAGTTGTCACCTTGGTTGTTGGTGTTGCTAAAATTTTTGAGCTCCGCAGACATACGAAAAGATAACTAGATTAGCTTGAATTAAGGTTAGTAACGTTAAAAATAGCTGGCAAATTTTTACCTGAGGACCCCAGGCTATTATGTTCATTAGCGAATAAAGATTTGGCGGAATGACAGGCTGAGCGCGGCCCAGTAAGCAAATTTTTGCTGAAGGCAACCTGGTTCTGATAGTCTCTGGTGATTAACAACTGTAGCTATTCACAAACATACAAATTTACTGAATTTGGTGCATTACATAATCCATGTGGCAGATGGGTCCAACAAGAAATGAAATGAAAACAGTTTGAAATTTGAATGGGTGACACAGGAGCAGTATGTTTCTTGAAAATACAAAAGTGATGGGCTCAACCGGGATTTGAACCCGGGACCTCTCGCACCCAAAGCGAGAATCATACCCCTAGACCATTGAGCCACTGACAAAATTCAATTTTATAACAATTAATTTTGACCTAATTCTACAATCTTGTGAACATGCTGCATCTGTCATCCACAACACAATTCGATTTGGTAGCTTTGTCAGTTTTAGATAAGGTAATTACTAATTGAGTTCAATGACTAATGAGCTGCATTTATTATCAACAAGGCTACAACACATGGTGTGTATATATCATATCAACTACATGCGTCATGCTTATGGTAACCTCATGGAAGTTAGTCATGTTAGTTGCCACTCAAATCGTTGATAAAACAATTCAAAGTTAACCAGTGCGATCTTGGCCGAGTGGTTAAGGCGATTGACTAGAAATCAATTGGGCTCTGCCCGCGTAGGTTCGAATCCTACAGATCGCGAATCCTTTTGTACTAACCCTTTGGATTTATTTGTTCTCAAATACGACTATAACAAATAGGAGGAAAGGTCTAAAAAGACGGGAGGAGTTTCTCAAGAACTTAACTTTGTGTTAGAGAAGCCTAGCTCCAGAGGAGATACCTTTAGAGACCCAATGTTGGATTTGTTCTTTTCAAACTTTCATAGGAATTACGTTTATACATCAAAAGTTTTTAGCAGCAATTCAAATTCATTTTGTTTAGGTACCTTTTGACATTATAGTGATCAAAGGTCTGTTTAACCATGTTCTTTTGATCTATCATGATGGATCTCCTATTTGGATCTCCCTGTGATTTAATAAATCGACTGATCCCTCTACATTGGGTTTGATATAGTTTGATATCTTTTGTTAAGGAACTCATATTTGTGTATATTGGATTTAAAACTATAAATCGTAAACTTCAAAAAAGATTCAATGGTCAAGTGGATGGAATCGACAAAGAACATTCATTATAAACTATTTCACAGACATTGTGTCTTTACACTTAGACTACAGATACTATAAAGCAAAATGATACTTACAATGGAGTGAATTAGACAACAAGTAGCTTTGAAAGTAATTATTAAATATACCTAGAAATAGTTTGATGACGACTTAACTAATAGAATAAATATGTTTATTCTAGTTAAGTCGTCAACAAACAATTTATATGTATATTTAAGAAACAATTATAAAAAGCAGCAGATTCAGTACACTCACCCTTATTCACACAAAATGGTGTGGAGGAGAAGAAGAAGCTCTTATCATTATCACAAGTAATCACGTGACTACCTATCAGCACGTGATCAGAGTCACATGACACTGTCACCACTGTGCCATGTCTTACAGGAAATGTTGCTGTTGTTAGGAGGTGGTTCACTAATAGAGGGCCGTCACACTGAACTGAAATACAGTGAAGAGACTAATCATTAATAAAAATGACCGTGTGAAAGTATAAACCCAGTTCAGAATGATTGAAGTACAGCTGATTTGAATGATGGAATATTCTTCCATGTCTGAAAGCTTCTGATAGCATTAGCAGCATCAAATATATATATGAGGACGTTATGCAGTAATACGTATTATATTCCGTCACCATAATAAAGTTAAGGTGATTATAGTACTTTTTTCTAATATCACCTATTTGGCAAGAAGGGAAGTGTGTAAAAGTGAACTGTCCTCCCTCGTAACACGTGATAACAGAGTCTCCTAGCAAAGTGTAACCATAGTTACAACCCACCATCACCTCAGTGCTGTACACTACAGGTAGAGGGATCTCTATCTTCAAGTGCTGAAGAGAACCTGGCAGATTCCTGCACTCGTCTGAAACACAAATCATTCTTAAATATAATACTCCTTAGTGGAGCGTGCAATGATCAATCATCGGATGACTTTGTCTATTATTTAATTTCAGACTCGAATATTGACTAGTCGACATATTAATGTAAGTGTCTGAACTTCTATTGAACATGATTATATCATAGGATCAGAAATATGTGCTATATTCACAGCAGGCTCTCACCTAAGACACAGGAAGGCACCTCTTCATAAGAGAACTCTCTCTCCTTCACACAAGTAATAGAACTATCTCCCACTAAAGAGTAGCCTGGTATACAGTGTATCTCAACAGTTGTTCCGTAGTCTACAGGGAGAGCTCTATCTGTTCTAATGTTGAAGATAGCTGGTAACTTTACACAGGTGTCTGTAGAAGACAAATATAATTCAGAACAAGAATATAGCAGGCGAGTTGTTAGCATGTCCATACAAGATTTATCAAAAGAGAATTGTTTTACAGCTTGCATGGCGATTATAAGGAATATGAATTGAGTCCCAGTTTAACAGAAAAACTATTTTCACTGTATTACAGAGTTTTTTTTCTACCATATACTCCATTATCATGAAACTGAACTGTATTGTAAAGATGTAGCTAACCTTTAGAACAAGAAGGCTGAGTCCTGTAACTAAATAAAGCATCTCCTTGACACATGATAGTTGTGTCTCCTGACGTCAGAGTGTATCCAGTCTCACAGTTAACACGCACTTCGATTCCTTTAGTCACGGGAAACACTGTGTTTGTTATCAGGAATTGTCCAGTAGGAAGTTCGTTACAAGTGCCTATCAGGATAATAATTAGTTCAAAGTTAGTATTATTTCTGATTATTCCGCCATTTTACTAAAGGAGAAAGAAAACTAACGGGATTTAACCTTGTCTTATTAAGAAGCCTATGCCAATTATCTTTGCAATGACTTAACAATTTGATATGTTATAATAATTCGATAATTTCCTGTAACTTTGTACTGTAGCATTTAAACATACTCTTACCAACTAGATTACACTTAGGTGTCACCCCGTATGTGTACCCCTCCCCATCTTCACAAATGATAACACTATCTCCTCTCAGCTCCACCCCTACCTCCCCACATGTCACTGTTACTTCAGCTCCGTAGTTTACTGGGAAGGTCTCTGATGTGGTCAGCTCAACTAGTTCAGCTGGTAAACCGGTGCATTTTTCTGAAAACAAAAGGCATTTAGAAAGTGTTATCTTACAGCGAGGAATAGTAGTTGTAGAATACTATTTCTCTAGATTGGTGCAAGGAAATTCAATGTATGAACAGTAAATACGCTACATCAAATGAATCAACGGGACCTCCATGATAAACAACAAGGCCGGCCACTGAAGAAATAAGACTCACATTGATTAATGTAAGTCAATTAACGAGATATGCACTAACTCTGACTACAGGAAGGTTCTGTCTCATATCTAAAGGTATTCCCTTTCAAGCAGGTGACGAGACTGTCCCCTAGTAGTTTATACCCTGTGTCGCAAGATAATGAGACTGGAGATGAGTAGTCCACAGGGAAGGTAGTTGTAGTTACAATCTTGTCAATATCAGGAACACCCTGACAATTATCTGAAATAAGATAATTAATTAGTATAGTGAACTATCGTGAAATATAGTGCAAAACATAGTGGGACTGTGAGACTAGATACACTCAGGGTACAGGATTATCACGTGTCAGGGAGAGACGCTCTGTTTACAGAACAAATTCTAGACCGTAACACAATAACAAATTTGATTGCTCAAGATGATTTTAAAAAAAAAAATGTAAATGGAGTTAAAGCTTCTACCAACCGTTTTTAACTTGCGAAGAAAATAAAATTGAAGCATTCGCAATATAACATAGAGATAAGAGACATGTGCACTAAATTAGTCTCTGTTCCTACCTATTACACAGACTGGCAAAATGTCTCCTGAGTGCTGAAACTCGGTGTCTTTAACACAGGTCAATACATCTTCTCCTGTCAGTTGGTAACCAGTATTGCAAGTCACTGTAACCAATGTGCCCGGGGCCACAGGGAACACAGCTGTTGTTACCATTTCAGTCCAAGTATGATTCAGATCTCTACAGGACTCTTGATGGATTTTAGGTCAAAGTATTATATTATTTTGTTATAAATTTACCAGTATTACAGTGCCTGTGATCTTACTAAAATGGTACCCCACTTTTTTGCAAATATCATGATTTACTATTTTTATTTTTCAAATATATGCTCATTACAAGATACCATTAGAAACTAATCAGGTAATCAATTAATCTTACCACACTGAGATTGCTGGGTATTAGCTTTAGTATTGGTTGGGCACTGAAAACACAGCCCTGATCCCCTACTACTGTAATGGTTAGTCTCACACTTCACACACTCTGACATTAAACTGTTCTTGTAGAAACCAGCTTCACAAGGGTCTGAAAATTAGATAAGTTCAGTGTAAAGACGTGAAAACCTGTGGTTACAATGGGTTATAATATAATCTGCAGATTTTAAATTTGCAAGGGCCTCATTTTCATAATAAAGAAAAACTCAACAGCAGCATTATTCAAATAATGTAAGATATGAAAGAAGTGATGGTATTGTTAATGGTAGGAAGGTGACCCACATTGTTCTGACACACCCGACACACGCCGTTAATTCGGCGATAGATTGACGCTGGGAGCTATCTGTCACGGATCAGAAGGTTCACTTCCCTACTTTCCTTATTACAGTATTACTTAAGTTATAAAGCTTATATTGTAAAATTAACTAAAAATGTAACATACTGCAGGCGCTCTGGTGGTAGTTAACTTCATGTCCTATGTTGCATCGTTTACACACTGTCATGCCAACCTTTCTGTACTCATGTTGAGGGCACTTCTCTGAAAGATCACGTATAGTAATATCAATAAAATTTAATTCTAAATCTTTATCAATGTCAATAAGCCTAATCTACATTAATATCCAGTCTTAAAAAGTTGAAAAAGAGATCATTCCTTGTTGTTTTCCCAATTATAACATTACATACCACAATTAGTTCGGAGAGGGTTTGATCTGTAACCCTCCAGACACCACGAACAACTAGATCCTCCACGACCACCGTTACTGTCCTAGTGAGCACAACACACATTCCTTCTCAGAGTTCCTGTACTGACCAGCTGGGCAGTCTGTGTATGCCGTAATTTCGGACACGTGGATACACCCCGTATATTTGTATAGTGTTTTAGGATGGTGTACCGTCAGTAAAAGTGTGTCCCCGCAGGTGTTTTGACAGTCAGTGTAGTGTAAATTGTCTGTTGTGTTTAGTGTTTGTGATATTCGTAGTGTGCCACACAGCTCCTCTGTCTCGGTATTTGTATCGATGAGAATCACTTTCGTGTCATCCATTCTATGCTTCTGTAAGGAATTTAGATGGGTTTGAGCGATAAGGATTTTTTTCACACAGCGAGTTGAAGAGAATTGCAATCTAAGCCAAATTTTAGTATCATGGTAACAAGCGCTGTGATAACTTGAGTCTTCCCAATTAAGGTTCCCATCAAAACTGTTAGCAACTGTTCCAGAGTATATTTTACCACTCGCTTCACCAGAGACAATTTCGATCTTCGTTTCCCCTTGAAAGTAAAGGAAATAAATATCAGCAGACTTTTCAGAGATTCAAGATGCTTAGCTCATTTATGATTTACACTCCGTAACTTGATTTAAAATAGATTTTCCGCAACAAACTAAAGACAGTGTGCTTAACAAATACCTGGCAGAAGGGAAGTAGTGCACGGAGTACCCCCAACATCAGCTAATGGACAAGCAGAGCACTGAGCAGCCCCGTTATTATAGACCCCTGCTGAACAAGGCACACATATCCCTCCCTCATCCCTGTAGTAGTTAACAGGGCACTCCATATACACTGCTATCTCCCTTATCTGAATACACCCCTCCTCTTCCTTGGTAGTCTTCATCACTGTTAGTTGAATCATGTCACCACAGTGCAGGGAACAGTCAATATAGTGATAAGCTCCCACCAGTGTCTTGTAACTTCCACTCAGTCTGATAGTCCCACATAAGTGCTCCTCTTTGGTCAGCGTGTTTATCAGTACAACTTTAGTGTGATCCATTCTGGCTTCATGAAAAAAGCCCAGAAATTCCTGGGCTATGCTGACTTGTTTAACACAGCGCGCGCCTGTAAATCTCATCCTGAACCAATGCTCGACATTGCGTCCACATATAGTGCGTGAGGAGGTTTTCATATCTCCATCCACCGCTTTTGCTGATCTGTACTGCCATTTTTTTATCGTAGTGGAACTCTGTTCAACTGAGGCTATCGCTATCTTGTGGAACACTGTAATAAATTTAAGTTTTAACATTATTAGACGATGATTTTACAATACCTATATTATATTTGCGTTGCGATCCGGTATTATTTCTCAGTTATTTCCAAGTCATGTCAGTGACAGGTCACAACTGTTTATTATAAACCGTTATCTTACTATATACAAAACGATACGATATAATATATATATTATATACATATAGGTAGGTATAAATATCTGTTGCCATTTCACTGACACCACGACATCAACTTTAACACGACTTTCCACAGAAACCGTGAGAGATATAATATACTTTTTTGGCTGGGTTTAATGCTTTCATGGCCTTTTGACCAGTATGAAGAAATACAAAATCGACCAAGGAATAAATGATTTAGGTCTCGAAAATTGGACCCCAGGTGGTTTCAAAATCACAAAATAAACAAATGTCGTTGTCTCTTCTCACCACTTTAGAGTTCCTGCTAGTATAAGTAATGTACTATGGCCAGTAAACAAATTTCAGTTAGGGCAACTATACCAAAATAAAGTTGTACAGTTATATTAACAAAGTTGTGAGAACCAATATGTTTTTGAGGTAATTTACTTAACACTGACCTTGACAACATGCTCCCTCAGTTCCAGTATTCCATATTACCTCATCTCTTTCCTCTCCCTCCCATCTCCACAGCTCAACATTCTTTGTGTTCTCCACTACAAGCTCTAGTGTATTATTTACATTGGAGAGGTCTGCTGTATTGCTGCTCCATAATGATCTACTGCTGCTCGAGTAGAGAACCAAGTTTCCGTCACTCTGAAATACCGACCATTTGAATTGAAATTTCAAGTGAACTGTGGAGAGGATTTGGTTTTATGATATCAATTGAGCCCCAGGATACATAATATAGACTATAGACTATACAGTAGTTAGGGGGGGGGGGGGGGGGGGGGTGGGGGGTTACCTATTAGTTACTCATTAAACCAACCTGGAATCCAAGACCTCTTGGGTCAACATCCTGTGCTGCTGTGTAGGTTTGCCATATAATTCTCTCAGTGTCAGTGCAGATAAGAGCCAAGTTGCCATCAACCCGCATTTCCAGTCTAGCTTGACCATTGCTGGAGGTTATTGACGTTCCTTGTCTTATCCAGGAGCCCGTTTCCTCCGGTCTTATGCATTTGTTTTCCGAGCAACCTGGTTTGTGGTTAATAATGATGATAAAAGTGAGGACTGAGTGATTGAAATGGGATTGCTAAATCATGGTTACAGCTTACCTTGTGATAGACCCTCCAAGATATTGACCAAGAAGAGAAGGAGCAAGTATGATCTTCTTGACATAATGGCTTCCAGTGCAATGGCAGAGATTTAACTCATAAAAATTGATAACTGATTGACTAAAATAAGAGAAGTTCGTGATTAAAAATATAGGAAAGTTTCAGTTACGAAAAAGATTTCCTGGTACACCGACCAAATAAATAAAACATACATCAACTATAAGAGCAGTCGGTAAGGAAACTACACAATAATATTATCGACATCAAATAGGGAGTTAGCTCAGCCGAGGGCGGCTCAATATAGTACAGGGAGTACAGAACATTAGTTTTAATGTTATTGTTTACTCCACCAGAGAAGCAGATCATAGTAGGATAGTGAGTGCGTATGTGGTTCGTGACTTAGTGACTAACGTGTTTACTGTTTAGGGGTTACTGATGGTGTGGCTCATTACATCGCTCTAGGATTGTGGGGACTAACTGCGGTTTGCTTTCCTAAAACATGGAGTCGAGCAAAGAACCGACTAAGTAAATAGGTCTAGTCTAGAGAATAATGATCTTTGTATGCTGTATACTGAGAGAAGCAACCATCATATTCCCAAATCTAGAACACAAGAAAGTTTTTTGTATTTGGAAGCAAAATGCTGGAATTTAACTCTAGTGAACATTGAAGCGATGTAGAATGAACTGTCAGATGCTCGCAATGTATAAAAGTATAAAATCTCATGTTTATGTTGGACGTTATAGTTAATGGTGTCTCATCAGTCATCATATTAGGATGCAGTGAAACTATCGGACTACGATGTATGGGGACTTGCCACCCCACGGCAATATCAAAAACACTCTGTTACATCGTTTCCTGTTAATATAAAACTCCGTTACTAATTGAACTCAGTGAAACAATAACTAAACTCATGTAAATGTCTAATAAAATATAAAATACAATATAGTGTACTACTAGAAAGCTTAATAATTAACTATGAATGAGTAATTATGGTAAATAAAACTATTCCAACACAACCAAAGAAACAGCTCTCGGAAAAGGTAACACGGCATATGAAATAATCAAAACAGAATCGAACAAATGTCGACACTAAATCTATAACCGAGCACGTGTGCGTTACCACTCGTGCACATCTAAGTTTGACCCATATCTATAATCTCTGAAATTTCTGAGCAATTCTAAGAAGAATTACGTGAGATATTAAAGGTTTGCGTGTGGGCAGTTACTTCTGGGCCACCCTGTATAAAGTTTTCAATGTATTCGCATTACAATTAAAATATGCAGCAAAACCGACAAAAAAGGCTATAAAGCTATAAATTCTGACTATAGCACTAGCAAAGAAGACTATTTATAGCTAGTCTTTGCAAAACTGATTAGGCAATCATTGTTTAAGGAGGAAAATTATGAATAACAAGTGATAAAGCTCTGTTCTTTTGTTAGCAAATTGCCGACGGTTTAAAAAAAAATACCTCAAGAATAAATTACTATAAGATAGGCAAATTAGTTTTCTTTCTTCCTTTCAAAATGTCACTAGAATAACCTGTTATACCAATTATAGGCTTAAAGGGTCTGTCAGTTAACAATGCTTTATCAATTATCATTCATGATGCTCCCCTGAAACAATAATTGGCTAATCAGTTTAACAAATTGCATACAGTCTACTACAGTCTACTTTTAACTTCTTGAAGACGCCTTTACCAGTGGTTAGGGGTACTGATGATTCGGTAATTTTAACGACATAACGGACACTTTAAGTTTATGCACAGTGCAGAATTCCAAATACCTTACAAGACATATTTATGGCGGCCTAATTTGCGACGACCAAAATTTTGGCGGTCCGAAAATATGGCGAAATTGAACAAAAACCGTCAAATTTCGGACGTCACAGAAAATAAGGGTATTTTTTATCATTTTTTGTGACAGTAAGCAGTAAGGAAATTTCTGAAATTCGGTAAAATCATGTTCAAACTTAGTCTGTATTAAGACTGTAAGACTTTCATGTTAGCACATACATGTATTTTAATGCAAATTTAAACTGTATTGCTTGACATTCAATTCGTCATTGGTGTGGTGAAAATTTGTCTCAAGATGCCAGAATTTATTTATTTATTTTACTTGATATTACTTTTTAGAAACAAAATAAAGCAGTGAAGGCACAGTCATTGAAATAAGCTAAAAGATAATGCGACGGATTCTATTACGACGACCGAAATTTTGGCGGTCCGAAAATATGGCGAAATTTTCGGAAAACCGCCACATTTCGTACGTTATAAATATGTCTTGTAAGGTATGGAAAATATTTTCTATGACGTTATCTTTCGATGTTATCCAGGCGATCCTCACAGTTCAGTCGTGAACTCCGGATGGCTTCACCACTTTTTATTTGTTGAACTCAACAGGACCATACCTATTGTTTATTCGTCAAACAATAGATAATCATAGTTTCCTTTGTCCCGTATTTGTACCGGTCTCCCATCCCCTAGTTGTATTTCCCTTAATAGCAACCAATGATTACCCTGCAATTAGCGCTGAGTTGTTACCTGTTAGACCTGGAACGTAATCATTGGAACACGTACCATACCATCCTCTTCATCCACTCACAATCCTAATAATACGTCACATGATCATTGATCACAGTGTTAGTCCGAACACTCTCATTTCTCAATGTCATGTTATCAAATGTTCTTTGTTTTAATATCTTTCCTATCTATCTAGATGGATCTCCTATTCGACTGTGATAAATGATAATCCGACCAGTCCCTCTACCTCAGCTTCTCCGTTAGTGAAGTAGTAGTAGTATACGTTAGTCGTATATATAATAACCACATTCATATATATTATATATATGAATGTGGTTATTATTAGCAGTTTCCTTCTCGACGCAATGCAAGGCGATAATATTATTTGTAGAATTAAGGTTCGCTTTTCTGTAACCTAGTGATTCAAATAAGCTTTTGGTAAATTAAAAGTTTTCTTTCAGTCGATTTTTTATAGTGCCGAAACAGGATTTAACTGATTTAAGATAATTTTATTGTTTTAAGCAATGCAATGGATGGTGCTGCTGTTAGTTGTCCTCAGCGTAGTTGCAGCTAGAGATAAGCGGGACATTGAACACACACCTCTTCACAAGAGGAATGCTCAGAATGCTCTGTTAGATGTCAGAGATACACATGTTTCTTTCTCTCATTCGGAATTTGCTTATGATGACTCTGTAAAGTAAGATCTGACTTTGACGTATTTTTAAGAGATGTTTTTGAAAGATCTTTGTATCCTAAATGACTTAAATTTTTAAATTCTTATCAAATATCATTCTTTATAGGACAAAAAACGTTTTGATCTATCTAAAAATATAATTTATTGCATTAATTGCACTGTCATACCATTACAGAGTGTATGCAAACACTTCAAAGATCACGAATGAGGAGGCAGTCGAGATAACATGGGAGAACCCTGCAGCTAGTCTGTTCGACATGATAGCTATTTACACTCCACCTTCAAGAGGTGTCAAGGTAACAAATTATACGGAATCTTGTACCTACCTGAACCAAACCTTGATTGAACTGTTTTACAAAAAAACCCAAAATCAAACTAAACTATATGGATTTAGGTCGTTTTCTAAAAATGTTCAGTTTGATGATTTCATCACCTTTTTCAGGATTATTTAGACTTCAGATACGTGTCAGACACCAAAGGATGGCAGAAACACCAGGGAGTGTTTCACGAGATCTTGTTCAACATGCGAGCTGATTATGAGATTCGTTACCTTGCTATAGGTTACCTGTCATCTACCTTTTATTATGTGTATTTCACGTTTCTGGAGACTATAATTTGTAATTAACTGATTTGTGCGGTCCCTACATAACAAAGTGCCCAACTAATATAAATCTGAAAGTAGAAATTTTGTCCTTCGTTAACTTCTGATCTGTTGTTTGTTCAAAACTTGCTTTACCTTTTATCTAGGAACGAAGTTGTGATTGAATTTTGTTCATAAAACATTTTACTCGTTCAGATAAACACCAAAAAGCGACTGTAAAAGCAAGTTTTAAGATCTCAGTCCCCGACAACGAACCAATGCATGGTCACATAGCAGTCACATCCAGACCTGGTGAAATAAGGGTCATGTGGGGCAGCGCTAAATCTGATAAACCCAGAGTCAAGGTCCGATATATTAGTAATATTATCCGTAATAATATGCCAATTTGATTTAGATTCATTAAATATTTCCCAAAATTAAGGTTCTGTAGTTGAGACACTATCAATAGACTTGGATTGTGATGAAACATTGGCACATTTTTTGATAAATCAATTAAACAGACAAAACAAGCATGTAACCACCTAATCGATATTACCAATGTCTATAATTAGGAATATATTTACCAACCACCTCCTCCAATTTAGTTCCTAATTTCCAACCCTCTCCCAGTTCTCCCAGTCACCTGACTTACAGAACCCAATGACAGCACTGGCAACCACCACCACCTACACTGCTGATGATCTGTGTGGGGCACGTGCTAATGTTACAGATCCTGTCATGTATCAAGATCCTGGCTTCTTCCACACTGCTCTTCTAACCGTTACTGCCGCTATTTTGTTGTGATTTTTATGTTGCTGTAATTATCTTATCTCCTTTTTGCGATAATACTAAAGGCTTACTGATCCAAAATCTGTATATTATGACGCAGTGAAACTATCGGACTACAATGTATGGGGACTTGCCACCCCATGGCAACATCAAAATATATTACTTCCTTTTACTTACTAAAATGTTTAGTAAATACCTAATTTTGGGATTATCTGCTAGGACCTAAAGCCAGGCGTCACATACTATTACACATACGGAACTAACAAAGCTACAAGCAAGACTGCCTCCTTCGTTGGAGCACCCTATCCAGACGCCAAGGTATTTTGTTACTACATTACAATATAGTCTACTTACTATTCATCATTACATTAACAATTTAACATACTGTGAAATTGAATGGAAATAAGATAATATATAGTAGCATCTCGAACTGGCAAAGTTTTAAAGAATCTCCACCGCTCAGGTAGCAGTGACAAAGTTTATAGGATACGGAGATATGGGAGTCTACTACCCGCCCTACAATGGTGACAGCATGGGGGCAGCGGGTGTCACACGCAACCTCGAACAGGAAGCTGCTAAAGGTCTGGACTTCATCCTCCATTTCGGTGATCTCAGCTACGCGCGCGGGAGAGGCTACATCTGGGATCAGTTCATGACACAGATGACTAGTGTGTCGGAACAGGTTCCGTACATGGTGGGGGTCGGGAATCATGAGTACGATCACGTGAGCGGAGGAGAGAAGGATCCTAGTGGGGCGCCTGATAATGGGTTCCGTCCTCAGTGGGGGAATTATGGGAATGACGGAGGTGGCGAGTGTGGTGTACCCACCTCGCACAGGTAATTCCAGCACTGACTACTTCTTTTCATTTATTTGTTATTATTTTTCTTTATTTTAATTCGGTATTCTTAAAAGCGAGTAAAATCTCAGGACATATAATATATTATATACAAACCCATGCAACTGTGAATTATTATTTACAAACTACAATCTCATTACAACACAACTAATATTACGGGATCCGGATTATTTTCTTATAGGAGACTACATCTGAATGCTTTCTTATGTCTGCTCCTGTCATGTCATACGATATTCTTGCCATAACATATAATATAATCGAAAATATAACTGTTTTCCCCACTCCTAGTGCCATACTCATTACTCAACTTATTCCACACTCTACAATGTCCACGAAGACTGCTATCCTGAAATCTAGATTACACTCGCGTAAATCGTTTAGATGAAGAATTCCTGTGAAGATGTCGATCACTCAAACTACCATAATTCGTCTCCGACAGATCCAAATACTGACGAGAGACGACCTCTATTTTCTCTAGACACTCCACTAAAGAGTGCCCAACTGCTGATTGATAAAATTTTTCTTTCTCGTCGATGGGAACTTGTAAGATCGACTCAAGTTGTTTATTTAAGAGGGAAAACGTGAGAGCAGCAGCAAAAGTAGCATCTTCAAGTGAGGTATCAGCTGAATCCCTCTTCTCATTCTTCTTCTCATTCTTCTTATCAGCCTGATTCCCTCGCATTTTCAACCCGATCGCAATAGAAGTTAAACCCACCAAAACTGATACCACCGATTTTTGAAACGAAAATCCCATGTGATTTTGAAGAATAGACATAAAGACAGAAGCTGCACCACAACTGGTTACTCCTACAAGTAATGTCTGTCGAGCTAGAAGTGATTTATCTGATGTATCTTTTCTTTCTGGGTCTTTTTCAACGAGAACATCGCAAATACTGTTCAGGGCCTCCCCAACTCCCGCCCCTACTTCTCTCAGTTCAGGCAGGGTTTGCTGGATCAGGGTTTTCAAGAAGGCTTCAAATGTAATCCCTTCATCAGGATTTCCCCAGGATTCATCTGGATTTCCCCAGGATTTACTACGAATGATACTCTGCTGTGAAGAGTCGTTCAAGGCAGCTGATAGCTTAGTGAACCTGTACTGTGCTTCTTCTATCATCTTCTGAATCCTTATCACACTCTCCATTGTGGCCTTCTTTTCAGTTTCTTGACGATTGTTCATTACAATCAGCTTTTCCAAGGCTCCGTCAAGGTTGTGATTTATTGTGATCAACGAGACTGAATCCGCCAGAAGTTTGATGATTCTTTTCACCCAGTAAAACCATCTCAACCCAACCTGTACATACCCTTCACAGTCCGTGTCGTTCCCTAGCCAGTCTACTTTGAGTGTATCCGTACTTTCTTTATCCATTGTGAAGGATTACTGAATTTGAATTGGCTGTTTAATAATTTAAACTAATTTTACAGAAGTGATTTAATGTATGCTCGCTAGTACTACGCGTACGGTCCTTTCAGCTTATCTTTAGATTGAGCTGGCTTGCACAAAACAGAAGAATATGATATAAACAAATTTGCAAAAGTCAAGCTGCAAATTATACGGCGACAGTCTTGTTTTCGTTATAATTTATTCGTAGAGGAACCAAGAAAAGTAGAGGAAGTAAGAACCGTAAAGTAAGACTATTAACAGAACAACAAACGAATGTATCATAACAAAACGTGACACTAAGACAAACTTCATTGATATAGATCTAGTTAACTCAATCAGGTTTGTACATGGAATTTGGAAAAATGGCAAAGGGTAAGTTTGACTGATACTTCCACTGACCGTATTTTCATACATTAGCTATCAGACAAATTGAAAAATCCTGTAACACAGCCGAAATATCTTAGAAGATGCGATAACTCCAATAACTCAGCAATGATCGGAATTTCAAAATGCTGAAGGACTGGTAACTCGTATGAATACCTTGATGTTGAGCTATTTTTAACCATCTCGTCCCCTGGTTGTACGTGTAATATAGTAGGGGGGAGACAGTGTATTGTAGGTGATTTTACGTAGATAAAGATAGACGATGGAATGTAAGCCACACCCTACATTCCTCCCTCCCTCAGATACATAGCGCCTGATAACGGTAACGGAGTGTTCTGGTACAGTTTCAACTACGGACTAGTTCACGTGGTGATGTTCAGTAGTGAGCACGACTTCAGACCTGACAGTAGACAGGTTAGTATTCATTGTAATCTTGTAAATATTTTGTAGATAGTCTCTTAATATCTTGAGATTGTAAATACTTTGTAAATATCTCGTTATAGGAAGATCTTATAAACATTTTGTTACTGTCCAGGGAATATCTTGGGACCATCTTTCAAACATCAAGCTAAAATGTTGTGAACAGCTGTAGGTTGCTTGAATTAGGGTGGCATCAGATGACAAGCACACGTGTCACGTGTGTAATCTAATTAGGCTCATGGACACGATAAGTAAATAAATCGTGTAAAACAGACAGTTCCAGAATAAGTAATACTAAGTTAAATCGAATTTGGTATCAAGGTCAAAACTCGAAACCATGTGATTTTAAATTATATTATCTGTTTGCTAGAAGTCGGTGACACGGTCTGAAAGCATTCTCTGGAATGAAATTAAAAACTTCCTTTACAACCTCGTGATGGCAGATAGTAAGTAAGCAGTTGTGTTTGTGCTTTATCAAATAAAGAAGTAACCAATAAAACTTCCCAGTACCTGTGGCTGGAAAAGGACCTGAAGTCAGTTGACAGAAATAAGCACCCTTGGGTTGTAGTCACTTCTCATCGACCTCTTTATACTAGCCAGGTAATCTTCTTCTTAATTTGAGTACTAATCAGTACCCCATCAGTCGTTAGGTACCCCATTAAGTTGGAAGTCAATCAATGCCTCAGCTTAATAGAGCAAAATGATTTATTTGTTCTAGGACAGATAATCGAATAAAGGAGCTATTTAGGGTATTAATATTGATCGCTATAGTTTGTCAGTTTGACAATAGTAACATAACAATCATAATAGCTCGTTCTAAGGCACTTTGCCAAGATATACAGGTAAGTATGGGAGGCAGCACAATCGTACATATTGTTGTTAACGTTACACAACACAGATACTTGATATACTTTTTTGTAGTTTGTTCTACTTCCTTCTTATTGACATTGTATCAGTGCTTTTACGTACTGTATGTCACCAGACACCAGCTTGATATTAAAATTTGTATTCAACTTTCTTTAGTTTATCTTCTCAGTTCTCAATGAGTCATGTCAGTCAAAAAATATTTCTCAGGACCAAAATGGGGACCATGTTGTTGGGCTTCACATGATAATGGCACTTGAAGAGCTTTTTTACACTTACAAAGTCAACATTCACCTCTCTGGTCATTATCACAGGTCAAATTAGTTTCTCAAATTATGAGTCATTAATAATGAGTTATTATATTCTTAAACTTACTCATGATTTCTCGTTTCCAGGAGCAAAATGGGGACCATATTGTGGGGCTACACATGAAATTGGCGTTAGAGGAACTTTTCTATAATTACCAAGTTAACCTGCATATGGCGGGACATCTACACAGGTTTTTTAGTTCATATTGGCAGGATTCGAAGCTTTTTGACATTGTCGGCATTTTTAATTTGTTGTGGCAAAATTTTCAAAATACTTAAATGTAGCACGCAGTACATACTGTCAATTATTTATCTTTGTAAATTTTCACGTACGTGCTGAAACGCGCGCATTTTGATTTAACAAACGCAAATGTCACAACAAAAACAAACTCCATCCGATCCTTTTTAACATAGTTAAATTCTAGTTACGAGAGAACTTGCCCGGTGGTTGCTGGAGACTGTGTAGCCCCTGGTCATGGTACTGTTTACGTTATTAACGGAGCTGCTGGAAAGTTCCTTGATGCCCAAAACTACGATCAATATTCATGGTAATTACCCTTCAAATTGTGATTAATAAGCTAATTAGAATAATTATCTTCAGCTACGAGAGCACGTGCGCAGTGGTGAGTGGCGATTGTGTTAAGCCCGGAACTGGAACTGTTTATATAGTTGTGGGCACTTCTGGTCATTCTCTTGAACAGCAAGCTTACAGGCCGTATTCTTGGTGAGCGTCAGTTTGTCGCCAATCATGTGTTATTTGAATGCAATATTTACAGTACCCAAAAGTCAAATGATAATTTGTCGTCCTATTTTGATTATTAAAACCTAGTCAATTTAAAAGTTGATCGAAATTCGATTGTTGGCACTAAAATCCCTGATTTAAAGTGGTTTTTCAAATTATCGTCTATCAGTTTACGTGTCTATTTTATCACACTTCTACTTATCGCACACTCTCAAGTATTCTCTGTTTCAGGTCAAAGTATCATAACTGTGAAAAGTTCGGATACCAACGCATGACAGCTAATACAACTCACATGCATGTAGAATTCGTTACGGTAAGTCAAACTTAATTGAGCTTCTAAATATAATTTGCTGCTCAACAAATCCTGGTTCAAAACTTGAGACTTTATAATATGCCACTTTCCTGGACCTAACTATCAGCTCCACAGTCGTCTTTTTATAATTTAAACTAGTTAGCAAAGAAATGGGTCCTATCTTGATTCTTGCAGTATATACTGTAATAACTTCTGTATATCAGTTCATATCCAGGATATACCAATTGGTTAAATCTTAAGTACTCAAGTACGAACTCAAGTACGAACTCAAGTACGTACTCAAGTATGTACTCAAGTATGTACCGTTAAGTAAGGTTCGGAGTAGTAGACAAGCGATGTCAATATTATTCCACTTAGGCACCGAACCAAGAAGTGCTGGACAACATAACAATCCCAGTCTGGGACGAGAGTGCTACAAAACGGGAATTCAAGAGACGATGATAACGGACTTAGGACATCAGCAGTTTCGCCTTAAATCACCTTCATGTTTTGTTACGTTCTGCTAATTTCGTTGGCTGATATTTATTTTTATAGATTTTGTTTCTTGTAAATATTTACCCATTTTGTTATTCCTGGCCCTTCAGTCCGTACTTTTTCAGAATTGAAAACTAATTTTATTTAACTACCGTGACCGTGTTATGTTTAGGATAAAGAAAATTCTTCTTTAAGATGTAATCGTTAAATTGATACTGTTCGAAAATTCTGTCAGCAATACAGCGTATATGTGAGATTTATCGATCAATCTTTTTTAAAATTCAATACTGATTGCTAGCAGAATTTTCTTTTTATGACAAATCACAGAAATGATAAAACAAAAATAACAAATGTCAAGCTTTTTTGCGAACACTGAACATGGCGTGTATAATGTATTGATATGAAAAATACTGTTTTATATGATTCTAATTATTTGTAAGAAATGTGGTTATAACAATCAACTGTTTTCACTTAGTTCTGTAATCAATAAATTAATTAATCTGCAAAGTTTTAAAGATTTACAAAACGTATTTATAAAACGTCCTCAATAATAGATAAGTCGATCCGTCAAGTGATTTCAAACTAAAACAGTGGATAGCCTGCTCTGCTCTTCGTAGAATTCTGATATCTTATCGTACACCTGAAAAACATACTGATCACAATCATTGGCCTACATTTTAAAATTTAGGGCATTTATTTATAATTTGCAAGATAATTGATATCAAAACCTTGGGAGTCTGAAACGAGTTAAAACTTTCGTACTCCTTAATTTTCATTCCTACTCACTACTTACCTGGGGACCCCAGGCTGTTATGTTCATAAACATAATAAAGATTCGGCGGAATGACAGGCTGAGCGCCGCCCAGTAAACGCACTACATGCTATAAAAAGTATTTCATTGAAAGAGAAACCCTACCTCGCTAGATTCCACAGTGAAATCACATTGGAGGCAGAACTGAGAAAGTTGTAAGAAGTTCAGCAGACTCTTATCATCTACGTCACACAGTAATTCGTGTCTGTTTACAAGAAACGCTGAAAGATCAGATCCCCATTTCTTCACTTTTTCTGCCTGTAATTGATAATGAAGTTATTGATGGAAGAATCTTTAAATTATCGGAGTGTAAAGTGTAGGGGTTTGATTTATTATACTATAATCACATTTTGGAACATTTAACATTGTCAAGCATCAAGTTCTTCCTACCATTTCTTCTATCCTCTCGACCAAGGTTGAATCAAAGTAGAGTTCAGCTACTATCTGAAAATATGGAAATCGTGAAAGCTTCCTATTTAAATCTAATTCGTAGAGAAGAAAGCTGGTCATGGAACACCGACCAATTTGTCACAATTGTTTTCTATCGAAGCGCTCACGTACGCGCGATTGAAAAGCATGTGCTTTAAATCCGCGCTAAATAATCAAAATTATTAGGAAGAACTACTCCGCGTGTTCCATAACCACCACCATGTGTGTGACCGATTTTGTGGCAAAAATGATTAAAGTCTGATTATTTAAACAGCTCCAAATTGTGCAGCATACCATTCCAAGACCGTGAATATCTTCGATGTAATTAAATTCCAGATTATCACCACCACTGTGACCGAAATCTCCGATTTTGCATTGGTAGTGTCGATCGAGGAATATGTTCTGACTGAAAATAATATCCCACCATAATTATTAAAATTATGTTCAATCCAATGAGAAGGCGTGATGATAAATACTAAATAGGGCATAAAAACCATCAAAACAACGAGCCCGTTCATTTATCGAAAAAATTCAAAGCATGAAGCTGGGAGAAAGACCCAGGAATTTAATCTCTGTAAGCGAGGACCACATACCTTGAAATATTTAGGTGGGCAGTTTGGAATTTAGAGTGAAGTTCGAAGACAGCAGTAGCGATATCGTACACTATTTGCACTCGGGCCGCCCAATTCAACTTCGGTAATTTGTGCTGAATCAAATTAGTGTTTTCAACAGTGCGAAAACATGATAAAAGATATTTTAAAACATGATCTCTCTGTTTTTCTAGAAGAAGTACTTTCATCTGGATTAAGCTAGCATTCGTAGGAATGCGAGCAAAAGTGCAAAGACTTAATGGGACAACTAATTCAATTTGTCCAACTTATAGAGATAAGAAACCTAAAAGCGTTAAATTTTCACAAATTTGCATACAACAATATCATTCACTCATTGCAGTCATTGGTGATCTCGTTCTTTATCAAGACAAAATAACAGAATTACAGATAAAAGTGACGAAATGGGCCGATAAGAGCACGTACATTTGCTGCAATAAGTGAGTTGAGAGGTCCAAAGTTGATGTGCTCGTAGACCAACACCAGGTGTTTTGTATCGCAGCTGTATCGGAGAAGGTTGGATATCCCCTGGATAGGACAGTTCTTTCTCATCTCTATCTGGTGGATGAAAAACGCTTCGTTTCCTCGGAACTGAAGATGATAAATGTATTGTAAAGAAAAAATACGTTATTACTTCCAATTGGATTTCTGGGCGTCAGGTAGTTGGATTGTTTTAGTTTTTAGATTCTGAAATTATGTGAGATGAGACCTGTAGTAATACAGTGAACATCTTGATTCTTGAGATTGGAACAATGCCGTGACACAGCTGGTGTTTGAAAACAAAGAACCAAAATTAAGAACTTAATTCTTTTGTTCGCTCCTTAATATTAGCTATTTATAAAGCTTAATTATGTGTATGGTACTACACAGCACTGACCACTGACGAAACTCTTTGACATTAATTCTTCATTACGCTTAATAAGGTATTTCTTGCTATATTTTATTCTTGTATTTAACATCGACAATAAAAACTGCAATAATAAGCAATATCTCCTTTACTAGAACCCTATCATGCAAGCTTACTGCCTAGTGCTTACCAATTCTTTGTACATTTTGAGTACTTTTGAAGCTGGCTTGTAACACAGTATTATACATGTATAACCGAGAAGATAGTGTTTCGTCAAGGAATCAAGTATGCCCATATTTGGCTTGGTGATCGACTGTTCATATTGTAATCCAGTGTTACAAGCTCCTTGTAATGTGTGATGAGGCTATCTAACGTGTAAGAAATGCTACTGATGTGGCTATTCTGTGATTAAATACATTTTGTTGATTATAATGTTATGATTGCATAATTTATTGAAACTTTATTTTATTTCAGTATTATGTGATGGGATGGGAGGGTTTTGACCAGGTGTAGCCAGTCCACGCCCTGGCTCCATAATATAATGACTTTGTTTCACTTCTACATGAAAAGGTCGAATACATCCAACGTGTATGAAACGCGGAGAACTCGAATATGAGTCATATTATGTGACACTTAAGTTGTTATTGGCTTCCTTAATACATGAAGCCAGTACTTCTTATGCTACGTGTTATAATATAAAAGTGCCCACTCAAATAGTGCAAGTTTTGAGCAAACTGCAAGTTTTGATAAAACATAAAATAATAATTACATAGATTAGCTAATAAAGTAACGTACTAACTTCTTGATATAATATGTGATTTAATATGAATACTTTAAACTTGGAGTTTACGACGTTCGTGCTATTTTTAGATAAATATGCTGATTGTTGTGAGACGCTATTACTGTTGTTAGACACTTTCACTGCATCGCTGCCGTTCATTAATTCATTTTTAAATGTTCCACTCGCTTTTAAAGCGTAAAATCGATATACGATTTAAAACAGTTTTAAACCGGTTTATTTACTTTTCATGCGTTTCATTAATCTGAAAATATTCTAAAGCGCTTCATTAGCTTTTAAAACGATTTGTCTTCTTTAAATTTGGTCTATTTTTGTCTATTTAGTTTCATTCAGTCTATTAAAACAACCAAATCTCTTTGAGGACTAAACATATAGTGCCCAGTCTGGCGGTGTAAGACGAAGAATCTGTTTACCCTAATTAGTCATTAAGTAATTACCTTATTATCCCACAAAACTGACAGTGATTACGTCCCAATTATCCCATAATGACATGCGCATATATTATACACATAAACATGGCGAATTAAACAATAATGTTTACTACTCTTTGAAGTAAGCTTCCTGGTACTGCACATTCACATCACAGTTGACTGTGTATTACTGTGAAGGAGACACTAACAGAGGAGATTCAGTGTACGTACTCGGTTTTATACCAGCCACAAGGAGTGAAGTTACAAAAGTAGATAACATGTCTTTAAACTTTAGATAACATAATGTACAGTGAGCACCTCAGACATGATTTTAACTAAGGACATGACGGGTACCTTACCTGATATAATGTGTACAGAACAAGACATATTCAGTGAACCTGTTTACATACCAGCCCCAAAAAGGGGTCCAGACTCTACGGCGTAAGTCTCTATGGCGTGAGACTCTACGGCGGGTTAGCGTTAGGGTTAGGGTTATGGTTAGGGTTATTTTTAGGGTTATGGTTAGGGTTATGGTTAGGGTTAGGGTATGGGTTAGGGTTAGGGTTAGGGTTAGGATTAGGGTTAGGGTTAGAGTTAGAGTTAGGGTTAGGGTTAGGGTTAGGGTTAGGGTCAGGGTCAGGGTTAGGGTCAGGGTTAGGGTTAGGGTTAAAGTCTCACGCCGTAGAGTCTTACGCCGTAGAGTCTTACGCCGTAGAGTCCCGGACCCCTCAAAAAGCCACATAGTACAGTTAGAATACCGTCTTCACTTCGTAAAAACTAGATACCACCTGCGCTAAAAAGTAAATAACATGTTTGCGGTGTAATTGTGCCTTTAAATGCTAGATCTGGGCTGGCGGCATATTTCCTTAAAAACTAGATACCATGTGCGGCGGTAAGACGTGATTTTGATACAGAAGAACATTCCATCTGGCGACATGGAATCTAACTGATAAGTGTAAAGTGAGCAGACACCCGTAGATCAGAAGGAGGGTGTGGTGTTGTGTTGTTGTTATGTGTTGAAGTGTGGTGAAGTGAGGGAGCCCTACAAGTGGTCACATATCATTGATCTAGTAGCACTGTGCCACATTGTTGCCATAACAATACCGGCTCTTAGCTGGTAAATCAGTACTTTAAGATGACTCAACATTAATTGTTACTGTGGTTAAATTGCTGGCCCAGCAAAAGCGGGATGACAAGCCGGACAAGACCAGCAGTTTTGCTTGACAAACACCTAATTTTATGTAGTACGACAAAATCTAATAACTAATTGCAATGATGAATGAGACGGTGATAATTGAAAACTTGTCATCTTCCAACGGTTTATGTTGCATTAAGTTTACTATAAAATCTAGAGACATCAAATGGTAATGAGATATGATTTATTGTAGTAGAAAATAGGTAATTCCATCCCATTCCCCTTAGTAATAATTTACCAATACAAACTTATAAAAAAAGGAAGCTGCACATAAAAGCTCAGAGCCCTACCTTCTTGAGAACCTGAACCATGATCTTGCTGCCGTCCAGCTCTCCAGTAAACATGCAGCTGTGATCATTCTCGAGCACCAGAGACCCTCCCATCTCCACCGGGGTGGGTTCCAGTGCGTTGGTTGCCAGGAACACGTCGTCAAACATGATGTGATCTGGGGTCTTGGACAGCTTGCTGAGTTGGCTGTATGCTGTTGGTATCGCGAACAGGCCGAACTTCTCTGGGGAGGTTAGAAGGATTAGAAAAGTAGTTGTAAGTTGGGTGGCTGGAGTAAAGTTAAATTTGGAATTTGAATCAAGTTCCAGTGTTCTAATTATACAGTGCACACAGTACAATGATAATATCTTCTGAAGTTTAAAGCAAACGTTCCATAGAACACGTTCCCAGTTTCACGCTTATTTGTGTACTTTCAACACTTTTTTAGCTCACTGTCACAACAGTGTAACCGCAATGTTTTTATAGTAATAAACGTGGGAACAGCCGTTAATCGGCGCTAATGATGCTCTGTTTATGTTAACACGGCTGTGTGAACGTAATTATGAGAAATATTAAATAGGCTGTGATTAAAAACATGTTCACAGTAATGTAGTACACATTCATATGATGGAAGTGTGTACAAGCCAGTAAATTTGGGCTAATTTCCTGGGATTTTCTAAAATTCCGGTATTTTACATGTTACGGTAAATCGTAGTTCGATTGAAACCGTATTCATTTTATCCCAAACACATGTAATCCTAGTATATCGGAGCGATAAATCGGGGTATTCAGCACCTACAGTGATAGCCTTGTCTTATATATATTGTATTTTTAATCACAACGCTTCATGCCCATAGACATTGTAATAAAATCCCCAAATTATGTGTTATAATTATCAATTACGAGTCTCGAGCCTTCATTTAATTACTGACTCGGTCACGTGTCTAAATAAATAATAGGCACCACATTTAATTGCCATAGAAACGGTTATCTAATATTAATATTTAACATGCTACAATAAAACATAATTCACAACTACATATTAATCATATTATGTTAATACACTCTTTACTTATTTGTTTTAATTATATTACCATGTCAATATAATATGTATAATGTACATATTATAATGTTTGATATGTTTTAATATTATGACCACTCTCACACATATTATGTTTCAGTAAGCACAAGATTCTCACCGGAGAAAGAGACTCGTCTGAAGAAGACAGTAGCCTCGTGACGTCGCTCGTCCCACTCCCTCGTTAAATCCTTCATAAAATCATCGTCATTTGAGATCTTAACCGGACCGAACAGGCTGTGATCAACAGGGTCTGTTTCTTCGTAGTTGGTGGGCTGGCATTTTGTGGTGGTTGTCATGGCTACCCTGTGTCAAATAATGGGTGGTGAGGTGAATCGGGGAATGTTATTCAAATATATTAATCAATATTGTCTTACATAATATTATGGTGCGTGATGAAAACAGCAGATGTAGGAATATTAATAACTGTGGTTATATCGGGACAATAAGACGAATGACAGCCACAACAAGACATTCCAATCATTCCTATCAGTACAGAACATCCCCAGTGAACCTCCCAGACACACCGAACGTGTGCAATCAAGCAATATTGTCCAAATTATACTTTATTTCAACAGAAAAATCCAATTGGGCAACCAAAAATTGCAAAGACAAAGCGTAATCAAGCCAATGCCTAAAATGTTCGTCCGGGTTTTAAAAATACATATATAACGTAACACATATATAACGTAGCTAAGTTTGTTATACTTATGACATCTAAAAGTCGTGAACCAGAGAGATTTGGTTACAACAACATTTTTAACAAACACAAAAAACATAAGTTACATAACATTACCATCACCATACTTCATAAGAAACGATATTAACTATTAAGTTTTAAAATAAGCTATATTGTATAGCTCATGGTTTTAACTGAAACTCCACATAACGTTACATTATTCATAACAACAAGCTGGAGTCATGGGATGGATGACAACACAATAGCTAGTGTAGTATAAACGGGTGTACTCCCCACTGTGTAAACTTCTGTGATTTGTGTACACAACTCAAGAAACAAGTACACAACTTCTCTTAAGAAACACGTGCCTTGTTGGGAGGTTATTAAGTGCACTACACTAAATATCTTAGATCTCTGTCTCCCGTGCCCGGGTCTGAAAATTCTGACTAATTATCAATAATTATAATATAGAAATGTTGTTGTGCACATATTAGAACAAGTAGAGGCCGTTACATTATAACAACGTAACAACGTAACAGCGTAACAGCATAACAGCGTAACAGTGAAAGGTGTGGTGAAGGTGAGGGAGCCCTACAAAGTGGTCAACATATCATTGATCTAGTAGCACTGTGTCACACATGTTGCCATATCAATACCGGATCTTAGCTGGTAAATCAGATATTTAAGATGACTCAACATTAATTGTTACTGTGGTTAAAATGCTGGCCCAGCAATAGCGGGATGACAAGCCGGACAAGACCAGCAGTTTGCTTGACAAACACGCTAATTTTATGTAGTACGACAAAATTAATAATAAATTGCAAGTGATGAATTGAGACGGATGGATATTGAAAACTGGTCATCTTCCATCGTGTTTATGTTGCATTAAGTTTACTATAAAAATTAGGATACTTCGAATTGTATTGAGATATGATTTATTGTAGTTGAAAATAGGTAATTCCTTCCCATTCCCCTTAGTAATAATTACCAATAACAACTTATAAAAAAAGAAGCTGCACATAAACGTCAGAGCCCTACTTCTTGAGGATCCTGAACCATGATCTTGCTGCCGTCCAGCTCTACAGTAAACATGCAGCTGTGTTCATTCTCGAGCTCCAGAGACTCCCATCTCCACCGGGCGCGGGTGGGTTCCAGTGCGTTGTTGAGTTGCCAGGAAACACGTCGTTCAAACATGATTGATCTGGGGTCTTGGACAGCTTGCTGAGTTGGCTCTGTATGATGTGGTATCGCAAACAGGCCGAACTTCTCTGGGGAGGTTGAAGGGATTAGAAAAGTAGTTGTAAGTTGGGTGGCTGGAGTAAAGTTAAATTTGGGAATTTGGATCTAGTTCCGTGTTCTAATCATTACAGTTGCAACACAGTACAATGATAATTCTTCTGAAGTTTAAAGCAAACGTTCCATAGAACACGTTCAGTTTCACGCTTATTTGTGTACTTTCAACACTTTTTTAGCTCACTGTCACAAAAGTGTAACGCAATCACGCAATGTTTTGTATAGTAATTAAGTGGGAACAGCACGTTAAATCGGGCGATAATGATGCTCTGTTTATGTTAAAAACACGGCTGTGTGAAGGTAATTATGAGAAAATATTAAATAGGCTGTGATTAAAAACATGTTCACAGTAATGTAGTACACATTCATATGATGGAAGTGTGTACAAGCCAGTAAATTTGGGCTCTAATTTCCTGGGATTTTCTGAAATTCGGTATTTTACATGTTACGGTAAATCGTTAGGTTCGATTGAAACCGTATTCATTTGTATCCCAAACACATGTATCCTAGTTTATCGGAGCGATAAATCGGGGTATATCAGCTCCTACCAGTGATTAGACTGTCTTATATATATTGTATTTTTAATCAACAACGCTTCTGCCCATAGACATTGTAATAAAATCCCCAAATTATGTGTTATAATTAATCAATTACGAGTTCTCGAGCTTCATTTAATCAATGACTCTGGTCACGTGTCTAAATAATAATAGGCACCACATTTTAATTGCCAGAGAAAACGGTTATCTAATATTAATATTTTAACATGCTACAATAAAACATAATTCACAACTTACATATTAATCATTATTATGTTAATACAATCTTTAACTTTATTTGTTTTATTATATTACCATGTCATATAATATGTATAATGTAAATATTATAATGTTTGATATGTTTTAATATTTATGGGACCACTCTCACACATATTATGTTTCAGTAAGCACAAGTTCTCACCGAGAAAGATGACTGTCTGAAGAAGACAGTAGCTCGTGACGTCGCTCGTCCCACTTCCCTCGTTAAATCCTTCATAAAATCATCTTCATTTGAGATATTAACCGGACCGGACAGGCTAGTGATCAACAGGGTCTGTTTTCTTTCGAGTTGGTGGGCTGGCATGTGATGGTGGTTGTCATGGCTCCCTGTGTCAAATATTGGGTGGTGAGGGAATCGGGGGAATTGTTATTCAAATATATTAATCAATATTGTCTTACATAATATTATGGTGGGTGATGAAAACAGCAGATGTAGGACTATAATAACTGGGTTATATCGGGACTATAAGACGAAATGACAGCCACAACAAGGACATTCAATCATTCCTATCAGTACGACATCCCCAGTGAACCTCCCAGACACACCGACGTGTGCAATCAAGCAATATTGTCCAAAATTATACTTTATTTCAACAGAAATCCAATTGGGCAACCAAAAAATTGCAAAGACAAAAGCGTAATCAAGCCACTGCTAAAATGTTCGTACGGGTTTTAAAAATACATATATAACGTAACAACATATATAAACGTAGCTAAGTTTGTTATACTTATGACATCTAAAAGTCGTGAACAGAGAGATTTGGTTACAAAAACCATTTTTAACAAACACAAAAACATAAGTACATAACATTACCATCACTTACTTCATAAGAAAACGATATTAACTTATTAAGGTTTTAAAATAAGCTATATTGTATAGCTCATGGTTTTAATGAAACTCACATACGTTTACATTTTTTCATAACAACAAGCTGGAGTCATGGGATGGATGTCAACACAATAAGATGTGGTAGTATAAAACGGGTGTACTCCCCACTGTGTAAACTTCTGTGATTTGTGTACACAACTCAAGGATACAAGTACACTACTTCTCGTAAGAAACACGTTGCCTTGTTGGGAGGTTATTAAGTGCACTACACTTAAATATCTTAGATCTCTGTATCCCGTGCCGGGTCTGAAAATTCTGACTAATTATCAATAATTATATTATAGAAATGTTGTTGTGCACAATATGAGAACAAGTAGAGGCCGTTACTTATAACAACCGTTACAACGTATCAGCGTAACAGCATAACAGCGTAACAGCGTAACAATCGTAACAGTGTAACAATCGTAACAACGTAACAATCGTAACAGCATAACAATTGTTTTGCAACCGCACAACGAAGAAGGACGGCTCCGGAGCAGCTTTTCAGAGAAATAATCTTAAATAAAACTTCAAACACCACATCGTCGGCTTTATTTTATCAATTAAGTACTGTGATTCCGTTTCGCATTCTTTTTAAATTTCAACCCTTATTTAATGAAAAAAAAACGCTGAAGTGCAAAGTTTTAAACGGCCGAGGAGACTTAAAGCTTCTCAAAATTAGGATACTTAATTAACCCTTTAACAATTTGAAGTCAAAGGCAAAGGGTTTAAGAAAGATAAGACTACAGGGTCGGGATCAAAGATCGCAAGAGGTGAAACAAGATGAAATTTGATATTTTTTTTTATTTTTTTTAAATTTTTTTTTTTTTTTTTTTTTTTTATTTTTTTTTTTAAACAAATCAAATTAAGACAAATACGTGTTTTTGTGACAGAAGGATGCTAAAAGTTGATTTGATTTGTTAACTGTCTCTAATTAAATACCTTCAACACTACTTTTACTTTAAGAAATGATTTAAAGAATATAAATGTGTCAATCCGAAATATTTTAAAGTAAACTTTTCTAAAAGCTCCTCATTTTACTTGTCAATCACTGTGGAAACTATACAACTATAATACTCTGGTTTTGGAAATATGGATGATTACTGAGGTTAGAAGTGAGGATTGCATGACAAAATGTCGTCCTCTACAACAATACATTGCACGCAAGCTTATAAATCATGAGATTATAATTCATAAGATGGGGACTGAGAAAGCGGAGTGTATGAACAGCAATTGGGATCCAAATGATGAAACAGCTCCGGACGAATCTCAAGGAATGATGATGGATGTTGACTGGAGGGACAAGGAAGGGGAGGGCTAATGTGGGTAAATTAGTCTACACATCGCGTGGTAATTCCTATATCTGCAGTAAACTCAGGACTCGTTTTATCTTAACTCAGGGATCAATGGTATTGATAATGATAGAATAAAAGTTGCTGATCACACTGTGGACACTAACTGGGTGACCGTTATCTTTATGAAGGAGTAGCGTGACATCATGTGAAGTGTTTTCCTGCTTTCCTAACGATTCTGCGAAATTTATACAAAGTTTCGGAAAGTGGAGGTGCAGAGTATCCTGATTACCGTGAATAATCAGACATATTCAGACATACCGTCATTGTTATGTGTTGAATGCACGTTATTGTTATTATATAAACGTGATAAATCTCACCGAAAATTTGATAAGACGTTGATAAAAGGCCACTAAAGTATATAATATAATTGTACAGGCATGATGACAACATGATGACAACATGATGACGTTCCAAATGATAACCAGTGTTAAATGTTGTGAGAAAATATTATCGAATGATATCTAACACGTGAAATTGATTATGGTTTTAAGCTGAGCCGGCAGTTCTTTGAGTTGTTAAACAACTTATTTAAGTTTTTTAGTAGACCAATTTTACTGAGGCTGTAAATTTATTCAGAAATATTAACATAATAATGCTTTTATTTAGGAAATGAAACAATGGAAATAATATTTATTTTCAGTAAGATCAATGATCTAAGTAAACAACAGTTAAGCTAGCACCATCCGAATAACTCAAGTTGAACCCTTTTTATAAAACGCCGACAACATTTATATCTCTACAAAAATGTCCATGAAAATAAAATCATTAGCCAATTTCAGTTCAATGATCAGTTATCATGCCGGCATATTATACTAAGGACATAATATCCTTACATGAGGATTGAGGAGTAAAGTAGAAACAGTTAAACTGACTACAAGTGAATAACTCTGAAACATACAGCTTGTTAGATGAAGCTAACTTCAATAAAACGATTCAACGTACAACAATGTGCAATAATGACTTGTTACCTCATCCTTTTTCTACACATACATACATAAACGATATGGCCATCATCAATGGTTAAAATCTCTTGACAATGAGCTTCAGAAAGTATAGTAAAAAATGTGTGCATATTATTGATGAGCAGTGTTTTGTATGGAAAACTAACTCAATAAGTTCTGTAGATGACTTTGAATCAATTGAAATTTATGACAAATTTAAAAAATATATAAATTGACATGATATTAAATTATCAGTTGCTGAATTATCAGTTACAGAATTGAATGCTTCTAAATAAACCCAGTTATAAAAGGAGAAAACCGATATAGCCCTAATTTTGGTTACCCCTCTTTTATGTATTGAAAGAGGGGTAACCAAAACACGGTATTGTGCAGTAATACCACACCCGCAATAACATTGGGCCCTAGCAACAATTAATTAATCAATGAATCAAAACATATAATATTGTACTTATAGAAAATATAGAACTCTCAAGGCTCCTTCTCCGAGCTAATGACTCTAAAGTTCCTGATTACGTGAACTTTGTCCGGCTCTGCTGTCCTTTTATTGAGTAGCTGGACGACAACATTCTTGTAGGCTATTCTGTCTGCAGCTGATCTATCAGGAGTAATGTAAACAGAACTAAACCCCTCTACATGTCTTAATAACTTAGTCTTGCTCAAGATGGTACGAGCTTGATCTGAGCTTGACAAAGTGAATTTAACTGGTCTGACTCGTTCACTTGTGTCCTTTCCAACTCTATTACATCTCAAAATTTTTGGTTTTTCGTTGAGATGGTCCAACAAAATACCAGATACCTTAGCATCCAGGTTCTCATCAGTCTCTGGAATCCCAAAGATAATCAGACTTTTACTTCGATCTTCTTCTAGGGCAACCCTTTTCACTGCAGCTTGGATTTTCTTCGGTGCAAAGGCGTTTTTGCACGTGTTTTTCAACTGAGACGAAAAGGTCTTAATCTCTTTCTGAGCTGCACTTTTCACAGTTCCAATCTCGTCATCCTTCTTCAAAGCTAACTTCTCCTGCAGATCACTGATTTTTGCCATATCTTCTTCTTGCTTAGAGAGCAACTTCTCTTGTAGTTCTATGATCTTAGTCGCATCTTCTATTATTTCTTTCCTGAACACCCTGTTGTCGTCAGCTGTTTCTGTGGCAGATTGTAACAATGGACCACAATAATCGTTCAGCAAACAGCACACTGTCTCTAGCCATTCTGATAACTCCTCTCTAGGCACACTTCTCTGGTTCAGTTTGTCAAATTGCACATCATTGTTGTGTTCGGCACCGATGTTACTTCTGATGAAATCGGTTGCTCGCTTTTCCCATTCATTTACAATTGAAATAGATTACATGTTATAAATCGAAACTTATTACAATTCGTAAGCCATGAATGAGTGGGAAAAGCGAGCAACCGATTTCATTCTCGGTATCATTTTGCATTTGATAACGGTCATTCAAATTGATATCATTGCCTTTTGTTTGGGAAAGAGAGACACTGGCAGCGGTCCACTCTACCCATGATTATGGGCTTTGGTCAAATTATGTTATGCAAATATACAAATTATTAGAATTTGTAGGTTTCAATTACATTTTTGGGTTTTATAGCATTATGCACTGGCCAGTATTTGAGTAGAAATCTGGTATGGGCCCTTATATACAGTAGGCTCCTCAATATGCTGAAGAAACAGTGAGTGCACCATAAATCATTTTTTGCATCGATCATGATAAAAGGGGGTTTCACATGATATCAGCCCCTTTCAATTTACAAATTGTGGTAGCTGAAGCTATACGAACCTTGTTTAAAAAATTTTAACGGCGGGTGATACTTTAAAAAAAGTAAAATATTTATTTCAAGACTGTCGTCAACTCGGCGCACGTTTTGGTAGGATATAAACCTACAATTAAAAACTTTCTTTGAACGTCATATCCAATATCAGGGACTTTGATGCAAATGCTTTCGGTTCAAAATCGTTTTTAATTAAATCAAAGACTTAAATAAATTCGAGTTTTGACAAGGATGCGTCGACAGTTTTCCAAATATCCATGAAATTAAATCATATTTCATTTTGTTTAACGGGTAATACTCGTAAAATATGTGTTCCGAATATTATCTGCAATTGACCGTCGACGCGGACGAGTCCAACTCGGCGCGCGTCTTGGTAGGTTATAAACCTATACTTTAACCAATACAATAACATTTGTTAATAACAGCATAATCTGCTCGCAAAATTTTCATGTTAACGTAAACTTATATCCAAAGTACATCTTATCTGTGACATAACCATGGTGTCAGATTAACTACAGCGGTGCAGATGACTGTTCACTGTTGGCATGCGCGTTAAATCATGCTAAATGATAATATATGATAGTTAATATACTCCCCAAATTGCGCGCATTGCTGTAACTTCTTTCAAAGTTCATGAATGGAGATAAATTATTTTACAATGTATTCAGAGTTAATATATGTTGTCATACGTTGTATGACCCGCCGCGCACGAAGTGCGCGACGATAAAGGGGGTCATAGTCAATTTGCAAACAATAACAAACCAGAGGGAGAAAAAATTCTCCCTCCATAATAAGGCGCCGCGCCGTTTGTATTTGTATTGCATATTTTTGTGCATAGTGAAACGACCGTGGCATGGGGGTCGCAACGTGATACAAAATATATGCACTTAAACAAATCACTTGGAATACTTTTGAAAGAGAATAACAAACTCAAAAACGCTATTGACGTATTTCTCCATAAAAAGCACAATAGCGTGAGATGCTTTTGTCGAGGTGCCTCGAAAGTGATCTTAAACGATTCCCCATTCAATTTTTGTAGAAGAACGCCAATTTAGTGCATAACCAAAGAATTTAATATAATATAACGCGCGTCGCGTACGACGCGACGCGCACAAGCATGGACGCGCGATAATATCCACTGAAAATAGTCTTGCCGCCGACTCTAATTATTTATGTAGACCTGTCAGAATTGTGTTTGATTCATGCTCGGTCCATGTGCCACATTCCATGTATCGGGAAACCATCATGTCAACTGTCCATCTCATGAATAGTCAATAGGGTTACCATGACGGTTAATAGTCAATAGTCAATAGTCAATAGTCAATAGTCATAGGGTTATCAATAGGGTTATCATGACGGTATAACAAATTCATCTTTTCCGTACATTTTGAACTTCACCGATGGCAGATACTGTGATGAATGAACTATGAAGCAGGCAGCAATTAAATGTCATTATTTCCGTTATTTCAACAAATTTGTTGCTTAAAACGAAAGGATTTCTACGGAATATTCGGACTATCCAGCGTAAATCTGTTGGTTGAGACGTGCACAAAAAAATGTTCCACATTATGTTCCTTGTTACATGGTTCCAAACTTCTGGCGAACTGCCAGCAATGCATTGTACAAGCTAATCCCGTACTCACCGCTCTCTTTTGGGGAGCTATACAGTATACTACATGCAAGTTTTCAAGTTGGCTGGTTATTTGGAGGTTAGTGAGCAAAATACAGTGTTTTCGGGATAAGATTATATCACCTACATTTTAGGGAGAACTTCAGTAAGCTCATGACATACGTAATATACATAATGTTTTGAATTCGACATGGGTGAATTCTATAGAAATATAACACTTTACTAAATTATGATGGTGCCATGGTATTTTAAGCACTGATGCCAGCAGTTAATCGCCTGATTTGAAATGGAGGAGAACTGACTCATGCTATTGTAACGGCATACAAGTGCTAGTCACGTGGTCAAATGTATTCTGGGAGTCACCCACCTTTTAAGATAAGTAAAACGAAAGAGTTTGAAATACAGTTATTTTAATTTCTGCATAAAAATAGGAACTGTAATTATCAGATTATCTAAAAGTAGGTATGAAAAGTATAAGATTCTCTACAAAAATTATCAAACTGTTTAACTATGAACTGTGAAAAATAGCTGAATAGCAATAAATTAGTTCCAACCTTTTACTTAACATTAACTGTTTTGGTACTTGTATAAGACCTAGAATACACAGTATAACACTGGCTACAGATATTTGACACTTAATCATGTGATAAGAATCCTCAGCAAAAGCGCCTAACAATTTTAAGTTTCTACCGAATATCAGAACAGCAAAACGTACAAATCTAACAAAAATTTTCAGTATCTAGAACGATTTATTCCAGTTGCAGTGCAATCCCAAACTATTGCTTTATCGTCACCGATCGGCCACTCAACCGACTAAAAGGTCACAATAAGTTTTGGAATTTGCTCAGCTTACGACGCGACAAGGGGGATAATCTAAGTTTCAAAAAAATCATGTAATCATCAAAACTACTTATATCAAACAAATTTCTGAAAAACAAAAATAAATAATTTAGAAAACAAATCTTCTTCAAACGGATCATCAACAAAATTTACAAAATATCTCAAATATTAATCAAACACATTAGCAGAACTTCATCACAGATAGTTTAATACTATGCACCCTGGAGGATCTCCAATAACCTTTATCTATGATTTTATTATTGCTTATCAAAATGAGCAGTCCATTAATCCTTTACAAATAAACAAATCCCTAAAACCTCACCAACCCCAACGTAATCCTCAAAACACTAAAGTCTTATCGTCCTCTCTGTCTTCCTCTCCCCTTCTCTCACTATTCGTCTTCGTCAGTAGATCACCAATGAACTGGATCACGTCCTTTCTCTGCAGTATCTCCAGATGCGTAGCCAGGAATCCCGTCACCGTTTTGTAACTCTTCAGTCTCTTGAACTTCTTACAGAGCTCCAGGGAGCGGAGATTGACTGTTCCGTCCCCGTCTCCGTTTACTGTAATCGGCTGGGTGTCAGGGAACTCAGAGTCATCCCCGTACCTGACAGTAAGATAGTGTTACGTTTCAGAATAATATGATGGTGTAATGTGAATCGGGTTAAGAGCAGAAAATACAAGAAAACAAAAATTGTATTATACAGATAAAGTCTCAAAAAAACACGTTATATATATCACCTGAAATGGAGAGGAGTAGATTGATCCTTGCCGTGAATACAGTGAACATCCACCCCAATATCCTCCACAAACAGAGGTAGGTCCTTCACCAAGTCATACAGCTCGTCCCCTTTTGGGACTTTACTTTCCAAGAGTAGATCGTGGTAATCATGAGCAGTGTAGTTCCTGAAAGGAGGATTATTATTACCATCTGAAACGAGAATCACCACAGGTCAAAATCATAAAATAAGGTGCTTATATGTTCATAGTTGCAATGTTCTCAGGATGCCATTGGTTGTGGGACAGGGGGACAGTGGTTCAAGTTTTTAAGCAAATTACGAACTTAATGAAGTTAACTGTACTTTTCTATTAAAAGATACAACGTGCCAAATGTGGCAGCCACGAAGCCGCCTCGAGTACTTTAGACACCTAGCAGTGTCACTGCCCTCTGTTCACTACAATGCAGTGAACAGAGGTCGTAACGCTGCGATGAAGTCATGTGATTAAGTTATGAGAGAGTGTGAAGTTTTGTTATTAGATTTGTAATAAAAATGAAGATAAGAGAGTGCAGTGATGAACCCATGATCAAGCCTTGAAGGTACGAAATAGTGTGTATTATTTTGACATAAGACCGAGTATCCCGTATCCGTTGACACTTGACAATTTATTAATAGAATTTCGAAAGTCTCCGGCTTTAAGATTTCAAATCTAGTAATTTCAGGTATTTACTGAACGGTGCAGAACAAGGCGAAACTCAATCAGAAAGCACAGGTACATATTATATTATGAATGATTTTAAAGGCAGACCTGCCGTCAGCGTATAGAAGAGGAGTGTCCCCGAACAGGTCAGGTGACGGCATCAGCCAGAATACTGAGGGTGAAGTCCTCTCAAATTCTCTCATGGTCAGGGGATCAACAAATATCTGGGGCATTCCTTCTGTCTCTCCTGATAAGTTTTGGTTGGTTCTTCAAATAGTTGGTAATTTATTTAATCAATTTCTTGTATTATTAAGCCTTAATAGATATAAAAAGTTCAGAATTATGGAAGTTGTCATCTCGCACAAGACAAAATATCATGACCCAAATAGCGAGTGCCTTAATTGTAACTGGTAATCAGTACGTGACGTTAACACTTGCTCTAACTCTACAGCACCTGATATGATAGATCTGATAGCTTTGGAAGCTCCCCCGAACACGCCAGCTAATGACACGTAACCGTCTATAAACTTGTCCTTCCACGCCTGGGATAAAGTATGTGATAATAATAACATATTATCATCGTATTAAGTATTAACTCTATGAAAACTTGAAAATTGCGCATATCCTCCTCATCTTAGCACTGAAAATTGTCGTTATCGCCAATTCTGCATAGAAATGGTAAATTTTTCAAATCAGTGGCAACGAATCCTCGGAAGTGAAATAACACTTCCTTACTATACAATATAAACAATGTATCGTACAGTATACGTATAATCGTGCAACTTATATTTTCCTAAACTGAACCTTGATGTCTAGTGGCGGTATAGAGGAAATGAGGTGAATGATTTAAGTTTCACAGTTGACATAATTCAAACTTATAATAAAAATGTAAAATGTAATTCAATATTATTGTTGCAGCACATGTTGTGTAGTTGTCTGGCCCCATGATTCCCTTGCAATTAGAAAGGGCTTGGGTTATCAGAGTCAGAATTAAATAATTTTAATTCGTATTAATCAAAATTATTACAGTGAACCCTCTATATACCTGGTACCTCGATATACCGGGCGTCTTTTTTCTCCACAGTTTTAGTCAATCAGCCCTTGTTGTACGAGAAATTTGATTTATTAAAGGTCACATTACATTTAGTGGGTGATGTAAGTACATATATATCGAGCTGTTTCCATCACAATACTACAAAATACTACATAATATCCCTGACCTGGTCCCTAATGGGGTTTTTGAGAGGCTAACGGGGGATTGGGATCACGTGAGCCACTTTGGTCTCTATACCTTCTATACCAACTAGTTTTTCAATGATCTACGGCATCGGATGATTCGTAAGAGTTCATATCAGTAAAATTTTCCATTCAATTATATAACTGTTTTAACCAAATTAAATGCGAATTAAGTATGAAGCCATGGAATGTTATTAAGTTATCCAGTCATTCTCACAGTGATTCGTAACCATGGCAGGGGTCAGATTTTGGTCTCTAGAATCAACAGAGAATAATTAAGCAAACGGTTGAATGCGTAACAGAGTTGTCTTTGGTTTCATCATATTTGTTATTTGTACTTTCTACAGTTTAACTTTCCAAATCAAATTTCTTCGCTGTGTTTTTGACTTCTGCTGAAATGATTATCGAACTACGTTATGAATACTAGCAGGAACCCGTTTAACCCCAAAGTGGTGTCAAGGGACAGTTAAATATTTATATATCTTGCGATTTTGACAAAACTTTTTGTTGGGGACTAAAGTTCTTATTCCGTGGCCAATTTTGTATTTCTTCATACTGGTCAAAAGACTGATTCGTCGTATTTATACAATTACCTATTAGTATTACAATTATTGATTAACATCATTGCATAAAGCTTAGCAGGTCAACTCTTAATATATAAGATATATAATATATATATATAAGATTCGCAGTGTTCTAACCAATGAACCATTAACAACAATATGATCTAACTAAAACTTCACTTCAGAAATCAAGATGTCCGTTTCCCTCTCGACTGAGGATGTAGTGAACAGAGTGGCTGCTAAACCTTCCCTCAAATTCCTTTCAATTGTGGTTGGAATCATGTCCTTCCAGATAATGAAGGCTATGGTAGCGTACTTCCCCAACCTTGGTGGGTATATACCGTATGAAGAGTGGAGATGTGTTGTGGGGAGCATGACTTGTTACGAGAGAGTCAGCTTGTTCAAGATACAGGGTTAGTGTAAACTATTTAATTTTGCGCTATTTCGATCGTATTAAAATTAAAATTGATAGTTGAAAATCTTTGAACGTTCAAATTTACGAAATCTTAAAATCCTAAAAATTTACAGTTGAAAATATGGACGCATCGGTCTATTTCGTGCAAATATCAGGCGTATATGAACTATAAACTTAAAGGATAAGGTTGAATCTAGGGACTCAACATTAATGATGTACGGGTATATGCCTCACAGAATGGCTAGCCTCACAGAATGGCCAAATTTGTAAATGTTTTTGTAACTAATTTGTTGTATAAGACTGGTAGGTTTTGTGGATACCATATGAAACAAAAGTCTTCTGGCAACACTTCCTGTGGTGAAATCATTAACTAGGACCACATTTTCTGGCATAAATATTACTGTTTATGTAGAAATTTTGAGCACTGAAAATTTGTTTTCAAATTTTTGAACTAAGTTTGCATTTTGGTGAGAACTTCTGGCACCAGTATGACAGAAGATGTTCAAAGAATAGTATTCATCAAACAAAACGAACATTGTTCAATGTAGGAAGAAAAAAATGCTAAAATGGATACACGCCTCACAAAATGGCCAAAATATGCCTCACAAAATTTGTTTTCAAATTTTTGAACTAAGTTTGCATTTTGGTGAGAACTTCTGGCACCAGTATGACAGAAGATGTTTAAAGAATAGTATTCATCAAAAAAAAACGAACATTGTTCAATATAGGAAGAAAAAAACGCTAAAATGGCTACACACCTCACAAAATGGCCAAAATATGCCTCAAAAAATGGCCAAAATTTAAAACTCCTTTTATTGATGTAGACATGTTAGTTTTGATGGTCTAAAGTATTCACAAGCTATTTATCATACAATAACACCCCAGATGGAGTGTTTTTACAGCCGAATGAAGGTTATAAATCATGAAATCAGGGAATATGAACAAAATGGCCATTTTTGGTGTAGGAAATTATGCCCTTTTTATTCAGTTCTAAGAAATTTCACCTATATGGGGGTGTTAACAAGGCATATTTATACCAGCAGCATGCCTGAAACAAGAGCCAAAGGTTTTAGAAAAATAAAATTTTCTCGTTTTCATTTTTTTTGGCCATTTTGTGAGGCATTTTTTTTTGTTTGTGAAATAATTTTTCGCAGCTCAGTTTTTTCGTGAGTTTTAGGTTATTACCCCATTCCTTAATAGGTTTTCTAAGAACGTGTGGTGATAGAAATTTAAAAAGTATCTCCATCAACAAAATTATAGAAGTTCAGATTTGGCCATTCTGTGAGGCATGTTTTTTTGGAGGAAGATTTTCCGGCCAATTTTTCTCAAAGAAAAAATTGTTATGAGATTAAATCAACCCCCGGGAAGAAAAATATGAGTGTCAACTTAGCTTCTTATGAGATAAAAACTGGAATAAAGTGTGTTTTGTGATTTTGAGAGACCTTTCTTTTTTTTGGCCATTCTGTGAGGCATATACCCGTAATGACTTTTTTTTTCAGATTACAAAGCATGGCCAGATAATAAAATGGTTGAATTGGATGACCGTTGTATGATTACAGTATCCAACATTGATACCAAACAAGCTACACTACATCTTCACGGGCACTCTGGTAACGATATAGGATCGATTAACATTCAGAGAAAATCTGAGAATCTTGTTATCAGCATCTCCTCAAACTCTAGTTGTGATGATCAGAAAAAGGAACTGTGTGAGAAGGAGATAAAAGGTAAAATAATGGACCTCGACACTCTGGAGTGCACCTTACAGTTTGCAGGAACTAAAACCTCTGAAGATAGAACCACTTTGACCTGCAATGGTGTTAGGTTTGATCTGAAATCTGAGTTGGATGATGGAGAAGTCTACTCTCTGATAGATGCTGTACAAACTGTAAGGTTCATATCTGTTGAGGGGGAAGGAGAATATCAGCTTAACTGTCCTGGTACGTGTATTTTAGAACCAACAATTGAGACTATTTACTAGATCATGGTTTTCAGGTGTATATACGTATATTGGATAAGTCAAGTTCGATACTTAAAAATTAAATAATTATCAGCTGTTCATTCTTTACTCATTGACTTTCATATTAATTAACAAATTGTTCTGATCGCAGACCGTAAACAATACAACAAAAAGAACCTATGCGGCCCCAGCTCTGGTCTAAAAGAGCTGCTCTTAGACACCGATTTCCACTGGCACACGAAAGGTCGGTCATCGTTTGCGGTGGATTGGAATTTACATTGCGGCGGAGAGTTTCTCAGGTCACTGCTGGGATCGGTCTTCTTCGGAGGGGCCCTTCTTGGGACTTTTATAGGCGGGTAAGTTCACATTCAGTCGGTTGGAAAATTAAATTATTGAAGCCTTCACAAATAACATCTGTTTATTGCTGTCTTTCATCGTAAACACTATTCACCCAGACTGCAATTTTAAACACAGAGGAGCTAATTCAATTGGCCCATTCCCCCTCCACTAATTCTTCTTTTTCAGGAACTTGTTTGATATGATCGGTCGAAAGCTGGGGGCCTTGGTAGGCTACGGTATTGTTACAGTGTCAACCCTTATAGCTGCGTTCTCTCCTTCAATAGAATTCTTGTTTGTATGCCGCTTCTTTCAAGGTTACTACACTATACAGACTATATAGTTACAGTTTTGAAGGTTCCAAATTATTTTACCAAAATAAATGAAAACATTTTGGGTTGTATAACCCTCATTGCATCAATATAACAATAACACGAGAAGATCTTTAATTAGGTTAGATCTAATTGAAATTAACAGGAGCGGGTGTTTACATTGGATCAACAGGAGGTTTTGTATTATTGCTGGAGTACACAGCCTCTGAATACAGACTTCAAGCCAACGTTGGTGTTCAGTTGGCATTCGGAGTAGGGTATCTCGTCAACACTTTCTTTGCCTACTTAATCAAGGAGTAAGTTACATTTTATATCTTAAATAGTTAAATCTGGACAATCAGGTGCACCAGCAGCTCTGCAATCATCGTTGAGCTGGAGGGCCAGAAGATCTCATAAACAAAGATACTGACATAATATCAAGTATTTTCGTGCGTAACAACACAAGCTTGTTATTCCACTAAATAAACCTAACCTTATTAGGGGTCGTTCACATACTACGTTATCATTTTTTGGACAATTTTTAACCCCCCTCCGTAATCAGTTTTACACATAGCTATTGTGTCAAAATTACACTAGCGTAATCATATGAAAACCCCCTCCCTCCTCGGCTGATTACGTAATATGTGAACGACCCCTTATGTCTTTATGTATAATATCACAGTTGGCACTGGCTGGTAGCAGTTGATGGAATATTGTTTGTGCTGGCTGTTATTCCCCTGTTATTGATGCCGGATTCTCCGAGGTACTTCCTCGTCAATAAAAGTAAGTGGAAAAAAGCTTGAATATGTCCGAGTAGTTGATGGAGATTTATATAATATGTCTTTCAGAAGTTTTAACAAAAGATGTTTATAATGTTTATAACTCTTGTTTGATAGGAGACGAGGAAAAAGCAAAAGAGAGTCTCAAATGGTTGGCAAAGATCAATGGGAGTGATTTTGATATTGATACAGTCATATTAAACGACGTTGAGTTGACAGCCGAAAAGACCCAAGCACCAGAGCCAACATTTTTAGAGGCGATGAAAGATTTTATGAAGTACAAGTAGGTAACATTTTGTCTAAATCATATTAGTATGTAATTAAATTATCTTCCGGATCGATTTTTGCAACAAATAACAAAAGCAGCAAACTGCTTGCATTACACACGTGCCATTTTTATACTACTCTGTAACTGACAATAATTAATTCTGACCGCCCTTTACCTATCCTGATTCCTGTTTACCCCAATGAAAACACTAATGAGATCTCAATGATAAATGTTACCCTTGATAACCACCAGTTTTTTATCCTCTAATAACCAGAGACCTTCCAGAGAACTACTAGTCCAACTGGGGATACAGATGTGGTTGTGGCTGGTGGCAGGCTTCCTCTACTACGGCTTCAGCTTCAGCTGGTCAGAGTTGGGTAACAACATCTACATCAGTTACGTGTTCGCGGCTGTTGGAGAGATTATCGCATATTTGGGTATGGGATTCCCTTTTAGGTATTTGGGGAGGAGAATATCAATCATGATATATTACTTAGTCGGTAAGTGAACTCAACTGAGAGCAGTTTTAATTGTGATCATTCGGATCTTATTTTAAATCTTTTTTTTCAGTTCTCACTCATCCTTATTCCTTGAAGTTGATTTGATATGTAGAGTGCAGACCCACTATAAATCATGCCTGCAGTCAAAACTGGACTGCTTGTCTAATATAAACATATTATTTCAGCCAGTGGAACATTCCTGGTGGCCCTTATCCCCTTACAACTGAGTTCCTCCTTCTCATTAGAGCAGCTGAGCTGTCTGATTGGAAGTATGTTTGTAGCTGCCACCTTCTGTGGTATCTACTTGTACACCATGGAGCTTGCTCCAACTTCTCACAGAGGCAAGATGCTGGGTTACAGCTCCTTTGCTGCAAGGATAGGTAAGTTCTTGTAGAATAAATATTTGTTTAATTTAGAGATGCAATTGATATTCATATAATCTAGGCTTTCTGTCCATATTATCAAAGTGGCAGATATTCATAACAGTTTAATTCATGGTGACACTCTCCGTCAGGATCGTTCTGTGGTCCCCAAGCGTCCCTGTTGTTCTCCTGGAACAAGCCCGGAACTCTGATACTGTTCGCAGTACTAGCTGCATCAGCTGGACTGCTCTGTTACAGATTACCGGACACTAAGGATGTTCCTACTCCTAGCACTGCAGCCGAGGTGAGCATATTATTTTATCTGGTATTCATTATAACTCTTCCTATGATCAGATTTTTTTATACCCTATTTTTACACGGTGTCATCAATATGCATAACTTCAAGATAAAAATCCCATTCAAAGTTTAAATTCTGTTTTAGGTACAACGACGAAAAGATGAGAAAGATGGCAGGGTACAAGCTACTGTGGTAGAAAACAAATATGCTGCTGAACTGCCCTAATTGCAGTTTCAATTATCTGTCTCACGTGACGAGACTGTATTTAAGAAACTGTGTTATGTGGGGAAACTAACCGTTCACTAGATTTTACTATCAACAAGACTGTAGTAATGAAGCTTACAGGGTTAATTTACAGTCCATAACAATTGTGACTTGAATATAAACTAATCGATTGTTTGTTAAGTATGTATTGTTTCGATGTTTTGGTTGATTTCTCAGTATTTTTTTCTCGGCTAATACTGCCCTATCTACCTTAGCCTCAACTACTTGCCGTAACAACTTTCTTCTAAACTGGTAGTTTCACTGGAGAGCCTCTCAGTACTGGTGGGATTTATACCGCTCACTGGAGAGTCTCTCAGTACTGGTGGCATTTATACCGCTCACTGGAAAGCCTTTAAGTACTGGTGGCATTTATACCGCTCACTGGAGAGCCTCTCAGTACTGGTGGCATTTATACCGCTCACTGGAGAGCCTCTCAGTACTGGTGGGATTTATACCGCTCACTGGAGAGCCTCTCAGCTGTACTGGTGGGATTTATACCGCTCACTGGAGAGCCTCTCAGTACTGGTGGGATTTATACCGCTCACTGGAGAGCCTCTCAGTACTGGTGGGATTTATACCGCTCACTGGAGAGCCTCTCAGTACTGGTGGAATTTATACCGCTCACTGGAGAGCCTCTCAGCTGTACTGATGGGATTTATACCGCTCACTGGAGAGCCTCTCAGTACTGGTGGCGTAGATTTTTGATTTAGGCCTCCAACAAAATTTGGCGGCCAAATTCCAAAATTTTATTACAGAAATTCAGAATTTGGCCGCCACATTTTTTTTGAGGCCTAAATCAAAAATCTGTTCTTAAAATAAGGTCGAAATGCGATTTCGAGTCGATTCCGAAAATTTCATGCAAAAAATTATCAAAACTGATTGAGTTGTTACAATTTTAATGAGATCAATTCCGCGAATATTGCGAACCAAGATACGGGCAATTTAGTTCATTTTTTGTGGTTTTTTCGCCATAGTATCCACATTTAAACAGATATAAAGCTATAACTTACAAAGAATATGTAGTTTAGGCTTACCTTTCATATAAAGTAAGTTTCATTCAAAAATATTGATATTTGACCAATTTATGGGACGAAATCTACCAAATTTGGTGCGTATGCCCAAATATGGGCATATGGTTTTTGGCTCATAACTCAGTCATTTTTTGTCCAATCTTGATGAAATTGCATATACGAGTTCAGGAGACCACTAGCTACAAGTAGAGCACCATAAACCTGGGTTTTGGGTATGCTCAGGGTATTTGGCTAAATTGGGCCTAATTTGGACCAAATATGGGCGTGGCTGCCCTGCGCGCACCGTTTGGCGGTTGGGGTCCGGGACCCCCTCAAAAGTTCGGTCACTGGTCCTAGTTTGTTGCCCCCCCCCCCCCCTTAAGAAATGTTATCGAATACTATTACTATATATACTATTACTATATTACCCAGAGATCACCAACTCAGTTATTAAACAATTGCAATTAAAAATCATTCAAACGTTCGAAATTAAAGCGTCATAAAAGCATTAAATATATAGCTAATCCAAATGTTCTTGACCACCGTTATCAAAGGCTCATCAGAAAAATGGAAAGAATTGCTTGGAGCACCAACAATGCCACGGTCATAGAAGTTTCAGAGCTTTTTAAATCCCTCTGTACCTGATCAGAAACATTCTGTACCATATTTGGAGAAGTCTGTGCCAATGACACAAAGACCCCTCCTGGCAATGACTGACACACTAACGGGGTCCTGGAGCTTGAGCAATTTGTCGTGAATTCTTGGTCGTATATTCCTGGGGCTACCTTCACTCCAAACCCTTTGTTGCAAGTAACTGTGATGGTCTCTCCTGGTAGGAAAAATGGAACTTTCTCCCCATGCAAAATACTCCCTTCTGTCACAATGATCTCCTTGCAAGGGAAATTTTGAAGCTTTTCAAGATCGTTGCCAGTTATACTATCGATGGAGGACAATGATATTCTGTTCAGCCAGTTGAGGGAAGTACTGTCGGGTAGAATGAGAGGAAAAAAGGCCTCACGGCGTCTGAGTGACCATGCACCGTTCAGTTCTAGGCACATGAGAAGCTTCTGACTGAGGTCACTTCCATTCTCACTACCATTTGCACAAGCCTGTAAGAATACTGTACGGGATATCGAATGGGTTATGCTCCTATCTATCTGCACGGCTGAGAAGCACATGTTCCCTTGGTCCATCTTCACCTTCACCACGTCACACCCAAAATAACCTGACACACCCTCCTCAACCAGGATAACTTCCCACTGCTGCGCTGTCTCGCAGGCTGAACTCCAGTACAGCTGATATCCAAGGGAGGCGGATTGTTCGGTTTCCGTGAAGTTTACCTCCACACACCTGTATGAATCGCTCCTCTGGAAAACCGTGAAGGACTTTTCTGCGTTTAACCTATCCTGTTCGGTCATGTTTATCTCGGACAACTCTGAAAGTGGATCATCACAGTCTTTCAGCCTGAATATAAAATGGGATGCATTGTCAGTCTCGTAGATCAGGCTGCTCCCCTCTTCCCGGTACAAAGAGCACTCAGACGGCCGATCTAGGTTGAACGAGAACGTCTCACATTCGGCTTCATACTTGCAGTATTCCTGGCATTCGTTTGCGGGAGTAACATTAAACTGCAGGAACGGCTCCGACTTTATGACAACGTTGTGTGTGACACAGTTGTGGTTTCTCTTCAAAGTGTATACGACAGAGAGTAGGCTTATTATAGCTGTTGCAACGATTGCAAGTTTCTTGTACGACATTTAAGTTCACGAAAATAGTATTTAAAGTTTTAAAAATGGGGTTCTAAAATATTTATTGCAGTGCTAAAGTCTAAATATAGTTTGCAGGTGTCACGTGTGTTTGAGTCTTTCCACGTGACATGGTCCGCTCCATTTGTCATTGTTCACGATCAAACAGATTCTGAGCCTTCAAAGTTAGATAAAAAGATTTCAAACCGTGCATTATGTAAAGTAACGGGTATTATTCAAATTTGAAGACTTTGCACTACAAAGTTTGATAAAATGGTCTTAGCACAAGCATTATTGAAAATACCTTGTAGTATTTAAAATGATATAAAGGAAGCCCTTGACAGTGTGCCTGGCAACTTCCCAGGCGACATGGGGCAGTCCGGTCTATTGTTCAACAATCACATTATATATAATATAACTAGTAACTACTACACAGGGAAAAGATCTTGAAAAGGGTCACATATTTTGTTTTATTCAAAATATCATAAATATGACGTGTATGCCCAGCCATTTCAAAAAGGGCTTGGCTGAAATGACTGCAGGTTAGCACTTCACAGCTGATAACTAACCTGATCCTGCTTAGTAAGGAAGTTGACGATATAAGGATTACCCATACTGTGAGCCACCAACATAACCGGTGTGTTCCCGTTCAGTTCATACGTCTCTTCCACCAGGTATCTGAGTTTTATAAAGTACTCCTGTCCTACCTTTGTGTTGGGCGTGTATCTGAGAATGTGAACATTAACATTAGTGAGAAGTGTTAAGGTGGCCGGGGGGTCTTCATCAAAATTATCTCGAAATTGACTTGATAGTTGTTTCTGATAGAGGGGAATGACATCTATCAGTTGTTTTTGGTCTCATGGAAAAATATTGTTCCTAGCCGAAATTATCGCCTGTCAAAGGTCAACGCTTATGTGTAATTGTATTGCGTGAGCGATTTTCAATCACGCGTTCTGAAAATCGAGTCTAAAAATCTATCTCGTCCTACATTTCTAGAGCAATCACCCTCAAACGTTCAGGATATGTTCTAAGGATCATTTAGAAGATTTGACTCAAGCCCAATATTGAGATATGCCTCTTAAATTTTTTATTCGATTTTGAAAATCTTGGACCTCAAAAAGTCTTCAAAAAACAAGGTTCAAGATTTTCAAAATCGAATAAACAATTTTTAAAGGCCTATCTCAAAATTCGGTTCGACCGGCGATAATTTCGGCAAGGGGCAATATTTTACCATGGGATCAAAAGCAGCTGATAGATATCACTCCCCTCTATCAGAAACAACTATAAAGTCAATTTCGATAGAATTTTGAATTTTGGCTAAAGGACCAGTTAACTCAAAAAAAGTTATCCTCATATTTTGACAGATTGTGACATATAGCAAACTGACTAACTGATCAACGAGTCACAACTTTAGAGTTAGACAATAAAAATAACGCAATTAACCGGCATCTATTTATCTAAAATTAAGCTGTTAGTGTTCATGATCAACCTATGGCGACAATGTTTTACGTGAAATGTAAAAATCAGGAGTAATATAAAAAGTGTATTCTTAAACTAAAGTGCTAGCTCATAGCACTGTTTAGATTAACGTTTGTCGTTTAGCCATCTCAGAATCAATCGTGCCGTAATATATGGCTAAAGAATAATAGGGTCTTGAAAATTCTATAGTTGTTCAGTGGGTCGATTGACTGAACACGTTTGCACTTAATGGTATTTAATTTTACCAGTAGTTTATTCATGGTATGTACCGATGATAATACAATTAGGATGACAACTAGGTAAGTCAAACTCAAAACACACCGTACACTCCTATTAGTATTTGGTAGCCCGGGTATTTTTGGCGGGAATTCGGTTCCCACGGCACCGTTATGATAGGAGCTACTACTACTAGCTCCAATCGGAACGGCCATAAAACCCAGACTTCTTGTCTCCTGTACTGTCTGGCACGTGCTGATTAAAGTACAAAATTTCGCTACATGCTATAAATATATTTGCTCTCGGAACAAACTCTTTTAGGACAGCGGATCAGTCGACTGCTCGCATTCTTCCGAACAACTGTAATATTATATTACAACGTTACACTCTGATCAGTTATTTTTAATATATAGTACATTATTGAGCGAGTATAGTTGATCAAGTCAAAATTTGAAGTTTCACATAACCCTGACCCTTTTATCCGTTCATATATTATTACATATCACATACAGATCAAAGATTTAGGCCTTTATATAGACTTTGAAATTATAAGTAGCTAATAAACTTTTAACATTTTGAAAATGTCTTGGTTTTAGGAGTAGGAGTCTGAGTAATAAGGAAGATTACATTTACCAATGACTGATGACTTGGACATAAATTCCACTGAGCATGAAGTGCAACGTGACTCAAGCTCTGCAGAAGTAACTTCTGATTCAAGTAGTGAGGAGGAAAACGAGAACATTCCGGATGACTGTGGGGTGATCAACAATTCAACGTCCATCATGTACAGTTTGGCATTTGACCCCTATCGGCTAGATCTCAGTGACCATGATAGCGACCAAGAACTTTGTAAAGAGCAGGACTGTGACACAGATGAAGAGGACGATGACGTAGAAAATAGGTTGTGTGCTCCCGTTAGTGTTCACTCAAAAGATTGGTGTATTTGTGAGAAATGTGGAACACTAACTGAAGGGGAAGTTTCCTACTGTTGCACTGACGTTAGCGTTGTTCGAGACATGATGGAAACAGAAAATCAATGTATAACTGAACACAGCAAATTTTTCAATTTTATTTTAAATAGAGACGCATAAGAAATGGCCACATATGGTCACAAAATTATCCGGATAGAGATGACCAGGAGAGTTTCCACCAACTTTTACGCCATACAGCTTATAGATCCTTTCTAAATTTGTTAGAGTTTCATGGACTGGGGAAAAAGCAATAAGAAGCAAATATCCGAGCATTTCAAACAAGTACGTGGGTTTTAAAGAAAGCGAATTTTCATCTCAATCCAACTGTAATACGCTTCAACAATTCTAGTTTCTATGCATTTGTAATACTTACCCTACTTAGTGATCGTCAATGTCTATTTGTAGTTCAATTCACTTAGAAATTCACATATTATTATGATTTATTATTTATTCGAATAAAAGTTTCTACTTGAATCATATACTCGGCTGAAAACAACAACAACAACAAGGTGATAGCCAAAACTATAAGGATTTTGGAGAACTAGGGAAATAGTCATAATTCTAAAATTTGAGTGAGTTACAGGTGTTTTATTGACAATGATAAACATTTGCAATGTATTATGCTATGCAAGCGCGCGCTGAGGGACTTAGTGACGTCACGAGGCCACAGCTTATTAATGCAATAACACACGTTACACGTACGCTAGAGAGTTGGTTCTTTCGGCGATACGATTTTTTACGAGTCTGTCACAGCTGATTTAAATCTTAGCCAAATTGGAGACTACAAAAAATGTGAGTTAACTGGTCCTTTAATCAAACTTCAAACTCAGGTAATGTAACAGATAAAACATGGACTCAAGTCAAAGGTTTACTATGAAATTAAAATACAACGACTAATGAAAAGAAATATAGATATTCTATATATTCATCATAAACGATAATTAGGTATTACATATTAATTGCAATGATTAATTGTATTTTTATGGTGTTCAACACAATCAAAGGATCGAGGTAGTACGTACACAAGATTAGAACCTGAAATCATACGGAGCCCCCCTGATACTGATGCCACGTGTGTAACCTGGTAGTTTCTCTATACCAATTATCAGCTTCTCAAACTGGACTACGAACTGGTGCTGAGAGAATATCACGTGAGAGAAGAAAACTAGAACCACGTGATGTTTCGAAGCAGAACGTCTTCTTTCTGATCAACAAAAAACTAGGCCAGTTTCCTGGGAATCTGGGCAACACTAAATTTCAAGTATTATTTTTGTTATACAGTACTTACAGGTTATGTATGAACGATCATTCTTGAAAAACTGAGATCATAAATACCCGAGCTTTAATACATAATAATATGTATATTATTTATAGAACTTGTTACCTCGTCCAAATATCCTATGCCGTCAGTGTAACCAAAATCATTTACTTTTGTCTGCACGCCAGCCCTGTTTTTTATGTCACTCACGTCAGATATGTCTAACCGAAACGTGTCTGTCCAGCAACTTATCGTCTGAGAAATGATATTTATCGTCTAAGAAATGATAAATGAAATTAATAAAATGAGTAAAATCAACTATTCTCATACATACAGGAGGGAGCATGCAGTCGATACAAAGCCACAGAAGAGTCCAACCCCCACTGTCCTTGGTGCAGTAGTAATGTGGGGCACTGTCCTTCACATACCATCCATCTATCTGACTCCCACAAATACCTGTCATTTTGCAAATTAATGAATATTTTTTATGGGATAAAGTAAATAACAGAAAATCTCTGATAGTTTGTGCTTCTCTCCAGTAGCGTCCATCTTAGAGGGGGGGGGGGGGGCGCCAAATCGTCGTTTGAATGTAAGACAATTTTGAAAAACTTAACTACAGTACTAGCAAAACTGTGCATTTTGATCTAGAAACACATTTTTTAGAGATTTTGCCAGAGTATCCTCTAAAATCACCTTATTTGTCTAACTTAGGGAGGGGCGCCTAAAAGGGGAGGGGTGACCAATAGAGGGCCGCTTTTTCGGGAGGGGGGGGGGCGCCAACATGCAACATTACGCCACTGCTTCTCTCTGGCAATTTGATACACAAGAGTGCACATAATATTAAACTTTAAGACAATATGGTTCAAAAATCTGGTGTGGATTTTATGTAGCAAGTTGAGATGGTACTAGAGCAATGAAATATTAAATTTATATAAAATCACCTGGTACCAAGATTACAGGTGTAACAGTGTCGTTACCAGATTTTGGAAGGGATTCTGAGGGATTTAATAACAGACTAGTCACGAGGAACACTAAAAACATTCTCACCTAAGGGATATAAAAGTATAATGGGTGTGCAATGTGCATAAAATGGGGGTCATGCATAAATATAAACTCATACTCAGACTGTGAGATTATCTTACGATTTTACGTACTTACTTTTTAAGTACTGTCGACGTCTGTTATTCATAAAGTTTCAAATAATTACTAGCCTGAGTACATTCTCTTGAGTAAATACTCAAAATATGAACTAGTACTCAAATTGGTATTCATGAAGTTAATAAATGTTCAAAAGAAGTACTCAAAAAATAAGTATTCAAACCAATTATTTACAGAATGTACACACATATATATTTTGATCGATTTTAGTGAAAATATTTAATTTTTTCGGGAAATCAGACTGGTTGAAAGAGCCACAGAAAGGAGAAATGACAAAAGTAAACTTAATTGAATAATCCTCACTCAATAATCACTCAATCACAATATGATCCATGCACTCCAGTTCTGCTCTTCCAATTAAACAAATAATCAATTAAACAAATAATCAAAGTTTTAGCACATTTTACAGCATAAAATTTAAACAAATGAGAACATATAATGCTCTTAGTGGTAAATGGCCGTTTGTTCTGAGCTGTATGATTTTTTGACAATCAACTAGCGGGGCAAGGAATGTACTGGCTGGTAGCTTTTGTACACACCAGAACGCTAGTCTGGTTGATTAGTGACCAAATTAGAGGCGTTGATAGGAAGGCATTATAATTTGCGGGTGTAAGAGGGAATATTTGGCATGCATTATTCTAGCAGCTATTTTGTAACAAATGGTCTTTACGATTATTAAGGACGGTAAGTATTTTGGGTGTTCAATACTAAATCATGGCTAAATGTCTAAGAGGGGTTTAAATTTAAGGGAGAAAAAGAAATGAATATTGGGTTATAATATTAATCATAGATGTCAACCCTGATATAACTATTGTACTAAAAATTTGATCATAATGCTTAGGGTCTTTATTAGAATTCAAATTGGATACAAAAATACACTTACTCACTCACACATCACATTTAACTTGACAGAGGAATACGCTGGCAGAGTAAGTCGATTTGGTCATGAAATTTTGGAGGTCAGGTGGAATCCCTGCAGGAGCCTACGAAAATTTAAGGTTACATATATCAAAGTCTTTATTTGTCCAGTCATACACGGCATGACAATGCTGGTTGGAAAGTAGTGAAGATTTCGGTTTGGATTTCAGGCAAGAAATACTAACAGAACAATCAAAGATTTTAAGGTTAGGGGTTATTATATATACAGGGTGGGCCAAAAGTCAGTACCCAAACGTTGGCCTTTATAGCTCAGTCACTGAGTGCCCAATTTAAATACTTCTTTCTGGTATGACTTAGTACCACCACTGGTTCGAGGAATTTGTCAACTCGAAAAATATTCGCGTTCATTTTTTTCAAATGTAGGTTCATTTTCACATTTATTTGATAGTTTGGATAGTCGGATCAAGCTAAATGTTATTGAATTGTGTTTGGCCATTCGAATTACGTTTGTCCTGAAAGAATTAGAACTGTAGCTTCTCAGATGACCGAGATATGAAGCATAACGAGTTTATTCATTACGTGTGATCAGGTGATTGGTTTACCTAATCACATGATAAGGTGACCCCGTTAACTACCCCGTTAAACATAATGGGAATTGTTAGGGGTGCCCAATTAAGGTGTCGTGTCACGGTGTCACATAATCACCCAGTCAATTTTGTTAACGAGATACAGAAAATGCTTGATAACTTCGTCATTTCTAATCCGTTTTGCCTCATGTTTTCAGATCATATGCAACATTTGATAATCTACCGCCTCTTAAAAAATTAGGCGTTCAGCATGTTCAGAGAAAACAATATAGGTGTTTTAATATTAAATGGGCGTGGTCTAAAATATTCGAATTTTCAAACTTTGACGACGGAATCCTCGAACCAGTAAGTACAGTATGCCATCTGCAAAGCAGCAGCTCTCAAATATAAAACACGGCGGAGCTATTAAGGCCAACGTATGGGTACTGACTTTTGGCCCACCCTGTATATTAGGGGTTATTATATATTCCACAAACTGCTCAACAAACAATTATCACAAGATCAAGTTGATGGGTGTGAGACTGACATTGTCTCTAAGGAGTTCATGAGACTAAAATATCTACTCTCTGAGGACTTCTTAAAAGAAAGCCATTGAAATTTTAAATCATCGACAGATTTGGTTTGCATTACAGTGAAGCGTAAATCTACATGATTTACAGTGAAACAAATTTGTAATTGTAATAATGCCCTGATTTTAGAGAATACGCTGGTAAAATCTCAAAAAAGTGTGTTTCTAGAGCATAAACACTAACAGGGATTAGATTGAACAGCTGGAGGCACAAGTTGGTGTTACTGGGCGGCGCTCTGCCTGTCATTCCGCTGAATTTCTATGTTTATGAACATTATAGCCAGGGGTCCCCAGGTGAAAGTTGGTGGTGAACTGCAATTTAAAGTTGTATCGTGTGTACTGGTTCTAATATAAGTCAATGGAACAAAAAATTTTGACACAAGAGTGAAACAAATTTTTTAGTGAAACAAGAAATTTAATTTTTAGCACATTTTACAGAATAAAAAGATGTAAAACAATTCATAAAAATATAATGCTCATTTCGTGTATGAATTTTTGTCCTTGACTGTTAGTTTGATTTTGAAGGGACAGGTAACTAACGGGGCAAGGAATGTGCGTGCCTGAAAGATTTTGCACACACCGAAACACTAGTTCAGTTTATTTTTTAGAGACAAGGCTCATATTAGGATCAGAAGAAAATCGTTAGCAGATATTAGGGGTTCTGTTTATATTTGTTATTATGGGTTGCAGTCTTGTTGTGACAGAAAGTCTACACTATATAGTATGCTTAAGATTATATTGTGTAGTTTGAGGATATAAAATGGAACTTCAAGTTATTGGAGGGCTGGTGAAAAATTATGACTTTTGTATCAATGGTTATTATAAGCTATAAATATTGTAAACTACACAGTGCTAATTAAAAACTTCTTTATACTTCATTCTCAAATTAAATCTTAAAAGTTCAAAAACATACATTCATTTTATTGAAAACTTTCTCGCACATACTTTACTCACAGGAAGAGACTTGGAAACACTAGACTAGGGGGATTTCAAAATCTTTTACGGTCCAATCAAGCAGGGCGTGGCTATGCTGATTATTTGATAGTGCACGTTTAAGCTTTCTCCGCAAAGGAAAGAAAATTTTTTTAGGAAAGAAAATTTTTTATTTACCACAAAACAATCAATACATAATGTTATATTCATAAATAAATTCAAATTTCAATTTCAAACACATATACAGTACGCCGCGCACACAGTCACAATTTAAAATTGTTCAGAAATTCGTAGGTCAGCTGTAGGCGCCGCGCACATGATCTATTTAATTGTTATCTTACAATACATGTCAATACATATTTTACAATTACATGTCACATTTCTTAATTTCTAGAGCCAAAATTTCAGAAGCATACATACATGTTACCGCTCATGTATGTATGTAGTATATTATTTTGCTTCTGCAGTACCGCTCAGAAGCAAAATAATTTAAAATATATTTCTGTCGTTCACGCAGTACAGGCCGTGAACACTGCGACCTAAACACAGCCATTTTAAGTTTTGGGGTAATCATGTTAAAAATGTTGGTTGATCTTGTATTGTGGCTGTCAGGTGGGTCAGCGAGACAAATAAGTAGGAAGGGCTTCCTTGTTGAGCATGTGTAGCCTTCATGTAAGGATATTGGAGCACGAAATTTCATTAGCTTGTAGAACTCGAGGTTACTGGGCCGCGCTCGGGCTGTCATTCCGCCGAATCTGTCATAGCCTGAGGTCCCCAGGTATAGCTAGGATATAATTATGTTTGAATAGCGGTTTAGTTGTTAGTATGTTCTCTCGAAAAAATTGTACACAGTACAGTGGCGAGTTCACATAGCCATGTGCCTACGCGTACTGCGTGACGCGCTTGTTTCACAAGTAGGATTTTGCCGCCTACGGCGGTCGCGCGCTACTGCAAGCGAGAGGGCTCTGGTTAGAGCAAAGTGGCGAGTAACATTACCAGTAACATTTGGCGACGTTTGACTACAAGTACAAATGGCAGCGTTTGATCGAAAATCTGGTTTCAGCCCCCCCCCTGTGGTCAGGTACTAACCATGTCATGTCAAAGCAAAAACGTTGCATTTGGCACTGCGTAGCAATTGCAATGCATTATCTTCGAGATTTTTCTAAAAGAGCACTCAAAACTTGTCCGTCATACATTGTATGACCCGCCGCCCACGAGTGCGCGGCTCCCCCTTTATCATAGAAACACTAAAGTGGGGGTCACAACGTGATACAATTCTCATTGGAGGACTTCGCCGCTTCGACGCGCCGCGCGAACTAGCATTCTGTTACTTGGGGACCTCAGGCTTGCTCTAACCAGAGCCCTCTCGCTTGCAGTAGCGCGCGACCGCCGTAGGCGGCAAAAGAGGGCTCTATAGACAGCCACAAACTGGCACCACAAATCGTGGTGCCAGATTTCCTCCTATATTTCTGATGCCGCGCGCGACGTGTTAGTCATGTCTAGTTACTGCAACTGTTAGACTCGTGCATTGCATTTGCACATATATAATCAGTGCAATATTTTCTCGTTGGATAAGAGTTTTTGGAGGGAATTAATTTAATCTCTTTGTTCAATCATTTCATTTTACTGTTTCCTGATTCTTTGTTCGTTGCCATCATTCGGCAGCTGATCAGATCATTCGGCGGATGTTTCTTTGTTCGTTGCTTTTATTCGGCAGCTGATCAGATCATTCGGCGGATGATTCAAAGGGAGACAACTTTAAAGGTGTTTGAAGGTCAGCTGAAGGTCAGCTGAAGACGATTTACACAAATATTTTGAAAGCTCCTGCTAATTAAATCCTTGCGTATCACTTATATGTTTTTAATATCCCCTCTAGGTTTAAAGGTTTCTTTTGAATTGTCAGTAATCAGCAGACTTTGCTACACTTTTGTCATTTGCAATTGGACTTAAAATATGTTAAAGCTTGTCATTGTCTATAATTTTGAAATAGAGTTTTGTGGGGGACTAATTTAGTCTCTTTGGTCAAGCAACCCGGAACCCCATGAATAGTGAATACTGTTATTATTATCTCCGAGTTCACGTCAGGTATGGGTTTTATTCATAATATATTGAGGCACTTATAGTATAGTTCAGTCATTTCATTTTACAACTGTTTCCTGTTTCTTTGTTCGTTGCCATCATTCGGCAGCTGATCAGATCATTCGGCGGATGTTTCTTTGTTCGTTGCTTTTATTCGGCAGCTGATCAGATTATTCGGCGGATGTTTCTTTGTTCGTTGCTTTTATTCGGCAGCTGATCAGATCATTCGGCGGATGATTCAAAGGGAGACAACTTTAAAGGTGTTTGAAGGTCATCTGAAGGTCAGCTGAAGACGATTTACATAAATATTTTGAAAGCTCCTGCTAATTAAATCCTTGCGTATCACTTATATGTTTTTAATATCCCCTCTAGGTTTAAAGGTTTCTGTTAAATTGTCAGTAATCAGCAGACTTTGCTACACTTTTGTCATTTGCAATTGGACTTAAAAAATGTTAAAGGTTGTCATTGTCTATATTTTCGAAATAGAGTTTTGTGGGGAACTAATTTAGTCTCTTTGGTCAAGCAACCCGGAACCCCATGAATAGTGAATACTGTTATTATGATCTCCGAGTTCACAACAGGTATATGTTTTAAAATTCATAATATATGGGGGGGGGGGGGGGGGGGGGGGGGGGGCAACCAACCATATTAAAGTATATTAAAGTATATCCCGGGTCAAAATCGGAAAAAATCCTACATTTTAATATACTTTAATATACCTACAATTAGTAGATTAGAAGATAAGCCAGTTGCTAGTCCCCTGAACTCATACTTCATATAGGCCTATTTTGGCTCATAAATTGGTCAAGTATCAATATCTTTGAACAAGACTAACTTTACATGAAAGGTAAATCTAATCTATACATGAAATAAAACAACATTTTTCACATATATTTTTATAATATAGGTATATTAAAGTATATTAAAGTATATCCCAGGTCAAAATTGGAAAAAAACCTACATTTTAATATACTTTAATATGGTTCAAAATTTTAATGGAGATAATATAGGTATATTAAAGTACATTAAAGTATATTAAAGTATATTAAAGTATATCCCCGGGTCAAAGTTGAGGCACTTATAGTATTAGTTACAGCCAATATAAAGTTCTCAACTAGATTATCAAGTTTTTAATCTTTCGCATAGAATTGAGAAACAAGAATGACCATCGATTTTAAAACCATTTTAATAAATTAACGGGGTTTTCATCACACCATATCAAAACAATTCAAATAATCCGCTCCTACTAAATCGCTCGTCTCAATAAAATATTGTGTGAAATAAAAAGGTCCTAATCAGGGTATGAAAATAACCTGAACCGGTGTATTTTTGGACGCTGATTCCAAATCACCCGGTCGATGACGTAGTAAAAATGCTTCCCTAAAGAATTAGGGGCAAAAACTGTTTCGGTCCGGTCTGAGGCTACTGTTATGATTGCGGTTAAGGTTCGACCGGGATCCCGGCTTAATCCCGATGTCGGTCAAAAATCTTCCAATTATTCGTCCTCAATTAATTCGTTATTAATTAATCAATGAAACACTGTCAGAGTTAAAAGTGTCAGTTTGTTAGGTGAGATGTGCTTGTGCTTGTAATCAATAAAGGATACCACATGGGGTCGTTATAGTGTCAGAGTTGGTTTTTTGATTGAAATAAATTTTCGTGCACATACAGAATGAATGGTTAATAATTTAATATATATGTAGACCAAGGTCTGTGCACGGGATGCTTCCTGGAAGAATCCAGTTCTTTTAGCGGGGCACCCTACCTATACTAAAGCCAAATTGAGATATAATAATCATATTCCTAAGAAATAATCAGAAATCGAATACCAATCAAATAATATGATATATATGAGTAGTAACCATATTTATTATGCAAAATGCCCCAACCACATAGTGTAAATTTATATAGAATTCAATTCCATATCATCATTAAACCTCAATAGTCAATATAATAGCCCAGGCAAAATTAAATAAGCTGGTTTGTTGGGTAAGCTGGTTTGTTGGGTAAGCTTATGCTGTGTTTGTGCTTGTACATACTATTGTAATTATAAAATAGGTATTGTAATACCTATAAAGTAGCGGATACCAGGTTTTAGTGTCAGAGTTAAGTGCTGCAGTTTTTAATTATGGTGAGACGGCTTGTAATCAGTACAGCTATAAAAGGATACAAAAGTTGTTGTGTCAGAATCTGTAAATTAACACATGCTAGTATGCTACCCTACGCAATGTCCTCATCACCTGATCCGTCAGTATAAATCTAACTGGCTCTTCATTTGACTCCGTAACCATACTCTCGTCGTACGAGTCGTCTTTGTTCATATTGTTCGGGGTAATGTAATATAAACAATAAACAATCAGGAGGGAACTTGAACTGATATAATATTTCGTAGTTTCTGGCTCTTCAGTCGTAGTTGATCATCAAGTTGATTTCTAAGTTTTCCGGCAGGATCTGCTCAGTCAACGTTTTTCGTCACCTTGAAAGCCGGCCCACTTTCACTCGCGACTGAGAAAGGAGGTGGACACAGATAGATTCAGACAAGCTGGTTCAGATGTACAGAGAGTGATTTTTCCGACAGACCTCCAGGAGATTTCGTCTCTGGGGCTCCAGCTTGTCTTTCAAATATCTTGTAACCTTGTCCCTTATCACGTTGTTCAGATATTCGGACCCGTCTGAAGTACTGCGTAGGATTGCCAACAGGCAACGTTACGCCACTGGTTTCTTCCCTTCTCGATATCACTGTCTGCACTGATTCTTGTACTTTTTATTTGTCGGAAGCCCACCTCTCTTAGACTTGAAGGTCAGGAATTTTGGCGGTTTGAGATTGCTTTGTAGGTAAGAGTCACTCTGATTACCTTACGAGACATATTTAAAAGGTACGAAATTCCGGTGACCTAAATTTGATTTGGGACCGAAAATATGGGATTTCTTACCGAAAACCATCTCATTTCATACCCCACATTCAATCATGGTATTTAGAGATTTTTTTCATTTCTTAACATTTTACAAAAAGTAAAACCCAATATTATATGAGAAAATCAATTAAATAAAATGTGAAAAATTACAAGTCAATTTCTTCTTGATCTTCTGGTTCAGGGACGTTTCTCTCTCCAGTGTAGTCCCCTAGTTGAAATACTAGTGTTCATTTGTTAGATGAATCATATACTGATAGTTAACTATATTGATAGTAAATCGACAAAGTCATAATCTAAGAAAATACGTGAAAATATGATGTTTTTTTGTTTTTGGAAAACCACCGTATTTAATTTCGACCTTTTAAATATTTCTCGTAATTAGGTAACCACAGTGCAACGCCTAATCGGACTCCAATAGATTCGGATAAAAAATACCAGTAATATTTTTTACGCTAAAATCGAATGTAGAACATTCTAGAAATCCAATATCAACCAACTTGCTGACATAGTACATTGTTTAAATAGTATTGAAAACCATAACCATACTATCTTTTAGATTTATGTCACTTATGATGGCTCCGGCTGAAAGTACTATGACTCATTTTATCTAGAAGATCGTAGTTTCATTGCTTCTGAAGTAGCTATCAGTTCGCTGGTCTTGAATGTTGATTGTTGGGTATAATACTCTTGTATTTTTTACAGCCATGATCTCTGAAAAATACTATGTAAGCGAACCTATACCCCAGTATTTGTTAGCCAACAGTACCACAGTATTAGCTATGCCCTGCCTACTAGTTTAGCTTTATCTCATTATCTGGTACCCTGCTATACAGTATACAATATACATGTTTACATATTAATTGCGTTTAAAACCCTCCAACATCTCCCCCCCCCCCACCACCCCCTTCTCCTGAGCGAGTGATTACTAAACATGTGGATGACCCCTTATTATACAAAGGATCATAGGTCGTCAGAAATAGCATACATTGATGATTGATGTACAGTGTACACGCTATATAATACACATTACAGTGTAAAGTTACACTGATCTACAGTTCATCTCTTAATGGATTATTCCAGAATTGCGCGCGCACACGTGTTATGATCAAACAGATCGTTTCATAATCATGGCATGTATACCGTCGTTATATACACGCTCTCGTTGTGTGTACGTTTTGATCTTTAATATTTGATTTGATGCAACACATCACTACAGCAGCTACAATTGTACATATTTTAGACTTTACTTTGCTCCCAATTATAGTCCCAAACTTTCTAGTAGTTCTGAAAAAGCAAGATTTTCTATGATACAGCGACTTTTTATATCGCTACAATATAATTTAGACTTTAGAGCCAAGTTACTTTTAGATAGCTGATCTTCAGGGCTCTTTCCCCTCAAATGATTGTAAAGCCCGCTCATGTTTGACAATATTTACACTGACAGAAATTGGTCATCTAATTTTATCTTGTTCTCTCACAAACCTGAGTATTAACCAGTGTAACTTTTCTAGGAGCTGCCATTTATGACTGGCATCACACACTATACACCTTGGGTTCTTGGACTATTCAAAGACAGGACAAAACCTATAATGCTCCAGCTCTACAAATCCATGGTATTAAGATCCAGCGAGTGGAGTACTGCTGCTCTGGAATCCAAAAAAGATCTATAATATCCAGTCAGTCGAGAGCATACAACGCCAGTTAATTGTAGACAGATTCTAGGGCTCAAAAACACCGACTATTGGAATAGACCGAAGGAACTGAAACTTATATCCCTGCTGGCTGCTAAGATGCTGAGAAGGCTAGACTCCATCATACATCTGTGGAAAGTTCTCCAGGGATATGTCCAAATTACCTATAGATGATCGATGTACAGTTCAGAGAGAATGCCAGACTGAGAGTTAAAGTAATACTCTCTTCTCTCACCAAAAAAATCAGCTTCTGCACGCTCCATGCCTACGACTACTCATTTGCTGTGAAAGCTGGAAGACTTGGAATTTTCTCCCCTAAATTGACAATAGTGACAATATCAAAAGACTTTGGCAAGCTTCAAGACATTTCTCGGAAACGGGAAACCGCAGATTGCGTGATAACCGTGAACTTACCTATTTCTACTCTTCTATATAAGTTCAATAGGTTGGACCAAGAAGTTCTTGGGTAACATTGTTTTCTATCCTATATGTGACCTCTGCTGAGTTTCGCCAAGACTTGACGGGCCATCACATCTTCTGACCACCCCACCAGTATCGCTTGTTGCGCCAGCACAGCAGAGAGTTCGTGAGGAGGGCCTGTTTCCCTGATCGGCGGCTTCTTGTTGTCGCTATAATTGCAATTGTCCAAACAACCTGTTGTAAGTAGAGCTGTGTTTATTCAAATTGACTGATGTTCAATATAATATTATAACCTCAACAAATAGAATAGTATGTTGTTGGTTTAATTGATGCACAATTAATACGCTGAACTTATTAGATTTATTTTATTGGTCAATAATTTTATTGGTCAATAAACAATAAACTCACTATATCGCAGTTAATATCATTTCTTCTGTCAGTGAGTTGGTGCCAGTTAATAAAGCAAAAGTTCAACGGAGGTAGTACACACACTACACAGTACTATGGTAGACAGAGAGCACGGTACGTTTTATTTTAATAACTTCTCAGTAGTGAGAATATCACTTTTACTAACTTCTTGTCTCCCTTTAGTTTATCCCGCAATAAGTGACTTTTACCAATGTGGTAATTTAGCCCTCCCATGGTTGTTGCAGTGAACTGGAACTTGGGGCATTTCTGTTTAAGCCTTCGTTATAGATAAGATTATCGTAGTCACCGACATCCACCGACATATTGTGTAATGCTTAATAACAAAATTTCTGAATTAAATGTAACCTTGTATTGGGCTGAAATACTAATAATAATTATAATGATAGGATTATGGGCTATGGCCACATTATACATAGCCATTTCGACAAAACTTGAAACCCATGAACTGCACTCTTCGCTATTGCAGTTCACACAATATTTTCAAAAAGAAGATGTTCCTATCCGGAAAATGCTATGATTAATTATTTTTAGTGTTATGATTAATTATTTTTAGAACATGTAGTTCTGAATTTAACAACCAAAAAACATTGATTCCTTGGTATTTAGCAATCAATGGCTTATTAGACATGAAATATGCATATGAATTATGCTCACATGTATTTATTTTTGACATCAAGTTTCGTTAAGATCAGGAGGTGACCGGGACATGATTTTAGGCCTGACCGGGACCGGGACCGGGATACAAAATGTGACTTGACCGGGACCGGGACCGGGACCGGGACTGAGATTATCAATTTACCGGGACCAATAATTTCTGGGATTTCTATCTTACCGGGACCGGGACCGGGACTAAGGTTTTTTTTTTACATATTTGATAGATTTACAGATCTGGCTTGACAAAAATTTTCAGAAAAAATCATGTTCGTGGGAAGCAAAAATCCGATGAGTTTTTTAGGGGGGGGGGGGGGGGGGGGGGGGGGGGTAGGGGGTTGAGGGGGGTTGGGAAGGGTTGTCACATGACGAGAAATTTGTTGCAAAAATTAAACAATCTTTATTTGGGTCTGACAACCAGAGTGGTGGGTCTGGACTTGAGAAGAGTGGGCCTGGCGGCTGGAATGGTGGGTCTGCAATCTAGAAGTTGGTCTAGCAACAGAATTGTGGATCTGCATTCGGGAATAATGAGTCTTCACTCTAGAAGAGTGGGTCCGGCAACCAGAGTGGTGGGTCTGCACTTGAGAAGCGTGGGTCTGGCCGCTAAATGGTGAGTCTGCACCCTTTAAGAGTGGGTCTGACAACCAGAGTGGTGGGTCTGGACTTGAGAAGAGTGGGTCTGGCAGCTGGAATGGTGGGTCTGCAATCTAGAAGTGGGTCTGGCAACTAGAATGGTGGGTGTACGTACACCCTTGAAGAGTGGGTCTGACAACCAGAGTGGTGGGTCTGCACCCTTGAAGAGTGGGTCTGACAACCAGGGTGGTGGGTCTACACTTGAGAAGAGTTGGTCTGGCAGCTAGAATGGTGGGTCTGCAATCTAGACGTGGGTCTGGCAACATGAATGGTGGGTCTGCACCCTTCAGGCTTAAAGAGTGGGTCTGACAACCAGAGTGGTAGATCTGCACTTGAGAAGTGTGGGTCTGGCAGCTGGAATGGTGGGTCTGCAATCTAGAAGTTGGTCTGGCAACCAGAATGGTGGGTCTGCACCCTTCAGGCTTCAAGATTGGGTCTGACAACCAGAGTGGTGGGTCTGCACTTGAGAAGAGTGGGTCTGGCAGCTAGAATGGTGGGTCTGCAATCTATAAGTGAGTCTGGCAGCTAGAATAGTGGGTCTGAAATCTAGAAGTGGGTATTGCAACATGAATGTGGGTCTGCACCCCTGAAGAGTGGGTCTGGCAATCAGAATGGTACGTCTACACTCTAGAAGAGTGGGTCTGGCAACCAGAATGGTGGATTTTCGCCCTAGAAGGGTGAGTCTGGAAACCAGAAAGGTGGGTTACAATCTGGAATAGTGGGTCTGGCAACCAGAATTGCGGGTCTGCATTCTAGAATAGTGGATCTTCACTCTAGAAGAGTGGGCCTGGCAACCAGAATGGTAAGTCTACACTCTGTCAACCAGATTTGGGGGTCTATAAACTAGAATATAGGAGATATGACTACCAGAATTGTGGGTTTGGACAACCCGAATGGTGGGTCTTCACTCTAGAATAATAGGTCTGGTGGGTCTACACTTTAGAAGAGTGGGTCTGGCAACTAGATTGGTGTGTCTGCAATCTATAAGAGTGGGTCTGGCAACCAGAATAGTGGGTCTGCAATCAAGGGAATCAAGATGAGTGAGTCTGGCAATCAGAATGGTGGGTCTGCACCTTAGGGTAGTGGGTCTGGAAACAAGAATGGTGGGTCAGAATTCTTGAATAGTGGGTCTTCACTCTAGCTAAGAGTGGGTCTGGCAACAAGAATGGTGGGTAAGAATTCTAGAATAGTGGGTCTTCACTCTAGAAGAGTGGGTCTGGCAACCAGAATGGTAAGTCTACACTCTGTCAAGTGTCAACCAGAATTGGGGGTCTAAACTAGAATATAGGATATATGGCAACCAGAATTGTGCGTCTGGAGTCTAGAGTCTAGAATAGTGGGTCCGGCAACCCGAAAGGTGGGTCTTCACTCAAGAATAGTGGGTCTGGCAATCGTAATGGTGCGTCTACACTCTAGAAGAGTGGGGCTGGCAACCAGAATGGTAGGTCTTCGCCTTAGAAGAGTGGGTCTGGCAACCAGAATGGTGGGTCTGCATTTTAGAATAGTGGGTCTTGACTCTATGCCTACTAGAAGAGTGGGTCTCCTCTCTAGAAGAGTGAATCTGGCAACCAGAATGGTAATTCTTCACTCTGTCAACCAGAATTGGGGGTCTATGAACTAGAATATAGGAGATATGACAACTAAAATTGTGGGTCTGGACTCTAGAATAGTGGGTCTGGCAACCAAAATGTTGAGTCTGCACTCTAATAGAGTGGGTCTGGCAACTAGAATGCAGACACGTAGCCAAGGGGAAGACCCCCGGAAAAAAATGGAACCCCAAAAAAATAAGCCCCCTAGTCCCCATGGTCGCCTGGTAAGTGGGCTGTGTTTATGACTGTTTGATTAAACGACACGACAGGCAATCGACTTTAGCATTTCGTAAATTATTCCCAAATCCCACTATACAATATTATGTACTTATTCCATTCAATGTGACAAGTACTGAGTTCCCCCTAGCCCCCAACTTTGTATTTAAATTGTGATGTCTGAAATTACAAATTTCTAATGCCAAATGTCGTCTGAAACACCCTATTTCTCAAAAATTTTCCGGGGGCTGCACCCCCAACTTTGTATTATCGCCGTCCTACAAATTTCTTTAATGCCTAATGTCGTCTAAAACAAATAATTTCTAAAAATTTTCTTGGGGGCTGCGCCCCCACCAGTCCCCCAACTTTATATTATTGTGATGTCTGATTATTACTGCGCCCCCCCAGCCCACCAACCTTGTATTATTGTAATGTCTGATTATTGCTGTCCCACAAATGTCGTCTGGAACACCCTATTTCTCAAAAAGTTTCCGAAGGCCAGGGCTGCGCCTGCCTAGCCCTCCAACTTTGTATTATTGTGATGTCTGATTATAATTACTGTCCTACAAATTTCTTTAATGCCAAATGTCGTCTAAAACACATAATTTCTCAAAAATTTTCTGATTGGCTGCGCCCCCCCTCCCTAGCCAACCAACTTTATATTATTGTGATGTCTGATTATTACTGCCCTACAAATTTCTTTAATGCCAAATGTCGTCTAAAACACATTATTTCTCAAAAATTTTCCGGGGGGTGCGCCCCCTAGCCTCCCAACTTTGTATTATTGTGATGTCTGATTATTACTGTCCTACAAATTTCTTTAATGCCAAATGTCGTCTAAAACACATTATTTCTCAAAAATTTTCTGGGGGGCTGCGCCCCCCCCCGGCCCCCCAACTTTATATTATTGTGATGTCTGATTATTACTGTCCCCAAATTTCTTTAATGCCAAATGCCGTTTTAATCACCCTATTTCTCAAAAATTTTCCTGGGGGTTCGCTCCCCTAGCCCACCAACTTTATACTATTCTGATGTATGATTATTGCTGTCCTACAAATTTCTTTAATGCCAAATGTCGTCTGAATCACCCTATTTCTCAAAATTTTCCGAGGGTTGCACCCCCAGCCCACCAACCTTGTATTATTGTAATGTCTGATTATTGCTGTCCTACAAATGTCGTCTGGAACACCCTATTTCTCAAAAATTTTCCGAAGGCCAGGGCTGCGCCCCCCCTAGCCCCCCAACTTTGTATTATTGTGATGTCTGATTATTACTGTCCTACAAATTTCTTTAATGCCAAATGTCGTCTAAAACACATAATTTCTCAAAAATTTTCTGGGGGGCTGCGCCCTCCCCCTCCCTAGCCAACCAAAGGAGCTTCGCCCCGGCTACGTGTCGTGTCGGGCTACGTGCCCAGAATCGAAAAAACTTAATCTTTAAATGAATAACGGAACCTTCATTATGAAGTTACGAGATGATAATATAATTGGGAGGCAAAGTGGGTATCGGGCTTGGGGCTCATAATGCGCAAAATTTGGCCGCTGTCGAGTGGGTCTGCCTAAAATTCACAGATCTAGCTATGGGTCTGAGACATTTGTAAAAAAAAAACCTTAACCGGGACCAACAATCCAATTTTACCGGGATTTGACCGGGATGACCGGGATGACCGGGACCAAAACTGGTATTCTCATATTGAAAGTTGCAACTTTCATTTACATTATAATTGAACAATTTGAATAAGTAATAACTAGAATATTAAATTAGAAAAAACTAGAAAAAACCCGTCAATATGGGGCATGGGCCTAATGTACTACACCAATAATGTTCATGTACTGATTACTCAAGTTCACCCTCATTCCTCATTCCTCAATCAATGATCCCTCAAATTATTCAACAGTTTCATTCTCCAATTCCAATTGACAATTGGGCGTAGCCCGAGTTGAAAACTTGATGTTACTTTGCACTTATGTAACGATGTTAGTTACCGAGTAGAAATGGCTTTGATCTACACTGTGTAGACACTACACAATGAATGAAAGTAAAAACTTAAAATCACAGTGAATGAAATTATGTAAAAGATCCCGGTCAAAATCCCGGCAAATTTGAGTGATTGACCGGGACCGGGACCGGGACCGGGACCAAGAATCCTGAATTAACCGGGACCGGGATCATAAATCAGTATTTGACCGGGACCGGGATCGGGACCGGGATGAAAAATGTGACTTGACCGCCATGACCGGGACCGGGACCGGGATAGCTCAAAATTGCCAATCCCGGTACCGGGATTCCCGGTCACCTCCTGGTTAAGATCCTAGAAGTGAGCCTTTGACGATGCTGCACTCGCTATCAGTTCAGTTTTATAACATTGAAGTCGAGCTTTGAATGCGTCTACTGAACTGGCTTCTTTAACCGATCTTGGTACTTTGTTCCAGTAATTGTTAACACGGTTACTGAGGACCTGATTTCCTCTTTTATCTTAATTAGAATCTTGGTACCGCTACGTGATATCCTGAAAAGATCTTGTCCACTTTACCCGTCGTTATTTTAAAGGTTTCAAAAAGATCACTCCTCATACGGCGCTCCAGTAGTGTTGTTAACTGAAGGATTCTCAATCTCTCATCGTATGGTAGAATACCAATCCCGTCGATTATTCGTGTAAGTTCTCTCTTGAACATCTTCTTAATAGTCTTAATACTTTAATAGATCTCCAGTTTCTGTGCTCTGCTGGTAGATTCCACACTTGCACAGCGTATTCGATGTGAGGTCGAACTAGAGTTCGGTAAACATTCAGCATAACAAATTTGTTACGGCAGATCAAGCTTCGTTTGATCCAGCCTATAACAGACTTTGCTTTTTTCACGGACTTGTCTATATATGGAAATGTTATACTTATTAAGAAAAGCCGGTCCCGCCTAGCCTCCTATCATAATGAGCCAATGTTGCGATTGTACAATCAATACTTTTAACACGTCACGTCATCGTATAATTGCTTATCATTTTATTAGCTCTTCGGAAGGAATATTGAAATGGCCCTACCGCTTACCTCAACTTTTGTTTGTTTGTTTGGGGACCAGCTTTTGGTACATTCATGGTTAATGTTTACTATAATATAATTTCAAAGTATTACATGTAGAGTAATTACATAGAATTAGATAAATATGAATTTCTTTTGCTTAGGATATACCAATATGATATCCAAAAATGAAACGATGTACCTTACGCTTCGCACACAACACAACTGGTAGTTGTTCCTCAAAAAAGAGCCCTATATACATAGCTAAACCTGGCCTGGGTGAGACCTGCATCACGATTGCTATTCAGTGATGTGTGCTCTACAAGTCATCACATACCTGAGTTACAATCACGGTTGTAATATAATGATTATTACTTTCCTTCATTTTTACAATAAGTTTCTGATGAGCTGCTTTCTCCTCCCTATTTCTGTCAAGTGTGATGAACCACGTATATGGTACGCTGCCCATTTAGATTTCTTCAGGTTTCTTGATCGAGCAGCAACCATTTTGACTGATCCCATGCAAGCCAATGTCACTTTTATCGGTCTCGGTTACCACTATCTGCATGTTTTTAATCCTGATCAAATTTTCTGTCACCAATTCAGGATCACACTACCGATGATTCCCAAATCTCGGTGATCACTTCTTCTGCCACTATATGTGGATCACTGCCCTAATTGTCTGGTACACCGTATACAATGAAATTCTTTCTGCGGACGTTTTTAACAGCTGTCTTTATACTGTCTTAATCGACGGAGCACCGGTAGTTGTTTCACAGCCCTTTCACAGTTCTCCTTGACGATGTCACACCAAGTTTTTTCATCTCAGTTTGTACAGTTTGCTGGACAGAGTCGAGCTCTTTCTGTTGCTGTTTGAACTGATCCTTCTGATAATTAGGCTGCGCTGATACCAGTCTGTCTCGTACTGGCCGCAGATTTACATAGTTCAATATTGCCTGTCATCAATTTAGAAAGATTTTCAACAGCAGTAGCCAAGGGGTCTTTCGTTATACCCATCAATCTCGAATGATTCAGCTTTGTTAACGGTTTTGAGTTTTCGAGAGTTACAAAGTTCCATACTTTATTGTTAGTACTTTGGTCCGAGACATCAATTTTGTATGAAAAGCATTAAGACATCGGCAGCGATAACTCTTTTTCAAGTTTGTTCAAATTTTCCACAGAGTTGAACTCCATAGTACAAAGACAAGCTGATTAGCTCGGCGTGTCGATGTAAATCTGAGAATAACTGATTGTAACTCAACTTCTTCATGTGCTTTTTATGCTGACTTAGAGGTGCATTATTCTCCAGCATATATCTCGAAATATATGCCTGCGTTCCGCTAGAAACCGCCATTTTGAAATATTTTCTTGTGTTTGAAGTCATATCTCAAGTTTGGCATATAGAAACTCGCCCAAAATCGCACAGATTATTCCTCTGATAGCCATACAACTGTCTGGAAATTTTAGAGAAAATCCATCATTCAGATCTCTAAATATATACCTGTGTTCCGCTAGAAACCGCCAATTTGGAGATATTTTCTTTTGTTTGAAGTCATATCTCCATTTTGGCACATAGAAATTCTCCCAAACTCTCACACATTATCTGTCATATAGCCATCTAACTATCTGGAAAGTTTGAAGAAAATCTGTCATTCAGATCTTGTGAAAATCAAAAATATATTCTAAGTTATTCACTAAAACACTCGATTTTCGAACTTTTTATTTGGAACAGATTTGTCGAAAGTCCTGATCTGTTCTGCAGACACTTTCGCGCTTGTGCAGTAGCGCGCGACAGCCATTTGGCGTAAACCCATCGTTAGATGGGCCAAAATTTGCAAATGTGCTTCAGAACTAGCATTGTCTGACCATAAAAGACCACTTAAATTGCACTTTTTGAATAAAAAGTATATCCTGTTAACATTTCTGAAACTCTATCTAATTTGCAACGTACCTACACCACACAAGTGTTGTGCGCAAACATAATTTGAGCCGAGTACAGATAGCACGACCACTGTTCACGAACAGGTGTTCGTGAAAAACTTATGATATGATGGACGATGGTTACCAGATCATATGACTGCCTAATAACTTGCTTAGGATGATGTGAACCCCTCGACAGCTTGACACAGAATCAAGTAGGGTTCACATTATCGCAAGCACTGTACTCCTCCTGGACTGGACCATTCTCTTATCTCTAGGGGGGCCGTGGGTCCATTAATTTCGTCTAAACGGGAGAGTACCATGTCAGCAGTGGTCGACCGGGATCGAAATTCAGTCCCGGCCGGGACCAGGCCGGGATGAATGTCATCCCGGCCGGGACCGGGATTTTTCCAATATTTCTCAATCTCAGTAAAATGAAACAATGTTATATGTTAAATAAAATCTTCCAGAACAAACTGAGGTATGTCAAGTTAAAATTGACAGTAAGTAGTAGTAACTACTCTATCTCTCTAATCTCTATCTCTCTATCTTTCTCTATCTCTCTCTTTATCTCTGAGATAGAGAGCGCGAGCGCTCTCATTGGTGGATCGACCTAGCGTGTCACAAATTTTTATTTGATATATTTCATCAGACGAAGAAGCTGATGAGGGCGAGGCCCCTGACTCTTGAGTATTTCTAAGTTTGTTCGACTTCAGCTTTCTTCTAACATTTTGTAATTTGTTACTCATGAAGTGAACAGTTGAACATATAATTTAATTTGAACATTAATAAATTTTGTTTGACTTGAATTGCCAACTACCATTGATCAAATTCATAGAATTTTGATCATGTAACATAACATTTCACATAAGACTTGAAAGTTGAATTTTCAAATAAACTTTTGGCGACGAGAAAGTGAAATGATCTAACTATTAAGAAGCACTGTAGAGCACTGTTGTAGTTAAACTTTACGAAAAATGTTCACAGGTTCGTGAACTTTGGGCTAAAAACAAAATCCCGACCGGGACAAAATCGCCAAATCCCGGCCGGGATCTGCATGTCAGTAATTGGAATAGTTGTTGGAATAACGAACGACTTCTATACCATATTTAAATCTTAATTATTTATTTCATTGAGCAATATAATATGTAGAACCACCCCCCTCTTTTGCTATTGAATCAGATATTTATTTATTAGAAGATTGGGGAGACCTAGAATGAACTTTTTATCTGTTTTAAGAAGTGATTTAAGTAGTAGAATTAGCACATAGATAACTTGCATGAATTAAACGAAATCAAAGATATAGTGCATGCAACAGATGTTGAGAAAATTTGTTTCAATGGTACAGTTTACCGCATTAAAGTATTTTTATGAATCATTATTGACGGTAAGATCCTTTTTTTAAAAAAATTATTATATGCTACGTACAAACAGTTTTATTCGTAACTAATTTTATCCCAGAGGGCCCATTTGAATCTTTTAATAGTTTGGGCCAGCAATTTACTATGCTACAATTAAAGGGAAATTTTTTCTAGCAAACTAATTGCAAGATACCAAAAATACAATTTCAATTTTGGGTTTTAAAAACATTTCATGATTTTATATGCCCCAATGGGGGGAAAAAGGGGGATTAGGTTTGGGCCCCCATTTCTAGGGGGGCCCCCCCATTAAAAAACGGCCTCTATTTTTGGGTCTTTTATGGCCATGTAGGGACTTAAAAGGTTTTTTCATAAACCGCTACTTAAAGGGGCCCTTTAAAATTTGGGACTAGCCCCACTCTAAAACCGGGTACTAGCCCTAATTTACCAAAAAGTGGGCCCATAGGCGGTCAAAGCCGGTATTTGTTGTCTCTAAAACAAACCCACTTTTCGGGGGTTTCCCCAAAACCCGGGTTCTAGAAAGGTTTCTAGCCGGGACTTGAAAAGTGGGCTTTTGACGGCTACAAACCCCCTGCTAATCGGCTTTGTAAACCCAAAGGGTTTCTTTTTCGGGGCCCCTTAGCTATTTTCCCCATTTTGTTTTCAGTCAAATAGTCACAGCAGGGCACAATTTAACTTTAAATTTTTTACAGCAGGAAAAAAACCAAATTTTGAAATATTCCGGGAGGGCACGGCTTCCCCCCCGAGGAACAAAAAATTGGGTTGGGTTAAATTTTTGAATTTTTTGGGGGAGTTTTTTTCTCAATTGACCCACGCCCTTTTTTACGCCCTTTTGTGATTTTTAAACCCCCCCTTTTCTTTCCCCTTTTGATTTGGGGAAAGGGTATCAATTGGGTATGAAAATGATCAGAAACACACTTGATGGGGTAAGCATTTGTTTTAAAGTTTTAAAAGACTTCAGGTTGTTGAGTAATTAGGTCCCAAAAACCCATTTTTAAAGCTCTCGCCCAGCCAAAAAATTTTTTGTATTATTACAAAATATCTCAGCTTCTGTGGAAGTTTAAAGGGTCATCTTGGGCATAAAAAAGGGCAGCTTTATTCAATTGGGGGGGTTAGGGGGCATAGTTTTTAAATTCCCCAATTCAGGTTGTTGATTTTTAGGTTTAAAAAACCCATTTTTAAAAGCTCTCGCGAGTCCCTAATTTATGTACTTATTACCTCGGGGCGGAAGACGTTTCTACCGGAAATTCTCAATCCTTTTTAATTTTTTTGCTGTAAGAAAAAATCCCAAAATTAAATTGTTGACCTGCCCGTACTTTTGGGGTGGGAACTAAAACGGAAAAAAGCAAGACACAACTTTGGAACAGGAAAAATTTAAATTTTGTATGAACAGTGGGGGTATCTAATACCCCCCCTGTCCGCGGAAACTTAACGAAAAACTGTTACCCGATCTTTTTATGCAAAATAACAGTATCCCGGGAAACCAAACAGGGTTCACATCATCGCCGGGGAATTTCAATCAGGGGTGTCAAGGTTTGAAAAAAATTTAAACAACCCTTTCGGGGCAGGGGAAACCCGGGGCATAGATGCGTTACACCCAAGGGCAGAACAGGGGGTCTTTAGAGGTTTTTTTGGAAAGGAATCTCGAGCATTTCTCTAAGGAGGCCCCTGGGGCCATTAATTTCCCCCATTAGACAGAAGAGTACCCTTTTTCAGGAATATATTCGTACAAACAATATTAAATTTGTAACTCAAAATATTTTTCCGATTTGTTGCCCGCCAAAAAGTAAAGCAGGCACAATTTAAAAATTTGATTTTTCTTTTCAGCAGGGAACTTAAAAAAGGATCGAGAATTTTTCCGGTAGAATCCTTCCCCCCCGAGGGGAATTTAAATACCTAAAAATTTCGACTCGCGGGGAGCGTAAAAATAGGGTTTGTCCTAAGAACTCAACAAAGGTCGTAGACTTTAAAACTATGCTCTAAACCCACCCCCCAAAGTGATGTTGTTCGTGGGGGCAGTTTTTCCCCGGACAGGGGGCGGGGTTTTAATATCAATACTACCCCCCCCCCCCCCCCAAAGGGGTTTTTCTGGCTGCCCTTTCCCCTTGGGGCGTTTAGGGGTTCGAGTCTTGTTTTGGGACCGAACTAAAGTGGGGTTTTGGGTTTACGTCCCAAAGGAAAGAGTGTGTCTGTGAGAGCGGGTAACAGTGGCAGGGCATTTAAAAAATTTTGTTCTTTGGCAACGCAAGCAGAGAAAAGGACGCTGTCATCAGTTTTTTCCCGGTGTAGTTTTATCCGTCAGAAACAAGGGACTTGGGTTTCATCCTTTTGGAACCATTTAGGGAAATTTGGGGAAGGTTGGCATGAGTTGGGTAGAAATTTCGATAAAAAACCTTTTTATTTCCCGTAATAAAACCTAAGGGAAAACTTGAACGGGTCATTTCCCTTACAGCCTTTGGCAAGTAGTCTCACATCCCCTTTATCGAGGAAAAAAAAAAAAACCCCCCCCCCCCCCCCCCCCCCCCCCCCCCCCCCCCCCCCCCCCCCCCCCCCTTTAAACAAGAGCTCCCGTTCCCCTTTTGTGGTCTTCGGCGGCAGTCAGATCATGTTTTCTTCTTAATGTTTTCAGCTAGATTTACAGAATTGAAATGTGAAAAATCCCACCCCCGATCTAGCCCATTTCTGTTAAAATATTCAAAACCATAAAACACATCACAATTAAAACGGCATAATTTGTGATGTGATTTTGACCCCCTTTTGGGGGGGGGGATCAGTTTTTTGACCCAAGGTCTCCCCGTGGTTCCCCTGTCCTAATCCTGTTTGATCCTTTTAGACCGAACCATCGATACGTGATTGGCTATTTGAAAACAGGATCGGGTTAGCCGTACTAACAGCTTAACAGGCTGTCGTCCATCACAACCTACAGTGAAAATAAGGGGGTATGGGAATCAAATTTTCGCAAACCAAAACGCAACCCAAACTTCGTTTCCCTCGACGCAAGAAAGGGTGAAGGGCCAAAGTCCTGAACTGATTTTATAAAAACTTTTGTCCCCCCTTTACGACATCCCAAAAGAAAAAAAACTATGGTTGAGTTTTAGCTTGTATATATCAAATTTTGGGAAAAGTTTTCGTATACAAATATAGTAACAGTTTAGATCAGGGCTCAAAATTTGGGAAATGTGTCGTATTGGGAAAAAAATCAAAAATTCCCCGGGCTTTTGTTTTTTTTTGATTTAAATTAGTCGGAAAAAGTCGCTGTCGGACAGTTTTCGTTTTTACCGTAGCTAATTTTTCCAAATTTGCGATTTTATTGGAAAACATTTTTGTAAGGCCGGGTTTTAAAATCGGTAAAGTAAACCCTTTGCTTACTCACAATCTGGGACGTTTGTCGTGACTTTAATTTCCGCCATGAAAACATCTCACAAACTTGCTACCCATTTCAGGGGTTTTCTGTATGGGTCCCAAATTATAACCTCTGTCATACAAGCTTCTTTGTTTGTTTTGTAGCTAAATTTGATAAAAGAAAATTTCTGCAATTTTGTTTTTCGGGTTTCACGGTTTAAAGAGTTTTAAAAGTGTAGCGTAGGGCGACACCCAAACCCCTGTCGCTCCTGCCTTTCCAAAACTCACCTAACCTGGAGGGGGTATTTAAAACATACAAGTGATAGGGAAAAATTTTGTAAAAATTTTTGTGTAAACTTTTTCGCTTTACAAATTGGGGACTCTTTTGACGCTCCTGATTTAAAACCCAGGAAATTTATGTCCTTTTTAAACCAAAAGAAAAAATCTTGTCGGTATCTCTCGCATCATTTTAGTTCAAAAGTTTTATATTTTCCACAACCGCAATTTTAAATTTTTAAAAAATTTTTTTGTGAAAAAAAATTAGTTTAAATATTCTCCCCCAAATCCCCTTTTTAAACCGATCCGGGGAGTAGTAAAGAAAAAAATGTTCTTTTCCTTTAAATATTTGCCGATAATTTATAGGGGGCTGAAAATTTTATTTTTTTGCTGTTTTTTAACAGATTGTAATTTAAATTTACGATAGTAAATTTGTCAAGACAAAATTTTTCTTTTTTTAGCATCCGGTCGGGTTTTGGGGCCCGCAGGAAAAAACCCTTTTTATGATTACGAGTCAATGTTGGGACTGAAATATCAAACCGGGTTTTTTCTGATCGCGAAGTGATTTTTGCGACCCCGGGTTGGGTTTGGTTTTTGGTCACCGGATTTTTAATGTTATATGTTTTTGCAAATGAATCCGTTTCTTGGGATCACGAAGTGTGATTTTAAACCGTTTTCATTTTTTCTTTCAATCGTAATCTTCCCTAATTTATTTTTTATGAAAAAAAAAAATTGGTTTTTTTAGTTATTTTTGTACATATTTTTTTGTTTTTGGACGAAATTTTTTTTAAACATTTATGACCGAAAACATTTTTAAATTTTTTTACATGCAATTCAAATTTTTAAAATACTCTAATGAAATTTAATAATTATCTTTGTACTTTTTAAAGACCGTCCACGTGAAAAATTTTTTAAAACACATTTTTTTTCGGGTTTTTTGTTAATTATACGGGTTTTGTTTTATTTTCGAGCTATTTTTTAATGGGCTGTTTACTCGGTCGTGACAAAAAATTTTTTAAAGCCCATAAAAAGAATAAAAAGAAAACTATTTTCTTCCTTTTTGTGAACCCCGGGCTTTTTATTTCTTTTTTAAAATACAAAGAAAACTTATATTTTTTAAAGTAATTTCCCGTTGTTTTTTCAAATTGTATTTCAATCGTAGGTTTTTTTTAAAATTTTTTAAATTCTATTGTACCCCCAAATTTCCTTTTTTTCTTGATTTTTAGTCTAAAAAACTTCTTGGGAAAAAACATAAACTCTCAATAGAGACCCAAACATCGCCCCGATGTCCGCACCCGGGGTTAAAAACGACGCTATTTCAGCACTGCGCGCGCGCCCGTTTCCCTTATGTTGCTATTGTATGGTTTTTTGGGGGGCCCTTCCACTTTTGGGAAAAAAAGCGCTCACGCAGTAAGCGTAGGCACTTTGGGTATGTGAAAACCCCAGGCTATCAAAGTTCATAAAATAGAGATTTTGGGGAATGACAGGGGTTAGCGCGGCCAAGTAAGCTTTTTTTCTTCACAGAGCAACGATCTCGTGGGGTTTTCATCGTCCCCAAACCCAAAATTTCCGTATAAAAAAAAAATTTTTCGGGCGGCCCCAGGGGTTTTAAATCATTCCCCCCCCCCGAAATTTTAAATTTTTATTTTATATGATTTGTTTAACTTAATAAATAGCCCCGCGTTTACAAACGGGGGTTTCCCGGTTTACCTGGGGAACCTTTAGGGTATTATGTTCTAAAAATAATAGAGATTTGGGGGGGGAATGGGCAGGGGGAGCGCGGGCCCCGTAACCCCAGGTAAGTCTTAAAGGGTTTTTGTTTGGTTTGGGTTAAAGGTTATGGGCCCGGGTAGCTTTGGGGGTTATATAGGATTTGGGTTTTTGGTTTTTTTAAATTTTTTAAAAACCCTTTTTTAAAGGGTGGGAAAAAACCCTAAAACAATTTAAAAACCCCCAAATCTTTTCGGGTGATACTCGTAAAATATTTTTTTGAAATTTTATTGATATTTAAGACCCCTTTAAAGAGTCTTAAATTGGGGGCGCGTCGGTGGTAGGTTTTATCCCAACCAAAGTCACTGAAATTGTTGGCTAGCGAATTAGTTTGACATAAAATCACCCCCCTTTTTGTGGGCGTCCTAAGTAATGTCTCCCTTTTCGAGATTAATCATCTTAAATTTTTCACAATTACAATCAAAATATAAAATTTTAATTTTTAAGTATAGCCAATTTTGTTCTAACTTTAAATTTCGATCGATCTTGTTTTTTTTTTCAAAATGCTGGATTGAAAGGGGAGCCTTTTTTGGATTAATTGGGAAAACAAATAAACCGCTCAGCCTAAGTTGTATATTTGAAAAAATTACCCGGGGGACCCCCGGGTATTTTGTCATTAACACAGAAAAAGATTTTGGGGAAAGACAGGCGAGGCGCCCAGTAAAATGAAAATAAAAACATTGTCCCGGGACTTTCCAAAAAAAATTGCATTGATAAAACTGTTATTAAAACATTGATTTTATTCTGAAATAAATAGTATGATGATGAATCTGCTTCTAAAAAATAAAATTTACATTCAACTTTAAAAATAAAATAATAATATGCATTACATGCAAGAAAATAATTTAAAATTAAAAAACGATTAATTTTTGAGTTATTATAAATGAACACAAATTTTTTCGAAACCGTCTTTAAATTTTTTAATAAATTTTAAAAATAATTGTTAGCAAAATATCAACTATAATTTTAATTTTCCTCACGCTGAGGCCCGGCGCAAAGGCGCGGCTGTTTGGGGGCTTTTTGCCCCACTAAAACTAAGTGAAAGCAATGGGGTCAAGTGATTTAAAACGACATACCATAAATTTTTCGGCGCTCCGCGGCCGGATAACGATTTTCATTTTACTTTGCTAGTTATATTACAGAGGTTTAGTTATCATTAGTATAGGTATATTAATTCATTAGTATAGTTATTCATAATTGCCAAACAATTGTTGAAAATAAATTCCTTTCTGGGCCTCGAAAATCGCGGCATCTGATCATATAGTACACGTCGGATTAACGACTAGGATTCGATTTACAATGTACGCTTTCGTTAATATTTACTTATAGTCTTCGCGCGTTCCTTTGGGCAACTACCATTATACCAAAACAGTCCATACTTACCATATGGTAGTGGGAAAATCTTGGATCCTGACAGAAATATCTTGGATTATATTGGTAACGGCAAGTTAAGGCAAGAACTAGGGCCTGACAGGAACTCTGGCATTTTGCGTCGATTCGAACTAGAGTTCTTGAATCCGAGATTTTGAACAATTTGGGAACAGTGAGACAGATTGAGACCGAAATTGAGACAAATTTGGACAGGCTTTTGGGCAGTAGTTATGGCCCGGGTTGACTTAAAATCTATTGGTATGGTGGAGGGGTAAGTTTACTAACATGTTCAGCCACTCACGAAGTGCCAAATTGGTTCCACTGGTTCATGAAATGAAACGAAATGTAACAAAAATGAAATTTACCCTAAAATCGGCCCTAAAATGATTTGTGAAACCGATCAGAGTGGTTGGATTGATACAGGTGTGTTCCATGAAAAGTTGGTGACCCTAGCAAGCTCAGAAAAGGCTCTGGGGGCAATGTTCCATTTTGGTTTCAGAGTAGTTGGGATTCTTGAACAGAATTGAGACAACTTTGAGACAGGCTTTTGGGGCGTAGTTATGCCTGGGTTGACTTAAATATCTATCATGGTATGGTGGAGGGGTATGTTTACTAAACATGTTCAGCCACTTCAGAAGTGCCAAATGATCCCTTGGTTTCATGAAATGAACGATATGAACAAAAATGAACTTTACCCTAAAAATCGCCTAAAATGATTTGAAACCGATCGAGGTCTGTTGGTATTGATACCAGGAGTGTCCATGAAAATGTTTGGTGCCCCTAGCAAGCTCGAAATGGCTCTTGGGGCAATGTTTCCATTTGGTTTCAGAGTAGTTGGGATTCTGGAAAGAATTGAGACAACTTTGAGACAGGCTTTTGGGGCAGTAGCTGTAGTAGTTTTATGCTGGGTTGACTTAAAATCTATCTGGTATGGTGGAGGGGTATGTTTACTAACATGGTTCAGCCACTCAAGAAGTGCCAAAATTGATACTGGTTCATGAAATGAACGAAATGAACAAAAATGAAACTTTACCCTAAAAATCGCCTTAAATGATTTGAACGATCTGAGTCTGTGGTCTTGATACCAGGAGTGTCCATTGAATGTTTGGTGAACCTAGCAAGCTAAGAAAAGGCTCTGGGGGCATTGTTCCATTTTGGTTTCAGAGTAGTTGGGTCTGGAAAGATTGAGAATACTTTGAGACAGGCTTTTGGGGCAGTAGTCAGTAGGTTATGCCCGGGTTGACTTAAAATCTATCTGGTAAGGAGGGGGGTATGTTTACTAAACATGTTCAGCCACTCAGAAGTGCCAAATGATCCCCGGGTTCATGAAAATGAACGAATGAACAAAAATAACTTACCTAAAATCGCCTAAAAGATTGAAACGATAAGAGTCGTTGGTATTGATACCGGAGTGTCCATGAAGTTTGGTGACCCTAGCAAGCTCAGAAAAGGCTCTGGGGGCAATGTTTATTTTGGTTTCAGAGTTGTTGGGATTCTGGAACGAATTGTGACAACTTTGAGACAGCTTTGGGGGGCAGTAGTTATGCCTGTCGGTTGACTTTAAATCTATCTGGTATGGTTGGAGGGGTTTGTTAACTACACATGTTCAGCCATCAGATGTGCCAAATGATCCCCTGGTTCATGAAATGAACGAAATGGAAACAAAAATGAACTTTACCCTAAAATCGCCTAAAATGATTTGAAACCGGATCAGAGTCTGTTGGTATTGATACCGGCGTGTCCATGAAAGTTTGGTGACACTTGCATGCTCAGAAAAGGCTCTGGGGCAATGTTCCATTTTGGTTTCAGAGTAGTTGGGTTCTGGAACAGAATTGAGGGACAACTTGAGACAGGCTTTTTGGGGCAGTAGTTATGCTCCGGGTTGACTTAAAATCTATCTGTTATGGTGGAGGTATGTTGATAACAGTTCAGCACTCAGAAGTGCCAAATGACTCCCCTGGTTCATGAAATGAACGAAATGAACAAAATGAAACTTTACCCTAAATAGCCTAAAATGATTTGAAAACCGATCAGAGTATGATGGTATTGATACAGGAGTGTCCATGCAAGTTTGGTGGACCTAGCAAGTCAGAAAAGCTCTGGGGGCTATGTTCATTTTGGTTTTCGGAGTAGTTGGGAATTCTTGGACAGAATTGAGACAACTTTGAGACTGGCTTTTGGGCAGTAGTTATGCCTGGGTTGACTTAAAATCTATTGTATGTGGAGGGTATGTTTACTAACATGTTCAGCCACTCAGAAGTGCCAAATGATCCCCTGGTTCATGAAATGAACGAATGAACAAAAATGAACTTTACCCTAAAATCGCCCTAAATGATTTGAAATACCATCAGAGTCTGTTGGTATTGATAACAGGGAGTGTCCATGAAATGTTTGGTTGACGCCTAGCTTGCTCAGAAAGGCTCTGGGGGCAATGTTCCATTTGGTTCAGAAGTAGTTGGGATTCTGGTACAGAATTGAGACAAACTTGGAGACAGAGCTTGTGGGCAGTAGATATGCCTGGGTTGACTTAAATCTATCTGGTATGGTGGAGGGTTAGTTACTAAATGTTCAGCCCACTCAGAAGTGCCAAAATGATCCCCCTGTTCATGAAATGAAAGAAATGAACAAAATGAAACTTTACCACTCTAAAATGCCCCTAAAATGATTTTGATTGAAACCGATCAGAGTCTGTTGGTATTAATACCAGGAGTGTCCATGAAAAGTTTGGTGACCCTAGCAAGCTCCAGAAAAGGCTCTGGGGGCAATGTTCCCATTGTGGTTTCAGAGTAGTTGGATTCTGGACCAGAATTGAGACAACTTTGAGACAGGCTTTGGGGCAGTAGTTATGCCCGGGTTGACTTAAAATCTATCGGTATGGTGGAGGGGTTTGGTTTATATGTTTACTTAACATGTTCAGCCATCAGATAGTGCCAATGATCCCCTGGTTCATGAAATGAAGAAATGAACAAAAATGAACTTTAACCTAAAATCGCCTAAAGTGATTGAAACCGATCAGAGTCTGTTGGTATTGATACCCGGAGCGTGTCATGAAAAGTTTTGTGACCCTAGCAAGCTCAGAAAAGGCTCTGGGGGCAAATGTTCCATTTTGGTTTACAGAGTAGTTGGGATTCTGGAACAGGAATTGAAGACAACTTTGAGACAGGTTTTGGGGCATTTAGTATGCCTCGGGGATTGACTTAAAATCTATCTGGTTAGGTGGAGGGGGTATTGTTTATAACATGTTCAGCCTCGCAGTGCCAATGATCCCCTGGTTCATGAAATGACCGAAATGAACAAAAATGAAACCTTTACCATAAAATCGCCTAAAATGATTTGAAACCGATCAGAGTCTGTTGGTGTTGATACCAGGAGTGTCCATGAAAAGTTTGGTGACCCTAGCAAGCTCAGGAAAAGGCTCTGGGGCAAGTTCCATTTTGGTTTCAGAGTAGTTGGGATTCTGGAACAGAATTGAGTCAACTTTGAGACAGGCTTTTTGGGGCTAGTATAGTTATGCTGGGTTGACTTTAAAGTCTATCGGGTATGGTGGAGGGGTTGTTTTACTTAAAATTGTTCAGCCCTCAGAAAGTGCCAAATGATCCCCTGGTTCATGAAATGAAAACGAAATGAAACAAATAATGAACTTTACCCCTAAAAGCGCCTAAAAATGATTTGAAACCGATCAGAGGTAGTCTGTTGGTACTGATACCAGGAGTGTCCTTTGAAAAGTTTGGTGACCCCTAGCAAGCTCAGAAAGGCTCCTGGGGGCAATGTTCCATTTTGGTTTCAGATTAGTTGGGATTCTGGAAACAGATTGAGACAAATTTGAGACATGGCTTTTGGGGCAGTAGTTATCGCTGGGTTGACGTTAAAATCTATATGGTCACTTTAAAATCTATCTGGTATGGTGGAGGGTAGGTTTATAACATGTTCAGCCACTCAGAAGTGCCAAATTGATCCCCTGGTCATGGAATGAACGTTAATGAACAAAAATGAACTTTACCCTACAATCGCCTAAAAAATGGATTTGAAACGATCAGGTCTGGTTGTATTGATTACCAGGAGTGTCCATGAAAGGTTTGGGTGACCCTAGAAGCTCAGAAAAGGTTGGGGGCAATGTTCCATTTTGGTTTCAGAGTGTTGGATTCTGGAAACAGAAATTGAGACAACTTTGAGACGGCTTTTGGGGCAGTAGTTATGCCTGGGTTGACTTAATTCTATATGGTATGTGGAGGGGTATGTTTATACAGTTCAGCCACTCAGCAGTGCCAAATGCTACCCCTGGGGGGGGACCCCCACCCAGGGGCTTCATGAAATGTAAACGAAAATGAACAAAAATGAACTTTACCCTAAAATCGCCTAAAATGATTTGCAACCGATCAGAGTGTTTGCTGATAAACCGGATCTTTCTAGCATGTGTAATGCTAACACAGTTCCAGGAAGAGTTATCTTGCTAATTTTCAAGTTGGTGTTGGCTTGATCAAAGTTATTGAGAAAGCTTGACATATCTTGACTGTCCTTTCTCCTAAGATTGATAAAATCCGACCAGGATTTCATCATCTTACTGGTATCATCTTTCCTGTATGTTCTATCTAATAGCTTCATGATGTTTTGTACTCCTTCTCCGTCAAGAACATCGATGTCTTTGTTTTTTACTGCTGAGTTGAGCTTTGATACGATATTATGATCAGTGTGTTGAGATACTAGGTTGAACAAGGCATACCCTTGCTCTGCGGGGTCTACTTTTCTGACTGCACATAATTTGTCCCACATCTCAACTTGTAGTCTCCATTCCTCATAACTCATAGATGCTTTCCATTGCGGTGGGGCTGTAAGGCGGGCTGCTGGCTGTTGGTACTGCACTTGTATTGGCTCTGGTTGCAGTACTGCTCCTTGAACATTTGATGATGTTGCTGTATCAGGTGGTGGATTACTTTCTTTTTCATCTTCACTGTTTACCATGTTTTATTGGTTAGACGGTGCAATGATAGGCAGTAATTGTAGTGTAAAAACAGCCCCACCACTCCTATGGAGATAGATGGTTAGTCATCTTAATAAATAAATAAATGAATATAAATACAAATACAATCCATAATAGAAATAGAAACACTGCAGCGATGTGGCCCTCGCAGCTCAGTGAGAATACTAACAGTTCTATGATCTTAGTCGCATCTTCTATTTTTTCTTTCCTGAACACCCTGTTGTCGTCAGCTGTTTCTGTGGCAGATTGTAACAATGGACCACAATAATCGTTCAGCAAACAGCACACTGTCTCTAGCCATTCTGATAACTTCTCTCTAGGCACACTTCTCTGGTTCAGTTTGTCAAATTGCACATCATCGTTGTGTTCGGCACCGATGTTACTTCTAATCTCCTTCAAAATACTGTTAGTTGCCATGTGTATCTGATTCACATACTCCGTAAGGAACTGGCCATTCACAACCATAGCAACATCTACTATATCCAAGTGTTCATTCTGTAGCGGCAAAGGCATCGTACACGTTGTACAGATAAACAACAATTGAAGATCCTCAGACTATGAGTAACCTCCTATGATCTATTAGTAACACAGATGATCGCCACAAAAAGTTTGAAGATGACATATATATATGATGCAAGTGTCAGGAAAACAAGAAATCAGCCTTTTTTCGACAATAACAATAAACTTGTTTTAACAATAACAATAAACCACGATTGAGGTACTGAAAGTTAGATTACCAAAGAAAGCTTTGATAAACGGAAAAAGATCAGAATAGAAGGAGACATTTTGGAAGATTTTTGAATTATAGAAGCTTTCTGCTGTTTCATTGACCGAAATTTCAGTTTTAACTGAATTTTTGACCTGTGACCAATCAGTGAAGTTAGTGTGAGTGAACCAAGTCACCATCGAGGTACTGGAAGCTGCATATCCAGAGAAAACTTAGCTTTGATGAAAGGCACATTTTTAAATGTCCTACCGGTAGGACATTATCATATTTCTGCTTTCCGGAACCCAAATTTCACGGTTTTTAATGCATTTTTCTTGAATGATTAATTAATGAGTTCACCATGGACGACAGGAGATACGATTGAGGTACTGAAAGTTGGGTTACCAAAGAAAACTTTGATAAAAGAAAAATCATCAGAATAGAAGGAAATATTTTGGAAAATTTTTTAAAAGAAGCTTTTAGGCCATTTCCTTGACCGAAATTTCACAGTTTTGACTGAGTTTTTAACCAGTGACCAATCAGTGAGGACAGTTTAAGTGACCCAAGTCGTCATAGAGGTACTGGAAGCTGAATATCTGGAAAAAAAACGAGCTTGAACCTGTGATCGCGGGTCAAACTGCCAAATTATATAATACATTTTAATCTTACAAAGATCTGTGATCTGCCAAGCGCTGCGGGGCACCCTGTTATTTCTGATCACACATTTATCTCTCTTTTGTGACGGAATACTTCTAACCGTGTTTACCCTTTCTAGCAATGACAAGGAAACAGGGATAACCGATTGGACTGGGGAGTTGCAGACCAGTGGCAGCACACTACCGTCCAATCGGTAAGTATTTATAATGTTTAGTTATTAGGTATTTATTTGGAATTGGTTTAATTTGGTTGTAAAGTTATTCTATTATGTAATAAAGTATTTTGTTTTACAGGTTTTGTACATACGACAAATACGGGTTTTATTGGTCAACTAAAGGTCATCTAACACACCCTTGGTAAAGCAAAACCTGGAAATAGGATACAAGGATACAAAAGTTGTAATTACTCTATTATGTATTAAATACACATTAGTAGTAATTCTGAAATAATTGACGTTTAAAACAATTCCAATTACTTACAAATGTGTGGGAATAATTTATAATCACAGTGCTGGCAAGCACGAGCGGTGTCTTTATTAGGGGAATACTATGTACCCCCTTTATTATTGTACCCCCTTTACTATTATAACCCCTTAATGTTTCACAAGATCACTGTTCTCAGTACAGGTATAAGAACAATCGTCACATTTAAAAGCTTTCCCAACAGGAGAAGTATTCTCTTTGCCCAACCTGGTTGGTGATGATAAAGAATTTAACATTGAGACATTTGTAGTAGCCATATCATTGATTGTTTCACAATGATGTTCTCTGATATGTTCCACAAAGAACTCATCATAAAGGAAGTGAGCTTCACATTGCGGACAAATGAAACCATGTGATATTCCAGTCACCTCCTCCTGCTCTGTTTTTATTTCCTTTTTTATTGGAATTAAAGTTATGTTACTCCTTTCTTTATCAGCAGCTGTTGAGGATCCTTTACTTTGTGTTAACATTACAAACTTTCCTGGATAAATAACTGATTAATAACATCAAAATACACAAACTTTCCAATTTCAAATATCTACATATCTAATTACCAGTGGATATGAATATTTGGAATAACAAATTTTGATATTTAGACGTGGTCACCCTTAGACATCTCTATTCCATCGATACCATGCAGATATATAATGTGGTAAATAAATGTCAGAATTATATTATAAATAATAAATATAGCGTATTGGAAATACGATAAATTTGCTAATTCTTACTTTAAAGACAAGACAAAATCAATGGGTTAAATAAAAGGTTAGATATATCAATGATTAAATGATTCACAGTAATAGCAACAAAATCATAATTTCTCAATTATATTTTATGGAATAAGTTGCACAATTTTGTTATTGAAATCAGAAAAATTGCTTTCAAAAATAGCTCTTAACATTTGTGGAGATTATTTATAGACTGTAAATGCAATCATTGATCATAAATGATATAAAAGGGGAAGTAAACTGACATTATCTACCAGTGAAAACGCTGTTATCTAATAAATTGTGACTGATGATAGCAAGTATAATGTAGTTGTATAAGAACATTCCTGGCAATTTTAGAGTTTCTGTCCTGTGTGAGTACGTTGGTGTCGGGAAAGACTTGATTTAATAGAGCAAACAAATGAACATTCTTTGCACTTGTAGGATTTCTCTCCCGTGTGAGTCCTCATATGTAATGTGAGATGACCTTTCTGAGCACAAGAATATGAACATTCCTTACACTTGTAAGGTTTCTCTCCCGTGTGAGTACGTTGATGTCTAATAAAACATGATTTAACAGAACAAGCAAATGAACACTCGTTGCACTTGTAGGGTTTCTCTCCCGTGTGAGAACGTTGGTGTCTGATAATATTTGATTTACTAGAGCAAGTATATGACTGGGACAGATTTGATGAGATCCTATCGAATAACCCCAACCTTAACAACACACAAATCAACACTACGACTGAAATTGATCACAAAATAGACATAATCAATACTGCACTAAAGGAAGCCTTCGAGGAGGCATGCCCCATCACTTACATGTCAAGTTCCGTCCGCAAACCCCCCTGGCTAACTCAAGAAGTAGAGGAAGCACAGAGGGGAATAAGACAAAAACTGATTACTGCCCGCAAAAAGAAGACTGATGCCCTGTGGCTCGCTCTTAGAGAGAGCAACAAACAATACAACAGACTTATAACCAACTCCCAGCGTAATGCCCAAGCTTATGGAAGCCTAACCCTCGAAACTATCGCCCCCAGAAAAGGTACCATCACAACTCACACCACTATCAACAAACAATTCATGGTAGATCTCAACATACCACCCAAAGCAGAGAGAGACCTATCTATACCAACCATGATGCTTGAACGACGCTTCACGGTCACCACTCCTGGAGCTGACAACATTGGATATAGAGGCTCACTCCAAAACACCATCGACAACATCCCCAGTGAAACCATCACCTGCTACACAGACGGGTCACGCACAGACTCAGGTAGCGGGGCTGGTTATATTATGACCACAGACAACAACAACACTACACTAGATGAAAGATCATTCAAGCTTCCCGATTATTGCACCGTTTATCAAACAGAACTCACTGCCATCATCGAAGCTTGTAAATATCTATCAACTTATACAAACACACACATCATCATATGGTCAGACAGTCTCTCCTCTATTCAAGCCATATCCTCACCTTCAACGAGGAGTAGGACTACTAGAGACTGTTACGACACCCTCAATACACTCGGATCCACTAACACCTTAGAGATCAGATGGATAGCTGCACACATTGGATTGTGGGGAAATGAAAAAGCAGACGAGCTGGCCAAAAATGGTACAACCAGTGAATCCACTTTGAATTGCCCAATTCCACAATCTTACATCAAACGCCTGATCAACGACAAAGTCACAAAACTTAATCAAGAATCATGGATTACTGATGGTCCCAGACACACTAAACTGACACTTGGACATAAAAACATCAACATCATCAAAAATCTCAACACTACACTCAGTAACAACAGACAAAATTATAGAACTGCAGTGCACCTCATCACGGGACATTGTGGCCTCAACAAACACCTACACACCATTCGCAAATCAGACACAAGTGCTTGTCCTAAATGCGGCGACGAAGAGGAGACTGTCTCACACTTTCTCGGACAGTGCCCGGCTATTGCCCAAATAAGAGGTCAATATTTCCGGGACTACTACCTCTCTGTCAATGACATATTCGACAACCAACACATCTCCACCATTGTCAACTTTACAAACTACACTAAACGCTTAGTGGTGCCAGAGGAGTTGGACCAGACAGTTGTAACATAGCGACTACTTTAACGCCGTCTTATTTCGCCTCTCTCTTCCACACTCAACCACCACTTAAGCGTTTATCTATGACACACCCCACAACACTTACCATCATCCTTGATTACACATCTTGATTCCACTTGCATCCTCCCACAGGACTGCCATACCCCAGAGGTAGGCAAAGCATTCATATGCTATCCTCTCGTGGGCCAACCAGGCCCAGCCTCTCTAAAAAAAAATTTAAAAAAAGTATATGAACATTCCTTACACTTGTAGGGTTTTTCTCCCGTGTGAATCCTCATATTATGTTTCTTGAGATCACCTTTCTGAGCACTAGAATATGAACATTCCTTACACCTGTAGGGTTTTTCTCCCGTGTGAGTACGTTGGTGTTTAGTAAGACTTGATTTAACAGAACAAGCAAATGAACATTCGTTGCACTTGTAGGGTTTCTCTCCGGTGTGAGTACGTTGGTGTCTGATAAGATTTGATTTATCAGAACAAGTATATGAACATTCGTTGCACTTGAAGGGTTTCTCTCCTGTGTGAGTACGTTGGTGTATAGTAAGACTTGATTTAACAGAACAAGCAAATGAACATTCGTTGCACTTGTAGGGTTTCTCTCCCGTGTGAGAACGTTGGTGTCTGATAAGATTTGATTTACTAGAGCAAGTATATGAACATTCCTTACACTTGTAAGCTTTCTCTCCCGTGTGAATACCTAAATGTTTCACAAGATCACTGTTCTCAGTACAGGTATAAGAACAATCGTCACATTTAAAAGCTTTCCCAACAGGAGAAGTATTCTCTTTGGTTGGTGATGATAAAGAATTTAACATTGAGACATTTGTAGTAGCCATATCATTGATATTTGATTGTTTCACAATGATGTTCTCTGATATGTTCCACAAAGAACTCATCATAAAGAAAGTGAGCTTCACATTGCGGACAAATGAAACCATGTGATATTCCAGTCAACTCCTCCTGCTCTGTTGTTATTTCCTTCTTTATTGGAATTAAAGTTATGTTACACCTTTCTTTATCGGCAGCTGTTGAGGATCCTTTACTTCGTGTTAACATTACAAACTTTCCTGGATAAATAACTGATAAATAACATCAAAATACACAAACTTTCCAAATTCAAATAGGAAGCATTGACGTCTGTAGTCAAGACTATTGTTGCAGAGGAGGACCGCAGCAGGAACCTCCTTATCTTCGGTCTGCCTGAGGAAAAAGAAGAGAAGCTCGAATCTCAAGTCAGTGAAGTTCTGGAAACTATTGGCATAAAGCCAAAAGTAGAGGCTCAGAGAATAGGAAAAAAGAAAACGGTTGACTCAACGCGACCAGTTAAAGTTATCACCTCAAACTCGCTCATCGTTAATCAGATTCTGAGGAATGCCAGGAACCTGCGGCAGAGTGAGAAGTTTAAGACAGTTTTCTTGAGCCCTGATCGGTCTGTCGAACAGAGGAAGCTCCGGAAAGATCTGGTACAGGACATGAAGAAGCGGGCACTTGCAGAACCGACCAAAAAGTTTTACATAAAGGACGGGCAAATTTATTGTGCCGATGAGAGCAACGGTTGACAACTTTTTTTGAGTGTGTGTTTCGTGTGCTGTTTTGATATGTTTTGGACCATGTTTGTGAGGGACATATTGGTAGCTGTAGTTATTTTCTATACAAGACTGAATAGTCTTCAGGCTTTAGCTGAGCTTTAATTTCCGACGCAGTTTTGTTGAGCCACTAGTCCATGATGGGGAATATAAACAATATATTTAACTCTTAATGGTCATAGCTACTTTTAATTTCATGAATCATACAGATTTTAAAGTACGCTGGTACGATTTTTATCTTATTAAATTGCTGTTCAATATCTATTTTAGTAAACATTAACTGGGGTAGTAAAACCCAGTTCCCAATCAATTAATCAATCATATCTACATATTTAATTACCAGTGGGTATAAATATTTGGAATAACAAATTCTAATATTAAGACCACCCTTAGACATCTCTATTCCATCGGTACCATGCATAAGATATAAGGTGGTAAATAAATGTCAGAATTATATTATAAATAATAAATATAGCAGATTGGAAATACAATAAATTTGCCAATTGTTACTTTAAAGACAAGACAAGACAAGATCAATGGGTTAAATTAATGGTTAGATATATATCAATGATTATGATTCACAATAATAGCAACAAAATCATAATTTCTCTATCATATCTTATGGAACAAATTGCACAATATTGTTATTGAAATCAGAAAAATTGCTTTCAAAAATAGCTCTTAACATTTGTTGAGATTATTTATAGACTATAAATGCAATCATTGATCATAAATGTTATAAAAAGGGAAGTAAACAGATATTATCTACCAGTGAATACCCTGCTATCTAATAAATTGTGACTGATGATAGCAAGTATTATGTAGTTGTATAAGAACATTCGTGGCAATTTTAGAGTTTCTGTCCTGTGTGAGTACGTTGGTGTCGGGAAAAACTTGATTTAATAGAGCATGCAAATGAACATTCTTTGCACTTGTAGGATTTCTCTCCCGTGTGAGTCCTCATTATATGCTCTGTGAGCCGACCTTTCTGAGCACAAGAATATGAACATTCCTTACACTTGTAGGGTTTTTCTCCCGTGTGAGTACGTTGGTGGGTAATAAGACTTGATCTATCAGAACAAGCAAATAACATTCGTTGCACTTGTAAAGTTTCTCTCCCGTGTGAGTACGGTGGTGTCTGATAAAACTTGTTTGAACAGAACAAGCAAATGAACATTCGTTGCACTTGTAGGGTTTCTCTCCCGTGTGAGTACGTTGGTGTCTGATAAGATTTGGTTTAAGAGAGCAAGTATATGAACATTCGATGCACTTGTAGGGTTTTTCTCCCGTGTGAGTCCTCATATGTAATTTGAGAGGACCTTTTTTAGCACAAGAATATGAACATTCCTTACACCTGTAGGGTTTTTCTCCAGTGTGAGTCCTCATGATATGTTTCTTGAGATCACCTTTTTGAGCACTAGAATACGAACATTCCTTACACCTGTAGGGTTTTTGTCCCGTGTGAGTACGTTGGTGTATAATAAGACTTGATTTAACAGAACAAGCTAATGAACATTCGTTGCACTTGTACGGTTTCTCTCCCGTGTGAATACCTAAATGTTTCACAAGATCACTGTTCTTAGTACAGGTATAAGAACAATCGTCACATTTAAAAGCTTTCCCAACAGGAGAAGTATACTCTTTGCCCAACCTGGCTGATGATGCTAAAGAATTTAACATTGAGACTTTTGTAGTAGCCATAACATTGATTGTTTCACAATGATGTTCTCTGATATGTTCCACAAAGAACTCATCATAAAGGAAGTGAGCTTCACATTGCGGACAAATGAAACCATGTGATATTCCAGTCACCTCCTCCTGCTCTGTTTTTATTTCCTTCTTTATTGGAATTAAAGTTATGTTACTCCTTTCTTTATCAGCAGCTGTTGAGGATCCTTTACTTTGTGTTAACATTACAAACTTTCCTGGATAAATAACTGATTAATAACATCAAAATACACAAACTTTCCAAATTCAAATATCTACATATTTAATTACCAGTGGGTATGAATATTTGGAATAATAAATTCTAATATTTATACCACCCTTAGACATCTCTATTCCATCGGTATCATGCAGATATATAAGGTGGTAAATAAATGTCAGAAATATATTATAAATAATAAATATAGCTTATTGGAAATATTATACATTTGCTAATTCTTACTTTAAAGACAAGACAAAATCAATGGGTTAAATTAATGGTTAGAAATATCATTGATTATGATTAACAGTAATAGCAAAAAAATCATAATTTCTCAATCATATTTATGGAACAAATTGCACAATTTTGTTATTGAAATCAGAAAAAATTACTTTCAAAAATAGCTCTTACCATTTGAGGAGATTATTTATAGACTATAAATGCAATGATTGATCATTAATGATATAAAAGGGAATTAAACTGATATTCTCTACCAGTGAATACCCTGCTATCTAATAAATTGTGACTGATCAGAGCAAGTATAATGTAGTTGTATAAGAACATTAGTGGCAATTTTAGAGTTTCTGTCCTGTGTGAGTACGTTGGTGTCGGGAAAAACTTGATTTAATAGAGCATGCAAATGAACATTCTTTGCACTTGTAGGATTTCTCTCCCGTGTGAGTCCTCATATGCTCTGTGAGCCGACCTTGCCGAGCACAAGAATATGAACATTCCTTACACTTGTAGGGTTTTTCTCCCGTGTGAGTACGTTGGTGTCTGATAAGATTTGATTTATCAGAACAAGTATATGAACATTCGTTGCACTTGAAGGGTTTCTCTCCTGTGTGAGTACGTTGGTGTATAGTAAGACTTGATTTAACAGAACAAGCAAATGAACATTCGTTGCACTTTTAGGGTTTCTCTCCCGTGTGAGAACGTTGGTGTCTGATAAGATTTGATTTACTAGAGCAAGTATATGAACATTCCTTACACTTGTAAGCTTTCTCTCCCGTGTGACTACGTTGGTGTATTATAAGATTTGGTTTAATCGAGCAAGTGTATGAACATTTATTGCACTTGTAAGGACTCTCTCCCGTGTGAGTTCTCATATGTAATGTGAGATGACCTTTCTGAGCAAAAGAATATGAACATTCATTGCACTTGTAGGGTTTCTCTCCCGTGTGAGTACGTTGGTGTCTGATAAGCGTTGATTTAAAAGAGCAAGTATATGAACATTCCTTACACTTGTAGGGTTTCTCTCCCGTGTGAATACCTAAATGTTTCACAAGATCACTGTTCTCAGTACAGGTAAAAGAACAAACGTCGCAGCTTAAAGCTTTCCCAACAGGAGAAGTAGTCTCTTTGCCCAACCTGGTTGATGATGGTAAAGAATTCAACAAGACATTCGTAGTAGACAAATCATTGATTGTTTCACCATGATGTTCTCTGATATGTTCCACAAAGAACTCATCATAAAGAAAGTGAGCTTCACATTGCGGACAAATGAAACCATGTGATATTCCAGTCACCTCCTCCTGCTCTGTTTTTATTTCCTTTTTTATTGGAATTAAAGTTGTGTTACTCCTTTCTTTATCAGCAGCTGTTGAGGATCCTTTACTTTGTGTTAACATTACAAACTTTCCTGGATAAATAACTGATTAATAACATCAAAATACACAAATTTTCCAAATTCAAATATCTATATATTTAATTACCAGAGGGTATAAATATTTGGAATAATAAATTCTTATATTTAGACCACCCTTAGACATCTCTATTCCATCGGTGTACCATGCAGATATATAAGGTGGTAAATAAATGTCAGAAATATAGTATAAATAATAAATATAGCTGATTGGAAATACGATAAATTTGCCAATTTTTGCTTTAAAGACAAGACAAGATCAATGGGTTAAAGTAATGGTTAGATATATATATACATATATGGTTAGATATATATACACATATATATATTCAGGGATAGACGCTTTGCCAGTCAATTATAGGCTATATTTAGGTGTCCGTAGATTCAGAAGCTTTAAAGATACAGCCATTTCGGACCACAGGTCTTGAAGATAATTGTTTAGACATTAGTTTACATTATGTTAAAAAGTAATTCAACGTCATCATCACCACTTGATGACGTCATCAAGTTAACAATTTTTAAAAATTGGTTTACACAAAGTAATCATTTTTAAAATCAATTTTACGCCATTAAGGAGTAATTTTATTCAAAATTTGAGGACATATTGAAGTTAGATAATTGTTTAAGCATTCTGAAAATCTACCGGAAAGTTTTTCTAGCTTGCTCCTTCATAAAGATATTCGCTATTGAAGTTAGTGCTTTTTTAAAGAATAATTTTATAAAAACGCTAATTTTACGTTCTAGTATTCTCTGGTGTTGCACCATCCCTTGGGTTGTGGAGCTCGATTTTGCTTCCTAAAGGTCTAAATTGTGTCATAGGCTAGTTTTAAAGTTAAAAATCGAAAAGTTGCACACGTGGGGCAAAAATCACTGAATATTGCTGTTTTCACCAATTTCTGTCAACTCTGGAGTGCCGTTGTGATTACAGTTCTTCTTGAAATACTTTGAAACTTTTCATGCTTATCAAACTATATATAAAACACCATCATGCAAAAATTTACGGTGATTCAATATTAAATAATAATAATAATAATAATTTAAACTTATAGATTATAGTGGCACAACAACTTAAAATGCACAGGTGTGCCACGAAAACAAGTCAGGATACAAGAAAACCTGAAAAGCAATCCACATTTAGGTTCCAAACCATAGAAAATTGTAAAGACTTGATACACTAAATTACAAGGTTAAGGGTATGCACTTAACAGTAGAAACGTTGAAAAAATAGTAAATTAATTAATATCAAAAGCACGTTTAAAAAGAAACGTTTTCAGATACACTTTAAAAGATTCCAGTGACATGCAATTCTTAATTTCAAGAGGCAGCTCATTCCATAATTTAGGGCCAACTTTCTGAAACGATCTTTCTCCATACTGTGAATATACTCTAGGTTCAGTCAAATAGATAAGATGATTATAATTGGCATATTTAAACATATCACTTAAATAATCTGGTCCCATACCATTAAGACATTTATAGACAAGAAGCAATAACTTATATTGAATTCTGTAACTAATAGGCAGCCAATGAAGGTCTTTCAGAGTGTCTCCTAGATGATCATATTTATATAGTCCTACTATAGCTTTAGCAGCTGCATTCTGAACGAGTTGGAGTTGGTGGATGAGGTTGTCACTAATTCCATAATAAAGAGCATTGCAGTAGTCCAATTTGCAGACAATGATGCTGTTAATTATAAGCTTGAGCTGAGCTTTACTGAAGAGATATTTTCTCCTTATTACATTCCTAAGGAGTCTGAAACAATGCTTTTTGAGGGACATGATTTGAGGCTCAAAAGTAAGATGATGGTCAATTTGAACACCAAGGTTCTTTGTTGTGCTGACAAATCTGATACAGGTATCATTTGATAGCTTAACTCCCCCTATACTGACCTGGTTTAGAACTTGAGGTGAGGCGATGATAAGTATTTGTGTTTTTCCAGGATTAAGTTGAAGGCAATATTCTACCATCCAGCGCTGTATGGTCCTAGCGCAATTCACAATTTGGATGCCCAGAACATTTACCTGATCACAAGGTTTGAAAGTTTTATATACCTGGTGGTCATCTGCATATCCTTGCACATTGAATCCAGATTTCTCGATGGTCCTATACAGAGATCTGATGTATATGTTGAATAGCACCGGTCCTAACACAGAACCTTGAGGTACACCAAATTCTAGAATGATCGTATCACTAGTAGAAGAGCCTATTCTGGTTCTTTGAGTGCGGCCTACCAGGAAACTCTTGAACCATTTAAGAGCAGTACCTCCGATATGGATCTCTTCAGAAAGAATTTTGAGTAATTTTCTGTGTTCCACTGTGTCAAAGGCTGCAGATAAATCGAGTATCATGAGAACAGTGGAGGATTTGCTATCACATGCCAGCAGTAGGTCATTTGTTACTTTTAACAAGATGGTCTCAGTAGAATGGAACTTCTTATAGGCAGATTGCTGTGGAACATTGAGATCATTTTTAGCCAGATGTTCATTTAACCTTTTCAGCACAACTCTTTCGATGAGTTTACCCAGAAAAGAGAGGTTAGATATAGGTCGATAGCTCTTGAAGTCATTTGGATCAAGTTTGTGGTCCTTGATGGTAGGAATAATGTCAGCAGTCTTCAAACCGTCAAATGTGCCCTTAGCTAGAGACTGGTTGACCAGTTTGCACAAGACAGGAATGAAACTTGTGATATTGTCTTTGAGGACAGTTGTCGGAAGAAAATCAGATGGTGCACACTTGATTCCACTTTCTTTGATTATTTCAGACAGCTCATCCTCTGTGCATGGTTCAAATTCATATAACCGACCTTCACAGTTAGAATTGTTCTGTTGATTCATAATGTGTTTATCAACATCAAAATCTTCTATGCTGGGAAAATCTTTCCTAATGTTCTTGATCTTTTCATTGAAATAGTGATTAAAATCACTGCAAAGTTTTGAAACATCTTCTGATTCTGGGAGAGGAGTATTCTGATGTCTGTCAAGCTCACGATTGACAATGCTATATATAGCTTTAACATCATGTTGATTTTTGTCAAGTAAACCTTTATAATATTGCTGTTTTTTAAGATTAGCCATGTTTGTTGTTTCATCTCGGATCTCTTCAAAGAGTATCCTGTTCTCCTCACTTTTATGCTTAGTTCTCTCGGCTTTCCTTCTAAGTTTCCTTTGATCTTTGTACTCAGAATCAAACCAGGGAGCATGGGGAACAAAGCTTATAGTCTTTTGGACCAAAGGTGCATGTTCATCGAGGACACTGCCAATACATTGGAAAAATTGTTCACAAGATTCAACAAAGCAGTCTGCCAATTCATAGTCAGAGGAACACATCAGTAAATCAATTGCCAACTGATCACAATCCACGGTTTTAAGCTGTCTAGTATTGATTGTTTTAGGAGCTTTGAGGTTAGTTTGAAACTTCTTGGTGGCAAATATGATGGGGAAGTGATCACTCAGGGTACAGTTTTTCAGGATTTCAATTGTAGACATTTCAATCAAGTTACTCTGGTCAAAGAGCAGGTCAATAGTTCCTCCACTCATGTGGGTCGGATTTTCAATAAGTTGCTTGAAACCATAAGATGAGGTGGTCTGCAGCAGTTCAGTTGAGTTTACAGTAATTGACTCTGTGTGAATATTGAAATCTCCTCCAATTATTATATAGTCACTTTTCAGACTTGCAGAACCCAATAAGTCATCAAGCTCCTCAAAGAACTTCTTTGAGACAGGGCCAGTTCGATAGATGCATAGGACAAGGATCTTCATGTCAGGAGTGCACTTTATAGATCCAGCGATGAATTCAAAGGTTGTCAGGTTCGGAACTTTCAAATTAACAACAGAGAAATGTAATGCCATGTTGTAAATCAGAGCGGTGCCACCACCTCTGTTGTTTGCTCTGAAATCATGAACAATACTGTAGCCATACGATTTTATAACTGCTGTTGTAGTATTGGCTTGGTCAGATAACCATGTTTCAGTTACAATAGCAACGTCTACATCATGGTCTTGAAGTAAGCACATAATGTCGTCACACTTATTATTAAGACTTCTAGCATTCCAGATCATATATCGGAGATGATGCAATTTCTTTGGTTTGGAGGAAACTAGTTTTTTGAATAATAAGATAGGGAGGCTTTAAGTTTCTCTTGCTGAACCCGGTAATATTAGATGCTCACGCAACTTCCGCTCAAGGTTTGCACGTGCGAAAGGTTCAAATTTTGCTCATTCGTGATTTTGAACAAATTCTGCTTTGCCACGACAGTTCAATGTCATTATATATGAATTTAATGCCAACTTGAATGAGTATAAAGTGGCATATTCAGTCAGTGATCGACCGATATGCTTACCTAAACACAAGGAAATGTTTTTAAAGGAAAAATTTCGAAATCGTTGAAATCACCTCCTTATTAATATTAATGAAGTTATGAGTTTACATTTCGGCTTTGTAAAGTACCCTGACATTATAATCAAAAAGAGATGATATTTGACCAAAACCCATAATCATGGGTAGAGTGGACCGCTGCCAGTGTCTCTCTTTCCCAAACAAAAGGCAATGATATCAATTTGAATGACCGTTATCAAATGCAAAATGATACCGAGAATGAAATCGGTCGCTCGCTTTTCCCATTCATTTACAATTGAAATAGATTACATGTTATAAATCGAAACTTATTACAATTCGTAAGCCATGAATGAGTGGGAAAAGTGAGCGACCGATTTCATTCTCGGTATCATTTTGCATTTGATAACGGTCATTCAAATTGATATCATTGCCTTTTGTTTGGGAAAGAGAGACACTGGCAGCGGTCCACTCTACCCATGATTATGGGCTTTGGTCAAATTATGTTATGCAAATATACAAATTATTAGAATTTGTAGGTTTCAATTACATTTTTGGGTTTTATAGCATTATGCACTGGCCAGTATTTGAGTGGAAATCTGGTATGGGCCCTTATATACAGTAGGCTCCTCAATATGCTGAAGAAACAGTGAGTGCATCATAAATCATTTGTTTGCATCGATCATGATACAAGGGGGTTTCACATGATATCAGCCCCTTTCAATTTACAAATTGTGGTAGCTGAAGCTATACGAACCTTGCTTAAAAAATTTTAACGGCGGGTGATACTTTAAAAAAAAGTAAAATATTTATTTCAAGACTGTCGACAACTCGGCGCACGTTTTGGTAGGATATAAACCTACAATTAAAAACTTTCTTTGAACGTCATATCCAATATCAGGGACTTTTATGCACATGCTTTCGGTTCAAAATCGTTTTTAATTAAATCAAAGACTTAAATAAATTCGAGTTTTGACAAGGATGCGTAGACAGTTTTCCAAATATCCATGAAATTAAATCATATTTCATATTGTTTAACGGGTAATACTCGTAAAAGATGTGTTCCAAATATTATCTGCAATTGATACATGTTTCGTATCACAATATCAGAGATAATATAAATTCGAGTTTTTATTATCGCCTTCGGCGGCGCGCGCTTCGCGCGCGAAAAGTGGCATGCAACGTATGTCAAATCTGCAATTGACCGTCGACGCGGACGAGTCCAACTCGGCGCGCGTCTTGGTAGGTTATAAACCTATACTTTAACCAATACAATAACATTTGTTAATAACAGCATAATCTGCTCGCAAAATTTTCATGTTAACGTAAACTTATATCCAAAGTACATTTTATCTGTGACATAACCATGGTGTCAGATTAACTACAGCGGTGCAGATGACTGTTCACTGTTGGCATGCGCGTTAAATCATGCTGAATGATAATATATGATAGTTAATATACTCCCCAAATTGCGCGCATTGCTGTAACTTCTTTCAAAGTTCATGAATGGAGATAAATTATTTTACAATGTATTCAGAGTTAATATACGCACTTAAACAAATCACTTGGAATACTTTTGAAAGAGAATAACAAATTCAAAAACGCTACTGACGTATTTCTCCATAAAAAGCACATTAGCGTTAGATGCTTTTGTCGAGGTGCCTCGAAAGTGATCTTAAACGATTCCCCATTCAATTTTTGTAGAAGAACGCCAATTTAGTGCATAACCAAAGAATTTAATATAATATAACGCGCCACGGCTGTTCTAGCGTGGATTCTAATCCGATAGGATTACGCCATTCCTGGTTGGACGACGTTCGCTGTCCTAGGGCGATCCGATCGCATTTCAGATCGTCGTCCGATCGCTCTTGATCGCTAGGCGCTCGGATTTTATTTTTGAGAGGCGATAGGATAGAAAAATCCGAGAGCCTAGCTCTAGGATTTTACGTCTCCGAGAGGTGTGCTCTCGGATTTATCATTTCCGGGAGATAAAATGCGTGTTGCGCGTTTCCGAACTCAAATAAAATTCCATCGAGATCGAAAACATGAAAAAAAATTTAAAATATTAACTTTTAGTATGTTTTCATTCTTCCGTAAAATTAATGAGAAAATATAGAGAAGCAAAATTCATCATCATTGGATACGGCCATACTCGGTTGAATACACCCCATCTCGTTCGATCTGGGAAGTTAAGCAACTGCAGGCCGGGTTAGTACTTGGATGGGTGACCGCCTGGGAATTCCCGGTGCCGTATCCTTTTGTTATATTTCCGAAGAATTGTTTTACTGAACAGAAGAAATTGTGAATGGCTTTTTCAGAATTGCAGTGGTTATTAAGAATAGCATTTTATCCTCAGAAATATAGTCTATGTTCAAACGCAAGGAAATGTTTCCAAATGTCAGAATAACATGGCTTAGAATAGCTACAAAGTTTTGTCTGAAAGGGCTTTGTTGTCTCATTCTAAGATCTATCTGAAACATTCTTATCATTCTGAAGTTAACTTGAAGAGTACTACACGGTATCCTGATGTTAACTCAAAAAGTACTACAAGGTATCCTGAAGTTAACTTGAAGAGTACTACAAGATATCCTGGATTTAACTTGAAGAGTACTACAAGGTATCCTAGAGTTAACTCAAAAAGTACTACAAGATATCCTGGATTTAACTTGAAGAGTACTACAAGTTATCCTGAAGTTGACTTGAAGAGTACTACAAGGTATCCTAGAGTTAACTCAAAAAGTACTACAAGGTATCCTGAAGTTAACTTGAAGAGTACTACAAGTTATCCTGGATTTAACTTGAAGAGTACTACAAGGTATCCTAGAGTTAACTCAAAAAGTACTACAAGGTTATATCCTGAAGTTAACTTAAAGAGTACTACAAGGTATCCTAGAGTTAACTCAAAAAGTACTACAAGGTATCCTGAAGTTAACTTGAAGAGTACTACAAGATATCCTGGATTTAACTTGAAGAGTACTACAAGTTATCCTGAAGTTGACTTGAAGAGTACTACAAGGTATCCTGAAGTTAACTTGAAGGGTACTACAAGGTATCTTGAAGTTAACTTGAAGAGTACTACAAGGTATCCTAGAGTTAACTCAAAAAGTACTACAAGGTATCCTCAAGTTAACTTGAAGAGTACTACAAGATATCCTGGATTTAACTTGAAGAGTACTACAAGTTATCCTGAGGTTGACTTGAAGAGTACTACAAGGTATCCTAGAGTTAACTCAAAAAGTACTACAAGTTATCCTGAAGTTGACTTGAAGATTACTACAAGGTATCCTAGAGTTAACTCAAAAAGTACTACAAGGTATTCTGAAGTTAACTTGAAGAGTACTACAAGATATCCTGGATTTAACTTGAAGAGTACTACAAGTTATCCTGAAGTTGACTTGAAGAGTACTACAAGGTATCCTAGAGTTAACTCAAAAAGTACTACAAGGTATCCTGAAGTTAACTTGAAGAGTACTACAAGGTATCCTAGAGTTAACTCAAAAAGTACTACAAGTTATCCTGAAGTTGACTTGAAGAGTACTACAAGGTATCCTAGAGTTAACTCAAAAAGTACTACAAGGTATCCTGAAGTTAACTTGAAGAGTACTACAAGTTATCCTGAAGTTGACTTGAAGAGTACTACAAGGTATCCTAGAGTTAACTCAAAAAGTACTACAAGTTATCCTGAAGTTAACTTGAAGAGTACTACAATCGAGGTAAACTATAGGTAAAAATATAATATTAATCATAAAAAGAAGAAAGCTATATGGCGGCTTTGTAGATGTTATCCTGAAGTTGACTTGAAGAGTACTACAAGGTATCCTAGAGTTAACTCAAAAAGTACTACAAGGTATCCTGAAGTTAACTTGAAGAGTACTACAAGGTATTCTGAAGTTAACTTGAAGAGTACTACAAGGTATTCTGAAGTTAACTTGAAGAGTACTACAAGGTATTCTGAAGTTAACTTGAAGAGTACTACAAGGTATCCTAGAGTTAACTCAAAAAGTACTACAAGGTATCCTGAAGTTAACTTGAAGAGTACTACAAGGTATTCTGAAGTTAACTTGAAGAGTACTACAAGGTATCCTGAAGTTAACTTGAAGAGTACTACAAGGTATCCTAGAGTTAACTCTTATAGAGAACTACAAGTTAGCTTCAAGTTATCATTTATCTACTTAATTTAACCTAAACAACCTCCATGTTGTTGTAGCCTGCAGGCAACCGTGGATCAACTTAAGATAAAGCGATGATATGATCCTGAAGTTAACTGACAGAAAGCATGAAGTTTCAACCTACAATTAGATATGCGTCGTCTTCCAATTATATCGGTCCTGATATTTGAAATTTTATCGCCTCTCGGATTTGCTCTCGGATCCTATAGGATTTGAGTATCCTATCGGGTCCGAGAGACAATCCTATCGGCACTCGGAATTGTTAAATCCTATCTCCGCTAGGATTAGCGCTCGGATCCGATAGGTTTTTAATTTCCTATCGGGTCCGAGAGCAAATCCTATCGCCTCTCGGAACTTACACATCCTATCGCCGCTCGGCGATAGGAATTCATCGGAGGTATCCTGGGGGAACCGGATCGGCGTTAGGATTGATAAAATCCGAGATGTCTCGGGCGCGCTAGGATAAATCCTAGGGTAATCCTATCTGATTAAAATCGCAAAAATCGCCCTTTTGAACAGCCGTGGCGCGTACGACGCGACGCGCACAAGCATGGACGCGCGATAATATCCACTGAAAATAGTCTTGCCGCCGACTCTAATTATTTATGTAGACCTGTCAGAATTGTGTTTGATTCATGCTCGGTCCATGTGCCACATTCCATGTATCGCGTCGGGAAACCATCATGTCAACTGTCCATCTCATGAATAGTCAATAGGGTTACCATGACGGTCAATAGTCAATAGTCAATAGTCAATAGTCAATAGTCAATAGTCATAGGGTTATCAATAGGGTTATCATGACGGTATAACAAATTCATCTTTTCCGTACATTTTGAACTTCACCGATGACAGATACTGTGATGAATGAACTATGAAGCAGGCAGCAATTAAATGTCATTATTTCCGTTATTTCAACAAATTTTTTGCTTAAAACGAAAGGATTTCTACGGAATATTCGGACTATCCAGCGTAAATCTGTTGGTTGAGACGTGCACAAAAAAATGTTCCACATTATGTTCCTTGTTACATGGTTCCAAGCTTCTGGCGAACTGCCAGCAATGCATTGTACAAGCTAATCCCGTACTCACCGCTCTCTTTTGGGGAGCTATACAGTATACTACATGCAAGTTTTCAAGTTGGCTGGTTATTTGGAGGTTTGTGAGCAAAATACAGTGTTTTCGGGATAACATTATATCACCTACATTTTAGGGAGAACTTCAGTAAGCTCATGACATACGTAATATACATAATGTTTTGAATTCGACATGGGTGAATTCTATAGAAATATAACACTTTACTAAATTATGATGGTGCCATGGTATTTTAAGCACTGATGCCAGCAGTTAATCGCCTGATTTGAAATGGAGGAGAACTGACTCATGCTATTGTAACGGCATACAAGTGCTAGTCACGTGGTCAAATGTATTCTGGGAGTCACCCACCTTTTAAGATAATTAAACGAAAGAGTTTGAAATACAGTTATTTTAATTTCTGCATAAAAATAGGAACTGTAATTATCAGATTATCTAAAAGTAGGTATGAAAAGTATAAGATTCTCTACAAAAATTATCAAACTGTTTAACTATGAACTGTGAAAAATAGCTGAATAGCAATAAATTAGTTCCAACCTTTTACTTAACATTAACTGTTTTGGTACTTGTATAAGACCTAGAATACACAGTATAACACTGGCTACAGATATTTGACACTTAATCATGTGATAAGAATCCTCAGCAAAAGCGCCTAACAATTTTAAGTTTCTACCGAATATCAGAACAGCAAAACGTACAAATCTAACAAAAATTTTCAGTATCTAGAACGATTTATTCCAGTTGCAGTGCAATCCCAAACTATTGCTTTATCGTCACCGATCGGCCACTCAACCGACTAAAAGGTCACAATAAGTTTTGGAATTTGCTCAGCTTACGACGCGACAAGGGGGATAATCTAAGTTTCAAAAAAATCATGTAATCATCAAAACTACTTATATCAAACAAATTTCTGAAAAACAAAAATAAATAATTTAGAAAACAAATCTTCTTCAAACGGATCATCAACAAAATTTACAAAATATCTCAAATATTAATCAAACACATTAGCAGAACTTCATCACAGATAGTTTAATACTATGCACCCTGGAGGATCTCCAATAACCTTTATCTATGATTTTATTATTGCTTATCAAAATGAGCAGTCCATTAATCCTTTACAAATAAACAAATCCCTAAAACCTCACCAACCCCAACGTAATCCTCAAAACACTAAAGTCTTATCGTCCTCTCTGTCTTCCTCTCCCCTTCTCTCACTATTCGTCTTCGTCAGTAGATCACCAATGAACTGGATCACGTCCTTTCTCTGCAGTATCTCCAGATGCGTAGCCAGGAATCCCGTCACCGTTTTGTAACTCTTCAGTCTCTTGAACTTCTTACAGAGCTCCAGGGAGCGGAGATTGACTGTTCCGTCCCCGTCTCCGTTTACTGTAATCGGCTGGGTGTCAGGGAACTCAGAGTCATCCCCGTACCTGACAGTAAGATAGTGTTACGTTTCAGAATAATATGATGGTGTAATGTGAATCGGGTAAAGAGCAGAAAATACAAGAAAACAAAAACTGTATTCTACAGATAAAGTCTCTAAAGAACACGTTATATATATCACCTGAAATGGAGAGGAGTAGATTGATCCTTGCCGTGAATACAGTGAACATCCACCCCAATATCCTCCACAAACAGAGGTAGGTCCTTCACCAAGTCATACAGCTCGTCCCCTTTTGGGACTTTACTTTCCAAGAGTAGATCGTGGTAATCATGAGCAGTGTAGTTCCTGAAAGGAGGATTATTATTACCATCTGAAACGAGAATCACCACAGGTCAAAATCATAAAATAAGGTGCTTATATGTTCATAGTTGCAATTTTCTCAGGATGCCATTGGTTGTGGGACAGGGGGACAGTGGTTCAAGTTTTTAAGCAAATTACGAACTTAATGAAGTTAACTGTACTTTTCTATTAAAAGATACAACGTGCCAAATGTGGCAGCCACGAAGCCGCCTCGAGTACTTTAGACACCTAGCAGTGTCACTGCCCTCTGTTCACTACAATGCAGTGAACAGAGGTCGTAACGCTGCGATGAAGTCATGTGATTAAGTTATGAGAGAGTGTGAAGTTTTGTTATTAGATTTGTAATAAAAATGAAGATAAGAGAGTGCAGTGATGAACCCATGATCAAGCCTTGAAGGTACGAAATAGTGTGTATTATTTTGACATAAGACCGAGTATCCCGTATCCGTTGACACTTGACAATTTATGAATAGAATTTCGAAAGTCTCCGGCTTTAAGATTTCAAATCTAGTAATTTCAGGTATTCACTGAACGGTGCAGAACAAGGCGAAACTCAAACAGAAAGCACAGGTACATATTATATTATGAACGATTTTAAAGGCAGACCTGCCGTCAGCGTATAGAAGAGGAGTGTCCCCGAACAGGTCAGGTGACGGCATCAGCCAGAATACTGAGGGTGAAGTCCTCTCAAATTCTCTCATGGTCAGGGGATCAACAAATATCTGGGGCATTCCTTCTGTCTCTCCTGATAAGTTTTGGTTGGTTCTTCAAATAGTTGGTAATTTATTTAATCAATTTCTTGTATTATTAAGCCTTAATAGATATAAAAAGTTCAGAATTATGGAAGTTGTCATCTCGCACAAGACAAAATATCATGACCCAAATAGCGAGTGCCTTAACTAGTAATCAGTACGTGACGTTAACACTTGCTCTAACTCTACAGCACCTGATATGATAGATCTGATAGCTTTGGAAGCTCCCCCGAACACGCCAGCTAATGACACGTAACCGTCTATAAACTTGTCCTTCCACGCCTGGGATAAAGTATGTGATAATAATAACATATTATCATCGTATTAAGTATTAACTCTATGAAAACTTGAAAATTGCGCATATCCTCCTCATCTTAGCACTGAAAATTGTTGTTATCGCCAATTCTGCATAGAAATGGTAAATTTTTCAAATCAATGGCAACGAATCCTCGGAAGTGAAATAACACTTCCTTACTATACAATATAAACAATGTATCGTACAGTATACGTATAATCGTGCAACTTATATTTTCCTAAACTGAACCTTGATGTCTAGTGGCGGTATAGAGGAAATGAGGTGAATGATTTAAGTTTCACAGTTGACATAATTCAAACTTATAATAAAAATGTAAAATGTAATTCAATATTATTGTTGCAGCACATGTTGTGTAGTTGTCTGGCCCCATGATTCCCTTGCAATTAGAAAGGGCTTGGGTTATCAGAGTCAGAATTAAATAATTTTAATTCGTATTAATCAAAATTATTACAGTGAACCCTCTATATACCTGGTACCTCGATATACCGGGCGTCTTTTTTCTCCAAAGTTTTAGTCAATCAGCCCTTGTTGTACGAGAAATTTGATTTATTAAAGGTCACATTACATTTGGTGGGTGATGTAAGTACATATATATCGAGCTGTTTCCATCACAATACTACAAAATACTACATAATATCCCTGACCTGGTCCCTAATGGGGTTTTTGAGAGGCTAACGGGGGATTGGGATCACGTGAGCCACTTTGGTCTCTATACCTTCTATACCAACTAGTTTTTCAATGATCTACGGCATCAGATGATTCGTAAGAGTTCATATCAGTAAAATTTTCCATTCAATTACAGTATATAACTGTTTTAACCAAATTAAATGCGAATTAAGTATGAAGCCATGGAATGTTATTAAGTTATCCAGTCATTCTCACAGTGATTCGTAACCATGGCAGGGGTCAGATTTTGGTCTCTAGAATCAACAGAGAATAATTAAGCAAACGGTTGAATGCGTAACAGAGTTGTCTTTGGTTTCATCATATTTGTTATTTGTACTTTCTACAGTTTAACTTTCCAAATCAAATTTCTTCGCTGTGTTTTTGACTTCTGCTGAAATGATTATCGAACTACGTTATGAATACTAGCAGGAACCCGTTTAACCCCAAAGTGGTGTCAAGGGACAGTTAAATATTTATATATCTTGCGATTTTGACAAAACTTTTTGTTGGGGACTAAAGTTCTTATTCCGTGGCCAATTTTGTATTTCTTCATACTGGTCAAAAGACTGATTCGTCGTATTTATACAATTACCTATTAGTATTACAATTATTGATTAACATCATTGCATAAAGCTTAGCAGGTCAACTCTTAATATATAAGATATATAATATATATATAAGATTCGCAGTGTTCTAACCAATGAACCATTAACAACAATATGATCTAACTAAAACTTCACTTCAGAAATCAAGATGTCCGTTTCCCTCTCGACTGAGGATGTAGTGAACAGAGTGGCTGCTAAACCTTCCCTCAAATTCCTTTCAATTGTGGTTGGAATCATGTCCTTCCAGATAATGAAGGCTATGGTAGCGTACTTCCCCAACCTTGGTGGGTATATACCGTATGAAGAGTGGAGATGTGTTGTGGGGAGCATGACTTGTTACGAGAGAGTCAGCTTGTTCAAGATACAGGGTTAGTGTAAACTATTTAATTTTGCGCTATTTCGATCGTATTAAAATCAAAATTGATAGTTGAAAATCTTTGAACGTTCAAATTTACGAAATCTTAAAATCCTAAAAATTTACAGTTGAAAATATGGACGCATCGGTCTATTTCGTGCAAATATCAGGCGTATATGAACTATAAACTTATAGTACAGTCAAATCCGTCCTTATTTGAGCCTTTGTCGGACAAAATTCGCAACAAAGCGATTTTAACGGGATATGGTCGGGACAGGTCCCAGGAATCATTCCAGAAAAGTCCCAAAAAATCTGACTTGAGCAAAATCCACAATTACCATTTTTTTACCACCTTTTTACCACTTTGGTTTTCCGCAAATAAGTCACGTTCTGAATATCTTAGAAGATTCTAGTTTAAAGCAGTGTGTTTAGGAAACAAAGGAGAACAACTTTTTCTTTAACAACTTTTTCAAAAATAAATTATTTAATTAATTAATTAAATAATTAATAAATTTTCAAATATTTAAAAAATATATTTTCATAAAAAATGTTCACAATTAAATTCCACGTATATTGAACTAATTCTTATAAAAAATTTGAAAATTTTCACTTTCAATATTTTGGACTTGTAAAATTCGTAAAGAATAACTAAACCATTATTTACCACTTTTTACCACATAGGATCTCCGCTAATAAAACGACTTCTGAATGTCGTAGAAGGTTCTAGATTGAACCGATGTGTTCAAAATATAAAAGAGAACAACTTTTATTCGCCAACCTTTGGATTAGATAATTAATCGATTAATTAATTAGATGATAAGTAAATTTTTAAAAATTTCAAAAATATAATTTTTTTACCAAAAATCTTTGCCGTGACGTAAAACGTAAAATGAATTTACTTGAATAATAGAACAAACATCGTCACATAGATTAGATAACAGATAAAAAGAGATGCAGATAAATGGAATAAACGGTAAAATATCCAAATTTGTACGATACTATTATATTATAGATAATAACTATTTACACATCATCTCTCGACTTAGTGTTGTGCTTTTAAACTAGATTGTTAAACTGGTTCGTTTGGAAGCGTAAGCTTCAATATTTAATTTAAGGAATGAATCCTGGCATCACCAACCAGCGATGGAAAGTCTATCAGCTCCAACCCGATCCACACCCCTTTCTTCACCTTGACGGAAACCCACCTCAAGTCGTATCACTTAGATGCGGAGGTTCACATCCCAGGTTATACCGGCTACCGAGCGGAGCGTACCAGTCGAGCTTGTGGCGGAGCCGCTACCTATCTCCACAACTCCATCACAGAAGAAGAAACAAAGTCCTTCTCAAACTCCTACTGTGAACTTGTCGCCATCTACAGTAAAGAAGCTAACATCGTGATAGCGGGCATTTACCGGCCCCCTTCAGCTCCTTTTGACAAGTTTGATGAATGCCTCTCTACCCTCCAACAGTTCATCAACGGAATTCAACGCACCCCTGTACTGCACATTACAGGAGACTTCAACCTACCCTTTATCAACTGGACGAATTCTTCTATCGACTCAGGATGCAGTATTTCCCTTTCAGACCGACAATCAGCCCTAGCACTTCTGAACTTCAATGAAGAATGCCTGCTCCAACAAGAAGTCCTCGAGCCAACTCGCAAGAACAACATCTTAGATCTCGTTTTCTCAAACGACTCTGACTCGATCCATAGTATCTCTGTTACCAAGACAGAGTTATCAGATCATGACATTGTGAGCTGCACTCTCCTCAATCCTGAACTCCTCCTCCCCTCGCAGACTCCGGAACGGCCAGTCTTCACCCCCTCCTGCCTCCTTGATGACATTAACTTCAACTCAGCATACTGGGATGCCATTAATGCAGAACTGGTAGAAGTAGACTGGGCTTCTATCACTGACCCAAGCAACGATCAGGATACAGCTTGGACATTGTTTGAAGACAAGGTAGCGTTCATATGCTCTAAGCACGCTCCCTCGCACAGCAGAAACATCCAAGTGTCATCACAATCCTCCATTCCTAAGCCCAGAAGAGAACTTATTCGTAAGATGTAGCGAGCATGATGCTCCTGTACAAATCCTACGTACGATCTCATCTGGAATACTGCTGTCCTCTGTGGTCTCCTCACATGCAGTGCGAAATTATTAAACTCGAAGCAGTTCAACGATCCTTCACTGCTAAAATCCAGGGTCTTGGAAATCTCAACTACTGGGAACACCTCCGTCGCCTGTCTATGTACTCCCTTCAAAGGCGTCGTGAGAGATACACTATCATCCTAGTTTGGAAGATCTATAACAATCTTACTCCAAACAGTATGAACATCAACTTCCGCGAGACCTCACGATACGGAACTACGTGTATACGACCACTAGGGTCCTCCAAGTACACTAGTGTCAATAACCTGAGGTTCAACTCCTTTGCCTCTAGAGCCTCTGCAGTCTGTACTGTACAACGTGGTCCCTCCTAGCATCAAGTCCCTCCTAACCTTGACCGCTTTCAAACCTGCTCTTGATGCTTTCCTCAATGAATTCCCTGACACTCCACCATTCAACACCTGGGTACACTGGACAGAACAAGAACTCAATGCTGGAGTGGGCCGGTGGCACGTGCCTCTGACGCGCTACTACTTGGCGGTGGATATGCAAGACATTCTTGGCCTGGTAGCACTCTAGCTCGGAACCCAACCCAAGTAAGTAAGTAATAATAAAGGGCCTTTAGTAGGAGTGCATACGCTAGGGTATTGTTTCTCCGTAGCTTAGTGCACTAGATTCCCACTATAGGGATCGTGCACAAAGCCCAATTACGGTATCGTAGCACCCTGTCGCATGATTAGCGATTAGGTAATCATTGATTACCCAATCAATTTCGCTAACGAGATAAACGAATTACTTGATGACTTCGTCATTTTCAGTCTGTTTCGCGCCAATATCTTTTCAGAATTCAGATCATATTCCGAATGTAATGGCCTATTGCAATGTGCAGTTAACAGCATGTTCGCAAACACGATTATGTTGATTACAAGACTCAACGTATGTGTATTAACTCACGGCACCCCCACTCCCCCTAAACTTGGAGGATATTTTGATTTCTAAATGGTATTTAACGACCACGTTCATTCAAAACATCAGTTGCAACTGTTTAAAGTCAGGTTGTGGCAATGCTTGTTCATGCAGAAAAGCAGGAATACATTGTGGATCAACCTGCCTCAAATGTCAGGACAATTGCACCAATGTGCCAGCTGAGGACTCATAAGTATCTAGTATATATTGGTTATATAAAGTGCTGCTTCGATTTTCCAATCAATTTAATGAAAAATTGTTAATTATTCGTGTTATGCAATTTTAAAATATTTTGATCGAAAATAATTTTTATAATTTTTGAATATTTGTTAAATAATTGATTAACTGATTAATTAATTATCTAATCCAAAGGTTGGCGAATAAAAGTTGTTCTCTCTTATGTTATTAACACATCGGTTCAATCTACAACCTTCTACGACATTCAGAAGTCGTTTTATTAGCGGAGATCCAATGTGGTAAAAAGTGGTTATTCTTTACAAATTTCGAAAATTTTACAAGTCCAAAATATTGAAAGTGAAAATTTTCAAAAGTTTTATGAAAATTAGTTCATTGTACGTGTAATTTAATTGTGAACATTTTTTATGAAAATATATTTTTTAAATATTTGAAAATTTATTAATTATTTAATTAATTAATTAAATAATTTATTTTTGAAAAAGTTGTTAAAGAAAAAGTTGTTCTCCTTTGTTTCCTTAACACACTGCTTTAAACTAGCATCTTCTAGGATATTCAGAACGTGACTTGTTTGCGGAAAACCAAAGTGGTAAAAAGGTGGTAAAAAAGTGGTAATTGTGGATTTTGCTCAAGTCAGATTTTTTGGGACTTTTCTGGAATGATTCCTGGAACCTGTCCCGACCATATCCCGTTAAAATCGCTTTGTTGCAAATTTTGTCCGACAAAAAGACGGATTTGACTGTACTATTAAAGGATAAGGTTGAATCTAGGGACTCAACATTAATGATGTACGGGTATATGCCTCACAGAATGGCTAGCCTCACAGAATGGCCAAATTTGTAAATGTTTTTGTAACTAATTTGTTGTATAAGACTGGTAGGTTTTGTGGATACCATATGAAACAAAAGTCTTCTGGCAACACTTCCTGTGGTGAAATCATTAACTAGGACCACATTTTTTGGCATAAATATTACTGTTTATGTAGAAATTTTGAGCACTGAAAATTTGTTTTCAAATTTTTGAACTAAGTTTGCATTTTGGTGAGAACTTCTGGCACCAGTATGACAGAAGATGTTCAAAGAATAGTATTCATCAAACAAAACGAACATTGTTCAATGTAGGAAGAAAAAAATGCTAAAATGGATACACGCCTCACAAAATGGCCAAAATATGCCTCACAAAATTTGTTTTCAAATTTTTGAACTAAGTTTGCATTTTGGTGAGAACTTCTGGCACCAGTATGACAGAAGATGTTTAACGAATAGTATTCATTAAAAAAAACGAACATTGTTCAATATAGGAAGAAAAAAACGCTAAAATGGCTACACACCTCACAAAATGGCCAAAATATGCCTCAAAAAATGGCCAAAATTTAAAACTCCTTTTATTGATGTAGACATGTTAGTTTTGATGGTCTAAAGTATTCACAAGCTATTTATCATACAATAACACCCCAGATGGAGTGTTTTTACAGCCGAATGAAGGTTATAAATCATGAAATCAGGGAATATGAACAAAATGGCCATTTTTGGTGTAGGAAATTATGCCCTTTTTATTCAGTTCTAAGAAATTTCACCTATATGGGGGTGTTAACAAGGCATATTTATACCAGCAGCATGCCTGAAACAAGAGCCAAAGGTTTTAGAAAAATAAAATTTTCTCGTTTTCATTTTTTTTTGGCCATTTTGTGAGGCATTTTTTTTTGTTTGTGAAATAATTTTTCGCAGCTCAGTTTTTTCGTGAGTTTTAGGTTATTACCCCATTCCTTAATAGGTTTTCTAACAACGTGTGGTGATAGAAATTTAAAAAGTATCTCCATCAACAAAATTATAGAAGTTCAGATTTGGCCATTCTGTGAGGCATGTTTTTTTGGAGGAAGATTTTCCGGCCAATTTTTCTCAAAGAAAAAATTGTTATGAGATTAAATCAACCCCCGGGAAGAAAAATATGAGTGTCAACTTAGCTTCTTATGAGATAAAAACTGGAATAAAGTGTGTTTTGTGATTTTGAGAGACCTTTCTTTTTTTTGGCCATTCTGTGAGGCATATACCCGTAATGACTTTTTTTTTCAGATTACAAAGCATGGCCAGATAATAAAATGGTTGAATTGGATGACCGTTGTATGATTACAGTATCCAACATTGATACCAAACAAGCTACACTACATCTTCACGGGCACTCTGGTAACGATATAGGATCGATTAACATACAGAGAAAATCTGAGAATCTTGTTATCAGCATCTCCTCAAACTCTAGTTGTGATGATCAGAAAAAGGAACTGTGTGAGAAGGAGATAAAAGGTAAAATAATGGACCTCGACACTCTGGAGTGCACCTTACAGTTTGCAGGAACTAAAACCTCTGAAGATAGAACCACTTTGACCTGCAATGGTGTCAGGTTTGATCTGAATTCTGAGTTGGATGATGGAGAAGTCTACTCTCTGATAGATGCTGTACAAACTGTAAGGTTCATATCTGTTGAGGGGGAAGGAGAATATCAGCTTAACTGTCCTGGTACGTGTATTTTAGAACCAACAATTGAGACTATTTACTAGATCATGGTTTTCAGGTGTATATACGTATATTGGATAAGTCAAGTTCGATACTTAAAAATGAAATAATTATCAGCTGTTCATTCTTTACTCATTGACTTTCATATTAATTAAAAATTTTTTTCTGATCGCAGACCTTAAACAATACAACAAAAAGAACCTATGCGGCCCCAGCTCTGGTCTAAAAGAGCTGCTCTTAGACACCGATTTCCACTGGCACACGAAAGGTCGGTCATCGTTTGCGGTGGATTGGAATTTACATTGCGGCGGAGAGTTTCTCAGGTCACTGCTGGGATCGGTCTTCTTCGGAGGGGCCCTTCTTGGGACTTTTATAGGCGGGTAAGTTCACATTCAGTCGGTTGGAAAATTAAATTATTGAAGCCTTCACAAATAACATCTGTTTATTGCTGTCTTTCATCGTAAACACTATTCACCCAGACTGCAATTTTAAACACAGAGGAGCTAATTCAATTGGCCCATTCCCCCTCCACTAATTCTTCTTTTTCAGGAACTTGTTTGATATGATCGGTCGAAAGCTGGGGGCCTTGGTAGGCTACGGTATTGTTACAGTGTCAACCCTTATAGCTGCGTTCTCTCCTTCAATAGAATTCTTGTTTGTATGCCGCTTCTTTCAAGGTTACTACACTATACGACTATATAGTTACAGTTTTGAAGGTTCCAAATTATTTTACCAAAATAAATGAAAACATTTTGGGTAGTATAACCCGCATTGCATCAATATAACAATAACACGAGAAGATCTTTAATTAGGTTAGATCTAATTGAAATTAACAGGAGCGGGTGTTTACATTGGATCAACAGGAGGTTTTGTATTATTGCTGGAGTACACAGCCTCTAAATACAGACTTCAAGCCAACGTTGGTGTTCAGTTGGCATTCGGAGTAGGGTATCTCGTCAACACTTTCTTTGCCTACTTCATCAAGGAGTAAGTTACATTTTATATCTTAAATAGTTAAATCTGGACAATCAGGTGCACCAGCAGCTCTGCAATCATCGTTGAGCTGGAGGGCCAGAAGATCTCATAAACAAAGATACTGACATAATATCAAGTATTTTCGTGCGTAACAACACAAGCTTGTTATTCCACTAAATAAACCTAACCTTATTAGGGGTCGTTCACATACTACGTTATCATTTTTTGGACAATTTTTAACCCCCCTCCGTAATCAGTTTTACACATAGCTATTGTGTCAAAATTACACTAGCGTAATCATATGAAAACCCCCTCCCTCCTCGGCTGATTACGTAATATGTGAACGACCCCTTATGTCTTTATGTATAATATCACAGTTGGCACTGGCTGGTAGCAGTTGATGGAATATTGTTTGTGCTGGCTGTTATTCCCCTGTTATTGATGCCGGATTCTCCGAGGTACTTCCTCGTCAATAAAAGTAAGTGGAAAAAAGCTTGAATATGTCCGAGTAGTTGATGGAGATTTATATAATATGTCTTTCAGAAGTTTTAACAAAAGATGTTTATAATGTTTATAATTCTTGTTTGATAGGAGACGAGGAAAAAGCAAAAGAGAGTCTCAAATGGTTGGCAAAGATCAATGGGAGTGATTTTGATATTGATACAGTCATATTAAACGACGTTGAGTTGACAGCCGAAAAGACCCAAGCACCAGAGCCAACATTTTTAGAGGCGATGAAAGATTTTATGAAGTACAAGTAGGTAACATTTTGTCTAAATCATATTAGTATGTAATTAAATTATCTTCCGGATCGATTTTTGCAACAAATAACAAAAGCAGCAAACTGCTTGCATTACACACGTGCCATTTTTATACTACTCTGTAACTGACAATAATTAATTCTGACCGCCCTTTACCTATCCTGATTCCTGTTTACCCCAATGAAAACACTAATGAGATCTCAATGATAAATGTTACCCTTGATAACCACCAGTTTTGATCCTCTAATAACCAGAGACCTTCCAGAGAACTACTAGTCCAACTGGGGATACAGATGTGGTTGTGGCTGGTGGCAGGCTTCCTCTACTACGGCTTCAGCTTCAGCTGGTCAGAGTTGGGTAACAACATCTACATCAGTTACCTGTTCGCGGCTGTTGGAGAGATTATCGCATATTTGGGTATGGGATTCCCTTTTAGGTATTTGGGGAGGAGAATATCAATCATTATATATTACTTAGTCGGTAAGTGAACTCAACTGAGAGCAGTTTTAATTGTGATCATTCGGATCTTATTTTAAATCTTTTTTTTCAGTTCTCACTCATCCTTATTCCTTGAAGTTGATTTGATATGTAGAGTGCAGACCCACTATAAATCATGCCTGCAGTTAAAACTGGACTGCTTGTCTAATATAAACATATTATTTCAGCCAGTGGAACATTCCTGGTGGCCCTTATCCCCTTACAACTGAGTTCCTCCTTCTCATTAGAGCAGCTGAGCTGTCTGATTGGAAGTATGTTTGTAGCTGCCACCTTCTGTGGTATCTACTTGTACACCATGGAGCTTGCTCCAACTTCTCACAGAGGCAAGATGCTGGGTTACAGCTCCTTTGCTGCAAGGATAGGTAAGTTCTTGTAGAATAAATATTTGTTTAATTTAGAGATGCAATTGATATTCATATAATCTAGGCTTTCTGTCCATATTATCAAAGTGGCAGATATTCATAACAGTTTAATTCATGGTGACACTCTCCGTCAGGATCGTTCTGTGGTCCCCAAGCGTCCCTGTTGTTCTCCTGGAACAAGCCCGGAACTCTGATACTGTTCGCAGTACTAGCTGCATCAGCTGGACTGCTCTGTTACAGATTACCGGACACTAAGGATGTTCCTACTCCTAGCACTGCAGCCGAGGTGAGCATATTATTTTATCTGGTATTCATTATAACTCTTCCTATGATCAGATTTTTTTATACGCTATTTTTACACGGTGTCATCAATATGCATAACTTCAAGATAAAAATCCCATTCAAAGTTTAAATTCTGTTTTAGGTACAACGACGAAAAGATGAGAAAGATGGCAGGGTACAAGCTACTGTGGTAGAAAACAAATATGCTGCTGAACTGCCCTAATTGCAGTTTCAATTATCTGTCTCACGTGACGAGACTGTATTTAGGAAACTGTGTTATGTGGGGAAACTAACCGTTCTCTAGATTTTACTATCAACAAGACTGTAGTAATGAAGCTTACAGGGTTAATTTACAGTCCATAACAATTGTGACTTAAATATAAACTAATCGATTCTTTGTTAAGTATGCATTGTTTCGATGTTTTGGTTGATTTCTCAGTATTTTTTTCTCGGCTAATACTGCCCTATCTACCTTAGCCTCAACTACTTGCCGTAACAACTCTCTTCTGAACTGGTAGTTCCACTGGAGAGCCTCTCAGTACTGGTGAGATTTATACCGCTCACTGGAGAGCCTCTCAGTACTGGTGGCATTTATACCGCTCACTGGAGAGTCTCTCAGTACTGGTGGCATTTATACCGCTCACTGGAAAGCCTTTAAGTACTGGTGGCATTTATACCGCTCACTGGAGAGCCTCTCAGTACTGGTGGGATTTATACCGCTCACTGGAGAGCCTCTCAGTACTGGTGGGATTTATACCGCTCACTGGAGAGCCTCTCAGTACTGGTGGGATTTATACCGCTCACTGGAGAGCCTCTCAGTACTGGTGGAATTTATACCGCAGACCGCTCACTGGAGAGCCTCTCAGCTGTACTGGTGGGATTTATACCGCTCACTGGAGAGCCTCTCAGTACTGGTGGCATAGATTTTTGATTTAGGCCTCCAACAAAATTTGGCGGCCAAATTCCAAAATTTTATTACAGAAATTCAGAATTTGGCCGCCAAATTTTTTTTGAGGCCTAAATCAAAAATCTGTTCTTAAAATAAGGTCGAAATGCGATTTCGAGTCGATTCCGAAAATTTCATGCAAAAATTATCAAAACTGATTGAGTTGTTACAGTTTTAATGAGATCAATTCCGCGAATATCGCGAACCAAGATACGGGCAATTTAGTTCATTTTTTGTGGTTTTTTCGCCATAGTATCCACATTTAAACAGATATAAAGCTATAACTTACAGCGAATATGTAGTTTAGGCTTACCTTTCATATAAAGTAAGTTTCATTCAAAAATATTGATATTTGACCAATTTATGGGACGAAATCTACCAAATTTGGTGCGTATGCCCAAATATGGGCATATGGTTTTTGGCTCATAACTCAGTCATTTTTTGTCCAATCTTGATGAAATTGCATATACGAGTTCAGGAGACCACTAGCTACAAGTAGAGCACCATAAACCTGGGTTTGGCAGTTGGGGTCCGGGACCCCCTCAAAAGTTCGGTCACTGGTCCTAGTTTGTTGCCCTCCCCCCCCCCTATCGAATACTATTACTATATTACCCAGAGATCACCAACTCAGTTATGAAACAGTTGCAATTAAAAATCATTCAAACGTTCGAAATTAAAGCGTCATAAAAGCATTAAATATATAGCTAATCCAAATGTTCTTGACCACCGTTATCAAAGGCTCATCAGAAAGATGGAAAGAATTGCTAGGAGCACCAACAATGCCACGGTCATAGAAGTTTCAGAGCTTTTTAAATCCCTCTGTACCTGATCAGAAACATTCTGTACCATATTTGGAGAAGTCTGTGCCAATGACACAAAGACCCCTCCTGGCAATGACTGACACACTAACGGGGTCCTGGAGCTTGAGCAATTTGTCGTGAATTCTTGGTCGTATATTCCTGGGGCTACCTTCACTCCAAACCCTTTGTTGCAAGTAACTGTGATGATCTCTCCTGGTAGGAAAAATGGAACTTTCTCCCCATGCAAAATACTCCCTTCTGTCACACTGATCTCCTTGCAAGGGAAATTTTGAAGCTTTTCAAGATCGTTGCCAGTTATATTATCGATGGAGGACAATGATATTCTGTTCAGCCAGTTGAGGGAAGTACTGTCGGGTAGAATGAGAGGAAAAAAGGCTTCACGGCGTCTGAGTGACCATGCACCATTCAGTTCTAGGCACATGAGAAGCTTCTGACTGAGGTCACTTCCATTCTCACTACCATTTGCACAAGCCTGTAAGAATACTGTACGGGATATCGAATGGGTTATGCTCCTATCTATCTGCACGGCTGAGAAGCACATGTTCCCTTGGTCCATCTTCACCTTCACCACGTCACACCCAAAATAACCTGACACACCCTCCTCAACCAGGATAACTTCCCACTGCTGCGCTGTCTCGCAGGCTGAACTCCAGTACAGCTGATATCCAAGGGAGGCGGATTGTTCGGTTTCCGTGAAGTTTACCTCCACACACCTGTATGAATCGCTCCTCTGGAAAACCGTGAAAGACTTTTCTGCGTTTAACCTATCCTGTTCGGTCATGTTTATCTCGGACAACTCTGAAAGTGGATCATCACAGTCTTTCAGCCTGAATATAAAATGGGATGCATTGTCGGTCTCGTAGATCAGGCTGCTCCCCTCTTCCCGGTACAAAGAGCACTCAGACGGCCGATCTAGGTTGAACGAGAACGTCTCACATTCGGCTTCATACTTGCAGTATTCCTGGCATTCGTTTCCGGGAGTAACATTAAACTGCATGAACGGCTCCGACTTTATGACAACGTTGTGTGTGACACAGTTGTGGTTTCTCTTCAAAGTGTATACGACAGAGAGTAGGCTTATTATAGCTGTTGCAACGATTGCAAGTTTCTTGTACGACATTTAAGTTCACGAAAATAGTATTTAAAGTTTTAAAAATGGGGTTCTAAAATATTTATTGCAGTGCTAAAGTCTAAATATAGTTTGCAGGTGTCACGTGTGTTTGAGTCTTTCCACGTGACATGGTCCGCTCCATTTGTCATTGTTCACGATCAAACAGATTCTGAGCCTTCAAAGTTAGATAAAAAGATTTCAAACCGTCCATTATGTAAAGTAACGGGTATTATTCAAATTTGAAGACTTTGCACTACAAAGTTTGATAAAAGGGTCTTAGCACAAGCATTATTGAAAATACCTTGTAGTATTCAAAATGATATAAAGGAAGCCCTTGACAGTGTGCCTGGCAACTTCCCAGGCGACATGGGGCAGTCCGGTCTATTGTTCAACAATCACATTATATATATAACTAGTAACTACTACACAGGGAAAAGATCTTGAAAAGGGTCACATATTTTGTTTTATTCAAAATATCATAAATATGACGTGTATCCCCAGCCATTTCAAAAAGGGCTTGGCTGAAAAGACTGCAGGTTAGCACTTCACAGCTGATAACTAACCTGATCCTGCTTAGTAAGGAAGTTGACGATATAAGGATTACCCATACTGTGAGCCACCAACATAACCGGTGTGTTCCCGTTCAGTTCATACGTCTCTTCCACCAGGTATCTGAGTTTTATAAAGTACTCCTGTCCTACCTTTGTGTTGGGCGTGTATCTGAGAATGTGAACATTAACAACAGTGAGGAGTGTTAATGAGGCCGGGGGGTCTTCATCAAAATTATCTCGAAATTGACTTCATAGTTGTTTCTGATAGAGGGGAGTGATATCTATCAGTTGTTTCTGGTCTCATGGAAAAATATTGTTCCTAGCCGAAATTATCGCCTGTCAAAGGTCAGCGCTTATGTGTAATTGTATTGCGTGAGCGATTTTCAATCACGCGTTCTGAAAATCGAGTCTAAAAATCTATCTCCTCCTACATTTTTAGAGCAATCACCCTCAAAAGTTCAGGATATGTTCTAAGGATCATTTAGAAGATTTGACTCAAGCCCAATATTGAGATATGTCTTAAATTTTTATTTGATTTTGAAAATCTTGGACCTCAAAAAATCTTCAAAAAACAAGGTTCAAGATTTTCAAAATCGAATAAACAATTTTTAAAGGCATATCTCAAAATTCGGTTCGACCGGCGATAATTTCGGCAAGGGGCAATATTTTACCATGGGATCAAAAGCAGCTGATAGATATCACTCCCCCCTATCAGAAACAACTATAAAGTCAATTTCGATAGAATTTTGAATTTTGGTGAAAGGACCAGTTAACTCAAAAAAAGTGATCCTCATATTTTGACAGATTGTGACATATAGCAAACTGAGCAACGAGTCGAAATTCCTAAATCTCTAATTGCTCTCTAACGCGTGTAAATAGCGTTTGTATTATTTTGGTGATGACGTCCCTGGCGCGCGCAGAGGAGCTCGCGACTCGCGAGACTGTATTTTACAGGTAGAAAATGGACATAATACACAACTTTAGAGTAAGACAATAAAAATAACGCAATTAACCGGCATCTATTTATCTAAAATTAAGCTGTTAGTGTTCATGATCAACCTATGGCGACAATGTTTTACGTGAAATGTAAAAATCAGGAGTAATATAAAAAGTGTATTCTTAAACTAAAGTGCTAGCTCATAGCACTGTTTAGATTAACGTTTGTCGTTTAGCCATCTCAGAATCAATCGTGCCGTAATATATGGCCAAAGAATAATAGGGTCTTGAAAATTCTATAGTTGTTCAGTGGGTCGATTGACTGAACACGTTTGCACTTAATGGTATTTAATTTTACCAGTAGTTTATTCATGGTATGTACCGATGATAATACAATTAGGATGACAACTAGGTAAGTCAAACTCAAAACACACCGTACACTCCTATCAGTATTTGGTAGCCCGGGTATTTTTGGCGGGAATTCGGTTCCCACGGCACCGTTATGATAGGAGCTACTACTACTAGCTCCAATCGGAACGGCCATAAAACCCAGACTTCTTGTCTCCTGTACTGTCTGGCACGTGCTGATTAAAGTACAAAATTTCGCTACATGCTATAAATATAATTGCTCTCGGAACAAACTCTTTTAGGACAGCGGATCAGTCGACTGCTCGCATTCTTCCGAACAACTGTAATATTATATTACAACGTTACACTCTGATCAGTTATTTTTAATATATAGTACATTATTGAGCGAGTATAGTAGATCAAGTAAAAAGTTGAAGTTTCACATATGACATAACCCTGACCCTTTTATCCGTTCATATATTATTACATAGTACATACAGATCAAAGATTTAGGCCTTTATATAGACTTTGAAATTATAAGTAGCTAATAAACTTTTAACATTTTGAAAATGTCTTGGTTTTAGGAGTAGGAGTCTGAGTAGTAAGGAAGATTACGTACTACATTTACCAATGGCTGATGACTTGGACAAAAATTCCACTGAGCATGAAGTGCAACGTGACTCAAGCTCTGCAGAAGTAACTTCTGATTCAAGTAGTGAGGAGTAAGGTTTTTTTTTTACATATGTCCCAGACCCATAGCTAGATCTGTGAATTTTAGGCAGACCCACTCGACAGCGGCCAAATTTTGCGCATTATGAGCCCCCAGCCTTATACACTTGCGGTACTTTTGTGATCCCCTTCTATGCCTCCCAATTATATTATCATCTCGTAACTTCATATTGAAGATTCCGTTATTCATTTATAGATTAATTTTTTCGATTCCAAATAACCGAAATTATAATTAAAACATTGTATTTCAATCAACCATCAATTTTGTTTATTTATTAAGTTATAAAAGTGTACAACTACAAGATGTACAGAAGTTGTTGTACAATGAAAACTCTAAAATAATGAAAACAACTTTTTTAAACAAACACAGGCACGTAGCCAGGATTTTTCGTTGGGGGGCCTACGGCGAGCAAAGCGAGCCGACGCATCCAACCCAGCTGCCCAGCGAGCAAGCTACGGCAGGGGCCTGGGGGCGCAGCCCCCAGCGGGGTCCAGGGGCAGAGCCCCTCGGGAAAAATTTTGAGAAATAGGGTGTTTTAGACGACATTTGGTGCATTAAAGAAATTTTTAGGACAGCAATAATCAGACATCACAATAATACAAAGTTGGGGGTCCAAAGTTACAATATTAATGCTGTGGTACTACTGTTCTTTAATTTTTCGCTGAAAATTAAGCACTAAGAATATGCCAAAATGTCTTACCAGTCCCTACCGAACTCAGTACTTGTCACATTGAATGGAATAAGTACATTGTATAGTGGGATTTGGGAATAATTTACGAAATGCTGAAGTCGATTGCCTGCCGTTTAAACAGTACAGACTGCTTGAGTCATAAACACAGCCCAGTTACCAGGCGACCATGGGGACTAGAGGGCTTATTTTTTTCTGGGGTTCAATTTTTCCGGGGGGGGGGGGGGCTGCAGCCCCCTGCCCCCCCCCCCCCCCCCCTGGCTACGTGCCTGCATTCTGGTTGCCAGACCCACTCTTCTAGAGTGCAGACCCTACCATTTTGGTTGCCAGACCCGCTCTTCTAGAGTGAAGACCCACCATTCTGGTTGCCAGATCAGACCCACTATTCTAGAGTCCAGACCCACAATTCTGGTTGCCATATCTCCTATATTCTAGTTTATAGACCCCCAATTCTGGTTGCCAGATCCACTCTTCTAGATTGCAGACCCACCATTCTGATTGCCAGACCCACTCTTCTCTTGAGTGCAGACCTACCATTCTGGTTGCCAGAACCACTCTTCTAGAGTGATGACCCACCATTTGGGTTGCCAGACCCACTATTCTAGAGTCCAGACCCACAATTCTGGTTACCATATCTCCTTTATTCTAGTTTATAGACCCCCAATTCTGGTTGACAGATCCACTTTTCTAGAGTGTAGACTTGCCATTCTTGTTGCCAGACCCAATCTTCTAGAGTGAAGACCCACTATTCTAGAATGCAGCCCACCATTCTAGAGTGAAGACCCACCATTCGGGTTGCCAGACCCACTATTCTAGAGTCCAGACCCACAATTCTTGTTGCCATATCTCCTATATTCTAGTTTATAGACCCCCAATTCTGGTTGCCAGATCCACTCTTCTAGATTGCAGACCCACCATTCTGATTGCCAGACCCACTCTTCTAGAGTGCAGACCCACCATTCTAGAGTGAAGACCCACTCTTCTAGGGCGAAGACCCACCATTCTGGTTGCCAGACCCACTATTTAACTGTTGCCTGGTATTATCATAGTTACTATTATATTGGTTTTTTAAATTTATAGAACACTGCAGCAATAATAAGTACTTTAATTTGGAGAAGGGCAACAGGGGCAATCACATAATTTTCAACAAACGAAGATTATCTAATTTTTGCATAAATTTTTCTCGTCATGTGACAACCCCCCCCCGGCCCCCCTGAAAAACTCATCGGATTTTCGCTTCCCGCGAACATGATTTTTTCTGAAAATTTTTGTCAAGCTAGATCTGTAAATATATCAAATATGTTAAAAAAAAACCTTAGTGAGGAGGAAAACGAGAACATTCCGGATGACTGTGGGGTGATCAACAATTCAACGTCCATCATGTACAGTTTGGCATTTGACCCCTATCGGCTAGATCTCAGTGACCATGATAGCGACCAAGAACTTTGTAAAGAGCAGGACTGTGACACAGATGAAGAGGACGATGACGTAGAAAATAGGTTGTGTGCTCCCGTTAGTGTTCACTCAAAAGATTGGTGTATTTGTGAGAAATGTGGAACACTAACTGAAGGGGAAGTTTCCTACTGTTGCTCTGACGTTAGCGTTGTTCGAGACATGATGGAAACAGAAAATCAATTTGTATAACTGAACACAGCAAATTTTTCAATTTTATTTTAAATAGAGACGCATAAGAAATGGCCACATATGGTCACAAAATTATTAGTTATCCGGATAGAGATGACCAGGAGAGTTTCCACCAACTTTTACGCCATACAGCTTATCTAGATCCTTTCTAAATTTGTTAGAGTTTCATGGACTGGGGAAAAAGCAATAAGAAGCAAATATCCGAACATTTCAAACAAGTACGTGGGTTTTAAAGAAAGCGAATTTTCATCTCAATCCAACTGTAATACGCTTCAACAATTCTAGTTTCTATGCATTTGTAGTACTTACCCTACTTAGTGATCGTCAATGTCTATTTGTAGTTCAATTCACTTAGAAATTCACATATTATTATGATTTGTTATTTATTCGAATAAAAGTTTCTACTTGAATCATATACTTGGCTGAAAACAACAACAACAACAAGGTGTTAGCCAAAACTATAAGGATTTTGGAGAACTAGGGAAATAGTCATAATTCTAAAATTTGAGTGAGTTACATGTGTTTTATTGACAATGATAAACATTTGCAATGTATTATGCTATGCAAGCGCGCGCTGAGGGACTTAGTGACGTCACGAGGCCACAGCTTATTAATGCAATAACACACGTTACACGTACGCTAGAGAGTTGGTTCTTTCGGCGATACGATTTTTTACGAGTTTGTCACAGCTGATTTAAATCTTAGCCAAATTGGAGACTACAAAAAATTTGAGTTAACTGGTCCTTTAATCAAACTTCAAACTCAGGTAATGTAACAGATAAAACATAGACTCAAGTCAAAGTTTTACTATGAAATTAAAATACAACGACTAATGAAAAGAAGAATAGATATTCTATATATTCATCATAAACGATAATTAGGTATTAAATATTAATTGCAATGATTAATTGTATTTTTATGGTGTTCAACACAATCAAAGGATCGAGGTAGTACATACGCAAGATTAGAACCTGAAATCATACGGAGCCCCCCTGATACTGATGCCACGTGTGTAACCTGGTAGTTTCTCTATACCAATTATCAGCTTCTCAAACTGGACTACGAACTGGTGCTGAGAGAATAACACGTGAGAGAAGAAAACTAGAACCACGTGATGTTTCTAAGCAGAACGTCTTCTTTCTGATCAACAAAAAGCTAGGCCAGTTTCCTGGGAATCTGGGCAACACTAAATTTCAAGCATTATTTTAAAAAGCAAAAGATGGCTGTTTTGTTATACAGTACTTACAGGTTATGTATGAACGATCATTCTTGAAAAACTGAGATCATAAATACCCGAGCTTTAATAGGTACATAATAATATGTATATTATTTATAGAACTTATTACCTCGTCCAAATATCCTATGCCGTCAGTGTAACCAAAATCGTTTACTTTTGTCTGCACGCCAGCCCTGTTTTTTATGTCACTCACGTCAGATATGTCTAATCGAAACGTGTCTGTCCAGCAACTTATCGTCTGAGAAATGATATTTATCGTCTAAGAAATGATAAATGAAATTAATAAAATGAGTAAAATCAACTATTCTCATACATACAGGAGGGAGCATGCAGTCGATACAAAGCCACAGAAGAGTCCAACCCCCACTGTCCTTGGTGCAGTAGTAATGTGGGGCACTGTCCTTCACATACCATCCATCTATCTGACTCCCACAAATACCTGTCATTTTGTAAATTAATGAATATTTTTTTATGGGATAAAGTAAATAACAGAAAATCTCTGATAGTTTGTGCTTCTCTCCAGTAGCGGCCATCTTGGAGGGGGGGGGGGGGCGCCAAATCGTCGTTTGAATGTAGGACAATTTTGAAAAACTTTACTACAGTACTAGCAAAACTGTGCGTTTTGATCTAGAAACACATTTTTTAGAGATTTTGCCAGAGTATCCTCACCTAATTTGTCTAACTTAGGGAGGGGCGCCTAAAAGGGGAGGGGGCACCAATAGAGGGGCGCTTTTTCGGGATGGGGGGGGGGGGGGGGGGGCACCAACATGTAACGTTACGCCACTGCTTCTCTCTGGCAATTTGATACACATGAGTATTACACACATAATATTAAACTTTACGACAATATGGTTCAAAAATCTGTTGTGGATTTTATGTAGCAAGTTGAGATGGTACTAGAGCAATGAAATATTAAATTCATATAAAATCACCTGGTACCAAGATTACAGGTGTAACAGTGTCGTTACCAGATTTTGGAAGGGATTCTGAGGGATTTAATAACAGACTAGTCACGAGGAACACTAAAAACATTCTCACCTAAGGGATATAAAAGTATAATGGGTGTGCTAAGTGCATAAAATGGGGGTCATGCATAAATATAAACTCATACTCAGACTGTGAAATTATCTTACGATTTTACGTACTAACTTTTTAAGTAGGTACTGTTGACGTCTGGTATTCATAAAGTTTCAAATAATTACTAGCCTGAGTACATTCTCTTGAGTAAATACTCAAAATTTGAACTAGTACTCAAATTGGTATTCATGAAGTTAATAAATGTTCAAAAGAAGTACTCAAAAAATAAGTATTCAAACCAATTATTTACAGAATGTACACACATATATATTTTGATCGATTTTAGTGAAAATATTTAATTTTTTCGGGAAATCAGACTGGTTGAAAGAGCCACAGAAAGGAGAAATGACAAAAGTAAACGTAATTGAATAATTCTCACTCCATAACCACTCAATCACAATATGATCCATGCACTCCAGTTCTGCTCTCCCACAAACTGATCAACAAACAATTATCACAAGATCAAGTTGATGGGTGTGAGACTGACATTGTCTCTAAGGAGTTCATGAGACTAAAATATCTACTCTCTCAGGACTTCTTAAAAGAAAGCCATTGAAATTTTAAATCATTGATAGATTTGGTTTACATTACAGTGAAGCGTAAATTTACATGATTTACAGTGAAACAAATTTTTTCCCGATCCATGACTCAAAGTGCCGAAGGCACAAAAGAGTCAAGGACAAGGGTTAGCGAACGAGGTTTTTTTTGTATATGGTAGCTTTCGTCCGTGCCTGCGTGCGAGCGTACGTGTCGCCCACGTGTCTGCCTGCGCAAAGTTATTTTGCGCGAAAATCTGAATTAAACATTTGTTGGCGCGCTGTGCTGAAATGTTCAAGTACATTGTTAATTTCACCATGTACGCATCCCGCTAGGGACTAATAGATAGCATAGTATTATTATTTTGAGTTAGTATTATTATTTTGCACAGATCCGTGTCAGGTTGCATAAACAATAAACATATGGTTACATAGAAATATACACGATTTTCAAATTAAATATGGAATTATATCAACTGGGCGGCGCTCGGCCTGTCACTCCGCCATATCTGCATGCTTATAAACAGTAAAGACTGGGGTCCCCAGGTGGTATGGAATATGATCAAATACTCAATCACGGATCGGGAAATTGAGCGGCCATCCACAAAAGAAAAGCGGCCGCATTTCTTGTTAATTGTAATAATGCCCTGATTTTAGAGAATACGCTGGTAAAATCTCAAAAAAGTGTGTTTCTAGAGCATAAACACTAACATGGATTAGATAGAACAGCTGGAGGCACAAGTTGGTGTTACTGGGCGGCGCTCAGCCTGTCATTCCGCTGAATTTCTATGTTTATGAACATTATAGCCAGGGGTCCCCAGGTGAAAGTTGGTGGTGAACCGCAATTTAAAGTTGTATCGTGTGTACTGGTTCTTATATAAGTCAATGGAACAAGAAATTCTTCAATGACACAAGAGTGAAACAAATTTTTTTAGTGAAACAAGAAATTTAATTTTCAGCACATTTTACAGAATAAAAAGATGTAAAACAATTCATAAAAATATAATGCTCATTTCGTGTATGAATTTTTGTCCTTGACTGTTAGTTTGATTTTGAAGGGACAGGTAACTAACGGGGCAATGAATGTGCGTGCCTGAAAGATTTTGCACACATCAAAACACTAGTTCAGTTGAGTTTTTAGAGACAAGGCTCATATTAGTATAGGGTCAGAAGAAAATTGTTAGCAGACATTAGGGGTTCTGTTTATATTTGTTACTATGGGTTGCAGTCTTGTTGTGACAGAAAGTCTACACTATATAGTATGCTTAAGATTATATTGTATATACCACTCTCAATACCAGCAGAGATGCTGGGAAAGCGGTCAAAAGTGCCATTAGCCTGTCAAATGCAAAGAGACATGAATCTCTCAAAAACCAGCTGATGAACGATCTACCACCTTTGATCAGTGAGAAGATCCCACATGCATGTGAAAAAGGTAGATCAAGCTGGCTGACCGGACTACCTTATGAGAAGTACGGATTTGTCTTGAACAAGCAAGGGTTCAAAGACGCTATAGCACTGAGATACACTCTACTATACCCATTGCCAACATAGCCAAGAAATGCATTTGTGGCAAAAATAACACCTACAACCACATTCTCATTTGCAAGAAAGGAGGTTTTGTCAACAGCAGACACAACCGACTGAGAGACACCATTGCAAGCATTCTTAAAAAATCTGTAATGAGGTTGTTGTAGAGCCCACACTCCAGCCTGAGGCTTCTTTGTCATACGTTGTATGACCCGCCGCGCACGAAGTGCGCGGCTCCCCCTGTATCGTCGAAGACGATACAGTGAAGCGATATAGTGAAGCGACAGTGCATGGGGGTTACCACGTGATACAAAGGCTTCTCACAGCGAGATCGGCGAGATGCGCTACTGTGCCGCGCCGAGCTGCGATGAAATGACATCGTCAATTAATGAAATGAAATAATGTGCTTGTATACCGCCCACATGGTTAGCAACTGTGAACTGACACAAATGTCCTGTCATCACAGGGGGGCTGAAACTAGGTTTTTGATCAAACGCTGCCATTTGTATAGTAGACCAACGTCACCAAAAGCAATTTATTTCGTGACAAAATTGCTTTCATCCAATACTATGGTGGCCGAGGAGGGTCATTTTTAAAAATAAAATAAAAACCATACTCACGTGGCCGAGGAGGGTCATTCGGCCGAGGAGGGTCATTTTTTAAAAATGGCCCTGCTCGGCCATGGCCGAGCAGGGCCAAACAATATGACGAAGAAATGGCCCTCCTCGGCCATGGCCGAGCAGGGCCAAACAAGAAATGGCCCTCCTCGGCCATGGCCGAGCAGGGCCAAACAATATGAAAAAAGTGGCCCTCCTCGGCCATGGCCGAGCGGGGCCAAACAAGAAATGGCCCTCCTCGGCCATGGCCGAGCAGGGCCAAACAATTTGACAAAAATGGCCCTCCTCGGCCATGGCCGAGCAGGGCCAAACAAGAAATGGCCCTCCTCGGCCATGGCCGAGCAGGGCCAAACAATATGAAAAAAATGGCCCTCCTCGGCCATGGCCGAGCGGGGTCAAACAAGAAATGGCCCTCCTCGGCCATGGCCGAGCAGGGCCAAACAATATGACAAAAATGGCCCTCCTCGGCCATGGCCGGGCAGGGCCAAACAAGAAATGGCCCTCCTCGGCCATGGCCGAGGAGGGTCATTTTTAAAATTAAATAAAAACCATACTCACGTGGCCGAGGAGGGTCATTCGGCCGAGGAGGGTCATTTTTTTTTAATGACCAAAACATCGCGCGCGCAATGCGCGTCTTTTACTTCTTAACAATGTCACGCACAGCGGCTTACGTAAACAACAAGACAGCGTGGACATTTGCTAGAACACCTCCTCGGACTAAGTTTGCATAATCAATATTTCGGTTCGAATTATAGAACGGACATGTCATTGTCATCATCTTTATACTTGAAATCTTTTTTACAAAATGAAACACAGATGTAAAATAATGAATTTATAAGAGCATTATCCGAGAACCCTTAAACACTGCAATGAAACTCCGCTGAAAAATCTGTTAAGTAGGTGAGAATTTACCTACCATCGGAAAGTTCCAAAATCTATAGCTAAATCCAAAACGTTTACAATCATACACTCCTTGCACCTTGAGATACGGAGATTGAACAGCGAGACGGAAAATAAACGATGAGATAGATATTGAACACTAGGAGTTGGACGGACATTAAATACAGAGAGAACTATTTAACACGAGATAGAGATTGAAAACTGAAAGACAGATATTAAACACTGCACAGTGAGACGGACAGTCAATACGCAAGGATACGGAGGGAAACACTGGGTCGGTCATCAAACATAGAGGGAGACGGAGAATCGAGAGAGTAAACACTGAGTGACATAAACACTGATGTGCATGATTGTTGAACTACTCAAACTCTTTCCCCATTCAAAACATCAAATAACAAATGCTGTCAGTAGCAGATTGAAAAATAACATTGCATTACTTTAAGATTAAAATTATAACCATTCTGAGCTGCGAAAGTAGCATTTGATGATTTGAAAGTGAATTTCAATCCTCCAACAAACTTTAGTAAAATACACGACGTCATATGTTTCAAAAGATTGTTATATTTTAAGCTACCCTTGCTTATTTAATTAACCTCGTGCTATTTGCTAAAGAGAGAATAGCATTAGCAGATCTAGTTCACGTCTTCATATTTTCATGTAATTCGATGAAGCCACAAATCTCACAGAGCTTCAGAATTCAGTGATCGTCTACAACACCAATAAAACCTGAAAAAAATGGAAGTTATGATATACATTTTAGAAACTCCATTGCAACATATTGCAATAGATCATCTAATCCGGGGTATAGTATGATGTGAAATTTGAAAAGTATTTAATATAAAAGCAAATTGTTTATCTCGTTAGGAAAATTTATCAAATAACCATGCGAATTGTGATAGCGTGCTACGACACCGTGATTAATGAATATAGTGTTCATCGTTTACTCTCAAATCTGGATCCTAATTCTACCAGCTTCACGGAACTTAGAAAAGAACTTTCCTCTGCCACTACACGAAGGCCAACGCAGTAAACTTGAATGCTAAAGATATCTTTCTTCAAGAAGCACTCTAAAATTTGGATCAGAATGATAAACAATGAACCTTATGCCAAATTATTAGACGGAGATCGTCTACTGATATTTCTCCGGAGTTTGCAGTTCCACGACCGGAGACCATCTACGGTAATTTTGTTGATACTGTATGAATTAATCTCCGAGAAATTCCCGGAGAGCTTCATCTCCGTCTAATACAGTAGACGGAGCCGGAGAATCATCTCCGGAGATGATCTACGGGAAATGGACCTCCGTCTAATAATTTGGCATAATATCCGGCCATGGAACTGGGGGGTAAACTGTTTTGGAAATATCTGTAAATTTTGAAAATGTTTTTTATAAATGATGGCAACGTCTCGACTAAGACGTTGCCACCTCGACAGTCTGTCTATTGTGTAATCAATTTTACCTAAGTTAAGTCAGAATTCACACACCATCTGTACCTCAAATAGTCCACTGGCAAAATCATTTTCTACAGAACCCATATACTGTTGAATGGACTCTTTTAATTACAGGTAAGACAGATTGTGTCTGAATTATTATCTTTTATTCAGAGACCGTGTAGACTATATAATATATATTAAGTAACTGCACTTATACAAATTTCTGGAATCATTGCAGTTGTGTGATAAGTTCATGTTTTAACTCTTAAGTAGTGTTCATGGTGATCATATTTTTGGATCCCAAAACTTGGGAAGCACTCAACACACCAGGCTGAAGCAAAACTTTCCCCATTTCACCGTACGAGGTAAGATGATCTAAAAGTATGTACTCAGCTTACAACTTTACTCGTGGGACGAGACGTCCTGACTTGAGCCCCGAAAATTATTGAAATTATATACAGTTAGTAATAAGTATGCATACATAAATATAATACCAAACAATGTACAATGTGGTTTGGCCATTGCTATATATTTAAAATAAAATAAATCTGCCATATAATTATAAAAAATTTAAAAAATAAACCTGAAGAAAGGAGATGGAGAGTACTGAGTAGTTTCAAAAACATACATAGAATTAATTAAATGTTAGACAGAATAAATGCAAGCTTGTATCATTTTATTTTATTTCTCTAGCTCCCAAGACCCGTATTTTAGCCGTTCAATCTACTTTTAGTCATCATAACTGCCATTTATTTAAATTTCTTCCTATTGATCGATAATTGTTCATGACTTTTACAACTTTACTCACTCCCGCATATTGTCATTCATCAGATCACTGTATAATAATGTGAACGTCTTTAACTAGAATTTCTCCTCAAAAAATCAGAACTTGAGGTGCTGAAAAGATAAAGAAAACAAGGAAATCAAAGTCGGGGCCAAACACAATGAACAGTACAGCATTGTAGAGTAAAAAATAAACTCTTTTAAAATTGTGCCCTACAGATCAGTACAATTAGTTGCACTGAACAGGTGGTATACAGTCCACTACCTCTTCAATCTCCATATCAAGAAGTATAAACAGGTGGCACTCAGTGATAAAGGAAAAACCCCACTAACATTTTTCCTCAACAAAAACAGGTACAAGAAAATTAACATCACAGGTACTCACATCAGATGGCTAACATGGCTACTATCAGGACACAGCCCACTAGCATACTTCCAGACGGTAGCAAACAACTCCGATTTCGAAACACAAGACTGTGAACACTGCCCAGGGGAAGCAGAAACATCACAACACTTCCTATGTGAATGCATCCAGCTGATGACAACTAGAATGAGGATATTTGGTAAACCCATCCTAACAATTGAGGAACTCATCAATAGTAAACTCGACCACATTATCAAATTCGTGGAACAGTCAACAAGGTTTGAGACGATCTATTTGGATAAGCATCTAGGACATACACCAAGGTTCATAAATAATCATACACTAGACCCACACAGGACTATCTCAGATAGTGACACATATTCAGGTGTGGACCATGCTCGGGAGTCCCTCGCCTGCCCGCCAAAGAAGAACATCTGAAGTGGGTTTGCTCTGAGCAAGGTAGTAACAGCTTCGAGACTCCAGAGGTCTGTTGCGTTGATATCTATTATTCTATGTTTTTGTATATACTGAGGGAGTCCTGGAGTGTGGCTAGCAGGAGTCACACTCTGTGGGCACGGCGAGAAGGCCTCCCTCTTCAGTCTTCACTAGGTGGCCAGAAACCGTTGACCAAAACAGAGAGAGAGAGAGACAGTCCACTACAATTTAATAAAATGTCCACTGAAATCAGGAGCACAATAGCACCAGCTCAAGCTTGTTGACAACTTCTATACAATCATCATTGCTAAAAGTCGCCTAGGAATTCATAAAGCTGCAACATGCAGCCAACAATACAGCATGGACCTCAAGTGATTATGACACCGCTGTTGATTAAAAATAACCTCCATCAACAAAAATGAGTAACCAGAGTAAGTATCGCAAAACATTCAGAAATTGCCATTAAACTTTAGAACTACCAACAACTATTTACAGAATAAATGTTAGAAAAAAGGATAAAAAGTTATTCAAAAAGTACAACCTTTATTAAGAGGGAACTGCATTGTTATTAATATTAGATATAAATCCACGATCTACATAAGCACTATTACACTCAGGTACTAGCTCATAAATTAATGATTTTCTTAGTGAATAAATAGATACATTTACAGTATACGTTAAATTTCGGTTATTCACAAATCACAGGCCGTTAGATTCATTGTCTCCTAGAGTCCTAGTGTAATGTATAGTGTTTAGCGTGTAAGGCGTAGTGTTTAGTGTCAAATGTGGATGTGTAGTGTTTTGTGTCTCACAGCAACAAATACAAGCGATCATTAATTGTTGGATTAATACGATTATGATCTCAACTTTAATAATCTTAATCATTTAATCATAACTTGGTTCAGTCTGCTCAGTAATATAAAATACTAGCAATAAATCAGTGTTTGGAGGAAAGCTTGAAGGTATACGATTAAAAATAACTATTATAACTAACCAGGTTACAAGTAAGACAGTCAGTATGTTGCAGACTGCAGAGGTTGAGAGGTAGATTAATCAGTCACAGTGTGAACTAAAGCATCTGGCTTTGGTCTGACTTCGTTTTCACCGCACTTAGATCGTTGCACTGCTTCAAATCATCTCCTAAACAGTTAAAAACTAAAGCAGTTTAAACGAATAGTAACGCAAAATATTTTTATTAAGAATGGACCACATTAAAATCAATAAATCTTCGGCTGCAACTTCAAATTGCTACATCAATCAAAATGGATACTTGAAGAGCCATAAAATGATGACATTATACAATAGACATTTTACAATATTATTCCCATTATACCTTGAAAAAACTACACAGGGAATTTAAACATAAATTTCGAGATACAATTCGAAAGGTTTGAATATCCAGACAAGATATAATAATAATAATACTGTTAGGTATCTGTGTGTGCACACAAAAATTCTTAACGACCTACTGACATTAAGCTAGTTTTTTATTGAAGAGTGAAAAATGTTAAACAGTATATATAATATATATACAATAAATTAAATCAAGTGATGCAATTGGCAGAGCACAAACGTTAATCCTGAGCAATAGATATCGTCTATCCTTCGTAGCTCTTCTCCTCAGGTATCAGGTTGAAGGAGACATTGGATATATATAGGGGCGGTCCATGCCTTCTTTGGCTTTCCATGTACACCTCTAACTGCTACTAGCACACTCCTCTTTAGTCTTTATATCCATGCTCAGGCGTGTCCTGATGTTACACATCACCTGGCTGTAGTCCTCCTTGGTCTTGGTGGCTATCAACACAGCAAGTCTCCTTATAAAACACTTGGCCTCAAGCTCAGGTGCCATTCCTCCTGTAGTGGTAAATACAGGGAGGACAAAAATGACCCTTTCTTCAATTATTGTAGCACACTGTTCATGCATACTGGTTCTATTTCTCATTCTCGTGCAGAGTGTAGAGCTGTGGCATGGTCTTTCCTTGATATGTAGGCGATTTAGGATTGAAAATACGCATGTCAAAGAAAGTCCTCTCAAATGTGCTCCATACTCCTCTTGCTGATATATCGAGCCTAGCCTTATATCAGCATTGTTGCCCTTTTGTTGGAAGTTGGCTGATTCTATAGGTGTTAACAGGGGCTAAATCCTCAGCTCACATCCTTGGTCACCAGCCTAAGGTATTCAGCAACAGAGTCTCTCATGTTGTTATGACGGTAGTTCTTACAGTTGAGGATATGATTGTGATCATTCTTGGCTCCATAATCACAGATTCTTGGGGTGTTAGGGATGTCCCAACCACACCAGAGATGAACAGCATCTCTGAAGTCTTGCTCGCTATAAGCATACCCTAGCTGTTGAATGGGGAGACATGTTAGCCAAGCTCCTGACCCATGTTCTTGTACCAGTTGCAGTGACTCCCTAGTATTCTCATCCACTTCACTTGAATTATCTCAGCAAGCTCCTTCTTCAAGCGTAATTCTTTAACTAACTTGAGGCTGTTAACTCTGCCCTTTATCTTAATTTTATCCAACTTCATCAGGGATGCTTCCTGGTCATAGATGAGGTCAACCAGCTCCTCTGTTATCTTGAGTGACGTCTGGTATTCCTTTTCCGCGATCTCTACTGGCTCAACGCTACCAACCACCCCTCATCTTACAGGTAGCGCAGACATTCTCCTGTGCAGGTCAGTCACATTCCTACCAATAATTGCCGGAATGAACTTTTCTCTTGTACACTTCTCCAATGGGATGAAGAGGTATTAATAGTGTTCTGGATGGTGCGCATCACAAAGGTCCACCGATGACAGAGGGCTTTGGTATACAATGATAGGGCTGCCTGAGGTTCATCAAGAGCAATTTCTGACAACTCTTCTACAGCCTCCTCTCCACCTATCACTGTTCCCAGATGATGTTCCCCATCGCATGTGATCTCTATACCAGTATCTCCAAATAAAAATGTTGTAATATGGTATTTAGAGATATCTTTTAGGATATCTTAGTTTTAGTATAACGTTTACGGGACGTATAATTTAGTATGTGTTTCCGGGTATTATATAATAACCAATGTTTTTATATGTTCGTATTTGGGAGTTACACATTTGAGTGTAAGTCGGTTGGCTGGCAGAACTACTGTCAGACTAACTGTCTGAAACGAGCCGTCCGCTCACTTTGCACCTGACTTACAGCCAGGCCTGTGGTTGGTCCTCGCGACCACAGCGTGACTGCTAGTGGAGTGCTCATTGGCGAGACGGCGTGTCGCGTGGTACAAGCAAATGCGTTGTGCCGTCACGCAGTGTGGCGTGACGAGTTTTGAGAGTATACCCGAAGAGCCGGAAGTGGAGAGCTCACTTCTTAGTTGCCCCTTAATCATTTTAAGGGATTCAAATTGACGGTAGCCAGTGTTACTGAGCACTACCATTTGTGATTAGTCACGTCAATTGATTGGAGCGAACACTTGGAAGTTTTTATCTGTTGACGTTCACTTTGTATTACTTTTCCTTTATATTTATTTAGATCCTTTTTAGTTACTCGTTTCTTTTCTACTATTCGGTACGCCCTGCCGTTCGTGCTACGTGACTAGAGCTTGACTAGCATACACTAAATACCTAGAGAACTCCGTTTTCTATATCTGGAGGCCACTTTTAGTGTTGCTATTTTGCTCGTGATCCTTCTATTATCACCTATATTCAGTATAGTTTCGATTAGATCCTAACGTTGTCATTTGCTAAGCTAAGTTCGGGGTTACGTCGCAGTTCAGAAGAATTACGTGGAGGTTGACTTAGATCTTCAGTACTTCCTACTAGAATTGGTAAGTGTTGCTACGCATTTTGTGGTACCTGTATATTCCAGTGCTATCGTTTTAACGAGCACCCAGTTTACAGCCGTTTGTAGATTCAGTACAGTATTACCTAGGTTGTTAGTGAGTTTTGCGTAAGTTTAGCAACCTTACTTTTCGTACTTATCTACTCAGGAGTGATAGACGTAGAAGTTACAGTTCCAGTAAAGAATCTAGTAAAGTCTTGACTAGAAGATTTTCCAGCAACGTGAAGAGTACGCCTGTTCCAGTACTTATCTACTCTATTTGTAAGTGCACTTTTACATTTAGATTCACGTTTTAGCATGTGTGATAGTTATGCAGCTGAAATGGAGTGGGCGACGTCAATTATCGAGTCAAACATAAATAAGACTATGGAGGAGATAGATGGTTTAGGTACAGATAGCCATGACATTTCCGATTTAGAGAAGGAGTTGAATTCAGCTTTAGAATGCCTGCAGAATAAGATTGATAATGTACGGCCAGAACCACTTAGCACAGTTACTAAGTTTAGAAACGTGAACATCGGGGATGATTTTGACAACAGTATGATAACCCCATTGAATAGTTCAGTCGCTGGTCCACATTTGACGGGTGCCAAGCCTCCCAAGCCTCCTTACTTTGAAACTGGATCTAATTTCATCATATTTGCCAGGCGGTTCAAGGAGCATTTGATTCTGTGTGGACATAGCGGTGGTTCTGATATTAGCACGTATATGTTGTCGTACATTCGTTGTGAATCCACCTGGGAAATACTGCAGAAAATCTCTCTTAGGCCGGATGAGAGATGTAATATTGATCGTCTTATTAAGCGATACTCAGAGGAGATATTTCCAGCTACTCAATCTTGGGCCTATAGAACTGAGCTCATGTCATTGCGTCAGTTAGCAAATGAGAACCTACAGCAGTTTATTTCACGTATAGATGAGCTTGCTTTTAAAGCCGGATACGACTGCGAGTCGAAGAGGGACGAGAGTTGCTTGCATGTTCTTGTTGTAGGAGCTCGTGACGTAGCTGTAAGGACTAAGCTTTATGAGTCCCAGTTACATTCCTATAGAGAGGCAGTAAAACTAGCAATTCACACTGAGCGTATCACGTTAGCTGTGAGTGGTGAACCAGGGGGTTTCACTCAGGTCCAGGATACCATTTTCGCCATTAGTAATCCTGAATTAGATGGCCAGAGAGCTAGGGTCACAGCACCTGGACAAACACGTGACCACTTTATGACGGGCACTAGACAGGAGAGTTACAGTCCTGAATGTCCTCCTTCCCATTCGGAAGTTAACCAGCACACAGGCCGATCATGGACTCCTAATCTGGTTAGCAATAGTTTTAGGGGTGGTATGAGAAATGATGATCGTAGAAACACGTCTGTTCGGTCACGTTATCAGCCAACTCGCAAAGTGGTTAATTCTAATAATCGGGGATCACGTAACGTTCGCTCTCAGTTAGAAGGTTGTTGGGAGTGTGGTAATAGAGGGCATTTTCAGAGAAACTGTCCGAGCAAATTTGCTGGTAATAGAAGTAGATATCAAGACAGAGGGTCTTTATATCAGAGTGGTTATGGCCAACAGAGTGGGAACATAGCTTATAGACCTAACAATCAGGCGCCTTTAAACTTCTATGAGGATTGTAACGAGATTGGTGGCAGTAAGGGAAACTGCATTTTGGTTGGAGGAAATTGTGCTGGTAGATCAGCAAATTTCTTTGTGGATACGGGATCATCTATTTCTATAATTGCTGAATCATTTGTCAGATTTATAGATAAGTTTGAGAAGGTTGTGTCGTGTAATCTCAAGCTCAAGTCCTTTTCGGGAAATAGCATAAAGACTTTCGGTCAGATTAAGCTTCCAGTGATAATTGCCGGAAAATCTTTTGAGCACACCTTTGTTGTTTCTGAATTTCATGAGGCAGAGGTTCTGATAGGCATGGATTTGATGTTTGATCAGGGGATTAATATTAATGCCAGAGATAGATTGCTGTATACTAATAAGGGTTCATCATGTTTTAGAACACCACCTAAACCCACTAAACGCTGCATGAAGGTAGTATGCAATGAAACAGTAATCATACCACCTCTCTCGGGCACTCATATACAAGGCAAATTGTTGCGACCTAAAAGTCAACGTGATGACGTTTATGGCCAGCTAGAACCTCATATTAACACGGTTGTAGGTACTGGCATATTCACAGCGCACTCTCTCATACGGTCTGAGGACAACATGGTCCCTGTTAGAGTCATGAATCCTACAGATAAGCCTGTGAAGATAAGTAAGAGAACCTGGCTGGGCAAGATGAAGCCAGTAGAGTTTGGTGAGCGAGTGATGAGAATAACCTGTGAAACGGTTAATGCGATATCATCTGATTGTTCAGTGCCAGAGGTGAGCAAGCTAGCTGATGAGGAGCCGCTAGTTAAGGAATGGGATAGAGAGAGTCTTTTCAAACAGTTGAAGTTAGACGAGTTGAAGATAAGCGAGGAAGACAAGAATGATCTTCGAGAGACTGTGTGGGAGTATAGAACCATTTTCTCGAGTGGAGAGCATGATTTAGGTTGTTGTAATTTCTTTGAGGCACATCTCCAGCTCAAGGATAACTATAAACCTAGGTGGGTTCCATCGAGAAGGATTCCGTTTAAGCAGCAGCCGGAAATGGATAGACAGATTAGAGGTTTGCTTAGATCTGGTGTGGTTGAGGAATGCCCTGACCACTCTAATTTTAATTCTCCCCTTTTCCTGGTGCCATCAGGAGATCGCTCTAGATTAGTTGCGGATCTGAGAATGGTAAATTTAGAGCTTCAGGATGATTTGATGGAGCTGCCTAACTTGAACCACATTTTAGACAAAGTGGGCGATAAGAATCTGTATTCGACAGTGGATTTGAGTAAATCTTTTCACCAGGTTCCGTATACCAAGGAATCCAGGCATGTCACGGCGTTCATGCACAATCAGAAGAGGTATCAGTTTGCTAGAATGGTCATGGGCCTGAAATCTAGTTCAGCTACGTTTACTAGAATGGTCATGCGGTTGATAAACGGTCTGGGTATATCAGATGCGTTAGCATTCTTCATAGATGATTTACTGATATTCACGCGTGATGTAAAATCTCACATTCAGATACTGTCAGTACTCTTTGCTCGTCTTAAGTTGGGTAATCTGAAACTAACACCTCGTAAGTGCAGATTTTTACGTGAGGAGGTTGAATATGTCGGTATTACTCTAACTAAGGAAGGAGTCAGGATGAACGACTCTCGCATAGAGCATATTAAGAAGTTAGAACCTCCCTGTAATAGAGCGGAATTGCAGTCAGTTTTGGGCATGTTAAACTATTCCAAGAAGTTCTGCAAGGGATACTCCGAGATAGCACGTCCCCTTTATGCTTTACTTCGGAAAAATAAGGTGTTTGAGTGGACTGAAGATTGCCAGAGTGCATTTCAGAGGTTACGTGACATGTTGATATCAAGTCCTGTCCTAGCTTTTCCGGAGGTTAGCGACCCGGAAAATAGTTATGAGGTGACTCTAGATGGTTCTAAACACGCATTTGGTGGCACTTTGACTCAGTGGATCAAAGGAAAGAGGAGGGTGATTGCATACTTTTCTCGTAAGGTTCCGGACCACAAGCGGATATGGCCGCAAACTCAGATTGAATTTGAGACTTTATATCAGACTCTGAAACATTTCTCGGTTTACTTACGTGGCGTTAAAAACTTCACTGTTATCACAGATTGTCTGCCACTCTTGAATATTACGACAATATTTTCAAAGATGTCATCTTCTGTTATCAGGAAGCTTCAGGAGCTTGCTAACTATACTTTTACTATGAAGCATATCTCGGGGAAGAGTAACCAGATGTGTGATGGACTTAGTCGTTATAAGTATCAGGTTTATGGTAAATCTCGAGAAAATGTTGCGAGCATTGGTCATAGTTCCACTTTTAGTCTTGATGCTGCGTTAGAGGGAGTAAACCGGGTGAGACGTGAGCATTATAGATGTAAACACCCGATACTGTTTAAGAGGATGCAAGTATCGGTTAGCAGCGAGACTGTGGTTGATGATGATTGCAGTAATCTGATTGAGGAATCTTGCAATGAGGTGAGTGTTGAGGACAGTATGATTCCGGGGTTCTTGTTTGATGAAAATAGTGAAGACCCTAGTATTGTAAGCATTGTTCAAATTACGCCTGAAGTTGATAGCCGTCATTGCAATTGTAATCTTACCCAGGCTGATCCTATTCCTACAGAGGAAGCATCAGTAGTGGAAGCAGTGGAAATTGTTTCAACGGTTACTAGTGATGTAAGCTCGCTAGAGAGAAGGGTCAAATTTCTTAATCCTACCAATGAGCAGATTAAACAAGCTCAGAAGGATGATGATATTTTAAACCAGGTCTACAGTTGGGTTACCAAGGGTGAGAAACCTGTTGCCATTCAGACTAGTAAACTGCCTCAGGAACTGTTGAGTTATTGGAAACAGTTTGATCTTATAAGTATCAAGGACGGGATACTTAGGAGACGTTGGACTGAAGTGAGGGATCCGGAGGGAAGTAGAGAGTTGATCATAGTCCCCGAATCCTTGCATGAATCTGTCCTGGACATGGTGCATAACCAGGAGACTGCACATGCTGGAGTAGAAAATTGTCTTGAGGTCTGTAAACGACATTTCTACTGGCCGAAAATGGGCGAATGTTTCAAATTATGGATCGCAGCATGTTGCAGGTGTGCAGCAAGTAAGCCACCTCAGGCATACAATAAGGCACCTCTCAAGCACATATTGTTCCACTCCTTTAACTCAGCAATTTGTTTCGATCATATAGTACCTGAGAAGGTTGGTGCTACACCTAGAGGTTACAAGTATATTTTGACTATAACCGATTGTTGGTCAAATTATGTGGTAGCTATTCCTACTAAGACCCAGACAGCTAAGGAGAGCGTGTCATTGATTCGTAGGTTTTGGATTGATCGTTTTGGCCAGCCTAGATTCATGATGGCTGATAATCATCCGGGGTTTAGAGCTAAGTATTTCGAGACCATAGCTCAAGCATTAGATTGCAAGTACATTCATGGACAACCGTACGTTTCTCGTAGTACTGGTAGAGTTGAGAGAGCAAACCGTCGGTTGAATACTGCTCTGAGAACCAGCTTACCACCAGGACGATACCAGGACTGGGATCTTTGGTTATCTAGAGTAGTCTTTGTACTTAACTCATTGCGGAATCGGCACACAGGTTATTCTAGCAACAGGTTGGTGTTTGGTCGTGAGTTAAACACACCTTTAAGCCTGCTAGCTGAGAATCGTAAGGATTTTGAGCTAGAGCCTATGAAGGAGAATGAGTTTGATGTTGAAGCGTACGAGCTGTACAAGAATCTCAAGTTTATCACCAGGAAGGTGAGGGTCCAAGCTGAGCGTGATTTTTGCTATGCACAGAGATATCACGATAAGCACGTTAAGGGACCATTCTTTGAGGAAGGTGAGGAAGCTTTTGTTTTGATAAATTGTCCAAAGCACAAGTTCGGTCCTCGTTGGGTTGGCCCGTATAAGATCTCTAAGAAGATAAATGATCACTTGTACTGTTTAGATTTGCCTGATGGAGAGAAGAAGGTGTTTAACATTGGAAAGTTAAAGAGATATGTCAGGAACAAGTTTTCTGAGAAACTAGAGACTAGATTTACATTGCCTAAAGTTGTTAGCAGTGAAGCTGAGTTAGAGACGGCCTCATCAAGGCGAGATGTAGTCTATTCCGATAGTGATAGTGAAGAGGAGACAGATTTTCAACTGAGAAGAGCACCAGTTGTAGCAAGGAGAAGAGAGGTTCATCCGAAGAAGTTTCGTCTGGAGAGGGATGATGCAGCTAGCATTTATAAACAACCTAGTTTTAGTTCAACTCCTAGGGCTGTTAATAGACCTGTTCAACTAGATCTGAATTCTACAAATCCTAGTTTTCGTACGGTAACCCCTGTCACACATAACATTCCCTCAGGCGATAGTGTGGAAACAGTTGATAATTCTGCAGAATTCTTCACTCCAGCTAGAGAGAGATCGGCCGCTAGAAGATCATCGAGTCCGGTTGTTGGTGAAGGAACGATGGGTCATAGCAGTTCTATGTCATATGATACAGTGGGGCACGACATTGACACAACAGGATCGCTTTCTCCTGTGGATCTAAGAAGACAGAGCCCTCCGAGGGAGGAGCGCAGATATAACACTAGGAGACCTGAGGAACGGAGACAACCTGATCGTCTAGGATACAACGTTAGACTAGTTACGGATCTTATAAAACTCTTCAACCAGTAGAAGACGAGGAGATGCCCGGATAGGGAAGTACACTTACTTTGGAATCTAGTTTCAGTACAGTATAGTCTTACTCACATAGCTAGCTTTCTACTTAGTATTTAGCAGTGGAACCGTACCTTACTTAGGTATAACACGTGTTATCTTTCAGAACAGTACTGATAGGGATATTAGGATCTTTACTCGCAACACGAACCGTTCAGGGCTGCTTTAGTGGCGGAAACGTAGAAACTTTCGAATTTATTTTGACTTCTTTGTTTGCTTGTCAAGGACGATTTAGAGATTCGATCAGCTCTATCTAATGATGAAGACTCAACACCAAGGACTCTACTACTTGGTGCGAAAAGGAAGTATTGGAAAGTTTTGAAAGATTTTTGGAAGTCAATTTTAGTTTTAATTTTAGTATTTTCAGTTTTAACTTTAGGATTTTGAGGATTTAAATTTAATGCACAGGGTTAGGGCCGTGTACTATATTTTGAAACTTGACCTATTTTTAAGTTTTGGACTTTTGATGCGTGGAAGCATTGAAATTTAAATTTTGAAAAGGGCGATTATTTTATTGTTTTAAAATATTCGAAAAAAATTTTTGGGTAGAGATGTTGTAATATGGTATTTAGAGATATCTTTTAGGATATCTTAGTTTTAGTATAACGTTTACGGGACGTATAATTTAGTATGTGTTTCCGGGTATTATATAATAACCAATGTTTTTATATGTTCGTATTTGGGAGTTACACATTTGAGTGTAAGTCGGTTGGCTGGCAGAACTACTGTCAGACTAACTGTCTGAAACGAGCCGTCCGCTCACTTTGCACCTGACTTACAGCCAGGCCTGTGGTTGGTCCTCGCGACCACAGCGTGACTGCTAGTGGAGTGCTCATTGGCGAGACGGCGTGTCGCGTGGTACAAGCAAATGCGTTGTGCCGTCACGCAGTGTGGCGTGACGAGTTTTGAGAGTATACCCGAAGAGCCGGAAGTGGAGAGCTCACTTCTTAGTTGCCCCTTAATCATTTTAAGGGATTCAAATTGACGGTAGCCAGTGTTACTGAGCACTACCATTTGTGATTAGTCACGTCAATTGATTGGAGCGAACACTTGGAAGTTTTTATCTGTTGACGTTCACTTTGTATTACTTTTCCTTTATATTTATTTAGATCCTTTTTAGTTACTCGTTTCTTTTCTACTATTCGGTACGCCCTGCCGTTCGTGCTACGTGACTAGAGCTTGACTAGCATACACTAAATACCTAGAGAACTCCGTTTTCTATAAAAACATGGCTGCTGGTAGTAGCCATTTTGGGCCCTTTAGGATAAGAACAGTGGCGTAACGAAAGGCCCTGCTGACCCCGCTGTGCAGGGGGCGCCGTCTTAGGGGGGCGCCAAATCGTCGTTTGAATGTGGGACAATTTCGAAAACTTAACTAAAGTACTAGCAAAACTGCGCGTTTTGCTCTAGATACACACTTTTTTAGAGATTTTACCGGCGTATTCTCTAAAATCGCCTAATTTGTTCAATTTTAGGGAGGAGCACCAAAAGGGGAGGGGGCGCCAACAGGGGGCGCTTTTTTCGGCAGGGGGGCGCCAACAGGCAACGTTACGCCACTGGATAAGAATAGTCTTCATTTTTTTGGGGAAGTAGCCTAACTTAGGACCGTTCAAACTGAGTAAATCCTACAACAGCCCGAGTTTCTTCAGAGAACCTGCTGCTGCAGAGTCATCCACACACCACGCTTGCATCAATTGTAAGCTAGTAGCCGGCTTTTACAGGCCAGTAGTTATCGGGTATAATCCACGATTCTGTATTACATTACCGATTATCAAAGTTTGGTGTGGGTAACTTCTCTGCAGTGGCTCCTAAGATGTACAAAGGACTTCCTGTTACCAGGCAACATATCATTTGCATTGGCTCAATCTTTGGAATCTTTTAAGACTCTTCTAAAATCTTTCCTATTTAGACTGTTCCTTATTCTTTCATCAATGTGTACTCAATATCAATGACAATACGAGAAAACATAGATAGTAATCAAATTAATCGTCGAAAAGATAACCTAATAAAGTGAATAAAGGAGGTTTAAAATGCAAAGATAACACTAATAAATTACTAAAGTATTCTTGTGAAAATTTGGCAGTATTGCTTTAGCGCTCGATTTTCATACTATAACTACGGTGTACATTTTCGAAAATATGCGCGGCGCACCTAAAATTTGGTTCCATTAAGAATTAATTATTTTGCCAGAATTATATTTGATGCATTTAAATTAGTCGTTATTAGTAGACGTACAGAAATAAATTTCGAAAATATTGTTATATAGGTTATAAATTGTAGGTTTACAACCTACCAGAACGGCGGCACAGTTAAGTAACGCATCGCGCTACAAAGCAACAAACGCTTGTCGATACAAAGTGAAAATGATAATTTGCGCGGCGCGTCCAAAATCTCCAAGCAAAGAAAGTGCTGCTAACTGCTGATCAATTTCTTTATCCAAAGCCTTTTATTTGCATTGCGCGAAATTTGCAGTTATAGCACATGCAACATGGTTATGTGAAGCTGATATCAAATATATTACTGCTAGCTGATAACTGCTGCTCATTACTGTATTGTCGACGTTTTTGTTATACACTTAATATTTGAAGCAAGTATTTTAAGAGTATCACCCGTTTTACTGGGCAGTGGGCCGCGCTCAGCCTGTCATTCCGCCTAATCTCTATCAACATTAAAGCCTGGGGTCCTCAGGTAACACCCGTTAAACCTTAAACCTTCGGCAACCGATGTTGCTTTAACTTGTCATACGCTGTATGACCCGCCGCGCACGAAGTGCGCGGCTCCCCCTGTATCGTCGAAGACGATACATTATAGTGAAGCGACAGTGGGGGTCACCACGTGATACAAGCTTTAGCGGTGTCATGTTGGCATAAAATCCATACGGTCAAAATTTGCACGCTGGCAGCTTACTAAATTGTTTTTACTACACAGCTGTACGTGCCTAATTGACGATGTAAATTCATCGCAGCTCGGCGAGGCACAATAACGCATTTTGCGATCTAGTCACTAGTGAGAAGCATAATTGAGTGCGCAGCGCAGCACAGTAACACATCGCGCTACAAGGCCCCTGCGAGCTGCCAGTAAGATTTCCTGGCCTGACCTTAGGACCTTATATTGAAAACTTAAATGCTATTTTAACATGTTATACTGGTAAAACCAAAAACATTTGACCGTAAACGGGTTCAACTCGGCGATCATTTTGATTTTGATAGGTTATTAATTTGTAGCGCGATGCACTACTGGGTCGCGCGCGCGCATCCAATAATGCTTCTCGCAACCACGTATGCAGATCGGCGAGATGCGAAGGATTGACATCGTGAATCAAGTTATTAATATATGATATAAATTATAACATATAATTGTTTATATATTATAACTTAACGGGTGATACACGTAAACAGTAAAATATATGTTCCATATACAATATATTGGACCGTCGACGAGTCCAACTAGCTCGGCGCGCGTCCTGGTAGGTTGTAAACCTACAATTTATAACCTTATAACCTATATAACAATATTTTCGAAATTTATTTCTGTACGTCTACTAATAACGACTAATTTAAATGCATCAAATATAATTCTGGCAAAATAATTAATTCTTAATGGAACCAAATTTTAGGTGCGCCGCGCATATTTTCGAAAATGTACACCGTAGTTATAGTATGAAAATCGAGCGCTAAAGCAATACTGCCAAATTTTCACAAGAATACTTTAGTAATTTATTAGTGTTATCTTTGCATTTTAAACCTCCTTTATTCACTTTATTAGGTTATCTTTTCGACGATTAATTTGATTACTATCTATGTTTTCTCGTATTGTCATTGATATTGAGTACACATTGATGAAAGAATAAGGAACAGTCTAAATAGGAAAGATTTTAGAAGAGTCTTAAAAGATTCCAAAGATTGAGCCAATGCAAATGATATGTTGCCTGGTAACAGGAAGTCCTTTGTACATCTTAGGAGCCACTGCAGAGAAGTTACCCACACCAAACTTTGATAATCGGTAATGTAATACAGAATCGTGGATTATACCCGATAACTACTGGCCTGTAAAAGCCGGCTACTAGCTTACAATTGATGCAAGCGTGGTGTGTGGATGACTCTGCAGCAGCAGGTTCTCTGAAGAAACTCGGGCTGTTGTAGGATTTACTCAGTTTGAACGGTCCTAAGTTAGGCTACTTCCCCAAAAAAATGAAGACTATTCTTATCCTAAAGGGCCCAAAATGGCTACTACCAGCAGCCATGTTTTTATTTGGAGATACTGGTATAGAGATCACATGCGATGGGGAACATCATCTGGGAACAGTGATAGGTGGAGAGGAGGCTGTAGAAGAGTTGTCAGAAATTGCTCTTGATGAACCTCAGGCAGCCCTATCATTGTATACCAAAGCCCTCTGTCATCGGTGGACCTTTGTGATGCGCACCATCCAGAACACTATTAATACCTCTTCATCCCATTGGAGAAGTGTACAAGAGAAAAGTTCATTCCGGCAATTATTGGTAGGAATGTGACTGACCTGCACAGGAGAATGTCTGCGCTACCTGTAAGATGAGGGGTGGTTGGTAGCGTTGAGCCAGTAGAGATCGCGGAAAAGGAATACCAGACGTCACTCAAGATAACAGAGGAGCTGGTTGACCTCATCTATGACCAGGAAGCATCCCTGATGAAGTTGGATAAAATTAAGATAAAGGGCAGAGTTAACAGCCTCAAGTTAGTTAAAGAATTACGCTTGAAGAAGGAGCTTGCTGAGATAATTCAAGTGAAGTGGATGAGAATACTAGGGAGTCACTGCAACTGGTACAAGAACATGGGTCAGGAGCTTGGCTAACATGTCTCCCCATTCAACAGCTAGGGTATGCTTATAGCGAGCAAGACTTCAGAGATGCTGTTCATCTCTGGTGTGGTTGGGACATCCCTAACACCCCAAGAATCTGTGATTATGGAGCCAAGAATGATCACAATCATATCCTCAACTGTAAGAACTACCGTCATAACAACATGAGAGACTCTGTTGCTGAATACCTTAGGCTGGTGACCAAGGATGTGAGCTGAGGATTTAGCCCCTGTTAACACCTATAGAATCAGCCAACTTCCAACAAAAGGGCAACAATGCTGATATAAGGCTAGGCTCGATATATCAGCAAGAGGAGTATGGAGCACATTTGAGAGGACTTTCTTTGACATGCGTATTTTCAATCCTAAATCGCCTACATATCAAGGAAAGACCATGCCACAGCTCTACACTCTGCACGAGAATGAGAAATAGAACCAGTATGCATGAACAGTGTGCTACAATAATTGAAGAAAGGGTCATTTTTGTCCTCCCTGTATTTACCACTACAGGAGGAATGGCACCTGAGCTTGAGGCCAAGTGTTTTATAAGGAGACTTGCTGTGTTGATAGCCACCAAGACCAAGGAGGACTACAGCCAGGTGATGTGTAACATCAGGACACGCCTGAGCATGGATATAAAGACTAAAGAGGAGTGTGCTAGTAGCAGTTAGAGGTGTACATGGAAAGCCAAAGAAGGCATGGACCGCCCCTATATATATCCAATGTCTCCTTCAACCTGATACCTGAGGAGAAGAGCTACGAAGGATAGACGATATCTATTGCTCAGGATTAACGTTTGTGCTCTGCCAATTGCATCACTTGATTTAATTTATTGTATATATATTATATATACTGTTTAACATTTTTCACTCTTCAATAAAAAACTAGCTTAATGTCAGTAGGTCGTTAAGAATTTTTGTGTGCACACACAGATACCTAACAGTATTATTATTATTATATCTTGTCTGGATATTCAAACCTTTCGAATTGTATCTCGAAATTTATGTTTAAATTCCCTGTGTAGTTTTTTCAAGGTATAATGGGAATAATATTGTAAAATGTCTATTGTATAATGTCATCATTTTATGGCTCTTCAAGTATCCATTTTGATTGATGTAGCAATTTGAAGTTGCAGCCGAAGATTTATTGATTTTAATGTGGTCCATTCTTAATAAAAATATTTTGCGTTACTATTCGTTTAAACTGCTTTAGTTTTTAACTGTTTAGGAGATGATTTGAAGCAGTGCAACGATCTAAGTGCGGTGAAAACGAAGTCAGACCAAAGCCAGATGCTTTAGTTCACACTGTGACTGATTAATCTACCTCTCAACCTCTGCAGTCTGCAACATACTGACTGTCTTACTTGTAACCTGGTTAGTTATAATAGTTATTTTTAATCGTATACCTTCAAGCTTTCCTCCAAACACTGATTTATTGCTAGTATTTTATATTACTGAGCAGACTGAACCAAGTTATGATTAAATGATTAAGATTATTAAAGTTGAGATCATAATCGTATTAATCCAACAATTAATGATCGCTTGTATTTGTTGCTGTGAGACACAAAACACTACACATCCACATTTGACACTAAACACTACGCCTTACACGCTAAACACTATACATTACACTAGGACTCTAGGAGACAATGAATCTAACGGCCTGTGATTTGTGAATAACCGAAATTTAACGTATACTGTAAATGTATCTATTTATTCACTAAGAAAATCATTAATTTATGAGCTAGTACCTGAGTGTAATAGTGCTTATGTAGATCGTGGATTTATATCTAATATTAATAACAATGCAGTTCCCTCTTAATAAAGGTTGTACTTTTTGAATAACTTTTTATCCTTTTTTCTAACATTTATTCTGTAAATAGTTGTTGGTAGTTCTAAAGTTTAATGGCAATTTCTGAATGTTTTGCGATACTTACTCTGGTTACTCATTTTTGTTGATGGAGGTTATTTTTAATCAACAGCGGTGTCATAATCACTTGAGGTCCATGCTGTATTGTTGGCTGCATGTTGCAGCTTTATGAATTCCTAGGCGACTTTTAGCAATGATGATTGTATAGAAGTTGTCAACAAGCTTGAGCTGGTGCTATTGTGCTCCTGATTTCAGTGGACATTTTATTAAATTGTAGTGGACTGTCTCTCTCTCTCTCTGTTTTGGTCAACGGTTTCTGGCCACCTAGTGAAGACTGAAGAGGGAGGCCTTCTCGCCGTGCCCACAGAGTGTGACTCCTGCTAGCCACACTCCAGGACTCCCTCAGTATATACAAAAACATAGAATAATAGATATCAACGCAACAGACCTCTGGAGTCTCGAAGCTGTTACTACCTTGCTCAGAGCAAACCCACTTCAGATGTTCTTCTTTGGCGGGCAGGCGAGGGACTCCCGAGCATGGTCCACACCTGAATATGTGTCACTATCTGAGATAGTCCTGTGTGGGTCTAGTGTATGATTATTTATGAACCTTGGTGTATGTCCTAGATGCTTATCCAAATAGATCGTCTCAAACCTTGTTGACTGTTCCACGAATTTGATAATGTGGTCGAGTTTACTATTGATGAGTTCCTCAATTGTTAGGATGGGTTTACCAAATATCCTCATTCTAGTTGTCATCAGCTGGATGCATTCACATAGGAAGTGTTGTGATGTTTCTGCTTCCCCTGGGCAGTGTTCACAGTCTTGTGTTTCGAAATCGGAGTTGTTTGCTACCGTCTGGAAGTATGCTAGTGGGCTGTGTCCTGATAGTAGCCATGTTAGCCATCTGATGTGAGTACCTGTGATGTTAATTTTCTTGTACCTGTTTTTGTTGAGGAAAAATGTTAGTGGGGTTTTTCCTTTATCACTGAGTGCCACCTGTTTATACTTCTTGATATGGAGATTGAAGAGGTAGTGGACTGTATACCACCTGTTCAGTGCAACTAATTGTACTGATCTGTAGGGCACAATTTTAAAAGAGTTTATTTTTTACTCTACAATGCTGTACTGTTCATTGTGTTTGGCCCCGACTTTGATTTCCTTGTTTTCTTTATCTTTTCAGCACCTCAAGTTCTGATTTTCTGAAGGAGGAATTCTAGTTAAAGACGTTCACATTATTATACAGTGATCTGATGAATGACAATATGCGGGAGTGAGTAAAGCTGTAAAAGTCATGAAAAATTATCGATCAATAAGAAGAAAGTTAAATAAATGACAGTTATGATGACTAAAAGTAGATTGAACGGCTAAAATACGGGTCTTGGGAGCTAGAGAAATAAAATAAAATGATACAAGCTTGCATTTATTCTGTCTAACATTTAATTAATTCTATGTATGTTTTTGAAACTACTCAGTACTCTCCATCTCCTTTCTTCAGGTTTATTTTTTAAATTTTTTATAATTATATGGCAGATTTATTTTATTTTAAATATATAGCAATGGCCAAACCACATTGTACATTGTTTGGTATTATATTTATGTATGCATACTTATTACTAACTGTATATAATTTCAATAATTTTCGGGGCTCAAGTCAGGACGTCTCGTCCCACGAGTAAAGTTGTAAGCTGAGTACATACTTTTAGATCATCTTACCTCGTACGGTGAAATGGGGAAAGTTTTGCTTCAGCCTGGTGTGTTGAGTGCTTCCCAAGTTTTGGGATCCAAAAATATGATCACCATGAACACTACTTAAGAGTTAAAACATGAACTTATCACACAACTGCAATGATTCCAGAAATTTGTATAAGTGCAGTTACTTAATATATATTATATAGTCTACACGGTCTCTGAATAAAAGATAATAATTCAGACACAATCTGTCTTACCTGTAATTAAAAGAGTCCATTCAACAGTATATGGGTTCTGTAGAAAATGATTTTGCCAGTGGACTATTTGAGGTACAGATGGTGTGTGAATTCTGACTTAACTTAGGTAAAATTGATTACACAATAGACAGACTGTCGAGGTGGCAACGTCTTAGTCGAGACGTTGCCATCATTTATAAAAAACATTTTCAAAATTTACAGATATTTCCAAAACAGTTTACCCCCCAGTTCCATGGCCGGATATTATGCCAAATTATTAGACGGAGGTCCATTTCCCGTAGATCATCTCCGGAGATGATTCTCCGGCTCCGTCTACTGTATTAGACGGAGATGAAGCTCTCCGGGAATTTCTCGGAGATTAATTCATACAGTATCAACAAAATTACCGTAGATGGTCTCCGGTCGTGGAACTGCAAACTCCGGAGAAATATCAGTAGACGATCTCCGTCTAATAATTTGGCATAAGGTTCATTGTTTATCATTCTGATCCAAATTTTAGAGTGCTTCTTGAAGAAAGATATCTTTAGCATTCAAGTTTACTGCGTTGGCCTTCGTGTAGTGGCAGAGGAAAGTTCTTTTCTAAGTTCCGTGAAGCTGGTAGAATTAGGATCCAGATTTGAGAGTAAACGATGAACACTATATTCATTAATCACGGTGTCGTAGCACGCTATCACAATTCGCATGGTTATTTGATAAATTTTCCTAACGAGATAAACAATTTGCTTTTATATTAAATACTTTTCAAATTTCACATCATACTATACCCCGGATTAGATGATCTATTGCAATATGTTGCAATGGAGTTTCTAAAATGTATATCATAACTTCCATTTTTTTCAGGTTTTATTGGTGTTGTAGACGATCACTGAATTCTGTAGCTCTGTGAGATTTGTGGCTTCATCGAATTACATCAGATCACGCAGACTTGATGAAAATATGAAGACGTGAACTAGATCTGCTAATGCTATTCTCTCTTTAGCAAATAGCACGAGGTTAATTAAATAAGCAAGGGTAGCTTAAAATATAACAATCTTTTGAAACATATGACGTCGTGTATTTTACTAAAGTTTGTTGGAGGATTGAAATTCACTTTCAAATCATCAAATGCTACTTTCGCAGCTCAGAATGGTTATAATTTTAATCTTAAAGTAATGCAATGTTATTTTTCAATCTGCTACTGACAGCATTTGTTATTTGATGTTTTGAATGGGGAAAGAGTTTGAGTAGTTCAACAATCATGCACATCAGTGTTTATGTCACTCAGTGTTTACTCTCTCGATTCTCCGTCTCCCTCAATGTTTGATGACCGACCCAGTGTTTCCCTCCGTATCCTTGCGTATTGACTGTCCGTCTCACTGTGCAGTGTTTAATATCTGTCTTTCAGTTTTCAATCTCTATCTCGTGTTAAATAGTTCTCTCTGTATTTAATGTCCGTCCAACTCCTAGTGTTCAATATCTATCTCATCGTTTATTTTCCGTCTCGCTGTTCAATCTCCGTATCTCAAGGTGCAAGGAGTGTATGATTGTAAACGTTTTGGATTTAGCTATAGATTTTGGAACTTTCCGATGGTAGGTAAATTCTCACCTACTTAACAGATTTTTCAGCGGAGTTTCATTGCAGTGTTTAAGGGTTCTCGGATAATGCTCTTATAAATTCATTATTTTACATCTGTGTTTCATTTTGTAAAAAAGATTTCAAGTATAAAGATGATGACAATGACATGTCCGTTCTATAATTCGAACCGAAATATTGATTATGCAAACTTAGTCCGAGGAGGTGTTCTAGCAAATGTCCACGCTGTCTTGTTGTTTACGTAAGCCGCTGTGCGTGACATTGTTAAGAAGTAAAAGACGCGCATTGCGCGCGCGATGTTTTGGTCATTAAAAAAAATGACCCTCCTCGGCCGAATGACCCTCCTCGGCCACGTGAGTATGGTTTTTATTTAATTTTAAAAATGACCCTCCTCGGCCATGGCCGAGGAGGGCCATTTCTTGTTTGGCCCTGCCCGGCCATGGCCGAGGAGGGCCATTTTTGTCATATTGTTTGGCCCTGCTCGGCCATGGCCGAGGAGGGCCATTTCTTGTTTGACCCCGCTCGGCCATGGCCGAGGAGGGCCATTTTTTTCATATTGTTTGGCCCTGCTCGGCCATGGCCGAGGAGGGCCATTTCTTGTTTGGCCCCGCTCGGCCATGGCCGAGGAGGGCCACTTTTTTCATATTGTTTGGCCCTGCTCGGCCATGGCCGAGGAGGGCCATTTCTTCGTCATATTGTTTGGCCCTGCTCGGCCATGGCCGAGCAGGGCCATTTTTAAAAAATGACCCTCCTCGGCCGAATGACCCTCCTCGGCCACGTGAGTATGGTTTTTATTTTATTTTTAAAAATGACCCTCCTCGGCCACCATACAATACAATGAAATCGCTGCATTTTGTATTTATAAGTCATTATGCATAATTAAATTACATATATTCATATGCGAAGCTTGGCTAGGCTTTGGGCTGACATAATGAAGCAATTTAATTATTGGACGAGTGACGAGAGCAACTTTTGGCGTTACCTGGGGACCTCATATCAGGCTATCATGTTCATAAACAGAGATTATGTGGAATGACAGGCTGAGCGCGGCCCAGTAACATTTGGCGACGTTTGACTACAAGTATTAATGGCAGCGTTTGATCGAACATCCGGTTTCAGCCCCCTCCCCTCCCCTAGACCCCTAGCCTGTGGTCAGGTACTAACCATGTCATGTCAAAGCGAAAACGTTGCATTTGGCACTGCGTAGCAATTGTATTGCAGTATCTTCGAGATTTTTCTAAAAGAGCACTCAAAACTTGTCCGTCATACATTGTATGTTGTATGACCCGCCGCCCACGAGTGCGCGGCTCCCCCTTTATCATAGAAACACTAAAGTGGGGGTCACAACGTGATACAACTCAAAACTATAATTCAAATTAACTTAAACCACAGGGGGGCTGAAACCAGGTTTTCGATCAAATACTGCCATTTGTAGCCAAACGTCGCCAACAGTTGCTCTCGTCCAATGAAATCGCTGCATTTTGCAAGTCAGTATGCATAATTGATAATTGAATTACATATATTCATATGCGGAGCTTGGTTTACATAATAAAATGCAGCGATTTCATTGGACGAGAGCAACTTTTGGCGACGTTCGGCTACACATGGCAGCGTTTGATCGAAAACCTGGTTTCAGCTCCCCCTGTGAAACCGATGTATTTTTGGACTCTAAGGCTAAAATGCGAGATATTGGCGCGCAAAAAACTATATTTCGAATTTTGATCACGCGCACAATATAACCGTATAAGAAAGTTTACTGGGCGGTGCTCAGCTTGTCATTCCTCCGAATTTAATTTTTATTCTATATGATTATGATTAACATAACTATAATAGCCTGCGATCGGGGGTCCCCAGGTAAGACTAAGGGTTAAAGTTGTGGGTAAGGGTTATGGCCGGATAGCTTCGGGGTTAGGATTAGGGTTTATTTAAATTGTAAAACTGTTTTGTACGGCTGCAAAACCATAAACAATAAAAACCAAAGTCTTAACGGATGATACTCGTAAAATATTTGTTTCGAATTATATTAAGACCGTCGACGAGTCTAACTCGGCGCGCATCGGCCTGGTAGGTTATAAACCTACAACCAAAGTCACGTGAAATTGTTGGGCTAGCGAATTAATAAGATCAGCCCCCTATTTGCCGGACGTCCTAAGTAGATGGCCCTTAGCCTAAACGAGATCATTAATCATCACATGTCACAATGACAATCAACAATATAAATTTTAATTATAAGCCCATTTTGCTTCTAACTATCTAATTGCGATCGATCTTGTTCATTGTTACTATTTTTACATGATGCTGGATTGAAAGTCGAGCCTTTTTCAGCGTATACGGATTTAGGATATATAACAAAATAAACACGCTCAAGTTGTATGTTGTATAATTGAAAGTAGAAATTGTTAGAGCACTTTGCACAATACTGTTATACTTATAAAGCATAATGATATCATTCTGAAATAAATAGTATGAGTGATGATAAATCTGCATTCTAAAACTAAAATGTTACGTTCAACTTGAAATAATAATAATAATAACATGCATTATATGCAAGAAAATAGTTAAGATTAAAAAACGATTAACTTATTCATAAAATGTAACACAATTATTTCGAAACCGTCTTCAAATTTAACTAAATTTAAACATGAATTGTGAGCAAATATATCAATTATTATTTTATTTGCCTCACGCTGTAGGCCCGCCGCGCGGCTGTATTGCGGCTTTCGCCCTTAACGGGTGATACTCTGTTCCATATATTGGACCGTCGACGAGTCCAACTCGGCGCACGTCCTGGTAGGTTGTAAACCTACAACTTTCGCCCCCACTATAACTAAGTGAAATGACAATGGGGGTCACGTGATACAAAATATTTCTTTGTTAATCAAATGAGCGGGATATAAATGAAATATCTCTTTTCATTCAAGAGCAATCCTTGCAACGATAGTGGAGCAGACATTTTTAATCGCATTCAAATAACGAAAAACACAATCAACAATTATAACCAATCAGTTAATTCTCTCTGATAGGTTCCCCCTCCGGCTCACAATCCTCCTCCTTTAAGCAATTTAAACACTCTGCAGTCAGCTCTTTAGCACGAACTGTGTCGTTAGGATCGAACATGGTGGCAATGTCAAGGTTAAGGAGCTCCGACTGTAGTCGACTCTCTTTGATCTGATCATCCAACTCCAACATAAGTTGTTGTAGTTCGTCCAGTTTCTGGAGTTCTTCACAATAATTAAGTGGTTCCTGGGTGTCATTAGTTCGAGAAGTTGAGGACATACCGACTGGAAAATAGAGGTTATTAAGCGTGGGCTAGACTAAAAACAGTAGTACTAGTAGAAATAACAAAATTCAGTACTATTAGAATAAAATGGAACAGTTCGTGGTCATGAAAGTAAAACACGCCTTCACCGTAAAAATAAGACTTATGGAGATTTTAACCAATCTAGTTTACAAACACGCAAATATTACTATTCTCAAAAAAATTTTTACAATATTTAAATCGAAACTTTAACTAATGACTAATCCATCAATTGAGAATGAGTTAACAGAGTAATCGAAAGACGTTACTAATTAGGGCGAAATATCCATTAATTTCCCTATTATACTACTAATATTACTAATAGCATCAAATCCAATGGATCGATGTCCGCGCGAAAACGTTGCACTTGGCACTGCGACAAAAATCAGTTCGATCATGATTAGGACCTCAACTTTCGAATTCTTCGTAAGTCATTCGCTTGACTTTCACTGATGTCTGTCTGACAATGTTCATAGTGCATTCTCTGCTAAGCTTGCAGTGCACTGCGGCAGTGAGAGCTTTATATGTTTGTTGGGCGGATAGGTCAGGCCCATTTAGACGAAGCAGGCACACTATGTTCTAGGTTCCTCCACTGTTTCTTCCTGTCGGGCAAATTACATCAGTTCCTGAATTATGAATTCATAATATTGCCGATCTGTAAATAAGCTTTTCCTACGCAGCAATAAATCTATAATTTTAGCAACATTGTGCCAGCCGTCTGTACAATGTACATTGCTGACTTTTTATTGTGAGGCTCATGGTAGACAGTGGCGTGCACGAGCGAAGGTCTTCAGTCAGAAATTGAACAAATCCTCATGCGAAATGATGTGCGGTATATTAACGGTTCAATCCTCTGAGAGATTTTATGTACTATTCTTGATTACATATTCTTTGTTTTAGTAACATTAAAAGTTATTGTGATAAGTATAAACCAACCTTAGTCTTTTCAAACCGACGAGCTATCAAAGTTAGAATATTTTGTCTTTCTGACGTGGACAAATTTTCCACTATTCTGTCGGACAATAAAGCATTCATGTACTGGAAAATGCTTCCAACAGAACTATCCTGAAGCAAATGTATTCGTTAGAACAGCAAAGAAACGAAAAAGTTTGAACATTCCACTGGAAATTGTTTTTCGTTTAAAAATTAACAAATCGAACCTCACTTTTTATCATTTCAGAATCATCCACCGTCTCAAGATGTTCCCCCGACTCCAGATGTTCCTGTCCTAGTTTAGTGACCTTACCTTCTGTCATTTTAATATCGTCCAAATCAACTGACTCTAGACTTTCTTCATCGGTAACGTCACAAACTTCCATTTTAATTGCGTCCAAATGAACAGAGGATGAGCTTTTGTGTTCAGTAGAATCGAGTGTACAGACCAAAACCTAAAGTTTGGGAATTAAAATGTGCTCTATTTCAGAAAATTCATTACAGTGAATCAAGCATGTTGTCAATAATAACTGACAAAAATGTAAGATCTTGTTTACCAACTCACCGTCTCTGATATACTAGGTGTCGGACAGTCGTCAGGAAGGTCGGACACTTGACTTCCAGTTCCCTCAGAGAGCATCTCAAGGGGAGAAAGGCGTTTTCCGATGTTGGTATAAACGACAATTTCAGGATCTGACTTTACTGAAAGATTGTAAATTTACTATAAAACTGGTGAAAATGATGTTCCGATAAATGGTAGCAGTATTAATATGTTCAGAGGATAATTTGGTGGCAGTTTACAATGATGAGAATTCAACAAAGCGGGGAAAGAATGGTACTGCGAATTTTAGAGAAAAAGTCTGTCAAGCAAGAATCACTTTACCTTTTGGCGATCCTTCATCAGCAAAGAGCGAACCTTTCTTCCTACCACAACGACGGTCGATGCAAATACTTATAATTGCCAGTATAAACCCAAACACAGCCCCTCCTCCAAAAGACAAGGCTATGATTGTACCTGTATCCATTTTCACTACGGTGAAAAAGAGTGTTTAAATACAAAATACAAATGGGCAAAAAAAGAATCTGAAATGAGATTTCGGCGAAAGACTAAGATATTTCCCGCTGAGTTATCATGATGTATTCTTATTAAAATTATATATTATCATATTATAAATACTATATATTCCTGACTAAAATTGCAAGTTTTCTCCATTTCAAAATCAGAATATCATTCAAATATAACTGTACAACTACAATCAAACTAAATTACAACATCTGTAACCAACAATATTCAATAATCAACTATAATGTAATGTAAGCAAGATTTGTAATAAAAAACTTTGAATTATTAACGTATTACCTAAGTCCTAACATCGAATCTTAGAAAAAAAAAAGAGAAATGTTTCTGTCATTAGAATAACAGTTGGTTTCTTATTTTAATTTTACTTTTCAAATTTACTTTCAGCAGCCTTTAGTAGCTCGTTTGCCTGTTGCAATATTAGTTTTGTGTTGCTGTCAAATTTGATTCCTGGTGAAAGAAAGGCGTTAATATATTAACCACATAATTGGGGTGTCTTACGAAACATTGTAGTCGTGGAATCAATTCAAAGTTAAGAAACTGTCCAATCAAAAAGAGTTCCTGTTAACTAATGATTTACAGTATCTTTCGTTTAGTTTTGAATGAGGTGATTCGTCAAAATTCGAAGTGATATCATAGAATTGTTAATTACGTACTGATGCGATGGCTGCATATAATACCTGAATTTCCATCCCCAGTTTGAGCCCTTTTCTTAGATAGATCATAGTAATACTGTTTAGGATCTGTAACTTTGTTCTGTATCTCCTCAACAATGGAGTCAGGCGCGAGAGTTCGTTGGTTTTCAACATATCTTACGAGATCATCAGGCGTATCCTCGGTCTAAAATATTATCGAAGTTAATTTTCACTTTCTGACAACGTTCACAATGTATTCAATTAAATGTAGAATAGGAGTTTTCGATGTCGCACTGTTTGAGATTAAATTAAGGTATTATATAATCAAGAGGCTTGCATATGAAAATATCTAGGTACGTATCATATATTAGGTATCATGCATTATGCGTGTAATTCAAAATACACCGCGCGCGGCATACTGTGAAGTTTATGTTAAGGTAAATATGAAATTTTGTACTTTTATTTAATTTTGGATGAGTTTGACGGAGCGCAAGAGCAGATTCCTAGTTAGACAAATTATAATATTATATGTCTAATTATCAGATTTGCCCGCTTTCATAGCTAAAAAGCGATCACTATCAGGATCAGGACTAAAACGCTATAGAAATTATCTAATATCCAAATATAATCATGAACGTTACCTAAATCCCGAGGACTATTACCAAATTACATATTACCTAATTCAGCAACGAAAATATATTCGTTATTTAGCTAAATTAATAATGTTTTATGGACCGGTTCTTGGATATAGAACAAAATTGGTTCATTAATAGCTAAATTAGGAAGACATCCAATGACAGACCAATATAACATTTGGCATATTCGATGTGTTTTTAAAAATCGTACAGAATAAATCACACATAAAACTTACAAAAAGAGCAGTTTTTGAGCTGAGTTCGTAAGAAATCTTCAATTTTTCCGCCCAAATGTCCCAATAATCGGGAAAGAGAATCATAATCTCGTTTAAACTCTCGTGAGACAACACCTCAAACTCGCAGTAAGTCAGTGCTTGTACGTTGGCTTTGGATTTTCTTCCCGTTCTTGTAGGCCAGAAACTCTCCCCAAATACATCGCCAGAAGCTGAGGTAAATTAAAACTCTTTTTATGAGATAACTAGAATTTCTAATGCGAACTTTTAACATGTTGTTTATTTGTCTAGCAAAGTAGCATGATTCTGTCGTGCCACACATACAATATATGTACTAGGCAATACGAAAAGAAAATACAATTTCAGGTAGGCTATTTTGTGTTTTAGTTGACGCTGGGAAGTCTCAAATATTGAACCGGTAAAAACACTAACTTAAAACCCCGATGAGCTTGTCATTCTTGATGACCTTAATGTGACCGCGGATAACAAAGTAAATCTCCCCCACACAATCTCCAGAATGGTAGATCATGTCACCAGGGCAGAGTGTGAAGCGCTGCAAGCGCTCACTCAGCGCTCTCTGGCACCCAATACTGGCCTCTTTTAGCACTGGCCACTGTTTTAGGAGCAAATCGTGGATGTACAGGAAACAATCCTCACGCAACCCTTTCGGCCACGATTCCATAATCTGAAAGATTAAAGTGGGTAAATGCAAAATTCTAACCGCAATGTTTCGTGACGATCTACAAAAATTGATATTTCAACGACCTTGGTAAGTTGGTATGATGCAAACAGAGCAGAAAAATGAACTCACCTCACTTGCGACAACACCTTTTGTTGTATACCAATGATTGTAGAAGAAATCTTCCATCCTGCTGGCAAGTGACTCCGGAAACTTGTGCACATGGATAAAATCAATCAGTTCCGTTTGTCGCTCGTTCAATTCAGATGTTTGCTGACTGATACGATGGATGATACTTGCAACGTAACCGAATATGGTGGCGTACATCAGAGCTGAGAGTAAGGTTTTTATGAGTTTCTACTTTTAAGATATTATTGTGTAATCTATTGTGTAAGTCATACATGTAAAATAGTATAAATACCGGAGGACTATATTATGAGAAACTTACCACCGACCACCATGAGGCAGATACTGTAGACCCTCTCAAAATGTAGCTGTGGGGCGGCGTTGCCAAACCCTACGGTACTGAGAGAGGTGAAGGAGAAGTAAAGGCATGTCAGGTACACTTTAGGGATGGACAATCCTGAATCATAGTTATCTGAAATGCAGTATTCTGGTAACTTGTCGACTAACGCGTTGAGACACCTTATTGTAAGATACTGAGAGTGACTCATTATCTTATGAAACGTTCCAAAATGAAACTTAATGAAAACAATTTAAAGGTTGGTAAGTGGTTACTTGTACTTACATTTGCCGACAGCGTATCTATCAAATGGCAGCGTTTTATCATAGCTCCCGACGTTAGCTGGATCCTGTGAATTCTCAACAAACTTGTATAACCATCCGTCTTTGTGGATCAGGTTGTTTTTACCTGGTTATAATACCAGGTAATAATAATATTATATAGTATATAATAAATACAATCACAAAGCTAATAAAAGTTTCACTGACAATATTGACTGGTCTAAAAACTATTTTGATACAATATACATATTATACAAATTTAACTATTAATTAATTGCTAAGATTATGTTTGCGTTTCATTGCTCAACAGCTGTTCGAAGGATCAAATTTAAGATTAATTAAAGGACGGTTGAAAAATAAGACAAACAAAATATAAATATGTTTTACCAATAGCAAACCATCCGCATGCAATAAAATGAGCGAAGACGACGAAAATAGCCATCATGAAAATAAGAGATGAGAAACCAGAGGACATGTAATAGCTACTGTTGCGAACTATTCTGAATACTCTCAATAACGCTATCGCTTTCAGGAAATACAGAAAGGAGTCCTGGAACATTATTGTGATAGCTACATCTGCTAAAATTGAATAGCGTTCAGAGTAAATTTGAACGGACAATTTCTTTTAGAAATACATTTAAAATACACATTTAAAATACGATCAAATATCATCTTTCAAATAATGATAATAATTTGGAAACTAACATCTTGTAGACCTCCAATCCGGATGAATAGCTCCCACGGTATCGCAGCCATGAAGTCGATCAGGAACCAGGATTTTAAGTATGTTTGAAAGATGTGTTTGATGTCAGATATGACGACTCCGTCATCGTTAATGAAGGTTGTGATGCAGGAGAAAAGCACGTCAAATATGAAAAGAAGCTCACACACCAACGAGAGCTGAGAATGGGTTATTAGTATTATTGATTGGGCGACATCTGTCCGACAGCGACATCTGTCCGAAAGCTGAATTAGGGATTTCGGACAGATGTCGCTGTCGGACAGGAGTCGTTTTTGGCGACATCTGTCCGAATTTCAGATCATATTGTAATTTCGGTTCACATTCGCATTTCACAAGCTCACAGGTAATCTCGTGACGTTCTAAAGCTGATGTGATCCCTTAAGATCTGATCCATCGATACGTGATTGACTAGTTGAGAACAGGATCGTGCTAGCCGTACCCTAACAAGCTGTCGATCACATCAAAGGACATGAGTACATATAGGACAGCAGTATGAAGATCACTGGAAAAACGACGACCCTCTACCGCAACCTGTTCGAGGAGATAGACACCTGGGCTTCTGGGGGCTACCAAACACAATCCATCCTCATGGACTACGAGCTTGCCATTCACAACGCAGTTGCTTTCGTGTGGCCCTCCACTACCAGACGAGGATGTATCTTCCACTACAAGAAAGCCCTCCTGAAGCATGTTAAGCAGACCAACATCTGGGAGGAGTACCTGACTCCAAACTCTCCTGTTCGGGATTTCTTCGCGATGACTGGAGCTATTGCCTACGTACCGGAGACTGACGTCCCTCGAATCTGGACACCTGAAGCCCCTCCTTCCTATAGACATGGCTGAGTTTGCTTCATACTACGAAAACACTTGGATCGGGACATCAACCACCAATCCTAACTTCGCAAGTTAGGATTGGTGGTTGATTGCCTTAAAGCAGAACAAGCCCTTACAGACGTGAAGAAAACCAAAAGAGACGGGCGGGAACTACCTGAGCCACGTGCACCCAAATGGATCCGTTATGATCGACAACTTCAGAGAATTGTAGATGATTACGACAACTACAGCAACCCTATGGATTTCCTTAAAGCTATCGGAAATTTGACTATGCTTTAGATTTGATTCTGTGATATTGTATTATATTGAATTGATTTATAACATTTAAATAACATTGAAACTATTGTCCAATTTATCGACATCAAATTAAAATAAACTGTGGTAGTAAACTATGGCTCAGATCATATCTCAAATTGGACATGTTACGTATACAATTTAGCAAGTAACAGTTTAGATCATGTCTCTAATTGGAAATGTGTCGTATTGAAATCAGGTCACAATTTCGGACAGATGTCGTTTTTTTCTGGTACCCTGATTCGGACAGATGTCGCTTTCGGACAGATGTCGCTGTCGGACAGGAGTCGTGTTACCAGTATTATTATAGGGAGGTGTAAAGTTTTAGTAATAAGAAATGTACAAAATTGTACTGAACATATAGTTTATTTCTGATTTTAACTTAAATAAATTATTTGTATAATAATGCTTATGTCTTTAAGATTACTTACAATCCATTCTTGCTCAAACAGGGAGCCCTTAGCCGACCCTTTGTTCATGTCACTGCAGTCAGCCATGGTAGTGTTCATCGGTGAGGTACATGGAATACGGAAGGAAAGCTCGAATGGTATGTTAAATATGGCCCAGATAACAGAATACAAGACCAGCCAATCCCAAAACAATTTAGGTGCATTGTCGTGGATAATCAAAAAAAATTGTTTGTTATCTTTCTCAAATTCTTCTCGAATCGTAGTCGCCATTTGAATCGCTTTGGGCACAAAGTTATCGTTCATTATCATCTCTTTTCCTTCGTCAATTCCACAGTTGAACAAGCCAGACAAAATTTCTGTAACGTTTTTTTTCTTGGTGGTTACATCGACTCCAAAATGTTCGGCACTGTCCATCTCGTCGGTGGTTACAAGAACATAACGAGCTTTTGAGTGCTTTGGTAGTGTCAGTACACTCACCATTGAGGATACTGTCTTCTCTGGTGAAAAGATAAAATATTATATTTTAGGATTGATATGAATGGCACTGTTATTTAAAGCACACAGCAGTTAGTGGCCAGACACTCAAGCATAATATCCCAAAGTTAAGCATCAAACAGGAGCATTTTCTGAAGAGTTATATAATATGTACCTAGCTTTAGGGATGATAGTAAAGCTATTGTACAACAGTCATATTATAGGATCCCCAATAAACCTGCAAACCTTTACCAACTCACTATGTCCTTCTTTATAGAGGGTGTACTCTTTGTAATGATGCCCAACCTCCTCTTTCATTGTTTTCTCTAAATTCGAAACAAAATCTGCCCTGGTGGATTCACCAACTAACATCGGCAACCGTCCATCTTTCAGGAATATCTGAAATTTTGGATGGAAATTGTGATCTGACTGTGGTCTAAAGTCTTATGCCCATGTCCGGGGTAGAAAAGAAAAATGCTACTCGATGATAATTATAACTAAATTTATTTTCAGGTACAGTCGGTTGTTCCTACACCCCTGGGTTGGTATCTATCTAAATATATTGCAAACCTGTTTTCTCGAGTATTTCCAGTAACTAAGAAACTCGTCAGACACATACACAATGGGAAAATCCTCATGCTCTGTGTTCACCAAAACAAACTTTGATGCTGTGATATGAGGTGAGTGACTAAGTAGTAAGTGTATTGCAATTGGTGTAATGGTGGTACATAATTTGCAACAGAACTAAAGACACGTGACTAGAAATTAAATAACCTATAAAAAAAATAAGGAAGTACTGAAGATAAAGTGATTAAGAATTGATAGAAACCAATGTCGTGAATCTTCGTCAGCAGACTCTCCAGAAAGAGACTCTCCTTATCCTCCATCTGTTGAATTAACTCCTTCCTCCTATCAACTATAACGTCCCCCTGTAAAGAGTATTATTTGTCTGAGTTGTTGGATAGAATTTGTCTTTTTACTGATCTAGATATTTTATTTTGATATGATTTACTCTGATACATGTTATGTCAGATCTGTTATCTAGTGGGGCCTAATATGTCTTATGTAAGATTTTTGCGTCATATTGGATTATTGGTGTTTTATTGCGGTTACTTTCAACTAATAGCGAAAGTTGGAACGTGGACAATAATTATAATGAATCTCATCAGCAGCAAAGTAATAGTGATTATGAATTTTGACCAGCATTAAAGAAAAAGCATTTCAAGGTATTGTAGTCAAGAAATCTTTGGAACTGGATAGTCCCCCCCCGGCCCCCCATAGTTATTACATAGTTACATAATTAAACAACAGAGTAGTGTAGAAATCTCTCCCCCCCCCCCCCCCCTAGTTATTACATAGTATAATTAATCAACAGAGTGGTGTAGAAATCTCTCCCCCCCCCCTAGTTATTACATAGTATAATTAATCAACTGAGTAGTGTAGAAATCTCTCCCCCCCCCCCCTAGTTATTACATAGTATAATTAAACAACAGAGTGGTGTAGAAATCTCTCCCCCCCCCCTAGTTATTACATACCTTAATTCCCAAAAATTTGGGCGACCAAAAATTTGAGCGGGCGGGCCTCTCGCCCAAATTTTTTGCAGACCAAATTTATTGCATAAATCTTTTCCGTCTGCTAAATTTTTTGCTAACCAAACTTTTGGCATTTGGCCTGTGGCCCTGAAATCTATAGAAAGATGGCTTTTTCTTCATATCCAAGTGAAATAATATTTGAAATTTTAGTTTTCTAATCTGTCATTCATGGCTTGACCAAGTAAAAAGGCTTATATTTTAAATGAATAGAAATAACTGGAATAGCTAACAGCTACTAATAAAACAAATGGCTAGAGGTACAGATAGCTAGAGATTTAAACAAGATCTGCAAATGAATTATCATCCACCGTAAAGTCTGATCTACAAGCATCAGTTATACTCGATTTCTCAAAGCCTTTCCTTATGTTATCTGGCCTCCCTTTTAAATATACAAAAAGTTCGTTGATCCAACGAGCGTGTACTTCACGGATCACTGTCAAGCGGGTATCAATTTTCACATTGTCTGATGAAACTCCTCCATTGAGCTGACACACTATGTTTTTTCGCGTACCAATCTTCGTACTTATTGCGCATGAATTTCTTAGCCAGTCCAGGGGCTAAAGAGAGACTAAATATCACTATTGTATATCTATCATTTTGTACTGTGCCATCATCACTGTATTTTTTAGTAGTTACTGGGCAGATCGTAAATTTCATAATGTGAAACAACTCAGACTACCATCTACATGCTTAAAATTGAAAGCAAAATGACTGGAATAATAATAATGAACTAAGGCAAATATCTAACTGAAATTTTAGTGGAAAATCGTTCATTTTTCGAAGAATTTGTGCCCAAATTTTCGGTCGCCCAAATGAGTTCAAATTTTCTGCCCAAATTTTTCGGGCTCAAATAAATTGTGCTCAATATAATGGCACACAAATTTTTGGGAACTAAGGTAGTATAATTAATCAACAGAGTAGTGTAGAAATCTCTCCCCCCTATACTAGTTATTACATAGTATAATTAAACAACAGAGTGGTGTAGAAATCTCTCCCCCCCCCCCCCCCCCTAGTTATTACATAGTATAATTAATCAACAGAGTAGTGTAGAAATCTCTCCCCCCCCCCCTAGTTATTACATAGTATAATTAAACAACAGATTAGTTTAGAAATCTCTCCCCCCCCCCCCCCCTAGTTATTACATAGTATAATTAAACAACAGAGTGGTGTAGAAATCTTCCCCCCCCCCCCTAGTTATTACATAGTATAATTAAACAACAGATTAGTTTAGAAATCTCCCCCCCCCTAGTTATTACATAGTATAATTAAACAACAGAGTGGTGTAAAAATCTCCCCCACCCCATAGTTATTACATAGTATAATTAAACAACAGAGTGGTGTAGAAATCTCCCCCCCCCCCCCTAGTTATTACATAGTATAATTAATCAACAGAGTAGTGTAGAAATCTCCCCCCCCCTCCTAGTTATTACATAGTATAATTAATCAACAGAGTGGTGTAGAAATCTCCCCCCCCCCCCCCTAGTTATTACATAGTATAATCAAACAACAGAGTGGTGTAGAAATCTCCCCCCCCCCCCTAGTTATTACATAGTATAATTAAACAACAGAGTGGTGTAGAAATCTCTCCCCCTAGTTATTACATAGTATAATTAAACAACAGAGTCGTGTAGAAATCTCCCCCCCCCCCCCCTAGTTATTACATAGTATAATTAATCAACAGAGTGGTGTAGAAATCTCCCCCCCCCCCTAGTTATTACATAGTATAATTAAACAACAGACTAGAGTGGTGTAGAAATCTCTCCCCCCCCCCCCCCCCCTAGCTATTACATGAAGCATTTGACACGGAGTTGTAGAGTGAGCTATGTGCCTCGCCGGGCTAAAGTAAGAAAGTAGTGGATGTCCTTGCTGTACGGCAGGTTAAACAAAGAACTGGAACTACTAGGTTCCGTACAGACTCAACTCTGCACACATGTCAATATGTTCATTATATGCAAGCCTCATGATTTATAGTATAATTAAACAACAGACTAGAGTGGTGTAGAAATCTCTCCCCCCCCCCCCCCTAGTTATTACATAGTATAATTAAACAATAGAGTAGTGTAGAAATCTTACCCTGACAGTCACAGCATCAGCATCATAAGCACTGTACCTCGTCATTCTGCGACTGTACGTATTAGGGATCAGCTTATTGAGGGAAGTCTGGCCCAGCTTCCGTAATATACTCTTCTTTTTGTGGCGCCCATGTCCTGGACCGTGCCCCATGCTGGCTAAGTTGGTGAGGTTATAAGACACTCTTTAGTTTTACCGAGAAATAAAAAGATAAAAAGCATAGCATGGTTTTAACTACTACAACTGAAACTCAAACATATTTGGTAATAGTTATTAAATACCAAGGTGATTTCTAAAATAACTTTAAGAGTCAAACAATTGTTCTTTGACCCTTTTCAACTTTATTGTTTCCTCTAAAGCTCAGAATCGTTCGCATTGGTTATTACCAGCCAAGGAGAAATTGAAGATTCTCAAAAGCTCAAAGCATAATTTCCCTGAAGGGCTATACCTAGTTACATTGCGTCGGGTGTTGGGAATAACTGAATAAGCCAACTAAACCATCCCACCTGTGAACATGGGAATTGTGGTAGTGAGCCGGGGGGGGGGTCATACACTTTAAAGTACCTGACCCCCCCCCCCCCCCCCCATAACAGATCTTATCTCTTCAACACAGGAAAGGCTGGTGTCCTTCTTTAGCATGTCCAGAAACGTAAGGTGGGGCCTCCCCGGTCTCCTGTATCCATGCTGAGGGTCCCAGAACAGAAGTTGGTTTGCCAGAAGGTCGTCATGCCTGGCTACATGTCCAGACAGTCTCATTCTTCTGGAGGCTATCATCGCTGATGGCTTGGGGATGTTGCCGTATAAATCACTGTTGTTGATGATTTGTGGCCAACGTATGTTCAATGCCATCCGGAGCATTCTAGTGTAGCATCCATTGATCCGCTTAGTCATGGATTGGCTCATCGTCCAAGCTTCAGAGCCGTACAGGAGTACGGGCTCAACCGTTGCTCGAAAGACACGGATCTTTAAGTCCCTGTGCATTCCAGACTTCCAGGTTTAACTGATGACAGGCCCCCCATGCCTTTGCTTTCCTAACATCAAAGTCCTTCTCCGCACTCATTATTCTGCTTCCAAGGTAGACAAAGTCATCTACTTGCTGGATGATGGATCACAATATTCTTTGCGATATTAGGATTACTATATAAAATAAAGGATGAGTTACAATCAATGTGTTAGTACATTTAATGAAGATGTTCATTAGCAAACATTTCACAACCAGAATACAACACCTGTCCCTCACACAACCGCTCCAATAAAACCTGCACTGATTAGATCAACTTTACTAAATTTAAATCTTTATCATTCCAAATTGCACTATACTACCCACCTATGCAGCTGGGGTTCGGTACGCTGTTTCAAGAGGTTGAATGCCAGCACTAATAACTTATAATACTCCTTACACATCCACCAGTGTGGTATCAGTTAAAAGTTTTCTTAAGCTGACCGAAATTTTGCAACTTAACAGCCGCAAAACTTGCGGCTTGATTTTTATTTATGTTGTTGGCTAAATAGTCCTGTTTTGGGAAGTTTGTGAGGCTTCGAGGGCCGTAACATGATGTTATTGTCACGCCATCGTGTTTCACTAATCACTATCAGTATCAAATGTGTCTATAATATTCATTCTCTACCACTTTGACGTTTGTAGCTTATTTTAAAGTTGAAGTTAAAATTTACAAAGCTATGTCAGAATAAAGCTTTGGACTTTGGGACAGAGGCATTGCACAAGCAAAACGTTAGTAAAACTGAAACAAATCCGTTTACTGATCAGTTTGTTCCAGTAGCAAAGTGGCAAATATTATGAAATAACTCTTTCATCTCAGGGCTTCAAGTTTGATCGACCACGGCTGACCATGCAGAAGCAGTTTTTGAAATTCCAAAAGTTTCTGGTTAACAAGAGATTCGTGTGGATACTATGTTTTTTTGGGATTTCGACATATCTTATAACACCGGTATTTATTCAAGCACACATAAACTTCTCTTTTTACGAAATTGAGAAATTATGGCCTGATGGCAACAAAAGAGATTCTGAAAACTCTACAATTGAGATAGCGTTTACGCAGAACATTGCCAATTCGAGCAATATGAAGCTGGGCTACAGAATTCAGTTCTCAAGATGGGGTAACTGTATAGGCTCTTCAAGTCCAAATACCTCTAATCTCGAAGTTACCTTCTGCGACCCAAACGAAAAGCAGACATTTATTAGGAGGGGCGGTAGCTTAGTGTTTGAAAATACCGGAAGTTGTGTTGAGATTGAGAATGCAGGGACATTTGACTCAACTTTCCAGCTCAAACTCGGCGACTGCACTGGTGAAATAGCTAAATTCACTCTCGCGAATGAGACTTATCTCCAATTGAATATGTTGGGTGTACAACAAGATACTCCAATGTGTCTCTCTCCTGTGATAACATCAGATACCACTGAAGCAGCCAAATATCAATTACAATTAGGAACCTTGGTTGGCGTTGCACCTTGTCATGAGAATGCCTCTCAGATAACTTTTATAGAGGAAAACGACTTCAGAAAAAGACGAAAGGCTCTGTTGTCACCTCAGCCACCAGACCTAGATCCAAGCTGTGATTTTCCAGCTTGTGCAATCAATACTAAAACACAACCAGTAAAACTCCTACCTCCAGAACATATAGACCGATGCTCCAAGATGTCGGACTGTGTAACACTTGTAACAAAAACAGCAAGAAGGCCAGAATTAGTGCTAAGAATGGTCCAATCACTACAGAGTGTTAAAGGATACGATCTGCCGACTATTGTGTACGACGACGGAGGAGAGCCCTATCCAGAGACTGAGGTCATGAAGGGACTATCAAATTTCACCAATCTGAGGTATATTGTCGGTGATACTGAAGACCTGGGAATAGCTTTGGGGAGAACTCTGGCTATTCAACATGTCAAGACAAAATATTTTCTGCTGCTTGACGACGATTCGGTTATCAATCTGGAAACAAATATTGAATTGTTAGCTGACATTTTAGACACGACGGATGCTTCATTAGTCGGAGGAAAGCCAACTGGTTATCGAAAATTTGCCGGATTCCTACAATTTAAGAAAGGGACGGAAAAGGATGCAGGGAAAAGGGAGCTGTATTTATACCGCAACAATCCCATTGCTGAAACGGTTGTCAATAATCCGTCGTGTGAGCAATGTGATGTGACAAGCAACATCTTTATGGCAAAAACAAAAGACATTTTGGAAGTTGGCGGCTGGAGCAAAGAGCTGAAGATTGCAGAACACAAAGATTTATTTTTGAGACTTAAAGCTGCCAAGAAGAAGGTGGTTTACTGTCCAGGTTTCCAAGTGTTTAATCGTAAAGAAACTGTAGAAGCCAAGAAGGAGTCAGGGTACCAATCGTTGCGAACAACCCGACGGTTTCGAATGAATAAAGTTTTTAATAATGTTTGGAATATACACTTATTCAAGGAGAGAAGTCTAGGATCGTTCCCTGATTATCAAAACAAAATGACAAACCATGTGGCTACGTGAGTCTACATTAATAACGCTCATAGTTATTAGTTTTGAGCCTAGTGGAAAATAACCCAATCTTGGGACAATAATCTACGTAGATCCAGAAGTCGGAACTGGAACTTATTTGTAGATTCCGGGGATATGCTATTTTCTTCAGCAATCAGCAGATCCAACCGATTTTTTACCTATAACCAATCATTGCATGGCTTATTTTTTTGAATAATTTTTGTGCAATATCACATATTTTTTGATAACAACATGACGTGTATTGATGGCTTGATAAGAGAAATTAAATACAGTCACAACAAGCTAGTTTTAGAGGCACTTGTTGCTTCAAGTGTCTAACAATATTAGTCTACTATCAGCTCTAAAGAATCTTAAAAATGTTAGGTCAAAACCAAAACAGAGGTAGTAGTATATCGAGTTTCTTACTTATTAATTCAATAAATAGTTTAAGTTGCACATGACTCATGCTGAGCGATAATGTTACACAAACAGATTTAACTTGCTTACGTTATAAATCGCCTAAAATTAAAAGTAGCAGCTTTTCACTCATTGGGTGCAACAAAGAATATAAGTAAACCAGCCATTTTATCTGCTAAAATCTTGCTGACGTTTTTGAGTCCCATTAGGTGCCCTTTTTCAGGAGGAAGAACTTTTGTTAAGACAATTTTTATGTCATCGACAATCACTTAATTGGATAATTATCAATTAGCTAATAAGCAAAATTTGAAAAAAAACTTAATTGGCCCAAAATGATCAGAATAGTTTAAAACACGGAGAAAAGTAGTTTAAAAAAGTAGTAAAAACTTTGAAAATTTGTCACTTTCGAAAATTCAAAATATATATTTTTTCGCCAAAAGTGATCAAATTGCATGAACCGCGGAGAAAAATGCTTTAGCGAATTTTTCGTTTCAAGAATACTTAAATCACCAATATTTGTAGTTGGAGTTCAGTAAATCTTGGCAGATTTTAGTAATCAGGAATTACTAAGTGGAAAGGTCTGAAACTGAAAAACGTTAACCATACGATATAATTAGAGTTTCATAACTAATTACAATACAGCCTTATCGAAACTGCACCAATGGCACAGTCAAGATCGAACTGATAGCCTGGCACTCTACTATCATTTTAACGATTTCGATGATGAATCAGTGGGGTTAAGTTAATCACATTTGTAATAAATAAAACCTCTCTGTACCGTCAATTGTGCTAATCTAAACCGGCCTACCTGGATTACCAGACCTCTTCTTTTCCTCAATACAACAATCAAACCGAGTTGTTCATATCGCATTTGGTGGGTGATGTAAGTACATATCGAGGCTCGAGCTGTATTCAATCACAATAGGACACAATACGTGCATATTATATGGCCCTTAATGTGGTATATGAAACGCTCTATACCGGGGTGTTTCTATACCGTACACTTCTCGTTTCTCCCGTGAGACTAAGGGGCTCGGTATAGAGAGGTTTTACTGTATCACGAAAACGTCTACTTGGCCTCATGGCTTATTTACAGCTCGAAGAAGGCAAGAAAAGATTTAACAATTTGTTGTTTTTTGTTGTTGTTAAAACTCAACTGGGCTCTCCTGTGTCACCAAACTAGACCAAGTAATTTTAGATTATTATATTTTTCTATATTTTTTCCCGATCCATGATTATTATTATCAAATCTAAAATAGCTAATAATTTAATTAATTATGAAAAGGCCCATTAACGTGGGCAATAACATACGCTTTATACATTATATAAAAAAATTGAAATCTATTTTTCCGATCCATGACTCACGCCATCACGGATCGGGAAATTGAACGGCCATCCACAAAAGAAAAGTGGCCGCAATTCTTGTTATAATAAGTATATTGACGCGGTGGATTGTTGAGGGGGTTTCAAGCACAGGTCACTCTCAAATCCAAAGATAAGCAGTGGTCTTCGGCACTTGAAACCTCCTCAAGCCTTCACTGATTTATATATCATTGATATTGTTTGATTGTGCCGTAAATATATCCAAAAGATCATGGGTGGTGGCATTGGTGAGGCCTGTCGTTTCTGCAACAGCTTCGATGACTCTCCTGTACACCAGCTCCTATTGTGTCTGGAGGTGCAAGACACCAGTTACCTGCAGCTAAAAGAAGAGCTGGGTGGGGCTGAATCACATTCCTATCTAGATGAAGTGTTAACAAAAAGCAGCACACAAAAAGCATTCGTTAGAAGAGTCGAATTTCTTTGGGGACAAAATGATGCTCTCCAGGATTTATCCAACTAGAAAGATCATAAAATAAAGACTCTGCAAACATCTCAGAGAAATAATACCACCGTAAAGAATAAAGAGGGAGGATCCTGGACCCCGAAATCCACCACCTTTCTGTACTTTCAGATGTACCAATGTGGCAGGAAACCAGGGCTCATGCTGCCGCTGAGCTAAAGCAGTAGAGGGGATGGCGGCTTCTCTAGGATCTAAAACGTCCTGAAGCAGACCAACACTATGTCCCAATGCACTGGTGTTGGGATGTCTGCCCCCGGTGCCTGTCCGGGTCAATAAAGCAGTCAAGCATCATGTATGTTATGTTGAACATTCTCAACCAGTACAAATGTGGGAACTCCCAGAAAAGACGAAAACAGATCTAAAGAGACACTTAACAACATTGGAAAAATAGACATCAATTTCTTTATATAATTTATAAAGCGTGTATTATTGCCCACGTTAAGGGGCATGTTAATAATTTATTAAATTATTAGCTATTTTAGATTTAATAATAATAATGTGCCGTAAAAATAAATAATTGTTTTATTAAATTAATAATTGTTTTATTATTTTCACAATTACTTTTTTTCTCAAAATAATTGGCAAAATATCGATTCTAAGTTTATTTTATGTCAACTAATATCAGATGGTGGGTGCAAATTTACTCTTTCTCTGGATACAAATTACAAATCCCATGAATATTTTCTACAGTCCAAAATAATAAATTTGTAATCCTTCAGAATGGACAACCTTCTCAAGATAATAAATGAGCTACAGGACGTTTTTGGCACTGTTGGATCTTCTCCTGATTCAATAAAGCTACCCCAAATAGTGGTGGTTGGCTCCCAAAGTGCTGGAAAGAGCTCTGTCCTTGAGGGTATCGTTAGAAAGAACTTTCTGCCAAGAGGAGGTGGCATTGTGACAAGAAGACCTCTTATCATACAGATCACACAGGAAAATATTTCTAACCAATCCTGGGCATGCTTCCTGCACAATCCTGATAAAAAGTATACCGACTTTGATGAAGTAAGAGATGAAATAGTTGCTGAGACTGATAGGCTTTGTGGCAACAGCAAAAATATCCTGCCTGACTCCATAACACTGAAGATCTACTCATCGGATTTGCCAACCCTGACTCTCGTTGACCTTCCAGGGGTAGTCAAAGTTCCAGTTGATGGTCAGCCTGAAAATATTGAAGAACAAACAATCAACCTGGTAAAAAGTTTTGTGCAAAATCCTAACAGCATTATCTTAGCAGTTTCACCTGGTAATGTCGATCTTGCTAATTCTGAAGCACTAAAGATAGCAAGACAAGTTGATCCAGAAAGTCGAAGAACAGTAGCAGTCATCACAAAGGCTGATTTAATGGAAAGGACAACAGAAAATAGGCTGGTGCTGGAGGGAAAGTCTATTCCTGTAAAGCTTGGGATAATAGGAGTCATAAACCGGAGTCAGGCAAAAATAGATCAGGAACAACCAATAGATAAATGCCTAGAAGAGGAGGAGCTCTTCTTTAATTATTATTAAATCTAAAATAGCTAATAATTTAATAAATTATTAACAGGCCCCTTAACGTGGGCAATAATATACGCTTTATAAATTATATAAACAAATTGAAGTCTATTTTTCCAATATTGTTAAGTGTCTCTTTAGATCTGTTTTGGTCTTTCGTGGGAGTTCCCACATTTGTTGGTTGAGAATGCTCAACATAACATACATGATGCTTGACTGCTTTATTGACCCGGACAGGCACCGGGGGCAGACATCCCAACACCAGTGCGTTGGGACATAGTGTTGGTCTGCTTCAGGACGTGTTATAATTGAAGTGTCGAAAGGATATTCCCTTTTTTACCACCTTACCATTCTGATTGACTCTGCACATGACTGACATGTTTTAACTGGAGAAGGGGTTCGCACAGTGGTAGTTTTATAAACCACTTTTAATTTATTGACCTATTATACCTAGTGGTAGTTTTACAGACCACATTTAATTTATTAACTTATTATACTTAGTATTTATTTTTGGTGACTGTATCACCCAGTACAGTTTTAACATTTGATAATTGTACAGTTTATTGACGACACATTGACCGAATGTTATTTTATATTCTAATTTATATACTAGATATTTTATTTATTTTCCAACAGACGACAACTTCCTGTTTTTTTTCCTTCTATATTAGTTACTCATATCTCTTGTACAGACTGTTCTACAAGGACATTGACAGATGATGCTCATATTACTATATTAGGCATTCATTATTGCATCTTAATTATTTCACTTGCATTAGGTTTAGAAATTTATTCTCTGGTTAACAGATTTCAAATGTTTAATTAATTTGTAGTATGACAGTATATAAGAAGTTATTTAATTTTGCTTGGGCTGTTGTGTTGACTGTTGGGGTTTAGTGGTGGTATGGAATTTGAATTTTATATAAATTTACACTATGAGGTTGGGGCATTTTGCATAGTAAATATGGTTACTACTCCTATATATCATATTATTTGATTGGTATTCGATTTCTGATTATTTCCCTAGGAACATGATTATTATATCTCAATTTGGCTTTAGGTAGGGTGCCCCGCTAAAAGAACTGGATTCTTCCAGGAAGCATCCCGTGCACAGAGCTTGGTCTACATATATATTAAATTATTAACCATTCATTCTGTATGTGCACGAAAATTTATTTCAATCAAGATCCTGGTAAAGCCGCCATCCCCTCTACTGCTTTAGCTCAGCGGCAGCATGAGCCCTGGTTTCCTGCCACATTGGTACCTCTGAAAGTACAGAAAAGTGGTGGATTTCGGGGTCCAGGATACTCCCTCTTTGTTCTTTATGGTGGTAATATTTCTCTGAGATGTTTGCAGAGTCTTTATTTCATGATCTTTCTAGTCGGATAAATCCTGGAGAGCATCATTTTGTCCCCAAAGAAATTCGACTCTCCTAATGAATGCTTTTTGTGTGCTGCTTTTTGTTAACACTTCATCTAGATAGGAATGTGAGTCTGCCCCACCCAGCTCTTCTTTCAGTTGCAGGTAACTGGTGTCTTGCACCTCCAGACACAATAGGAGCTGGTGCACGGGAGAATCAATGGATCTGTTACAGAAACGACAGGCCTCACCACTGCCACCACCCATGATCTTTTGGATATTCGCAAAGAGTGGTGAGCTGCCGTGAATGTAGTCCATTATTCGGCTGTCCAGATTTTTACTCGTGTTGTGCCCGAATAAAAAGTTGTTTTTGTCTAGGAGCAGCCCACTGTTTTTGATCTTTGTGATCACACCGAGTATCTTGGTCTCCTTGTTGTTACTGACAGTTCTGCATTGCAGATTTGTTTCGATGCTGTCAATCCAGATCTTATTTTTGTAGCTCATTATGTCTCTTCTTTAAGTCCCACTACCAATACATTTCAGGAGAAATGGGCACACCATACCTTACTAAAAGGCTTTGCAAAATACTGCTAGAAAATGTCAAAGAATGTCTTCCTGAACTAATAATCCGAATAACAGAGCAGAAGGTTCTCCAACAGAACATTTTAGACTCCCTGGGAACAAAGGTTGATGATCCCTTTGAGATGTTAATCCAACTATTATATAAGTGTTGTCAAACCTTTGACAGCAACATAGATGGAAAAGAATCTATCAAATTGTCTAATGGTAAAGAAATTTCTGGGGGAAGACTTTTGTTTCAACAGTTTGAAAGAACGATTGGGACCGATTTAGATAGTTAGGGCAAGAATTGCTGTTTATGGGTCAATCTGTGAACAAATTCGTAACAAAGGTTTGTGTACAGGAATGTGTTGTCCATGGTCCCAGGAACCACAAAAAAAAAACCGTCCAGCTGAAACTTTTGGGCAAAAATTTTTATAGTCATTTTTCTCCAGGAACCCATACGCCCCACCCCTAATATTGGTTATTCGGCTCCCGAAGGTCTTGAGATCTCCATAGGGGGTGCAAAATGACCGCAATGGCCACATTATGGCAGGCGAATGATAGTTTCAGAACGATTGGAGCTTTATTTTTCGAAATAAATGGAATTTTTCGAATTTTTTCTCAATTTTATTGAAATTTCGAAAAAAATACACCAAATTATTTTTAACGCTTATTTCAAATCTATTTAAAAACTTATCTACAAATAACAAATACAGTTAATCTAAAATGTGTATTCTCAGTAAGTACCATGACAAATATTAATACACAGTTAATATTAATCAAAATTCGCTTGTTCTTCAGGTTCATCATGTCTAATGTTTGTGCAGTTCATACCATGGCATCGTCCACAAGCTGGCAAACAATTGAAGCCATATTTCCTACATGAACATCTGAAAGTCAAACAGGCCTGTTCCACATCGACAGAACAGTTACAACATATAAGGTTCAAAATAGACTCTGGTGCAACTGGTTCGTAAGTGCCACCAGGAGCCAATTTCCAGCCGTAGTCAAGGGGATTCAGACTGTCAGCGTTAAGCATGACTCAGTTTTGGTACTGTAAGTAAGCTCTAAGGATGTGCTCCGTTGCTGAAGCTATTGTTGGAGGTAGCCTATTCGGATTGAGACTCTTTTTCGCTACCATCCTATTGTATGCTAGGAATCTCAAAGCAGAAAGAGTCTTTTTCTTGTCACCATAAATGTACTGCAAGAAACAGAGGCCTGCCTCAATAATCTTTTCTTTTGATTCTCTCACCGAAAGTAATGTTGCCAACTGACCTTGCTCATCAAAGGTGAGAGCTTTCTTTAGCACTTTAACCTTGCTAAAACCAAACAGTCCACTGACGCTATCACAACCTGAAATACTATGAATTAGAAGAAGTATCTCCTTTTCTTTATGATCTAGATGACTTGATATTTCTTTGATTGAATATTTACCCTTCTTCGTTGTTAGATAAATATCATTGTGATGGTCACTGTTGAAATGATGTACTAATAGACTTGAACTATATCGGTATCCTCTGCCTTCAATTCAACATCGCCAAGGAATGACATTTCCAATGTTTTCTTTGCAATTAAAGTATCAGCATCGTTACAAGCTCTGATCACTTCAATACCATTTACAGTAAAAATGCTTAAGATAAGGTCGATCAGTTCTTTTTTGTTATTGTTGTTACTCAGAAATGTTGTTTTGGTGACAGTACAAAAGGTGGATTTCTTTACAGCAATATTAGCACAGAACGCTTTTACTCTCCTCTTGTGCTCGTGATCTTTAGTAGAAGGCTCATATCCATCAAAAATCACAGTAACTTCCCGATTTTTAGGGATAAGCTTCAAGTACTCCATTGCTACCTCACCATAATTGTCCCACCCTTTAAATGAGCTTAGTTGGTGAATTAGCCAACCTCCATCAATGACTAGTGGGATCGTGAAGCTGCAAGATTTAAGTGTAGATTGGTTTATACCAAGAGCAGCCTTATTAGATTTCCTCATCATCTGATATTGATCAAATAAGCTCATCGGCACCACAGTTAACTCGTATGTTAGGCATTCCTCTATTGAAGTCTCTCTATCAGCAACCAAGACTAGACGGTTAAAACACTTCAACGGATCGACTGCAACGCTTTTATTATTCACTTTAACCTGCTTTCTTAGTTGTGTCAAGTTCTTTGCTTTACCTTTGATACTTATCTTATTGATGAATGTCAGCCCATCTAGCTCACGTTGAAGGACAGCCCCAACGGCCAAACATTCCTCGGGATTCACCTCATCGTTCCCAGGCTGTGATATAAGACCAGTCGAAAAAGATATTAACTTAGTCTTATCTTCGGATTCTGTAAAGTCGACAGTAACTTTAAACCAAGTTAATAATTTTCCAAATACATCACAGTTTTTCTTGATTGATGACTTGGTAAGATCTGAGTGGATGGCAGATTTAGTTGGTATTCCTCGCTTCGATGAATTAGCTAATGAATCTCCAAAAGACTGATTTATTAAAGCCATCTGATTCAGGGTGGCCACCCATAACTTGTGAGCGGACTCACGATTACGCATCCTTCCACTTGTTAATCCACCACTAGATTTAGCTGCCCTCATAAGACTCTGCTCTATGGAGAGGTCAGTCCACACTCCGGCCCACTCGTGGTCGTTGTAACAAACCGTGTGAAGCCCAGTTACTTTAAAGGTCTTTTAAAGCGCCCCATACTTGACTTTGAAAATAGCATCCTGCTCCAAATACAGTCTTAAAGCTTTTGCATACTGTCCCCTCCCAGCTGCTGCGAAGTAGGGCAGCATCAAAGCTACTGCTGATAAATGCATATTGTAGTCGTGCAACCTCTCTGCTCTTATGAAGTCCTTTACTAGTGTTATCATGTTGTGGTAAGTAACCCATAGAGCTGCTGTTCTACTGTTTGAAAACAGGTTCTTTAGAAGCAGAGTTATTTTCTCTGATAGATCCTGAATAGATTTAGTCTTAAAGTTAACACCTATATTTTCGTTCACACATTTGTTGATGTAACCTTCCAAGTCTACTAGTTCATCGTCGTAAACTTCTTCCTCTATAATGAAACAACAAAGAGCGGCGTCGATCAGAAAGTGGGCTCTCAACGCTTTATAGTAAGATCCTCCATCCGATATATGCGTGACGTCTCCAGGATACACGAGTTTGATGAGCTCCTCTAAACCCGAGTCTGCCATTATATAGCCTATGCAGCCAAGAAAACTCGTGAGAGTGTGGAAGCCCCCAACCCTGACCACAATAGGCATCCCAGTTTCCAGTACTATTCGGGTGGCCTTAATCCACAATGGCAAATCGAATGTGATTATCATCGGCTCACTGTAGGATAACTTAAGACATTCAACCAGAGTAGCATGTACCGTCGAATAGCTGTCTGGGGGTTGGTCAATAATCTATTGTTTGTTAGTTAACCTTGATATTTGTTAATTGAAGTTATTTCCCGAGTAAGATTTGAAATAAGCGTTAAAAATAATTTGGTGTATTTTTTTCGAAATTTCAATAAAATTGAGAAAAATTTCGAAAAATTCCATTTATTTCGAAAAATAAAGCCCCAATTGTTCTGAAACTATCATTCGCCTGCCATAATGTGGCCATTGCGGTCATTTTGCACCCCCTATGAGGATCTCAAGACCTTCGGGAGCCGAATAACCAATATTAGGGGTGGGGCGTATGGGTTCCTGGAGAAAAATGACTATAAAAATTTTTGCCCAAAAGTTTCAGCTGGACGGTTTTTTTTGTGGTTCCTGGGACTATGGACAACACATTCCAGTAGACAAACCTTTGTTACGAATTTGTTCACAGAAAAATCAACTCTTGCCCTAACTAAGAACACCTCATTCTCCCTGAGGATATCGAGCAGCAAATTGAGCAAGAAATCATGAGTTCATCAGGAGCAAAACCCGCGCTATTCACCCCAAATATTGCTTTTGAGAATCTGGCATCAAATCAGGTTCAAATTTATGTGAAACCTGTACTGTCAAGAAATCTAGCAAGAAATGCTGTTAGAACAGGTTTTCAAGCGCTTTCCCAACTTAAAAAGGGAGGCTCATCACATTTGCCTTTCTCCAGCAGCTTTCTTTCCTCTCTTCCCCCGTCGTCTGGAGTGTGTGATTTTTGTCGATGTCCGAGCTCTTATATTTATCATTAGTTTATGGTTAACTTTCTGTGATTGGACTCGGTATTTTCGTCCCAGTCGAGTGGGACGATGCTTGCTCGCCAGTTAAGCTTACTGCAGTAGATAACACTAATTTCTACAAACTGTAGAATATTAAATATAAAATGTGTCCAGTATGGCGCAAGCCGCAAATGCATAATTTGATTATTTTTCGACGCTGTCGTCGGGGTGAGAGTTATCCGAAATAACTGCATGCCCCTACGATTGCGTCACCACTGGTGAGCAAGCATTTGTTTGTTGTTTAGTTGTGTTGAAAGGGAACATTACTTGATTAATTCATCCATTCGGATTTTAATAACGATGAGCTATGATATATATTATACCGTTCATCTAAGATTATTGGATCAATTTTATTATATTATAAGATTTTATAAACGAACTTGGCACACAAAAGATTATAATGCGGAGGTTGGCTGGCTCTTTTATAATAAATACGACACTCCAATTTACAGAATGCTTGTTATAGAATAAAACAAATAAATATTATCAGACTATACATGCAGCATGAGTAACTAGGCCTCCCCCAGCCTCGGATCTTAGGATTGGATTTGCAAAAATTCCTAAGACAAACTGCTTAAGAAAAGCTAAGACTGCAAAAAAAGCTGAGACAAAATTTAAGCGAACCTGAGATGTCAAAATAAGCTAAGACAGCGAAAAATCTTAAGACAAAATTTAAGGAAACCTAAGACAGCAGAAAATCCTGAGACAAAATTTAAGGAAACCCAACACAGCGAAAAATCCTAAGACAAAATTTAAGAAATCCTGAGACAGCGAAAAATCCTGAGACAAAATTTAAGAAATCCCGAGACAGCGAAAAAACCTAAGACAAAATTTAAGAATCCTGAGACGCGCGAAAAAACCTGAGACAAAATTTAAGAAATCCCGAGACAGCGAAAAATCCTGAGACAAAATTTAAGAAAACCTGAGACAGCGAAAAATCCTGAGACAAAATTTAAGAAAACCTGAGACAGCGAAAAATCTTTAGATACAATTTATACAATAACCACAAGAATATGCATGGATATTACATCTTTTAATTTCTTGCAAAGAATATAATAAATACAATATTACTAGGTATAGTAGGAATGTCAATAAGTCAATAGAATTTGTTTGAAATCTCTATGTGCCTGCTAATGAAGTGAGTATCCCAGATCATATCTTTACAGGTAGGACTGTATAATGGGGGCCCGATGTTATAGCGGACATCATCCCCCCCCCCCCCCCTTACCCCTTCTTACCCCCAGTTCCATAGCGGATATTATGCCAAATTATTGGACGGAGATCGTCAACTAATATTTCTTCGGATATTTCTCCGGTTTGCAGTTCCATAACCTTATCCGGAAACCATCTACGGTAATTTTGGTGATTCTCACTGAGCAAAGTGCAAAGAAACTGCCACAAACTGCTACAATCTCCGAGAAATCTATTTATTGACTAGCTTGCTAAAATTCATCGTCAAATTACCGCTGCTCGAGTTACCTAGCCAGGCCCATTTCAGTTTTGAGTATTGGAGTCGGTTATCTAGTCAAAGCCTAGCTTTTTTGTAACTTGCAAGTGCTTTTGCGGATTGTCGTGGATTTCGGCAAATAGTCGTGGATTTCGGCGATATTTTCAGATTATTCTTCAATGTCCTCAAACCTGAGCACTGGGACTACTTAAGTTTTTGCTACTATCTGAATTATTTGCTCAAGCTACTGGCTCGCTAGGTTCAAAGGTTTATTTCCTATTTATCATGAAAAAATAATTGTGCTGGGTAAAAGTTTACACGGTGTTAACGCAGGTTTGAACTCCCGACCTCGCGCAGAGCTGGCCGATCGCCTAGCCGCTAAGCTACTCCGGTGATGTACTCATGAAATTTTTGATGTAAATATATATTTACCCCTTTTTACCCCCAGTTCCATAGCGGATATTATGCCAAATTATTGGACGGAGATCGTCAACTAATATTTCTTCGGATATTTCTCCGGTTTGCAGTTCCATAACCTTATCCGGAGACCATCTACGGTAATTTTGTTGATTCTCACAGAGCAAAGTGCAAAGAAATTGCCACAAACTGCTACAATCTCCGAGAAATTCCCGGAGAGCTTCATCTCCGTATAATACAGTAGACGGAGCCGGAGAATCATCACCGTAGAAATGGACCTCCGTCTAATAATTTGGCATAATATCCGCTATGGAACTGGGGGGTTAATCTATATCTGATTAAAAGCTACAAAAAAATTCCAGAAATGAGATGGCTGGTTAACACCTACCTTTGGAAAGCTCTGATGAACCTGCCCGTGGAGAAATAAACACACTTAACTTCACCTCAATTGAGCAATAACTATAATTATCGCTTATTACTTCATTTATTTTGGATGTACAGTGTGCTTCTCTCACAAAAAAAGCATCAGCTGCTGCACGCTCCACCTACGACCACTCATTCGCAGTGAGAGCTGGAAGACTCTGGAATGTTCTCCCCAAAATTGTCAATACTCAAAGGACTTTGACAAGCTTCAAGACATCTCTTGGAAACTTCCTAGACACCCTTCCAGACAAGCCCCCTACTCCTGGATACAGTGCAGAAAACTCTAACTCGATAATAGACTGGTGCAGTCAAGGAGGTGGTCCGCAGATTGCGTGATGGCCGTGAAGATGCCTACTTCTAAACCTATCAATAGGTTCAATAGGTAGGTGCTTCGTAACTAATTTATCATTACAAAGTTTACTTTCTAATAAGCTAAAACGACAACTAATCTTTCGTTTTACTCCCTACTTTACTGGTTTACTCGTCAATCCAGGTATATGAGAATGTGTGAGAATGGTCTTGAAACTCTGAAAAGAGGGAAGCAGTTTTGGGGACGGGGAGATTGAAGCGGGTGGGCGACAAATGAAGCCCCCCCCCCCCCATTGTAAGCCCCCCGGCTTACAATTGACCCCCCATGCAATTACACTGAGTCAATTGATCTCAGTATAATAACATGGGGGTTAATTGTCGTACTAAGCCCTAGATTGTATCTGCTAATGAGGTGAATATCCCAGATCATAGCTTCACAGCACAGTGGGCCACCATGCTGTAATTGACGAAAAATTGAGTTCTTTTAAAAGGAATTAAGTAAGTTTTGTATTGCAGTAAAAAATCTTGGCTATTAGATGCAAAAAACCATAGTTGAATTAATTAAATGGCTTTCGCGCAGCGCATCGGCGAATTTACGAAATTTTTTGACTGCCAATTTTTTCACTTTTGGCAGTCAAAATTGGCATAACCCATCATTATATTTCTAAAATTGGCTTAAAACACCGTATATTGACTCCTAATCAAGGTGAAAGTACTCTCTTTGCTTCAATTCATGCAAAAAAACCATGTAATCATATCATTTAAGCTGAATTTTTGGCACGCACTCAATTTTAGGCCTCATTTTTGACTAATTTTTGCTTAAATTTGGCCAAAAAAAGTTTATTTGCCTCAGGTTGCCCCACTAATGCATGGTACCATCTGAAAGCTCAGACGATTCTCTAAACAATGGTAGAAGAACTGCTCTGGGGTTTTTTGGGGCTTTTTCAGAAAAAAATTCCAAAGTTGAAAAAAGGCCCAAATTTGATGGAATTTAGACTTACCTTGCAGATTTGAAAAAAATTATTTTTTCTCAAACAAACCCCATTTTGAACATCTTTCTCACATGGCTCTCAATGTCGTGGCCTGGTGCCATGAGGTTATGGGGTACTAAAAAGTGGTCTGTTTTGGAAATATCATCAAAAAATGCTATTTTTCTGGAATTTTACTGGTATTTTCTGACAATTTCAGAAATTTCTGGCATTCGCGCCCAATTTTCTGGTTTCAATTTGACATAACTTTGGCTACGATCAATATTTTTTCATAATTCAAAAACTAAAATGATCAATAGCCCCAGGACTATCAATTTAAAAACATTCTAAACACATTCAACGATTATCTTTAGCAAAAACTCGAATTGGATGCCTCTAGACCTACATTTCAGCCATGAAAAATTTCTATGGAATGAGCCAAAAAAATTTTCTGTGACTTATAAAGGACCAAAATTTGTTTAAAAATCAATATTCAACTGATTTGAAGTAAAAAATAATGTTTGAAATGATCTAAATTGATCACTGATGGTCTATTACAGTATGACCCCCTATTCTGGCCCACTGTGCACAGGTAGGACTGTATAATGGGGGCCCTGATGTTATAGTGGACATCACTTTCCCCTCCCTTATCTGATTAAAGGATACAAAACAGTCAAGAAATGAGATTGGTTAAAACCTACCTTGGGAAAGCTCCGATGGACTAGCCCGTGGAGAAATAAACACACTTAACTTCAGCTCAATTGAGCAATAACTGCCTATTTATTGCTTATAACTTCATTTATTTTGGATGTAGATTGGGCTTCGTTGTGAGATACTATACCTGAGTGATTACTCCGAACTTTCTAAAAAGCTACAAAGTTAACTTTCTGAAAAGCTACAAAGTTAACTTTCCTACTGTACTGGATTACTCGTCAATTCAGGTATAGGAGTATGTATTAGAACGGTCCTGAAACTATGAAAAGAGGGAATTAGCGGTTTTGGGGACGGGAAGATTACAGCATCAAAAACGGGTAGGATGTAGGAGCCTAGGAGGGTAATTATAATAATAAAGGTACTGGGGGATTGAACAACTTACTTACTTTCGGCGATCCTCGATCGAACTCCCATTCACTGTCTGCCTCCACACGTCTTGATCGCACATAACAGTTCGAAGGTCGTCCAACTGGAGCCCAGTGTCACGAGCTACTACGTCCAGGAAGGTGAGTGGTCTCCTTCCACAGTTCCACGGCCGGACTGGGTAAGTCGCCAGGGGAGGATAGAGGAGATAACTTGGTCAGAAGCTCTCATGCAGTGCCCAGCAAATCTGTTACGCCTTGACGCAAGCCGTTCAATAACGGAGGATATATGTGCAGGTCATGTATACTGTATAGGCGTGCAAAACTAGGGCTTAGTACGACAATTGACCCCCGACAATTAACCCCCATGTTATTATACTGAGACCAATTGACTCAGTGTAATTGCATGGGGGGTCAATTGTAAGCCGGGGGGCCACCCGCTTCAATCTCCCCGTCCCCAAAACTGCTTCCCTCTTTTCAGAGTTTCAAGACCATTCTCACACATTCTCACATACCTGGATTGACGAGTAAACCAGTACAGTAGGGAGTAAAACGAAAGATTAGTTGTCGTTTTAGCTTATTAGAAAGTAAACTTTGTAATAATAAATTAGTTACGAAGCACACTGTACATCCAAAATAAATGAAGTAATAAGCGATAAATAGTTATTGCTCAATTGAGGTGAAGTTAAGTGCGTTTATTTCTCCACAGGCAGGTTCATCAGAGCTTTCCAAAGGTAGGTGTTAACCAGCCATCTCATTTCTGGAATTTTTTGTAGCTTTTAATCAGATTAACCCCCCAGTTCCATAGCGGATATTATGCCAAATTATTAGACGGAGGTCCATTTCTACGGTGATGATTCTCCGGCTCCGTCTACTGTATTATACAGTTATACGGAGATGAAGCTCTCCGGGAATTTCTCGGAGATTGTAGCAGTTTGTGGCAGTTTCTTTGCACTTTGCTCTGTGAGAATCAACAAAATTACCGTAGATGGTCTCCGGATAAGGTTATGGAACTGCAAACCGGAGAAATATCCGAAGAAATATTAGTTGACGATCTCCGTCCAATAATTTGGCATAATATCCGCTATGGAACTGGGGGTAAGAAGGGGTAAGGGGGGGGGGGGATGATGTCCGCTATAACATCGGGCCCCCATTATACAGTCCTACCTGTAAAGATATGATCTGGGATACTCACTTCATTAGCAGGCACATAGAGGTTTCAGACAAATTCTATTGACTTATTGACATTCCTACTATACCTAGTAATATTGTATTTATTATATTCTTTGCAAGAAATTAAAAGATGTAATATCCATGTATATTCTTGTGGCTATTGTATAAATTGTATCTAAAAATTTTTCGCTGTCTCAGGTTTTCTTAAATTTTGTCTCAGGATTTTTCGCTGTCTCAGGTTTTCTTAAATTTTGTCTCAGGATTTTTCGCTGTCTCGGGATTTCTTAAATTTTGTCTCAGGTTTTTTCGCGCGTCTCAGGATTCTTAAATTTTGTCTTAGGTTTTTTCGCTGTCTCAGGATTTCTTAAATTTTGTCTCAGGTTTTTTCGCTGTCTCGGGATTTCTTAAATTTTGTCTCAGGTTTTTCGCTGTCTCGGGATTTCTTAAACTTTGTCTCAGGATTTTTCGCTGTCTCAGGATTTCTTAAATTTTGTCTTAGGATTATTCTGCTGTCTTAGGATTATTCTGCTGTCTTAACTTTTGCACCTGGCCTATAGGACACCAGAAACTAGACCAAAAATTCTTCATAAAAGAGCACACCAAACCGATATTCAAGCATAATAATATTCTAGCTGTACAAAATCTATATACATACCACAGTTACCTGGAGCTCTACAAGATAATGAAATTCCGTGCTCCAATATCCTTACATGAGGGTTACACATGTTCATCAAGGAAACCCTGCCTTCTAATCTGTCAGGCAGACCCACCTGACAATCACAACACTAGATCAACCAAAATTTTTAACATTTTAACCCCAAAGTTCAGAATGACTGATTTTACTACTAGTGTAATGTGCTTGCGAGGAAAGCTAAAACGTGCGCTACTAGCTAATCAACATAACCACGCCCTGCTTGATTGGACCGTAAAAGACTTTGACTGCACAAATATTATTTTCCAAACATTATAACTGGCTGGTCACACACATCTAAATTAAATTACCCTAGGCTACTGTTTTCCAAGTCTTGTCCTGTGAGTAAAGTATGTGTGAGAAAGTTTTAATAAAATGAATGTATATTTTTGAATTTTTAAATTTTAATTTGAGAATGAAGTATAAAGAAATTTTTAATTAGCATTGTATAGTTTAAAATATTTATAGCTTATTATAACCATTGATAAATTTAAGCCATAATCTTTCGCCTGCTCTCCAATATCCACCTTGAAGGTGCATTTTTAATCCTTGAACTACACAATATAAAATCAAACATGTTTTAGTGTAGACTTTTTGTCACAACAAGACTGCAACCTAGATAGTAAAAACTTTAAACAGAACCCCTAATGTCTGCTAACAATTTTTCTTATAGTCCTAATTTGAGCCTTGTATCTAAAAACTTAACTGAACTAGCGTTTTGGTGTGTGCAAAAGCTCCCAGGCACACGCATTCCTTGCCCCGTTAGTAACCTGTCCTTCCAAAACCAAACAAGCAGTCAAGGACAAAAAGTCATACACCAAATGGGCATTATATTTTATAAATTGTTTTACATCTTTTATTCTGTAAAATGTGCTAAAATTAAATTTCTTGTTTCATTGAATTTCTTGTTTCATTGTGTCTCAGGAATTTTTGCAAATCTAATCCTAAGATCCGAGGCTGGGGGAGGCCTGTAACTGGTGGATAAGCCCTCGGTAAAAACGGATCCGGAAAAGTCATTGTGGCACTCGGGTCCTTGGTATTGTCGTCGGTATATTGTCCATAACCTACGTTCTGCTTTCATAGTTTAAACAATAGTGAGTTCTAAACATAAATATAACAGCTTTAAACCGACTAAGTATGAATGAATGAAATACCTGACAATCTACACTCTTATAAAAATTAAAAAAAGCATGAGTAACTCGTAGTGATGTATGATTTCTAAAAACTTTAAATTAAATTTGGCGCCCACAGGTCCTCATGATCATGTGATCGCCGCATGAGGTTCTGTAAATGCGCAGGGCACCTTCGAGCTTATATTATTCACCTTACTGAAGCAGTCAACCAACGCGCGGCTTTATTTTTATGATTTTATTTGATTGTTATTAATAAATACCAAAATTTAAATTTGTTTTCCTAAAAAAAAATTGTTTTCCTCTAATTATGTCAAAGACTCAGGCAGTGGAACAATTCCTTGATAACTACTTGAAGTGTGAGATATGCTACATCAACACAAACCACAAGCTGTTTACGAAAGAAAGGAAAACAAATTTTTTTTTAGGAAAACAAATTTAAATTTTGGTATTTATTAATAACAATCAAAACATATCATGTCATAAAAATAAAGCCACGCGTTGGTTGACTGCCTCAGTAAGGTGAATAATTTAAGCTTGAAGGTGCCCTGCGCATTTACAGAACCTTATGCGGCAATCACATATATTCATGAGGACCTGTGAGCGCCAAAATTAATTTAAAGTTTCTAGAAATCATACATCACTACGAGTTACTCATGCTTTTGGATTATATAAGAGTGCGGATTGTCAGGTATTTCATTCATTCATACTTAATCGGTTTAAGGCTGTATATTTAGAACTCACTATTGTTTAAACTACGAAAGCAGAACGTAGATAATGGACAATATACCGACGACAATACCAAGGACCCGAGTGCCGCATTGACTTTTCCGGATCCGTTTTTACCGAAGGCTTATCCACCAGTTACTCATGCTGCATGTATAGTCTGATAATATTTTGTCTTATCTCTAGCAAGCATTCTGTAAATTGAAGTGTCGTATTTATTATAGAAGAGCCAGCCAACCTCCGCATTATAATCTTTTGTATGCCAAGTTCGTTTATAAAATCTAATCATATAATAAGATTGATCCAATAGTCTAAGATGAACAGTATATCATAGCTCATCGTTATTAAAATCCTAATGGATGAATTAATCAAGTAATGTTCCCTTTCAACACAACTAAACAACAAACAAATGCTTGCTCACCAGTGGTGACGAAATCGTAGGGGCATGCAGTTGGTTCAGATAACTCAATTTCAGATAACTAGCATTGTTGGAGTTGTACTTTTATTAGTTGTACTTATATTAGGTATCATTAAAAATCAGCTTATGGACATTGTTCCAAAAACTGTTATGAGTTTCTTGGTGTACGGCTTTAAAGAGGAACTCCACAAAGAGTTGACGGATGTTACATACATGTTACATGGTAAGGTCTCCTCCTAGTCGTTGGAGTGGCCTGCATCACACACATCGCGTTGGCGGCGTAACATATGTCTCCACTGTACTCGGTTGGTAGCCAAAGCTGCTGTTGTGTTGTTGTCGATGTTTTCAACACCTGTAAACTTAGCAGCATCTTCGAGTACGCAGGACTTCCAGTTCTTACGGGGTCTGCCCCTTGACCTCTTTCCATAATTTGGCTTCCAGTTCAACAGAAACCTCGGTAGTCTAGAGTCTGGCATTCTAACTACATGTCCATACCAACGTAGCCTGGCAGCACTGATGAAAGTCTTAACAGACTTGATGCCAGCCCTCCTAAGAACTTCTTTGTTGGTCACATGAAAGAACCATTTAATCCTAAGGATCCTTCTCAAGGAGGTTTGATGGAAAACCTCGAAGCGTTTCAGAATAAAACAAATATTCAGAATAAAACAAATATTATATTCAAATCTCTTTATTCAACAATATTAAATCATTATAGAACCTAATTTGTGGCTTGATCGTTATGTTAGGGCTATTCTGTTAGCTGATGCTGACAGGCACTGCATGGGGCAGAGACTTAGGACCATTACGCTGGAAGCTTACAATGACCCTTTTTGAACCCCATGGCAGTGCTAGTTTTATTATGGTACAAATTGTAAATCGAAGTTATGAAAACGATCAAGTCACTCCTGTTTTACACTATAATAATAATAATAATAATAATTTAAACTTATAGATTATAGTGGCACAACAACTTAAAATGCACAGGTGTGCCACGAAAACAAGTCAGGATACAAGAAAACCTGAAAAGCAATCCACATTTAGGTTCCAAACCATAGAAAATTGTAAAGACATGATACACTAAATTACAAGGTTAAGGGTATGCACTTAACAGTAGAAACGTTGAAAAAGTAGTAAATTAATTAATATCAAAAGCACGTTTAAAAAGAAACGTTTTCAGATACACTTTAAAAGATTCCAGTGACATGCAATTCTTAATTTCAAGAGGCAGCTCATTCCATAATTTAGGGCCAACCTTCTGAAACGATCTTTCTCCATACTGTGAATATACTCTTGGTTCAGTCAAATAGATAAGATGATTATAAGTGGCATATTTAAACATATCACTTAAATAATCTGGTCCCATACCATTAAGACATTTATAAATGTAGACAAGAAGCAATAACTTATATTGAATTCTGTAACTAATAGGCAGCCAATGAAGGTCTTTCAGAGTGTCTCCTAGATGATCATATTTATATAGTCCTACTATAGCTTTAGCAGCTGCATTCTGAACGAGTTGGAGTTGGTGGATGAGGTTGTCACTAATTCCATAATAAAGAGCATTGCAGTAGTCCAATTTGCAGACAATGATGCTGTTAATTATAAGCTTGAGCTGAGCTTTACTAAAGAGATATTTTCTCCTTACTACATTCCTAAGGAGTCTGAAACAATGCTTTTTGAGGGACATGATTTGAGGCTCAAAAGTAAGATGATGGTCAATTTGAACACCAAGGTTCTTTGTTGTGCTGACAAATCTGATACAGGTATCATTTGATAGCTTAACTCCCCCTATACTGACCTGGTTTAGAACTTGAGGTGAGGCAATGATAAGTATTTGTGTTTTTCCAGGATTAAGTTGAAGGCAATATTCAACCATCCAGCGCTGTATGGTCCTAGCGCAATTCACAATTTGGATGCCCAGAACATTTACCTGATCACAAGGTTTGAAAGTTTTATATACCTGGTGGTCATCTGCATATCCTTGCACATTGAATCCAGATTTCTCGATGGTCCTATACAGAGATCTGATGTATATGTTGAATAGCACCGGTCCTAACACAGAACCTTGAGGTACACCAAATTCTAGAATGATCGTATCACTAGTAGAAGAGCCTATTCTGGTTCTTTGAGTGCGGCCTACCAGGAAACTCTTGAACCATTTAAGAGCAGTACCTCCGATATGGATCTCTTCAGAAAGAATTTTGAGTAATTTTCTGTGTTCCACTGTGTCAAAGGCTGCAGATAAATCGAGCATCATGAGAACAGTGGAGGATTTGCTATCACATGCCAGCAGTAGGTCATTTGTTACTTTTAACAAGATGGTCTCAGTAGAATGGAACTTCTTATAGGCAGATTGCTGTGGAACATTGAGATCATTTTTAGCCAGATGTTCATTTAACCTTTTCAGCACAACTCTCTCGATGAGTTTACCCAGAAAAGAGAGGTTAGATATAGGTCGATAGCTCTTGAAGTCATTTGGATCAAGTTTGTGGTCCTTGATGGTAGGAATAATGTCAGCAGTCTTCAAACCGTCGAATGTGCCCTTAGCTAGAGACTGGTTCACCAGTTTGCACAAGACAGGAATGAAACTTGTGATATTGTCTTTGAGGACAGTTGTTGGAAGAAAATCAGATGGTGCACACTTGATTCCACTTTCTTTGATCATTTCAGACAGCTCATCCTCTGTGCATGGTTCAAATTCATATAACCGACCTTCACAGTTGGAATTGTTCTGTTGATTCATAATGTGTTTATCAACATCAAAATCTTCTATGCTGGGGAAATCTTTCCTAATGTTCTTGATCTTTTCATTGAAATAGTGATTAAAATCACTGCAAAGTTTTGAAACATCTTCTGATTCTGGGAGAGGAGTATTCTGATGTCTGTCAAGCTCACGATTGACAATGCTATATATAGCTTTAACATCATGTTGATTTTTGTCAAGTAAACCTTTATAATACTGTTGTTTTTTAAGATTAGCCATGTTTGTTGTTTCATCTCGGATCTCTTCAAAGAGTATCCTGTTCTCCTCACTTTTATGCTTAGTTCTCTCGGCTTTCCTTCTAAGTTTCCTTTGATCTTTGTACTCAGAATCAAACCAGGGAGCATGGGGAACAAAGCTTATAGTCTTTTGGACCAAAGGTGCATGTTCATCGAGGACACTACCAATGCATTGGAAAAATTGTTCACAAGATTCAACAAAGCAGTCTGCCAATTCATAGTCAGAGGAACACATCAGTAAATCAATCGCCAACTGATCACAATCCACGGTTTTAAGCTGTCTAGTATTGATTGTTTTAGGAGCTTTGAGGTTAGTTTGAAACTTCTTGGTAGCAAATATGATGGGGAAGTGATCACTCAGGGTACAGTTTTTCAGGATTTCAATTGTAGACGTTTCAATCAAGTTACTCTGGTCAAAGAGCAGGTCAATAGTTCCTCCACTCATGTGGGTCGGATTTTCAATAAGTTGCTTGAAACCATAAGATGAGGTGGTCTGCAGCAGTTCAGTTGAGTTTACAGTAATTGACTCTGTGTGAATATTGAAATCTCCTCCAATTATTATATAGTCACTTTTCAGACTTGCAGAACCCAATAAGTCATCAAGTTCCTCAAAGAACTTCTTTGAGACAGGGCCAGTTCGATAGATGCATAGGACAAGGATCTTCATGTCAGGAGTGCACTTTATAGATCCAGCGATGAATTCAAAGGTTGTCAGGTTCGGAACTTTCAAATTAACAACAGAGAAATGTAATGCCATGTTGTAAATCAGAGCAGTGCCACCACCTCTGTTGTTTGCTCTGAAATCATGAACAATACTGTAGCCATATGATTTTATAACTGCTGTTGTAGTATTGGCTTGGTCAGATAACCATGTTTCAGTTACAATAGCAACGTCTACATCATGATCTTGAAGTAAGCACATAATGTCGTCACACTTATTATTAAGACTTCTAGCATTCCAGATCATATATCGAAGTTGATGCAATTTCTTTGGTTTGGAGGAAACTAGTTTTTTGAATAATAAGATAGGGAGGCTTTAAGTTTCTCTTGCTGAACCCGGTAAGAAGGACACTCAGTAGAAAATGCAGCATGTTTACATAAATCATCAGGTGAGCCAGACTTTTTGCAGTTGATACAACAGTATGTCTATCAACAGCTACTTAAAACAACCTAGATTGTACAACTCACTTTGAAGATTAAACTGTTAAGTGATGAGTGATTGGGCTCATTAAACATTTTAGTAGCGGAGACATGCGGATCAGCTTCTTGAGGTTCTAATGGTTCATTCAGACAAGAAGTTTTACTTTTTCAAATTTAGTTGTTCAAGCTGCCTGAGTTCAGAAAGTTTGCCAAAGGGGCCCAGGTATTCTTGTCACCTTTACCCTGAGACGAGAGAATGACTTTTTTTACCTTTGATTTAAATACACCATGAGTGATTTCAAGGTCGTTCAGTGCCAACATCTGACGGAATGAATTCCAAAGGCAACTAGATTTGTAAACGAAACTGTTTGAGGGCATGGTTGTTATAAGAAGAGTTTCTTTGCCGGGTCTTTTAGACAAACAGAAAAGTTCAAATAGTGCAATTGGTGTTCGATACTTAAAGACTTTAAAAAGTTCATTGCAGCAGTGATACGCGTATAAATTATGCAATGTCATGAGTGATTGACGGGCAAAAATTGGCTTGGTGTGCTCTCTCTCAAAGAATTTGCTAGTAAGTTTCTGTTCACTGATAGGTCTAGTCCTAGCACATGTCATAAATTTATCAAGGTATGCTTTTTTTGTCACCAAACATGATACGAACACACTTTTTCTGGGCTACAAATAGTGGTTGAAGTTTATTATTACTTGCACCTCCCCAAACGGTAATGCCATAAGATAGGTGACTTTCAAACAGTGTGTGGTACAGGTCCTTATGGATAGATGATGGAATTTTATCCTTAATCATGTATAGCCTCCCAGAACAGGATGAGAGTTTTCTAACTAGTTTGTCTCTATAGGGATTGAAAGTTAGGCCTTCGTCGACAATTACTCCCAGGAATTTCGTTTCCTGCACCTTTGAGAGAGATAGGCCATTGAGGTAAAGTCTATTTTCAATTAATAAAGATTGATCATCAAGTTTTCTTTTAGCTGTATTGAATTCTATATAGCAACTTTTCTTGGCATTAACATGTAATTTATTAGCCAATGTGTACTCGTGGACTGATCGTAGGACCCTATTAGCATTATTGTAGGCCCCCAGTGGAATAAATTTTAAATATGACTAGGAATCCATTTTGGGAAGAAAAAAAGGCTATATATTTTTCGGCCGCTTTGCGGCCGACTTGTCACTGGTCAGCTCTTCTCCCAGGTCAAGATTAGTTTGAAATGCTTAGCGTATCCATTAGAATAATTACCGGATGAATATGCAATTGCAAATTTTGAAATTAAATAAAAAATTTCTGAGAATTCTTTAATTTATTTGAAACGCAAGGAAATATTTTTTAAAAGAAGTATAGACCCTAGCCCACAGACGTCTCCGTATTATTCTTCATACTAACTCGGTAGATCGAGTTCTATGATCTGTCTCTCATCAGCCTGATGAACGATTCGCTACTCTGAAAGTGGCTTCGACCTTGTGTCGATATTTATGGCCTGACTTTGGATCTGAAGCTTGCTCCTGCCAGGTTAGATACAATATTGGACAATAAACAATGATAAACTTCGGACTTAAAGCGGGATAGGGATGTATAATGGAGGGGGTTGTCTGCACTGTACTCTAGATGATCTAGGATGTGAAGCTTGCTTAAGCCTAGAACACACGAGTTCCCCTGATATAGTAGCAATGGCTAGATTCACTTCCTTCCCACTTGCACTGTTGTTGACTTGTAGCTACAATATTAAATTGATTCGTGGAAATCGGTCTCGGATGTGAAGCTTCCTTAAGCGCCAAACCCTGAGAATACTGTATTACTCGAACTTCGAGAATTTTCTAAATGAATCTAGACTAAGGAGCCAACTTGAATCCATAAAATTTTGAATGCTACATTTTAAAATACCGCTCTATATTTACACCGTTCACCAGTTAATATGGCTGGGAGGATTGGGAGGATTCATATTAAATTGTCGATTGTTTAAGATTAACTTGATATTTTAGCGTATCAGAGCTGAAATTTTGCATGACTATTTCAAATGACTATTTTACATGACTATTTTTTCATATTCCGGGATGTTGAGGAAGGAGGAATGGATAGCTCGCGTTTTCTGCGCGTTTTTTGGTGTCTGAATGCGCAAAAAATAGTCAAGCAATCTTATAGGTAAGAAATAGTCATGGAATCTAGGAATGCGCTCGATTCGAACTTCGAGTCGATAAAATGATGTAACATCGCGTTAGCCCTGAGAGCGACCAATTTTGATTTAATTTTAAATTAATGTGAATATTTTTTCCACAAGAATCTTTTTTACCGGTTATCAACAAATTTTGACTAGGTGTTAAATTCCTGGAAGCCTGACTATAAGGCCTCTGCTCTAGTTTTGGCAACTACAAATATGTTTGTATCATCAGCAAATAAGACATAGCTAGTGTTATCGAGTTGAGAGTTTGTTAAGTCATTTATGTATATTAAAAACAGGAGAGGCCCAAGGCAGCTCCCCTGTGGAACGCCATAGAGAACAGGAAGTCTGTTTGATACTTCGCCCAGGACGGACACACACTGCTCTCTGTCCGACAAGTAACTTTCCAGTAACTTAAGTGGCACTCCTCTAATCCCATATATTTCAAGTTTCATCTGCTTTTTGGTGGTGTTCCAGCAATATATATATTTAACCGAAAATATGTTCATTGGAAATATGTATAAGAAAAATTGATTGACGATCTCAACCCATCGAGATCGTTGCTTTGCGAAGCAAAGCAACGATGGACGGTCGGTTCGATGCAAAGCAAGAATGCTAGATCGCGCGGCGCGTCGAAGCGGCGAAGTCCTCCAAAAGAAAAATTGATTTTTAATTTTTTTGCTGCTCATGCTGGTTGCAACTTATTATATGACATGCGCGGCACTACGCCGAAAGACTCGTAGTTCTGCGCTTAAACTAGTTTGAATATCGTTAAGGAGAACGAAATTTTGTTAGATAATTTAGCATGCTGACCTTGTTATGCGAGAAATTGCAATCATACCCATTCCGGTTCCAGACATTGGTCAGTACTTAAACCAAATTCGCAGTTGGCAAAAGGAGCCAGTTGTAAGAGCTTTACTAGCACCCAATTTACCACCTCTGGGGCACACACACACACAAGCCTAAAACCAGCCGAACACTTAAATTTATTATCACATCGAGTGAGTGGATTGATTCCCAGGACATTTTTCAGCATGCAGCACTAATATGAAGTTTTATATCGAATTTAAATTTGACAGATGCAATATGGAACGTTATTCGTTCTTTAAAAAAACTTGTATTCCTTATACATGGAGGGGGGGGTAGTAGAGGCTCTTACGGGCATTGTCTGCTCGATACGCTAGGGACCCCAGATACACCTTACTAGACGTATTTTTGACCGTAGAATCGATTAAAAGTAGTTTCAAAATGATTGGACTGAGTTAGCATCGTTAAAATTGCCAAAAATAGGCCAAAAAAGCATGTTTTTTTGATAATTTGAACAAGTTAATTTTGTTGGCATTTCGGCAAAATTTGCATGAAGGTAGCTAAAAAACAGCCGCACAAGATGGATAAAAAATTTTAAAAATCCCTCTATTTTAGTGCAGGCAAAACCCCAAAAAAGTGGTAAAAATTTTGACTTTTTTGCTTGAAGTTTGAATAATTTTTTGCAGTTGTATTAAATCAACCCAAAAATAGTCACATCGTGTTTGCCTAAATTTTTCCTTTCCGAGAAGTACCCACTTCATATACTTTATCGAAGTTTGAATATTGTCACTCCGCAAGCGTTTTTGCCAAATTTTCGACGCGCACTACGCACAAAAGCATTTAGTTGTTATCAATTGGCACCCGCGCGTTCATCATAAATTTCAAACAGCTATAACTCAGCGCGATTATGTCCGTTCTGGCTCATATTTTCACACCAAATAGAAAATAATGTCATCTTATTGCTGACAAAATATGAATATAATTACTCTATTTGCCTTAGAGTAATAGACTGTCAAAGTTTAAAACGCGCATTGGTATAGCACGTAACTAATAAGGCCAAATTTATACTTCTTAACATATTATCGATCCTTAGACATCATACTATTGTGTCCAATTAGCGGTTAGGTCTCTAAACTCGTAGCAGAAAACACATCTTTTTGCCCGTAAGAGCCTCTACTAGGGGGGCAAAGTCAGTACCCATACGTTGGGTTGAAAAACAATTCATTTACCATCCGAATATAATTTGTAACGGATGTCTATTTAATTGGGTATAAAAGGTCAAACTGCACATTGTAGTGGGCATAAATTATACTGTTTTGCATCGTTTAAAGGAATGAATTTTTCATCTTAGAATTTCTTTTTAAACATCTAATACAATGTGTATTGTGTAACCAGAATTTGTATATTTTTAATTTTTTTATCTATAGTTTTATACTGTATGCACAGATTTTAAGAAGAACAAATTAGTACAAATTTACAGAAAATAATTACTCTTACACAAATTCTAATTTGAAGTAAAAAATTGTCTTTTCTCAACAATAATTCTAGAATGAATTTAAGTTTTGTCCAAAATGTTTCGTCTGCTGTTTACTTTTTAGAACGGGGTCCATATATAGCATTGGCATGGCAGGGGTAGTCTTTAAAGATGGCCACATATGTTACAGTGATATGTCTCATACACAGTTAATTTATCATTTCTCCAAGATTAAATGCAAATGTCGTCTTATTTAATCAAGGAGGCATGTCACTGCATCAGCCTGCTCTAAAGCCTGTAGCATCTTAGCAGCTTTTTCTCTCTTTTCTTCGATAAAGACATCCTCTTTCATTAAGTCTCCTACTTTCTGTTGGTTGGCCAATCTTTTAATCAGTTCTTTGTGGAGGTCCTCTTTGAAACCATAAACCATAAAGCTCATAACCGTCTTTGGGACAACGTCCATCAGCTGATTTTTGATGATGTTTGAATAAAGTTCCAACAGTGCTCTTATCCTTTTCACATTTTGTTTTTCAAATGGGAGATTTTCGCCGTCTGCATCTAAACTCTCAACCTCAATCCTTTGTCTATCTTTTGCAAAGAGCTTGTGGTTTGTGTTGATGTAGCATATCTCACACTTCAAGTAGTTATCAAGGAATTGTTCCACTGCCTGAGTCTTTGACATAATTAGAGAAAGGCAAATGTGATGAGCCTCCCTTTTTAAGTTGGGAAAGCGCTTGAAAACCTGTTTGCTGAGCTGCATTGTGATTTCTGTAATAGTCTCACAGCATTTCTTGATGGATTTCTTGACAGGTTTCACATAAATTTGAACCTGATTTGATGCCAGATTCTCAAAAGCAATATTTGGGGTGAATAGCGCGGGTTTTGCTCCTGATGAACTCATGATTTCTTGCTCAATTTGCTGCTCGATATCCTCAGGGAGAATGAGGTGTTCTAAATCGGTCCCAATCGTTCTTTCAAACTGTTGAAACAAATGTCTTCCACCAGAAATTTCTTTACCATTAGGCAATTTGATAGATTCTTTTCCATCTATGTTGCTGTCAAAGGTTTGACAAAACTTATATAATAGTTGGATTAACATCTCAAAGGGATCATCAACCTTTGTTCCCAGGGAGTCTAAAATGTTCTGTTGGAGAACCTTCTGCTCTGTTATTCGGATTATTAGTTCAGGAAGACATTCTTTGACATTTTCTAGCAGTATTTTGCACAGCCTTTTAGTAAGGTATGGTGTGCCCATTTCTCCTGAAATGTATTGGTAGTGGGACTTAAAGAAGAGCTCCTCCTCTTCTAGGCATTTATCTATTGGTTGTTCCTGATCTATTTTTGCCTGACTCCGGTTTATGACTCCTATTATCCCAAGCTTTACAGGAATAGACTTTCCCTCCAGCACCAGCCTATTTTCTGTTGTCCTTTCCATTAAATCAGCCTTTGTGATGACTGCTACTGTTCTTCGACTTTCTGGATCAACTTGTCTTGCTATCTTAAGTGCTTCAGAATTGGCAAGATCGACATTACCAGGTGAAACTGCTAAGATAATGCTGTTAGGATTTTGCACAAAACTTTTTACCAGGTTGATTGTTTGTTCTTCAATATTTTCAGGCTGACCATCAACTGGAACTTTGACTACCCCTGGAAGGTCAACGAGAGTCAGGGTTGGCAAATCCGATGAGTAGATCTTCAGTGTTATGGGGTCAGGCAGGATATTTTTGCTGTTGCCACAAAGCCTATCAGTCTCAGCAACTATTTCATCTCTTACTTCATCAAAGTCGGTATACTTTTTATCAGGATTGTGCAGGAAGCATGCCCAGGATTGGTTAGAAATATTTTCCTGTGTGATCTGTATGATAAGAGGTCTTCTTGTCACAATGCCACCTCCTCTTGGCAGAAAGTTCTTTCTAACGATACCCTCAAGGACAGAGCTCTTTCCAGCACTTTGGGAGCCAACCACCACTATTTGGGGTAGCTTTATTGAATCAGGAGAAGATCCAACAGTGCTAAAAACGTCCTGTAGCTCATTTATTACCTTGAGGAAGTTGTCCATTCTGAAGGATTACAAATTTATTATTCTGGGACTACTGAAAATAATCATGCGATTTGCATTCACCTTCAGATTTTAGTTGACATACGTATAAAGTAAACTTATAATCAGTATTTTGGCTAAATTAGTAATCGATTAAAAAATTAGGAAAAATGTTTCAATCAAGTTGTTATTTAAATTGATTTCGATTGTCCGAGAAATTGTGATTCTTAGTAAGTAACTGTCGATGTTCTCAGTCATACTGCTTAGAATGTTGGCAAAATATATTAATCAAAATTAAACTATCTCCATGTTATTAAACTTTTAACCATACCAATTAAATTATCAACCATACCAAAATAAATTAAACATAGCCATGAACTGTCGTACGATTAAAGAAGCAAAAATAAGAGACAAACCAAATGACAACTTTATTTAAGGTAAACAAGAACAGTGAAACGTTAGTGAGATTTTAGCGGATAGAATGACGGGTTTACTTAGCATACTAAGTTAGGGAATAATAATAATGCCTCAATGTTAAGTTATGTCGAGTGATGAGTGATAAGTCAAAAGCTGCTGCTTTTGGGCGATGATTTAAGCATATTGTTATTCTTAATAAACAGATGTCAATGTTTTCACTCCTACTACATATAATTTAGACTAATTATAACGATCAACCCAAGAAGAAACTATTAAGCAGGATGAACTTAAATACACAGAGCCATGAACGGTCATATAATAAAATAAGAAACATGTCAAATGAAAAGCTAGAAAGGAACAGCTGGACGTCAGCGAGATTCTAGCGGATAACTGGTTTACGTTTATGCTATGTTGTGTGATGAGTGATAAGTCAAAAGCTGCAGCTTTCGGGGAATGACTTAAGCAAGGTAAATCTTTATCTTTTTTATCGCACAGCTGCAGCATGAGTCATACCTGCTCAATATATGAAATAACGGATTCGATATCATTATGTGCAACGTAAACCATCTATTGAATTAATAAATCAGAAACTCGATATGCCTTTCAAGTCACCACTACCAGTTACTTATTTTAACGGGTACTCCGCACGACTTCTTATCTTATCTACGCAAAAAAAGGGGGCAAGTCAGATGACTTGCAAAGTAGGAAGTTTGACATACTGCACATTTCTTGGGTTCAAGTTGTCACTGCGTATTACCATAATGTTGTATGAAAATGTATTACATATTGTGGGATATTGTACACAATATTGTAGTGTCTGTGGAATCCTTATTACCAAAATAATTTATGCACGGAGCTTGTTGAGGTCACAACATATTTGTGAATGTATCTTACTAATTATATCTCACCCAGGATAGGTATGAGTGGAATCCTCTCCGCTATAAACCGGACGGTGGGTCCGGTGATGCTGATGATCTACTCTCCTAACATGGTCATGTTCATGTGGTATGCAGCCGCGCACTGTGATGGAAGTTTCACTGAACTGGCCCGGAGGATCCTTGAGAAGGGAGTGGTGACTGGGGTTGCAGATATCTGGAGTAACGTAACTCTAGGTACACCTGTCGTTCTATACGCTATATTTGGGTACATGCTCTTTGCTCTCTTTCTCCAAGCAACATTGCCTGGCCCCCGATCAGAAGGCCCTGTCACTCCCAAGGGTAATGTTCCAGTGTATAAGGACAATGGCTTTCTGTGCTTTCTCGTGACCATAATCTCGTTTATCGGTCTGACTGTCTACTTGAAGGGGATTGGTTTGACCCCCACAATTGTGTATGATAGATTTGATGAGGTCCTGGTCACCCTGACCCTCTTTAGTTTGGTCTTCTGCGCTGTCCTCCAGTTTAAGGGATACTTCTTCCCCTCTTCCAGTGACCATGGCAGTTCGGGTAACCTACTCTTTGATTTTTACTGGGGCACGGAACTTTATCCACGAGTGTTTGGACTTGATGTGAAGGTCTTTACTAACTGTAGATTTGGCATGACGATCTGGCCGTTACTGTGTCTTATCTTTGCACTGAAAAGCTATGAGTTACATGGTTTTGTGGACAGTATGTGGGTGTCGTGTGTCCTGCAGATGGTGTATTTCACTAAGTTCTTCTGGTGGGAGGCTGGTTACATGAGGACCATTGACATCATGGTAGATAGAGCCGGGTACTACATCTGCTGGGGCTGCTTGGTCTACATCACTGGCTTCTACACATCAGTCAGCCTTTACCTTGTCAACAAGCCAGTTCATCTAGGGGGTACCCTTTCTGCAATTATCCTGTTCCTGGGTGTGGTGTCAATAGCTATCAACTTCCTGGCTGACAAACAAAAGCAAGATATCAGAGATTCTGATGGGAAGTCCCTGATCTGGGGCAAGCCAGCCAAGGTTATCCGAGCGAAGTATGTGCTGGAATCTGGGGAGAAGCGGGAGAGTATCCTGCTGGCATCTGGATGGTGGGGTGTTGCCCGACACTTCCACTACGTTCCCGAACTGCTTCTGGCCTTCTTCTGGACTGTTCCAGCTGGATTTGAGAACATCATGCCATACTCCTACGTTATCTTCCTGTTCATTCTCCTGACTCATCGTACGTTCCGTGATGACGAGAAGTGCGGTGCCAAGTACACCTCCTTCTGGGACACCTACTGTAAACAAGTGCCCTATAAGATGATACCTGGTGTCTTTTAAGTAAAGTTTTATATTGAATTATTTTATATGGGACTTTCTGGGAACAAATAGTGACCCTTATATTTTTTGTACATCGGTTTGGGCTACTCAATTTTTACTTTTTAGTACAGTTCTATGTTTATATGGCTGTGGAGATTTCCGAATGCTATCGTTTTGAGAATGTTACTACATTTTGTACTTTTTATTACTTTTATATCAAATTAATATAGTTGTAAATTAGTAGTAGTAGTTATAGTACTATTAGTGCGTGGTGAAATTACATCAAATATAATGAATGTGATTTTATCTTCTAGCCTCTAGGGTTTACTAGTAGCAACTCCTTTTATCGGGTCTTGATCACAAATTCATGTGTATGCAGTTAAGTATGTTGTTTCAGAATTTCTTGTTATGATTAATGATTAATGCTTTGATTTAGTTGATTTGAAAAAAGCTGTTTTATTTTTCTAAAAAACGGTTTTTTGCAGGTTATCGCCCCATAAATAATATTAATAAAACTGAAGCATTTGAATGTACTGCTTCAGTCTGTTATCTTCAGACTTACAAGGCCATTGTCGATTGGAACTTTGCATCATACAATTAATTTTTTCGACAAAGTAGACAAATTCTGCTCATCATAAGTATAACATGACGGATAAAGAGTAAATAGTAAAACCAAGTTTTTATTCTACTTGATGGCACATAATGTAGGGGATCACGGCTGTCACGTGCACGGGACGATTACATTTATTTCCGACACCTCTTACCCAGCTATGTGGTAATAGTGCTATTACACACAGAATCACCATTTGGTTGCGGCTGTTGCGGAATCGCATAATTTACTGCACAGTTTCCACATTTGTCTGTCATTATGTTTAAGCCGCACATTTGTTTGACAACAGCCAATAACTTGAAACTACTTATAATAGTTATAACCACTAATTTATTTATAACTTATAACTAATTATTTATTCATAACTTAATAACTACCAATTTATCTATTTAACTACTAATTTATTTATAACTTTACTAGAAAACCCGTGGTCACAGGGAGGACGCTAATAGTATTTGTTGTTAGTAAGTTTAAATCTCGTCAAAAATTATCCTACACTACCGAAGATACAGCCAATTAAAATATTTTTCGTACTAAACACAGTGTAATATCAACAAAACGGATCAAAATTACGTTAAAACAATCATTGCACGTACACGTGCGTGTAATAACCCTCGTTACCATGCTTACTTTGCAACTACCTATTTCTCATCTTATTTGCACGTGGGCGGTCGTACAGCATACAGAAATAATTCTTTGAATTATAGTAGAGACTAGAAAACCCGTGGTCATCAGTAATCGACCGGGATTCCCGGCGCCGTGAAATCTCGGCACCGGGGGAGCTATTTCTTCCCGGCCCCGGCCGATTTTCAATTTTTTTGCCGGGAATTTGGCCGGGAATTTTTGATCGAAATCGGCCTAAAACTTTCATATAAATCTTAAAATGGATTTTCAAAAAATGGATTTTCAACATTATATTGTCATGTAAAAATAAGTTCAGATCCTAAGTCCTGAAAAGTTGTAACTTGGCCGTGAATTTAATGGCCCCGGCCCCGGCCAAATTCCAGAACGGCCAATTCCCGGCCCCGGCAAAATTTGGACATTCCCGGCCCCGGCCAAATCCTACCCCCGGTCGTTTACTGATATCCATCCCAACCGAAGATACAGCCGATTTAAATATAAAACACTTTAGACACAACGTAATTACCACAAAACCGACGTTAAAACAATCTTTGTACGTGCATGTGTGCATTAAAACACCGTTGCTATGGAACGTTTTGGTTGTTACCTAAATTCCTATTTTTCGTTTGATTTGCACGTGGGCGGTCGTACAGTACATATAGAAATAATTCTTTGAATTATAGTAGAGACTAGAAAACCCGTGGTCACAGGGAGGAAACTAATAGTATTTTTTGTTAATCATAATGAGTTTAAATCGCGTCAAAATATCCTACACAACCGAAGATACAGCCGATTAAAATGTAGCTCGTACTGAACACAACGTAATTACCACAAAACCGATAAAAATGACGTTAAAACAATCATTGCACGTGCACGTGCGTGTAACGAAACCGTTACCATGGTTACTTTTCAACCTTTTGCTTTTTGCCGAATTTGCACGTGGGCGGTCGTACATACAACATCAGAAATAATTCTTTGAATTATAGTAGAGATAACTACTTATTTATTTATAACTACTTATAACTAATTATCTATTCATAACTTTATAACTACCAATTTATCTATAACTTTATATAACTAATAATTCTCCAGCAGGCATGTTTGGATGGCTGATAAGACTGATTGTGTCCTTGCTGGACATGTTGAGAGAAACATTGGCTCCTGTTTCAGGGGAGTCAGCAGGTATGTTGGAATTTTAATCTCATTTCTTATTTTCTGGGATCATCTCCCGCTCAATTTGAATTTTATTGGTATACATTTTGAAATGATAACAATAATAATCTTTTTTCCACTTTTTATGATTGCTCTCAGGAAAAAACTGTCATAAGTTACATAAAAAAATCAAATTTTCAAAATAAATTAATGATTTCACTTGGTCTATGATTGATTCAAAGAATAGATAGACAAAGTTAATTAAGTTTTGTAAGAATCAAGCATCGAAAATACAATTTTTAATAAATAAAAAAGAAAACAGTCAAAAGAACATACAAGGTCACGGCAAGGAGATAATTTCAACTTATACGTCACGTTGGAAGCACTTCGGACCTTGTTACCTTGAATTATTATGCATGCACATATTATTCACTACTGTAAATAAATACTATATTATATGTTGTTTGTTTATCTCTCATCTCAAATGATAAAATATTTGCTGTCTACTCTGTCAGTTCGTAGTTACAAGCGCACAGTTCACAGAGATGTTTGTTAGCTTTCATTTCTCTCACCGTCACATATAGATTGTGAGTCGTCCTTCCGTAAATCATCTTGTTGCCCTTCTAAGGGATTGAACTAGTTACGATTGCAATGATCTTTTTCAAGATCTCAGATCAAAAAAGAGTGTTCCAAGATGTTAAACTATCTTCTTAGTCCCGGTATAAGGATCTTAGAGAACTGGAGGTTCCATTTCTTGTGTTAGCAGCTTCACTGATCCATTTTTTTACTCAAAATAACAGTAAGTCTTCCATTTTATACCTTCTCTCTTTTCAACTGATTGTCATCTTTATCTACCATAAATAAACTCAAACTAAATCAACAACTACAACTTCATGCAACTACACACACATTACTTAAACTGATAGTTGACTAAGAAATATGTGTAATAAAAGAACAGTAACACAGATAGTCGCAATATTTCCCGAGTTGTGTCTACCTTTACTGCAAGGTTCAGAGAGCTGGGTGTAGGAGAGCTCCCAGTTTGGAGGTTCCACTAACAGGAAGTCAAAGGTTTTCAGGTTGCCTGTATTGTCTGCTGGGTGTATTCCTGACCGGGATTATTGATCGGTGAGAATGAAATAAGAAATAAGATTTTAGTATGTCAGAATACTGAGTACCCTACTAAGCTACTAGTTTTTAGTCTATTGGAGAGGCAATTGTGGGGTTTTTTTCTCGCCAACTAATATTACAAAATATTTGACGCTTTCCAGTTTCCCATCATACATGATATATGGCATATTATGTAAGGAAATTTATTTTAGATGAATCACAAAGAGATGATCAGCTAAAATTAGAAAGCAACTCACGAAGTAGGGAGCAGAAGAGGTTGTAAAGTTCTGTGTTCATAACCACGTGGTCGGTCATGTGACCAGTTTTAGCCTTCTCGTTAAACCCCGGACCGTGTACTCTCACGTGACCTTGCATTTCAGGCAGCTCGTTATCGTACCTGTTTACAGGTCAAACCATTATCGTTCTAGTGTAATTCTAATACTTTAATTAAGCATAATTTTGCGTCTTTAAAATGACAAATTTTGATTCTTGAACTGTTATTTTTCAAACACGTAGATTACATGATATTATACCGCACCCATGTCCACTTTTAAAATGAGATGGGTACTGGTTCTGTACCATGGCCTCATTATCCACCATCAGAACAATCTCCGGCAACCCCTCTTTTTCGAGCCCGCACAAGTTGAACCTGTAGAGGGATTGTTTGTTGGAATTAAATTGGCTTCTATGAAACAAGAAGTGGCATACGAAATGACCGAAATATGATCAGCATAAGACAAGGCTAGCATTTTGCAAGCTCCTCCTAGAAATAATATTGGTTATATCCATGCCATCCTTATGAAAGTATGAGATTGTGTTGATGACATGTAATGTACCTGCTCGGGAGGGAGGCGGTGTCGGTAGCTACAACACCCTCCATTCCGTTATCAACAAGATATTCATTTAGATCCTCAACAACATTCTCAATCTCGTCTCCCTCCCTTATGTACCACATTCCAAACGGACCTGGTAACAGTTTACCAGTCTCACCCCATAAAGCTACACATTTGAAAATTCAACTGAGCTCTTTGTCCGTATTATTATTTTGGGTTTCCGTTTAAATCAAGCATTTTCAATAACTTGAAGCTACGTTTTAAGATTGTCTAAAAGTTCATAATTTTGTAAATTAGGTTCATTTGTATGCTTAAAAGTACAATGTTAGACACGAAGCCTACCTCCAATGAAGAGTTGAGCACGATCCTCCAGCTCCTTACTCAGCGAGAATCTCTCCTCAAAACTAGCCATCCCGTGATCTGATACTACAATTATATTGTAATCTCTGTCTCCTGATGTTGTTATTGTAATTATTTGCGAATAAACCATATTGGATTATATATAATTTAGTTTAGGTAACTCTTAAATTCATCTTATTTGTGATTTGGAACTTTTGCCAGGTTGTTAACAATATCTTGGTATGTATTGGCTATTTTGTCGCACAAATATTTGGCATTTAAGGTGAAGCTGCAGCCTGCAAGGTTTGTGCCAACAAAATACCATACAATTAAGGAATTAACAGATAACAACAGTATCAAGAAGTATTAATGATATTCTAACCCAAAGAAGATAAGAGTTGTGATATCTGTTCCTCCACCATATTGTGAATTCTCTCTACCTCGGCTCTGTCACTCAACCTTGTAACATGTAACGACCTGTCTGGTTCGTTAGAGTACACCATATATAGGTCACACCTAATAAAATTAAACATTTGAATTAAATCTAATTATGTTAATTCACTTTGTAGTTTAAGGAACTTTTTATTGCAAATCTCTGTATTGATCAGATCACGTCATGCTATTACCTTGTTTTTTCATCGTCTATATTTGAAATAAGGTCTTTAGTTTTCTGTTGGAATGTTTTGGTAGGGTTAAACAAAGAGTAAAAGTCCGGTTTTATACCGCTATACGAAGCAGATGCTCCAATCCACATATCCGTATAGACTCGCAGTCCTGACTTCTTAGCCGTTATCCAAATCTGTATTTAAATGCTGTAATCATGTGATGCCCATATATGGTAGTATAAGAAGTTAACAGGTTGATATTGTGCTGTAATCTTATTGATGTGAAGAGGGGTATGATTTATCAATCACCTCATTTAGCGCTACATCCGGAAGAAGTTTAATTTTTAGACTTTTAACTGTTATTAATATTACAGTTTGATTTTTACTGATAAAATTAAATAAATAGTCGATATCAGCGCGGATATTGTACATTTAAAAGAAGCACAATGAAACTCACCGGTTCTCCCCTGAACCAATCAAACTGATCGTGTTGTAAGTTGTTAAAGAGAAATGTTGCGTTTTTGTCTTTGTTAAGGAATTTGTTGTTTATAATGCCGTGTTGTGTCGGATACAATCCCTGATATGAGGGTAAACACACATTAAGTATCAAAATAATTGAAACTATGCAGTTTGTTATGTGTCAAACGTAGTTTGAGCAATTCAATTATCAGTTGATTATTTTATGTATTTGATGTTTTGCCCAAGGGATGATCTCGAAAGTTTTTAAAGGTCATGTAATTATACCGTTGCGATAGAGAGAAAGTTAGGGAAGGTTGCAGAGGGAAAGACTGGCTTGATGGGAAACGCTAAGAAATTTTCATCAGTTTTGTTCTTGAACTTCTCGTATGCCTGGTATGCGTACCCATCAACTCCCAGTATTATTAGAGGTATCCTGGAATTAGTCGTGTTGAGAGCATCTGTTGATCTGTTTGGAGTTAATATTTTACCATAATTTAACAAAGAGTAGCATGCAAAAGAGTATAAGAATGCATGAAGTAGTTGTGAACATGAAATTTTAATATTTTCGGGGAGGCCAGTTTAAAATTAAATTTGCTAGTTAAAATTCATTTCGCATAAAAAAGAGGAGTGCAGGAACCTTTTCGAATAGCTGCGATAAACAGTCGCTAAGATGAAAACTACAGTCATAAACCGAACCATATTTCCGGGTTGAAGTGTCTTCTCCTACTTCATAGAACGAGAGTAAAGGATTGAATACAGAAGTGAAGACGAGAACGATAAAATGTTTTTTATTTTTATTGACAGAGGTATTTAAAAGAATTGATTAATAATTAAGATATCCGGGTTTTGTCTCCTGTAATCCTTCAATCGAATCTAGACCTTGCAATTTATTGTAACCCTACACGATACGTATATATCGCCTGGTCACGGACAGTAGCACGCTAGGATTAAAAATGTAAACCTAGGTACACAAGGTACCGGGGTAGGTACACAAGGTACCGAGGTAGGTACTAGGCTCTAGAAGGCCCTGGCCATTGAAGGATGGCCATTTGAAGTCCAGAGAAGGAGGAGAATGTTAAGAAATAAAAAACGCAGTGAAGTCGAAAAACAAAACAAAAATCGATATCAGCTTCTAGGAAACGGTGCTGTAACGAAAGGAGATACAATTTCACTGAGGTGATAAACACTGTAATAGAATTAGGAATCGTATTATCACAGCTAATAAGCTATCGTTTTCCTCCTTTCCTGGAAGATACGGCTTGTTTTCAGATACAGTTTACTGATAATTATCAGCCACGCACTTGCAGTGAAGTCAGTGGCGTGACACTGCACAGTTACACGGTACTGGTTATTTCACAGGAAACAGGAAATGTAAAACGGGAAATGCAAGCCGTGGAATGAAATGCTAAGGGTTTCTATTATCTTATAGGATTGAACACGTCTACCAATTGTTGAGAAAACGAAAAAATAAAAATAAATTATTTTGAATAAGCAGCAAAGGATTATAAGGAGCATAAACAGGGATAAACAGTTTGGTTTAATTCTCGAGAAATTCGCTATTTTGTATTATCTTATACAAACTATTTTGAAAAATATGCCATTATTTCAGAATATTATCTCCACCGGTACCGGGTACTACATGACAACCTCGTGTCCTAATAAACATGGTAACCGCGTGTCTTAGCAACACGTGATAACTTCGTGTTCTAGTAACCTATATTGTAGTAATTTAGATGCCCCAGACTATTAAAGTAAGCTTGAGTGAGTGTTTAAAGAATGGTTTAAAAAACTAAACTTTTATAACCCGTTCATGTAACCCAGGTTAAAATTGAACAATATGGTCGCTATTTGACAGCGGTTGGTTACGCCACTGCAAAACATAGACTGTATTGGAGCTTCTTATCTAGAATGGAAACAGATTCTTCCTATTATGGAGCTAGAGTGTGGACTAGCTAGACCTGGTTAAATTTCCATCCCATTTCATAATACTCAAATTATTAATATTCAATTGCAGAAATATTTGACGGAGAAAATTGTAAAATGATCGTAACAAATCCAATCCACAGATGAGCTGAATATACATTATACGTGCACCAACAAGCCCGCAAACCTGCGTGGTTATTGTTTTCCCTGAATTATGAATCCATTTGTTGGCCACCTGGTCATAATGCCGGACATGTTTGACAAAGTCGAAGTATCACTCAACAAACCAAACCGGGTTAAGTGAATAAGGAGTAGGATTGTTAAAACTGTGCAGGGATTCTTTACAGAATCACGCCGCAACTTATTCTCTATCTCGTTCCTTAGCAGCAAATTGTAGTGATCAATTGTCTCAATCAGCTCCTGTTAAGATTACATTTACAGAGTTTATTAAGAAAATCATTCCTACACCCCTGATGTGACAAAATACCAAATAAATAACTGATCCTCGTTCATCAGAAAACTAAATCTCATACCTGTAATGTTGCTGGTACTGTTCTTGAAATATTTCACTGAAAAATGTTGAGTTAACCCATTTTGTTTTCACAAGCGTCAAATATTTTGATATAAGTGTTCGGCATTAGTTGACCATGAGAAGCATGTGATTGATTTCATCTGTTTTAATTTGTACACATCTTCTGAGTTAATCTGTATCTGGATTAGCTCATGTGATCTAAGTTGTTCTCAGAATGAAAATTCTGGAAAATTGATTTCTAGGAAATCTATTTTCTAAATTTCGTACCTGCAGGTAAGTTCCTGGATTGGCTAAGTTGGAGGATATCTGGAACACACAAAATACAACGAATTTCATCGTCTTACAAAGGTCTAGATAAAATGCGACGAATTGAAGAATGCCTAGTTAATTCTAATCATCAAGAATTACAGGTAATTTTATTTTCTCCCACTTAAAAAAATCAAATTCAGACATTCAGTCTGCTCATGATGGTGCCAATCCTTGCGTACAGCAGGATGACATAATTATTGGCGCGTAGACAATTTTGCGTGAAATTTTAGCTTACCGAAGCTTTTAAAAACGATCATTATCCTCTATACTACAGTTAAGTCTAAAAACGAAGTCTGAAAGAAGGTATTATTGGACTTGAAGCCTTCGGCTGCTTCCCCTGATTTCTGGGATGCATCCGCTCGACTAAAATGTATTTCATAAGTTAGGGGAGAAAGAGAGATTTTATAAAAGCTATATTTTTCTATATGTTTCGCTATCGCCTGAAGAGCTGTACACTTTAGTCTAAAGAAAAAGTTTTGACAATTTATAATTATGAGGTGGTCACATTTCACAATATACAGATATATATTTAATATGAAATATGAATATTAGCAACTTGATGAGGTGGTCCCTGGCTAAACTACAAAATTCAGGGAAACGTCTTCTGGCCCGGCTAGCAGTATTGCGCGAAAGTAAGATTTGTAGAGAAATCAGCGCATCACGTATGTTTATTTCGCGCGCGCATGCGTCGCGTATATATATACGTACTGGTATATTAAATTACGGGGTTTGCATGCCATCTACTCGGGTATTGAAACCTACACAATCCCCGGAGAATTAAACATTTCATTTCTAATAACAATAAATAAAGTTTTATCACCATTCACTGCTATGAATTGTCGCGAAATGTTGAAGGATTGTCCTTGGAATAAGGATTAAGGGTCGCCTATTAAGACTTTTTTCGAAGTTTCGAAATTGTTGTACACTAAACTTTCACTTGAAACATACTAATCCATGTAATGCAACAACTTTCAGAATTTCAGAAACTATACAAATGTTTCTGAATTATCGGCTGCTATAATTAACGCAAAGGAGATTGTTCCTTCAAAAGACCCGGAGTTTATTGCAAGAATAGACACAACTTTCCATCCGATGTGCGAGATAAACAAACTAACCAAAGAGGCTACGACTTTGAAAAGGTAACAGAACATGTTACAACTTTTATTCATTATATTGACTTAAAATACCGATAACCAAAAACTAGTTAATACCATCGAAGGTCGTTCGGGACCGTTTTTTTGGCCCGTAAAATATTACCCAGCCCCATTCAATTGATGGCTAGTTCATATGCATGTATAATGTATAATGTATAATTTATAATGTATAATGTTGTTATAATGGTTTAAACACAATTTATTATCTTAGCGTTTTGCGGTTTTGGTTTCAGTCATATTTTTAGCATCTTGGTTGATAAGAATACTCTAGGTTTTATTTTGTTGGCGTAAAAGTTAAAACACCGAGAATACACCGATTTACACAGGAATAGGACTAAGCAGAAATTCCGGTCCATCCACTAAAATTCACTTAAATTGTGGACAAGACAGCACCAAAAATCTGACACGACCCCCATTATCCAAACTCTACTGTAGCTGACTTTAACATAGTGTGTATCCCAGTATCCGGCTAGAGAGACCACCATATTCTCACTGCAGATCACCTTGTTGAACAATTTTATGATTTGTGAGTGATCAAAAAAACGTTTCTGTCTCAGATGCTCGTCCTTTGAATCTAGATATTTCTGAACGTTATTCTCTACAAAGGTCTCTCTTCTCCCTCTGGCTGGAGGGCCGCAATATTTAGATTTTTCTGGACAAAAAGTGCTCATTCTGGATAACAAAGTTTCCAAATTATTTTTGCCGAGCATGTAAGTCGCAGCATTCGATACCCGAGCCAGAAATTCATCTTGCGTATTTTCTAGACTGAATTGAATAAACAGCAAGGTATTCTTTAGATTCCATACATTGTTTGTTCCACAAAAGTGTTCATAGATCTGACATCCTGCCTTGCTTTCCAAACATCTCTCAGTTTTTGTATCCATGGCTGATAGCAATTGTGGGGTTGCACTCATAATCGCATTCAACATACCATTTCTGTATTCTTGGTTGTCTGGAAAGTCCCTGATCTGATTACATATCAGAAAGTGTGATATGATCACTGACACCCTGAAGATGTGTCCGTCCGTCCTTCCGTCCGTTTCGGAGAGGGTAAGAGGCCAATTAGGATCACCGGTGCACAGATAAGCTTCCAGAACTTTCGATGTAGTTTCAGGATCAATTGATGCCCTGTGAAAACAATTCAAAATATAAAAATTATTCAAAATAAAAAATCTGACTATCTAAATCAAGATCAAAATCAGAGTCACTAAATTTGAATCTGTAAAATAATTCTAAAAGTGAACTACCTGGAGACTGCAATCATCATCAGAACAACTGTCAACATTGCAGGAGACACCTTCTTCATTTTGTTGTTATAAGCTCGAAACTATTATTAAACTGAATTAAATATTGTGTGACTTGTCTAAACAGTAATCAGGGTGCCTGGTATGGTAGTTTCAATCTTCAAGATGCAAAGTTTGGTGAGCGATAACAAACACACTGCTAATAATTCATGAAATGGTCTTACTCTGAACTGAGACGGCAGCTGGCGAGCGCTGGCAGATCATTTTGTAAGACATACCGCTAATCGAAATTATCAGCTTTACCAATCGTTCTAACTAAGAAGGCAGGTGTGACTCGTGTTAATTAATATTAGTGGAAAGAAAGAGGTGAGAGTGCGAAAATGAGAATTATAGACAGGGTCCAGAGGCATCTGGTGAGGTTGATCAGTTAGTGCGGCTATATTTAAAGATAAGTTGAGCAAATGAGTAGTTGAGCTGTACTAACTTTATTTTACGCACCTGTCCCTTTATAAAACTATCTTATCTTATATTAGTAAATTACTGTGAGAGAGACTGCAGAGAAAAGCTCGCTGAGCATGTGTATTATAATTATGAGGGATACAAATCCTTGCCATAATTAATATGTAATGTATCACGGTTGAGGGTTCAGTGTAATAAGTTATTACTTTTTATCCACATTTTTCTAGCATTATAAATTTTATTTACCTCAGATGTCCTTTCTAAACAAATTATGAAATGTTTAAATGTTCCTATCCTGAACAACCTGATATTTTATTGGTATCTTTCTCTAAAGAAATAAACATGTTTGTCCTTCACAAGTTGCTCTCCACAGGACAGCGTACGATACAGATAATGAAGAGCACGAGATGATGTTGCTCAGCTTATGGAACAGTTTAAAGCCCGACAGAGAGTTGGAAGACAGAATCTCGGACGATTGGGGGGATATAGGGTTCCAGGGAATGGATCCTGCCACTGACTTCAGAGGTCTGTATCTAGAATACTAGCTGCGTTTTAGTTCATACCAAATTTACATGTTTTTAATGTTTTTTCTTTCTTAAAAAGTTAAGATATAGCGAATTGCAAAGGTAACACTAGGCACAGATAACACTTTTTTAAAGACTCTTAGCTGTATTTTACCCTCACGTAATCCATCTCAGGAATGGGGATTCTAGGCCTGCAAAATTTGCACTATCTGGCGAAATACAAGAAAACTGGCGCGCAGCTGCTCTTAGCTTCAAACCACCCTAACTACGGATTCTCTCTCGCTATCACCTCAATAAATCTGACTGCAGTCCTGATGCAGATGCTTGAATCTGGTCTTCTTAGGTGACATGTTTAATGCCTTGTTCTACGCGTTTAATGTTAGACTTTTAAATTGTACGATACTGTTTAGCAGAATTCAAAATTGTCTTGAAATAAAGCTTTACAGCTTTATTTAGCATTTTTGTGAAAGGTTACGAATGGAGGTTTTTGCAGAAAAACGTGGATTTTGGAGATTGCCGTAGGTGGGTCTGAATATGTCGTCAGTCCTTCCTTACTTCCGTTAGTAACCATGTCAACGGAAAAGCCGCGCGCGTGCGAGAGGATTGCTTGCGGAGATGTGATGTATAGATAGCCTGTGATCTATGAATGCGCGGCGCAACAGTGTTTTAATGTATACGATGTAATGTATAATATTAGGTTATAAGCCCAATTTGTACGTGGCACGCGTAGTGTATTGATGTGTACACGAGTATAGTTTACCTTTGCTTACAATTTAAGTTATTTGCTTTACAAGTTAAGTTCTTTGGCAATTGAACTAAATTTCAAGTGTTTCCTGTACTTAATGCATAATTTATCAATATTATTATCATGAAGTGAGCTGATTGGAGCTTATACTTAAATTTATAGTAAATGTGAAATGGAAATCTAGCGTCCGCCAAAACGAAACAACGGGCGCAATTCTTGTTGAATATTTTGATTTACTAATAAACATTTAACAGATCAATTTTTATGGAAAAGTAAATACAATAACAATCCCAATTCTCAGGAATCATTTCTACTACAAGTGTTGTCACGGTGGTTCCAGGTGTCTAACCATAAAGGATCTCCACGAAGCTTATTGCTCCATCCTCTCCGACTTCGTTAAATTTTACCAGGACAGAAAACCTGCTACCATTATGGAGTTCAACAGTCATAAAGCGGCGTATACTGAGCTTCTCAAAGAGAAACTCTTGTCTAACAGTCCAGTTCTTGAGGCTGTCGAATAGAAATTGAATTGTTTAAGTTGCTTTTATTTTAGTCGAGAGGATTGTCATATGATCAATGAGGAAGAACTTTTTCTGCATTTCCTTTTAAGTTTTGTCATGCTAAATTAATGTGAATTGTGTATGTAAGCCTCTGCACACAATACTTTTAATCTAGCATATGATTTAAAACTCCTCAATAAACATAGTGTCAGGGAGCTAGTGCTAGTTAGTTTTTTAGCTTTACATTTACCATTTTGGTGGCATACAATTCAAACGTACGATTATATTGTTCGTCAATTATAGTTCTCCCGTTATTGGTAATATGGTTTACCTAATAATCATGGTAACTAATTCTGTTACTCACTTGCAACTTGTAACTGAGTAAGTCAGAACATTAAGTTGTCTAAACTTTATTGACTAATTTTAGTGCAGCGTGAGGTGTTGGCCTTTCTGATAAGGTTATTTGGTAATAGTTACGAATTTTATGTTGTTAATATTTTTGTTTTGTTTGTAATACTGGATATTACGGTACGTGTAGAATGTAGAATGTAGATGATTAGAAAAGTTTGAAATAAAATTCTAAAAATGTATCAATTCGTTTACTTTTGCTCTGTATAGTTTTTCTGGAGACAAAAATGTCCGGTATATAAAAGGTCAGAAACTTTTAGATACACATGCGCTTTCATGCTCATACAGGGGGGGAGGGGCCAATGGCATAAAATGGAGAATTACTCGAGAGTTTTTCCATTTTCTCCATAGAAAAAGTCTCCATTTTATGCCATTTAAAAATTTAAATTGAAACAATACTGTAAAAATATTTCCGAGATTTATAAGTTTTCTATCCCGATTTCGAAGTCTCCACCTCACCCTCGAGGGTCGGGGACTTAGCCTTTATAATACATATATATGTCTGAGCTTTGGTTGCTCTCATCATCACATCATGATACTAAATACTGAAATAGGCATCGATCACTATCACGGACAGGATCCTCGATGCGGATGATAGTTGCGGATGATAGTTTAATGAGGAAGCATTTCACTATAGCTGTCCTGTTTTCCCGTTTTACTTTTAGTATTATAAGCTCTGGAGTTCTGTTTTCCCTGGAGTTTGTGATAACTGGATCAGGAAAACCACATTATTTGACAAGAAGACAGACTAGCAGAACTATAACATTAAACATTCCAGCAGTTCCCGCCCCCACCAGCGTGGGCACCTCGCTACTCCTACTGATGGTCAGACCCGACATCACAGTTCCAACAACTTGCGAGAAACATAAACTGATATTAAGAACCTTGCTGCTCCTTTCTCCCAGCCCTTTTGTGTCAAGACCCCAATTCTTATACAGCTCAAACTTGCTCATCACAGCCAGGTTTATAACGGGGGCGTCCCCAAGTCCAACTAACACAGATCCTAGCTCATATAAACCTGGGAATGCCAAGAACTCTGTGGTGGATCCAAACGTTATTATAGCCCCGGTGTAAAAAACCACGGTACCTACTAGCATGACTAGCAAAGCGGGAAGATTACGACCTGTGATAAAACTAACAACGAGGCTGGAAAAAAGGGCGAATATAGGAATAAGAGTACTGAAAAGTACTGCTGTCCTCAGAGACTTGCCAGTGTACTCTTTTAGTCTGACTGGAAGAGAGAAAATCAAGAGAATGAACGTTACGTTTGCTATGAAAACTGTTAGGTCTGGGATGAAGAACGCGATATTCTGCAACGGAGTTGCTTCTTTCTTTTTTGTGTCAACAACTGATGATTCATTAACCGAATTCGAGTTCTTATCGGCAGGAAAGTTGGAAGCTGTCACTTGCACTCCATAGTCGTCACTTGCACTTGTTCTCTTCTGCACCTTACTAATAAAGGGCAGGAAGAACAGAGGGACTATATCGAATGCGGGTATGAGGAGTCCTGTTAAGAGCCACTTTCCTTGGATGTAAAGCTCTGTCCCAACCACGAAGGTAATCAATCCAAAGAAGTGCATCGCACTGCTGATCACTACCATCAGGAACTTCTTGTCTGCTAGGTAAAGATCCACTATTTCCCCCTGTAAATGTAATCATGGATTTGAATTTCAACATGACATGCCTTTCAAACACATGACATTCTTTTAAAAAAGTTGTATGTGAAGGCAACATACAAATTTGTGCAAATAGGAGTCGGGGCGAAACATGCAGTGTCAACCATGCCTGTAAAAAGTTCAGATTATGGCAGAATAATCGTCAACCGAAAGCTGCATCAAATATTCATTAGCAGAAGGATAGCAATCGCGTACAGTTCGCCGTAGGCGAGACATATTCGAAAATTTTGGCAATAGATATATTTCAAACAGTGAAACACAGTTTCAAGACTGGTTTAAGTAATTTGATTGTACAACCTCACGGTTCACACATTCCGATGAGTGAACGAGCGGCAATCGTACTGCGGTAATCGTACTGTAGTGCGACACGTACTTTACACTTTAGTGCGACACGTACTCTAGTGCGAAGTCCGACAAAAACACCCTCTATCGCACACCCTCAGTACGTGTCGCACTACGATCCAGGTAGCGTACTCTAGTGCGACAAAATATTCTGTTTTATTTCCAAGTTCAGGTTACATCTTATCCTTCTTATAATGGACCATTAAGTGATTCGTCGGGTCGGTTCACGTCTTGCTCTAAGTCTAACCAGAGCCCTTTCGCTGGCAGTACCAGTAGCGCGCGACCGCCGAAGGCGGCACGGGAAGTATTACTATTATATATGTATATTTTACTTGTGCGAAACAAGCGCGTCACGCAGTACGCGACACGCGTATAGTTATACAATTACAGTCCAGGTAGCGTACTGTAGTGCGACAGTGTCGGCCTTGAAAATTCTCTGTCGCACTACAGTACGTGTCGCACTACGATCCAGGTAGCGTACTTTAGTGCGGCAGTGTCGATCTTGAAGGTGTCGCACTAGGGTACGTGTCGCACTACAGTACGGGAACCCTAATGCCTAACGAGCAGTATTGGCTATAAGTATAAATTGACTATTGTAAGCAGAGGACATACCTTATCGGACCTCATTTGAACGGATATCGACCGCTGCATATTCAACTAACGTTCAACTAAAATTTCGAAATCGTTGAAATTAATTCCTTTATAATTATATCAATATGCAATAGAAGTTCTCAATTTTCCATTTTGACTTCGTAAAGAGCCCTGAAATTAGCCAAGAAGAGATGATATTTTTTGTCTAAACCCAAAATTGGGTTGAGTGAACCAATTGTCATCTTTTTTCAAACAAATAAATATAATATCAATTTTAATAACCGTTCTCAAATGCAAAATGTTATAAAGAATGAAATCGGTCGCTCGCTTTTCTTATTCATCGTCAATGCAATTGATGCATGGATGATTCATTCAGGAGCACCACCCGAAGACAGTACTCGGCACTAACGATGCGATAAACTTGTCAGCTTATTGGACACATGAACTTCCGCTCTTATCTCAGAGTACGCTAGGAAAGCAACTAAATGAGATTTCTACACAGTGTGATTAATGTAACAAACCTAAACTCATTACAATTTGCAGGCCGTGAAAGAATGGGAAAAGCGAGCGATCGATTTCATTCTCGGTATCATTTTGCATTTGAAAACGGTAATTCAAACTGATAGTGATAGGTATATTCATAATAAATAAATAAAAATGGTTACCAAAAAAATAAAATAAAATCTCTCAACGGAATCTGTAAAATAAGGAAAATTGTTCAAGAATTACCTGTACGATAACTGTTAACAAGCCGGCACACAATCCCTGCACTGCTCTAGCTATTCCAATAACAATCAAAGCCAGACTGCCACCTGGGTCAACGTTCATCATCACATCAACTTGAGACATGATTAAATAGCAAGCCATGTTCCCTAAAAGAAGGAAAAAACATCTTTTTGGCAGTGATAGTTTCTTGAAGCGGGGAAGTAGATGAATGATATAAGGGCTGTATCCTTGCGTTATTAGTAGCGTAGATATAGAAAGCGTACCTGTAAATTGTTCGGTTAGAGAAAATACAACTATATCTGACCAATAGTTACTGGGCCGCGCTCAGCCTGTAATTCCGCCGAATCTCTATTCTATCATGTTAATGAACCAATAGTGGATATGGGCATCCTTAATCACCATAATTAAGTCGAAGATTTTAACGAAATTTTTTAGAATCAAAGATGGAAATGAGCAATTTGTGAATTCTATCATTGAAAATGAATGTGCCTATCTCCCGCGAAAGTACTGCTAACACATGGGCTGGTACCACCGCAAAAAACCTCGTACCGCTTTCAAAGTATGCCATCGATAACAAAATGCCGCTGATTATAGAATGCGACACTAACTATGGACTGACAGCTAGGAACCAACCGGAACATCCGGTCGGTTCTTAAATAATGCACAAGCTATCTCCTCGCTTTCAACTAGAACTACTCGAGACTGCTATGACTCCCTCAATATACTCGGATCCACTAACACTCTAGAGATCCTATGGTTGGCAGCGCACATCGGATTGTGGGGTAATGAAAAAGCAGATGACCTGGCCGGTAGGTTTGGCACAACCAGCGAATCCACTTTGAAGTGTCCAATTCCACAATCTTACATTAAACACGCCTGATCGACGACAAAGTAACCAGACAGAATCAGGAAACCTGGTTAACTGATGATCCCAGACACACCAAAATGACACTCGACACCAAACACGTCAAAATTATCAAAAACCTCGACACTATACTACACTCAGCTACAACAGACAAAAATACAAAACTGCAGTGCATCTTATCAGTTTTGACGGGACATTGTGAACAAGCACCTCCACACATTCGCAAATCAAGCACCAGTGCGTGTCTTATGTGCGGCAACGAATAGGAGACTGTCTCACACTTTCTTGGACAGTTCCGGCTATTGCCCAAATAATGGGGCGATATTTTCAGGACTATTAGTATTAGTATTACTTCTTCGTTAATGACATATTTGACAACCAACATAATATTAATATCACGATTATCACCACTATTGTAATTTTCGGAAACCGCACCGAACGCCTAATTGTTCCCGAGGAGCAGGACCAGACCGGAGTGACATAGTTACTACTCACATAAGTTGTCTTAATTCATCTTGCTGTTTCACAACCAGCTGGCACTTAAGCGTCCCTTCATGACTCATCCCCCCTCATAACATTTGCCACCATCCTCCACTATACACTTTGATATCTCCGGCAACCCCTCCCAGGGTAGCCACACCCCAGAGATAAGCACTCAGGCATAGCATCTTCTTGCTATCCTCTCGTGGGCCATTCAGATCCACTGTCCAGCCTGGCCTCTCTTTAAAAAAAACAAAAGGTCCGTCAAATATCACAAATCAGTTGCTCATTAATTCACCTAAAACCAGGTTGAGATCTTCCTGTACGAGGAAGTCAAGGTAAAACCCAGTCGAATAAGTTCTGGGAATCCAGGTGGATCCGTTACCAAGTGTTGCGAACAAAACCACGATTACCAGCTCACACGTAGTCAGCTTGTAGCTTGTATCTGAGGAATTTAATTGGTTTTTAAACAGGTTATTGTCAAAATGCTGTACCTCTCAGTACATGACCAAGCATTCTCCGTCGACGATGCTACACTTTACTTCTAGCCGACTAGGAACCGACCAGATATCCGGCTGAATCTGGATCCGGCCGGATATCCGGCTTCAATATCCGGTTCCGGCTCCGGTCCGGTTTCAGAAAATTTTGCCGGATTTTTGCCGGATATTTCTTCAAAAAAATGTATTTCTAAAATCTTGAAATGCATACTTTTCTTCCCTTTTTAACTCAAATCTTTTGAAAAATCAAAAATGTTTTGACTAAGTGCGGAATTCAAAAAACCGAACAAATATTTTCGGATAATAATGAACATGGTAGCATGAAACGTGGAGAAAAGTGATTTCCAGAAAAATTTGAAAAAGTTTTGACTTAGAAAATTTTCGGTCCGAGTCATTCTCGATACGTACCTCCTATATCGAGAGCTCCCGCTTCCGACATTGTGTTGCAAAGGGGAGGCCTGCCTTCCGAGATCGCATTACCAGGGGGAAGCCTCGAGTCCAAAACCTATGTAGTATAGAGGAGAACCGAACCTTATTACGAACATTAGCTCTAGTAATGCTCTTTATCACAATTTATTATTATGATCCAGTTTTGGCTCCGAGTTTTGTGAAACACTGGCAACGGTCCACTCTACCCAATTATGGGGTTTGGTAAAATATATAATAATATGCTACAACATGCAAGTTTAATTACTCATAATTAATATGCACGTGCGACGAGCGGGCTACGGACATAACTTTAAATTGCTTATTACTTTATTATTATAGTTATAGAGAGATAAAAACAATGCATGTGCAAATCAAGCATGTGTTGCAGACCTCTACGATCTGGAAGGGTCAATCAACAGTTATCACTGTAATCACTGCCTAGTGCCTAACTCAAGCTGTAGCGCGTGGGCAGCTGTTCTTAACTTTTTAAGATCTTAAACCCTTGGGAAATTCATTCGCCAATAATAAATTATTTGTAGGCCGTGAATGAATGGGAAAAGCGAGCGAGCGATGTTAGTTCGCTAATTAACAATAACAGTGATTATACTTATAAATATTTTAAGTAATAATCTCAATAAATCTGTGTGTGTGTGTGTGTGTGTGTGTGAAATCTACAATTAAATTCTACTGAAGGATCACATCACTAATTATACGTCACTAATTGGTGACATGATCTGATCACCGAGGGACCCCTAATAATTGGGGGTCCCCTAAGTCGTGCAGCCCAATCGCGCTCAAGGGGTCTGTCAAAAAGAAGGATACAAACTTCCCACAGAATAGAACAGTGACTAAAGCAAATGAACAAATAATGAGCATACTAAATGATGAGATATCATCGAAAGAGGTTGTACATGCGGTGAAAACACTTAAGAACGGTAAGGCAGTTGGACTAGATTGTTTACTCAATGAGCAGCTTAAGTCTGCCGCCCAGAACCACTGCGCTCTCTCAGTGTTAGTTAAGCTCTTTAATGGTTGCTTGGACCTTGGTGTCTACCCATGGAACACTACGATTGTGAGCCCACTCCACAAGAAAGGATGTATCTACGACCCCGATAACTACAGAGCCATTGCGATCGGGAGCAACCTTGGTAAACTTTTCGCGACAATCCTATTGGACCGTTTGCTAAAATTCAGGAAGGAACATTGCCCGGACACAGTAAACCAGCTTGGCTTCTGTAAGAATGCTAGAACTGTGGATCATCTGTTCACCCTTTCCACTTGTGTAGAAAAATACGTGAATAACAAAGGACAAAGACTCTATTCTTGTTTCGTGGATTTTCGCAAAGCTTTCGACTCCATCAGCCGTGAAGCTCTTCTGTACAAGCTCTCAACCCTTGGTATAGATGGAAAATTCCTAAAATGTCTAGAACATATGTACAAGAATTCCAAAGCTAAGATCAAGCTGATCGCTAAAATATCAGACTCATTTGATATTCTTGCAGGTACGGAGCAGGGCCACCCAATGAGCCCCGAACTATTCAAAACTTACATCCATGAACTTTCGGAACGACTGAACAGTGTTCAAGACATCTCAAGTCCATTGCTGAATGAAACTATTCTGACCCACCTCTTGTGGGCAGATGATCTTGTCCTCCTCGCACTTTCGAAAGAAAGTCTCCAGGTCATGATCTCTGAACTTGAGTCATTCTGCAGAGAATGGGGGCTCACGGTGAACACCAAGAAAACCGCCATCATGATTTTTAATAAAAGTGGAAGGCAACTCAAAGAGAGTTACGGTTTTCAGTACATGGGAGCAACAATCCCATCAGCGAAAACATATTGCTATTTAGGGATCACCTTCTCACTGTCGGGCAGCTTTAAGACAGCACTAAACCTTCTACGACAAAAAGCTCTCCGGGCATACTTTGGACTGAAAAGTGAAGTAGACCTTAACAATATATCCAAGGTCGCAGTTCTTAAACTGCTCGACTCCCTCATACTGCCAGTTGTATCGTACGGAGTGGAAGTCTGGATCAGCAGTAGCTCAGGAATTAAGGCTTTTGCCAGCACAACTGACAATACGAAGCAATCCCCACTGGCAGGCATTGCAGCTGACCCATTCGAAAGAATGCACCTCGCCATCCTTAAATGGACCCTTGGAGTTGGCAAATCTACATCCAACGCAGCTGTTTGGGGAGACTGCGGAAGAACCCCTATTGTAGTCCGATATGTTAAACAAGTCACCGATTTCCATAATCGCCTTGCAAGACTTGAACTAGAAGACTCACCAGCCCTAGCCAGGCACGCTTTTGCTGAGCAGAAGAAACTTGATTTAGGTTGGTTCAGAGCACTGGAATCAATGCTAATGATACTCGACGAGAACAAACTTGAACATCAACTTTACAACCCATTGTTATGTCAGGAAAGGGCACATAACCGATTTATCAATCTATGGGAAACAGAAAGACAAAGCAATAAGAAGCTTACGTTCTATAATAAAGTTAAAGGTGCTTTCGAGCAGGAGCCGTACCTCACGCTACCGTCGAGAACTGGAAGCAACTTAGTGGCTAGGATCCGAATGAGCGGACATAAGCTAAACGTAGAAACTGGAAGATATGGGAGCAGAACTGGAAGTCAACATCACAGAATTTGTGAATTCTGCAGCGAAAAGTCCATGATGGAGCTCTTTGTTAATCTTCCCTGTGTTGATCCGATAATAGAAGATGAAGAACACTTCCTTAGAACATGTCCCAGGTACCATTCTAGTAGGACTAACATGAAGGAGCCCACAAAGTCATTACTATTTCATGACATGAAGAGCCTCTTTCTACCGGAGCACATAGTGGAATTCACCAAGTTCGTCGCTCAGCTGTGCAGAACACGATTCCCTATAAAGAAGAAACACGAACATTAATGTCTCAGTACGGGATATCACATTTCCTCCACAGCCCCTTCATTTTCACTTTTTCTTTACACTCATCAAACACCTTAATGGTAACGGATTTTCTATTTGGATTTCGGACTTTGACCTTTAGCTATGCTGATCTGACATTATCTCACTGTAATATAGATCTATTTTTTGTAAACCTTGTAAACCTTGTAAACCTTGTAAACCTATCATTTCTGATAATAACTTGTCTACTCTTGTTACTTCTTGTTTACTCTGCACTGATTACAACTTACTGCTTGTTGATTTGATATTTAAGCTATGTGAATGTCTACTGCTAGGCCTAAACAGGAAATATCACCGGTGTGGTTGTATTAAATTGCTCTTAGGAATGCAGAACTTATCGTGTAATTACAAACTATTGCTTAGTAGAATAAATATCATAGTTGATAACGACAAAAGCCCAATAATGAGGATTAATTTAAATTTTCCGGCAAGTTCCGGCAGCCTTATATTTGCCCTTCCTAACAACCGGTTCCGGTCCGGCAAAATCCGGCTAACCGGATAATAGATTGATATCCGGCAAAATCCGGTCCGGCAGCCAAAATCCCATCCCGGTCGGTTCCTATATATAATATATAATAATAGCCGACAATACGCTTCACTTTTGCAGCGTTATAAATAGAGAATGAGTTATAATAAAATAAACTATGGATACCGTTAGTTTGATATTCATATAGATTATAGAGTGCAAATGACGTTATTGTCCTACTTTATAAAATTAAAATTGAATGTTAAAAAAGTAACCTGCAGTGATCGCCCTAATTTTCGTTTCATTAATTTCTCCCTGGCCTGTTGCTGGTCTAATGTCATCTAATGTTTCTTGTTCCAGCACACCAATTGACATCCTTGAGACGTAACTCCCCCGGCGGACTGTCCCAGAGAATGCATTTTGTTCCATGCCTAGTTGCTCAGTTGGTCAGTTTTGCTCCGAAAAGTTCGCGAACTAGGGTCTTGGCGAAAAGTTCGGCAAAGTTCGCCTAAATTTAAAGTTCGGCAATTTTATTAATCGAATTATTATATAAATTATTATGCCCGAAAACGCCTAGAATTAAATTTTTACTCAGCTTAGTTGTAATGGTAAAACATGGAATTTAAGGCATAAGGAAGCATTCTTTAGTTCTGAAACCAAGTTAACTCGATTTCTCGTGCAAATAAGTTAATAACAAGGTCGATATTTTGGTAAATTTCTAGCTTACTGCCAGAAAATAAATCTGGGCTTCTATAAGTCTATAGAAATATATTAGAAATATACTATACACTATACACTATCTATACTATAATTTAAACTTGACGAAATTTCCCCGGCAACGGGGACAAAGCAAAGAAAAAACACCGAAAATCGACCTCAAAATGACCCTCTGGTGATGCCAAACCCAGCTCGCAAATGGAGTTGAAACCTCGCCATTTTTAGCAGGGTTGTAGAAAAAGGATAGGAATAGGCTATAGCATTCTTAGAATTTTGATTTAGGCTTTAGATTTTTTATAATTAACGTCGGAAGTGAGGTAAAATAACCGTTAGAATAATGTCGTTATTTTAGCAAAGGTTTACTGCGCTGTTGCGTAGCAACGTTAAAATGCACGTGCGCGAGCAATAACATCTTAACTACGCGCGTTGTTATGCTGTATGCTACGTTATAACTTCAAAACTAGCTCACATTTACGCTCACGCTATGACTTATATCCATAACTTTGGTTGTGATTGGTATTTTTTGATGCGGTAAAAAGTATCGTCTTGGGAATCCGAATACTAACAACGCTGTCGCCATTGTTAGATAAATTCCATTATGTCTACTGTATTATAACAGAGCTGTATGATGAAGAGAAATTAAAACATAACTGATTTTTAAAATTTCCTCGAACAAAGCTTTCGACTAGCGGGTTTCTAGTACACTATACACTATACACTATACACTATACACTATACACTATACACTATACACTATACACTATACACTATACACTATACACTATACACTATACACTATACACTATACACTATACACTATACACTATACACTATACACTATACACTATACACTATACACTATACACTATACACTATACACTATACACTATACACTATACACTATACACTATACACTATACACTATACACTATACACTATACACTATACACTATACACTATACACTATACACTATACACTATACACTATACACTATACACTATACACTATACACTATACACTATACACTATACACTATACACTATACACTATACACTATACACTATACACTATACACTATACACTATACACTATACACTATACACTATACACTATACACTATACACTATACACTATACACTATACACTATACACTATACACTATACACTATACACTATACACTATACAATATACACTATACACTATACACTATACACTATACGCTATACGCTATACACTATACACTATACACTATACACTATACACTATACACTATACACTATACACTATAGAAGACTTACATCCACATTCACAAGCATGCCAGCTCACCTAGTGGTCCAACTCCAATAAGCGGGAACCGTAGAAGTTAGAACAAGCTCTGGTGACGTCACCTCATACCCGATCAATCGGCTTCTGGCCTGGTCAGCTCCCTAGGTTACCTGATCTTGAGGTGACGTATGACACCTCGTTAACCCAATCAATGTCTGGAAGGCTGCAAATTTTCACATTAAGATTCTTAAAGAGTTGTGATTGATTGATTGATTGAGGAGCACTACCCGAAGGCATTACTCGGCACTAACGCCTTAAAATCTTTAATTACAATCAAATATAAATATATGCACACAATGTATAAAATATTAACAATGTATAAGGACACGTTCATTTGAGTTTGAGGATATTGGTAAATATAAGTGACCCTATTAAATGGCACAGTGTAGTTGAAATTGTCACACTATGAAATTACATAAACCCTTGATGGTTAGGATAATCGTATCATCCTCTAGGCTAACTTTGTCACATAACGATATCTTAATCAGGTGATAAGATATCGCTTAAATAAGGCCGGCACGGAAATGGTTACATTGTCACACTATAAACATGTGACGGAGTAAATATGGACCCCTTGCTGCCGTTTTTGACCAAATTTTTGAGTGTCCAGTTGATTGGATGGGTACATATGACCATTACCTACATATTTGACGACTTTTTTCGTTAGATGGTGCACTCAGGTTTACTCTGTCACACATTAAAGAAAATATGTGATGAATGTTTAGGGCGCCCTGATAAGCAATGCTGAGTAGTGTAGGTTTATTTGATGGCATGAAAGTGCTGGGAATTGTTATTATATCATATAGTCGTAAGGAATTAAAACACAGAAGGCACAACAAAGTTTACTTTGTCACATAATCTTGATGAAACCTGAACATGTGTGAAATTGAACAAATAATGATATACCAGCTTAAACCCCTTATATTACATACCATGGATCAAACAACACTGCTAGTACCATGCACCAGTCACATGAATCATTATCAGGTGGTAATATGTTAACAGTGTCACAATTAAACTACCACAACATGGTCAAAAATAGGGTAATTTCGTCACACAAAAATTATTATAACTCTGTTAGCTCCTTGCTGGCAAAATAACAAGTTTATCGAAAAATGTTTGATGATTAAGTTTCATAGTATTCTAATAGAGGTATAGTTCTTCAAAATAGGGGCAAGACATGTTTACTTTGTCACATCAGTTATTATAAGAGTTAGGTAATCGTCATCAGATTAAAAGATATTTTTCGTAGTTTGGATCGATTAATATACCTGTAATAAAGCACCCTATGCCAATTTTAACGTGCACTATCTTGATATTGTTGGGGCAGGGAAAGTTAATTTTGTCACATTTTCAGTGTCATTGACAAATTAATCTAAAATTGTTAAAATTGAGCTCTGATGTTCTGGACAATATTCTTCCAATCGTTTCTGAAAGAATGTTGAATTCTAATAGAGTTATAGATCTTCAAAATAGGGGCAAGACATGTTTACTTTGTCACATCAGTTATTATAAGAGTTAGGTAATCGTCATCACATTAACATATATTTTGTAGTTTGGATTGATTTATATAGGCAATAAAGCATTCTAGTATGCCAATTTTAACACACTATCTTGATATTGTTGGGGCAGGGAAAGTTAATTTTGTCACATTTTTAGTGACTTTGAAAAATTTAACCTAAAATTGTTAAACTTAAGAATGTTGAATTCTTATAGAGGTATAGAATATAGATCTTCAAAATAGGGGCAAGACATGTTCACTTTGTCACATCAGTTATTATAAGAGTTATTATAAGAGACTATTTCATTCTATAATCATTGTTTTTAATCTATTTACGATTTCGTATAATTTTTGTGACAATGTAAACATCAACTGATCTGAACTTGCATCAACTACATTGTCATCATATAAAGTTTTCCTGCCTTTCAAACCAAAATCAAATATAAATAATTCGCCCAAAATTTAAAATTTCATATATTGTGACAGAATTAACCTCATTTCCCAATAACCAAGTGCCTGTATTAGCTAACTATTCAAAACGATATATTTTAGGGCTATGATTGGTAGAGCAACCATCAAATAATTAGTTGAAAGGGTTTTTAGGACACCTCACATTAGAATAGAGGTATGGTATCATGAGTGTGACAAAGTTACCCAAATATTGCCTTGTAACCGTTCGATCCGTGCCCATTAACCAATGTTGTATCATAATTGTAAGATTGACCTAATTTACTATACTTCAGACCAAGGAATGATAATTAGACAACTGCAGTTAACTAAGTCACACAAAATGTGACATTTGAACCATTATAGTGCCTAACAACAATAGATTTTCTTTCTGAGCGGTGCATATGGGAGTATGGGTTACGTGGCTAATGTTCAGAACTTCTGAACATGCTAGGTTAATAGATGTCAAAATTAAGCCACTATCGTCGAAAACGCTATTATTTTTGTTTACCAATATCCTCAAACTCAAATGAACGTGTCCATAAAATATGATTATGCTATTAGCAAATTTAAATAGTACTATTAAGAATTTTAAATAACTTTTATCTCTTGACATAAATTTAGAACAGCGATACACGGTCTGAAGAATGCGCGGTGATATTTTTATCTTTTGAAAGTTGTAAATGACAGTGAAATTGCGCGATATCGATAGCATTGTAAAAAATGCTCGAAGATAGTCATATTTCGTTATGAGGTTAAAGTTTTGTTGCTCGTTATTATGATCAACGTATGTTGTACCAAATTATTTAAATTTCTAAAAGTACGAAATTTGAGTTGTTCCAGTCCTTGTCATCCGGGTTAAGTGCTTGTGCAGTAAGCACATGCTTGCTGACTGTAGACTTGAATGAATTTAGGAATTTGTCTTGTAGGCAAGTGGTGACGTATTTTATGTCCTTGTTAATAATGTTGACTGTTTTGTTATATAACTTAGGCCCAATGTAAGAAATGCTCTTGTCTGAATTACATAAACGGTTAAATGGTACTGCAAAGAACTCAGGTTCTCTTCTAGGTGCGTTTAAGTTTGAAACAGTGAACATTCTTATAATATTTGGTGGTGCAGTGTTAGAATAAACTTTGTGCATTAAGCATAATATACATTAAGCTATCACGTTCGGTAAAGCTAACACTTCTAGTTTATTGAAAATTTCCTTTGTGTGTGAAGGTGTGCTATTCAGATCTTTGTCATAAAAATAGCGGTGGTATTGGTTATCTGCAGCGCGAATGCCCTTTTTCTGGGCCGAGAAGACTCTTTTAACGGAGTTTAGCGATCTTGTTCCCCAAACTGTGCAGCAGTAGTACAAGTGAGACTGAACAAAGCTGTTGTATATCAACTTGAGTGCTTTGTTAGGTACTGAGCCTTTGAGTTTGTAGAGAACGCCCGCATTTCTAGATACTTTAGTGGCTAAATGTCTAATGTGGTGGGCCCAATTTAGCTTAGTATCAATGATCACGCCAAGAAACTTTTCGTGATAACTTTGCTTTAGTCGCTCACCTCCCATGTAAATTTCTATATCGTCAGTTTTCTTATTTGTAAAGATCATATATTTAGTTTTGCTAGCATTTAATTTAAGCCCGTTGTTAGTAGCCCAATCAATTATCAAAGTCAGAATCTCATTCAGTTTCACTATTGCATTAAGTTGTTCAAATGTATTTGTACTTATTATTAGGTTTGCGTCGTCAGCGAAATAAATATGTTTAGCTAAATTACTAATCTGAGGAAGGTCGTTGATGTAAATTATGAACAGAATTGGTCCGAGAATGGAGCCCTGTGGTACTCCGTAGTTAAGTTTGAGGTGAGAGGACTTGCAGTTGTTGACGCTCACGTATTGCTCTCTATCGGTTAGATATGAGTCAAACCAAGATAAAGCCAACCCCCGAACTCCATATAGTGCTCAAGTTTTCTCAGAAGAATACTGCTGTCAACCATGTCAAAGGCCTTGCTGCACAGGAGGAGCAAAGCGCTGTAGTCCAATAAAAGCAGTGCTGTGACCTGCTTTTTTTCTAGTGCCCTGTGAATATGGTTTTGGGCTTCTAGTAAAGCATGTTCGCAGCTATGTCCAGCCCGAAATCCGTATTGAGAGTCAAATAGGATTTTTTCTGTCTTTAAGTGATCTGATAGTCGCGCTTGCATAATTTTTTCAAAGATTTTTGAGAAACATGAGAGTAGTGAGATAGGTCGATAGTTTGAAACTTCAGCACGTGACCCACCTTTGTGAAGTGGAACTACTTTCGCGATTTTCAATTTATGTGGAAACTTCCCCTGATGTAGAGACGCAGAGACTAGGCAGCTAAGCACTGGTGCAAGTATATTGCTCACTTTTTTCAGGGGAAGTATACTCATATCAGAAGTCGACTTAATCTTCATACTAGGAACCGACCGGAATGGGCTTTTGGCTGCCGGACCGGATCTTGCCGGATATTAATATACTATCCGGTTAGCCGGATTCTGCCGGACCAAAACCGGTGTTTGGAGGGTAAAATATAAGGCAGCTGGAACTTGCCGAATCATTTTTGAGAAACATGAGAGTAGTGAGATAGGTCGATAGTTTGAAACTTCAGCACGTGACCCACCTTTGTGAAGTGGAATTACTTTCGCGATTTTCAATTTATGTGGAAACTTCCCCTGATGTAGAGACGCAGAGACTAGGCAGCTAAGCACTGGTGCAAGTATATTGCTCACTTTTTTCAGGGGAAGTATACTCATATCAGAAGTCGACTTAATCTTCATACTAGGAACCGACCGGAATGGGCTTTTGGCTGCCGGACCGGATCTTGCCGGATATTAATATACTATCCGGTTAGCCGGATTCTGCCGGACCAAAACCGGTGTTTGGAGGGTAAAATATAAGGCAGCCGGAACTTGCCGAAAAATTTAAATTAATATCCTTATTTTTAGATATTTGTCATTATCACGTGGAATCGCACAATAAGATAGTGTTTACAGTCTAACTAACAGTTCTCGTGCCCCAGCCTAAATTTTCGTATAATTTTTAGCTAATTTTCGTACAATTTTCAACCAAATGAAAGTCATAATTGAAATTCTGATAGGCGAGCAGCAAGCTGCAAGTTGACTGAGCACTTGTTGCAACGTGCATACGGGGTTCCGCATTCCTCTGAGTAGTATGACCAGACCGATGATGTTTTCTGGTTAGCAGTAGACATTATAGCCAAGGGTAATATATCAAATCAACGATCTACAAGCAGTACGTAGTACTAGTATCGAATTTTGAGAGCAGACAAGATGTAACAAGAGTAGACAAGTTATTATCAAGAATGACTTGCAATTGGCATATCCTACCAGACCCCTTGAGTGCGATTGCCCGTGTGAAACACAGTTGTTCCCTTTTTGTCATGCAGGCCTGAGTATCAAAGCACAATAGTTCCCGATTCACGACACAACTGTACCTTTTTAGCATGCAGGCGCACTTAATCACTGGTTAATTCCAATTAAGCGATACGGTACACAGTAGTACCCCATTCAGGGCACGGGGGGGGGGGGGGGGGGGGGGGGGGGGACTCGAGGCTTCCCCTGGTAATGCAATCTCGGAAGGCAGGCCTCCCCTTTGCAACACGAGCTCGGAAGCGGGAGCTCTCAATACAGGAGGTAAGTATCGAGAATGAGTCGACTGTCGGACCTTAGAAAATAAGGCTCCTAAAAATAAGGCTCTCAGATAATAAGGCTGGACAATTAGATTACCAGTCTGCAGGACTAGGACTATATCTCATTAAACTATATAAAAAATAAGTATAAAGAATAAGGAAAAGGAACGGGAATGAAGCCAATACCAGAAGTGAAACCCCACCAAAGAATAATTGATCCTTAGGTAGACCTGGTGAAATAAAGTAACTGAACTGTAAGTATGAGAAAAGACGGAAGGAATAAAGGAGAGAGGAAATAATGTTATGTGAACATCATCAGCAGATACCTGTAACACCTGTACCGGTTTAATGTGCCAAGACCCCCTAGCAATCACTCGTCATGGTGATCACCTGTCCACGTTAAATGTGATGTCAAGGATGTCGCTGACATCAAGTATACTATATAGTGTATTTGTACAGAATACTAGGTCGGTCTTTCAGAAGCTTTCTGAATTTACTCTTCAGGAGTCTGTCATTATAACATCTTGTAAGAAGTGTCCTATAAAGGGTGTAATGTTGGTAGAACACAGAAAAGGTCAGAGATAATGGAAGAGTAACGAAGGACCTGACCGTAAAAAACATTATAACCAACAGAAGAGGAAATATTACTGTTAGGAAAGGTGTACATGACCACAGGAAAGTTGAAGTCATCAAGTTTGTTGTAAAGCTTGGTGGCGACGTGTCCGGAGTTATTCATCGAGATGTTGAAGTCGAGATAGTAACCTAATTGTAAAGGCAATAAACACATACCTTTGCTGTGACTCAAGGCAAATTACTTACGAGTACGACCTTTTGATTGTTGAATTCGATTAAAAATTCCTTTGAGATCCTTGCACCTCTTAATATCGCTTCTGCGGAACAATCCTGGATCGATATTAGTAGAATAATCTAATATCCGAGCTAGGTACATGTTCCTAGATCAGAAAACACATACCTTCGCTGTGAGTGTGACGCAAGTGACGTTAAGTGACCCAATGAGCCCCACTTCTAGTTCTTGTCAAATTAGCTTTTGAATTACGACCCAATCATGAAGTATACAGTATAAGGTGTAGGTTAACGGCGAAATACAGCTACTTGTAGTTCCTTAAAGTCGTAGGTTTGGAGGAACACGGCTACTTTTAAATAATGAGATGGTTTTCTTAACTTACGTACCGTGTAAAAATGTAACAGGATGAAGTGATATATATGTCTTTCTTTCCCAAACAAAATTAAATGATATTAATTTGAATAACCGTCCGCAAATGCAAATTGATACCGAGAATGAAATCGGTCGCTCGCTTTTCCCATTCAATAAGCTTTATTACATATGTCCTAAACATGCTTAAAAGCATAAATTCACCAACACTGATCTATAAAAACCATTTTTCTCCAGAATAACTAAACTATTTTCCCATCCGAATTGGACTTAATGCCTTTTCTGAGGGAATTGCGGACTTACTGCCTTTTATCAGGATTGAATTTAACCGATTCCTCTCTAAAAAGGCAGTAAGTCCATTTTTCCTCAGATAAAGTCAACCCAGAAAATACAACATTTCTATATTTTTGATCATATCTTTGCAGTATGATTATGTGAGCCTCCTGTGCATTGCAAGTATGTAATATTGACGAAAAATGGATAAATTTCTTCTTAAATATCGAATATATTGAAATAATTTTTACAGCATCGCATTCAGTCAGACGCATTAATTAAATGTTTCAATAATTCACACAAGAGGGGACCCTTGTGTTCAGGTTCAAAAATGTTGAAAATAACATTTATTTAAATTTTTAAATATTGGTACCAAAATGTTTTGCTTGCTGAGCTGATAACGACCACATAAAAATCTTTTCGATATAACTAAAACTGTGGAAGTTATAGACCAAAAACTACAAAAAACTGCAAATAAAGTGGACATAACTTGATTCATAGCTTAAGTTGTAAAGAATCTTCTCCTGAAAATTTTGGTACTAATATCTCAAAATTTCGTAAAAATGGACTTAATGCCTTTTCTCAGCGAACGGCAGTATATACTTCACGACAATCTGTTGTAAGCCTTCCCTTTGCAACACAAGCTCGGAAGCGGGAGCTCTCGATACAGGAGGTACGTATCGAGAATCACTCAGACCGAAAATTTTTAAGTCAAAATTTTTTCGAAGTTTTTCTGAACTTTTTTTCTGAACTTTTCTCCACGTTTCATATGCTACCCTGTTCATTATTAGCCGAAAATATATTTTTTCAAAGTATAGTGAAAAAAGTTTTGATTTTTAGGGATTCGAGTTAAAATGTGACAAAAAATATGCATTTCAAGATTTTAGAAATACATTTAAAAAATGAAATATCCGGCAGAAAATCCGGCAAAATTTTTGAAACCGGAGCCGGAGCCGTAACCGGATATTGAGGCCGGATATGAGGCCGGATCCGGATTCAGCCGGATATCCGGTCGGTTCCTACTTCAAACCCTTAACTATTTCAATTATTTCTGATGCGGACGAATCTTCTAGATTCATGCTCCGCTGGCATTTGCTATCTTGAGTTTCTGTTACGATAGTCCGGCCCTCAGAGCATACGAGACCATTTTCTCTCTTAAGAGTCTCAGCTATATTGCAGAAATAGTCATTGAAGCTATTCGCAATTTGCTGAGAATCTGTTATCTCGCTCCCATTATAGTTAATTTTGTTTATCTTAATTTTGCCTTTTTTCTTTCTGTTTAACAAGTTATTAACCATTTGCCATTGTTTTCTGCTGTCGCTAGAATATTTTGTAAAGTACGCGTTGTAATATTTGTTTTTGGCCTTATCCACGTGTTTATTCACAAATTTCTTCATTTTCTTGTACCTAATATCATTTTCAGTGGTCGGGTTTGTGACAAAATCTTCATAAAATTTATTTTTGCGATCACATGCGCACCGTAACCATTCTTGGATCCACGGCTTTGTGTTTTTACGGCGGCCTGGTTTACTCTTTTTTGCCTTAATTGGGAAATTTCGGTCGTATAGTTCACTATATTTTTTATCAAAAGCCTCAAATTTTTCAACTACAGAATCATAGTTATTAACCAAGTTCCAGTCTACCGCAGAAATGTCGTTCTCGAACTTTTTGATACTGTCATCGTTTATTACACGAGAAGATGTTTCTGTTGTATCTTCTTGAAGTTTACAACTGAGCCTATTCTGATCAACCATAATTGTGACAAAAGTTGCCAAGTGGTCAGAGATTGATTCAGAAATTACTCCCGATTTTGTAACAGCGTGGCAATTATTGACGAAAATATGGTCAATGATAGTCGCACTGTGATCTGTGACTCTAGTTGGTCTTGATATCACAGGAGCGAATCCATGCTCTGCTAGAGTGTCCACATACTTAGTAACAGAGTCTATTCTCCCGTAATCTAGTAGGTCTATGTTAGTATCACTGGCCAGCATGATATTTTTGTTTCGATGTCTTGCTAAGTTACGGAGAACAATTTTTAATTGTTCAAGGAAACCATTCAAATCCCCACTTGGAGAGCGATATATATTACAGATTAACGCGTTTTTGTGCCCTTTCAAGGTAAGTTCTGCAACCAAGAATTCTCCTATCTTAGGATTATCGTGGCAACATAGAGCGCTCTAAACGTTTATGTCAGATAATTCACATAGTTTTTTGTTAACATATATGACTAATCCTCCACCACGATTTGACGCTCTGCAGCGGGAGTCTGAACATACGGTGGATAGAAACCGTCTAGTTCGAGCTCCTCTCCCTGAAAAGGCAAACATTCCGTGTTACAATTTGTTTCATTGAAGCAGAGAACGTCGTATTTTGTGTATTGATCTATATTCTCCCGAAATTCTTCAATGTTCCCATTAAGTGACCTAACGTTTAGCGAGAAAACTTTTAATTCATACTCCTTCGTTTTTTATCGCTTTCGCGGTATAATATTTGCAGTTATTTAGAAGACTAGACGTTGTTTCCCATGGATTCAAATCAGCATCAGTATCATCACGATCACCTATTTGATTTGATAGGTGGTCGCGATTAAAGGGGTTAAACCTAATAGTGTTACTGAAATTTATCATGTGAAGTTGCCTAATGGAGACATCATATGCTGGGAAAATTTTTCTCAAGCATTCTTTGCAGCCTGTTGAGCCAGCAGAACATCTTGTGTGGGATAGGTTGTCACAGTAGCAACATTTGGTCATTTGTCTTATATTCCCAATTTTTGTGCAAGTGTGACATTTTTCTCGTTTATTGGAGACTGGGATTTGTATAGGCCGTGATGGTAATAGAGGCATGACGGCGCCCACTGGAAGAATTTCTGAAATGCATCTGTAGCAAGACCATTCTCCAGTAAGTTCAGTTATGTCGCTAGGTGTTAGGTGAGCACATTTTGGGTGATATGTCATATAACAAATACTACAAGTGATGCTTATCTTGTGTGAGACTAGGCGCTTTGTACAGGCCTTACAGCTATTTTTACTACTTCGGATAACTACCATTTTTTGGCTGTAAATGATACTCTTTCTTAAATGTAGATATAGGTTTGCTACTGTATATTAATATATAATAAAGTACACGGAAAAACAGTCACTGAAAGTATCTACTCCAGATGAGTGAGCCAAGAAAATGGGGCCAGGGAAGAGTGAGAAAACGTGCGAGGTTTTGTGAACACTCTGTCCGGGTCCCTAATTTCAGCTCCTAACTAGAGAAATCAATTCAGTTAAGTGTTGTTCTGTGGGAATAAGTTTAAAAAGTTAATCGAAGTATGTGAAATGTGAATGTGACTTGTATTCTGTATTTGTAACTTGTAAGTGTATGTACTTAGTGGTCTGATTACGTGGTTCAACTTAGTAAAGATAAGATTTCGATTAGCCGTAAGCTGGTGCAGATAAGACATGGTTCGTGTACTGTACGATTCTTAGTAGATTAATAATTATGTCCAAATTTTCGATGTAGTATGTTTGTAGATTGTATTGCTGTTCTAAGGTCTGCCCAAAGAAGAAACATACTCCCGTCTTAGCAGTCAGTGTTTTCGAATTAAGTAGCTGCGCCCCATAAATTCTTTGTCACAGGTAGCAAGAGAGCGAGCTATCTCTCTCTTGGACAGTACTGTTAGGTGAATTCCGTTTCCATCAGGATCTACAATGACCTCTCTTCTCTGGTATAAAACAGTACAAATATGGTGCGAGTCAAATAACCATAGCTTGGACACTCTATTGCTTAGTTCAAAAATAAAGCTGTTAAAATGCTTAACCTCCTCAGTCCTCATTGAGCCACGAGAAACGTGTGAGAACTAAAGAATTAAATATAAAAGTCGTGTTAGGATATTTCTCAATTAGATAATCAATATTTCTTTTAAAATCACACGAAAGGGAGTGGTGGTGGTGGTCATAGCGAGATAAATCGTTTATACCAGAAGAAATGATGACAATTTTAGAGCCAGAAATATACTGTTCGTGATCTAAAATTTTGTATAACTGGTACATTTCGCGTTTGATGCAGTGTACATTAGGAAGGTCGAAAGGAACATCTCTGAGAAGCGAGTCCGTCAAGAATAATAGACGCTCCTTAGGTTGAGACTGCTCAGTAGCCGTAGGCTTATGAATCGGTTCGTGGATCCTCGGGATTTTTTTGCGAGGGGGGTATTTTGAGAGAGGCGTCTGAACGTAAGCGATATTCTGCAGTCCTGAGTTTCTGGTTGTGGCAATATACCATGCTCCCAGAAATTCTGTGATTCACGTGTCATCACATACACACATCCATGATCAAGTTTGTGGATCTCTGTTTGACCGGACCGACTTTGCTACGAAATACCAGGTCTCTAGAGGCCCCAAGACTGAGTGTAATGATGTCACCAGTGACCTCATTTTCATCATCACTGTGGATTAAGGGTATATGGCACTTGCCGTTTTCATATTTGGTGATTAGACAAGTTACCTGCTCCTTATTAAACGTAGGGTCATCTAATGCATTCGAAATGTTTGTAAAAATGTGGTCAATAACGGAGTTCTGAGGATAGTTTCTGGCATGATGCACGGTCGACCCATAGCGGTAATCTGTTGCTCCAAAGTACTGTACGGATCGGGATGCGATTCTGCGGAAGTTCATGCTCTTGCAGATGTCCATCCAATTAATGTCATTAAAGTTCACACTTAGATTACATACCGGAGTAGGTAGAGCTGCGAGATACATAGGGCTACCAGGTCCTGGTGGAACCTAACTCCTAAGCGATCCATGATATCACGACAGGCTCTACAATATGAGTACATGTACTTAGTGATGTAGTTGTACGGTTCTAGGAACCGACCGGAATGGGCTTTTGGCTGCCGGACAGGATTTTGCCGTACCTGTATCAATCTATTATCCGGTTAGCCGGATTTTGTCGGAACGGAACCAGTTGTTAGGAAGGGCAAATATGAGGCTGCCGGAACTTGCCAGGATGTGCCGGATCTTGCCGGAAAATTTGAATAAATTCTTATTATTATTGGGCTTTTTTAGTTTTGTCATTATCAATTATGATATTAATCCTTATAAGCCATAGTTTTTAATTACCTTAAGAACGATAAATTTAGTCTATCATAAAGTTAGCTAACTAAAATTGTTGTAAACCAAATTTCATGAGACTAGCTGTTCCAGCGACTAATTTTAAAGGAGACCAAAATTTCATTTTTAATTAATATAATGACATCACCGTTCCTACTGCTGAACTACTTTGTTGGGAGGAAAGACTGTTGTGAAACTACGAAGCACAAAACTGTACCAAAGTCCCATTGCACTTAAAGGGTTAGAGCTCCTCATTTTTAATCGATTCATGACATCCCAACATATGTTCTGTTGAAACAGCTGAAGGATCATAATATATCGACATAAACTAGGTCGTACCGACAGAAATGGTAAAGTTGAAAAAGGGTGACAAAGAAACCGAACAGCGTACTGATTACTGAAGAACTTAGTCACAGACTCTGGATCTGATGTTATTGAAATTCCTGATTGATTGAGGAGCACTACCCGAAGGCATTACTCGGCACTAACGCCTTAAAATCTTTAATTACAATCAAATATAAATATATGCACACAATGTATAAAGTATTAATAATGTATAAAATATGATTATGCTATTAGCAAATTTAAATAGTACTATTAAGAATTTTAAATAACTCTTATCTCTTGACATAAATTTAGAACAGCGACACAGGGTCTGAAGAATGCGCGGTGATATTTTTATCTTTTAAAAGTTGTAAATGACAGTGAAATTGCGCGGTGTCGATAGCATTGTAAAAAATGCTCGAAGATAGTCATATTTTGTTATGAGGTTACAGTTTTGTTGCTCGTTATTATGATCAACGTATGTTGTACCAAATTATTTAAATTTCTAAAAGTACGAAGTTTGAGTTGTCCCAGTCCTTGTCATCCGGTTTATGTGCTTGTGCAGTAAGCACATGCTTGTTGACTGTAGACTTGAATGAATTTAGGAATTTGTCTTGTAGGCAAGTGGTGACATATTTTATGTCCTTGTAATAATGTTGACTGTTTGGTTATATAACTTAGGCCCAATGTAAGAAATGCTCTTGTCTGAATTACATAAACGGTTAAATGGTACTGCAAAGAACTCAGGTTCTCTTCTAGGTGCGTTTAAGTTTGAAACAGTGAACATTCTTATAATATTTGGTGGTGCAGTGTTAGAATAAACTTTGTGCATAAAGCATAATATACATTTAGCTATCACGTTCGGTAAAGCTAATACTTCTAGTTTATTGAAAATTTCCTTTGTGTGTGAAGGTGTGCTATTCAGATCTTTGTCATAAAAATAGCGGTGGTATTGGTTATCTGCAGCGCGAATGCCCTTTTTCTGGGCCGAGAAGACTCTTTTAACGGAGTTTAGCGATCTTGTTCCCCAAACTGTGCAGCAGTAGTACAAGTGAGACTGAACAAAGCTGTTGTATATCAACTTGAGTGCTTTGTTAGGTACTGAGCCTTTGAGTTTGTAGAGAACTACCCGCATTTCTAGATACTTTAGTGGCTAAATGTCTAATGTGGTGGGCCCATTTAGCTTGTATCAATGATCACGCCAAGAAGAACTTTTCGTGATAACTTTGCTTTAGTCGCTCACCTCCCATGTAGATTTCTATATCCTTAGTTTTCTTATTTGTAAAGATCATATATTTAGTTTTGCTAGCATTTAATTTAAGCCGTTATAGTAGCCCAATCAATTATCAAAGTCAGAATCTCATTCACCAATGCATTAAGTTGTTCAAATGTATTGTACCTTATTATTAGGTTTGCGTCGTCAGCGAAATAAATATGTTTAGCTAAATTACTAATCTGCGGAAGGTCGTTGATGTAGATTATGAACAGAATTGGTCCGAGAATGGAGCCAGCTGTGGTACTCCGTAGTTAAGTTTGAGGTGAGAGGACTTGCAGTTGTTGACGCTCACGTATTGCTCTCTATCGGTTAGATATGAGTGAAACAAGATAAAGCCAACCCCGCGAACTCCATAGTGCTCAAGTTTTCTCAGAAGAATACTGCTGTCAACCATGTCAAAGGCCTTGCTGTAGTCCATAGAAGCAGTGCTGTGACCTGCTTTTTTTTCTAGTGCCCTGTGAATATGGTTTTGGGCTTTTAGTAAAGCATGTTCGCAGCTGCTGCCCAGCCGAAATCCGTATTGAGAGTCAAATAGGATTTTCTCTGTCTTTACGTGATCTAATAGTCGCGCTTGCATAATTTTTTCAAAGATTTCTTGAGAAAATGAGAGAAGTGAGATAAGGTCGATAGTTTGAAACTTCAGCACGTGACCCCACCTTTGTGAAGTGGAAAAATTTTTCGGGGTTTTAAAATTTATGGGGGAAAACTTTCCCCGGGGATTGGGGTAGAAAAGAGGGGGATTTGGAAAGTAAGCATGGTGCAAGTATATTTCCCCTCATTTTTTCAGGGGAAGTATATTTCATATCAAAAGTCGACTTAATTTTTAAAAAACCCCATAACTATTTAAATTATTTCTGATGGGGGGGGAACCTTTTTGTTTGCCCCCGCGGGCATTTGTATTTGAGTTTCTTTTCGTTACCCTCCCCTAGGGGGAAACCCCGGGGGAATTTTCTTTTTTTAAAGAGTCTCGCTATTTTGCAAAAAATTTAGTCTTTAAAGTTTGAAATTTGTGAGAATTTTTTTTCTCGCCCCCTTTTTAGTTAATTTTGTTTATCTTTTTTTTTCCCTTTTTTTTTCTTTTTTAAAAAAAGTTTTTAAACCCATTTGCCTTTGTTTTCTGCTGTCGCTAAAATATTTTGAAAAGTAGGGTTTGTAAAAATTTTTTCCCTTGGGCCCTTTACGTGTTTTTTTTCACAAATTTTTTTCTTTTTTCTTGTACCAAATTCTTTTAGGGTCGGGTTTGGGGAAAAAATTTTCAAAAAATTTTAATTTTTGCGATCACATGCGCCCCGAAACCCTTTTCTTAGATCCCGGTTTTTTTTGTTTTTTACGGCGGCCGGGTTTTACTTTTTTTTCCCTTTTTTGGGGAAAAATTTCGGTCGTTAGTTCACTATTTTTTTTTATCGAAAGTTAAATTTTTAATTACAGAATATTAATAGTTTAACCAAGTTCCCCCGTCTACCGCGAAAAAGTCGTTTCGAACTTTTTGGGTACTGTCATGTTTAAATTTTGAGAAGACATTTCTGTTGTTTTTTGAAGGGTTTCAAAGAGCCCATTTGTTTAAACCCTGATTGTGGGCAAAAGTTGCCCAAAATTTTTTTTTAGGATTTAACCCGAAAATTTCTCCCCGATTTTGTAAAAGGTGGATTATTGACGAAATTGGGCAATGATTGTAGGTTGATTGTGACTTAGTTTGGGCTAGTATCAAGGAGGGGAACCCTGCTCTGCTAGGGTACCTATTAGTGACAGAGTTTTTCCGTAAACAGTAGGTTATGTTAGTATTTACCCGGCCCTTATGATATTTTTGTTTCGATGTTTGCTAAGTTTGGAGGGAAAAAATTTTAAATTTTTCAAAGGGAAAACCCTTTAAAACCCCCCTTGGAGAGGATATTTTTATTAAAGAATTAAAGCGTTTTTTTTCCCTTTAAAGGGAAGTTCTGCAAAAGAAAATTTTCCCACTTAGGATTTGTGGCAAATTTTTAGGGCTTAAAGTTTATGTAGTAATTACATAGGTTTTTTTTTAAATATATGACTAAACCTCCCCCAAAGATTTGAGTCTGGGGGGAGTCTGAAAAATACGGTGGATTTGAAACCCTTTAGTTCGGTCCCCTTTCCCCCGAAAAAGGCCCAAATTGTGTTACAAATTTTTTTTCATTGAAGCGAGAAAGTTGTATTTTGTGTTTTGATCTTAAATTTCCGAAACTTCAATGTTCCCCTTAAATGGGCCCAAAAGTTTAGCGAGAAAGTTTTAATTTATTTCGAAATTTTTTTTTTCTTTCGCGGTTAGTATTTGAGTTATTTAGAAGATGGCTTGTTTAAAGGATTCAAATCGCATCAGTATTCCCCGATCAAATATTTTTTTTGATAGGTGTGCGATTTTTAAAAGGGGTTTAAAACCAATTTGTGTTAGGAAAAATTTTTCATGTGAAACTGTCTAAAGGAGAATATTTGCTGGGAAAAATTTTTTAAACATTCTTTGCAGCCTGTTGAGCCAGCAGAAAAATCTTGTGTGGGATGGTTGTTCCCCTAGGGAACATTTGGTCATTTGTCTTTCTTCCAATTTTTTTGCAAGTGGACATTTTTTTAATTTTTTGGAGATGGGGGTTTTTAAGGCCCTGATGGTAATAGAGGCTTGGGGCGGCGCCCACGGAGAATTTTGAAATGCAGCTGTAGGGAAGCCATTTTCAGTAAGTTCCCGTTATGTCGTAGGGGTTAAAGGGGGACATTTTGGGTGATTTTGTCATATTTAAGGGTACTAAAGTGTGGTTATCTTGGGGTGGGTAGGGTTTGTCAGGTTACAGCTATTTTTACATTGGGGTAAATACATTTTTTTTTGTAAAAGATACTCTTGGGTTTTAAAAGTAGAATAGGTTTGTTTTGGGATTTAATATATAAAAAAGTAACGGAAAAACAGTTGAAAGTAAATTTTAGTTTAGTGGGGGCCAAAAATGAACCCGGGAAAAGTGAGAAAATGCGGGGGTTTTTTTAAAACTTTGTGGGTCCCCAAATTTTATTCCCAACTAGAGAAATAATTTAGTTTAAATGGTTTTTTGTCGGGGAAAATTTTTAAAAAATTAATCGAAAAATATGTGGAAAAGTGAATGTGACTTTTAATTTTGTATTTGTAACTTGTAAGTGTATGTATTTGTGGGTTTATTAGTGAATTTTAAAATTTTAAAGATAAAAATTTGATTAGCCCTAAGTTTTTGAGATAAACCGGTTGTTTTTACTGTACGATTCTTTTGTAGATTAATAATTTTGTCAAAATTTTTTTTGTGGTATGTTTGTATTTTTTATTTGTTCTAAAGGGTTTCCCATGAAGGAAAAATTTCTCCCCTCTTGCGGCCCGTGTTTTTGAAATTTAAAAAAAAAATATTTTTTAAAAAACAAATATTTAAATTTTTTGGCACCCAAAACAACAAACCCAAAAATAAAAATCGGGGAGGGTTTTTAAGAGGGTTTTAAAATTCCCAAGGGGGGGGGATGCCCTTTTCTTTAGGATTTGAGATGCTGTTTTTGAAACCCCTCAAATCCCCCAAAGTAAAATTTCTAATTTCAGTATACAAAAAATAGAAAAAAAAAAATTTTAAAATTTTAAATTTCTTATTTGGGTTTGGGGGTGAAAAAGGGGAGCCCCGTTGGTTTAAATTTAGCTTTAGGTTTTTGAAACCAAATTTAAAAAGGGTTTGATGTTTCCCTGAAAAGAGAGAAAATCTGTGTGCTAGTCTACGGATGTAGAGTTTGGAAAATTTAAAATAGATTTGTTACCCTTTAATTGGGTCATTTTCGATTTTGGGGGTACAAGTGTTTTTAAAGGGTTTGAAAATTTTTTAAAACTGACGAAATGATAAGTTGAATTTTTTGGAAAAAGGGTTTCAAACCCCCTCCCACATTAGCTCCCCTTTTCGGGTAATGGGGGTGAGGGCATTCCCCAAAATTTTGTAGAGGGGTACAAAAAAATTTTTTTGGGGGGATACTAAACCCCAGTAAAGGGACAATCAGACGAAATTTTTCATTTCTAGGACAGAACTTGAAAAGATTTTTAAAACGACCCCGGGGGGCATTTAAATTTTAAAAATTTAAAAATTCCCTAAAAGTATGGTACATTTTGTTTCCAGGTTCTAATTTTTTGCCCCGGTGAATAGGGTTTAGTGTGTTTAAAAAGTATTCTTGCTTTGCCAATGTTCTTTTTAAGTTCTTGAACGTGCACAGGTAAAAAAGTTTTCTTTATGGAACAAAATTGGGGAAAGTTACCAATTAAACAGTTTATAAAATTGTTTTTAAAAAACAAAGTTTTTTTTTCCGCTTATGTTTAGGGAAACCCCCCCCAGCAATTATAAAAAAGCTAAAAATGTGCCCAAAAAGACCCTTTTATGTTAAAAAATTTAGAAAATTTGGGGGTGAATTTTCAATTCTCTTAATCGATACAATACTGGGTTCCCCCCCCTTTTTTGATAAATGATTAAAATGTGGGTTCCCCCCCTTTTTTGTTGTTATTAAAACCCCAAAAAATTTTTAATTTAATTTTTTAGGTTTTTTTCATTAAAAAATCGTTAGATTTGTTAAAGGGCCCTGTTTTTGGAAAAAGGGCTGTGTTGCTCTTTACAAATTTTCCCGAAAAGCATATAACCTTTTTTCCCGCATTTATAGTAATTTGTTAGACTCCCTATAGTTACTGACTTGTTTCATTAATGAAATTTTTTTAAAAGTTCCCCGTGCGAACTACCTTTTACAAAAAAATTTTTTTATCTTTAGAAAAAAGGGCGAAATTGCCAAACTTGGGGCTCAAAATTTTCTTTATTTTTAAAACAGAAATAGTAGAGGTCCTAACCCCTGACCCTGGGGTAACCATACAATGAAAAATTGTCCCTTTTCCGTTTGAAAAGAGTTACTTTGGGTAGGTTTGTTGATAGTTTTGCAAGAGTTTTTAGTGCAAAACCTCTTAAATCCATTTGTGTTTAAATTTATGCAGGAGGTTTTTCGTGCTAAATTTTGTCAAAAGCTTTACTTAGATCAATAAAATTTCCCAAATTTAAAAGATTTTTTTGTTCCCAAATTATTTAAATATTTTTTTGTTGTTTTCAAACCAAAATTTTCGATCATAAATCACGTTTTTATAGCCTTTAGGGTTAATTATATACCTATTATAGATTATTTTTTCAAGGGGGGAATTTTTTAAAAATGGTAATGTAGGGAAAAGGTCGATAGTTATCAAGGCATGTGAGTCTCCTTTTTTAAAAATTGGTGTAAAAGAGCCCCTTTTTAAGCTGTTTTGGAAAAACCCCCGTCCCAAAAACAATTAAAGAATTTTAGGATATTTAAACCCGCCCGATAAATTTTTCATTTTTTTTAAAATTTAACAGAGATATCCTTGCCTTCCATTTTTAAGGTAAAAATGATTTTTTCTTTCTTTTCGTAAGGGGCTGGAAAAAAAGAGTTCAATCTTTCTTGTTGGGGATTGTTTTAAATTGTCTTAATTTAAAAATTTCCATCAGTTACCCTACGAGATGGGAAAAAGGTTTAAAATTTTGAATTAAAATTTTCGAGCAATAGACGAGAAGTAAATTTAAATCCGTTAGAAATTTTTCCCGGGGTTTAGTTACAATTCGGAATAAATTTAAAAATGATGCTTTTATATTTTTTTAGATTTACCCCCGAGTTCGTTTAAACAATTTCCCCGGTTTTTTTTAAAATTTCCCTTTTGCAAGTTCAATTTTTTTTCCATATTTGGGTTTTTTCGCGATTTTATAGGGTTTGTTTAGGATTGAAAGATATCCTTATATTTGATTTTAAAATTTTACCTAATGGGTTGTTTTTTGGGAACGAACCCCCATCGCTTGTAGTGAAAGCCTTTAGTAAACACAGATTTAATTAACGCAGAAGTTTATCCATGGGTTCATAATCTATTTCGTTTTGGGTTGGGAAAACCCCGCAGTTTGGTCCAATTTGAAATTTGTTCGGGTTTTTTTATGGACAGTTTGGGAAAATTTTTTAAAAAACCCTTTCCCTATTTCGAAAAGTTCGGGTCGGTAGAATTTCCAAATCCATTAAAGGGAAATTTCTAATTAGACCACAATAAACATATTAGGTTTAAATTTGGTTATTTGGAAAACCCTTTTGTATTAACGATATGAAAAAGAAAATTGGGTTATGATTTGGGAAAATTTTGGGTTCAAGAAATTTCCCGATCCAAAAAACCCCGCTCATTGAGTTTTACTAAAAAAATTTTCAATTTTAAATTTTGTTTCAACCCGGGTTGGAGGGGGGGCAATCGAATTTTCAAAGGGATTAAATTTTTACTGTAGATGTTTGGGAAAACCTTTTAGCTTTGTTTTTTTCCCCGGGCCAAAAAAAATCAAATTTTAAGTCACCCTTTTAAGGCTAATTTTTAGCGGTAGGGGAAATTTATCCCCACGTAAGTCAGCAAGTGCATTGAAAAAAACACCCCCTTTGGGGGGCCCGTAGAAAAGGGCCCCCCCAAAATTTTGGAACCCCTGTGTTAGTGAATTTAACAAAAGTGGGTTTTAAGATTTTCAGGCTTTACATAATTTTTTAAAATGCTGCGCCCCTAAATTTTTTGAACAGGTAGCAAAAGGGAGTATTTTTTTTGGAAGTTTTGGTTTGGTGGATTGTTTATAGGGTTACAAATTTTACCCCTTTCTTGGGATAAAACAGTCAAAATATGAGAAAAGCATTGAGCTTAATCTTTTAAAGTACAGGGTGCTCATTGGCGAATTTTATAGATGCATTTTATTTTTAAAAAAATTTTTTTTTTCTTTCTTTATTGCGCAAAACATTTAATCAAAATTTCCTAAGTTAAATATAAAATATGATTTTATATGGAAATGAAAAAAAGGTAAAAACATGCAAAAATAAAAAATGGGAATGGGAAAATGGTTCAAAAAATCGAAAAATGTGACTTAAATTTTTGTAGACTAAAAATTTGGGGAAATTTTTCGACTAAAAATTTTAATTTTTGTACTTGAAAAAGGTCTTCAATCCTTGGTGGGCCCGACCAATTAACTGGGTTTTTGACGTATAACTCCCCCAAGTTTGCGGTATAGCCATTCCCCTCGCTTTTTTAGGTCATGTCAGTGTTTCCCGAAAAACTACATTTAAACAAGAGTATCTTTTACAGCCAAAAAAACTGGTATTATCCGAAGAATAAAAAAAATAGCTGTAAGGCCTGTACAAAGCGCCTAGTCTCACACAAGATAATTATCACTTGAAGTATCTGTTATATGACCTATCACCCAAAATGTGCTCACCTAAACACCTAGCGACCATAACTAAACTTACTGGAGAATGGTCTTGCTACAGCTGCATTTCAGAAAATTCTTCAGTGGCGCCGCATGCCACTATTACCATCACGGCCTATACAAATCCCAGTCTCCAAATAAACGAGAAAAATGTCACACTTTGCACAAAAAATTTGGGAATGTAGACAAATGACCGAATGTTGCTACTGTGACAACCCTATCGCCACCCAAGATGTTTCGTGCTGGCTCAACAGGCTGCAAAGAATGCTTGAGAAAAATATTTCCCAGCATAAAGAGTCTCATTAGACAGCTTCACATGATAAATCCATAACTCTATTAGGTTTAACCCCTTTAATCGCGACCACCTATCAAATCAAATAGGTGATTTGTGAAGAAACAGATGCTGATTTGAATCCCTGGAAACAACGTCTAGTCTTCTTAATAACTGCAAATCCTATACCGCGAAAGCAATAAAAATTACGAAGGAGTATGGGAAATTAAAACTTTTCTCGCTAAACGTTTAGGTCACTTAATGGTAACATTGAAGAAATTTTTCGTGAGAATATAGATCAATACACAAAATACGACGTTCGCTGCTTCAATGAAACGAATAGTAACACGGAATTTTTTGCCTTTTCCCAGGGAGAGGATCATCGAACTAGAGTTTCTATCCACCGTAATTTCAGACTCCCGCCATAGCCGTCAAATCGTGGTGAGGATTAGTTATATAAGGTTTAACAAAAAACAATGTGAATTATCTTGACATAAACGTTAAGAGCGCTCTATGTTGCCACGATAAATCCTAATATAGGAGAATTCTTTGTGCAGCACTTACCTTAAAGGGCACAAAAACGCGTTAATCTGTAATCTCTATCGGCTCTCCAAGTGGGGATTTGAATGGATTCCTTGAACAATAAAAAAATTTCCTCCGTAACTTAGCAAGACAGGCTGAGAGCAAGAGAAAAGCATGGGGGGAGGCAGGCCGGGTTGGAGAAAGCTAGACAATAGACCTAGCTAGGATGTTAGCGGATGATATGGGAGGGGGGGGGAGCGGCTCTGTCACAAGTATGTTGGAAGACTCTAGCAATCATGGTTCGCTCCTGTGATATCAAGACCAACTAGAGTCACAGATCACAGTGCGACAATCATTGACTCATATGTTTCGTCAATAATAGCCACCGCTGTTTACAAAATAGGGATAATTTCTGAGTCAATCTCGACCACTTGGCAACTTTTTGTCACAATCATGGTTGATCAGAATTAGGCCACAGTTGTAAACTTCAAGAAGATACAACAGAAATGTCTTCTCAGTAATAAACGATGACAGTATCCTCCAAAAGTTCAGAGAACGACAATTTCTGCGGTAGACTGAATTTTTTTTCTTGGTTTAATAACTATGATTCTGTAGATAAAATTTGAGGCTTTCGATAAACAATAATAGTGAACAATACGACCGAAATTTCCCAATTAAGGCAAAAAAGAGTATACCAGGCCGCCGTAAAAAACACAAAGCCGTGATCCAAGAATGGTTACGGTGCGCATGTGAACGCAAAAATAAATTTTTTATGAAGATTTGTCACAAACCCGACCCACTGAAAATGAATATTAGGTACAAGAAAATGATAAATTTGTGAATAAACGCGTTGGATACGGCCAAAAACAAATATTACAACGCGTACTTTACAAAATATTCCTAGCGACAGCAGAAAACAATGGCAATGGTATAATAACTTGTTAAACTGAAGATAAAAAGGCAAAATTTAAGATAAACAAAATTAACTATAATGGAGCGAGATAACAGATTCTCAGCAATTGCGAATAGCTATCAAGACTATTTCGTAAAAAAATATAGCTGAGACTCTTAAGATAGAAAATGGTCTCGTATGCTCTGAGGCAGGACTATCGTAATCAGAAACTCAATTGACATAGCAAATGCCAGCGGAGCATGATCTAGAAGATCGTTCCCCGCATCAGAAATAATTGAAATAGTTAAGGGTTTGAAGAATTAAGTCGACTTCTGATATGAGTAAACTCCCCTGAAAAAATGACACTAACTTGCACCAGTGCTTAGCTTCCTAGTCTCTGCGTCCTCTACATCAGGGAAGTTTCCGCATAAAATGAAATCGCGAAAGTAGATCCACTTCACAAAGGTGGGTCCACGTGCTGAAGTTTCAAACTATCGACCTTCTCACTACTCTCAGTTTCTCAAAAATCTTTGAAACAATAAGCAAGCGCGACTATAGATCACTTAAAGACAGAGAAAATTCTAATACACGTAACTCCAATTACTGATTTTCGGGCTGGCACAGCCAGGCGAACATGCTTTACTAGAAAGCCCAAAACCATATTCACAGGCACTAAAAAAAACCAGGACCACAGCTCTGCTTCTATTGGACTACAGCAAGCCCTTTGACATGGTTGACAGCAGATTCTTCTGAGAAAACTTGAGCACTATGGAGTTCCGGGGGTTGGCTTTATCTTGGTTTCACCATATCTAACCGAAGATAGCAATACTGATCGTCAACAACTGCAAGTCCTCTCACCTCAACTTAACTACGGAGTACCACAGGGCCACCATTCTCGGACCAATTCATTCATAATCTACAACAACGACTTCCTCAGATTAGTAAATATATCTAAAAATATTTATTTCGCTGACGACCGCAAACCTAATAAATAATACAGATACCATTAGAACAAACTTTAATGCATTGGTGTAATGAGATTCTGACTTTGATAATTGATTGGGCTACTAATAACGGGCTTAAATAAAATGCTAGCAAATCTAAATATATGATCTTACTACAAATAAAAAAACTAAGGAAATAGAAAATCTACATGGGAGGTGAGCGAACTAAAATTATATCACGAAAAGTTTCTTGCGTGATCATGTTACAAAGCAAATTTGGGCCCACCACATAAGACATTTAGCCACTAAAGATTGTAGAAATGCGGGTATTCTCTACAAACTCAAAGGCTCCGTACTAACACGCACTCAAGATTGAAATTCAACAGCTTTGTTCATCTCACTTGTACTACTGCTGCACAGTTATGGGGAACAAGATCGCTAAACTCCGTTAAAAGAGTCTTCTCGGCCCGAAAAAGGGCATTCGCCGCTGCAGATAACCAATACCACCGCTATTTTTATGACACAAGATCTGAATAGCAACTCCTTCACAACAAAGGAAAAAAAAAAATTTTCAATCAAAACTAGAAGTAGTAGCTTTAAACCGAACGTGATAGCTAAATGTATATTAATGCTTAATTCACAAAAGTTTATTCTAACACTGCACCACCAAATATTATAAGAAAGTTCACTGTTTATCAAACTTAAACGCACCTAGAAGACACCTGATTCTTGCAGTACCATTTAACCGTTTATGTAATTCAGAACAAGACATTCCTACATTGGGCCTAAGGTAATATAACAAACAGTATCAACATTATTAACTAGGACATAAAATATGTCACCACTTGCCATACAAAGACAAATACCTAATTCAATTCAAGTCTACATTCAAACACGCATGTGCTACTGCACAAGCACATAAACCGGAATGACAAGGACTGGGACAACTCAAATTCGTACTTTTAAGAAATATATATCATTTGTAAAACATACGTTAGAATCATAAAACACGAGCAACCAAACTTAACCTCAAACAAAATATACTAATCTTACGAGCATTATTTTACAATGCTATCGACACCCGCAATATCACTGTCATTTACACTTTTAAAAGAAAAACATAACACCGCGCATTCTTCAGACCCTGTGTCCGCTGTTCAAAATTATGTCAAAGAAAAGAGTTTATTTTAAATTCTTAATAGTACTATTTAAAATTTGCTAATAGCATAATAATATTTTTATACAATATTAATACTTAATACATGTGTGCATATATATTATATTTGATTGTAAATAAAGTATTATAAGGCGTAGTGCCGAGTAATGCCTTTGGTGTAGTGCTCCTTCTAATCAGCGCGTCAAAGAGGTACTGAGAGAAGAAAAACAACAGCACAGAGGACTGTGAATGTGAACAGGGAACAGAAAACGTTCAGGCAGTGGGACCTTGCTACAGAGGAGAAAAAGTCTTCAACAGGTACTGAGCCTTGAGTTTGTAGAGAATACCCGCAATTCTAGATACTTTAAGGTGGCTAAATGTCTAAATTGGTGGGCCCAATTAGCTTAGTATCAAATGATCACGCCAAGAAACTTTTCGTGATAACTTTGCTTAGACGCTCACCTCCCCAGTAGATTTCTATATCCATTATTTTTTTTATTGTAAGATCATATATTTCGTTCTAGCATTTAATTTAAGCCCGTTATTAGTAGCCAACTCATATATCAAAGTCATCATCTCATACACCACGCATTTACGTTGTTCTAATGTATCTGATACTTATTAATAGGTTTGCGTCGTCAGCGAAATAAATATGTTTAGCTCAAATTACTAATCTGAGGAAGGTCGTTGATGTAGTTATGACCAGAAATTATGTCCCGAGAATGGAGCCCTGTGGTACTCCGTAGGTAAGTTTGAGGTGAGATAGACTTGCAGTTGTTGACGCTCACGTATTGCTCTCTATCGGTTAGGATATGAGTGAAACAAGATAAAGCAACCCCCGAACATCCAATAGTGCCAAGTTTTCCTCAGAAGAAGACTGCTGCAACCATGTCAAAGGCCTTGCTGTATCCAATAAAGCAGTGCTGTGACCTGCTTTTTTCATAGTGCCCAGTGGAATATGGTTTAGGGCTTCTAGTAAAGCATGTTCGCAGCTGTGCCCAGCCCGAAATCCGTATTAGAGTCAAATAGAATTTTCTCTGTCTAAAGTGATCTAATATCGCGCTTTGCATATTTTTTTCAAAGATTTTTGAGGGAACATGACGAGTGTGAGCTAGGACGAAAGTTTGAACTTCAGCACGGTGAACCCACCTAAGTGAAGTTGAACGAACTTTCGGCGATTTTCAATTTATGCGGAAACTTCCCCTGATGTAGAGACGCAGCGACTAGCAGCTAAGCACTGGTTGCAAGTATATATGCTCACTTTTTCAGGGGAAGATACTCAAATCAGGAAGACGACTTAATCTTCAAACCCTTTCATCATTTCAATTATTTCTGATGGCGGACGAATCTTCTAGATTCATGCTCCTCTGGCATTTGCTATCTTTGAGTTTCTGAATACGATAGTCCCTGCCCTCAAGCATCGAGACCATTTTCTCTCGTAAGATCTCAGCAATATTGCAGAAATAGTCATTGAAGCTATATCGCACTTGCAGAGAATCAGTTATCTCGCTCCCATTATATTACTGTTGGTTTATCTTAATTTTGCCTTTTTTATTCTGTTAACAAGTTATTTAACCATTTCCATTGTTTTCCTGCTGTCGCTAGAATATATTGTAAAGTAACGCGTTGTATATTTGTTTTTTTTTTGTGGCCTTATCCACTGATGAGATTTTTATTTCACAAATTTCTTTCATTTTCTTGACCTTATATATCATTTTTCAGTGGTAGGGTTTGTGACAAATCTTCATACAATTTATTTTTGGATCACATGCGCACCGAAAAACCAATTCTTGGATCCACGGCATTGTGTTTTTTAACGGCGCCTGTTTACTCTTTTTTTTGCCTTAATGGGAAATTTCGGTCGTATAAGTTCACTATATTTTTTATCGAAAGCGCTCAAATTTATCATCTACCGAATCATAGTTATTAACCAAGTTCCAGTCTACGGCAAAATGTCGTCTCGAACTTTGGATACGACATCGTTATTACTCGAGAAGACAATTTTCTGTTGTATCTTCATGAAGTTTACAACTGAGCCTATTACTGATCAACCATGATTGTGACAAAAGTTGCCAAGTGGTCAGAGAATGACTCAGAAATTACACCCGATTTTTACAGCGGTGGCAATAAGACGAAAATATGGTCAATGATTGTCGCACTGTGATCCTGTGACTCTAGTTGGTCCTAGATATCACAGGGAGCGAACCAAGCTCCTGCTAGAGTGTCCACATACTTATGAACAGAGGTCTATTCTTCTCCGTAGATCTAGTAGGTCTATGTTAGTATCACCGCCAGTATGAATATTTTTTGTTTCGATGTCTTGCTAAGTTACGAGGAAATTTTTAATTGTTCAAGGCAAACCATTCAAATCCCCACTTGAGGAGCGATCTATATACAGATTAACGCGTTTTTTGTGCCCTTTCAGAGGTAAGTTCTGCAACCAAGAATTCTCCTAATCTTGAGATAATCGTGGCAGACATAGACGCTTCTTAACGTTTATGATGTCCAATAATTCCATAGTATTTTTGTTAACATATAGAACTAATCCTCCACACACGATTTGACGCTCTGGCGGGAGTCTGAACAATACGGTGGATAGAAACCCTCTAGTTCGAGCTCCTCTCCCTGAAAAGCAACACATTCCGTGTTACAATTTGTTTCCATTGAAGCAGAGAACTCGTATTTTGGTGTATTGATCTGTCTTATATTCTCCCCGAATTCTTCAATGTTCCCATTAAGATGACCTAACATTTAGCGAGAAAAGGTTTTAAATCATACTCCTTCGGTATGTTTTATTGCTTTTCGCGGTATAGTATTTGCAGTGTATTTAGAAGACTAGACGTTGTTCTCCATGGATTCAAATCACATCAGTAATCATCACGATCACCTATTTGATCAGATAGGTGGTCGCGATTAAATGGGTTAAACATAAAGTGTTACACTGAGATTTAATCATGTGAAGCTGTCTAATGGAGACATCAATGCTGGGAAAAATTTTTCTCAAGCAATCTTTTCACCTGTTGACCTCAGAACATCTTGTGTGGGATATGTTGTCACATAGCAACATTCGGTCCATTTGTCTAACATTCCCAATTTTTGTGCAATGAGTTACATTTTCTCGTTTTATTGGAGACTTGATTTGTATAGCCGTGATGGTAATAGAGGCATGACGGAGCCCACAGGACGAATTTTCTGAAATGCCGCTGTAGCAAGACCATTCTCCAGTAAGTTTAGTTATGTCGCTAGTTGTTAGGTGAGCACATTTTGGGAGATATGGCATAAAACAGATACTACAATTATACTTATCTTGTGTGAGACTAGGCGCTTTGTACAAGGCCTTACAGGCTATATTTACTACTTCGGACAACTCCCAATTTTTTGGCAGTAAAAGATACTCTTGTTTTAAATGATAGATATAGGTTTGCTACTGTATATTAATATAAAAATAAAGTACACGGAAAAACATTACTGAAAGTATCAACTCCAGATGAGTGAGCCAAAAAAAGGGGCCAGGGAAGAGTGAGGAAAACGGCGAGGTTTTGTGAACACTCTGTACCGGGTCCTAAACTTCAGCCTCCTAACTAGAGAAACAATTCAGTTAAGTGTTATAACTTATATCTGTGGGAATAAGTTTAAAAAGTTAATTGAAGTATGTGAAATGTGAATGTGACTTGTATTCTGTTATTTGTAACTTGTAATGTATGTACTTAGTGTCTGATTAACGTGATACAAATTAGTAAAAGATAAGATTACGATTACCCGTAAGCTGGTGCAGATTAAGACATGGTTCGTATACGGTAACTATTCTTAGTAGATTAATATTATGTCCAAATTTTCGATGTAGTATGTTTTTGTATAATGATTGGCTGTTTCTAAGGTCTGCCACAATGAAGAAACAACTCCGTCCATAGCGGCCAGTGTTTTCGAATTAAGTAGCTGCCCCCATAAATTCTTTGACACAGGTACAGAGAGCGAGCTATCTCTCTCTTGGACAGACTGTTAGGTGGATTCCGTTTCCATCAGGATCTACAATGACCTCTCTTCTCGGTATAAAACAGTACAAATATGGTGCAGTCAAAGACCATAGCTTGGACACTCTATTGCCTTTAGTTCAAAAATAAAACTGTTAAAAAAAGCTTAAACCTCCTCATTAAGCCACGAGAACCGTGTGGAGACTAAAGAATTAAATATAAAAAGTCGTGTTAGGATCTTTCTCAATAATAATCAATATTTCTTATAAAATCACATGAAAGGGAGTGGTGTGGTGTATCATAAGCGAGATAAATCGTTTATTACCAGAAGAAATTATGACAATTTCCGAGCCAAAATTAATACTGTCGGATCTAACATTTTGATAACTGTACACTTCGCGTTTGATGCAGTGTACGTTAGGAAGGTCGAAAGGAACAACTCTGGAGAAGCGAGTCCGTCAAGAATAATAGACCTCCTTAGGTGAGACTGCTCAGTAACTTTAGGCTTATGGAATGCGGTTTCGAGGGGTGCAGCCTCGTCCCCAATCTCTGTTACATTTCCTGATTTCTCACTCAAGAAGCCATGACATTCTCTCCATTTTCAAATACCTAACTACGTCCGTATTTCTCCATCTACTTCGGTAACAGAGACCACCGCCCGCCAATTTCTTTCACATCAGCCGCAGTCAGTTCTTTATCAACAGGTCCCCTTGACAGTTCCCCTCCAAAAGCCTTGTTTTCTTGGAATCCTCCCCCATATGTATCAAACTCATTGCTTAGCACAACATACCCGTCTATACCGACCTTTCTACCAGAGGGGTTTTGGGCTGATCCATAAGTAACCCCATCTAGTACACACTAGCTGCTCAAGTGGTGAGACCTCCACGAGTAGCACTCATTTCTCCATGTTTCCTAGCTGGTCATTACCTTGCTACTCATCTCTACAAAGGTGTATAACGTGCGGAATAATCCGGAAACTGCTGAGTGAATCTCATTGACATCACTAGATGGTTCCGTAAGCAAAACCAGTTCTTGCTATTACCAGACATAGCTTCTTCACTCCATCCGCACAGCGAGTAGGATTCCTGCAACCGGTTCCATTCGATGCTTGAAGAGAACGTATTCCTGTATTTGTTGATCCAAACTTAATCCCCGGTAAACGTCCTTTCTACCAGTCTTTGTCCGTGCACGATCAACAGATGACTCTGCAGTGAGGAGTAACTCCGAGTATAGAGAGAAGATTGAGAGGCACAACTGGTTACACAACTGTTTCCGAATGTGAGATCTCCTTCCCGAATACTCGGCTTTATAATACTTATCACCTGATTGTTGTGTGACGGATAGTTTATCGAGGTTTTGAAATTGGAGCGACGATAATTTAGTTCAAGCTGTAGTTCCATGCAACTATAAATGGAAGCTCCAATCTGTCCCTGACAATTGTTAACTGATGTGAAGCTTGCAGTAATCTAGTTGTTAATCTCCTACTTAGTATCCGCAAGTTAGTATTTTGTTCAAAAATAAAGTTCCACCTAGTATTGAAGTATTAAGTCGACTTTTCATAGAATTGTCAATGTTCGAATATCAGTTTATTATGCACGACGATAAATGTAATGTATTAATGCTTTTCATACCAAGTTACAACACAGTCTTCAAGTTATGTATCCTGGGTATTGGACAGGATATTACCCCTTAAAAAGATTTTCCCTCTCGTTACATAATACTCAATAATGTAATAGATTTGGAGTGTTTTAAAATAGTTTAAAACTAGTAATTATATTGATTGTTAAAGTATTTACCAAGAACGTCCCCAGGCGGGTAATATCCTGTCCAAACCCTGGAAACATAAACTTGAAGACTGTGTTGTAAACTTGGATATGAAAAGCATTAATACATTACATTTATCGTCGTGCATAATAAACTGATATTCGAACATTGACAATTCTATGAAAAGTTACTTACTACTTAATACTAGGTTGGAACTTTATTTTTGAAACAAAATACTAATTGCTACAAAGTGAGATAACAAACTAGCTTACTGTAAGCTTCACATCAGATAACAATAGTCAGGGACAGATAGGAGCTTCACATTTATTAAGTTGCATGTGTAATGATGACTCTTAGTTGACCAATTTAACACCAGTAATTGTCGTATGTACAAAAACCTGTAAAACAGCAATACTTATTACATAATAGAATAACTTACAACCAAATTAAACCAATTCCAAATATACTACCTAATAACTAAACATTGTAACACTTACCGTTGGACGGTAGTGTGCTGCCAATGTACCACTCCTCCCAGTCCAATGGTTATCCTTCTTGGTATCATTGCTAGAAAGGTAAACACGGTTAAAGTATTCGTCCACGAAAGGATAGAGAAAGGTGTGAACCAGATAATAACATTCCCCGGTTTTCCTTTTCCAGCAATGCTAGCCCCCATTTCTCTCAGATTGCCACTACTTAAATTTCACAAAAATACGCTCGAAAGATCCGACTGAGCTACATCTGTCTAGATTAATCACCCGCATGACCTAATCTAGACATAATCCCTAAAATAAACTGCCACACTCCTCGAAATTTTCCAAAAATTACGCTCAACAACCCGATGGGGAGCTAACCGCTGTCTTCTGATTACACCCGCAGTTGACCTTCGAGACTAAAACAATTCGAAGTTTATTACCAAGCAAACATAATTCATCATATTAAAATTCTCTTCAAACCCCGCTAAAATACAAAACGCCACGCAACCAGTCGCGGCATTTTCAAATGCAGCTACACGGTAATTTTTATTCCACTGCGCACAAAAAACAAGCAATCTAGAAAATCCTTTGTCCGTATTTTAAAAACTCACTGAGGTTTAAAGAATCTAGCTCAAAAACTAAAGAGCGTCTCATAAAACGAATAAAAATTTGAAATAAATGCTAACAGAACAAACTCAGCAAAGAGGATAAGCTACCTAAATTAGCTACAAACAAAGTATATAAGCAGATATATTAATTAAGTATACTCTGCGACCACACTCTTTTTGCAAATAAAATGAAATATACAAACTCAAAATAAAACTGAACGAGACGTAAATAATATATACTCCTGACATTTGCTCGGCCAAAATAACTCGTAAAAAACACTATTCTACGAATCATGGAACTGAAAAAACAACGAAAAAATTTGCTTAATCTTATAACTGACATAAAATTGGTCCTAAACAAGTATTCTATTTAAAATCATGAACCCGACAACAAAGTGTGATAAACAAACTTAACCCGACAAGATTTTAACACAAAACATAAAACTGAAAACAAACTCAAAAAACCTAAAATAAATACATCGACGCTTTGACTCAAAAACTTAAGAACTCAAACACTCGACAACACTCGAACAGCGTATGACCGATGACTATCTTTGAGATATTCGTCCAAGTGAAAGTATTCCTGTTTCAAGAATCTTTGCCAAATCTCCACTGTAACACCCTTCTTTGTTAAACATCAGCCCAACATATTTGGTGTAAAACCCATCTGAACTCTCCTATTACACCTTTATGTAAGTTTTTCTGCAGATCGGCTATATCAAGGATAATCTTTATCTTGACCCTAACTGCTGGAGTGTACCTATCATAGAGTTGTTTTGAAACAATCAAGCCAACAATCGGGATCAACTTCATTATGCGGACTCCTGAAAACAACAATCTGACAACACTTGTCTTATATAGATCGCTGCCAGGCTGTGCCGAAGTACAGCTAAGTGTTTTCAGCAGCGAATATAGAGTGCCGACTCTGCTTTAACTTTATTGCCGACCACCTATCAGGTTTGCTACATTTCCAACGTAAGGAAAATAATGTAACCACTAGCACTATGCTTGGTTGCGGAGATGTTCCCAAGCTTGCATCTGGGAAGCACAAGAGGTGTATAGTGTTCCTTTCTCAATATCTAATTTTTCTATAGACTAATCTTTTTTGGGCCCGTCAGCCAATTATCTTGTTACCTAAGAATTTAAACTTTTAAGGTGTTTCACTTTTTGTACGTGTAAGTGGAATGTTCCAGAGTGTAAAAGGATAAATCAGGGTCTGGTTTGAGAGCTCAAGCCACAAAAGTTTTTTCCCCAATCGCTTTTGAAATTCTACTAATTCCTCCTCCGTGAGGTCACTCTCTGCTTCCGTACATCTTGCTACTAGCTATATCCACAGGTCTTGATACGAATGCGTAATCTCTTTGATCGACATATATATCTTCATTCTGCTCCACTTTCCACCCAAGATAGGTGAAAACTCCCCGTATAACTTCTGCTGATTTTTGAACGTCCTGTAGATTTATTTTATTACGTGTTTCTTGAATCGCGTGTTCCACAGTGCAATAATATCATCAACGTGTGTAACCATCACTCCTTGCAATTCTGTATGTTCTCGGTAATAATCTAAACAAAGATTTATCTAACTTTGGATCTCACAGCGTAGAAGTTCTCAGTCAGATGTTTCCTTAATAGTAACGTTACCATCGTCTTCACTGTCACCGAAGTTCCCGCGAAAGCGTTAAGTAATTTCCAGAATACACCCTCGCTTCCTATATCACGGGAGGTTTAACAAATACGTCTCTCATAGTTCCTTTAGCTTGAAGAAAAGCACTGGATTACATCTAAAGTGTCAAACAGTCCAATTATAGAAGCTGCGTAGTGAAAATAACAGTCAATAACTACATAGTTCCCGTAGGAGAGTCCCTTTTCCTCATGACACAATTACTCCTCGAAACCTCTAGCAACCAGTCTTGTCTTTAAACTTGCTCATCGTTTCCCCTCCCCTTAGTAAGTTACTACCCACCTTGAGATACATGACTTTGTCCCGGTATCTTCTTTTGTTTCTTGGTATAGGCTCCGAATTTTCTGACAGTCTTTTGCTAGAGGTTTCGAGAGAATTGTGTCATGAGGAAAGAACTCTCCTACGGTAAACTAAGGAAGTTATTAGACTGTATATTTCACTAGCAGCTTCATAAATTGGACTGTTTGATCACTTTAGATGTAACCATGCTTTTCTTCAAGCTAAAGAAATATGAGAGACGTATTTGTTAACTCACCCCTGATATAAGGAAGCGAGGAGTAATCTCTGGAAATTACTTAAACCTCTATACTGACTTGGTGACAGTGCAAGACGATGGTACGTTTACTATTAAGGAACATCTACTGAGACATCTAGCTGGTGAGATCTCAAAGTAGATAAATTTGTATAGATAATACGAGAACAACACATTGCAAGGATGTGATGGTTACACACGTTGATGATATACTGCACTGTGGAACAACGCGATTCAAGAACACTGTAATAAATAATCTACAGTCGTTTCAAAATCAAGCAGAAGTTATACTGGAGTATTCACCTATCTGGGGTGGAAAGTGGTGCATGAATGAAGATATATAATGTCGATCAAAGAGATTACGCATTAGCTTAAAGACCTGTGGATATAGCTAGTAGCAGATGTACGGAAGCAGAGCGTGACCTCACGATGGAGAATTCGTAGAATATCAAAACTATTGGGAAAACTTTGTGTTGAGCTCTCAAACCAGAACCTGAATTATCCTTTGTCACTCTGGAACATTCCACTTAACAGTACCAAGAAAGTGGAAACACCTTAAAAGTTTAAATAAGTAACAAAGAAATTGGCTACGGTCCCCCCAAAAGAGTAGTCTATAGAAAATTAATAATTTAAAAGTGAAACTTAACACCTCTTGTCTTCTACAGAATGCAAGCTTGGGCAACATCTCCGAAACCAAGCATAGTGCTAGTGGTTACAATATTTTCCTTACAGATGGAAATGTAGCAAACCTTATAGCGTGGTCGAGCAATAAAGTTAAGAGAGGTCGTGCACTCATATTCGCTGCTGAAACACTACGTAGCTTCTTGGCACAGCTGCAGCGATCTATATAAGACATGTTGTCGAAATGTTGTCAGGTGATGCATCTCGAGGCATAAAGATGATCCCGATTGTTGTCTTGATTGATTCAAAACACTCTATGAAATTACACTCCACAGTTTGTGTCCAAGATAAAAGATTATCCTTGATATAGCCGTTCTGCAGGAAAACTAACATAAAGGGGTAATAGGAGAGATTCAGATGGTTCCACACAAAATTGTTGAGCTAGACTGTTTACCAAAGAAGTGGCCCATGGAGATTTGGCAAATGATTCTTGAACTGATACTTTCACTTGGAACGAATATCTCAAAAGATAGTCATCGGTCATAAGCTGTTCGTGTGATTGTTGAGTGTTTGAGTCGTAAGTTTTTGAGTCATGAGTCGATGTATTTAATTAGGTTTGTTAGTTGTTTCAGTTTTATTGTTGTTGTTAAAATCTTGTCGTGTTTTAAGTTTAGTTTATCACAATTTGTTTCGGGTACTATGATTTTAAATAGAATACTTGTTTAGGACCAATTTTATGTCTGTTATAAGATTAAGCAAATTTTTTCAGTATTTTATTCAGTTCCCATGATTCGTAGAATAGTGTTTTTACGAGTTATTTGCTGGAGCAATTCAGGAGTATATTCCTTTCGTCTCGTCAGTTTTATTATGAGTTTGCATATTTCATTTAATTTTTGCAAAAGAGTGTGTCGCAGTTAAACATAATAATATATCTGCGTATATAATATGTTTGAGCTAATTTAGGTAGCTTTCCCTTTATGCTGAGTTAGTTCTGTTAGCATTTATTTCAAATTTTTATTCGTTTTTATAGACGCTCTTAGTTTTTGAGCTAGATTTGTAAACCTCTCGTGAGTTTTTAAGAATCGGACAAAGGATTTTCTAGATTGCTAGTTTTTTTTGGTGCGCGTGGTATAAAAAGTACCAGTGTAGCAGCATTGAAAATGCGCCTGGTTGCGTGGCGTTTTGTATTTTAGCGGGGTTTGAAGAGATTGGTTAATATGATTTATTATAATTTTCTTGGTAATAACTTCGATGTTTTAGTCTCGATAGGTCACAGCGGGTGATAATCAAAAGACAGCGGGAGCTCCAACGGGGTTGTTGAGCGTAATTATTGAACATTTCGAGAGTGTGGCAGTTATTTTATGGATATGTCTAGAATAGGTCACTGCTGGTGTTAATCTGAAGACAGCTGTATCTCAGACGGGATCTTCGAGGCGTATTTTTGTGAATATTAGTGTGCAAACTTGAGAGAAATTGGGGCTAGCATTGCGGAAAAGGAAAACCGGGGAATGTTAATACTGGTTCACACCTTTCTCTCTCTTTCGGGACAGAATACCGTTCTAACCGTGTTTACCCTTTCTAGCAATGACTACCACAGAATGGAGAAACTATTGGACTGGGGAGGAGGTGAACATTGGCACACACACCGTCCAATCGGTAAGTATTTACATGTTTAGTTATTAGGAAAATTTTGGAATGGTTTAATTTGGTTGAAAGTTTATTCATTATGTAATAAAAATTGTGTTTTACAGGTTTTGTACATACGACAATTACTGGTTTTAATTGGTCAACTAAGAGTCATCTAACACATGCAACTAATAAATGTGAAGCTCCAATCTGTCCCTGACTATTGTTATCTGATGTGAAGCTTACAGTAAGCTAGGTTTTGTTATCTCACTTTTGTAGTCAATTAGTAGTTGTATCAAAAATAAAGTCCACCTAGTAAAGAGTAAGTAACCTTTTCATAGAATTGTCTCAGCAGATCGAAATCAGTTTATTATGCACTGACGATAAATGTAATGTATTAAAGCTTTTCATACCAAGTACAACACAGTCTTCAGTAATGTATCCTGGTTTGGACAGGATATTACCCGCACTGGGACGTTACTGGTAACCTATAAAATCATATTACTAGTTTTTTAAAAACTCATTACAACACTACAAATCTATTACATTTATTGGTGTAATTAGTAACGAGATGGAAATATTTATAAGCGGGTAATATCCTGTCCAAACCCAGGATACATAACTTGAAGACTGTGTTGTAACTTGGTATGAAAAGCATTAATACATTACATTTATCGTCGTGCATAATAAACTGATATTCGAACATTGACAATTCTATGAAAAGTTACTTACTACTTAATACTAGGTTGGAACTTTATTTTTGAAACAAAATACTAATTGCTACAAAGTGAGATAACAAACTAGCTTACTGTAAGCTTCACATCAGATAACAATTGTCAGGGACAGATTGGAGCTTCACATTTATTAGTTGCATGAACTACAGCTCTGCCAACTAAATTATCGTCAGCTCAAATTTCAAAACTCGATAAATTAACGTCACACAAAAATCAGGTGAAAATTGTATTTAATAAAGCCGAGTATTCCCGGGAGGAGATCTTCACAATTCGAACAGTTATGTTAACCCATGAGTGCCTCTCTACTCTTCTCTCTATACTCGGAGTATCCTCACTGCAGAGTCATCTGTTGACGAGCCCGGACAAAGACTGTAGAAAGACGGTAACAGGGGATTAAAGTTTTGGATCAACACACCAGGACTACGTTTCTCTTCATCCCACGGAAATGGGAACCGTGCAAGAATCCTACTCCTGTGGCGGATGGGTGAAGAAATACAGTCTGGAATGAGCAAGTACTGGTTTGCTTACGGAAACATCTAGTGATTCAATGAGATTCACTCAGCAGATACCGGATTATTCCGAACGTTATACACAATGTAGATATGAAGTAAGCAAGTAACTGACCAGCTCAGGAACATGGAGACATGTGTGCTACACTGGAGTCCTCACCACTAGAGCAGCTAGTGTGTACTATGATGGGTTACTTATAGCTCAGCCACAACCCCTCTGGTAGAAAGAGTCGGTATAGACGGGTTGTAGTGCTAGAGCAATGATTTGATACATAATGGGGGAGGATTACCAAAATACAATGCTTTTGGAGGGAACTGTTTCAAGGTGAACCTGATTGATAAAGAACTGACTGCTGCTGAAGTGAAGAAAAAGGCGGACCTGTGGTCTCTGTTCCGAAGTAGAAGAAAATACGGAACGTAGTGAGGTATTTGAAATGGGAAGACATGCTTCTTGAGGAGAAATCAGTGAAATGAAACAGAGATTGACTAGGATGCACCCCTGAACCGATTCATAAGCCACAGATACTGAGCAGTCTCAACCTAAGGGCGTCTAATTATTCTTGACGGACTCGCTTCTCAGAGATGTTCCTTTCGACCTTCCTAACGTAACACTGCATCAAACGCGAGTGTACCAGTTATCCAAAATTTTAGATCACGAACAGTAAATTTCTGGCTCGAAAAATTTGTCATAATTTCTCTGGTATAAACTATTTATACTCGCTATGACCATCCACCCACCCCTCCCTTTCATGTATTTTAAAGAAATATTGATTATCTAATGAGAAATATCCGAACACGACTTTTAAAATTAATTCTTTTAGTTCTCACACGTTTTCTCGTGGCTAATGAGGAGGTTAAGCATTTTTAACAGTTTTATTTTTTTTGAACTAAGCAATAGAGATGCCCCAGCTATGTTCTTTTGACTCGCACCATAATTTGTACTGTTTTATACCAGAAATAGAGGTCATTGTAGATCCTGAGGAAACGAATCCAACTAACAGTACTGTCCAAGAGAGAGATAGCTCGCTCTTCTTGCTACCTGTGTCAAAGAATTATAGGGCGCAGCTACTTACTCCGAAAACACTGGCCGCTTAAGACGGGGCGTATGTTCTTTCATGGGCAGACCTTAGAACAGCAATACAATATACAACCATACTACACGATAATTGGACTAAAATTATTAAACTACTAAGAATCGATACGTATTCGAACCATGTCTTATCTGTCACCAAGCCCTTACGGCTAATCGAAATCCTTATCTTACTAATTTGAATCACGTAACAACCACTAAGTACATACACTTACAAGTTACAAATAACCGATACAAGTCACATTCACATTTCACATACTTCAATTAACTTTTTAACATTATCCCACAGATATAAGTTATAAAACTTAACTGAATTGATTTCTCAAGTTAGGAGCTAGTTAGGGACCCGGACAGAGTGTTCACAAACCTCGCACGATTCTCACTCTTCCCTGGCCCCATTTTACTTGGGCTCCACTCATCTGGAGTAGAAACTTTCATTAACTGTTTTTACGTGTACTTTATATATATTAATATACAGTAAGCAAACCTATATCTACATTTAAACAAGAGTTCATTTACAGCCAAAAAATGGTATTTATCCGAAGTAGTAAAAATAGCTGTAAGGCCTAGCACAAAGCGCCAATCACACACAAGATAAGTATCACATGTAGTATCTGATTCATGACATATCACCTCAAAATGTGCTCACCGAATCACCTAGCGACATAAATAAACTTACTGGAGAATGGTCTTGCTACAGCGCATTTCAGAAATTTCTTTCCAGTGGGCTGCCGTCATGCCTCTATTACCATCACGGCACCTTACAAATCCCAGTCTCCAAAAAAGGACGAAGAAAAATGTCACACTTGCACAAGAATTGGGAATGTAAGACAAATGACCGAATGTTGCTACTGTTACAACTCTATCCCACACAAGATGTTCTGCTGGCTCACAGGCTTGCAAAGAATGCTTTGAGAAAAATTTTCTCCCAGCAATATGATGTCTCCATTAGACAGCTCACATGAATTAAATTCAGTAACACTATAGGTTAACCCCATTCATTCGCGACCACTTATCAAATCAAATAGGTATCGTGGATTGATACTGATGCAGATTTGAATCCTGGGAAACAACGTCCTAGTCTTCTAAATAACGCAAATACTAACCGCGAAAGCAATAAAAAATACGTAGGAGTATGAATTAAAAACTTTTCTCGCTAAACGTTAGGTCACTTAATGGGAACTTTGAAGAATTTCGGGAGAATATAGACAATACACAACTACGGACGTATCCTCTGCTTCACCAGCAACAAATTGTAACACGGAAGTTGCCTTTCAGGAGAGTAGCTCGAACTCGCGGGTAATCTCTCCACCGTATGTTTCAGCTCCCGCAGAGCGTCAAATCCGTGGTGGAGGATATAGTTATAGTATGTTAACCAAAAACTATGAGACTTAACTGACATAAACGTTAAGAGCGCTCTATGATGCCCCTATAATCACCTAAGATAATGGAAGAAATCTTGGTATGCAGATACTTACCTTGAAAGGGCACAAAAACGCGTTAATCTGTAAAAATCAATCGCTTCTCCATTGGGATTTGAATGGATTCCCTTGAACCATTAAAAATTTTCCTCCTACCATAGCAAGACATCGAAACAAAAATAACATGACTGGCCGTGATACTAACATAGACCTACAATATTACGGGAGAATAGACTCTGACACTAAGAATTGGACCCTCTAGCAGAGCAATGGTTCGCTCCTGTGATATCTAGACAACTAGAGTCACAGATCACAGTGCGACAATCATTGACCCTATTTTCGTCCATAATTGCCACGCTGTAACACAATCGGGAGTACATTCTGATCAATCTCTGACCACTTGGCAACTTTTGTCCAACAAAACATGGTTGATCATGAATAGGCTCATTGTAAACCTTCAAGAAGATACAACAGAAATGTCTTCTCGAGTAATAAACGATGACAGTATCCAAAAGTTCGAGAACGACATTTCTGCGGTAGACTGGAACTGGTTATATAACTATGATTCCTGTAGATGAAAAACATTTGAGGCATCGATAAAAAAATATAGTGAACTATACGACCGAAATTTCCCAATAAAGGCAAAAAAGAGTAAACCAGGCGCCGTAAAAACACAAAGCCGTGTGATCCAAGAATGGTTACGGTGCCATGTGATCGCAAAATAAATTTTATGAAGATTTTGTCACAAACCCGACCACTGAAAATGCTATTAGGTACAAGAAAATGGAAAGAAAATTTGTGATAAACACGTGGATAAGGCCAAAACAATATTACAACGCGTACTTTACAAAATATACGAGCGACAGCAGAAACAAAGCAAATGGTTAATAACCTTGTAAACAGAAAGAAAAAAGGCAAAATTAAGATAAACAAAATTAACTATAATGGGAGCGAGATAACAGATTCTTCAGCAAATTGCGAATAGCTTTCAAATGACTATTTCTGCAAATAGCTGAGACTCTTAAGAGAGAAAATGGTCTCGTATGCTCCGAGGGCAGGACCTATCGTAACAGAAACTCAAGATAGCAAAAGCCAGCGGAAGCATGATCTAGAAGAATTCAGTCCGCATCAGAATAATTGGAAATAGTTTACGGGATTGAAGATTAAGTCGACTTCTGATATGAGTATACTTCCCCTTGAAAAAAGTGATGCAATATACTTGCACCATTGCTTAGCTTGCCTAGTCCTCTGCGTCTCTCCATCAGGGGAAGTTCCGCATAAATTTGAAAATCGCAAAAGTAGTTCCACTCACAAAGGTGGTCACGTGCTGAAGTTTCAAACTATCGACCTATCTCACTACTCTCATGTTTCACAAAAATCTTTGAAAAATTATGCAAGCGCGACTATTTAGATCACTTCAAGACAGAGAAAATTCTATTTGACTCTCAATACGGATTTCGGGCTGGGCACAGCTGCGAACAAGCTTTACTAGAAGCCCAAAACCAAATCACAGGGCACTAGAAAAAAGCAGTCCCAGCACAGCTTCTATGGACAACAGCAAGGCCTTTGTACATGGTATGACAGCAGTATTTTCTGAAAAACTTGATCACTATGTAGTTTCGGGGTTAGGCTTTATCTTGGTTTCACTCATATCTAACCGATAGTAGAGCAATACGTGAGCGTCAACCACTGCAAGTCCATCTCACCTCAAACTTAACTACGAGTACCACAGGCTCCCCATTCTCGGAACATTTCTGTTCATATCTACATCAACGACCTCCCTCAGATTAGTTACTTAGCTAAACATATTTAATTTCCGCTGACGACGCAAAACCTAATAATAAGTACAGATACAAGTTGAACAACTTATGCATTGAGAATGAGATTCCTGACTTGATAATTGAATGGGCAACTAATAACGGCTTAAATTAAATCTAGCAAAACTAAATAATATCTTCCAAATAAAAAAACTAAGGATATAGAAATCTACATGGGGGTGAGCGACTAAAGCAATTTATCACGAAAGAATCTTGGCGTGATCATTGATACAAAGTCTAAATTGGCCACCACATTAGACAATATAGCCACTAAATTATCTAGAAATGCGGGTAATCTCTACAACTCAAAGGCTCAGTACCTAACAAAGCACTCAAGTTTGATAACAACAAGCTTGGTTCATACTCACTTGTACTACTGCTGCACAGTTTGGGGAACAAGATCGCTAAACTCCGTTAAAAGAGTCTTTCGGCCCAGAAAAAGGCATTTCCGCGCTGCAGAAACCCATACCACCGCTATTTATGACAAAGATCTGAATATCACACCTTCACCACACAAAGGAAATTTTCAATAAAACTAGAAGTATTAGCTTTACCGAACGTGATAGCTAAAGATATTATGCTTAATGCACAAAGTTTAATCTAACACTGCACCACACAAATATTATAAAGAATGTTCACTGATTCAAACTTAAACGCACCTAAGAAGAGGAACCAGGATTTTTTCTTATGCAGTACCATTTAACCGTTTATGTAATCAGACAAGCATTTATAACATTGGGCCTAAGTTAAATAACCAAACAGTCACATATTAACAAGGACATAAAATATGTCACACTTGCTACCAGGACAAATTCTAAATTCATTCAAGTCAACAGTCAACAAGCATGTGCTTACCTGCACAAGCCATAAAACCGATGACAAGGACTGTGGGACAACTCAAATTTCGTACTTTTAGAAATTTTAAATAATTTGGTACACAAACGTTGATCATAATAACGAGCAACAAAACGTAACCTCATAACAAAATATGACTATCTTCGAGCATTTTTTTACATGCTAATCGACACCGCGCATTCACTGTCATTTACAACTTTTAAAAGATAAAAAAATCACCGCGCATCATCAGGACCCTGTGCGCCTTCTAAATTTATGTCAAGAGATAAGAGTTATTTAAAATTCTTAATATACTATTTAAATTTGCTGTCAATAGGGTAGCATAATCATATTTTATACATTATTAATACTTAATACTTGTGTGCATATATTTTATATTTATTGTAATGAAAGATTTAATGGCGTTAGTGCCGATAATCCTTCGGGTAGTGCTCATCCTCAATCTGAACCAAAGGAGGAAATGGAGAGGGAAGAAAACAACAGCCAGTAGGACTTTGATGTGAAACAGGGAACAGAACAACGTTCAGGCAGTGGGACCTGCTAACGAGAGAAATTCTTCAACAGGTACTGAGCGGCTTTGAGTTTTGAAGAGATACCCCGCATTTCTAGATACTTTAAGTGCTAATGTCTAATGTGTGGGGGCCCACATTTAGCGTAGTATCAAGGATCACGCCAAGAAATTTTTCGTGATACCTTTGCTTTTAGTCGCTCCCCTCCCATGTAGATTCTATATCCTTATTTTTTTAATTGTAACGATCCAATATTTATTTTGCCTAGCATTTAATTTAAGCCCGATATTAGTAGCCCAACAATTATACAAAGTTCAGAATCTCTTCACCAATGCATAAGTTGTTCAAATTTAACTGTACTTATGGGATTTGAAAGATTTCAATAAAAAAAAAAAATGTTTAGCTAAATTACTAATCTGCGGAAGGTCGTTGATGTAGATTATGAACAGAATTGGTCCGAGAATGGAGCCCTGTGGTACTCCGTAGTTAAGTTTGAGGTGAGAGGACTTGCAGTTGTTGACGCTCACGTATTGCTCTCTATCGGTTAGATATGGGTGAAACCAAGATAAAGCCAACCCCCGAACTCCATAGTGCTCAAGTTTTCTCAGAAGAATACTGCTGTCAACCATGTCAAAGGCCTTGCTGTAGTCCAATAGAAGCAGTGTTGTGACCTGCTTTTTTTCTAGTGCCCTGTGAATATGGTTTTGGGCTTTTAGTAAAGCATGTTCGCAGCTGTGCCCAGCCCGAAATCCGTATTAAGAGTCAAATAGGATTTTCTCTGTCTTTAAGTGATCTAATAGTCGCGCTTGCATAATTTTTTCAAAGATTTTTGAGAAACATGAGAGTAGTGAGATCGGTCGATAGTTTGAAACTTCAGCACGTGACCCACCTTTGTGAAGTGGAACTACTTTCGCGATTTTCAATTTATGCGGAAACTTCCCCTGATGTAGAGACGCAGAGACTAGGCAGCTAAGCACTGGTGCAAGTACATTGCTCACTTTTTTCAGGGGAAGTATACTCATATCAGAAGTCGACTTAATCTTCAAACCCATAACTATTTCAATTATTTCTGATGCGGACGAATCTTCTAGATTCATGCTCCGCTGGCATTTGCTATCTTCAGTTTCTGTTACGATAGTCCTGCCCTCAGAGCATACGAGACCATTTTCTCTCTTAAGAGTCTCAGCTATATTGCAGAAATAGTCATTGAAGCTATTCGCAATTTGCTGAGAATCTGTTATCTCGCTCCCATTATAGTTAATTTTGTTTATCTTAATTTTGCCTTTTTTCTTTCTGTTTAACAAGTTATTAACCGATTGCCATTGTTTTCTGCTGTCGCTAGAATGTTTTGTAAAGTACGCGTTGTAATATTTGTTCTTGGCCTTATCCACGTGTTTATTCACAAATTTCTTCATTTTCTTGTACCTAATATCATTTTCAGTGGTCGGGTTTGTGACAAAATCTTCATAAAATTTATTTTTGCGATCACATGCGCACCGTAACCATTCTTGGATCCACGGCTTTGTGTTTTTACGGCGGCCTGGTTTACTCTTTTTTGCCTTAATTGGGAAATTTCGGTCGTATAGTTCACTATATTTTTTATCGAAAGCCTCAAATTTTTCATCTACAGAATCATAGTTATTAACCAAGTTCCAGTCTACCGCAGAAATGTCGTTCTCGAACTTTTGGATACTGTCATCGTTTATGACTCGAGAAGACATTTCTGTTGTATCTTCTTGAAGTTTACAACTGAGCCTATTCTGATCAACCATGATTGTGACAAAAGTTGCCAAGTGGTCAGAGATTGACTCAGAAATTACTCCCGATTTTGTAACAGCGTGGCAATTATTGACGAAAATATGGTCAATGATAGTCGCACTGTGATCTGTGACTCTAGTTGGTCTAGATATCACAGGAGCGAACCCATGCTCTGCTAGAGTGTCCACATACTTAGTGACAGAGTCTATTCTCCCGTAATCTAGTAGGTCTATGTTAGTATCACCGGCCATTATGATATTTTTGTTTCGATGTCTTGCTAAGTTACGGAGGAAAATTTTTAATTGTTCAAGGAAACCATTCAAATCCCCACTTGGAGAGCGATATATATTACAGATTAACGCGTTTTTGTGCCCTTTCAAGGTAAGTTCTGCAACCAAGAATTCTCCTATCTTAGGATTATCGTGGCAACATAGAGCGCTCTTAACGTTTATGTCAGATAATTCACATAGTTTTTTGTAAACATATATGACTAATCCTCCACCACGATTTGACGCTCTTGCGGGAGTCTGAACATACGGTGGATAGAAACCGTCTAGTTCGAGCTCCTCTCCCTGAAAAGGCAAACATTCCGTGTTACAATTTGTTTCATTGAAGCAGAGAACGTCGTATTTTGTGTATTGATCTATATTCTCCCGAAATTCTTCAATGTTCCCATTAAATGACCTAACGTTTAGCGAGAAAAGTTTTAATTCATACTCCTTCGTATTTTTTATTGCTTTCGCGGTATAGTATTCGCAGTTATTTAGAAGACTAGACGTTGTTTCCCATGGATTCAAATCAGCATCAGTATCATCACGATCACCTATTTGATTTGATAGGTGGTCGCGATTAAAGGGGTTAAACCTAATAGTGTTACTAAAATTTATCATGTGAAGCTGTCTAATGGAGACATCATATGCTGGGAAAATTTTTCTCAAGCATTCTTTGCAGCCTGTTGAGCCAGCAGAACATCTTGTGTGGGATAGGTTGTCACAGTAGCAACATTTGGTCATTTGTCTTACATTCCCAATTTTTGTGCAAGTGTGACATTTTTCTCGTTTATTGGAGACTGGGATTTGTATAGGCCGTGATGGTAATAGAGGCATGACGGCGCCCACTGGAAGAATTTCTGAAATGCATCTGTAGCAAGACCATTCTCCAGTAAGTTCAGTTATGTCGCTAGGTGTTAGGTGAGCACATTTTGGGTGATATGTCATATAACAGATACTACAAGTGATGCTTATCTTGTGTGAGACTAGGCGCTTTGTACAGGCCTTACAGCTATTTTTACTACTTCGGATAACTACCATTTTTTGGCTGTAAATGATACTCTTGTTTAAATGTAGATATAGGTTTGCTACTGTATATTAATATATAATAAAGTACACGGAAAAACAGTTACTGAAAGTATCTACTCCAGATGAGTGAGCCAAGAAAATGAGGCCAGGGAAGAGTGAGAAAACGTGCGAGGTTTTGTGAACACTCTGTCCGGGTCCCTAATTTCAGCTCCTAACTAGAGAAATCAATTCAGTTAAGTGTTGTTCTGTGGGAATAAGTTTAAAAAGTTAATCGAAGTATGTGAAATGTGAATGTGACTTGTATTCTGTATTTGTAACTTGTAAGTGTATGTACTTAGTGGTCTGATTACGTGGTTCAACTTAGTAAAGATAAGATTTCGATTAGCCGTAAGCTGGTGCAGATAAGACATGGTTCGTATACTGTACGATTCTTAGTAGATTAATAATTATGTCCAAATTTTCGATGTGGTATGTTTGTATATTGTGTTGCTGTTCTAAGGTCTGCCCAATGAAGAAACATACTCCCGTCTTAGCGGCCAGTGTTTTCGAATTAAGTAGCTGCGCCCCATAAATTCTTTGACACAGGTAGCAAGAGAGCGAGCTATCTCTCTCTTGGACAGTACTGTTAGGTGGATTCCGTTTCCATCAGGATCTACAATGACCTCTCTTCTCTGGTATAAAACAGTACAAATATGAGTAATGCATTGCAGCTTAATCTGTAATGCTCACACGGGTGCTCATTGCCGAATTGATAGATAGCATTTTATTTTACAAATTATTTGTTTTCTTTCTTTATTGCAGCAAATCATTTAATCAACATGCCTAACGTTAAACTATAAAGTATGAATTTATATGCGAAATCGAAAAAAATAGGTAAATAATGCAAAAATCAAATAATGGGAATGGAAAATGGTCTCAAAAAGTCGAAAAATGTGACTTAAATTGTTGTAAACTAAAAATTTGCGAAATGTTCGACTAAAATTATGGTAACCAAAATTATGGTAACCAAATTTGATAGATAGCATTTTATTTTACAAATTATTTCTTTTCTTTCTTTATTGCAGCAAATCATTTAATCAACATGCCTAACGTTAAACTATAAAGTATGAATTTATATGCGAAATCGAAAAAAATAGGTAAATAATGCAAAAATCAAATAATGGGAATGGAAAATGGTCTCAAAAAGTCGAAAAATGTGACTTAAATTGTTGTAGACTAAAAATTTGCGAAATGTGCGACTAAAATTATGGTAACCAAAATTATGGTAACCAAATTTATTGTGAACTAAATTTATTGGCCCTAATTTTTTTTATTTGAAAATTCAATTAATTATTATATATACAAATCAAGCGTTACATTTCAGCCATGCAAAATTACAATGACATATTTTAATATTCTAATTGAAAAATGGTGCTGCAATATAAGTTGCTTAATGTTTGGCCGGATGACAACTAACTAAAAGAGAAAAATAAACTTGATTACATAATAATTAATTCGGCTGAACCAACACATAGCAAAAGCCACATTAACGTTGGGGCCGTCTACCAAATTTGAATGACATACAATAACAAGAAATCAAACATATCATAAATAATTATATATGGATTTTGTTCATTACAATTCCGTCACAACTGATAGAAGAAAAAGAAGGACAAGCAGATAGGAAATTGGACGGACAGAATTGTAACCAACAAGAACACATTTCTGAGACTAGTCTGGCCAGACTGTATCGGCAGCCCAGAGGTACTTGATCAGATTGGCCTTAAAAGTAGAAATTCGCTCTGACTGCCGGATACATACTGGTAGACTATTCCATTTCAGCATAGATCTATAAAAGAAGCTATTTCGGAAGGCATCCGAGCAGGGCACAGTGGTACTCATGTAAGTTGAAGTATCCGACCTATCAATTATTTGAGCATTGTGCCTAGTGTATCGGGTGCCCTCTGGACGGCATAGGACTATATAAGTAGGAAGCGAAACTGGGATTATGCTATTCACTATTTTATAGAAGGTCATAAGATCGTTATAAATAAACTTCTGCATGACAGGGAGAATATTTAGCTTCTTTTGCTCTGTAGCAAGTTTATCGTCATTATAACTGGAGTAGGGTTCACCATTGATCCATTTAATAGCCCTCTTTTGGATAGCAACAAACTGTTGAAGATGAGTTGCAGATTGAGGGGACCATATGACAGAACAATGTTCAAATATAGACCTAATTAACGCCAAATAGAACGATCTTTTCTGCCTTTTATCAGTAGTGAAATGACATGTTCTCTTAAGTAGTCCAAGTCTGGAGGTAGCTTTGGAAACAAGCGCTTTACATTGTGCACCCCAATTAAACCTGGAGTTTATTGCGACTCCTAAATCTGACTGAGAGGGCACAAAGTCAATATCACTTCCAGAAAGTTTATAGAAGAAGGTATTGAATGGCAAGTTATCCAGCACGTTTCTTTGCAGGGACACAGAGAGGGCTTTGCACTTTTGTGGGTGGAACTTCATTCGATTTCTCACTGACCAATCATACAATCTATTGATGTCATTTTGGATTATGTGATGGTCAGGGTAACCAAGAATCTCCCTCCAAATTTTAGTGTCATCTGCATAAAGGGTGATATTGGTGCCTTCAGAGACACAGGAGAACATGTCATTCATAAATATTACAAACAATAGAGGGCCAAGTATAGAACCTTGAGGGACACCAGACCGAACTGGTAGAGAGGAAGACGTTTGGCCTCCTATCACTACTTGTTGTTGTCGCCCCTCAAGATAGGACTTGATAAATTTAAGCATTAGTCCATCGACATTAAAAATATTCTTTAATTTACCTAAAATGAGGTCATGCGAAACGCTATCAAAAGCTTTCGCAAAATCAAAATATATTATATCAGTCCTGGACCTGTTGTTCAGTGCAAGTGCAAGATTGTCCGTGAAAGGTATCATTTGGGTTGTGCATGAACGTTCATTAACAAAACCGTGTTGTCGGCGCGGTCATCCAACAGATCAGAACATGCAGCGTATAATGCAGTCTTTATGCACCTTTCAAAGACTTTCATTACAAGAGATGTTAACGAGATAGGCCTGTAGTTCTCAACCGAAGACTTATCGCCCTTTTTGTGCACTGGTACTACAAGTGCCAGCTTCCAATCAGGGGTATGCATCCGCTTGAGAAAGACAGGTTAAATAAAACACTAAGTGGGTATGCAAGGCTTTGGGCACAGTTTTTGAGGACTTTCCCATGAATCCCATCAGGGCCAGGGGCCTTGTTAGGATTTAACTTTTTAAGAATCAACAGAACATCTTCTTTACTAAACACAAGACTGGAAAAACAATCATCACGAAAATCTATGTCAATGCCATAATCGCTCTCTTGAGAAAACTGCTCATAAAAATATTCGTTAAAAAGGGCAGCTTGATCAGATGGATTGTTTCGAAAGCGATTATGATATTTAACAGTTTCAGGGATCCTGGTTGACTTTGATTTAGATTTAACGTAGGTCCAGAATTTCTTGGAGATAAGAGCATCATCGGAGTCATCCTCAACACTGAGTCTCATTCTTTCGTCCATCATATTTTTAAATTTTGTTCGAAATGCACGAAACTTTTGTTTATTAGACTCAGAGTTGCTCCCTTTATGCCTAATTCTCCATTTCTCCTTATTTCGTAGGAGACGATCACATTCGGAGTCATACCATGGGGGCAGGAACTGAGACTTAATGGTCTTTTTAGGGATCCATCGGTCACAGGCTGCATCAAGAACTCCTCTGAATCGACTCCAGGCAAGATAAGGATTATTACACTCAAATATACTATCCCAATCGATGCTAAATAACTCAGAATTCAGGCCCCTAAAATTACCTTTACTATAATTAAAGATCTTTCTTTTAGGCTGCTTAATATACTTGGTCTTAACATCAATGTCAAATGTGATACAAAAGTGGTCGGACATACACATTTCGTTTTGATCTAAAACTTTAACATTCTTAATAAGGTTCTGAATTTTAGTGAACACAAGATCTAAGGTGTTGCCTGACTTGTGAGTAGGGGAGCTAATAAGTTGTGTATGTCCGAGGTCATCAGTGAGAAAATTTACAAAGCTGGAATGTAGCTGGCAAGATGACTGACCATCTGTCCCCTACCAGAATGTGTCTTTGCAACTTTCTGGCAGATGCTAACGTAACAAAATGTTTCTTGAAAGATTCAAAATTATCTAAGCCAAGTGTTCCTACTCTATAGAATGTAGATATGCAAAAGTTTCTTCCACACTGGGTCTTAATTATGACTGATAATAATTCAGCTTGAACACTAACCTTTGAGAACTTTAGACTCGAGATATCAATGTCTGTTCTATGGGCAATCAGAACACCACCACCGTTTTTTCTGAATTTCTTGGGCTGGGTTGCATCCACTGGATGCGATCTTAAGGATCGATCAAGCCTAAATACTTTGTATTTGTCAGGGAGCACCTCATTACTGAGAATGGAATTTTTCAGCCATGTCTCGTTTAGAATAATGATGTGAGGCTTATGTTTGTAGATATAACCATGGAATTCATGTATCTTGGTCATATTTAGTGGTGGTGTTCCTGATGCTAGATCGCGGGTATTTAGGAAACCATGGACATTATTGTAAACAACGGATAAATTTGGTCCAGGGTTCAGTAAGGAACAATTACAAATTACTATCAGGGAAATATTAAGGAGAGATAGAAAAACCAGACCACACCTAGACATGACCCCAAGCCAGCTGCTGGTAATATTAAAAAGTAACTACAGTCTGTTTCGGTGACATGGTAGGTGACAGTTCGGTTTTTGTGGTAGATAGCAATTTTAAAGAAATTGCAGCTAAGGCTGTCCCAATGCCCCTCTCCCCTCTGTACACAAGTTTAAAGTGTCTGAGAAAAATGGTACAAAATATTACCATAAAGTAAAGATTTATGGATGACCTCAAACATGGTACAGAGTGTATTTTAGGTTGGAGGGGAGCACTAGTGAGTATATTAGCATCGATAGTCAAAGAAAATATATACAAAATAACATAAAAATAAAATATACCCAATAGAGCACATAACATATGACGAGACAGAAGACAGGACAACAAATTTTCCCCGTTACCTCTATTACTTTTACTGATGATAACATACCTAGAAAACATACCAGTTGCAACACGGTGTTGTTGAGCCGATATTCCCATGGAACTTTTAAGTATATTATTAACAGAATTGTGTCTCGCCGTTGTGTTTTGTTAGGTATTGTGCTATAATATGAAGTAACATACATTATGCTATCACTTCGTTTGAATACATATTAATAACATCCAAATGATCAGATCCAATAGGATACTGATGCAGACAATGAAAAATTGAAATATTGAATTGGATTACCACATCAGTATCCCATTGGATTAAACCACTTTGAGTGTATGATTCTGAGATAGAACTTTGCCAACACTGGCATCCCAGCCTTGGGGCTGGGATGAATATCATAAAAGCCCCTATTGTCACACTTAGGAAATAATCTCTCGTTTCTGTTTCCATAGCGGTCTAAGAATGCCCAAAAAACATCAAGGTAAAACAGTTTATGCCTAGAGCAGCGATCAAAGATCAAATTATTCATAGCACAAACATTACCAGGGATTTTCTCTTGTCCATTGGGGTGGACTGGTGGAATAGCTTGTACAAAAACACGTGCATTTGGATAAAGTTTTCTTGCTGTCTTCATAAGGTCACTCACAGGGGTCTTGAGATGATTGACACCCTGGGTACAGTACCGGATGTCGTTGGCACCGAAGCTTAAGAACAGTTTCTTTACCTGCACAAGAGGGTTTTTTTGTATGAAAGGCCTCAATAGATTTCTGTATAGCTGAGATCTTAAGCCCACCCTTAGCTATGTTGGTGACAGTTTCTTTACCTCTACTGAGGCGATCAGTGTCCAATCGAGCAGCAAAGGAGTCACCAGCAATGAGAATGATAGACTTCTGGTGTTTTTGAGAGTCTGTGGGGGCTTTTGGGGATACTTTATTAGGACTGTCGGATGTAGGAGAGGGAAGAATAGGAGATGAATGGGAAGAGGAAGAGGAAGGTGTGGTTAACTTTCTGAAGGAGAGACTATACCTCCAACAAGTTTCATTGTCAGAAGGTGCAACTCCTGGGGCAATCCTGTGCCTCATGACTTGCTGTGCACCAGGCTTCATGATGTTCAGTGTGCCATTGGTGGCAGGGAGGGTGAAGTCTGCGTTAATCAACTCTTGGGCTGGCCTTGACCTAGAGGCCCTAGTTGTGCGTTGTTCTACTTGGGTTGTATCCAGTACAAACTCAAGTGACCGTGGAGCCCCTATTGAGTAAGTGCAAATGGAGCTGGACTGTGATATTATTAGGTCTTCATCGTCTTTATGGAGGCTTAACTTAGCTTGCTGAGTGTCGTACCTTGTAACAAGGCAAGCATCCATGTTGTTGGTGGTGGAGGGGAGGTCATTAATAAGTCCCATCAACTTAAAGATGCTAGGGAAGTTGTTGATGGGATGTGGCTTGTTAACTATGTTACCAAAGCAGTAGTCTTCTGATGAAGGGCTTAGCCAAAGGGTGTGGACTTTTTTAGATTTGCCTTCAAGATTCATTGAATCTAATTCTTCTGTGATTTTCTTGAATAGATTTTCGTTCATTCCAGGGAGGACTGGAACGTGCTCTACGAGCGCATGTGGGCTATACGAGACATTTTGAACAGTAGTTTCCTTCTTCGTTTTCTTTTCCTTCTTCTTTTTATCTAACCGTTCTATTTTTGAAGCAAGCTTTTCCTCTTTCAGACTGTCCAGGATACTCTTAGTGAGGAGGGTATGCATGTGTTGCTTTACTTCAAGAGATAAGTTTTGCAGTAAGGCGAGGAAGTTGGCGGGCAGTGTTGGCATCTTGTTGTGAAGTGTGGGAGGATCAAGAGGAGACTGGGTGATCCGGATAAGAGATCAACAGCAGGATGTTTCAGTGGCACCGTTATAAACCCTAGCAATCTGGATCTGAAACAGTCAATAGGCCAGAGATTTATAGTTCAGAGTGAAAAAATTTGAATTATAATGAACAGAGTTGTCGTAAAGAACTGTATAGCAGAAAAAAGAATGCAATACTTATCTAAGGGAGAAGTAGCTAAAGGAGTTAACAAATTTCAAACATCACTAGATCTCTAACAATTAAACTAACCTCGTACCAGACCGCAGGAGCCCTGGCAGTACAAGACTACCAGGGCAATAGGAAGAAACGATTACCACCTCCACAACCTGCCATCTAACTCAGATCCATCACACCCAGGACACCGGCAGACTTTACTCCAACGGATTACTCATCGGTAGCCATGCCTAAAATTATTTGTTATATAGTAGTGTTGAAAGTATTAAAACTAAATAAGGTACACAATAACTAATAATACGTTCCGCATTCCTAAGAGCTATATACAACCACACCGATGATGTTCACCGTTTAGGTATAGCTAGTAGTAGACATAGGTCAAATATCAAATCAACAAGCAGTACGTTGTAACAAGAGTAAACAAGAAGTAAAAGTAGACAAGTTATTATCAGAAACGATATACAAAAAATTGCATCCAGACCTCCATGATTTCGGTAAATCAATTTCCCGGATATTGCTGGCACATGAGCTGGCACTGATCTTGGCAGGGAAGTTCATGGAATTATAAGCTTATAAATCATTTAAGCAATAATAAAGCAAACTGTCTATAACAATAAAATCAGTCCAATCCCAAATGTTATATTACTGATATCTGTATTGTATATAGATGTCACAGTGACAACTCATCACCGTCTGAAAATGATGTTTGATATCATAATATGATGAGGAGTATTGGAAAAGTCGACAAGAAGCCAGAAATCACATCTCATATAATTTGAGGACAACACGACAATTCAAAACTTTGAACATAAAACGATATTATTTATTCAGGGAGGACAGACGGTATAAGAAGGCGAGGTGTCGGTCTTTCCCTTTCAAAGAGGATTAAAAATTCATTAATTTCCTATCTACCAATATCTGACCGTTTGTTGAGTGCAAGGCTGCATAGTCAACACCTGAACATCTCTGTTGTTGTGGCATATGCGCCAACTGAGGGGGCTTCAGATAATGATAAGGATGAATTCTACCAGCAGTTGTCAAGTGCATTCGATGAGCTACCCCGACATGATTTAAAATTACTGCTCGGTGATCTTAATGCTAAGGTCACATCGGACTGCAGTTCTATGTCAGGTGTCATTGGTGGACACTCGCTTCACAGCTCATCAAATGACAATGGTACCCGATTGTTGGACTTTTGCATCGCCCACCAACTTACCATCGGTGGCACTATGTTTCAGCAAAAGGATATACATAAAGGTACGTGGAGATCACCTAATGGTCGTACTGTAAACCAAATAGACCACATATGTATCAGTAAGAAGTTTGGAGGCTCTTTGCTAAATGTAAAAGTTTGTAGGGGGGCTGACATTGGGTCTGATCACTATTTGGTAAGAGCACGACTAAGAATGAAGCTTATGTCAGTGAAAAAGAAGCAAGAACGTAAGCTCGAGATTCCTGCTATTGAGCACTTGCGTGATCATTCACTTATTTCCGAATACAACATTGTTCTGAGAAACAAATTTGACTGTTTGGAACCTGAGGCTGACCTGGAATCAATGTGGGACAACTTCAAAACAACTGTCACACAAGTGTCCATGGAAGTCCTTGGGCAAAGGCCTCGAAAAAAGAAGGACAGGCACCAATCTCAGAAGACAAAAGAATTATTGAAGAACCGTAAGAAATTTAAGCGTAAAGACCCTAATTCGAACGCTAACAGGTCAGAGTATTCTAGATTGAATAAGCTCTTTAAAAAAAGTAGCAAGGTCGACGATAACAACTGGGCACTTAGAATGGCCGATGACTTAGAAGAAGCTGCGAGAAAAGGCCAGCAACGTGAGGTATGGCAGAAGATCAATGTCATATCTGGAAAGAAGAAGAAGCAGTCAACTGCAGTTAGAGACGTATCTGGCCAGTTGATTGCCGACCCACATGCCCAGAAAGAAAGGTGGAAAGAGCACTTTTCTAGGCTATTGAACCCTCCCCCACAAGAGGCCAATATTTCTGACCTAGACAACATCCCTCCGCAACCCAGTTTTGACGACCTTTCCGATTCGGATGAGGCTCCTACAAGAAACGAGATTGTTGATGCCCTTAAAAAACTCAAGAATCACAAAAGTCCAGGAGTGGATGGTATCACCAACGAGCAACTTAAGTATGGACAGGATGGGTTGGTTGATCAACTAGTTGTGTTGTTCAAGAAAGTGTGGGAAGATGAGAAGATTCCTGAGGATTGGTCCAAAGGTGTTATTATCATCGTTGGAAAGAAGGGTGACACCTCTCATTGCGCTAACAACAGAGGCATAACATTAAGATCCACAGCCTCGAAGCTCCTTCAGATGATACTCCTGCGGAGACTTAGCATTGGCATGGAAAAATTTCTCCGGGAGAATCAAAGTGGTTTTAGACAGAATCGCTCATGTATTGACCAGGTTTATTCACTCCGCTGTATTATACACCAATGTATTGAGTATAATATCCCTCTGTATATTAATTTTGTTGATTTCAAAGCAGCTTTTGATTCGATTGACAGGCAGTTCATTTGGAGAAGTATGCAGCACTACGGCCTACCTGACAAGTACATTAGAATCATGAAGGCGTTCTTTACTCACACAGTTAGTGCTGTTAGGGTCAATGGAGAGGTAACAGGTTGGTTTGATGTCAACTCGGGAACTGGGCAAGGTGATATACAGGGACCACCAGTCTTCAACTTTTGTTTGAATTTTTCAACATACCTTATGGAACTAAACTAGGTCATTAGTAAGGGGGCTTTATTACAGCTGCCAGCCCCCGGGGTAGAAGAGAAACATCTCTTGGACACTGATTACGCTGATGACATGGCCATGTTAGATAACTCAAAAGAAGGGCTGCAGGAAACCACTGACCTTCTCTGCAAATACAGTGCCTATGCGGGTTTGAAGATTAATGCTGGCAAAACACAGAGCATGGTTGTCAGTAAAAGTGCTTCGCAGAGGCCGTATTCTAAAGACGACACTATGGACATCAGTGTGGAAGGTCTCCCAATACAGCAGGTCAGCAGTTTCACTTACTTGGGTGCTATCATCAGTGGGAATGGAACAATTGACAAAGAATTATCAGCTCGAATTCAAAAAGCCTCTGGGGCATTCTATCAGCTTAGCAGTATATGGTACAGTCGTAACATCAAAACACCAACTAAAATAAGGATATACAAAGCGGCTGTCCTCACTATACTGCTATATGGAAGTGAGGTATGGAATACCACTCAGACGCAGATGAAAAGATTCGAGGTGTTCCATCATAGATGTCTGAGAAGAATCCTGAAAATCAAATGGTTTTATCACGTATCTAATGCTGACGTACTTAAGCGGGCTAACATCGCCCCTGTTGATACTTTCGTACGAGCAGCTAGGCTCCGATGGTTTGGCCATGTGGTGAGGATGCCAGAAGAAAGAATACCCAAATATCTTCTGCACTGGATCCCAAAGCATGGTAAAAGATCAAGAGGCAGACCTCGGAAAAACTGGTTGTCATGCGTCCGGGAGGATGCAGCAATCTTCACAGGTGTCGATAACATCACAATAGAAGATGCAGAACAACAAGCTACAGACAGGGTTCACTGGAGAGGTCTAATATACCGGAGAAAGGAGTTACTATGTGGTGCAGGCCACTCCAACGACTAGGAGGAGACCTTTTCAAGTACAAGAAGTAGAACATAAAACGAGGAAATATGAACAGAACTGAACAAGAACAAAAACCACTTAGTAACTGTAGTAAACTCTACAGCAAACAAGGGACACTCAATCATATCCTCACGTTCTGCAAGGTTGCACTAAGACAGGGACGTTTCAACTGGCGCCATGATCAGGTCCTACGTGAAATCATGAAGACTGTTTCATCACAGATTAACGAGTTTAATTCCAACATCGCCAATTTAAGGAATCGAAGAGGGCACCGTTGGTCTTTCACAAGGCAGGTAATAAGCGCGAGAAGTTTACCCTAGCTGACCCAACTCATCATAAGACCCAAAGACATTTCTTTTCAGATGCCAACGACTGGAAGATAATATTTGATGAGGATGAGAGACAGAGGAACTTCCCGCAGCACAGGGAATTAGGTCAAAGACCGACCACCGCTTAAGAGCCGGTTAAGAGCCGTTTAAGAGCCGTTTAAGAACCGCTTAAGAGCCGCTTAAGAACCGTGTAAGAACCGGCTAAGAACCGGCTAAGAACCGCTTAAGAACCGGTTAAGAACCGGTTAAGAACCGGTTAAGAGCCGGTTTAGAGCCGGTCAAGAGCCGGTGAGCGGCCGCTTAAGAACCGTCTAAGGACCGCTTAAGAACCGCTTAAGAACCGTTGAAGAACCGCCTCTAAAACTGCATTTAAACAACCTAAGAACCAACTTAGAGCCGTTTAAGAACCGGTTAAGAACCGGCTAAGAACCGGTTAAGAGCCGGTTAAACGGTTCTTAAGCGGCTCTTAAGCGGTTCTTAAACGGCTCTTAAACGGCTCTTAACCGGCTCTTAAGCGGTGGTCGCTGTTTGCCCTATTAGCCATTGGGGGTTAGTCAAGAGACCACTGACCAGTAACAGCATAGTAAGAGCGTAGAATGTTTTGGCCCAGAAAAACATGTTTAATAACATCACGATAGAACAACAAGCTACTGACAGGGTTCACTGGAGAGGTCTAATACACCGGAGAAAGGAGTTACTATGTGGTGCAGGCCACTGCAACGACTAGGAGGAGACCTTTTCAAGTACAAGTAAGTAAGTAAGTTGTAAATATTGTAAATATTGTAAATATTGTAAATATTGTAAATATTGTAAATATTGTAAATATTGTAAATATTGTAAATATTGTAAATATTGTAAATATTGTAAATATTGTAAATATTGTAAATATTGTAAATATTGTAAATATTGTAAATATTGTAAATATTGTAAATATTGTAAATATTGTAAATATTGTAAATATTGTAAATATTGTAAATATTGTAAATATTGTAAATATTGTAAATATTGTAAATATTGTAAATATTGTAAATATTGTAAATATTGTAAATATTGTAAATATTGTAAATATTGTAAATATTGTAAATATTGTAAATATTGTAAATATTGTAAATATTGTAAATATTGTAAATATTGTAAATATTGTAAATATTGTAAATATTGTAAATGTTGCAAATATTGTAAATATTGTAAATATTGTAAATGTTGTAAATATTGTAAATATTGTAAATATTGTAAATATTGTAAATGTTGTAAATATTGTAAATATTGTAAATATTATAAATATTGTAAATATTGTAAATATTGTAAATATTGTAAATATTGTAAAATATCGATTTTGAAAAAACTGAGATTTCAAAAAATCACCATTAAAACAATTTTACTGCTTACAAATTAACACGAGATGCTTAAAACGTTGCTTATTTTTTATACTGTTTTACAAGAAAATAATTTCACGGTTTTTAGACAAAAATTTCTTGGCAAAGCGAGAAATCACTGTTTAGTGTTTACAGTTAAGATGATTCGGATGTTTACAGTTAGGAATAATGTTTGAACAAATTTGTCGCACGTTTTTCTCTGTAGGAACCTGAAACATGTTTTCCATAGTCCCAGAAATCATCCCAAAATTTTGTTAAACTTGATCTATGTTCGAAGCTATTTTGAGTAATTTTCAGCCATGAACTAGAACCACGATAATTTTATAATCATTATTACATTCTAGGATACGTTTTCATCTTCATTATCCCGCATTTATTTTAGATAAATGATAATGAAAAAGAGTAGATTCGGAGTCTCTAAAATCAAGTCTTGTGATGTAATAGTAATCATGCTAAATAATAAGTTATCCTGGACTCCAATGAAACATAGTGTGTATTATATCTTTTAAGATTGATTATCGGATGAAATAAAGTCAAACGTTCTTTAAAACAGTGTCTATGAAACGTTTACTCCGACAAGTTCTCCAAATTTATTTAACCAGGTTACAAAGAAATAGTCCCAATGTTAGAAATACACAAAGCCCGGAAATCGCAGTTATAGTGATAATTTCACTCTTTTCCGTCAACGACAGGGCTGATATGACAGTCCCCAAAGTAGAAGAAAGGCTTAGAACGATGTTGAAGATCTTGGCAGATATTTCTCCGAGGTTACTGTTGTCCAAACTCCACTTTTTGTAAAGGTAGAACTTGCTGGGGGTATTCAGGTTAAGATGACACGCCTCCCCTATACCCATTAGAATCAATCCCATCAACAACTGGAGTGTAAATTCCAAGAATTTGAAATCACTTGTTGTGGCTCCGAATGCAACTACTGCTCCACAGTGATAGAATAAGTTTCCTATTGCCATTGTGGTGATGACATTAAGCGTATTGATTCTACCAGCTATAAAGCTCAATGTTAACGCAGAAATGAATGAGACAATGTTAGAGATGTGCACTAATTGTACGGCTAACGAAAGGGACATGGTGGTGAAATACAAAATCCTTGCCGGAAGCACATACACTATGAGATCATTTAACGCATTATTCAGGAACAAGACTACATCGGGAAAGTAGAATGCGGTTTTTTGTGACCAAAGCGGAATAGACTGAGGGCCGATTCTGTTATTTCGATCTGTCAATTCTTGGGACTCCTTATCGGTGGAATCAACTTTTTGTTTATTACTTTCTTTCACCTCTATGTTTGTTAGGAATGGAAATACTAAAAGAGGGAGGATGTTGAAGGAGGCTGTACCAAGACCAACTAATACCCACCCACCAGCTACAAATAGCTCAGTGCCCAATATTGCTGAGAGGATTGCCCCAACTTGTATGAAGCTGCTAATCAAGATCATCGCCTTTTTATCTTCCTTCAGATACAAATCTATAACCTCGCCCTGAAATATATTATTAATTACTGTTCCTGCAATATAAAAAAATAATAAATCTAAATTTGCAATTTTTGTAAGCTGCAAATCATATGCTTTCATGTATAAAATAACAAGAATTGCGCCCGTTGTTTCGTTTTGGCGAACGCTAGATTTCCATTTCACATTTACTATATTATAAATTTAAGTATAAGATCCAATCAGCTCACTTCAATTTTGATGATAATAATATATCAATTGATAAATTATGCATTAAATACGGGAAACACTTGAAATTCAATTCAATTGCCGTAAAACTTAACTTGTATCTGTAATTCAAGAAATTTTAAGCAAAGGTAAACTATACTCGTGTACACATCAATACACTACGCGTGCCACGTACAAATTGGGCTTATAATCTAATATTATACATTTCATCGTATACATTAAAACACAGTCGCGCCGCGCATTCATAGATCACAGGCTATCTATACATCACATCTCCGCAAGCAATCCTCGCGCGCGCGCAACTTTTTCGTTGCATGGTAACGGACGTAAGGAAGGAAGGAAGGACACACGACATATTTTTCTGCAAAAACCTCCATTCGTAACCTTTCACTATTGCCTTTTTACAAAAGGGTGAAATGGAAAAAATTAGAAAAAACAGATGGCCGCAGCACAAGAGGGTCAAAGTGCAAAGAAATTGATGCTAACTGCTGCTCACTGCTGCTAACTGACTGCTTACTGCTGCTAACTGCTGCTAACTGCTGCTAACTGCTGCTAACTGCTGTTAACTGCTGCTAATTGCTGCTAACTGCTGCTAACTGCTGCCAACTGTTGCTAACTGCTGCAAATGGCACGTGCTCGACAGCAGCAGTTAGTAGCAGTTAGCAGCAGTAAGCAGCAGTTAGCAGCAGTTAGCAGCAGTGAGCACTGAGCCGCAGTGATAATTCCTCACCTGAACAAACACATGCATTATGCCCATTGCAAACCCTTGAATACCCCTCAGTAATGCTATGGTTCCGAAAATAACAGGAGCGTCACAGTTCACATCAATGAATACTTGAATCAAAGCCATCATGGAGGAGCAGGTCAGGTTCAAAAGGCTCGCACAAAAATATCTTTTGAAAAGGGACGCGTTTCTGATGGTTTTTGGTAGATAGTTGTAGATGTATGGGCCGGCAGGCGAAGTTATCAGAGCTACCGAAATGGAAACAGTGCCTGAAAAAAAACAGTAATTGTTTTCTACTTTTAGTCTAATGTAACTGTTTAAACTTTTGAAATACCGCTAAAGGTTTTCTACTTTTAGCTTTGTATAATTTCACTCGAGTTGAATATTGAATATGTATACAGCCGCTTTGAAATCGGCAATTTTTATTTTTGATAATATTGGTTGTTGATATAAGCGGGATATAAATCTAAAAATGCTTCATTTCATTTCATTTCATTATGTAATCTCACTTACCTATTATGGTACTGAAGCCAGATTGTTTAAGGAAGTCTAAATAAAATCCGGACGGATACAGTTTAGTCATAAATACGACGTACATTCCAAGGCAAGCAAAGATCACTATAGTCATCTGATGGCATGTAGTAATTTCTGCAAAGGTTATAGTAATTGAAGGTAATCTTAAATATTTATAATTGTGAATTTAAATCACCGTACGGACAGCGGATTTGGGAGTATTGAGTATTCATATTTTCGTGAGCGGAAAAGAACAGAAACTAAACATTTACCCTCCGAACGTTCCTCGTCTTCTGATGACACCGGTTTGTCCTCATCGTTCCCTTCTGAAATGTCACCAAAAACAGTAACTTCCAATGTCAGGCTAGAGCCTGAAATTACGATTTATCGTCAGCCTATCATTTAATATCTTCATGTCATATTAAATTACAAAAAACATAACGATTCAACCCAATTAATTCGAAAAAATGCAGCAAATAACGTAAAGATTTCCAATTTTGCTAACCATATTTTTTGCTTTTAGTAGATTCACTTTCAGAATTATCGAAGTCCTTAACGTCCAAAACAGGATTTGCCATGACCAAGTTTTCGTCTACAATTTCTTCTGTCATGATTCACGTACTCTAGTTCGATACGCACTATAGTTCGACAACTTAAGGCTTTAAGAGGACATATTTACACCAATTTACACCAAAAGCCTTTTTTGGTGCCACCTTAAAAAATCTGACAAAACAATAAGTTTAGTCAGATTCAAAATTTTTTAAATATTCCCTTATTCGGAAAAATTCACTTTTATCTTTTGTTAAGCTTTTTAAAATTTTGGTCAAGTCTGTCGTTGTAATACCGACTTCTTAAATTGTTTGAATGTGACTCAACTTATTCAGTTATTGTGTTGTTCCATACTTTCATAATATGAAATAAAATTTAAGGTGGCACCAAAAAAGGTTTTGGTGTATGTCCCCTTATTATGCCGGGATTTCACTGCCGCAGTTAAAAAGGGTAGGAGTATTTACCCGCTGAGTCAAAACCCGCATTAGTTGAGCAATTTAACCGCTTTCCATTTTTATTTAAATCGTTTTAGAAATTAACCCTTATTAACTCCGCACCACACCCGCCTATCATATTTGAAAACATGCATTATATTGTCGTATGAAAGTAAACAAACATACCGCAATGAGTGCCCCCCCCCCCCCCCCCTAATAAGCTTATAGTATTAGATGACAGTGAATATCGAGGTTAACCTAATTATGACTTATGTACCAACGCTACATATGCAGTAATGGGAGAGAGCGAGAAGGGAGAAAAAGTGAGCCATTTTATGTCACATTTGTGGTACAAAACCATAAATTAAACCACTTACCACCGACCGATTTTAAAAACCTTTATCATTTGGCTTCGTCAGAGTTTTCTCGGCACTATACCCAAAAAAAGCCAGTCCCACAACTCTAACCATTTTCTTAATTAAGCCGCTCGCAAATTACACGCGCACAGACAGACACACAGACACACAGACACGCAGACAGACACACATTCTGGGATTATTGTTTAAGATAGCGTACTCTACAATCTAGATCTATAAAACGGAGTACTAGTTACCACGATAGTCTTTTATCGCTCTGCTAAGTCTACAATACTTCTTAAGAGGCTGCGATGTTAAAATGGAGTGTCTTCTTAGGGAAAATCAGTGTGGGTTCAGACGGAACCGCTCATGTATTGATCAGATTTATTCCATCCGCACCATTATTCATAACTATATTGAGTTTAATATTCCACTTTATGTTAATTTCATTGATTTTAAGCCAGCGTTTGATTCCATCAGAAGAGAGTTTGTTTGGTCAAGCATGAGACACTATAATGGACTTCCTGAGAAATATGTTACAATCTTTCAGGCATTTTTCAACAGAACTATGTCAGGGTTAATGGTGAAATGTCTGATTGGTTCTCTGTCAATTCAAGCACTGGAAAGGGTGATATCCAGGGCCCTCCTGTATTTAATTTTTGTCTGAACTTTGGAATCTTTTTGGCCGACGTTCACAAGGCAATCAGTCATGGTGCTGTACTGCAAAAGGAACTGAAGGGTGCATATGAAAAAGTTATCATGGATAGTTATTACGCTGATGGACAATACTGAAGAAGAGCTGCAAGAGTCCATGGATCTTATCACTTATTACACCTCTTATGCAGGGTTAAAGATCAACGCTAAAAAGAGTAAAGACACAATGCATGGCGATCAGCAAGTGTGCGTCCCAGCGACCTTACACCGAAAGAGACAGTATAAAGCTAACAGTGGAGGGAGAACCTGTTGAACAGGTCAGTAACTTTGTTTATCTTAGTGCCAACATCAGTGGGGATGGTACCATTGACCGAGATCTTGACATCAGGATCCAGCATGCTAATGGTGCGTACCATCAGCTTTGGAAGATATGGAAAAGTAGAACTATAAGAACGCCCACCAAGATCCGTATCTACAAGGCTACTGTTATTACTATTCTGTTATATGGAGCTGAAGTCCGGAACACAACAAAGAAGCAGATGAAACGGTTCGAGGTCTTCCATCTGACCTCCCTGAGAAGAATCTTGAAGATAAAGTGGTTCTTCCATGTCTCCAATGAAGAAGTTCTCAGGCGTGCTGGAATTAAGACTATTGAAACTTTCATCGGTTCGGCTAGACTAAGGTGGTACGGACACGTTGTCAGAATGCCAGAGATACGGTTTCCCAATTTTTTACTGGATTGGAATTGGGAAACCAAACTTTAACTATGGAAAAAGACTGAGAGGACGGCCCCGCAAAGGCTGGATGGCCTGTGTACTCGAGGATGCGGCTGACTTTAAAGGTGTCGATAACATCAGCAGAGACGCAGTAAAACAGTTAGCTCTAAAACGAGTGGAATGGAGGAACATGTTACACCGTAGAAGAGATGTGTGTGATGCAGGCCACTCCTACGATTAGGAGGAGACCTTTTCATGTAGCATGTATGTAAGTCTACAATTCTGCTAACTAACAATTGAGTCTGATGTCAATTAAATTGTCATAGATATGGATTATACATATTACATTTACACATAGTTGAACAGCATGAAACAAGTGAAAACTGGAAAACAAACAACCGAATAGATTTCAAGCTTGTAAATGATCGTTGCTTAAGATCGGAGATTTCAAAACTCTAGTTCGACAGTCGAAGTTCTCTTGTCGAACTTTAGTACGTGTTGATCTTGAGTCCAGGTAGCACACTTACGTTCGACAGAGTCGAACCTTAATGTTTGTCGAATTTACAAACACGACCGACTGATCCAGTTAGGCTTCTTCGTATATCAATACGCTAAGATGGATACAAGTTTAATTTTAACAGACATAACCTGACTCATTGTGAGATAATTGAAAATGAAATCTAAAAATAGGTCTGATATATCTGTACAGGACATTAAAATACCAAACCTCAACCTATCCTCAGACAGTTTGTATCTTGCCGTCAGTGGAATGGATTTAAACAGTGTTGTAAAGCCTACAATGGCGCAAGAATGCGAGAAAGCTGAAAAGGAGTGGTCTCCACGTATTGACAGCAAATCCAATACGGTATACGATCTTAGGACCCCAGGTAACGGAGACATATAGAAACATAATTATTAAAAGTTATATTTATATTACACAAGGACGAGTCGACGACGGACGTGGACAATGGGAGCAGGACTGTAGAGCGGGGGACTCTAGAGCGGGGGACTGTAGAGAGTACTTGGTCGAAAGTAGGACCCTAGAGCGGGGTCAAATTGCCAGGGTATGACTCTAGAGCGGAACTCCCTTACCGGACCCATACTATGAGGACTCTAGAGCGGTACCCACATGCAAATTTTATAACGGTTAGAAATTTGAGAGTTAAGTTAGTTTTGAAGATTGAGCTATGTTTTTTAATCAATGATTAATAATAGTCGTCACATAATGATGATCAAATTGATACAACTTATTATACATTATTACTGCGAATCAAATATCTGAAAATAGTTCACTCCTGGATCATCACGTTCCTCAACATGTCATGGTTGGAGACAATGTCCTGATCTTCGTACACTTCTATTTTTTTTATTGAAATCTTTAAAATCGATCAATTACATACAAATTTACACAATGAATGAACAACATTAAATATTCTCAAAAGGTAAGACTCCGATAAAATCAGATTTTCTAGGACAAAATGTATGTAATCAAAGGACCTGAGGGTCACCAAAACACAGATGTTGAGAGCAAAAAGCACCTCCTGCACAAGTATGGGCCCACGAAAATCTTGAATTCTAAATAGAATTTCAAATATAATCACACAGAAATATCAAAAGCAATCAAATCATATAGTAAAGTGAAATCCATGATGTGATGATATACAGTTGCACTAAATGTGCCAGTTGGCTGTCCTTGGTACGCTGACGGGCTCGTTTTGCAGGAGGACTGAGGAGCATCCCTGTAACTCTCATTGAGCATCATTTCATCTGTAGTGGACTGTTCTATGTAGACAGCTTGAAGAAAGGTCCAGATAGTTGGGTTAGAGTGTCCCACCATTGCTGCAAACTTTCTGTTATAAAGGCGTAGTTGTTTGTCTTGTTGAGGTTGCAAGACGGGCTTCTCAGAAGGAGTTGAGGAATGACTGTTACTCTGCATATTGTAGATAGTTGTAGAGAGGAGTAGGAATCGAATGTGATATACTAAAACTCTCTATACTAAAACTCTCTAAACATTCTCTGTGACATTTATAATTATACTGCACTATCGAAATCACAAACAAGAACCGATGGGATCTGGATCATACCCTGTCACCACTTCACCAGACTGAACATGAGATACCCTTAGTAGGTGCTAAAGTGTCACGCGATGAGATCCTCATTCCTAAATATAAGGGAGTTCCGCTCTAGAGTCCTACCCTGGTGATTTGACCCCGCTCTAGGGTCCTACTTTCGCCCAAGTACTCCCTACAGTCCCCGCTCTACAATCCTACAGCCGAACTATTATTATTATTAATAATGACGAGTATTGTTATTATTAATGACGGGTGTTATTATCAATGACGGGTATTATTATTACTAATGCAGACGGGTATTATTATTTATAATGCAGACGGGTATTATTATTTATAATGACGGTATTAACATTTTAACGTACAAAATGAAAAAAGCTGTTATAGAAATTTGTTATGTCCGAAACAAAAACAAAAATAAAACCATGGCCATGCTAAGTTTTCATCTCAATTAAGTTGTACTAATACCGCGTTCTCTAAAACCTTCATCTTGACATATAAATGATTCGGGCCGAATGGGAAGGTGGCGGGTCTGTCGGCTTGGTTGCCAAAACTTATTAATTTTCCCGACAGGGATAAACATAGTGCAAAGGGTATCAATAGACATTTCCGCCTGAGCAAAGAAGATAATCTGAAGGTTCTTTAACAAAGACCTGAAACAAGAATTACAATTAAATAAGGGCTTCATCGTCAAAGGACAAAGCACGTGCAGTGTACACATACGAACTCAACAAAAAAGGACTTGATCATTTATATGTCAAGATGAAGGTTTTAGAGAACGCGGTATTAGTACAACTTAATGGAGATGAAAACTTAGCATGGCCATGGTTTTATTTTTGTTTTTGTTTCGGATATAACAAATTTCTATAACAGCTTTTATCATTTTGTACGTTAAAATGTTTAATACCGTCATTATTAATAATAATACCGTCTGCATTATTAATAATAATACCCGTCTGCATTAGTAATAATAATACCCGTCATTGATAATAACACCCGTCATTAATAATAACAATACTCGTCATTATTAATAATAATAATACCCGTCATTATTCCGTCATTATTAATAATACCCGTCATTATTACATGAATGAGGAGATGAAACGTAATGACAGTGTGAGTAATACAACTCACTTTTTTAGACATGAGGACGGTATAAATCTTTCATCAAATGACAACAAAAACTGTGAAAGAAGCCGTGCGATCAGTGAATAAAGAAGAAGAAAGATCGAGAAACTTGATTATCTACGGTTTGAAGGAGACGGAAGAAGGGGAGTGGGAGGACGTATTAGAGATGGACCCTCTCCCGGACTTTTTCAAGTCAGTTTTTGCTGAGGCCGGCTGTCATTTTCCTGACACGGATGAGATATGCAGGATTGGGAAGAAAGTTCCTGAGAAAACGCGACCAGTCAAAGTCCAGTTACAAAGCTCTAACGATGTGGACATTATACTAAGGAATGCACACAAACTTAAAACAAATGATGATTTTAAGTCAGTTTATCTTGCACCGGATAGGACACGGGAGCAGAGAATACTACACAGTGGACTTGTCAAACAGATGAAAGAACTAATAAAGCAGGACAATAGCAAGCGTTATTTTATCAGAGACAATAAAGTTAATTGTGTTAGTGAGAGCTAGAGCCTTATCTACAAGTACACTGACTTGTTATCAGAATTTATGAACTTTAATATGTTATGTTCACTTTCGTTATCTACGTGGTGATACAGTGTAGTTTTTACATAGTATGTATTTTAATTTGGTGTAAGTGGTGGCCGTTGTATTCTATAAACCGTTTTTAACGAGTTTTTTACGATGCAGTATTTTGTGAGGAGATTTAGGCAGCATGAACTGTGGCTCATATTTTATTATTTAAGCTGCTCTACGAGCACACACGCTAGCTAGTTGGTTTTTAGATAGTTAAGAGTATTAGTTACTTAGTTAGTTAGTGTAAATTAGTATCAGTCAGGATCTGTTAGCACACAGAACTGTTAGTTTTCGCGAAGCAGGTCTGACTTTCATATATATTCTTATAGTAGACTTCATCATATAAATTAATTTTGAACTTAGTAACAATTTCAGGGAATAAATAGAAATTTAAGATTTTATTTCTATTCTAATATTCACGTATATTAAATACAATTATATTGTTATGTATCATATGATTTTGTAAACATTGGCCGGTGTACCAAAAACCGGTCCCCAAACAAAACAACAACTCAGAGTACTCAAACTTACGGTAGAATCAAACACAGGTGATATTAGAGATATTCAAGAAACTATGAATAATACTGTCGATCAAAATGTTGGTCAAGAGGTTGAGATTTAAACGAACTGGCAGCCGAAGATCTTATTGATGGTAAGATTGAAATAAGAAACTCTTTTGTTGAAAATGATATAGGCGAAGTGACTACAGATATTATTCCTAAACTCCGTAATATAGACTAAATAAACTGAGTGAGGAGGACATCAAGCTGTTAAATGACATATCTGATTTGATTTGATTTGAAACGTTTACAAATAGTACAACTACATATACAATACAGCAAAGCCAAAGAGAATTAAAAATAAACGACATCTCCAGGCATTATCTAATGCTTCAAAATTAACGCTGCAAAAGCAATGATACATGAAAATGTTAGTCATCTTGTGAACATTTTTAACCGAATGAAAACTGATTTTGATAAATTGTTTGAACCATCTGATGATGAAAGTATCTCAATCTGTATAGCTATGATTCTGAGAAACAAGAAATAAAATATGAAAATTTAAATAATGTAATTCTCAATAATACTTGTTCATTTCCATTTATTTTCCAACCAGTTACGAATCATTTGTTTTACTTTCTAACTTCATCAGTCAGTTATATTGACAGATGGTGCAAATGATTCACTTTGAAAAATTAATTGAGTCACACGTTCAAGCGATCTATAGGATAAGGATAAAGTTCTACTGGTACGTTATTATTTGATTTTGCCCCGCTCTAATCTGGTAAGATCGAGTCACGATAAGATCACAATAGTACTGTGAACAATGAACATGATATAATAATCAAAAGTTACATCCATTTCCAATATAGATTCCACAATCCACATGGAAGATGATAGGTATCACACTAACTACAAGGGTGCTGCCGGTAACTTACGTAATACGCTTACCACCATCACATGTGCCACACTTTTTTCCAAAATGGCTACTGAAAAATCCATTATATACTTTTTTTTTAAAAGTTTTTATATTGTCTGTCAATCTAAAAACACAGCAAACGAACAAAAAAGTCGCACGGATCAAATGTGAGTGGAGAAATTCACCAAGACAATACAATTATAAAATAATTCCGAGTATTCCGTGCGCGTATGAGGTCTCATCAAATAAAGTTGTTATATAGATCTAGGATGAGAAGTACGCGTGTCATACCTGGTCACGAAGTACGTATAACTGTACTTATGTACGCTTAAATTAAAAGTACGGACTAGTAATTAGTATAACTTCGTCATTTTAAATCCGTTTCGCACCATCTTTTCAGATTATATTCCTGCTTAATGACCTATAGCAATACCTTATCGGACTTTATTTGACCTGACATTATATGAACGGACATAATTATGAACGGATATTGAAATGAACACTCGAAGGCATTGATAATCATCGAAAATCCAAATGTTTTCATCTTTTTTTTTGCGTTTTTAAAATGTTAGCAGATAATTTTTAAATTAATTTATCTTACAATGAGCAAGAAAGGCAGTCGATATAAAAAGTTGTCATATCCTAAACATGAGTTTGCAGTGGAATAATTTTGGAAGAAAATTATTCTTTTATTTGAACGGACATTAAGATGAATGCTAGTAGGACCTCCAGCGTTCAATTAATGTCTGTTCAAATAAGGTCCGATAAGTATGTCACAACGGTGTCTTTAACATGTTCACAAACACGAGTATAAGCAATTCAATGTTGCTTGGGTGTGGCTCCGAAATTTTAAAATTTTGGTGACGGATTCCTCGAATGAATAGTGGCAGTATAATATACCATCTGCAAAGTTACAGGTCTCAAATATGAAACACGGAGGTGGTTTAAGACCCAACGTATGGGTACTGACCTTTGCCCCCCCCCCCCCCCCCCCCCCCCCCTTGTCGAAGGAAATCTACATAAAATCCGGAGGGATACAGCCGGGTCATCGATGCGACGTACATTCCGAGACAAGCAAAGATCACTATCGTCGTCCGATGACATGTTGTCATTTCTGCGAAGGTTATACTTACTATAATTGAAAGTAATCTTGGACATTCCGCATTGTGAATTTTAAGTCACCGTACGGACTACAGAGTAGGAACTGACCGGTCTAGGGTTTTGGCTGACAGACCGGAAATGGCCGGATATTAATCTACATATTTTCCGGTTTGCCGGATTTTGCCGTACCGGAACTGGGTGTATAGAAAATGAAAGTTCAGGCTGCTGGATCTTAATTGATCCCTTTTAAACCTTTATCATTTAAAAATGTGGTACTAAAAGCCAATTATTTATTCGATTAGGTAATAAAATTGCCCCACACCTGCTATCTTTTTCACATTTTAGCTTTCCGCGACCCATATTTCACTGTTTTGACTGAATTTTTCTTCAATGACCATCTTACAAGGTCACTGAGGATGACACAAGACACGATTGAGGTACCCAAAGTTCTATTTCCAAAGAAAGCTTTGATAAACTGAAAATCATCAGACTATAAAAAGACCTATTTTGGAAAATTTTTGAAGGGGAGCTTTAATTCTGCCCTCCAATTGACCGACAATTCGCGGTTTTTACTGAAATTTTGACCAGTGACCAATTAGTGAGGTCGGTGAGAGTGACACAAGTGGCCATCAAGGTACTCATGGACGCTATATATCCGGAGAAAACTTTGATGCAATGAAAATATGAATATGTACAAACTACAAGTATGTTTATAAGTCAAACCTGCCAGAGCTAGAGAGCCATGGCAGGGCCAGCAGGTAAAGCCCGGACCAAAACACACTGAACCGACTAGGTATGATCGTAGTGTTTACTGAAACGTCCATATTAGGTATATACTATTTTTTTTAAAGTTTTTATACTGTCTGTCAATCTAAAAACAGAGCAAACGAACAAAAAGGTCGCACGGATCAAATGTTAGTGAAGAAATTCAAGACGTTTCAATATAATTTTACAAAATTGCAAATTTTCATTTTACAGGTTTGTCGTTGCGTTCTACAAGTTATACGAGTTAATTATTAATATTAGCTTCTTCCACGAGTGAAAATTATTCCCTTATATATAATTGTCAATGGCACGCACATTTGGAATAACGCGAGCGTTTTAGAGGGACAGGTAGACTCATATATTGAATTAACTTTAAGGCGTCTGTGTACTTTTCCTCGATTTATTAAAAATAAAAGTACGTACTTGTACGACTTCGATATTTTGAAAAGTACGAACAGTACTTACTTCTCATCTTAGATATAGATATTAATACGTTATGTATGTATAAATATAATTTATATATCGTTCAATCTAGGGGGATTCCCTGTTAAGCAAGTCAGTAACTATTTTTATCTGGGTTTATCAACATTAGTTGGGATGGTACCATCGATCCAAATGTTGACATCAGGATCCGGCGTGCCAATTGTGCATTCCACCAGTTCTGGAAGACATGGAACAACAGAACTATAAAAACACCAACCAAGATCCGCATCTACAAGGCTGCTGTTATCACTATCCTCAATCCTGTTGTACCGGAATCTGAAGTCTGGAATCTGGATCACTACTAAAATGTAAATAAAGCGTTTTGCAGTTTTCCATCTGAGTTCCCCAAGTCCTGAGAATTAAGAACATTGAAGATAAAGGGGGTTTACCTACCTTTATCTTTCTATCTTTTTATAATTATGCTAATTTGTAACCAGTGAAATCTTTTTAATGTTTTGTTCTAACATTGCTTTATTGTACAATATTGCTGTACACTGTACAATTTAACGGTTTTAAAGAATAATTCTTGGCGAAGCGAAAGAGCACTGTTTACACTTACAGTTGAGATGATTTGGGTGTTTACAGTTAGGAATAATGTTTGTGGAAATCATGGGATTATCTGTGAATAAATTCGTATCAGGCGTTTTTCTACAGAAATGAGTTTCAATTTCCATAGTCCCAAAAATCACCTCAAAAATTGATCAGACTGGATCCATGGTGAAAAATATTTTGAGCAATTATTCTGCCATGAATTAGAACCAAGTTTCAATAATCATTATTTCATTCCAAAAAAATGTCTTCATTTTCATTTTTCCTTCATTTATTTGAGTGTGCTGATAATGAAAACGAGTAGATTCGGAGTCTCTAAAATCAAGTCTTGTGATGCAATAGTAATCATGCTAAATAATAATTTATTCTGGATTTAAAATCCAATGAAATATAATGTGTGTAATATCTTTTTAAGATTGATTATCGGATGAAATAGACACATCTACCACGAAAAGTTCTCCGAACTTATTTAATCATGTTACAAAGAAATTTACCCGATGTTAAAAATTCACCAAGCCCGAAAATATAATTCTTGCGCATGTCGGAGTTATGTGTGTTGTAATCATGCTAAATAATAATTTATCCTGGAATCCAATGAAATATATAAAACTAGTGTGTATCATATCTTTTAAGATTGATTATCGGATGAAATAAAGTCAAATTCTTTAAAACAGTGTCTAAGAAACGTTTACCCCGACAAGTTCTCCAAATTTATTTAACCAGGTTACAAAGAAATAGTCCCAATGTTAAAAATACACAAAGCCCGGAAATTGCAGTTATAGTTAGGATTTCAGTCCCTTCATTCAACGACAGGGCTGATGCGATAGTCCCCATAGCAGAAGAAAGGCTTAGAACGATGTTGAAGATCTTAGCAGATTGTTCTCCGAGGTTACTGTTGCCCAAACTCCACTTTTTGTAAAGGTAGAACTTGGTGGGGGTATACAGGTTAAGATAACACGCATGCCCTCCACCCATAAGAATCAATCCTATCACCAATTGGTTGGTGAAGTCAAAGAATTTGAAATCACTTGTAGTGGCTCCAAATGCGACTACTGATCCACAGTGATAGAATATGTTTCCTATCGCCATTGTGGTGATGACATTAAGCGTTTTGATTCTACCAGCTAAAAGGCTCAATGTTAACGCAGAAATCAATGAGGCAATTCCCATGATGCGCACTAATTGTACGGCTGAAGAAAGGGACATGGTGGTGGAATACAAGATCCTTGCAGGCAGCAAATAACGTATAAGATCACTTAACGCATTATTCAGGAACAAGACTACATCGGGAAAGTAGAATGCAATTTTTTGTGACCAAAGCGGAATAGACTGAGGGCCGATGCTGTTACTTCGATCGGTCAATTCTGGGGACTCCTTATTGGTGGAATCAACTTTTTGTTTATTACTTTCTTTCACCTCTATGTTTTTTAGGAATGGAAATACTAAAAGAGGGAAGATGTTGAAGGAGGCTATACCAAGACCAACGAATACCCACCCACCAGCTACAAATAGCTCAGTGCCCAATATTGCTGAGAGGATTGCCCCAACTTGCATGAAACTGCTTATCAAGATCATCGTCTTCTTATCTTCCTTAAGATACAAATCTATTACCTCGCCCTGAAATTATTTTTAATAACTGTCCCTGCAATATAGAAAAATTGATAAATCTATATTTGCAATTTTTGGAAGCTGCAAATCATATGTTTGACATAGTTTAAAATAAAAATTAGAAAAAAACATATGGCTGCAGATGGAATAATTCCTCACCTGGACAAACACATGCATTATGCCCATTGCAAACCCTTGAATACCCCTCAGTAATGCTATTGTCACGAAAATAACAGGAGCATCACAGTTCATATCAATGAATACTTGAATCAAAGCCATCATGGAGGAACAGGTTAGGTTCAAAAGGCTCCCACAAAAATATCTTTTGAAAAGGGACACGTGATGCGAACATTTTTATGTTTGGAAAATGAATATACTGAATATGTATTATTTAATTTGACCAAAACCCATAATTGGGTAGAGTGGACCGCTACCAGTGTCTCTTTCCCGAACAAAAGCAAATGATATTAATTTAAATGATTGTCGGCAAATACAAAATGATACAGATAATGAAATCGGTTGGTCGCTTTTTCCATTCATTCACGGCTTACGAATTTTAATTGCGTGCTCATCCAATATTGAATCACCGCGACCGTAAACTTTTTAAAGTCACTAAGTTCCCAATTGAAATAATTATTTCTTGTATGACTTATATTACTACCACTGGTTCGAGGAATTTGTCAAATCTACAAATACTTGTGTTCATATTTTTCAAATGACGGTTTATTTTCGCATTTATTTGATAGTTTGGATAGTTGTAATTGTAGCTTCTCAGATGACCGAGATACGAAACAAAATGAGTTTATTGATAATGATTACGTGTGATCAGGGGATTGGCTTTACCTAATCACGTGATAAGGTCACCGGCCCATTAACTACCCTGTTAAACATTATTGGAATCGTTAAGGCTGCCCAATTAAGGTGTCGTGTCACGATGTCACATAATCACCCAGTCAATTTTGTTAACAGGATACACAAAATGCTTGATATTTTCGTCATTTCTAATCTGTTTTCATATCAGATGCAATATTTGACACCCAACCGTCTTTGAAAAAATTAGCGGTGACCGACAACTAGGAACCTCTCATTCCGGCCTCCCAAAGGTATCACATCACATGGCCCAATCAGTGACGTATCATTTGTGATGTGATCCATATTATAACCATCCTAACAGCCGGACAACCAAGAACCTGGGTAGGGTTCACATGACAGTTTAGTAATAAGTAGCTGTGTCTTATGAACTTATGAAGTATATTAAGAACTGTTTGAGCTCTCGGCATGTGTTCACATAACGGACGTGAGCCGGGTCCGAATTTTGGCGACGGAATCCTCGAACCAGTAGGTACAGTATGCCATTCGCAAAGCAACAACTCTCAAATATAAAACACAGCGGAGTTATAATGAGACCCAACGTTTGCACACTGACTCCCCCTACCCCCCCCCCCCCCCCCCCCCATATAAAATATACAGATTACAGGGTGGCCCAAAAGTAAATACCCACACGCAACCCTTTAATAACTCGCGTTATTGGTATTAGAATTGCTTGAAAATTTCAGAGAATATACATATTGGTCAAACTTGAATTTCTTGAAATTTTCGTAAAATTCCATCAGTTACAGAGGGTGTGGCACACCACTTCCTCTTTTTCTCTTTTGTCGCCATAAAGTGAGAACGTTTTAAATTAGGAACTCCAAAATTTTAAATTTCCAGACACATGTGGTTTGATAATTGAAGTGCTTTCCTAAAATTTCAAGTCGGTTGTTTACAACTAAACCGAGTTATGACCTTTTAAGATCTGGCGGATACATGATCTCGGCACTTGATCTGTGATTTCTTCACTGTGATTTTTCACTAAAGATTTCTTCACTAAAGTTCTCACTTTATGGTGATAAAAGAGAAAAAGAGGGTGTGGCAATTACCCTCGGTAATTGATGAAATTATACGAACATTACGTGAAATCTAAGTTTGACCCATATCTATATTCTCTGAAATTTTATATGTATTCTCATACATATTATTTAATAAGTATGCGAAGTTTCAAAAGATTTCAAAAAGAACTTGGATCTCAACGGGACGCCAAAGTTGATGAAAATCGTAAAAATAGCAATTTTCAATGATTTTAGCAAAAATAAACTAGTTTAATGCACAATATAGACCCATAGGACGCAGAACTGAGCTC